>NC_136916.1:154434352-155634352 GCF_949752795.1 Hyperoodon ampullatus
CAAGGAACCCTGGTGTCCTTTTTGTGCAGAATGGCATTTAGAAACCAAGATACATGTACAAGGTACGCACTTTTCTTCTGAAGTCCTTTGTTTCTGGCCTAATAGTTCTTAACTAGAGGTGCACATTTGGATTACTTGTAGTGCTTTGTGAAAATAACACGTGCCTGGACACCAGATAAATCAATTCAGTAGAGTGAGGGGAAGACCCCAACACCAGTAATTTCTAAAAAGCATCTTTTAGAAAAAGAATCTGATTAAATGCAAGTGTTGACAGTTGCTCTCTTCTAAATTGTAGTCACATTCCAGTCCTGCCTCATCCAGACGACTCTGAGATTCTTGATGAGCATTCAGGGTTTTCCCAGACTCCTCCCTGGCAGGGTTACTGCCGTCTCTTGGTTTACTCCAGCAGGGAGCTAATTGAGCCCTTTCCGTATGGATTTCACGCAGAGCAGCCTTCTTTTCTTCGTGGCAGAGAGTATCTTTCCATCACCCATTGTGCGGAACCCCCAGCGGGCACACTCAGCGTGCATTTAGGACACTAACAAAGGAGGTGCTTAACTGGGTGGAGGAGGAAAACAAGAAAGACACACTGTAAACCTCATCTTGATGAACTTATCCAGAATTTTACAATTAGAAAACTTAGGAGGAAGCTATTTTAATTTCAGTGTGGAGGTAAATCTTGAGGTTTTATAGGTTGGTTTTGTTTTTGTTATTATCGTTACATCATGTAGTGCCCGGAGCCTCTAAAGGTCTTATTAATCTTGCCCCAAGTCACACGCACGCTCCTCTTCCCTTTCAACCACAGATTCTTAAAAGTAATGAGCTAACTTTGAAGGCTTTACCCACTTCTCCTGTAGACTGGTGATGGTTACTTTCTCACGAACCCAAATGGATGCAGGCTTTTGTGTGTAATAGAGTTAGAAGGGAAGTCCGCTGTCCTAGGGCAGTGATTCTCAATCTCTTGGGGTGGGAGGGATAATTATGGCTCCCATTGAGAATCCAGTGAAAGTTAGATACCTACTCCTCAGAAAAATTCGCAAAAACACATACCACAAATGTTCCATTCCGTTTCAAGGGGTCCATGGCTCCCCAGGAGGACTGGTTAAGAGCCTGAGCAAACTGACCATTTTTCCGCCCACCAGATGGGAGCTCTGAATGCCTGAGCTCGGCAGAGCAGATGGAGTCTGAGGACATGCTGAGCGCCTTAGGCTGGAGCCGAGAAGACAGGCCAAGGCCGAGCGCCAAGCCTGCGAGCGGTGCCTTCCCAACACTGGCCCCCATGGTTGTCATGAAGAACGTGCTGGTCAAACAGGTGAGGAGGACTGAGCTCTCATAACTTCTTTGCACGCTAGAGTTTCTGAGCTTCCTGTGCCCAGAGCTCCTCCCTCTCTGCCAAGGAGAGATGTGAGAAGCAGACCACCGGCACTGCACCAACACGTGCTTCTGTGCTGGGAAGAGGATGTGTCCTTTCAACTACTGACGGTGTTTGCAAAAGGAATACAAGAGTCATCACATGTGTTCTCATCTTCCAGATAGTAAGACTGTTTTATTTCTGTATCCCTAGTTTGTCCAAAGCGATCTGGACTACTTTAGTCATGTTTAAAGGAACCAAGCAGAAATGTCCTAACTTCTGTAGTGCATTCTAAGATATGACAGAATTTAAGGTAGAAACAAGAGGATCTCTTTTTAATTTGACTGGGACTTTTAGAAATATTTTTTTGAGAAGTAGAGTCCATTTCCCTGTGTCTCATGTTACATTCTGAGCACTTTCTTAGTAATCAGCCAGAACTATGTCATTAGTGAGAAAGGAGCTCTTTGGTTAGGTATGGCTGTACCAGCAGACTCCACACGGCATTGCTGAGGAATTGAAAAATAACCCTGTTTCAGGCTTTCTTATATAACTATGCAAATTATGTGATTATTGTCTAGATACGAAAGAAAAGAAGATTTAGATAAAAATCTAAGCTAAGCCCCAGTGTTTGGAACAAACAGCTCAATCATATGAACTTAAAGAACATGTAACCTTACCCTACTTTGCTCTGAAATAGATCAGTCCTCGCATGGGTCCGTCGATGAGGCTGCTCAAAGCTAGTGAAGTTTGACATCTGGCTGTATGTTGTTGACCTTCCCACCTTAGGTAGAAGAATGTGGCTGTAGCCTGACAGGAGACCTTAATGTCTTAACTATTACCTAGTTATTGCTGAACAACACAAACTGATTTTCAACAAGGCAACCTGGTGAGTTTGGAAAAAGAATTTGCAGATATTTGCTTGGCACATCACATCTCAGCTGGAAGCACAGCTCTCCTCACTGAAATGAGGCGAGAGAATAAAGACATGAAATGGAGCCCAAATGAGATTGTCCAGGCCCCACTGGTGCTTCTCAGGGCTTCCTGCCTCCTGCTGTTTCCTCCCTGCCTTCCTCTCTGGCCCCCTGGTCACTCTTCCTTAGGCATCTTTGTTGATTGTCGTGGGCGAGGCTGGCCGCTCCAGAGGGCTATTGCAGGGTGAGTAGGCGGGTCCAGCAGAGCCATCTTCTTCAGGACAAAGACCCACTGGGAAGGCTGCTGGGCTTGATCAGGAGACAGGAGGCTTGGGGGCAGACTGACCTGATGGAGCAGTCTAGGAGTTTTGTTTTTTCACATATGCTAGAATCCAGCACATTCCAAATTTAAGAACATTATACACTTTTAAAAATCTCTGCTTATTGCATAATGTCTTAGTTATTGCTGCTTGGTTTTAGGATTTTTCTTTTGAGGCTCTGATTCCAGTTCTGTCACCAGACTGCGTGATCTTACACACAATTACTTAATCACTGTGAACTTCATTTTCCTCATCTTTAACATGAGGCTAGGATTGATTCTAGAGATCCTATCCAAGTCTAAAATCTTGTCTGGTATTCCCTCAGGTGATTTCAATAAGAATGGTACCTTGTAAAATCTAAATTAGAACAAATAAGCTAAGTATCTAAGTGGGCATAACAATAGCATTAGGAAGAATAATCCAGTGAAATCACCTTGGGAAAGCAACGAGTTAGGTATTTTCTGGATCCATTTGCCTTGTAGGTCAACCCTTATGGCATGAGTGAGCAGGGGGACAGCCTGAAGTTCTGCTCTTGACTGGTCTGGACTAGGCTGATGTCTTCTTTGAAAGACCCCTGATTTTTGTTATCTCCTCTGACGGGGGAGTGTGGTCGCTAGGCCCAGCATTGCTTGCTTATGGACATCCCAGAGTATATTTGAACACCAAGAGGGCTCCAGAATGGACTCTCCAGGTCATCCCAGCCTTTGCACAGGAGATGAACTGTAGTTGAACTTGGCCAGGAGTTCCTAAGCAGGTATCCAGGAAGCTGAAATGTGTGCACATCAGGTGCCGGTATGGGAGCAGAGTCCATGGCTTTCCTCAGATAAATCACGTGACTGCACTAAGGGTAGGAGCCTCTGTCAGGCTCGCTCTCTGCCTAGCCTCATCTACACTCATGTCTTTGGGCCCGGGTTGGAATTGGACTGGCTTTTAAATATTAGAGACAAGTTCATGGAAAGTCCTTGTAATAAAGAGTCTGGGTCTATCTTTTAAATGAATAAATACATGAGAAAAGTAGCCATGCCCTTCTTTATTAGATTACTATCTGAATCAGTACTTTAATTAAAAATTAAAATGTATAATTGAGGAGTAATAGAGCAAAAGCAATGTAGCAGAATGGTTTGGATGGGTTTTAGAGTCAGAGGATGGAATCCTATCTTCACCACTTAGTAGCTTGGGGACTGAAAGCAAGTTATTTCAACTTCCTAAGCCTCAGTTTCCTGTTTGTGAAAGGAAATGATAACTACCTCATGGGATCGTTATGGCGATTCAGTGAGACAGCGCATGTGACACCTCACACACAGTGCTAGCCTGTGGTAAGCACCCATACACGGTGGCTGTTTCTGCCTCGCAGAGCTTTGTGGTAGTCGGGTGTCATTGCCTTAAATACAGGGGCCCGTGAACTCCTGACAATATGTAACTTTTTAATCAAAAGTTGTTTTCAGGTAAGAGAGGTTCCAGATGTAACTAAATGAAGATAGACTGGTGTGAAGTCACATTTATAGTATTGAGATTAGCACATTTTAACTTATGCCGGCAAATCGTACTATCCATCCTTTTTAAAAAAAAATTTTTTTTTTAATTAAAATTTTTTTTTAACTTTAATTAATTTATTAAGAATTTTTTTTATTGCACTGCATGGCACGTGGGATCTTAGTTCCCCCACCAGGGATCGAACCCGTGCCCCCTGCAGTGGAAGCGCGGAGTCTTAGCCACTGGACCATCAGGGAAGTCCCCTATCCATACTTTTATTGCCTTACCTGTGACCTTAACTATGTCACTACTTCACCTTCCTACAGTTTCTTTTTCTCAAGTGATAGCACTTGAATAAAGATAGCTATTTCCTCCAGTTTTCCCTTAAGAAAAAAAATATATGATGTCAGACCCAGATGAATTTTTAAGCCACATCTCCAGTCATGTTAAGGGCTACCCCGTGTGTGAGGGAAGCTGTGTACTTATATCTGAGTATTTGCTTTGCCTCTTGGACAGCTGCAGGTAACATGTAGTGTGCTGCTCTTTTCCTTTGCTTTTTCCTTCAGGGCAGCAGCTCATCCCAGCTCCAGTCGTGGTCTGTGCAGCCTTCCTTTGAAGTGATCTCAGCACAGCCCCAGCTCTTATTCCTTCATCCACCTGTACCGTCTCCTGTCAGCCCATGTCACGCTGGTGAGAAAAAGTCGGACTCCAGGAACTACTTGCCCATTCTCAATTCTTACACCAAAATAGCCCCACACCCAGGCAAAAGGGGCCTTTCCCTCAGCCCAGAAGAAAGAGGAGAAGGTGGAATGCAGAAGAAGATCTGTACTGAGAGACTTGGGCCAAGCCTGTCTTCTAGCGAGCCGACCAAGACTGGTGCTGGCCCACCCAGGCCCCCAACTCCAGCGCCCCCCAGCACCAAGCTTGCCGAGGACTCAGCTCTTCAGGGTGTGCCCTGCCTGGTGGCAGGTGGAAGTCCACAGACGCTTCAGCCAGTATCCAGCAGCCATGTGGCTAAAGCTCCCAGCCTGACCTTTGCTTCCCCCGCCAGCCCTGTCTGTGCGTCAGACAGTACCCTGCACGGGATGGAGAGCAACTCCCCGCTGTCCCCACTGTCAGCTAGTTACAGCTCCCCTCTGTGGGCTGCGGAGCACCTCTGCCGCAGCCCAGATAGCTTCTCAGAGCAGCGGCAGAGCAAGCACAGGCGCTTTCAGAATACCCTAGTAGTCCTACACAAATCTGGTTTGCTGGAGATCACTTTGAAAACCAAGGAGCTGATTCGTCAGAACCAGGCAACTCAGGTGGAACTAGACCAGCTAAAGGAGCAGACCCGGCTATTTATCGAGGCCGCCAAGAGCAGGGCTCCTCAGGCTTGGGCCAAGCTGCAGGCGTCTTTAACATCAGGGTCAGGTCATACTGGCAGTGACCTAGAAGCATTCTCCGATCAGCCAGACATATAACATCGAAGGCATATTTTCCTGTTACTTGAGTGGTTCTTTTTAACTCTTTTACCGTTATCTACTCCTGTTTCCCAAAACTTATGTAAGAGCCTTCCTTTTAAATTAAACTGTTCAGCGGTTCACTTACGAAGCCACATGCCAATACCTGGCTGCTGTCTTAACCTGTGGTCTGTGCACAGTTTACCTTTGTCTCCGTTCCACTGAGGACCTCAGATTTGGGTGTCCTCGAGTCCCTCTTCCTTAGCTTGCAGGCACTTCGATGGATCATGGGCAAAGCGGGAAAGATGCTTGTGTGGGGCCCTTCTAGCTGTCACTTCCCACCCTCCCACTCACTAACCACGATCAGGGATGCAGTGACACAGACAAGCATACAGAGTGACACCTTTCAAGCCAGGGAGTAGGTGACATAAGGAGCCCTTTGTGGATCTTCCCTTGAAGGTCTTAGTCACAGAGGAAAATATAAGAGGAGGATGTTTGCATTTTATGAGGCATTGTGCCACTTGGGAGAAACCTAAAATGCTTTAAAATGCTTTGGGCACACATTGGTCCTCGGTTGCAAGCACTTAATCACTTAAAGCTTTGTTTCTTTAAACTCGAAAGTCAAGGGGAAAGGGTAGTACTGTTAATTCATACACTTTAATCATAAGCCAGATTTCTGTTAAACTGGTAGGTGAAATATTTCAGATTTGTAAAGTATGGAATGGATTTAGGACCATCTGGAGCTACAGTTGATGCACTGCTTTTTTGACTCAGAGTCTGAAGAAAGGAGAAATGGCTAACATCTCTTGATTGAGAGCTGGAAGATTCTGATAATTTATGCTTTTTTCTCTCTCTCTCTTCTTTTGAAACAATGCAGAAGAAGATTTTCTTATATGTGAAAATCCTAAAAGAGAGCTTCGTGGTTCCCGATTGTGTAATACAAGTCAGCCCTCTGCTACCATCTTTTTTCCCCCTTTGTTTTTACAAAAGAGGAAAGAAATGATTATTAAGCTTGATAAACTTTGAATTAAAATCATCATAAGGTTATGACATTAAGTCCACAAAAAATGGGAAAACGTTATCCATTTTCTTTCCACATCCAGAGTTTTCATTTGTCTTATGTCACAGTGATGTGGAGCAGTCTTCTGTGTGTCTTCCGTGCATTGGATTTGGCTGCAAAGCCAAAGGTGTAGTGGGTTATGTGAAGTCCATCTAGAAGTGGAGAGTGTTATGAGAACTTACAGATGATACACACTCTTTCAGCCTCATCGTAAACTAGATTTCTAAGTAGTAAAGTTGCCAGCTTTTTATCCTCCCATTTAAAAATTTCATCCTCTTGAAAATCTTTGTACCAATTACTTTAGTAAGAAATTCTGTATGACAACTTCATCTTTTCTGCAAGGAAAATGTTCTTGAAGTTCTACCAAGGGCAGAAGCTAATGCTCATGTTTGCTAGGTAGTTGTAACTCTTAACATAGTTTTAAAATTACAAGGCTTCAGATTGCCTGCGTTTTGTTCTCAAACATGTACAATTTAGATATGACCAATTTAGAAGTAAACAACTCAGTAAAATCTTTAGACTCTCCTGGTAAATGCAGAATTATTACATGCCATTTGCTTTCTGAAAGATTTCAAAAATCAGAGCAAATGTGTCTCTTTAAGCAGACTCTGCCCCTTTTAATATTTTTCCCTTGGCCCACACCCTTTGCCTCCCCTGAATCTGTGTGGTGCTGCAGGAGCTCTGCTCTGCACGCCATGCTAGGAAGCTTCCTATTTGGCAGAGTATGTTTGGCAGCAAAGCTCTAGAAACAGGTGCCTTCAGAACAGCCTGGGCACCAGTCATGAGTCTTACTGAGTCAAAAATCTGAACACACTTGCTGAGAACCAAATTTATTCCTTCAGAAAAACCCTCTGTGGAGCTTTATGCGTCTTGGACTCTTCTTCCTAGATTAAGGTTTGCATTCCCTCCTGTCAGGTAAAAGATGATTGAAAGCCGTCATTGATCCTCACTGCTGAGTGGGAGAAGCAGCACCACCCCCCCGCTCTTCTCTGATGTTGTAACTCAGTGCGGAAGTCTCTCTGGGCTCTTAGCATGGGTGTTCTTTACCTAGTGGAGCGGTAAGCAGATGAAGCCACTTAAAGAAGCTGGTCATGGAAGGAGAGATCCACTGAGGCTGGCAGACATGTGGAGCCAGAAACCAGATCGGCAAATGGAGGAACCTCGGAGTTGACTGGAAGGACCTCCGTTGGTTTCACGAGGCTGTAAGTAGTAGTGGTTTTAGTGGTGCGTGATTTGATCTGGTATGAAGTTTTGTGGCAAAGCTGCTGTTTTCTAAAAGCCATTCTTAGCTCAAACCAGCCCTTAAGAGAAGTTTCGGCAGATTGTGTCGGCAGTATTGAAACACATCTAGAAAAAGCTGCTGATTGAATTGGTTATGGGAATGGAGTTTGGTGACATTTGTAATTTATTACACTCATTGCTTTTTATCGATTGTGGTATTGTCTGACTTTACTATGATTCCTTCAGCAGAAAAGTAACTCTCGTGCATATATTGAAGTGTTTTTCCAGCTATGAATTCTTTAGGGTAGAGATTTATTTACCAAATGTGAATTCTTTTGAGGAAGTATGAAGTTTTGTAGAAATTGACTGTGAAATGTCAGAGAAAAATAAAAGTCACTTACTTGAAAACTATTTGGCCTTTGGGCTTTATAACTGCTTAAAATGCCAAGTGAAATCAAGAGTAAATGTTTGATTGATTTAGGTTTCATACATATGTACTCGTGTCATTTGGGGACCCTGGGATTAGTTACTGAACTTGTGGAAATTCATTGTTCAGACTCTCACCCGTGTGAACTTAAGGGAGATGCAGGCACTCTTAAGGCAAATGGATAGCCCAGCTTTCCCTAGAGTCATGGAGGTTAATATTGGGTAGGTGGGGAGGAGAGAGAGGAGAATACAAGCCAATGATTTCTTCCATCTGATAACGACACTTTCACAAACAGAATTTTTAAGTGGCAGAACCACTACGGTCGTCTCCTGGGATAAACTAAAGCCATATCAAGTGAAGTTCTTTTACCACAGAGCGGTCCTTAGCAAGTACATCTCCAAGCCTTTTCCTTCCTGCTTCTCCGAGTTGATTCCTAAGGCTCCGCTCCTCCTCATCCAGGTTCACCTACAGAGTCTCAGCAGGGAGATGTGTAGTCTTCCCTGCTCTCTGAGGCCAGTCAGGACACCCCTCCTGGGGTTTTTAAGTCACTGGGAAAATAAAAAGCTTATCATCACTTAAAGGCGTGTAGGGTTGCCATAGTCTAAATTCTTACAACATTATTTCTGTTCTACACAATTTTCTAAGTAACTTTTAAAAAGATGGCCGTAAGACCACTAAAACAAACAAAAATGGGTAAAGATGGCTAGAATAGGCCCCTCCTGAAATAGAGAACCACCCTCCCATAAGAGATGGAATCTAGAGACACGAGAGCCACAGAGTGGATCCTGCAAGGCTTAGGAGAGCGCTGTCATTGTCGTCCCTGGCCCTTGGACATGATTCCTGTATGTGGAAATACCTGCCCGTTGCAAACATGTCTGTTTAATCCATGTCTTTTATAACATCATTGCAGATTGTAGCCTGGTGCAGTGGGGTCTAAAGACCTCCATGCACCTGTCACATCTGTCACTCATTAACTGGGTGACTTTTGATAAGTCACTGAACCTCTAGGTATCACTCCTCTCAGTTGAATAATAAAGAATTGCAACTGGTTCTGTCTATGGTGCTTCCCAACTCTAACCATTTGTAAGATCTCTGTCTGTTACAGGTGAGGCTTAAAATTACAGATCTTCCTCATTTTACAGTGGGGCTACACCCTGATAAACCGATCATAAGTTGAAAATATCCTAAGTCAAAAATGCATGTGGTGGCATGGCCTTCATCAAATCCAAAAGAGTGAGCTCAGCGGAGAAATAGCCGCGCACCCTTCCTGCAGAGAGTCCCAGTCCACATTGGAAGCAAAGAGACAGTTTTCTTACAAAAAGTTGTCAGTTATCATAGAGTTAACAGTACTGTCTAGGCTGTTGCAATATATCCTCCTTCCACTCCCTTCTCCGCCTCCCCCTGTATATCCTCCTCGATTAAGTATTAAAACAGTATTTGAGTTGAAAAGAGTTTGTATATATTTAAATGAATAACTTTTTATACTCTTTGTTACATGTTTATATCAGTATTTAGTGGAAAATGTTTTGAAGTTTTTTTTTGTTTCGTTCTTGGTTTTTTTGTTTTTGTTTTTTTTTAACTTGGGTTAGAATTTTTCTTTTTGTACTGTTTCTTTAAAACAGAGTTCTTAGTAACAGGGGCAGTTCTTGAATTCAAATAAACCATTTTGTATGTAAAAAAAAAAAACAAAAACATGCATGTGGTACACCTGACCTACCAAACATCATAGCTAAGCCCAGCCAACCTTAAACTTGCCCAGAACACTTACATTAGCCTACAGTTGGGCAAGATCATCTCACACAAAGCCTATTATATAATGATGTGTTGGATAGCTCATGGAATTTGTTGACTGCTGTACTGAAAGTGAAAACAGAACTGTTGTCTGAGTACAGAATGGTGATAAGTATATCGGTTATTGACCTTTGTGATCGCGTGGCTGACTGGGGGCTGCCCAGCATCATGAGGGCATCCTACTGCACATCACTAGGCCGGGGAAGAGATCAAAATTCAAAATTTGAAGTAGGGTTTCTGCAGAATGCCTCTCTCTTTCGCACCATCGTAAAGTCAAAAAATCCTAAGTCGGAGACTGTCGGTAATCAATTAAATTTTAAAGAAAACCCTGGGTGCCTACAAAGTAGGTTCCTAGTGCTCTAGTTAGTTGATTTTAAGGTGTTCTGTCAGATTTCACACTTATTATATGTGACTCTGGGAGAAGCATTTTGCCAGCCTGCATTGGTTTTGATTACCTGGTTGCAGCTAACGTGGATTTACTAACTCCCATATAAGAGACTGCCCTCGAATGAAGACCCATTAGCCCCAAAGGAGAATAATTGGGGATTAAATCAAATTATGTCCTTTCCTAGTCAGTCATCTGCCAATAGCTCTTTCATCTGAAATGAAGGACATAATGGGTTTTTATGTTTTAGAGAAGATGTCAGTTTGCTTTTATTTTGTTCCAGATTTCTCTCCCCATAACCTTTTAATATTTTTCCCTTGGCCTCCCCGGAATCTGTGTGATGCTGCCTCAGCTCTTCTCTGTGCACCGTGCTAGGAAGCTTCCTTTTTGGCAGAGAAGATGTTTCTGCGTGTTTTCTAAGGAGGCTCTTAGGTTGGTTTAACATTATTTTAATGGTAAATAGTCATAGACCATGTAGATGTGGTGGTACTTTGTAAGGACTTTATTCTGGTCCCAGGCTCTCGGTATCATCTTTCATCCTCACCGGGAGAGAGGTAAGAGATGAGAAGAGGTCTGCCTGGGCGACACAGCACGAGCAGAGTGGCTGGAGAGAAAGAGGCAGCAGAAAGCAGCTTTATCTCGGTTCCCTTTATTATAAGAGAAGGGGAGTAGTCCTTGCTGTCCACTTGACATCCTGGGATTATGGTGAAATACAAAAAAATGATGTCTCTAAAGTACTTTGAAATTGCTCCACAGGGCAAGGCAGCTTTCCTGCACAAAAGCCCAGCAATGGAATTCAAGTGATGGCCTTCCACCCCTTAAGGGTTGTCATTTGCTTGGAATAATTAACAGTATTTTCGACCAAAATCACACTGACAACTAACGGGAAGAGAGCAAATCTCAACCCAGCCTTTGACTGGTTTCCTGGAAGGAGATATTCTGTGGGTCCGTGGACTCCTGTGACCACTTTGGCTTTTTCCTCTCTTCGTTCTTATGACACGTGGCTTTCCTATCTGTTTCTCTTTCTGAAGGATGGTTATGCAAGGCATGAGAGAATTGCTTGAAAGAACAGTCTGTGTGGTTCCTGCCTCACATTACAGCATCTGGAGGAGATGAGAAAGAAAGAGAAAAGCCTGTGGAGTAACACAGTGAGTGGGTGGAAGCTGTTAGGAAATGAAAGGGAATAAAAACTGAAAGTAGGATCCCGAGGCCAGCCCGCGTGAGGGCCCAAGTCAGGTTGAATGATGAGCGTTTGGAGCAAGGCCTTCAGAGTGGCTTGAGAGCATGAGAGTAAAAATAGCTGCCTTTAATCTTCCTAAAGCCTCACTTTATCTCAGGAATTGCAGGGGCCTTGGAGGACTGCTCGCTAATTCTGGTAAATGTCTGTATAACAGAGGTGGGCCAGGGCCTCTGTTCTCCAGGGTCACCCACAAGCCTTTGACCTCTGGCTGGGCAGATGGGAGTGCTTGGCTTGGAGCCTATCCTCCGTCTGGGGCCGAGAGCATGGCAGCTCCTGAGCCCTGGCCGAAAAACCCAGACCTGCTCCTACTCGCAGATAGTAAAACCATAATACCTCTCCAGAGAGCTGGGCTGAAATCACCATCTCTTCTGCTCACCCTGATACAAATTCATAAGTTGCCCCAGAGTCAGGGGAAGAGAAGAAGCTTAAAGATACCCACAAACAAAAAACTGCACCTTCAGTAGGCCCTGCATTCTATTTAATAAATGCAGGAAAGCCTGGTTCTAGAGGTCAGGTGGTCCCCCTAGAGAATGATTAATTCTGACTCCCCTCTGTTCTCCAGCAAGGCTTGTCGCCTGTCACTGGGCTGCTTGGGAAATGCAAGTGTGTGTTCACTTAAGCAAAACACACGGAGGAAGGGCAGTGAACCACCAAAACCAACAGCCCAGGATGCCCGCAGCTGACAGGGCAGTCCCAGGCCTGGTTTAGAGAGCGTGCTTTCACTGATGGTCCCGGAGATCCAGCAGGCCAGAGGCGCCGGGGTAACTTTAAGGTGAAAGCCTTTTTTTAAAGCCTCAAGCCGATGCTTGTCTAGTCAAGATGTATTTGGAAGTTTATGCTGCTTGCATTCTTGAAGCATTTTCCAGGCTCAGTTACTCTGCAAAGCCTCTAGCTAGTCACTTACCAGAGTTGCCAGTTGTACTCGTCAGGTCGGGCTGCAGTGACAGGACTGGCCTCCTGGCCCCGCCAACTGCAGGGCATAGGGAAACGTGAGAGAGCATGTACCTGGCCGTAAATGTCTCTGTTGCACTGATTTTTTTTTTTTTTTTTTTTTTTTTTTTTTTTTTGCAGTACGCAGGCCTCTCACTGTTGTGGCCTCTCCCGTTGCGGAGCACAGGCTCCGGACGTGCAGGCTCAGCGGCCATGGCTCACGGGCCCAGCCGCTCCGCGGCATGTGGGATCTTCCCAGACCGGGGCACGAACCCGTGTCCCCTGCATTGGCAGGCAGATTCTTAACCACTGTGCCACCAGGGAAGCCCATCTGTTGCACTGATTTTTTAATCGAGGGAAACAAGCATTCTGGGACCCACAGACTCAGAGGTGAGCAGGCATCTGACAGCACAGGTCAGCCCCATGGTAGGTCCCACTTTGGGGACCTTTAAAAATCCTCAAACGTGGGGCTTCCCTGGTGGCGCAGTGGTTGGGGGTCCGCCTGCCGATGCAGGGGACACGGGTTCGTGCCCCGGTCTGGGAGGATCCCACATGCCGCGGAGCGGCTGGGCCCGTGAGCCATGGTTGCTGGGCCTGCGCGTCCGGAGCCTGTGCTCCGCAACGGGAGAGGCCACAGCAGTGAGAAGCCCACGTAATGCAAAAAAAAAAAAAAAAAAAAAAAAAAAAAATCCTCAAACGTGGTCCTCACTACTCAGATTTTTCACTCCCCCTACCCCCCTAAAATTTGTATTACTCTCAAACCCTGATCATTTCCACTTCTGAAAGCTTTAATGTTTCCTGAAGCTTACCTGACCAAGACATGATCATTGTTAACTTCGGAGTAACAAATACATAAAATTGTCAGTACATTTATGTCCCAGGTGCTGACCTAGTTGTAGGGTATGAAACAGTGAATGAAACAGACATGTTTCTTGCTTCTGTTCTAGTGGGAGGGTAGCAATGACCAGCAGTTAGTCAGTCTTCCCTTTGATGGTTTGGGTCTCACCAGGTCGTGTACATCCAGAGTTCAGTGTGTGAGCCTGGGCAAGGTGATATGGCCTACTCACTTCTACTTTTATTTCCAAGATGAATGTTTTGATAATTTTTGGCTTTAGCATCCTTTGATTAGGGCAGGAGTCCTTCATGTTAAACTACTAGTTGAGAACAGAAGTGTTGATAGAGGCGCAGTATGTTAATTAGTTGATAAGTTCACTCCAACACCCAGCACACTAGGAGAGAGTTCTAGAAAGTGGATTATCCTGTTTGGTGACACCTTCGGACTTCTGGGCTCACCCACAAGAGAACCTGCTTCTGCTTTCCTCAGCCTCCCCCCAGCTGCTACGATCAGAAGCATTCACACGACCCCAAGCAAGCCTGAGCACCTCCTTAAATTTTGCACCGTAGGCACCTCTCTTGCCTCACCCGAGGCCCAGCCCTGGCAGTACCAAACAGTTCCTGAGACCCAAGTCCTACAGAAAGACACACGTGGTCTCCCGCCTTGGGGCCCTCACAGCTGAGCCAGGAGATGTGACTCACGGGGAGAGTAGCAACGGCAAGGTGGCTGGTGCCCAAGGTCAACTACAGACCAGAGTTGTAGGAGCTCTCCAAGGTCTCGCAAGGAAGACAAGGCGAGTTGAGCTTTGAGCTCAGCCTTGGCATTGGGTGGAGTTTAGATAAGCTGAGAGAAAGGGGAACAGCATTTTAGCCAAAGGAAAGAGTCTGAGTAGAGGCGTCATGGTGAGATGGAAATACAGCTTTGGATCTGGATCTGGTTTCTGTGTGATCCTGGCAAGTTACATACCCTTCCTGGGCCTCCTTTCCAAGTTTGTTAGATTACTATCTCCTCTAAAGGGTTACTGTGCAATGAGGTGTAAAGTGTCTACTGCAGTGGCTCCACATGGGGAGGGGGAGCGGGTGCTCAAGAAGCAGTAATCATACGATCGTTGCTGCAGGTAAAGCACGAAGTTCGAAGCTCGAAGGGATAGGATGGAGCCAGCTGAGCTGGCCTCCGTCCAGGGTCAGCCTTTCACATAGTCCTGAACGGGCAGTGAGCAGCCAATCAGCCCAGCTCCCTGCCGGTCTCCCACCCCCGGCTGCACCGAAAACAGAGCCCCTCCTTAGCACACACACTTGGCAAGCACGCTCTCCCAGCCTGTCCTAGGCCTCACCCCTCTTTAGGCCTATACAGCCAGGGGGTGGGGAGCTATTGAGGAATCCGTGTTGATTGCAGGCCCCACCCTAGCCAGGATCCTAATCTCACACGTGGCCCAGACTCCTAGCTGATGACTCAGCCTCCTAGCTGATGACTCAGCCTCCAGTCTCCGCACATTCTGTCCTCACACCTGTACGGGGTGAACTTCTTCAGACCCTCTTGCTCACGTTACTGCCCTCTGCAGGCACCTCCAGGGCAGCGGGTCTAGCCTTGGCTGCATAGTGGAAGCCCTTGAAAATCCCGATGCCCAAGGCCACACCCCAGACCAATTCTGTCAGATTCTCTGGGAGGTAGGACCTCCCCTTCCCTATCCCCATCAGTAATTAAAGCTCCTCAGAGGACTGCGAATGTACAGACAAAACTGGGAACTCCTGCAATGGCTCCCCATCGTGGGCTTGGGTTTAGGGCTGGGGCCGAGGAGAAGGGACTAGCCCTGCACTGTGCAGTGTGGTCGGTAGCACTGCCATTCCCTGGAGCTTGTTAGAAATGCAGAATCAGAGGACTAGCTGATTGTGAATCTGCATTTTTACCAGGTTCCCGGGTGATTCCTGCACATTGTCAAGTTTGAGAAGCACTGGCACCAGCTTTTACTAGACGCTTACAGTGGTCCAAGTGCGGTGCCAGGTATTTACACATGCCATCTCATTTCAGCCTCACAGCCTCTCAGCTGTTAGCGCCCCCTCTGACAAACAAGGAGACACCTGCCATTCGTTCAACAAATCCTTACTGAGTGCCTAATATGAGAGAAGCTCCGTACTAGGGACTGGGGATCAAAAAGGGCGCTCCCCTGTTGGACTAGTGCTTAGAGACCAATGTGGTATGATGTCAGCGTTATCACTTAACAGCTGTGTGTTCATGGGCGACTTCTTTGGCTTCTCTGAGCTCCAGTTTCCTCTTCTGCAGATCTGGGTTGTGGTCATGATTCAGTGATTTCCCCTAGGCCAAGTACTCACCAGAAGGCTTGGATCTAGCGTGAGCTCAAGAATGGTTGCTCTTGTTTATACTAGTAAAATACTACCAGGTTGTGGGGAGGAGGGGGAGTGGGGTAGAGGGACACCAGGCCACAGTGGTGCCTGCGGAGAGGCGGCAGGGATGAGAGCGAGGTCGTGAACGCCAAGAACCTCCCAGGAGGTGAGGCACGGGGGAGGAGCCGGGGTGTGGACAAGGCTGCCCTGTCCTTGCACTGCCTGGCCTCATGTCTCTGGATCAGGCTGGGTCTTCCCACTTTTCTGACGAGTAGATGAATCAGACCACTAGAAGCAGCATGAGTCTGGGCCTAGATCTCGCCCTTGGCCCCTTGAAGCCCTTTGTGGTTCCTCGAGGCAAGACACCGAGCAGCCCCTCCAGACCCCGGCTTGATTAGCCCGAGGTCCTCTCCTGCGCCCCACCTTGGCCTGCGGAGCGCGGGCGCCCCCTTCCGGCGGAGCCGAGCCACGGCAGCGGGCCCCGGCGAGTCCCAGGCATGCCAAGGGCGACGGGGAAGCCCAGCCAAGCTGGCTGAGACCCCGCCCCACGCGGCCCTGGTCCCACTGGGTGGGGCCCCGGCTGTGGAATTGCGGCCCGGGCCCGCGCAGGGGTCGGGTCCGCGGAATCGGTTTAGGGGTTTCGTGTTCCTCGGAGTCCCACCATTGTTTCCTGTAATTTAATTTTCTCTCCTGAAGACGTTGCTAATTAAATCCTTTCTCCGGTGAGCCGTTGTCCCCCTCCCCGGCTCCTCTGTTTATTAATTACCCAGCACGTGCGAGGGGGCTCTCGGCCCCAGCTGCCAGGCGCGCTCAGGTGGATGGACCTCGCCGCTCGCTATACTGGCCGCCTGCTCGGCTCCCTCCTCGGGTCTCCCAGGGCTTTTTCCACCCGGACCATGTGAGCAGTCCTTACAAGTCTGATTAAAAGCAGGAACAGCCCTTTTCCTGCTGCTGCTGACCTCTGCTGGCTTGGAATCTATCAAAATCCAATTCATTGCATTTCACCTCCCCTGTCTTTCCACCTCTGAAATCGTACTCCTCACTGCTTTTCCCCCAAGCACTCTTCCTGCCTTTCCCCCTACCGTCCAGTGCACAATACGCTAGGCAGAGGTTTGCCACACTGAGCCCAGTGGCTTGTGGAAGGTCTCACAGCTTATCTAAGGCACGATCGGGACTAGAACTCAGCTCTCCTGAAGCTTAGCCTCTCAGGGGTCACAAACTCAGAAGGCTCCAGGGGCCCTGTGTGTTGCACACTGGGGAGGGGTGGAGTCTGCGGCAAGGGAGAGCTGTGCTTGCCCCTTTGGGGGGGTTCATTCAGTGTGCCCCACTGAGGGCCGGGAATGTCCACTTCTTGATAAGTCTAAGAGTGAGTCCAAAGAGGGTGTGGAGAAAAGGGAAGCCTCCTACACTGTTGGTGGGAATGGAAATTGGTGCAGCCAAAAACAGCATGGAAGTCCCTTAAAAAACTAAAACTAAAGTTTAAGCAATTCCACTCCTAGGCATATAATCTGGAAACGGTGAAAACTCTAATTCAGAAACATATATTCACCCCAGTGTTCATAGCAGCACTATTTACAATAGCCAAGACATGGAAGCAACCTAATTGTCCATCGACAGATGAACAGATAAAGAAGATGAGGCACATATATGCTATGGAATATTACTCAACCATAAAAAAGAAGGAAATAATGCCATTTGCAGCAACATAGATGGACCTAGAGTTTATCATACTGAGCGAAGTAAGTCAGACAGAGACGAATATCATATGATATCACTTATATGTGGAATCTTAAAAACATGATACAAATGAACTTATTTACAAAACAGACTCACGGATATAGAAAAACTAATCATTACCAAAGTGGAAAGTAGAGGAGATAGATAAATTAGGAATTTGGGATTAACAGATATATACTACTCTATATAAAATAAACAATGAGGACCTACTGTATAGCACAGGGATCAATATCTTGTAATAAGCTATAATGGGAAAGAATCTGAAAAAGAATATCTATAGATAGATAAATGTACATATATATCTATGTACGTATATATGTACAACTGAATCATTTTGCTGTACACCTGAAACATTGTAAATCAACTATACTTCAGTAAAAAATTAATATTGCATATTTAACTATAAAAAAGAAAAGAGTGAGTCCAATGTCCGAGGATGGCAGTGACCGGAACCACTGGGCACTTTGCTTTTTTTTTTTTTTTTTTTTTGCGGTACGCGGGCCTCTCACTGTTGTGGCCTCTCCCATTGTGGAGCACAGGCTCCGGACGCGCAGGCTCAGCGGCCATGGCTCACGGGCCCAGCTGCTCCGCGGCATGTGGGATCTTCCCGGACTGGGGCACGAACCCATGTGCCCTGCATCAGCAGGCGGACTCTCAACCACTGCACCACCGGGGAAGCCCCCACTGGGCACTTTGGACTCACTGTATGGTGATCTTTCCAAGATGCCACTTACTGCTTAGGGGACATGTGAGCCCCACCCCCGTGCCTGCCCATCCAAGGCCTAGTTCTGCCCATGCTGTGGAGAAGGTTCCCAGGCTGGCACCCCTCCCACCGCTCATGAGGGCCCCCCTTCCCCTCAGATCTCCCCATGTCTTAGACGCCACTCTCCCCTCCTCTCTATCTAAAATTCCCCATTCAGACCACAACTGGCCCAACTCTCAGCTCTCTATCAGGCAGAAAAAGAAGGCAGCTCGAGCGGATCCCAGAATTTGAAAGGAGGCGTTGTGGCTTGTTGGCGGGGGGCTGCTGTCTTTAAGGAGATACTGGTGGTGAGGATTTCAGGCATCACAAGGAGGCCAGAAAGGGGCATTTGGGGACAGGGACTCTGGGAAGGAGCCCACACACAGGACTGCCTCCCCTCTGGAAGCCTCCCAACGCTGGCTCTCAGCTGCTCTCGGCTCAGAGTTTCAGGTCAGAGCCCTGCTCCCTGCCTGCCAGCTTCTGGCTAAGGCTGCCTTCAGTGGGGAGGACATTAACATGTGATCGCGCTTCGCCCGCTATCCCTTTGGCCCCTCCGGAGGCTTCTCTTTTCGCCTAGGTTGTAGATGAGCTGTGTCTCTTCCTCCTCAGAGCCCACTCCATCTTAGGGTCTTTGGTGCCTCCCCTGCTCTGGTCTCTGTGGGAGGGGGTGTGAGAGGTGCCCGGCTGTGCTCAGCCTTCTGTCTGCGTCTGGTCCCCTCCTTCAGGTGCCCTGATACTGCCTGGGAGGGCAGCAGCCCGGAAATAACTGAGGCCTTTCCCCCTGGCTAGGTGTTGTCCCTGAGCCCTGGAGGATGGCCCCAGCCTGGACTGTCCTCAGACCCGCACAGCCAGCCTCTGGTAGAAGCTGCTTCATCCAGGGCAACTCGCCATCGTCATCAGTCTGGGAGGAACCAGATACACCACACAGTTCCTGAAATCAGCTGTTTTCACCTGCACAGTCACCTTAAGCAGCTGACTGTCTGCTCTGTGAAGAGAGAGGCTGAGCCTTGTTCCTCTCTCTGTTCCCACCAGGGCCTGTCACATGGTAGGTGCTCAATAAATGTGTTGGAGGAATCAGTCAGTCAATGAACTGATGAATAAAAATGCGACTCCTTGTTACTTTTCAGCAGGGAATTTATTGGATATCTACAAGAGTCCACGTAGAAAGACAATCTAGTGTCTGGGTTAAAAGGATAAAGTCAGGAGCAGGCAGCCTGGCTTTGAATCCCAGCTCTGCCACAAGGCTTTGGGAAAGTTATATAACCTCTCTGGGCCTCAGTTTCTTTATCTGGAAAATAGGGGTAGTAATAAATCATACCTCAAGAGGTTGCTCTGAGAAATAAATAGTGCAGGTAAAGTGTGTGTACGACAAGGGCCTGCCATGCAGAGAATGTTCAGTAAGTGTTGATCATTCTCACTCACGGTAGAATTACTGCGACAGTAGTGTCAGTGGACTGCACTCTACACTAGAAATGGGGGAAACCAGGGCACTTCATCATCTCCATTCCCACCCTCTAAGATTCACAGTAGAGTTGGGAGACGAAATCCACAAAGAGGGAGGAAGTTAGAGCTGCCAGGTGTAGGGGAAGATTCCCCCAGGGCTGGACTAGTTGAGGAGAGGCCCTGTGGGATGTAGTGGGGCTGGGAGAGGCCTAGGCTGATGGAAGAGGCATGTAGCTGTGGGGTGTGGGGTCACCCACGAGGTGGCAGAGGGCCACAAGGGGGATGTGGACCTTGCCAGTCAAGTCAGGAGACTGTACATCATGCAGGTCATCCCTACATTTCAGGGTTTTCAGCTTTTCAATTCTACTCTAGCTCCTGGAGGCCATCTTGGCAGAAACAGTTTCCTTCCAACCCCATTTGCTGAGTCTGGGTGGGAAGGAAAGAGTGATGGGGAGCTCCCAGAGGCCCCTCTTTGGGTCCAGGGATCTCCGATGGTCCCAACTGAGTTTTCCAGCAGCTTCAGGCTGAAACTCTGGGCAATAAACATGACCCCCTGCCTTTGGTCTCCAACCTGGAGGACCCTGCTGATCTAGACATCCGTTTGTGCCTGATGCACCCAAGCAGGACACCCTTGACCTAGGATGAGCCAAGCGTTTGTAAGAAGCGATCAGAGGGAGGAGACAGGGAGAGCGTGCCCCCAGGACTAAAATCTTCCCTGACTGTGGTTGCATACTCATGATCCTATTACTGCTAAATGGAGACTTGAAATTCCCAGAAATCAACTGGCATCCCTGCCCCTGGATAGTCCTTCCCATCCCCACTTCCACCCACAGCCTTGCTTTTCTGCCTAGCCAACTCCTATTCATCCTCTGTGACCCAGATGTCACCTCCTCTGGGAAGTCTTCCAGCCTACCCACGGCTGAGTGAGTGCCCTCCTCCAGGCTTCCCTAGCACCCTGTCCTCCTCCTTCCATCAGCGCTCTCATACCACGGGACCGTCTGTGATTGGTCCTCTTCCCTGTGAGCTCCCCCAGGTCAGGCAATGGGTCTCACTCATCTGTGCCTTCCTGGTTTTTGGCACCATGCCTGGCATCGAGTCAGCATCAATGAATGTTTGAGGCATGAATGGAGAAGCTGGGCCAGCACGACCCAGAGAGAGAGGAATAGGGCAGAGGCAGAGGCCAACACCAAGAGCAGCTGAGCTACCCCAGACACCGCCTGCCCCACCAGCAGGCTCGCCTGGCTGGTAAGCAGGTCCAAGGTTCGGCCTCATCTCTAAGGCACCTGGGATAAGACAGGAGTCAGGCATCCTTGCTCTCTGCCCATCACCCCCTTCTCTGCCCAGCAGGAGGGGCTGCTTCCCAAGCATCCCTGAGTGCTGCCCAGAAGCAGGGCAGGAGGGACATGAGGGGGAACAATGAGGCCAGTTGGAGGACACAGGGTACAGAGAGGAGCCGGGGCACTGGGGGGACCAAGTACATGGAGCGACAGGGACAGCCATGTTCTTAGTGGAGGAGACTGGCTGAAAGATGGCGGCCAGGACCGAAGGACCGGGCTCCTCATTAGAGTGGAGGGGGATGTGGCTTAGGTCTCCTCAAGTACATCCTTTCCCCAAAGCTCCTTTGGTTCCCAAGCACTGGGGAGCCCGATATCTCACTGTGTCTGACACTGGGTGTGGAGACCAGAGGACCTATGACCTCTATTGCCACAGGCAGCTGGTTCCCCACCCCACGGCTTTGGGAGTCAGAGAGTTGTGCATAAAAAAGCTCTGAACCCCTTCCTCCACTCACGGTTGCAGAGTGGTTATTAAGAGTGACACCATCGGGCTTCCCTGGTGGCGCAGTGTTTGCCTGCCGATGCAGGGGACACGGGTTCGTGCCCCGGTCTGGGAAGATCCCACATGCCGCGGAGTGGCTGGGCCCGTGAGCCATGGCCGCTGAGCCTGCGCGTCCGGGGCCTGTGTTCCGCAACGGGAGAGGCCACAACAGTGAGAGGCCCGCGTACCACAAAAAAAAAAAAAAAAAAAAAGAGTGACACCATCAACTGCCAACCAATGGGGCAATGACAGTGGCGAGCGTTCAGGGGCCCTGAACCCTGCCCAGGGTCATGTTCTCCTCCCAATTCCAGTGCTCCTGATGGCCTGTCCTTTGAGGTCACACTGATCACCCCACCTCAGCCTTCAGGATCACCTTGGATCCTTTCACCAGTGCCCCTCCAGTCACGCTCCATGTCTGTGAAGTGCCTCGGATATCTTCCCTTCCTTACCAGCCTACAGCCACTATTCCCCCCTAGAGCCTGATTACATCATATGCAGATCATAGCAAATGCCTCTTATCTGGTCCCTCCCACTTCCAGTCTACCTGCCAAAGCTCCATTTTCTGAACTCTAGCTCTAATCAGGTAATTCCCTTGCTCAAAACCTTCAATGGTTCCCTATTACTGGTCAAATTTATTCCAGATCTCTTAGCTTGGCATTCAAGGCCCCTCTGCTCAGGTCCCAACTCTTAGCCTTAACTCCCTCTGCCTCACTGTGATGTCCCCTATCCTAACTGTTCCACGATCATTCCAAGGCTCCAGGCCTGTTCCCTCCACCTGGACAGCCCTCTCCATCCCTCTCCACCTGCAGAATCTCATCCCTCCTTCCAGGCTTTGCCCAAATGGAAGCTCCCTGCTCCCTACCTGTGGATGTGCCCTCTTCGTCCTTTGAGCACTCCCAGGAACCTCTCCCAGGATGTGAACCCCTGGAGAACAGAGCTGTCTCATTTGTCTTCCAGCCCCCACTGTGTGCACAGCCCAGTGCTGGGCACATCAGGGGAAGAAGAGCTATGGAGTGAGTGAATGAGCACGGATCTGTGCAATCATTGAGCACCTACTACGTGCCTGGTCCCTGCCAGGCATCCAGGGTACAGTGTGAACAAGGCAGGTGTGTCTGCCCTGTGGAGTATGGATAGCTCACACTCTAGAATGTGCTGAGGGTTAGCTGCAGCTCCATTCATCCCTTCCCGCTGGCCCCAGCATATCTCGGGGCTGCCTTGCTGGTTGCCCCTTGGTGTGTGTTCAGGGAATGCCGACCCATATACAACACTGACCTTGGCTGAAGGTTCTTCAACAGCCCGAGTAGAATGAGCACCTTGCAGCTGTGTCCTCCATCAGTCCAGGCCTGCACATCTTTGGATGCATCAGAGGTTATGCCCATTCACCTGCTCAGGGACCACTCCCTCCTTGCAGGGCTCAACACCGTCCCAGCTACCAAGGTGTCCACGTATTATAGGGGCCAAAAGGGCGGGGGCCCTGGCTGATCCTCAGTGGGAGTCAGTTCTGGCTGAGATGGAGGACCAGGTGGACTCCCCTCTTCATTCACTCCCCAACTGTCATGGGAAGGAGTGGGAGAGGAGGATTGCGAGAGGGAGGAGGAGGCAAGTTCCCAGGTGGGACATTCCATCCCTGCCTGTGGGTCCACAGCTCCCAGCACGCAGACCTGCTACGAACCAGGGTTGACACCCACACTTTTACCAACCACACGGCACAATCCTGACCACTCACAATGGACACTGGCTGAAGGGCTGGAGCAGGATCCTGGGGGCCCCACGCAGCTGCCAAGCACTGCCCTTTTCATCGCTGGATTTGAGGTGAGCCCAGGATCCCAGGGAAGGAGCAAGAGCGGCTGGGCAGCAGGGGTGGATTACTCAGGGAGTCTGGACACTGGTTATTTACCTACTGGAACAGAAGCATTTTTAATACTTACCTTAAATATTTTAGCAGCTAGTATGACTGTGTCAGTGTATTCCAGCCTTGCCAGCCCTGCTACCAACCACAGTGCCAAAACAATCACACCAAGTCCAATTTAAAACCACATATTTTATTGATGTTCTTCATCGACAGTATAGGGCCATGTGTACAAATATTTCTCAAGTCCTACACCTGGCAACCTCCCCACTGTCACCCCCACTGACCAATCAGCCAGGAGGTGACTCCCTGCACATATGCCTTTTGCTCCCTCACACTGCTGAGCCTCCAGGAGATTGAGCATGGCAGGGCTGGCTTCCAAGCTTGAGCTTTGGGGTCAGGGGTGAGCCAGGCCCTTTCCCTTCTTGCCTTCCACTCCCACTGATTCAATATGGTCAGAACTGAGGGTGAGGATGGCCCCCCCGCCCCAATGACCCCTCCATCCAGGAAGCCTGGGGTCCCCTTCAACCCTCTCTGCCACATCCTTCCCCTCCAGGTGACCTATCCTGCTGACCAGCATGATGGCAGAGTGACTATTTTTCAGGGGGTGGGGACATGGGGGCAGCAACAGGATGCTCTTGGTGGCAGGGATTTCATCTTGTTCACCACTGTATACCAGTGCCTGGTAGAGACTTGGCACATAGTTGGTGCTCAGTAAATACATGTAGGATGAATGAATGAATAATATAAGAGGGAGAAGTATGAGCAGGTGGCACCATTACTACATTAGTTCTCTAGGGGGCATGAAGGCAGAACCAAGATAAAGTCCTCCCAAGCTCTGCTCAAGAACTTGAGGTGTTGTGCAGTGTCGTGTGGCAACGGTTGGGGTCACTGTGGCCACCAGCTGGACACTGCAGAGTGTGGGCTCCAGCAGACTGGATAGCAGAATGGCCTTGGGACCCAGTCAGGAGGGCGCACTTGTGTTGTCCCCACTCCCTCATATGCCCCAGGAGTCTGGTCTTCTGAGTCCCAGAATGCAGAGCAGTGCCCTCATCCAGAGCCAGTCAGGGCTGGTCTCCCAATTGCACCCCTATATTCTGGTCTCCCCATTCCTGAGCCTCAACTCTCCCAATCTCAATCCTCAGAGTTGAACATGATTTTCCAGCTTTGCTCTCCCCACCACTGCCCCAACCTGCCCCTGACGCTGCCCCATCTCCCTGTCCTCAAAGGCCAACCCCCTCAACTAGCATTAATACCTAGTAGTCCCATCTCCCTGGAGGTCGGGTAGGGTCCTGAAAGTTTGCATCATGATTTTCAGACTACTCCACGCCCGTCCCATCCTCCACGAAAGCAAATAATTCACAGGTATCTCTGCAGATCTTGCCTCTGGACCTGGCAATCACGAAGAAGACACTGGCATCTTGGGGTGGGAAAGGATCTTCTTTCCCTGACCCTGTGCAGAAATTCTTTCCATAGCATGCTTGCCAGATGACTGCCTAGTCCCTTCCAGAATACCTCCAGTTGTGAGGCACTCACTACCTTCCCAGGCAACTATTCAAACACTGAACAGCTTTAGCTGCTAGAAGGTCCTTCAGAAATGAACCCATTTGCCCCTTTCATTCTGAGTCCCCAAATATCCCAGTGCCCAATCTCTGTGTGACCCTCTCTCTTCCCATTCTTTCTCTATTTTCATAACATTCCTCACCACTTTTCTCTCTCCCTCTCTCTCTCTCTCTCTCTCTCTCCCTCTCACACACACACACACACACACACACACACAATCAAATGCCCCCTTCTATATGGTTGTGCAATCACATACCACTCTCATTTATCAGTATCTCCCTTCCCTTCTCTCTTCTTCCTTGCCTTCCCAGCATCTAGCAAAGACCCAGAGGCTGGAGACCAATGGGGAAGGCTGGAAGAGTGCCAGGGAAAGGAAGCGTCCAGCCAGGTCCTGGATTGCACTGGGTAGCCAGCTGAGGCGGGGTGGACAGGGGACAGCAGCTAGAAATCCCAGGCCATTGGCTGCTGTCTCCCAGAGAAAGGCCTTGCAACTTGACGGCTGGGCAGCAAGCTACCGAGTTCTTTTTTCCTTCCACTGTTCAAGATTCCACAGAGGGGATGAGGACACACACCGCTCCTTTCCCAACCTCACTAGCACTTGGCAGAGCTGACTTGGCTGCCTCTGACACATGGTAATTTTAAACCTTTTTGCTAGACTCCAGGTCCTGGGGAGCTTCATACCAACAGCAAGAATCCCCTCCCTACTCCTAACATGGGGCTGAGAGGAAAAGCTCTAGCAGATAGCAGTGATGACATGAGACTTGGTGGAGCGTGGGTGAACCAGGCAGAGGGGAAAAGCAGACACCCCAAGGGGGAAGAAACAAAAGCAGAAGCTCTGAACGGTTAGCAGCCACCAGGCTGGCTCACGGGGAACCTAGCAACGCCTTGGTGGCCATTTTCCCTCCTTGTCATGATCCACCAGCCAACGCTGTTCTCTGTATGTTACAGACCAGGGGTGGATGTTAGGACCTTACCAGTCCAAAGTTGTAGTGGGCCATGGGTGGAGACAGGGTGTTGTGGTCTTATGTTCACGAGGAGTCAATACACACACACAGAGAAATGGTGGGAGTGCCTGCTACTTGTCCCGCTGCTTGGAGCTTTCACTTCCAACATTGAACATGGGGACCAGCAGGCCCAGGAGCCACCTCTTTCCGAAGACCTCCTGTAAGTTCTTGCGCCAAGGCCGGGCCCTCACTGCCACCCCCTTCCGCACCTGGTGGCGGGTCTGCCCCCGGAGGATCAACAGCAGCTGATGGCAGCAGAAGCCAGCGCAGGCCAGGCCGATGGCAAACCAGAGGTAGAGCATGAGGATGACGAACATTTCAGGACCAAGGACAGCTCCTGCAGGGGGCGGGAAAGCAACAGAATCACTTTACACGCAGGCCACGCACTGAACTGCCATCCAAGCAGGCGCTTTCCGCTAGGGAGGGAGATTAATGAGATTGAAGCTACATCTCAGCTCTGCAGCGAGGGAGAGGAACAAGTTGTCCTAACTTTTTCTTAGTGCTGATGGCTCCTGAGGCGAGAGAGGAGAACTGGGGACGTGGGTGGGGAAAGGAAAGGAAACTTCTATGGGCAGTGCCTAGATGCTAGCATTTCCTCAGGGTCAGTGATACCACCTCTCTCTCTCTCTCTCTCTCTCTCTCTCTCTCTCTCTCTCTCTGCCTTCTCTTTTGGGGCTAGAAACAGGGAGAAGTGTTTTTTTTCAGGAGGAGAGAGGAGTGAGCTGAGGACCCTGGAGAGGGAGCTGGTGCCTGGGCAGTTGTCTAGACTGCAGTGCCTTCTCTTCGGAGCTGTGAGCACTGGCTGGGAGGACTTGGGAAAGTGACAGCATGATGGAGAACAGGGCCTAGTCATCAAGAAGAATAAATCACGAGTTTCAAGACAGTGCAGAGGATAATACAGTCATCAATGTTAAAAAGAGGACAGTATGGCCACTGGAAATTTCAGCCAGAGCCGTCCTGTCAGAGCTTGCTAAGGCTGGAAGAGGCCCCCAAGGTCATCAGTCTAGGTCCCTGCCTTGAGCTGGACCTTCCCTAAACTCCTCTAAACCAGTACTCTCCAAGACTGGTTTAAACATCATTGAGTAAGAGATTCCCCACTCTTCCTCCGAGTTGGGGTGGTCGGTCCGTGCTAAGTTTGAATCTCCCAGCTCTGTGGTCTTGCACAAGTTTCTTAACTTCTCTGAGCTGCAGTTTGCTTATAATGTAAAATGGGTATAACAACAATGATTCCATAGGGTTGCATGATTCAGAGAAATTGTGTGCGCAGTGGCCAGCATTCTGGTTCACACTCAGCGCAGCACTCCCTCCCTGCTGGGCATCCTTCACAGATAAGGAGACTACCTCCAAAAGGGGCTCAAGTTTAACTCTTAAGACCATCACGCTTTCTCCTTCTCCTTTCCAGGGCTTGGAGATCTGGCTGAGTTACTACTTTAGCAGACTTGACCTGCCCAGCAGCCAGGGCAGTGGGCCCAGGAGAGAACTCAAAACTCAAAGCCCTCCTCAGCCCCTCTCTCCAGCAGGGCAAGCTCACCATCACTTCCTCCAGTGAGATGCGGGTACCTGCCAGAGACCCTACCTTACAACCTATTCAACCTCTGCAAATCTCAACCCCATTCCTCCCTTATCCAGCTTCCCGTGGCGCCCACGGACCTCTTCTCATCTCCCCATGTTTCCATTCCCAGACCCCTGAGGGCTGGGCTTTTAAAACTTTTCCAGGGACTTCCCTGGCGGTGCAGTGGTTAAGACTTCACGCTCCCTATGCAGGGGGTCTGGGTTCGATCCCTGGTCAGGGAACTAGATCCCACATGCATGCCACAACTAAGAGTTTGCATGCCACAATTAAGCAGCCTGTGAGCCTCAACTAAGGAGGCCGCCTGTTGCAACTAAGACCCAGTGCAACCAAATAAATTAAAAAAAAACTTTTCCAATCTGAGCAATGGTGGACTCAGTGGCCAGGAGGATGTGGATATGATTCAGGTTTGCTCATTAGCATCCCCCTCTTGCCTTCAGCCCTAGGAGCTTTGATAGCAGGTTTCTCTTCGCAAACTTGGGGACAAATAAAGTCCTGCTGCCCAGGGGATGGAAATCTCAGTCCAGCTGGCTTGCACAGGGGGCAGGGGGCAGCAATGGGACAGGGCTCACCTCGGGCTGTGCCATCCCTCTGACCCACTTCTTTCTTGTCAGCACAGGTTAGCTCAGGCAGCCATGTGCAGGATGAAGGATTCTGGGACCATGGTGCCCTCTGGGGTGCAGGAATGCTACAGGCAAAGATGGCCTTCAAGCTGGGATGTGCAAACATCAGAGCTGTCAAGCGCAAGCCTGCCTTGCACCTCAGCCTCAGGGACAAGCCTGGGCTGATGGAAGCTGTTTTCCACAGTCTCTTTTTTCTGGCGCTAAATCAAGGCATGTAGAAAAGACCTTGTGGCCTTTCCCCGGCCCCTTGCAGCAGCTACAAAAGGCTATTCTGGGGACATGCTTTCTCTCAAAGTGTTTGAAGCTGCCTAGCCTGGCTGCCTCAGCTCCTCTGAACTATTTAATAATAGTTCTACTTCTTTTAGAAAATCACAGAATTTTCCTAATGGGCCTGAAGGGTCACACCATCCAATCACTCCACCCTGGCTTTCCACCAAGCACCTATAGCACCTTTGACAGATCATCACCCAGCATCTTTAATATACATCCTGGGATAAGAAGCTCTCTCCCACCCAAAGTGGCTCATTCATCAAGAAGCAACTTCAGAGAGGCAGTATTGTGGGAAGAATGTGGGCTCTGGAGGCTAGCAGCTCTGAGTCCAAAGCTTGGGTTGGACTCACACTAGCTGTGTGCTTTCAAAGCAACTTAACCTTGTTAAGCCTTTGGTTGCCGAGTCTTTAAAAATGATATAATAATACCTACCTCACAAACTTGTCCTGAGGATTGGATGAAATGAGACCTGCACAGTGGTTAGCACATAATATTTGCTCAACAAATATTAACCCCTTTTCCCTTCTACTGGACTTTCTGGCACCCACCACACTGGCACACTTTTCCAAATGCCATGACACAGGTCAGATGGTGTCATCTCCATTTCCCAGATGAGAAGAATGAGGCTCAGAGAAGTGACACAACCTGTACTGGTCCCATGAAGCCAAAATAAAGAACAGCTTCTAAAATCTAACTGGCCAGTCTCCTTCCTCTCTGGCATCAACGGAGGGCATGTGGGTACAGCCACCAGAAGACCCCTCCCACTTCTGGCTCACGGGGCCCACACACAGCCATCCCATGCTCTGGTGGCAGATCTGCCTTAGTACCACAGTTGGGGACAGCTCCATCTAGCAAACGACTTGTCCCTTTTCACACCCTCCTGTCCACCTGGCCTCTGGAGCAGATGAGAGGGCAGTGCCCTCAACCATTTGAGGGTTGAGAAGAGAGGGAGAAAGGACAGGAAGGAAGAAGCTGAACAGGTGAGGTGTGTGTCAGGGCAGGCGAGAGAAGGGCTGCCAAGGGGAAAGATGAAAGGCCAGCAAAGGAGGAGGATGAGATGGGAGAGTTGGAGATTAGAAATCATGGTCTCGGGACTTCCCTGGTGGTCCAGGGGTTAGGAATCTGCCTTCCAGTGCAGGGGATGTGGGTTTGATCCCTGGTCGGGGAACTAAGATCCCACATGCCACGGGGCAACTAAGCCCGCGGGACAACTAGAGAGCCCCCGCACCACCACTACGGAGCCCGCGCGCCCTGGAGCCCGAGCACCACAACTAGAGAGAAGCTCGCGCGCCGCAGCAAAGAGCCCATGAACCGCAACAAAAGATCCCGCATGAGACAATGGAGATCCGGCGTGCCGCAGCTAAGACCCAATGCAGCCAAATAATAAAAAGAAAAAGAAAAAGAAATCTTGGCCTCCTTTTCCTAGTGGCTCTGGTGAGGAGGTTAAAGATAGTGGGACTCATTTTTCTGCTAGAATAGGGATCTGGGCCCCAAGATAGGCACTGACTGGCTCTGTTCCCCCGTCAGATCAAAGCAAGAGGTTCCTCTTCTTTACTTTCCTGTCTCCCACCCAAACCTAGCACATATGGACAGGCCTCAAGCCCAGGCTTAAATCAAACCATTTCAAGATCCTCTCTTTGGAAGCACCCATTTTTATGTGATGAAACTACTTGGAAAAGAAAGTGTAATCAGTCTCTCTGGCTCTCCTCATCTCTCCACCTGCCTGTGCTCACACTCCACCGCCTAGCCCGCCCACTTTCCCTCCCCCGTCCTGGTTATTTCAGTCCCAGCAGCCTCCTATGCTGGCGCCAGGATCCAGAAGGTCCGAGAGCTCTGAGTTCTGGGCCCAGCTCAACCACCAGCCCTCAAGGCAACCCTCATAGCTGGGTCCTTCTTGCAGGGCCTCTGTGTTCCCACTGCCAAATGGCACAAAGTTTTATGCCTGCAGAGGACTGGGCTGAGGCCCCAACAAAGACCAAAACAATGGCTTCCCCCAGAGTGGGGCCGAATATCATGAATGTCCAGCCCAGGCATATCAAGACAATTTGGGGTTCTCAGTGGAAGAAGCTGCCCTCTGTCTTTTTTGTCCCTGAAAGGTCAATGGGGTATGAAACATGCTGTATTTCCTGTGCTGCTGTGCATTGTCTAAACACCTGGGAGGCAGGCCAGAGGCTGCTGCTCGGAAGTAGTAAGATCCTGGGCAGCCATTTAACCCCATCTGAGTCTCAGTTTCTTCATGAGAAATGGAGATGACATCACACACGCACCGCTCTGTGTCCATATGTGCATGCTACTAATTGTAAGAGCCAAGTCAGTCAGAGTCAAAGGCCAGGGTAGGTGGAGCGAAGGAAATGAGGTAGGGGCAAATTTCATGGCTAGGTAGGGTGGTTGCTGACCGGCGTCAAGGCCTGGTTCCTGCCACCAGGAACCAGGTCCCTCTGGGCCTGGTACCCCACTCTCCTTGGGGTACACTATATAAAGCACATTCCTCACCAGGGGGCATAGCTGAGTGTGAAGGTCTACATGCCTGGCTCCTGCAAGTGTAAGAGCCTCCTGGAGGGTCAGATCCCACACCAGTCCCATGGCTCTGTGGTGTGAAGATGGAGCCATTAAATATGGCTGCATCTCCAACCAGGATGCTCCTTGCTCTGAGCCATCTGCAGACTGGAGAACAACCTGGAAGGGGTCAAATTTAGTGGGTAGGAGGGCGAGGGTTAGCCTTCTGCTGGGACTGGCTCGGCACCCTGGTCAACCTTACTGTGGTTGATCAGCAAGACCTGGAAGGCAAAGTTCTCATAGGAATGTGTGAGCAGGATTGGGGGCCAGGCAGAGGAAGGACATAGCATGGGGGTACTTCGCAGGCTGCACGGAGGGATGGCCAGCAATCAGCCCCTCCTGGCACAGGGCAGGTGTATTGCCTGGTTTGCCACAATTCTATGAGCAAACGGACAGTGGCGAGCAACGAGGAGAAGATGAATGAGGATGGGGGTGGGAAGGGAGGTTGCCAGGTGACATACAGCATGCCCGGTTAGTCTGAATTTCAAACAGATAACTAAAAAACTTGAGTGTAAGTATGTCCGCTGCAATATTCAGGAAATACTTATATTAAATAGTTATGCATTGTTTATCTGAAATTACAATTTAATTGGGCATCTTGCATTTGCTAAACCTGGCAAACTTGGGGTTGAGGTAGAAGGTCTTTGCATAGGGCCCAACCTGCCTGCCAAGGCCCACTCACCGGAGAAGAACTGGCTGATGGAGGTGGGAAGGAGCGTGAGGAAGGCCAGGGGGTGGGCGAAGGAGATGGAAAGGACCGCGGAGATGTAGGCCACGCCGGCCACCATGGAGTAGAGGCAGGCCAGGGAGGTGTAGAGGCAGAACAGGATGAAGTTGCGCATGTTCCTGCTCCCGATGCAGTTGCCGGTGAAGAAACAGTGATGGTCGTGCCTCAGGGTGACTCTGGCGCACACTCGGCAGAAGTGGGCGCTGGGCGGAGGGCACAGGGCCCTCCTGGCTGCGGTCCCCTGGCAGGCATCCAGGTCGTCTGGGGAGTTCTGGATGACCAGGACATAGTTACCCAGGGCGTTGGTTGAGAGGAACAGGAAGAATGCCCCATGGAGCAGCGCAGGTGAGAAGAGCCGGGCGGCCGAGGGGTCCTCACGCATACTAGGCAGGAAGAGGAAGAGCTGCAGCACGAAGGTCACCAGGGAGATGCACAGGAAGTAGGCGGGGGCCACCACGTTGAGCAGCCTCAGGGCCAGCATCCTCGATTACATTCCTAAGGGGCCCAGGGTGAGAGGAAGACTCACTGCAGCGTCCGGAGGGCTCCCTAGGGCGCTCCCTGGCGCTATCTGTCCGTCCCGCTCCACGCAAATCCATGTTCCTCGGGTCACCCCTCCTCTCTTCCCTAACCCGTGACCAAGCAGGCGTGAGACCCCGAGATCATGACAGCCTCTGGGAGCCAAGCCCTACCTTCTGGTGCCCACCTCCTCCGTTTCTGAGGCACCTCGGCGCCTTGACGCCCCGGGGGTCAGGTACAAGGAGGGCGAGGTGGGGACTTGTTCTCAGTCCATAGGAGGTGGCTGCGGGTGGGCTGCCTAGGGCTCTGCTTTTTTTTTTTTTTTTTTTTACATCTTTATTGGAGTATAATTGCTTTACAATGGTGTGTTAGTTTCTGCTTTATAACAAAGTGAATCAGTTATACATATACGTATGTCCCCATATCTCCTCCCTCTTGCGTCTTCCTCCCTCCCACCCTCCCTATCCCACCCATCCAGGTGGTCACAAAGCACCGAGCTGATCTCCCTGTGCTATGCGGCTGCTTCCCACTAGCTATTTTATGGCAGTGGAGACGTTCCCAGGTTTGGGATTCCTCCTTCAGACCTCCTAGGAGGAGAAAGCAGAAGATTTGGGGTGGGGGCAGATAGAAATGACCTACTGGAAGTACTGTTTCACCTCCCCTTTCTCCACCCCCCATATTGGGCAATACTCAGGGACCTTACCCATAACGCAAAGAGCTTTGGGGGTATGTGTGTTTGCCTGTGTGTGTGTGTGTGTGTGTGTGTGTGTGTGCGCGCGGGGGGTGTTCCTTGTGTGTGATTTTGTATGTGTAATCTGTGTGCGCCTCGGTATCTGTGTTTGTGTATGTGTGTATCTGTGTGTACACACACGCAGCCGCTGCCACCTGGCTTTTTAGAAAAAATCAATGACAACAATCGATACATTCCCACAAGCACTTAGGCGATGGGTGGGATGGGGGGGCGCAGCAGGAATACCTGTGTCAGCCGTTTCCGGTCAGCCCATCTCTTCGAAGCTGGCTGCCCTATAGCTATTTCTTGGCAAAGAGCGTCTTCATTTGAGGCGACGAAATTAAAATCCGCCCCCCTCCGCGCTTTCCTCCCGCCCTCCTGGAGCGAGAAACCCAAACAACCCCGATGGCGCTTGAAACCCCTTCGATGCCAACAAGGTGTCCCTGGGCGCAGGCGTGGATGCTTGGCCAGGTTTCCAGGGGATCGACCCCCGCCGCTGAGCTCCACCCCGCCCCACAGCCCCGGTTCCTGCCCAGCTTCGGAAGCCACCGAAAAATAGGGTTCCGTGCGCCCGGGAGAACTTTTCCAGGGGCTAAGGAGCAGGCGAGCCCGAGGCGCGAGAAAAGTTCTGGGCAGGCTGCTGCACCCAGGACGGGCGAATGCCACTAGGCCTCCGTCCAGGCTGTCCCGTCCCCACTGGGTGACTGATCACCTTGGAGTCCCCTTTGCAGGTGCCAGCGCCCCAGGAGACTCGCGGCCGCCGTGGGGACCGCGGGTCTCTCTCCGCCGCAGGGGCTCAGCGCAGGGCACGCCCGGGGGTGGTCGCTGGGGGATCCCGGGGGCTACGGCGGCGCTGACCACCCTAGAGAGCCCGCGGCCCGGGATCCAGCGAAGCAAGTGTCTTCCCCTCGCTGGTCGCCAGGGGAGCCGCGGGAGCAGCCTCCAGATGCGCCGCGGCGCCTGGAAGGCGAAGGACGGGCTGGGGGAGTGAGGGGCGCACGGCGGGCGGCCGCACCGCAGCCCCGGCCCTGTGCGGGAGAAGGGACAGCGGAGACCGCCGGGGCGGCCTGGTGGCCATTTAGCACTGGCGCCGGCCGCCCCCACGGCGGCGGGTGGCATAGCCGGAGCCCTAGCGAGGCAGGCAGCGCGGGCGGCCGCCGGCTTCTCGGCCACCGCCTCCCGGACGCCCGGGAAGCCGCCCCCCGCGCGGCCGCCGCCGCCGCACCGCCGCAGAGCAGTGGGGAAATGAACTCACCAAGCTCTGGTCGCGGACAAGAGGAGCCCTGCACGCCGGCTCTCGCCCTCCCCAAGGCTGCAAAGTTGTGGGCTCGGCCCCGCTGGCTCGCAGCCTCCTCACGCTTCGCTTCGGGGACTGGGCAGGTAGCGGGGGTGTGGGGAGGAAGGAGCGGGCAGCTGCCGTCCTCCCACTGGGGCGCCGGCGAGTGGGGGCCAGGAGACGGCGGGGATGGCAGCTGGGCACCCCCGCCCCCAGCCCCGCCACCCCTCCCTCCCCTCCTAGGGGCGGTGCTCTGGCCACCCCTCTCAGCCTCGGGGACTTGCCCCCCTTCCTCCCCTCACTCCTCTGGAGCGGGCTGGGGCTCCCCGCCTGACTTCAGCCACTGGTTCCAGCTGGGAGCTCTGGATTCCACCCTGATGTGATGCTCTAACCATCATCTGCTCCTTCCCTCCCCACTGTGGCTAACAGCCCTCCGCTGCTTTCCATTCTCGGACCGAGGAAAACCTGGGGGTTTAGGAGTTCGGCTTGCCAGGGGCAACACCCGTAAAGGTCAACGTCATTGTGCACAGAAATGCTGAGAGCCCCGACTCTGGAGCCTGTCTGCCCGGGTCTGAATATCCATCATTCACTACTGTGTGATCTTCAGATTCCAGTTTCCCCATCTGTAAAACAGAGATGTGAGGGTTATATATGACCACAATTTATGTAAAGCCCTTAAACAGGGCCTACCTATGGTGAGCACTATTTGAGCATTACTTTATAATCATTGACTCTATTTATTGGGTCCTTACTATGAACCAGGCACTGTGCTAATAAGCCTTTAGCATAAGGCAGCTTTGTTAATCCTCTCAGCAGAAGCTCCATGATCCCCTTGTATGGATGAGGAGATTGAGGCACAGAGAAGCTGTCACGCGCCCAAGGACATACAGCGGGTAAGTGACGGAGTCTGGATTTGAACTAATGGACCTGCTCTCAGCCTCTACACAACGCAGCATCACCCTGAGACCCAGGGGGAGCTCTGATTTGGGAGAAGGGAGGACAACTGAGTGGTTTACCCAGACGACACAGAGCTTGAACAGCTTGAACCAGGAGCTTCTGCCTGGAGTCCTGCCCTCATCCCCCTGTTCCTATTTCCTTTCTTTTTCTGATCCCACTAGTCTGAGGTGGGTACCAAGAGGGTGGGGACAGTTGGCCAGTGTGTGTCAAATGGAGGTTGGAGGGAGCAGAGACAGCTTTGAACCACTGCAGGAATATTGACACCACCACTACCTCGTTTTCTTGGGCTGTCGGAGCTCACCTACCTGCCCTGTTCCACTCCTCTGGGTGAAGGCAAACATCATAAATAAATGATTATTTATTGCTTCCTCAACGGGTTGATTAAAACAAGAACAATCCCTTAAAACAAGGACAATATGCTTATCAGCTCAGCCTGTATTTTTGAAACATCACATACTGTTTTCTCTGGATTTCGACAGTGTGCATCAAAATAAAAGAGGGGACCAGGAAACCTTTTCATGTTCTGAAAGGATTTTACATACAAACAAAAGAACAGCTTGCCAGGTGTTGGCTCTGAGAATCTGGTAGCCCTGTGAGATCCAGTGGCCACAGGGCAGATAGAGGAAAGCACAGGTGGCTTTTTTTTCCTTTAGAGCTTCTTGGTGTCAAAATCATGGCTGTCTGGACCCTTTTCACAAGCTCAGTCTGCCTCTCACCCTGGCTTGAGGGGGAGGGAATGGAGCACTTGGCTCTACTGATTGAAGATCTCCCTTCCCTAAATACCTTGAGAGTTGGGGGGTATTTCTAATTTTATTTTGCATATGGGTGTGTGGTGGGAAGGTGTGCGTCTGAATTTCTGTGTGTGTGTGAGGGTAGGGAAGGAGAGAGAGAAAGGAGAAGCTAAAGACACGTGGGAAGATGTTGGTGGGGGAAGGGAGTATTCAGCCAGGAAAGAGACAGAGATCTGGCCTTGGAAACACAAACGGACAAAAACAATGATTTATTTAGAAATATGGTTTATCAACAGAAAAGGACATTAAAGCTTCAGATCTAGAGCTAGTAGTTCTTCGGCACTCCGCTCCTAAGTGAATGGAGTAAGAGGAAGCACAGCCAGATGTTATTTTGTTTTTCTAAAATTGGTGATTATCTCTGACAAAATCAATATAGAAGGCAATTTGAAAACTTCCCTTCAATTCTGGCCCCACCAGAATTAAGCAGACTAAGAATGGACACTTTATTGCCACTAACCAGCTGTGGCACCTGGAGCAAGTCGTCAAACCTCTCTGATCTCAGTATTCTCATCCATAAAATGGGATGAAGATGTTACCTTGTGGTGTTGCCGATGATCAAATGGGATAACACAAGTGCCTCAGTCCCAGCAGGAGACTGGACAGTGTTAGCTTCTTTCTCCTCCTGTCTCTCTTCTGGGCTCTTATCTTTATCCGCAAGAACGCCTTATCTTTCTAACTAAAATGAGAGCTCCTGGTCTATGTTGGAAATATTTGGGGGTCTCCTCCATATCGCCTAACATGATGATGGGACACTGAGTCAAAGGACACTGAGTAAAAGTGTATCAATGATGAACTGATACTGGTCTTTATCTGAGAGGAAAAGCTACATTCCAAGGTCTTTGAAATGTCTGCTGAGGACACATTTCCCATTGATCTTGCATCCCGCCACCACCCACCCCAACTACAGCCTCCTCCTCCACAAACAGTGCCAGAAAATGATTTATAAGCCACACCCCTCCATCGCCCTTATCATATGTTCTCATAGTCACGCTATGACTGTACCTGCAGGCGATCCCAAGGGGTCAGGAACACAGACAGGCATCTGATTGCTTGTGAGCACTTTCCCAGAAATATGTGCCACAAGTCTTGCTATTTTCTGAGGTTATCTGAATAAAATGAATTCCCTTCCCAGTGGCAATCATTCCGTTTTGCTTCAAAATGTTGTGTACAAAGAGAAGAACTCTATGCAGTAAGCAGCTTCTCCCTTGGGTGGGGAACCCTATACATGTCTGTCTGGCCCTACAACTCCCCAAGTGTCTGGGACAAAGAACATTCCAAGATGCAAGGGCCACACCTAAGGAGGCAGTGGGGGGTGGGTTTCCTTCATCCTCATGCTCTTATTTCAGATTGATCAGGGTGAAGATAGACTGGGGTCTCAAGGTTACCTTTTTTTTCCCCAATGTTCAGTTTCCTTTAATGACCCCCATTCTCCCTGAAGGGCAGGTTCAGGCAGCTAGGTGATGGCAGGAGATGTTCACTTGAAGATCTTGCCCTGACTGAAGGCTTTGCCTGGTGCCCTGAAGTTAAGATTTTAATAGACATCCTCAGACAGGATGCTCTTCACTGTCAATACCAAGTCATAGCCAGAGGCAACCACAAAATGCGCCCCAAGTCTCAGAAAGTTTAGTGAGACGCCATCCCTGCCTGCCTGGATTCAAAAAACATTCAAGTGTAATCTTCGTCTTAGCCAGCCGAATACATGAAAATTGGATTATCGCAGAATTTCTATTTGGAGGTGATAATTTACTTGGCCAACTGCATCTTCATTTTAACATTACATTTTAACATTCACAATAACATTACTTTGATGTAATATACTGCTTTGCAGTTTACAAAGTACATCTACAAAATTAAAATTTTATTCCACAAGCCTCTCAACAGCCCTGTAAGTAAGCTAGCTGGGGAAAAATTATTAAACCCATTTTTCTTATGAGGAAACTGAGGTTCAGAGATTTGCTGCACATTAATTTGCAAGCCTTGCCTATGTTCGATTTAAAATGTGACTTAGGGCTTCCCTGGTGGCGCAGTGGTTGAGAGTCCGCCTGCCGATGCAGGGGACACGGGTTCGTGCCCCGGTCCGGGAAGATCCCACATGCCGCAGAGCGGCTGGGCCCGTGAGCCATGGCCATTGAGCCTGCGCGTCCGGAGCCTGTGCTCCGCAGCGGGAGAGGCCACAACAGTGAGAGGCCCGCGTACCGCAAAAAAAAAAAAAAAAAAATGTGACTTAACCTGTAAAAATCTCATTGATAGTTAACTTTTCTGGAAGATGAATAAAGGATGCAGGTACAAAACATACTCCCTCAGAATAAGAGATCTGCATAATATCTCTTTACATAAGATATTTGGGTAAAATTGCATAAATAACGTAAGCCTGCAGCACATTAATCAAATGCTCTCTAACGCTCTGCTGTTTGTGGTGCTGGAGAGTGTGGATGTGATTGGGGCCAGTGATGTTCATCATCTAAGACCACATGCCGAGGTAGAAACAGCAGGTGTGAATGTCACCCTCTGGGTGACAGGTAACCTCAGCAGTCTCCCTAGTGATTGATGCATCGGGGTGGCAACCTTGCCTTGGCTTTAGCAGAGCCTCCTTTGAAGTGTTCAGGCTATGGAAAAATGAATGTGATCTTTTACCAATTAGCCATGGTTTTCAGGGACTGCTCAGGCAGTCGTGGTAGGAATGCCTATGCCTGTGGACCGGTACACAGCTTAGCGGACAGAGGTAGTGGCAGCAAGATTAATTGGCCCTTTCATCTCAAAGCATGCAGGAGGCAGAGGGAGAGAGAAAGAGGGAGGGAAAAGAAGAAGGAGGTAGAAGGCAGAGGGGAGAAGAAGGAAAAGGAGAGAGGAAAGGAAAGGAAAGGGGTGCTGAGAGAGTGGACATTCACCTGCCTGACGCAACCTCAGTTTATATCTTCAGGATGGAGAAGCTCGGGAGGCACAGGAGGAGGTTAGCGGTCTCCGTGGAGAGCCCTGCAATGCCAGGTGTCCAAGATGGGAGGGTATGAGGCAGAAGGTGGACATCTTAATTAGAGGAGGAGGGAGGGGAGACCAGGAGAGTGAGGTCACTGCAGTGCGCTTGGCTGTCATAGGGCTCTTGGCTATGCCCTTATGGCCACAGAGCACCAGGCAGCCCAGCCCTCACACCCCAGAACCCCCGCTGCTCCAGCAGAGATGGCCCAGGGCCTGGTGTGATGTGATGGAAAAAGCACGAGCTTTTGGTGTGAGCTTTTGGTGTCTGCTGACTTGAGCTCGAAGCCTTGTTTTCCTATTCACTTGCTGTGTGACCTTGAGGAAGTTCCTTCCTTTGAGCCTCAAATACCTTGCCCTTTAAATGGGGATTTAAACTAACCTGCAGCTTTGGTTGTGAATTTTAAATGACAAGGATAGCACCTGCCTTTTCGACTGAAATAATCCCCCAGCTACTAACTACCAAATAATCCTGCTTGCTGCATAGCATTTACTGCTTCTATGATGATCTTGTTTGTTTGTATGTTTATTTTCTTGTTTATTGTCCCCTTCCATCTGATAAACTATAAACTTCCAAGGGCAGGGACTTACCTGTCAGCTTTGTTTCTGTAGCTTGGACCCAGCACAGAGCCTGGCACACAGTGGGTGCTCAATAAATATTAGAATGAGTAAGAAACAGTCTTGGGGACAAAGGAGGGAACAATTTGGGTGTGAAAATCTATACCTTGATTGTGCTGGTAGTTATATGACTATATGTTTGTCAAAACTTATAGATCTGTACCCTTCAAGAAGGTGGACGTTACTGTATCTCAGTGTCTGACCTTTAAAAATAGGCTAGAGGGGGCTTCCCCGGTGGCGCAGTGGTTGAGAGTCCGCCTGCTGATGCAGGGGACACGGGTTCATGCCCCGGTCCGGGACAATCCCACATGCCGCGGAGCGGCTGGGCCCGTGAGCCATGGCCGCTGAGCCTGCGCGTCCGGAGCCTGTGCTCCGCAACGGGAGAGGCCACAACAGTGAGAGGCCCGCGTACCGCAGAAAAAAATAGGCTAGAGGGAGCAACAGATAAACAGAATCCCACTATATAAAGATTCATATTTACTGACACTTATTGTGCCCGGCTGATGGGGGCCAGGAGCCTTCACACTGGTTATTTCATTTAATCCTTACAGCACCCATGCCTAATGAAAGTCTGATTCTACCTATTTTGTAGAGGGGAAAATGGAGGCTCAGAGTGGTTATGAGATTTGCCAAGGTTGCAAAGCTTGCTGGCAGCAGGTATAAAATTCACTTTACTTGATTCCAGTGCCCAAGCCTCACCCAGCGTGGTTCCTTCTGTGTTTCTCGCACTTAAACCCTCACACTGACATAGAAATAAAGAGCCTGCTTTTCTTATGGAGAGGGAACATATCATGCTGATGTTGGTCTCTTATGCTTTAGCCTGAGTTAGCCAGCCAGAATCTTTTCTCAGTGAAGCAAGGTGTAGAGAGAATGGGCTTTTTGCTGGAGACAGGGAATGGGGTGGGATGGGGACTAGAGATAACATAAAGAGGTCTGCAGTAGGGGATGGAAGTGTCGGCTGGGACCAGGAGCCAAAGGAGAGGGTTCGGAAGAGCAGTCAGAGGACAGCCTCTGGCGCCAGATATCTAGGCTTAGATTTCAGTTCCACCAGTCACTTGTGTGACCTTGAGCAAGTTAATCAACCTCTCTGTGTCTCAGGCTCCTGATTTGTGAAACAAGGTTAATTATAGTTCCCACTTCATAGAATTTTTATATGGATTAAACAAGGTAACACTTGTAAAGCACTTAGAATAGTGGCTGGGGCAGAAATATTAAGTAAGAGGTAGCTCTTGTAATTAATTAAGGTTAGGTTCTGTGACATGTGACAGAAACCCCAGGAGAACACTGGTTTAAACTACGATGGAAGTTTACTTCACTCTCACATCAGTGAAGTTTAAAGGAGCCAGTCCAGGGCTGCTATGGAGGCTCAATGTTTATCTGCCCAGACTCTTTCTACTTTGTTGCTCCATCATCCCAAGCATGTTGCCTGATGGTCCAGAATGGTTGCTCCTGCCCCAGCCATCATATCCATATTCCAACCAGCAAGAAGGGGACAAGGAGAAAGGACAAGCCTCTCTCTTTAAGGATGTTTCCTGGAAGTTGCACACAACACATCCACTTACTTCTCATCACCCAGAACTTAGTCACATGGCCACACCTAGCTACAGATAGCTAGGTAATCAGCTAAAATTTGTGACTTGTATTGATAAAAAGGAAAAGGAAAATTAATTTGGGGGATACCTTGGAGTGCTTTCTTCTACTATGGAAAAGTTTAGGCATATTCAAGTTATTTATCCCCCAGGTCTCAGGACAGACACAAGGTTTTCCTGGCACCTCCAGCCTCCCTGAGATCCCAGTTCCTCACTGGTCAAATGGAGCTACTACCCCCTGCCCTTCCCCCCACCCCCACTGACCTTTGCGTTGCTCTTGTCATCTCTCCTCACAGAAACAGGCCGAGGAAAGGCAGCTCCAGCCTGCCAAAGCCTTGACCTCAAGTGAACATGGACCGTGAGCACTACAGGCAGCTGTGGTCAGTATCCCAGACCATCTGGGAAGCTCAGCAAGCTTGAAATCTGGCCCTGGATGAAACAGAAAGAAGAGACAGAAAAGATGAATTTTGAATATTTTCTATTTTTAAAAATCATATCAGTAACATGTTTTATAAGAAAACACAAAAATTTTTATTAAAACAAAGCAGAAATCCTTTGATACTAAACCCAGGGATAATCATCATTAACATTTCATATATGCCCTTCAATCCTCCATCTATTCAGACTTTTCCTCCTTAATTACAAATTTGGGCTCACACTTCATCCTCTTTTATAACTAGTGTTTAAAATTCAGCAATAATAAAACAGTCCTTCCATGTTGATAAATACATTTCCCACATCATTTTCAATGGACAATTTGTATGTCTCTCTTACAGAAGGGACACTGTTTAGTAGGGAGGCAATTTGGCTTTGACCTTGGTGTCTGGTCAGAATATGCTCTTCAGCTTCAGCTTCAGCCTTGGTCTTTGAAAGACTGAATAGCTAAGTTCAGACTTCAGCATCATTTCTGGGTTCCCTGGACTTGTGTATGATCCATGAGCTATGACTGTGTTACATAACCTTTGCATCCAAGAAGCAAAATAATCTCCGTTATACACACACAGCATGTCATTTGGCTCCACTGCCAATAATCACTTTCTAATGTAGATCACCTTCTAGAAGTAACTTGTAATGAGTATCTTCTTTTGTGCCCTATTTGCTGAAATTCTATCAGTTAAAGAATAAATGTATATTTATTATTGCAAAAGTAAAATGCTGTATCACTCATGATACTTATAAACACTGTCCCTTTTTTTGGGTACAGAAATCATTATTAAGCCTTTCAAATGTTTAAATATAGAAGGAAACATTGATAGCTAATACAAATATTGAAAAAGCATGTCAGCCAAATACTTGTAGAAGATACTTTTTGAGGCAACAACCATAAAACATTAAAATAATATGAAGCAGAATAATAGAGATTAGATTGTATCGTAGTTCTAATCTTTGTAGAATTGTTTGTGACACTAACATTTGCAACACTAAACAAAATAATCTTTTATTTTATTTTTTTAAATTTATTTATTTCTGTTTGGCTGCACTGGGTCTTCGTTGCTTTGCGCAGGCTTTCTCTAGTTGCAGTGAGTGGGGGCTACTCTTCGGTGCGGTGTGTAGGCTTCTCATTGTGGTGGCTTCTCTTGCTGCGGAGCACGGGCTCTAGGCACGTGGGCTTCAGTAGCTGTGGCATGTGCGCTCAGTAGTTGTGGCGCACAGGCTTAGTTGCTCCGCAGCCGGACCAGGGATCGAACCCGTGTCCCCTGCACTGGCAGGCGGATTCTTAACCACTGCACCACCAGGGAAGTCCCGATCTTTTAAAATGTAGTCAACTTTTAGTCACCTTATTCTATCAGGGCATGAAACTTTAATAGAAAGCCCTATTTGTCCATATTTACACCTTGTAAAGATAAAGTAAAAACAGAATGTCAACCAACATCCCAATTTCATGAGGAGGCAAACCTCTAAAATAATGTGTAACGCTATCCATGGCAAATCATATTTGACCCAACATGGGAAGAAATATAAAGAATTTAAAGAAAAGTAGAAATTATTAGAACAAGTGAGGATCACACTTCTCCACCATCCTCAGTTGAAACTAAGCATCAATTTATTTTTATTTATTTTTTATTTATTTTTTTTTTGCGGTACGCAGGCCTCTCACTGTTGTGGCCTCTCCCATTGCGGAGCACAGGCTCCAGACGCGCAGACCCAGCGGCCATGGCTCACGGGCCCAGCCGCTCCGCGGCATGTGGGATCCTCCTGGACCGGGGCACGAACCCGTGTCCCCTGCATCGGCAGGCGGACTCCCAACCACTGCGCCACCAGGGAAGCCCAAGCATCAATTTATTAACACAAATGTGCGTAGTATACAATACAGGAGCAAGCTCACTACTGCCGGCACTGGGGAAGTAAGTATTGTTCTTGCTCTAAAATGTTAAATGGTTAAGCATTGACAATGACATTCATTAATAATGAAACTATCGTCACAAGTAATCTCTGACAAAATTTTAGATGTACTCTTTATCAAAGATGTTTGTTCCATACAGGTCATATTAGACATTGACCTGGACTTCAGCTGAATAGTACTGATCTTGGCCATTTGGCATTCAACCAAAGTGTGTGTTGAGTGCATCTCTGACTTTAGATTATTCCCAATTTCTCACTATTATTAGTAACATTGCAGTGAATGTCCTAGCACAAACAACTCTACGGGGCTCTATGATTATTTCCTTGGCTGAATTCCTAGAAGTGGAGTGGCTGAGTGGAAAGGATCCCTATTGCCAACTACCCCATCCCAGAAAGTTTGTACCAGCTTCTCTCCCATAAGAGGAGTGGATCAGGGTGAGATTGGCTCCTGGCACCTCAAAAGCTATGGCACCTGCATTCTCAACCTCCCACGGCGGTTAGCAGTTGGATGGTTGAGAGTAGCAACCTTCAGACAGCTCCAAACCCCCCTGGATCCCACTATTGTGGTCATAGCTATACTTCCTTTTGGGTTTATCTTGTTTCTGGCATTGTGACAGACCCTTTAGGTACTTCTTGCATTTTAATCCTCACAATGATGGTCTTAGTAAATATTACTTGCCTCATTTTATCCATGAGGAAACTGAAGCTCAAAGGTTGGGTGGCCCTGCTCCCAGCCCTAATGGAAGCCTCCAGAGGCTGGCCAAGCAGCAGAGTGAAAGTCATTTCCTTCAAGTAAATGAAACTGTAAACTCCAAACCCCATTACGCCAACTATTCAGTCCCTGGAAGCTAACAGGCTCCCTGAGGCCTCCTACCTGCATCCATTCCAGCCAGGGCTTGAAGGTAGAAGAAAGGTGAAAGGCGGTGCCGACCGAACCCAACCGTGCTCTGGGCTGGGCTCTGTGCTGGGCACTTTACGAGCTTGCATGTCCATTGCTTCTTGGTTGTTTCTGAAGGAAACTGTGCCAGGGCCTCTGTTATCCCTGAGCAAGCTGCCCCTCTGCCTGGTGTATGTGTGTGTGTCTGTGTGTGTGTGTGTGTGTGTGTGTCTGTGTGTGTGTGGTAACTCAGGCTCTAACAGCACCAGGAGAAGGTCAAGATTGTTGGCCACTGAGTACCCCACCATAGCTAGTTGACAGTTGACTAGTTGGGGAGAAGTGTAAGTAATGACCACATGCCTGGGACTTTATATACACTATCTCATGCAGGTCTCAAACTGCCAGATGAGATATTCACATCTTACCGGAGAGGAGCCAGAGGCTTAGGAAAATGTTCAAGAACTCACAGCTCGTAAGTGGCGAAGGACACAAATAGTCCAGGATAGACGCTTACACTTTCTCTGATCCAGATGGGAAAATACACCCTAGTACATATCTATAAATATTACCCTTGTAAGAGCCTGAAGCCTTGAGAGAGAAACAAGCAGTCTTCAGAAGCCCCATAAGAGCAGGAAGGCTGCTGTTCTGAGGCCTTGCAGAGGAAGAACACATCATCCCTGAGCTGAGGGGGACACACGAGGGGAGTCCACCTGGGGAGGGTGCTGAGCCCTGACTTTCCAGGCTGGAGCAGAATTGCCTGGGCTGAATGAGTGGTAGCAGTGAGGCGTTGTCCTCTCATATGAGGACCTACCCCCTTCCTTTCCTTTTCTAGGTCTGGGCCTCAGGAAGGGAGACCTGAAAGCTTAAAGGAGATGAGGATGCGAGAGGTCTCCTCTCCTCCCTGGCATCCTTCAGCAGAGACACATACAAGGCCCATGGGTGCCACTGCCAGAGCTTGGAGTCACAGATCTGAATCCAACCTGTCTTAGTCACTCTCCAGCTATGTGACCTTGAGCAAGTTACTTCACCTCTCTGAGTCTCAATTTAAGCCATAGAATGTGGGCGCACAAATAGTTCTTTCCCAGTGGTTGTGAGGATTGAGGGAGCTGAAGCCCCAGCCCCATTGCCACCTCAGCCAGATGCCAGCCCTCTGACTCACTGTCTCCAGTGCCCACCTGTGCAGGGAGCCTGCCCTGGGCAGTGACCTGGGACCCCTGGAGCTCCAAGGACCCACCTGAGGCCCTCCAGGATCCGACCCCAAAGCCTCGTAGGCTGCATGCTTACTCAGAGCCTTCAGGCCTTTGCGTGTGCTACGGCCCCCAACTGAAACACACTTCCTGCCCCTCTGCCTGCCTTATTGAACTAGCCTTCAGGCTTGACAGAGCTGCCTTTGTCTCCAGGAAACCTTCCCTAGCCCCCAAGTCTGCACCATATCACGCCGAGTTTTAATGTCCTGTTCTCCATTGAACTGTGAGCTCCTGAAGTGTAGAGAATAGGTTCTGTCCGTGGTGTAACCACAGAGCCCAGTATGGAACTTGGCCCAGAGCAGATGCTCGGGACATGTGCACAAAGTAGAAGGAAGGATGAATAGAGTCTACAGGGGCCTGAGTAGCAAAACTATGGGAGACAGACGACAACAGAACCTCTGTTTGAGCCAGAGAATCCCAGGCAAGAAAGAGGAGGGCAGGGCTTTAGTTACCATGGTTTCAGGGAACCTGTCTTTTCAATCTGTCAGGCAAGAGAAGATGCATCTAGGGCCACCCAGTACAGTTGTTCAGGTTCTGCACTTTACAGTTCCAGGGGGCATCATTTTCACACTTGAGTCATCCTAGATTTGCATGGTTATTATGACAATTTTCCAGTAGATGGCGGTAAAGCATCTTGAGTTAGGGGCATTTTTTTCCTGTTTGTGCAAATGCACCGTTTGGGTTCTCTAGTGCTGGGAGCACCTGTCTACCAGCCCTCCAATCGGCTGAGAGGTTGCCTAACGTCCCCAGCCTTGTCCCACCTCCTCTTCACTTCAGGGCTTTACAAACCACACCCAGGGCCATTAAAGCCAGAAATCCCCAACTGCATCCTTTGTTCCAAAGAAGGGGATGTTTGTGATCAGAAGCCCCAGGTTCAAGCTCCAGCTGCTGCATTTCCTAGCGAGTGGTCTTGGGCAAGTGACTCTGCGGTTCTATGACCCAGCTTTCTCTTCCAGAAAGAATGCAGTAATAATCCCTGCCCTTGAGGTTGGGAGGAACAAATGCTACCCTGAACATGGTCGAGCCGTTGCTAGCTGTAAAGCACCTCTTCCTAGGAATATCCTGCCTTAATAACGTGCAGGACTTTCCCAGCTGGCCCCAGGAGGATTGCACTATTTGAGCAGAGGTGTGCTACATACCACACGACTCCTATTTTATCACCGCCCCACCCCCCCAGAGTCATCTTCTCTTCTCCTATGTTATCTCTTTCCTGGTCTCCACCACTATTCCATCCCCAGGGGTGCTTTGGTCCCCTTCAGTCTCTGCTCCAAACTCCTGAGTACAGTACAGAATAGTCAGTCTGCCAGTAAACAAATACTCAGCCAGCATCTTCTGTGCGCTGGGTGCTGTGCTGGTCTCTACCTTTTAGTTTCTCATAGTCCCACGGGGGCACAAAGTTAACACAGTCACCAACTTGTTTCTGAGTCTTCAGACCTCATTCTCATTTTTAAAACACTTTTGAGTGTTGTTACATAAGGTGTTTTAGAGGGAAGGGATTATCTTTTTATAGGAAATAATTAAAGGCCAGAATATTTTTCAAATGTACTCTTTCTTTTAGGTTTACTATTGCTCCTCTGTTGAAGTTCATTAAATGAAGAACTGTCTTGTTTAAATGGGGCAGAAAATAAATAAATAAATAAATGTGGCAGAGGAGAATTCAGCTCAAAATTATTAATACTGGAAATGGAAATTATTCTTTCTGGAAGCTGTGTCTCTTTTCCTCTTCTGCTGTCTGTCAGGTGGATTTTAGAACTGTATTTCCACATGTTCTGTTTCCATGATAGCTGGATGCTTCCATGAAGGGAGGATTACACACTGGTTTTCTGTTCCAACATATGTAAGTGTCCACTCACCATCCAGTTCTGGAGGTCAGAAGTCTGGCCTGGGTCTCACTGGGCTAAAAATCAAGGTGTCTGTCTGCTGGGACCCTGAGGAGAAAGAGGCCTTGCCCAGTCCCTCCCTTTCTGGCTCCTTGGCCACTTAATGACTGGACACTGTCTTTGGCCCCCATCATTAAATATCCTCCAAGGTCCAAACCAAGAGAGGCTTAGCTGGGGTCTTCCCTGCCCATCTCATACTGGCGGAAGCCTAGGTGAGGGAAGCAGAGAACAAACTCACTGTGGGTTTCACTTAGAATTTGGTTTGGCTGTGAAGGGACAAGAAACTCAAAGTAGGATTGGCTTAAGTGAGATAGACTTGTATTGCCCTCTCATGTAAATTAAGTCTAGAGGCAGGCCATCCACAGCTCATATAGACACTCTACAGTGTCAGGAAGGACCCAATCCCTTTCCGGTACCCTGTTCTGTCATCCCTCGGGTGGAGTCCTCATCCTCATGGTGGAGGTGGCAGTTCACGGCTGGCAAAGACCTTCATGATATCAGGACCCAGCCTCGCTCTTTCTTCCTTTCTTCCTTCCTTCCTTTCTTTTTTCTTTCTTTTTATCTATTTAGGCTGCTCCAGGTCTTAGTTGTGGCATGCAGGATCCTTTTTTTCTTTAATTGCTGTGTATTTTATGTTATTTTTTATTTTTATTTTTATACCTGTGTTGGGTCTTAGTTGTGGCACTTGGGCTTGTCTCTAGTCGTGGCATGTGGGTTTTCTCTTCTCTAGTTGTGGCATGTGGGCTCCAGAGCGTGTGGGCTCTGTAGTTTGCAGCACACAGTCTCTCTAGTTGAGGCAAGAGAGCTCAGTAGTGGTGCACAGGCTTAGTTGCCCCATGGCATATGGCATCTTAGTTCCACAACCAGGGATCAAACCTGCATCCCCTGCATTGGAAGGCAGATTCTTTACCACTGGACCACGAGGGAAGTCCCCACACTCCTTCTATATCGTTTCCCCATCATTCTTAGTATGCATCTCATGGTCCAAAAAGGCTGCTCAATCTCCAGCCATCAAACCAACATTCCACAGGCAGGAAGTGTGAAAGAAGGCTGAGCAAGGACATATCCTCTCTACCTAAGGACACTCCTTGGAAGTTATTTGTGATACTTCCATTTTATCTCCCATTGGTTAGAACTTTGTCACATGACAATATCTAGGTGCAAAGAGGGCTAGGAAATGAATCTTTATTCCAGGGAGATCCAATTCCTGGGCAAGAAAAGGAGAATGGTTATTGAGGAACCAGGAGAATTCTCTACCACATCTTGCCTATAAGGTATCATCCCCTACCTACAGGAGGTGCCTCTACCTAGAAGTCTCCTCAGCATAAATTAATCTGGGAAATAACCAATAACCATAAAACCACAGAACAAGAATTATCCAAAGACAGCAATGGGGTTATTTCCTCTTCACATATAAATGACATTTGTTTTCTGTTGTAATTATCACCACTGCCAACACCCCCATGCTCTCAGCTGCCCACAGTCTTGTCCTTGCTGGTCCAGCTATGGCATCCCTTCCCCCACCCCCTATGCACCCAACATTGCCCCCTCCCTTTCTAGAGTGGAGTCTGGCTGAAGTGACAGTGAGGGGGAGGCCCTGTGACAGCAGCTGCCTCACAGCAGAAGCAGCAGCAGTTGCCTGAGTTGGGCAAAGAGGTTTCCAGGATGCGGCCAAGTGTTTCTCCTGACCTGCTCGCTACCCCCTTCTACTTCCTGCCTAGGTGACACCTCTTGGGGGCTGAGGCTCCTCAGCCCCACCTTGTTCTTTCCTCTGTCTCCTTTTAAAATACTCACTTGCCTGTTCATTACCTGTTCTTGTCCGAAGGGGTCTCAGGCACCCTAGGGTGTGGATGAGGGATTGGACATTAACGTTGCTGTTCCCTGCACCCTCACACCAGCCCTGCCCCTTAGGTACCCCATCCCCATTTGACAGATCAAGCCACTGAGAGCTGCCAGGCAGCTGGCCCAGTCACCGAGCCTGTAGGTGGCAGCCCTGTGACAGGAACCAGCTGACTCTAAAGCCCACGACACCTTCGTGAGTTCTCCATCCCAGGTAGGATTCTGATGGCAGAACTTTAAGCAGCCTGCCAGATAGCAGAGGCGACTCTGGGGGCAAGAGAATGCTCACAGCACTGACTGTCCTCACCAGCTTTTCAGGGATAAGTTTGGAGCAGGGAGAGAAAATAGGACCTTGCTGGTAGTGTTGGCAATAAGCCACATACCTGGCCTGTGGTTTGGCCGTCACGTTGAGACCAAGAGCTGCGGGCAGCATTGGCTGCTTCGACTCCCCACAGCTTCCCAACTCCCTGACCCCTGATCTCCAGGGACGCTGGCTCTGCCCTGTCTCCACCCCCGCCAAGCCGAGAAAAATCATCGCTCCACTCAGCAAGGGAGATGCCTTCAGTTCCCCCATTCTTCCCCCTGGCTCTCGGCTTCTCTCCTTGCATCTCAGTCTCAGGGCTGCCAGATCAGGGTAGTGCTGGGGATCCCCCAGAGGGCCCTGAAAGGGCGGGCCTCGTTGGGCAGCCTGCTCTCCTGGCCCACAGCCCCATTCAACAATCAAGAAAGGAGGATGGGGCTTCCCTGGTGGCGCAGTGGTTGAGGGTCCGCCTGCCGATGCAGGGGACACGGGTTCGTGCCCCGGTCCAGGAAGATCCCACATGCCACGGAGCAGCTGGGCCCGTGAGCCATGGCCGCTGAGCCTGCGCGTCCGGAGCCTGTGCTCGGCAATGGGAGAGGCCACAACAGTGAGAGGCCCACGAACTCAAAAAAAAAAAAAAAAGAAAGAAAGAAAGGAGGATGGGGAGAGGGCTGGGAGGGCAGTCAAGGGTTAAGACATCTCAGCCCGCCTCCTAGAAACGGGCCTTGGGGACCAGGGGCTGGATGTTCTGAAAGTTTACTCGCAGACACCTGCTCCTACATACAAACACATTCTCACTCATGCACACGAGCACACACATACCCACACACCCAGACATTCACAAACACACACACACACCTTTGTCCAGTATACTCTTACGGTTCAGAGTCTGAGCTCTGAAGTCAGACAGACCCAGAGCTGGCTTCTACATACGTACGATAGTTTCTAAACAATGGTTTCTCATTTTCCGAAGGCATTGTGGGAGATTCAAGCCATACAGAGGTGCCATGAGTGCGCTGTCTTCCTTCTCCCCCTGACCCCAGTCTCTTGTTCCCCTCCCCCGGGGGCAACTGTTGTCACCACTTCCTTGTCTCTGCTTCTAGAGCTGGTGTGCAGACGACAGCCTCTAGCTAAGTGTGCGTGCAACACATGTGCATGCACACACATGCGCGCACACACGGCAGCCCATGGGCACACCGCTCTGCACGCTGCTTTATTTCCTGTGTATGCAAAGGCTCCGCCTGGGCTCTCTGCAGTGTCTACCAGCCCTCCGAGCTGCTCAGAGGTCACCTGACACCATCTCCCAGCCTGGTAGCTGTAGCTGGGACTGCTCCCGTCCCCATGCACGCAGAGCGCCTCATCCTTTCTAATTATGGCCTGGTCCCGTCATGCACATGCACCGTGACTGATTTAACGTGCCCTGTCAGGTGAACACAGATTGTTTCCAGCTGTTGCTTTGCTGCTCCCTTCGGTTCTTCAGTGGTGCGTGCTGGACACTAGCCCACATGGGCCTGAGGACCTGTCAGAGCAGGGTGTGAAGGAGCGACTCGGCCCAGTTGTTGGGCCTCTTGCACCTCACTTTCGGACACTGTAGATGACAACAATCAGAGCACCAACCTCGCTAGGTAAGGATGAGATGAAACCATGCATGCTGAGCACCCAGCACTGTGCCCAGCACAGGAACCAGAAATGTTAGCCCCTGAGGGGACAGTGCAGGAATGGTGTGAGTGAGGGGCCCTGCTGACTGGCAGGGGCTGCCCAGCTCCCGTCCTCCAGGCCATCAAATGACATCACACGGGCCTCGGCCTGGGAAGCTCCCGCCCTGGCGATCAGGTCAGAGATCCAAGCCTCTGGCCAGCCAGTATGAGAGCCACAGGGAGGAGAAGCCCAGCAGGGAGCCGGTGGGTGGGGACCCAGCAGCTGCCCTGGAGCCTGGCTTATCCTGCTGAATCATTCCCACTGGGGCTTTGAAAGAGGAGGCAGGCCTGTGTGAGGGAGAGGGAGAGAGAGAGGGAGAGAGAGGAGAGAGAAAGAGAGAGAGAGGGAGAGAGAGAGAGAGAGAAAGAGAGAGAGCTGTCGCACATACTACACACACACACACACACACACACACACACCTCCCAGCTTAAGGAAAAGGAGCCCCTCCCAGCAGAGAGAGGCTTTGTTCCCCACAAGATGTAAAAGCCACGGAAACATAAGAAAGGCAGCTCCCACTGCCCCTGTCCGTCAGCTGCCATTTCTGGCCCCTCTCTCTATCCTCACCCCACTTCCACCAGCCCTGCGATGCATCCAACCCCGACCCTGCCCCCAGGGTGGTGACAGACAGTTCCCGGGACACGTTGCTCCCCTTATTTGCCCACCTCTATCCCCTCCTCATCGTGCACCCATCCCCCTGGCCCTATCCCCTGTGAATCGTGCCCACCTGGCCCCTCTCAGGTGATAGACGCTTTCCTGGCTCTGAGGTGGTGTTCTGATGTACCAGACTTTTCCTGGCACTGTGGAAGACAGATGAGGGAGGCTGGGTCCCTGTGCCCAGAGGGGCTGTCTATACCCTGTGGGGTGGGGAGGCTGAGGATGGAATTCATCCCCCTCTACCCCAGAGCCGGCTGAGTGCTGGGCCCCCATGAGGCGGGGCTGCCTGTGAATCGTAGGGTCTGGATGGGCCGGAGACTCAGAGGCAGGCTGGGTGGAGACAGAATGCTTCCTTCATTAAAAATCGCTTTTTGTCTTCGTACAAAATCCCCAAGCCCGACTATTATCTAATACCCAACTCTATACCCGTCCAGACGTATTCCTATTCATATGGGCCTGGTTTATGGAAAAGTCTGAATTTGACAGGATCAAACAGGACACATCTTTGCTTTGTCTCTCGTCACAGCCTTCAGCCATGCTCTGTCAATTCTCTTCTTCTGGTCTTGAACAATATTCCTGGCAGATTTCTAGTTTTCTGATCAAATTTCCTAGTTTTTATTTCCATTATTAAAAATCCAGGTTAGTTTAGTCCAATTTAAAAGTTAAACATCATGCAAATATAGGCTGATCCCACTCCCTCCTCCCCCAATGCCAAGCAAAGCTAGGAGTGGGGAGGGGGCTTCTCTTCCCTCTCTCCCCCATCAGAATGCTTTTACCCCCTGGGTTTGAGGTTGGGGTATGATGGGGGTTGGGGGATAAGAGCTGGAAGGGGGCAGCCACAGGTCTTGTTCTCTTGGCCAACACTGCCTGATGACCAGTGCCTCCTTGGGGTGAAGTCTTCCAGGTGGGGTGAGCCGTCACCTTCTCTGGGGAGAAGGGTCATCTGGCTAGACTTTTTTCCACACACCCTGTCAACGCTCACCCCTGGATGCCCATCATTGGAATTCCTCCTCAGTTACCTCCTTAGGAGGTACTGACCCACAGGAAACTCCTGCATTCTCGCCTATAGCCAAATGGGGGCATGCAGGCCACCTTCACCACCCCAGCTCTGCCCTGCTGTCTCTGTCCATCCTCCTTTCTCTCCCCCCTCACCATGGGTGGGACAGGCTGGCCAGTCAGCAGGCACTCAACTAAGACATGGGGTGCCCAACTCTCCTCTCACAGGCACTCCTCCCTCTGGGAATAATCGCTAGCAGCCCTTTCTCCACAGCCAGAAAGTGGAGGGAAAACCAGAGCACTCCTGCCCTAGCCTGGGAACACTTGACCTGTGCAGTCATATAGTGCTCCACGCCCAGAAGGGCCCCTCACTTGGTCTGATGCTCTGCTGTCTTGAAATTTTTCATGATATTTGAACAAGGAGCCATTCGTTTTCACTTTTCACTGACCCTGGAAAATTATGTAGCTGGTCTCCCCTGGGACTGACTGCTCGGACCATCCTCATCAGCTTGTAGAGTAGCAGGGCTGGTTCCAGAGGCTGTAAATGCCCTGGGAAGTGCCACCCCACAGTGATTTCCACCTCTCTTTAGAGTGAGGGGTGCTCCCCACCCTATTGTCTCCCCCTTTGGGTTCCAGTCCTCAGCTCCCAGGCAAGAGGATATGAACTAACCAGCATCCTATTAGGAATATAAGCATCCTTTGACACTACCCTTTGACATCAAACACACTCTCCAAATTGCGAGTTGAATACGTTCAGATTATGTGCTTTTTTGTGTTTCTTACAACAGTGAAATCATGTTGAATATATTGTTTTATAGCCTTCTTTTTTCACTTAACAATACATTGAAAATATATTTTCATGGAGCACATACCCATCTATAATCTAACTTTCAACATCTGTTTCAGTTACATATTGCTGGGTTACAAACCACCCCAAACCCAGGGCTTAAATCAACAGTGATTGATTGTTTCTCATTATTCTATGGGTTGACCAGACAGTCCTGATCATTCACAAGAAATACAAAAACTAGAGAGAGAAAAACTGGGTTCCAGTGTTAGCTGAGCCACTTCCTGCTTGTGTGACCTTGGTCAAGTAATTGAACCTCATATTCCTCATCTGTAAATTGTTACAGATGATAACAGTGATGTCTCCCTTACCTGAGATATTTTGAAGATCAAATGAGAACTATAATAATAATATCTACCATGTACGGTTGTCATGAGGATTAGATGAGTTAATATGGCAAAAGTAACAAATGTTAGCTATTAGCTATTAGCTATTATGCGTCTTGGTGAGGGGCCAGGCTACAGAGGGGATTGCAGGGCAGGGAAGTAGCTGGTTCTCCAGCTCATTAGACTGAGACACAGGAGGGAGGGAGGATTTCTGCTGGGAATAGAAGCATGTGAAAGGATGCAGTGAACACGGCTGAGAGTATTAAGCATTGCTCAGCCACAGGGGAAATGAGGGCTGGGGGAAGAGTCATCTTGCTGCAGTTGAAAAATACTTACTTGTAGCCATATTTTCCTGCATACTGATAATATGCCGGTAATAAAGTCAGGATTAAAATGTGCTGGAAAGCAGATAGTGCCAGCCTAGTGATACCAGACTCAAAGACTGATCCATGGGTATCCACTGCCTCTATCCCTCCTCTATCATAGGGACCCCTTTTTCAGGAAACAGAGAGAAGAGGACGAAAACCAAGGAAGTATCTTTTTTTTTTTTTTTTTTTTTTTTTGCGGTACGCGGGCCTCTCACTGTTGTGGCCTCTCCCGTTGCGGAGCACAGGCTCCGGATGCGCAGGCTCAGTGGCCATGGCTCATGGGCCCAGCCGCTCCGTGGCATGTAGGATCTTCCCGGACCGGGGCACGAACCCGTGTCCCCTGCATCGGCAGGCGGACTCTCAACCACTGTGCCACCAGGGAAGCCCCAAGGAAGTATCTTTGAAGGGCCAGAAAAAAGTATCAGGTAGTCAAAATCTAGGCCCCAAAGGCTTTCTGTGCCCCAAATGTCTCATTTCAACACTTTCATTACACTTTCAGAGATTCTAACATGTTGAGATTCACGTCCTTTTGTCTCTTTAAAAATTATGCAATATTTACAACAAAAGGATGTAAAGAATAACACAACAAAACCCATGTTCTTGCTACCAGCTTAAGAAATAAAACATTGCCGACAGTTAAATTTTCCTACCTTTTCATAAGAGGTAACCACTACGCTGAACCCTGAGGTTCATTATGTCCTTGTACTCTTTTTTATTTTCCAAATACATGAATAAATCTGACAGAAAGGTTAGGTTGTTTATAGAAATTTGTGTTCCAGTGAAGGACTTTTAGGTTCTCCAGCAGGATCTGGATGACTTCCAAAGAGGCTACAGGAGAAGCAGAGAGGGAAATAAAAGGCTATAAAAAGGAAGAGAGTCTCAGTAGCCTGTGACAATATCAACTGGAATAATATATGTAATTATTCCATATACTTGAGGGAGGCATATACTTGAAAAGATAATGGCTGTAAAAGTTTCATATTTGATGAAAAATATAAACCCACAGATCCAAGAAACTGAATCAATGCCAAGCACAAGAACATGACACCAAGGCACATCATATTTAAATTGCTGATAAAAATAATTGCTGAAAATCAATGATAATGAAATTTTTTTCAAGGAGCCAGAGGAAAAAGAAACATTATATAAAGGAAGAAAAATACATGAATAATCTCGGACTTCTCATTAGAAATAATACAAGTCAGGAGACTATGGAACTAAATCTTTAACATCCTACAAGAAAAATGAAAAAACTGTCAACCTAGAATTCTGTTTCCAGTGATAAAGCTGAGGGAAATCATCACCTGCAGGCCTGTTGAAGGCTTGAGGGAAATGATACCAGGTGGAAACTCAAATCCCTGCAAGGAGATAAATAGAAAGAAATGAATATGGGAAATGGTAAAAGTAAAAGATGTTTTCTCTTCATTTTAAAATTTATGTTAAAGATAAGTAAAAGTTTAAACAAAAATAATGACAATTTACTGTGGAGCTTATAATAAATATAGAAGTAGAATGTATGACAAAAAAGCACAAAGGACAAGAGAGGAAGAAAAGGAACTACAGTGTCTTAAGTTTCTTGTGTACTGTGTGAAGTGGGATAATATTATTTAAAGGTAGAAATTAAAGATGCACATTGTAAACTTTAGAGCAAACACTAAAAAAAGAGAAAGGAATAACTAATAAGCCAACAGATAAAACGAACTCCTAAAAAATACTCAATCCCCAGAAGGCAGGGAAGGCAAAAAAGAACAAAGAACATATGGGAAAAATGGGAAAAAATAGCAAGATGGTAGATTTAAACCCAACCATAGAGATACTTACATTAAAAGTAAGTGGACTACATGGATGAACTGTGAAAATATTATGCTAAGTGAAAGAAGCCAGTCTTAAAAGACCACATATTGGATGATTCCATTTTTAGGAAATGTCCAGAATAAGCACATTTATGAAAACAGAAAGTAGATGAGTGGTTTCCTAGGGCTGGGGGAGGGATGTGGGAGGGAAATGGAAGTGACAGCTAATTGGTATGAGGTATCTTTTTGGGGTTACAAAAATGTTCTGAAATTAGATTGTGGTGATTATTGCACAACTCTGTGAATATACTAAAAACCACTGAATTGTACAGTTTAAATGAGTGATTTGTATGGCATGTGAATTATATCTCAATAAAGGTGTTTTCTTAAAAGTAAATGAACTAAACATTCTGAATTAAAGTCATCAAAGAGCTGATAAGAGGGTGAAGACGCTGCTTTAGTTCTACAGACATTGCCAAACTAGAAGAGAAAGATGCAAACTTGGGCTGTGTTTTTGGCTGCTGGGCTACCCAAAATGATGAGTTTAAGAACTTCCCCACTTGAAGCTGGCACCCAAAAGGACAAGCCCTCCAGTGTAACAGTGAATTAGAAACAAATCAGTTCTTGCGTAAGTTTTTAGTCAGGGTTCTTGTCACACCTGTGATCAAGAAAACCTCAATACTTTAACTTGACTTAAGGTAGTTCCAGTATGGTAGTCCTCAGCATTCAGCAAAAGCAAATGAAAATCCTCCCTGGGGAAAGTGCTATGATCCTAGGCCTCAAAGTATTTCAGCAAATACTCTTCAAATGCAATGTCCATTCGTATAGCACACAATTAAGCAAAAGATAACCAAGCACACAAGGAAATAAGACACTATGAGCAAGGAACAGCAAAAACAACAACCAACAGAAACAGACTCATAGACTTGAAGCACTGGAATTTTTTTTTTTTTTCTTTTTTTCTTTGTGGTATGCGGGCCTCTCACTGTTGTGGCCTCTCCCGTTGCAGAGCACAGGCTCCGGACGCGCAGGCTCAGGGGCCATGGCTCACAGGCCCAGCCGCTCCGCGGCATGTGGGATCTTCCCAGACCGGGGCACAAACCCGTGTCCCCTGCATCGGCAGGCGGGCTCTCAACCACTGCGCCACCAGGGAAGCCCTGGAATTCTTGATCACAGGATATGAAATATATGCTTACTGTTTTAAAAGAAATAAGTGCTTAAAATATGTGCATGGGAAAAAAGAATTAAAACAAAATCTATAAGAAGTGACAGCAGTCACTGTAAGTTGCCATGCTAACATTTCAAAGAGAAAAAAGTTATCATTTTATTGGATGCAGAAGAAGTGATTGATAAAATTTAACATTTATTCATGATATAAAAGCTAAGAATAGAGGGATACTTCTTTAATCTGATAAAAGGTATCTATTAAAATTTTACCAAGCATCATGCCTAATGGTGAAACAATAAAAGTTTTCCCTTGTGGTTGGAAACAGACAAATATACTATTATATTTTATATTTTACATGCTAGCCAGCTCAGAAAGGGGAGAGAGAGAGAGAGAGAGAGAGAGAGAGAGAGAGAGAGAAGGGAAGGAGGGAGGGAGGGAGGAAGGCAGGAAAAAGAAGAAAGAAAGAAAAAGGTATAAGGGTATTATGTTAGTCTGCTAAGGCTGCCATAACGGAATACCACAGACTGGGTGGTTTAAACAACAGAAATTTATTTTCTTACAGTTCTGGAGGCTAGAAGTTCAAGATTAAGGTGCAGAGTTACTTTCTGGTGAAGTGTCTCTCCTTCCTTGCAGATGGCTACCTTCTTGCTGTGTCTTCATCTGGCCTCTTCCCTGTGTGTGCATGGAGAGAGAGAGCTCCTGGTCTCTTCCTCTTCTTAAAAGAACACCAATCCTATTGAATTAGGGTTGAACGCTTATGACCTCAGTTAACCTTGATTACCTCCTTAAAGTCCTTTTCTTCAAATACAGTCACACTGGGGGCTGAGGCTTCAACCTATGAATTTGTGGGGACACAATTCAGTTCATTACAGAGAGGAAAGGAAGAAACAAAATTGTACAAATGATATGCTTATGTATATAGATTTAGAAAATCTAAAATAATCTAGGAATTATTAGGATTAATAGAGTTTAACAAAGTTGCTGAATACAAAAGTTAGTATATAAAAGTCAATTATATTCCTATATAGCAAAAACACATATTTTGAAAATGAGAAAATTTTAATGTATTACTTAAATAGTGGAAAAATATCAGAATTTGGAAATAAATCATTTTTTTAAAAGATGTGCAAGACCTCTATAGGAAAAATGATAAAACTATACTATATTCTTGGTATGATATACCATATTCTTGGATTGGGAGATTCAATAATTTAAAAATGTCAATCTACCCAAACTTATTTATAGGTTTGATCAAAACTGAGTCAGGGTACCACCAGGTTTGTTTTAGAACTTGAGAAGCTGAATCTAAATGTAAAGAACTGAGAAAGGTCAATGATACTCTTGAAGTAAAAGGATAAGGTAGGAGAAATTGCTCTATCATATTTTAAGTTTTACAATAAAGTTTTAGTAATGGTGGTTGCAGGGATAAACAGATAGGCCAACAGAACAGAACAGAGAGCCCAGAAACAAGCCCCACTTATTTGGATACTTGACATATGACAGAGCTGGTACTGCACAGCAGTCTGGAAAGGACAGGGTTATTTCCTCAATAAATGACAATGGAATAATGAGTATCCATAGGTAAAAAATGAGATTGGACTTGTATTTTCCATACATACAAAAATCAACTACACGTGGACATTTTTTATTAAGATAAAATTAACATAAAATTCACCATTTTAAAGAGTAAAATTCAGTGGTTTTTAATATATTCACAGAGTTATGCAACCATCACCACTATCTAATTATAGAACATTTTAATTACAAGAAAACTTTTTCCCATTAAGCAGTCACTCTCCATTCTCTCCTAGCTAAAGGTTTGTCAATTTTGTTGATTTCCTAAGAAAGCACCAACTTTTCATCTTGTTGATTCTCTTTATTGTTTTTCTATTCTCTACTTCATTTATCTCCACTCTAATCTTTATAGTTTCCTTCTTTCTACTTGCTTTGAGTTTAGTTTGTTCTTTTTGTGGTTTCTTCAGTTGGAAGTATGGGTTATTGATTAGGAATGTAGGAATTTATAGGTATAAAATTAATGTTCTTTTTTAATGTAGGAATTTATAGGTATAAAATTCCCTCTGAGCATTGCTTTCACTATATCTCATAAGTTGTGGTATATTATATTTTCATTCATCTCAAAGTCTTTTCTAATTTCTTGTGAGATTTCTTCTTTGACCTATTGTTTAAGCATGTGTTATTTAATTTCTACATTTTTGTGAGTTTCTCAGATTTCTTTCTATTATGCATTTCTAACTTTATTCCACTGTGGTCAGAGAAGATATTTTGCATACTTTGAATACTTAATGTATTGAGATTTGTTTCATGGCCTAACTTGTAGTTTATACTGGAGAATGTTCAATACACATTGTGTTCTCAATACACATTGTGTTCTCAATACACATTGAGAAGAATGTGTATACTGTTATTGTTGGGTGGAGTGTTCTACAGAGTCTGCTAGGGCTAGTTGTTTTATAATGTTGTTCAAGTCTTCTACATCTTTGTTGATTTCTATATAGTTGTTCTATCCATTATTAAAAGTGGAGTATTAAAGCATCCAACTCTTATTGTCAAACTATTTCCCCCTTTAAATATTTATTTATTTATTTATTTATTATTATTATTATTGGCTGTTTCGGGTCTTAGTTGCAGCACATGGGATCTTTGGTGAGGAATGCGGGATTTTCGTTGCGGCGTGCGGTCTCTTCATTGCAGCGTGCGGGCTTCTCTCTAGTAATGGCGTGTGGGTTTTCTCTCTCTAGTTGTGGTGCATGGGCTCTGTAGTTTGTGACACGCAGGCTCTCTCGTTGAGGTGTGCAGGCTTAGTTGTGGCATGTGGGATCTTAGTTCCCGACCAGGGATCAAACCCATGTCCCCTGCACTGGAAGGCAGATTCTTTACAACTGGACCACCAGGGAAGTCCCTTCCCCTTTAATCTTGTCAGTTTTTGCTTCATATATTTTTGTGCCTCTGTTGCTAGGTACATGTATGTTTATAATTGTTATATCTTTTTGATGGAATGACCGTTTTATCATTATATAATGTCATTTCTTTGTCTCTTGTAACAATTTTGTCTTAAAGTTTTTTTTTTCTGACATAATATAGCCACTCTAGCTCCCTTTGATTATTGTTTGCATAGACTATCTTTTTCCATCTTTCACTTTGAACCTATTTGTGTCTTTGGATCTAAAGTGAGTCTCTTGTAGACAGCTTATACTTGGATCATGTATTTTTAAAAAATTTACTCTGCTAGTCTCTGCCTTTTAATCAGAGTTTAATCCACTTACATTTAAAGTAATTACCGTTAAGAAAGGACTTACTTCTGCCATTTTGCTATCTGTTTTCTTATGTCTTATACCATTTTTGTTCTTTATTTTATCCAGCACCATTCTCTTGTGTTAAATATATATATTTATTTTCTAGTATATCTTTTCAATTTCCCTGTTATTTATTTTTGCTATATATATACATTTATGCATTTATTTATTGGTTGCACTGGGTCTTTGTTGCTGCGTGCAGGCTTTCTCTAGTTGCAGTGAGCAGGGGCTACTCTACGTTGCAGTGCATGGACTTCTCATTGCAGTGGCCTCTCTTGTTGCAGAGCATGGGCTCTAGGCGCATGGGCTTCAGTAGCTGTGGCTCGCGGGCTCTACAGCACAGGCTCAGAAGTTGTGGTGCATGGGCTTAGTTGCTCCATGGCATGTGGGATCTTCCTGGAACATGGCTTGAAACTGTGTCCCCTGCACTGGCAGGCAGATTCTTAACCACTGTGCTACCAGGGAAGTCCTTTTTTTTGCTATACATTTTTGAGTTATTTTCTTAATGATTGCTCTGAGGATTACAATTAACAGCTTAATTTATAACAATCTAGTGAAGATTAATATCAACTTAGCTTCAAAAGTATGCAAAGGGGTTTCCCTCGTGGTGCAGTGGTTGAGAGTCCGCCTGCCGATGCAGGGGACGCGGGTTCGTGCCCCGGTCTGGGAAGATCCCACATGCCGCGGAGCGGCTGGGCCCGTGAGCCATGGCCGCTGAGCCTGCGCGTCCGGAGCTTGTGCTCTGCAACGGGAGAGGCCACAACAGTGAGAGGCCCGCGTACCGCAAAAAAAAAAAAAAAAAAGTATGCAAAAACTTTGTTCCTATATAGCTCTACACCCACCCTTTATGTTGTATTGTCACAAAGTACATCTTCATACATTGTGTGCCTATTAACATAGATTTATAATTTTGGTTTTATGCAGTTATCTTTTAAATCATATATGAAAAAGAAGAACTACAAACCCAAAATACATTAATACTGACTTTTCTGTGTATCTGTGCAGTTACCTTTACCTTCTTTATTCTTTATTCTTTATTTGGTGAGGCATCCATTCTCATGGTTTCCTTTAGTTCTTTGCACTTGGTTTCCTTTAGCTCTTTAAGCATATTTAAAATGGTTGGTTTAATGTCTTTTCAATTAAGTCCAATGTCTGGGCTTCCTCAAGAACAATTTCTATTAATGCCTCTTTTCTTGTATATGGGCCATACTTTCTTGTTTCTTTTCATGCTTTATAATCTGTGTTGACAATTGGAAAATTTGAATGTTATAATGTGGCAACTCTGGAAATCAGATTTTTCTCCTTCCCAGGGACTGTTGTTGCTGCTTGTTGCAGTAGTTGTTTATTTGTTTAATGTCTTTTCTGAACTAATTTTGTAAAATCTATATGTTTTGTTGTGTGTGTCCACTGAAATCCCTATTCCATTAGCTTTGTGGTCAGCTAGTGATTGGACAGAGACTTCTTTAAATATCTGGAACAACAACAGCAAAAATATCCCCCAGTCTCTGAAGACGTTAACTGAGCTTACACCTATGTACTGTATGGGAAAGTGGGAGGTTATTCTGTAGTGGAATGTGTTGCTGCCACCACCCTCTTTAGAGTTGAGCATTCTTTTAAATAGTCCTCATTGTCAATATGTTCTTGTGGCAAATGGAAGAATGCAGTTAAGTCAGATTTCTTATTACTAAGTAATTTATTTTGAAAATATCTAAGTGTCTTATCCCCATACTCTAACCTTGTGTTCTAGTGGAAAACCTTGGCAAAATCAAATAAGCAGTGTGGTGCATCTATAATATTTTTTACTTGCTTTCTTCTTAATAGCAACTAGAAATTTTTTAAACCTCAGAGCAAATTTTCAAACCGTAAACACATTCTCTGTTCACCAGTCCTGGGCCAGCTCTGATCTGGTTCACTGACAGGTTGGCCAGCGTATAATTTGGATAATTCTGTCCTTTGTAGATCTAGATGTTCTGTATATCATGCCTTTAAGGACTGGACTTTTGGCTGTTTCCTAAGGAAAAAATGTAAATAAGTGGTTATTATTTATAGTTTTTAACCCTGTTGTTAGCACCTCATATTATGATGTCATTCTGCTGAAGATTGTAAGAACTGGCCTGGATCTCTAGAGGGCAAGACTGCCTTAGTTTGATTCTGTTTCCTAGCTTACAAAAAGTGACTTGTATTCAAAAGAAATTAAAGTATCAAAATCTAGGGCTTCCCTGGTGGCGCAGTGATTGAGAGTTCACCTGCCGATGCAGGGGACGTGGGTTCGTGCCCTGGTCCGGGAAGATCCCACATGCCGCGGAGCGGCTGGGCCTGTGAGTCATGGCCGCTGAGCCTGTGCGTCCGGAGCCTGTGCTCCGCAATGAGAGAGGCCACAACAGTGAGAGGCCCGCGTACCACACACACAAAAAAATCTAAATCTAAAAAAAAAAAACACAGAAAAACCCCCTCTGCTCTGTGAAAGACACTGTCAAGCAAATAAGAAGATGAGCCACAAACTGGGAAAAACTATTTGCAAATGACATATCTGATAAAAGATGGTTATTCAAAATATATAAAGAATTCTGGGGCTTCCCTGGTGGTGCAATGGTTAAGAATCCACCTGCCAATGCAGGGGACACGGGTTCAAGCCCTGGTCCGGGAAGATCCCACATGCCGCAGATCAACTAAGCCCGTGCGCCACAACTACTGAGCCTGCGGGCCTAGAGCCCATGCTCCACAACAAGAGAAGCCACAGCAATGAGAAGCCCGTGCACCGCAATGAAGAGTAGACCCACTCTCCGCAACTAAAGAAAGCCCGCAGGCAGCAACAAAGACCAAGTGCAGCCAATATATATATATATATATATATATATATATATATATATATATATATATATATAAAGAATTTTTAAAACTCAAAAAGAAGAAAATGAGTAACCTCATTAAAAAATGGGCAAAAGGCCTGAACAGACACCTCATCAACGAAGATATATAGTTGGCAATAAGCACATGAAAAAATGCTCCACATTGTATGTTACTAGGGAATTGTAAATTAAGACAGCAATGAGGTACCACAATACACCTATTAGAAATCCAGAACACTGACAAAATCAAACGCTGGCAAGGATGTGGAGCAACAGGAACTCTCATTCATTGCTGGTGGGAATGCAAAATGGCATAGCACATATTGTTACCATATAATCCAGAAATTGGACTCCTTAATATTCATCCAAATGAGCTGAAAACTTATGTCCACACAAAAACTTGCACATGGATGGTCAGAGAAGCTTTATTCATAATTGCCAAAACTTGGAAGTAGCCAAGATGTCCTTCCATAGGTGAATGGATAAATGAGTTAAGGTACACCCAGACAATGGAATATTATTCAGCACGAAAAGAAATGAGCTATCACGCCATGAAAAGACATGTGGGAAACTTAAATGCATATTACTAAGTGAAAGAAACATCTGAAAAGGCTACCTACTGTATTATTCCAACTATATGACATTCTGGAAAAGGCAAAATTATGGACACAGTAAAAGAATCAGTGGTGGAGGGGAGAGAGAGAGATGAGTAGGCAGAACAGAGAGGATTTTTAGGCCAGTAAAACTACTCTGATGATATTAAAATTGTGGATATATGTCCGTATACATTTGTCAAAACCCTTGGGGTGTACAGCACCAGGAGGGAACCCTAACATAAATTATCGATTTTGTGTGATTCTGGTATGTCAGTGGCGGTTCATTTTGATAGCAGGGAGGCTGAGCATATGTGGGTCCATGGGGAAATCCCTGCCTAATTTTGCTGTGAACCTAAAACTGCTCTAGAAATAAAGTGTATTTTAAAAATACCGTAAAGCTTTCTTACTGAAATTCAGCTGCTTTTTCCCTTGATTAAGCATTCCCCGAGTGCTGCAAGCCTTCCGTCAGTTTCCAGAGTTCCAAAAAAGTTGACTCTGATAGTTTTTTTGCCAGTTTATTCATTATTTTTGAGGAGGGACAGACTTTTGGAGTTACTTCCTCTGCCACTGTCACTGATGTACCTCCATATAGATTTTAGAGTTAAATGTAAAATGCAAAAAACTTCAAACTTTTAGAAGGTAGTACAGATGAATGTCTTTAAGTCCTCAGGGCCAGGAAATATTTCTTAAGTATGATATAAAGAGATAGATAAATTTTGCTAAATTAAAATTTAAAACTCTTGTTAATCTGAGAACACTATCGACTGAAAAGGCAAACCCCAAAACAGGAGCAGATAATTGTAAGGATATTTTTAATATCTTTCAAATCAATTAGAAAGACAACCCAATTTTTAAAAAATGGGTGAAAGACTTGAACAGGTACCTCCAAAAAAAGAATTCCAAATGGCCAAAAAATATTTGATCATGTACCTCATCTCATTAATAATTCATGAAATGCATATTAAAACCACAAGGAGACACTACTAAAACCCCACTAGGATGGTAACAAAGACCATCAATGTCAAATATTGAAAAGGATGTGGAGCATCGGGAATTCTCACCCACTGCTGGTGGAGGTACAAATTGATACAACTCTACTTTGGGAAACATTTTAGCATTAATTAGTAAAGCTGATGATACACACCCCCAATGTGGATGATCATCCCCACAACTTTACTCTTGGTCTACAGAAACTCAAACACACATGTACCAGGCATAGTGGCATTGTTTTAGAAAACAAGCCGATGAACAAAAAGTTGTTCGTAACCCCAATTTCCACCAACCAGGATAAATTCATTATGGCAGAGTCAAGCAATGGAGTGCCATACAGCAATAACAATGAATAAACTACAACTGCATGCCACAACTTGAATCTTTAATATATAACGTTGAGTAAAAGAAGCCCTACATGAAGTATATACAGACTCGGATTCCATTAATATCCACTTAAAAAAAGAGACCCAACCAAACTCTATTGATTAAGGATGAATAATCAGGTGGTAAAGTATAAAGAAAAGGAAGTAAAGGTTACCATTAAGGTCAAGAGAGGGCTATCTGTGGGTGGGGGGCAGGTGGAGAAGAGAGGGGTGTGACTGGGTAGCAACACAGGAAAATGTCTGGTATAATGTTCTATTTCTTGACCTGGGTAGTGGTTACATAGTGTTTGCTTTATGATTATTCATTATAGCTCTCATTTCTGTTTTATATACACTTCTCTTATGTGTATTTTTTTTTTTTTTTTTTTTTTTTTTTTGGCCATGCTGTGTGGCTTGTGGGATTCTTAGTTCCCTGACCGGGGATAGAATGCAGGCCCTCAGCAGTGAGAACATGGAGTCCTAACCACTGGACTACCAGGGAACTCCCTGTCTGTGTATTCTATTTCACAAGTTAATAAAGGTATAAAATAAAGAATGTGTTCATTACTGGAAACAAATGCCAACTCCCACAGTACAGCAGAGCTGCTTTCAAGAGTCTGGCCATGGAGACAGGATCCTCGCTTTGTAGCCCACAAGAAATCCAATAGGAAAACCATATTTCTGCCTTATGAGGATCTGCTTGAGGGGTGAGGGGTGGTCTATAGCCTCAGTAAATATCAACATGAGGACCCAAGTATTTAATTAATTTATTTTTTATTGAGGTAACATTGGTTTCTAACATTGTATGTTTCATGTCTACATTATATTTCTACTTCAGTATATACTATGGCATGCTCACCACTGATAATTTAGTTTCCAATTATTCTTTAACAACCTAATCCTGCAGGGCATCAGCCAGGCTCAAGACAGAACTGAGGTGAGGTTGTGCAGGCTTCAAACCTCCAGATTTGCCCTGGAAATGTTCAGTTTAGCTCAATTCTGGATGGGGAAACCCTCCCTCTCCAATGTGTCTCCAGAGTTCCAGCACACAATGGTGCTTCCTTTGTGATATCATCCGCATCCACCTCTGACCCGGCCCCACCAGAAGTTTCTAACACTGATAATCGGTAGTGACTGTTGGAGGTAGATGACAGTGACCTCCCGCTAGTCATGAATTTCCCCTCTTCCAGGACAGAAGTAAAAGCTGCGGCTAGCTAAGAGCATCTACCTGGTGGGGCCTTGGTGAGTGGGGACCCAGCCTGAGGCCATGGGTGAGGGAGGGCAGGGAGGCCAGGGCTGTCCCAGCGGAGGGGAGGCTTAGGTTCTCTGTCCTGAGGACCATGTGGTTAGAGGGCCCTGACTTCTCCACTCTGGCCCCACCAGACTGGGGAGTGCCAGCTTCCAGTGAGGGGTCAGTGCTGTGTGTCTCTCAAAACCCACAACCCCATGTCTGATTAGACAGAGGACACTGAAAAAATAGTATTCAATCCCAGTACATTGCTTGCCTACTTTCTGAATAGGTAATGAAATTTCCTTCTGTTTGGAAAGGCAGATTAGAGTGTGTGACAGAAGCCTGAGCTCCCAAAATAGACCCACTTTCTTGGAGAGTCTTGATTGGGCTCTTGGGGATAGGGGATACCCTAGAGTATCTGGATTGTCACAAAGTGTGAATAGTGATGTGGTTCTGCCTTGAAAAATACTGTCCGGGTCAGTGGCATACGTTTACTTCTGGATCCTATACCAAAATCTGCAGCCTCTCAGGACCTCCAGACCTGCCGCCCCCTTTCTTACCCCCTACTTAGCTAGGTGACTAGCACTGGGCTTTAGGATGATGGGGACACTAGTGTAGCTCTCTTGCCTTGAAGCCATCGAAATGATGTGAAACAAGCAGTGGGCACACCTAGCTGACTCTTTCCTGGACCTCCCGCTTTTTTCCCTCTTTTTTTGAATTTTCCTGAACATCTCCCCTGGACAGTGAAGAAAGGCCATGTACCGTTGTGTAGCCTGTGTACAGTTGTGTTTGTTTTTGGAATTACAAGCAGTTCTGCAATGAAGATCCTGTGCATGTTGGTCTTGTGAGCTCAGGGGAGTGTTTCTGATGAAATGATTTCTAGACAACAGGGGTAGGGTCACCATGGGCTCGTAACACTCTTGGCTGTGAGGGCTGTGGCCCTGCAGCTCTCCACCAGGGTGTTTTGGGACCTCAGGCAATTTCACTGCTCAATATTCCACATCAGCTGGTGGGACCCTACTAAGCTCTGGCATCTAAGGTAACACAGATTTCACCCCCTTAGTTATTAAAAAATATTTATTTGAGTTAGCACTATGCTAGACATTAGGAATAAAAAGAAAAAGGAGATACAATCTGATCTTAAAAGGATATATAATCTAGTGGGAGAAGGTATATATCAAGGAGTCAAAATCTCTACTTTCTGACCCATCAGGAAAGGTATTATTTTGAATGGATGCTGAAGGTTTCTACCCTTAAGCATACAAGTTTTATGTTAACCATTTTCAGACACACTAGACATATCATATAATTGCTTTCCTTTTAAAAGAAAATATTCCATCAGAATTAACCTTCTCTTAATGATTCAAGATTGTTATTCTGAGCATTTCCAACATTATCTTGTAATACAATGGTGCCCCCAAGGCTTCTTGGCATGGCCCTGAACTAAATGACCCCAAACTGTGAGTTTGTTTTATATCCTCTTGTTTATATAAGTTGTTCTATATCCTCTTGCTTTAGGCTTTTGCTAATTTCACTGTGCTTGCTTTTTGTAAGTCCTTTCTCCTTCCAATATGCTCTTTTCCGTCTACTGTGGGCTTGAAAATCAGGAAACTAGGTTTATCAGGCTATGGGTTCAGCTGCTGTCATAGACCAAGGTGTCAATAGTTCAGGGCACTCCTTCTCCAGGTCATCATGAAACTCAGGTCCTTGTCAGCATCATCAAAGTTGTCCCCACCTCCACCCCCCTGTCCATGGTCCAGTCTGCACAAGGGGAAAGAGGAACTGGAGAGCAGGCAGCTTCCTTTTAAGAATGCGGCCCAGAAATGAAACAGATCACTTCTACTCACATCCCATTGGTTATAACTTGGTCCTATTGCTGCACTTGCCTGCAAGGGAGGCTGGGATATGTAGTCTCTAGTAGGGTAGCCATATAACCAAGTTTTAATCTTGGAAGCTCTACTGCTAAAAGAGGGGGAAAAAGGACATAAGTGGATACTTGTGCCACACTGGATCTGTTTAAACCGTGCGTAGAATAAATGCAGGTGGGCTGTCATTGAAGACACAAGGTGCTCTCCTACAGAAAAAGAATCTGATTTTGACAGCAGTTCCTTCTGTTTGGATTGCTCAGAGGACTTTTGCGTCTTTGTTGTTGTCCTGGATTATGATCCCAGACAAGACACTGGAGGTTAAGAAAGCAGTCATGAAGACAACACTCATCATCTTTCAGAGATCTCCCACCTTAATTCACATGAGTGAGAACATGAAAGATGTTCTCAGCACCCACAGGCCAGAAGCACCTTTTCTTTGAAAGCCTCTCAAGGCCACAGCTGTTCACAGAAGCCTCAGCTATTCATTCCCACACACCTTCACGCCTTGACAAAGCACCTTCCACGAGCCTGACACTCATTTAGGTCGTTGATGTTCAGTTGGTTAGGACATAGGGTCATCTCTCTGATTGTCCCACCATACAGCCCACCTGGTATCCCCATGGATTCCCCGCCCCCTTTTCTGTATCTTCCTTTATTGTACATCCTTGATGCCTATCAGGTCTCGCCTCCAGGAGCTGGAGTGGGTTGGGTGTTGCCTCAAAAATTTTATCCCGTGGCTGCTGTTCAAAAATTTTCCACGGCTCCCTTTGCCTGCTGGGCAAAGTCTAAACTCCTGAGCCCCACGTGTGAGGCCTTTCAAGACCTGCTTTCAGCCTCCCATTCTGGTCTCAGCTCCCAGCAGAGGGCATGTTCAGGGATCGGGCTCATCCAGGGAGGCTGGTTCATAGGTTCTGTGTGGATGGCACCTGGGCAAAGGGGGTTGGAGAGCTGCTGATACCAGCTCTGGGTCTGAGCTAGAATACCCACTACCCAGTCTTCTCACAGGACACTCAGTCAAGGATGCCTAGAAATTTCAGCGCTAGGGTCTCCCCTCCATTCTATCTAGGTCCTTCCTGGAAGGGAGAGATTAATATTGACCAGCCTCTGTTTGTGAAAAACTGACCCACGTAACTTACATGCATTTTATATTCACAGTGACTCTGTGAGGTAGGCACTACTGTTGGACTCCTTTTATTTCCATCTCCGTTTTATAGATGTGAAAATTAATCTCAGAGTGGCTGAGTAACTAGTACAAAGTCACCCAGCTAGTAAGAGGCAGAACCCAGAATTTTTTTTTTTTTTTTTTTTTGCGGTACGCGGGCCTCTCACTGTTGTGGCCTCTCCAGTTGCGGAGCACAGGCTCCGGACGCGCAGGCTCAGCGGCCATGGCTCACGGGCCCAGCCGCTCCGCGGCATGTGGGATCTTCCCGGACCGGGGCACGAACCCGTGTCCCCTACATCGGCAGGCGGACTCTCAACCACTGCGCCACCAGGGAAGCCCAGAGCCCAGACCTGAACCAAGTTTCAACTGGATCCAAAGACCATGTTCTTTCCACTTAACACAGGGTCTTTCTAAAGGAACGGCTAGTACCCTCATACATAAGACGCTTAATCCTCCCACCCTGGAGTCAGACACTAGTTCTGTAGTGAGGAAGCAGAGAAGAGGACAAGCTGCTTTTGTCCAGGTTTTACTCTCTCCCGCCAGTACCATAACAACGACAGCAAAAACAACAATTAATATTTATTGAGCATCTACTTTGTATAAAATATCTCATTTAATCCTTACAACTACCCTTTAAGGTTGTTATTATTATTCCCGCCATTTTGCATATGCAAAGAATGAAGTTCAGAGATGTTAAGTCCCATATTTAGATGGCCCAGCTGGGATTGGAATCCGGGCAGCTAGAGTTCTTAAACATTATTTTTGTACTTACCTGGTTTATGTTTGTTCCCACCAGACTTTATCCCAGAAGAGAGGAATAGAAATGTTAGGGCCAGAGGGGCCTTAAACCCCAACTAGCCCAGCCCTCTCAGTATTACAGATGAGAGGGAAAAAGAAAGAAAGAGAGATCAAGCAAGTTACCCAAGATTGCAAAGCACACTAGCAGCTGAGGCCAGGCTAGAACCCAGACCCTTGATACCCTGTTGCCATTGCATGGTAGACAACCAAAAGCCTTCCTAGCCCTTGAACGAATGAATAAACGAATGGGTGAGGAAGCGAAGAAATGGACAGACTCAACAGAATGCCTAGTGGCTCACTTTGGGTTTTCATGGCACTGCTGGGTCAGAAGAACCAGGGGGTGAGGGGGCGGGGGCAGGTACAGGGGAGAGAGATGACCAGGGGGCACCAGGCTGGAGGGAGCGCGGTGCTGCTGGTTATGGGGAACCAACCCCTGAAAGCCTAGCTACCCTTTGACCCTCCTGTCAGTGTCTCATGAACTTCGATTCACACTGATTATTCTGTGGCCTTCTTAGCACATTGCTAACAACTCTGTCAATATCTTACCATTATATAACTGTTAAAAGAGAGTCACTTTCAAAGATTGGTCAGCAGCCTGCCTCTCTCGTAAAGTCTATTAAATAAACAAGCTTAGGCCCCTTCCTGGGAGAGAGGAGAGTGGCTGTTTACTACTGCCCCTTAGTTTGTATACTGATCTTTGGGGGTTCAAACACTGGCACCTGCCCCCAGGGTCAAAACTAGTGTCTCCAACAGAGTAGCCAGGACTTTGAAGACACTGGAGACCTACAGGACTGTGGCCCATGGCAAACCGGAAATGACGCAGCCCACCCTCTTGGGCCTCCTGGACAGGGCTGTGGTCAATTTGTAGATCTTCCCTTTGCTGGGGAAGAAGGAACCAATCACTGGGCCGGTGCCAGGAGCTGGTCCCTGGGCGGGGCTAAGTGATGTTACCTTTGTGCGGTTGTATCTTTTCTCGCTTTGGCTGGCAGGGTTGGGTGGGTTGAAAGGGGCACGTGCCTCAAAGGAGAGCTTGAAGTGGGGGTGAAGGCTGTAGGGTGGGCAGAGAGCAGCAGGACGCCTGCCGGGGCCCAGAGCTTCGGAGGGTGCTGGAGTGTCTACAGCAAGGGACTGCCAGCCTTGTATATTTACGATGGTAATTTGCTGATGGTTCCTGGTAGCTACAAAGTCTCTAAGGCGGAGCCTGGTCCTTTGCATATGAAAATCCAGCCTGGGTTCCCTCGCGGGTCAAGCAGCATTGGGGCGGGGCCAAGGTTGGCTTCTGCCTGGGAGGGGCCGGGATGCCGCTCCCATGGTGATGCGGCGGGGAATTTGCTGACAGTCCCTTGCCAGGTGGGGCTGGCTTCACTAGGCCCGCGAGGAGGAGGACCGACTGGCAGTCTCCTCCCAGGTAGGGAGCGTGTTGCCTGTCACCGCATCCCGGCGGCCTGCGTACCTTGCCTGGCGCTGGGGCCGTGGCGCCGAGGGGGCAGACGTGGTGAGCAAGCGGGTGGTATCAGCTGGAACTGGTCTTCCCGGCTGGAAGAAGGGGCGCACAATCCGGGTCCTGGACAGGGGAGGGGGTGGGGCAGGACTGCTTGCTCTACGCTTTCTGGGACCTCGGACTGGGAGAGATGGGGGAGGGGGAGACTGCGCCACACTCCGTGGCCTCGCCGGCCCTCCCCCAGCGTGGACCCAGGGCAGGGTGGAAGGAGCCGCCCACCGGGAAGGGCCGTGGCTTGGTCGGCCGTATTCATTGGGTCGGGGGGGTGGGGTGTGTGGGCAGGAGGCTTGCCTGGGGTCCCCCTGTGTCTGCCTGTTGGTTACCTCTCTGGACCACCCCCATGCAGGGATTCCCTGGGGCTGTGCCTCCCACTCACTGGGCTGGCATGGGAGGGGCGCGCTCTCCCCCGCAGTCTACAACGCGGTTAAGAGTTATGGCAGCGTCACGGCTGCGCTGCAGTTGGCGGGGGCGGCGGCGGGGGGTGGGGGTGTTGGTCTCATTCTGTGCTGAGTGGGCTGGACTTCTGGGCTCTCAGGGACAAAATATGCCACCTTTTCTCATATGCTTTCAAAGAAAGGTTCTTGCGTTCATCCTCACCTTGGCCTTGAGAGAGAAACTTTGGATCTGGATGACGGACCTGGGGAAACTGAGGCCCAGGGGTGCTGTGGCTTCACCAAGGTCACTCAGCAGGTCCTGCAGAGCTGGCCTCCCAGGCACTGCCTTGCCCTGATGCTCTCTGGAGGGCAGGGGCTGAGCTTACTCTGTAGGCCTCCGTTCCGATCTGGGGTGGACTGCCCCCACCCCCAGTGCCCCCTTTCCTCATTCCTGAGAATGGAGGGAGATGTAACTTCTGTGGAGGCTCCAGAGTGTCATGCTGTGAACATTGCAGGGATCAGAATTGTATGAGGACAGGGAAAAATTACTCATGAAAAACAGTCTTCTAAGCAGAGGAGCTACGGGCCCCTGCTCTCCTCGTGGGCTCAGGGAGAGAATGAGAGTTGGCTTCTAGGAGGGGAAGACCGGAAGGGGCAGCCCAGTTCTGGGCTTCAGTCTCGTGTACCAGCCTTGATGAAAGCCAATTGGAAGTTCCCAGGCTGCTGTGGGAGGGACGGGGGACAGGCAGATGGACTTTCTCCGTTAACGGCCCTCCTCTCCCTGGAGAAGAGCTGGGGGAACTGAGTCCACCTTCTCTCAGCGTCAACCCCACCACCACCCCGTGGATCTCAACCTTGCTCTCTCCCCAACTCCTGTCCCCCGGAGAAATGGGCTGCATGGTATCTGTTGCCCTTGGAGGTGAACTTTTCCTGAATTCACCTTGTCCTCCTTCTCCCTGGTGCAGATGCCTTTCTCTGGGGGAGAAACTGAGGCGGGCAGAGAGCTGTATTTTATTTTAGAGCTGGAGCCAGGCAGTGTCACTGTACAGGTGAGGAAGCTGAGGCACAGAGGGTGCAGCGAGTTGCTCCAGGGCTCTTACCTGCACCCAGGTCTGCTGACTCCCCCGGCCCATCACAGGGCAGACTGGATGAGGCCCCCGCTGCCCCGGTGAGGTGAGGCTGTGAGTGCCTCCTGATGGGAGGGGGGTGTCAGTGGTAGGGGACAGCTCCAGCATCTTCTCCTCCATTAAGATGTGTTTTCAGATTTCTTAGGAAAGAAGCAACTTGAAGAGGGGAGCCAAAGTCTCTTGGTTACCTTCCCATCGTGCACCCAGAGTGGACACACAAATTCTGTGGGCCTCTCAGAGCCAAGAGCAGCTATTTCTCCTGCCCTGGTGCCAGCAGCTGTGATCACAGCCACTGAAGGGGCCCACGGGCAGAGGGACTTCAGTTATCCCTCTGACAACATCACAGGATGGGAGGTCCGTGATTCTGAGCAAAACAGTTACCATGTGCCTGGTGCATGAGTTGATGCTTTTCAGACACACCCTCTGAGCACAGAGCCCCTGAAAGCTGGCCCCTGGTGATTCCATCGCATGCCCTGGGCTACATGACGACCACGAGTAATCACTGGGGTGGCCTGTGGGAGGGGATGGGGTTCCCAGATCACAGCTAGCTGCCTGTGGAGTGAGAGTACAGTGCCAGAGAGAGGAATACCCACCGTGTGTCTGGCTCCTCTGCCCACCAAGGGTCCCTCCTAGCCCTTCTCCAGGAGGAAGGCCACTGCCCCATGACCCAGGGAAGCTGGTGGTGATCCCTCCTGGTTGGCAGAGGCAGAGGCAGGCCCTCAGGTAGTGGGAGGAGAACCACTTACAGAACATAGTACCTGCTTCTGGACCAGAGCCCCTATTAGCTGGCACTCTGCCCTCCAAGTTTCCCTACCTGAAAACATGAAAACACCTTCCCCTGATGGGTGGGAGGGCTTTGGACACATGTCAAGTGTTTATTGCAGATGGGAAATGTTATTCCTGGAGGCTCTGGTCTAGATTGAAGCCGTCTGTTTCTGGCCTCGATGGGGGAAATGTGGCCAATCCCTCTGCGGAGGCTGCCCTCTCCCCGCCGTGGCCAGTCTAGAGCACGCTTCTAGGTTTGGCAGGCAGGCCATCCTTCCCCAGCCCAGTTCATGTTGTGTTTTGGCCCTTGAGGACTTCCTTTCCCCGTCCTCAACCACCTGTGACATTTAACATGATTTCCACACCGTAAAATGTTGACGACTGGCAGCACAGCAGACCTGCCTGCAGGCCTGCATCCTCCCCACTGACTCTCGAATCCCATGGACTCTCCACTCTGGTTCTTCCTGGGAAGGAGCTGGTGAAAGAACTGTAGAGATAATGGACGTAAAGTGCTGGGAGCTCTTTGCACAGAGTGTCCGGGGTGCAGGGAGGCCGCAGAGCATTCAGGGCCATGGGCAGTCTCGCCCTGGGAAGGCTGTAATGTAAGCGCTTAGGGGAAGCGCTCAGCTTCAAGTGAGACCAGCAGCTTTTAGTGCACTGTTTTGCCTGATGTGGGGCCCAGCATTCCCTCCTCTTCCCTCTCCGGGAGAGCGGTGGTTTTTGCAGCTCACTCACAGGTCAGCATGGGTGGTGTACAGCGGGCCCCTCATTCCTGCCCACGAGGTGGCTGGTGCGACTTGTGCAAAACAGGGTAATGGGGGAGTTGAGATGAGAACATGACATGGGCAGCTCATGAGGTATGCTGTGGCCTTGTTCTAGATGTGTCTGGATTGCTCTGGACCAACCAGGGGTGGCTCTTTAGAAGAGCACCAGTGGCCAGAACTCTCTGTCCTGTGTTTCTAGGGCAGGGTAGGTACCCAAGCTGCCACGGTCCTTCCCAGCGTGCCTGGGGCTGGTACTGGAATCTGCAGAGGCGGGGGGAGGGGGTGTCCCACTGTCACCTCCAGCCTCCTCATGATTAGTAATGCTCCAGAAGGAACCTGAAGCCTGGGCCCAATTAGAAAACCAGGATCCAAGTGTCCTTTCCACTCCGCTGTTTCACACGAGCACCTGGGAGGCAGGCTCTGAAGGGCTGAGCTGGGGTGGCTGAGGTACGGCACAGCCCTGTGCCACCTGCAAACCCTTGTTGATGCCAAGTCGGGCCCTCTGGCAGCCTCAGAGGATCAGAGGCAGAGAGGTCAGGCCAGCTTCCAGCCAGAAGCCAAGCCTGCCCTCCCCATGACTGAGTGACCTCGCCAAGGAAGGTGACCCCGGAGACAGGAGCCTTCTCCTCCCTCTGGCTGAGTCTTCTCAGGATTGTGCCCAGCCAGCGGGACACTGGCCCCAGGCCATGGGGTCCTGGCAAAAGAGCAAGGCATCCTGAGATCTGTGGAGATACCGATGAGCAAGGTGGACTTCTGGCCAGTTGGCCAAGGATACGGCTATTTGTTCGGTTTTTGATATGGAGGCCAACCATGCTTGATGGAGGGCTTGGGTGCGTGGAGGCCGGCACACCAGACACACTGCCTGGGGGCGCTTGGGAGCTGAGTTTCCACCTGCTTCATTAACTGTTCGCTTCACCTCTTTGAGTCTTCCATTCACAACATGGCAGAATAACCCCCACTGCAATGGGCCATTTGGAGGGTGAGTGGGAGGAAGCAGAAAGGTGGCTGGCATGTGATTGGTGACTGGGAGCCCCCTTCTTCCCAATTGCTCACCCTTTTACCTGCCGAGTGGCCAGCTGTCCTGGGGTCTCTGGGCTGGCTGGCCACACTTTGGTGGCAGTAGCTGACCAACGGTGTTGGTGGCCCTAGGCACTGTTGGAGCTGAGCTGTTCCCTTAAAAAGAGCTTCAGGGCTTCCCTGGTGGCGCAGTGGTTGGGGGTCCGCCTGCTGATGCAGAGGACACGGGTTCGTGCCCCGGTCCAGGAAGATCCCACATGCCTCAGAGCGGCTGGGCCTGTGAGCCATGGCCACTGGGCCTGCGCGTCCGGAGCCTGTGCTCCGCAGCGGGAGAGGCCACGGCAGTGGGAGGCCCGCATACCGCAAAAAAAAAAAAAAAGAGCTTCAGATCCCTGAGGACCTGGTAGAGGGGGACATCTCAGAGCCAGAGTGGGGCATCCTTCACTGTAGCAAACAGGTTGGTACCAGGTCAGGGATCCCTCCTGGGCCAGGACCTAGTGTGCCCAGGCCTGTGAATTAGGCCAGACTTTGGGGAGACCTCCTCAGGCACCGGAAGAGCAAGAGCCTGAACAGTGTCCCTGGCCTGAGATCCTGGTGCCACTCAGCGACCTCACATTCCTTGTCATGACTTTTTAGTCCTCTGCACAGCCAGGAGAGGGACAGAGTAGGTGAGAGTAGCCCACTCGATAGCAGAGAAAGCTGGGGCTCAGAGAGGTCGCAATAGCCACAGCCACACCCACGCACAACAGTGGCGGAGCCTAAACTGGCCCAGGGGAGGGTTCCTCCTCCCTGGAGCGCAGCTGACACCCGCTGCTGGTGGTTTTGCTGAAGTTGCTTAAGACAAAGTGAAGGTCATGCATTTTCCCCTTCCCCTCCACTCTGGGCAGGGTGCCCAGAGCTGGGTTCTGCTGAAGGGCAACAGGGAAAATGGGAGGATAGGATTCCCACCCCACCCCACCCATGCCCCGGGACACACTGAAGGCGTGTTCAGGATGCCTGAGCCCAGGCAGAGGGAGGAGATGCTCCGCACTTCACAGAGGGGCTCCTTGGAGCCCCGGTCCAGGCACCTGTGCGGAGCAGGGGGCGTGGAGGGGACAGGAAGCGATGTGCAAGCCCCTGGCCTGGGCTCCCAGAGCTGCCAAGTGGAGGAACAGGTAGAGCTCCCTCCCTCCTGTGGGCCTGGGGAGGAAACACAGGCCCCACAGCCCTGATTTTTTCCCAGACACAGAGGAGGAAAAGAGGTTGGGAGGAGCGGGCTCTCTGACATAGGCCTTATTCCGGGGGCCGAGAGCAGCTACCTGCCTGTCTGTCGGATGAATCATCTTGGAGCCCAGCTCTGACCTGGTCCCTTCTTACTGGCTCCCCAGAGCCCGCCACTGGACGGTCATCTTGGATTAAGCCCCAAATGCCTTTTCCAGCCTGCCCTCCTGCTTCCTTCACCCTTCCCTTGCACCCTGCTCCAGCTCAGAGGCTCTTCCTACATGGGGTCAGGGGAGGTATCGGATCACCTTGAAGTTTTTACAAAACACACACACCCCACACCCAGCTCGGCTAAGAACCATTACTCTGGCAAATCAAATGTACCCTGGATTGTCCCACCCACTTCCTCCTCCCATCCCAGTCCTTGTCCTCATCCCCATCCTCATCTGTTCAGTCTCCCTGGTCTTCAAACCCCAATTTGAATGCCTTCTCCTCCATGAAGCCTTCCCTGGATCTCAGCCAGAGGAGGTCTCGTAGCCTTTAATGCGCTTGTCCCATTTGAGTCCGTCTCTTCTGCTAGACGGTGAGCTCATCCTTTCATTTATCGTGTTCACTGAGTGCCAGTCACATACATGCCCTCCAGTAATTCATGGGGAGGGGGCAGGTAGGCAAGTCACCAGATAATGATGAGAGCTTCAGAAATGCTCCAATAATGGCAGTACAAACACCAGGGGACATTTGGGCAATGGCAGTTAAAGGTGAAAATGTACATACTTTATGACCAACAGTTTCACATCTGGCTGTATAATTATCCAGAGAAACTCACACATGTGCATAAGGAGACGGTTCCATGGATATCTAGGGCAGCAGTGTTCGAAACACAAAAAAGAGGTCTGACCTCAATATCTACAATAACGGAGTAGACAAGTAAAAATGTGATGTTACAACAGCAGTTAAAATATAAATAATTGGAGAATTTTATGTTTTATAAATTATACCTCAAAAAAGTTGATATATATATATATATACACACACATATCCTTTATTATCATGCATCAATCTCAAAAACAATATTGCAAAAAAAGGAAATTGCAGAATAGTACCATTAGTGAAAATTTAATTTTAATAAAAATCACAAAACAATGTCTATGATTTATGGACACAAACATGTTGCAATGCTGTAATACCTACCAAGTTCATGCTTGTGCTAGTCTTTGGAGAAGCAGAGAGAGGGCACTGAGACTGAAAGGGGAAAAGAAAGGACTTCTAATTTGTAACAATTCTTTTTTTTTTAATTAATTAATTAATATATTTATTTATTTTTGACTGTGTTGGGTCTTCGTTTCTGTGTGAGGGCTTTCTCTAGTTGCGGCGAGCGGGGGCCACTCTTCATCGCGGTGCACGGGCCTCTCACTGTCGCAGCCTCTCTTGTTGTGGAGCACAGGCTCCAGACGTGCAGGCTCAGTAGGTGTGGCTCACGGGCCTAGTTGCTCTGCGGCATGTGGGATCTTCCCAGACCAGGGCTCGAACCCGTGTCCCCTGCATTAGCAGGCAGATTCTCAACCACTGCGCCACCAGGGAAGCCCCTGTAACACTTCTTTTAACAAGAAAGATCGGAAGCAAAAATGACAGAATGTTAACATTTGGGGTTTTGTAAACTTTTTTTTGTTGAAGTAGAGTTGATTTACAGTGTTGTGCCGATCTCCGCTGTACAGCAAAGTGACTCAGCTATACACACATAGACATGATTTTTTTAATATTCTTTTCCATTATGGTTTATCACAAGATGTTGCATACAGTTCCCTGAGCTATACAGTAGGACCTTGCTGTTTATCCATCCTGTATATACTAGTTTACATCCGCTAATCCCACACTTCCAGTCCTCCCCTCCCTCACCCCCTCCCCCTTGGCAACCACTAGTCTGTTCTCTATGTCTGTGAGTCTGTTTCTGTTTTGTAGATTGGTTCATTTGTGCCACATTTTAGATTCCACGTATAAGTGATATCATATGGTATTTGTCTTTCTCCTTCTGACTTACTTCACTTAGTATGATAATCTCTAGTTGCTTCCATGTTGCTGCAAATGGCATTATTTTGTTCTTTTTTTTTTTTTTTTTTTTTTTTTTTAATGTATTTATTTATTTATGGCTGTGTTGGGTCTCTGTTTCTGTGCGAGGGCTTTCTCTAGTTGTGGCAAGCGGGGGCCACTCTTCATCGCGGTGCGCGGGCCTCTCACTATCGCGGCCTCTCTTGTTGCGGAGCACAGGTTCCAGACGCGCAGGCTCAGTAATTGTGGCTCACGGGCCTAGTTGCTCCACGGCATGTGGGATCTTCCCAGACCAGGGCTCGAACCCGTGTCCCTTGCATCGGCAGGCAGATTCTCAACCACTGCGCCACCAGGGAAGCCCCTATTTTGTTCTTTTTTATGGCTGAGTACTATTCCATTGTGTATATGTGCCACATCTTCTTTATCCATTCATCTGTTGATAGACATTTTGGTTGTTTACATGACTTGGCTATTGTGAATAGTGCTGCTATGAACATAGGGGTGCATGTATCTTTTTGAATTATAGTTTTGTCTGGGTATATGCCCAGAAGTGGGATTGCTGGATCATATGGTAATTCTATTTTTAGTTTTCTGAGGAACCTCCATACTGTTTTCCATAGTGGCTGCACCAACTTACGTTCCCACCAGCAGTGTAGGAGCGTTCCCTTTTCTCCACATCCTCTCCAGTGTTTGTTATTTGTAGACTTTTTAATGATGGCCATTCTGACTGGTGTGAGGTGGTACCTCATTGCAGTTTTGATTTGCATTTCTCTAATGATTAGTGATGTTGAGCATCTTTTCATGTGCTTACTGGCCATCTGTAAGTCTTCTTTGGAGAAATGTCTATTAAGGTCTTCTGCCCATTTTTCAATTGGGTTGTTTGTTTTTTTGTTGTTGAGTTGTATGAGCTGTTTGTATATTTTGGAGATTAAGCCCTTGTCTGTCACATCATTTGCAGATATGTTCTCCCATTCCATAGGTTGTCTTTTCGTTTTTTTTTATGGTTTCCTTCACTGTGCAAAAGCTTGTAAGTTTGATTAGGTCCACAGAATATTAACATAGGTTAATTTTGTTGGTTTTATACTTTTAACTTTTTTGTGTCTAAAATTTTTCAAAATTAAAAAAAAATTGAGTAATCCGGGATGTCAGAGGAAAGGTGCTGACTTTTCCAAGGGAAATCAGGAAAGGTTCCAAGAGGAGGTGACAGCTGGGTGTTGAAGGAAGGGTGGGAGTTGGTGGGTTTAACTGGGTGGGCGGAGTTGGGGAAAGGAGATGTAGGGGGTTCAAGGCCAGGGAGTATGTGGCCAGGCTCTGTGCACTTTTCAAATGTTTATCAAGCTGCCCCTCCCCTGCTACTTTACTCATCCTCATCCCTCATTCTAGCTCCTCTATTTGTGGGCTCTGCACATAGTAAATAGGCTCCTGGAAAAAAAAAATCATGTATCACTTTATGATTTTTTTTTTTTTTTTTTTTTTTTTGTGGTACGCGGGCCTCTCACTGTTGGGGCCTCTCCCGTTGCGGAGTACAGGCTCCGGACGCGCAGACTCAGCGGCCATGGCTCACGGGCCCAGCCGCTCCGCGGCATGTGGGATCTTCCCGGACCGGGGGCACGAACCCGTGTCCCCTGCATCGGCAGGCGGACTCTCAACCACTGCGCCACCAGGGAAGCCCACTTTATGATTTTTTTAAGTCCAGATAATCTAATGTGAGTTGGGGAAGGAATGAGCCAAATACATAAAATTGAACATTAAAATGGAGAAGTAGCCAGTGATACAGAGAAAACAAAGAATTCTTTAAGGATACTGTGCTCGACCACATGCAAGTTGAAAACCATCTGAAACTGAGAGTTTTCTGAGAAAATACAAATCATCAGTTTGACCCCAGAAGAACTAGAAAACCCCAACAGACCAATAATCATGGAAGAAACTGAGTTTTCATAAAACTCCACTCCAAAAAACCCAGGTTTAGACAGCTCTTAATTTCTATCAAACCTTCAAGGAAGAGATAATTCCAATGTTATTTAAACTGCACCAACTGTGCCAGATCACAGAGAAGGAAAGATTCCAGAGTAGTCTATGAAGCCAGCACAACACTGACAAAAACAGCACACACACAAAAAAGAGAAAAAGTACTACAAGAAATCTCATTTATGAATATTGGTGCAAAATTCATAAATTACTAGAAACAGATAGACTCACACAACATTATGTTTAAAAAATGAATATACCACAAGCAAGTGGGGTTATATTCCAGAGATATAGATTCAATATTAGGAGAACTATTAATATCATTGAACAAACTAACAGTTCAAAAGAGATGAAAAATCATATAAGCAGCTCCATAAATGCTAAAAATACTTAAAAGGCATTTGATAAAGTTCAACATATGTCCCTGATTTTAACTCTTACTTAATAGGAATAGATGGATATTGCTTAACATTTTATGTGTTTGTGTATGTATGTGTATATGTGTGTACAAAGACATACCTACAAGGAAAAAGTGACCACCATTACCTTCATTCTTTTTTTTTTTTTTTTGCGGTACGCGGGCCTCTCACTGTTGTGGCCTCTCCCATTGCGGAGAGCACAAGCTCTGGACGCGCAGACTCAGCGGCCATGGCTCATGGGCTCAGCCACTCCGCGGCTTGTGGGATCTTCCCGGACCAGGGCACGAACCTGCGTCCCCTGCATCGGCAGGCGGACTCTCAACCACTGCGCCACCAGGGAAGCCCTACCTTCATTCTTTAACACTTCCCTAGAAGTACAAGCCAATACAAAGTTTGAAAATGTGAGTTATAAAAGGAGGCCAGTTTATCAATTTAAATTGTAGATGATGAGATTGGCCATCTGGAGAAAAAGAAGAAGATAGTCCACTGAAAAGCTATTAGAAATAATAATGGAATATACTAAGATGACTGCTAATAAGTATTAAGAACAAAAATGTATAGCTTTCCTGTATATAAACTTTAGCCTCTTTTAAAATATAATGAAAAATGTATTTTTTATATCAGTAAAAGTGCTAAAAATAACTAGAAGTGAGTCTAACCCAAGGGGGCAAGAACAGCTCTCATTACTGCTGCTCACTCCTGGTTCCCAACACTTACTTAGAACAGGGCTTCACACATAATTATAGATATTTGTCGAGTGATGGAACTGCCTCACAGATCAATGAAACAGAAAAGTATATCTAGACAAAGACCCAAGCACATTTACTATGTGGTGATAATAATAGTAATCACCAACATATAGTAATTCCCATGTGCCAGGCACTGTTCTGTGGCCCTCACCTGTAGCCTAATATGTGATCTATCGTGGAGAATATTCTGTGTGCCCTTGAGAAGAACGTGTATTCTGCTGCTGTTGGGTGGAGCGTTCTGTATATGTCCATTGGGTCCAGTTGGTCTATAGTGTTGAATATATCCAAGTCCTCTGTTTCCTTATTTATCTTCTGTCTGGTTGTTCTACCCATTATTGAAAGAGGTTTATTGAAATCTCCCACTATTATTGTGTTACTCTTCCTCCCTTCCATTCGGTCAATGCTTTCTTCATATATTTGGGTGCTCTGCTGTTAGGTGCATATATATTAATAATTGTTATTTCTTCCTGGGGAATTAACTTTTTATCCTTATATAATATCCTTCTTTGTCTCCTGTGGCAGCTTTTGACCTAAAGTCTGTTTTATCTGATATAAGTGTGGCCACCCCTGGTCTCTTTTGTTTACCATTTGCATGGAATATCTCTTCCGTCCTTCCACTTATAGCCTGTGTGTGTCTTTACAGCGAAGGTGAGTCTCATAGTTTCATCTTTCTACATCCTTTTTCTGAAATAAGTCATTGAATTCTCATAATAACCCTAAGCAGACGGTGCTACTGTTGTCCTCATTTCTTCCCAAAGTTAGAAATATTTATTGATTTAGAATGAGAAATGAAATTATATCAAATAATGTGTCACAAAGCTGACAAGTACCACAAATATCCTAAAATCCATAGAAATAATATAATATTTTTCTTAGTGAACTGCCAGAAAATCCCCACAATACTTTGTTTCCCTATATTTTCCCCTACATAATTCGGTTAACCCCATTTTTAGACAAGGAGACTGAGGCACAGGAAGGTTAGGTAACTTCTCCTAGATCCAATGAAGTTGGCATTTGACTCAGCACTTGACTCTTTGTTATCTATCCTAATACATAGTTAAACTGAGATTTTGAATGTAGAGGGGTGATGGACAGAAAATGAATTATTCAAACATGACTTTGAGATAATTAGCCCCTTGGAGAAAGAAATAAAGCTGGCCTACCACACTTGTAACACCAAAATGCATTCTAGAAAGAAAATTAAAAAGAAGCAAAGATTAAAAAGAAAAAAAATCCTAATACTAGTGGAAAACATGGGCAAATAATTTTAGGATCCTCTAGTAGGAAATACTTTTTTTAAAAAATAAATTTATTTTGTTTTATTTATTTATTTTTGGCTGTGTTGGGTCTTCGTTGCTGCCCACGGGCTTTCTCTAGTTGCGGCGAGCGGGGGCCACTCTTCATTGTGGTGCACGGGCTCCTCACTGCAGTTGCTTCTCTTGTTACAGAGCACGGGCTCTAGGCACGTGGGCTTCAGTAGTTGTGGCACGTGGGCTCAGTAGTTGTGGCACACAGTCTTAGTTGCTCTGTAGCATGTGGGATCTTCTTGGACCGGGGTCGAACCTGTGTCTCTTGCATTGGCAGGCGGATTCTTAACCACTGCGCCACCAGGGAAGCCCCAGGGAATACTTTTGACTATAGAAAAATCTGAAATTTCTGTAAGCAAAAGATGCCATAAATAAAGTTCAAAAAAGAGACAAATGACCATTTGTAATACATGTAAAAGTTAATTGCCTTAATTTAGAAAAACCTCTTAAAAATCAGTAAGATAAATTAGAAAGAATATAGTTCACAGAAACATAAATGCAAAGGCCAGTCAATCAATAAACATGAAAATAATGCCTGCCCTTTCTGGTATTTAAAGAATTACACATTGAAACAAGATGCCATTTTCAACTTGCATATTGGCAGTTTAAAAATTTGATAATTCACAGTGTTGTCAAGGGTGGGGAGGGTAACAGGCACTCTTCACGCGTGGCTGGGCAGCATAAACTGGTCCATCCTCTTTGGAGGACAATTTGGCAATATCAGAATTTTAGATCCACCTAACTTTTGACTCCTTACGCCTAGGGGTTTATCCTACAGCTAACCTCACACTTATGCACAAAGATGTATAATCAAAGCTGTTTACTGCAGCTTTCTTTGTGCAGCAAAAATGTAGAAACAATCTAAACATCCACCAACAAGGATAGATTCATGTGAATCATGGTGCATCCTTCAGTGGAACATTATGAGCTGCTACAGGAATGAAGGATCTGTCTCTTGGTATGCAGAGATGTGTGATGTATACTAACAAAGAAACAACGATAGAGTACCGGGAATGTGGTCCTGGTTGGGTTTAAAATAAAGATGCAGGCATAGATATATATTTGTCAATATTTATGGAAAAATCCTTGAAGAAAACAAACAGGAAACTTAACAATGTTTATGTTTGGGAGTGGAACAGAGGTCTGGAATAGCAGGGAGACTTTTCATTCTGCATTATTTTGAATGGTTTGATTTGTCCCACCGTACATATGTTATTTTCAGAATTCAAAAAGTGAATTTAGGGCTTCCCTGGTGGCGCAGTGGTTGAGAGTCCGCCTGCCGATGCAGGGGACACGGGTTCGTGCCCCGGTCCGGGAAGATCCCACATGTCGTGGAGCAGCTGGGCCCGTGAGCCATGGCCGCTGAGCCTGCGCGTCCGGAGCCAGTGCTCCGCAACGGGAGAGGCCACAACAGTGAGAGGCCCGTGTACGGCAAAAAAAAAAAAAAAAAAGTGAATTTAAGGAAAACTATTTATACAGGGAGAATACTACTTAAAATGCCTCCCTGAACTTTCTTTTTAAATTCACTTCTCAGTGGGTTCACCTCTCCTTACATTCATAATTTTACACCTGGAAGGGCCCAAGAGGTCATCTCCAATCTGCATTTTGTCCAAGAGGAAAATGAGACCCAGAGAAGTTTTCAGGGGCTGCCCAGGGCCCCTGACTAGTCTGCTGCAGAGACTGGGCTCCTATGATGCTGCTTTTAGGGGAGGGACTGATGACCCCCTCATGCGTATGATCAAAGTTTCATCCTTGGACCTGTAGACCCTTTCCCAGCACATAGTGCAGCGAGTCCTAGTTCATTTGCACTCACGTGGGGAACCTGTTAAAATGCATGTTCCCAGGCACCTTCCTGGAGATGGGCTAGGATAGGGCCCTTAAACCTGCAGTTTAGCAAGACCTCCACCCCAAGATGATCCTGGTCTTACTTGAAGTCACCTGATGGTTATGGGTCCCTCTGATCTCCCCAGCTCAGCCGGGCAGGCAGTGTCTGTGTATCTAGCTGAAGCCTCCACCGCACTGAGGGAAAGTGGGGTTGCTCTAGCTCGCCAGGGGGAAGTAGCAGAGCGGACCTAGGTGCCGGGACTCCAGTGCAGTGTTCCGCCCATGGTCCTCCTCCCTTTGGGGCCTTGCCCATCTGCGATGAAGGATGGCTCCCTGGCTCAGCCACCCCAGGGCTGGGCAGCTGGATGTGGAGGTGGGGGGCAGACTGGGGGTCATGGCTGCATCCGGGGTGTCCCTCACCCCATCAGAGCGCCCCTGAGTCAGGCCTTGTGGGAACATGCTGACAAGCGTGTTGGACCTGGGAGGGGCCTGGCCTGCTTGGGCTGGGGGAGGAGCCACAGGGAGGCTCAGGGAGGACCGGAATCCACGCCCACCTGCCCTGAGAGCGCTTCTTTGTCCCTGTGCCACAGAGCCTTGGAGGACCCATCTTTGTGGGCAGGAATTAAGCAGGGATGCAGCCGGGACGCCTGGAAGCACCTGAGGACTGATTAAGAGGAGGGAGGGCCAGTGACAGCCCATCTCCTGAGTCCCCCGCCTCACCTGCTGCTCCAGGTAGGTGCTCTTGCCGTCCTCCTACCCAGCAGGGCTAAGCCCCGACCACCAGCTCCTTCCTCAAGCCCGTGGCCCGTGGCTGTCTAGTCAACGCTTGAGCAAAGGCCCTCCCCAGCCCTCCTAAATCCGTAGCCTAACAGGAGAGGCCAGGAAGGACACTGTCCCAGGTGACCCTGGCTCCTGAGACCTGGGAAAGGGGCCAAAGGCTCTCTGGCTCTGATTAGGATGCCCCCAGCCCGAGCTGCTAGCTGAGTCCCAAGTGGCTCCTGCCCAGCTGACTCCAGTTTGGGAACGGGCCTAGTCCCAGCCTGACAAGGCTCTTCTGAGAGTTCCCTGCCTCTTAACAATTTTTCCTTGGGAAAAGGTTAAGACAGATGGTATCTTCATAGACTGTTGGAGCTGGAAGGACTCAGTGATATGTTCCAACCTCAATTTCTTTTAACTTCTCAAGCATTACTTATATGAATAGTGCAGTTTAAAATGGTGTAGGCGAACATCTCAGAGGAATCAAGCGTAATCTCGTTAAACAGCACAGGAAGCCCTGGGTCTCAGGGCCCTTCCTGGGTGCAGCTGCCTCCTCCCCACACGGCCTCAGCCACCCTGAGCCCCTGCTCCCTCCCTCTCCTTCCGTCTACCTGGTGACTCCCAGAAACTCATCCTCCTTTGCGAAAGGGACGCTGGTGGTGATCAGACCTCCAAAGCTAGAAGGTATTAAAGCCAGGTTAGCATCACAGTGAGGCTTTCTCTCCTATTTAAGTAAATAAGTGAATACATAAAACCAGGAAAGGATTGGATAGTCAAGGGAGGCTATAACTGTGATAAGGTTTCTTTGTCTAAGAGTCTCTAGAATTTCTTTTCCATGAAAGAAGTTATCCTGTATGGGCTCTTGGCCAAGAACATTGTGATTGTTGCTATTATCAATGAAAGTGATCTTAGCTATAGTTCTTTTCTGTTCAGATCAAAGTGCTTGATGTTCACATCTCCCTTATACTTTCCCGGTCTGGCCTTGTGAGAGCCCTCCAAGGCAAGGAGTCTAAACCGCAGGCAGTGTTTCACTTCTCTTCCTTTGGCCCTAACCACTGCCCAGACCATGCTGGACCCTTGTTCCCCCAATCCAGATCACTGCGAGAGGCAGCATCAAATAATGGTACAGAAGGCAGGCTTGGGAGCCAGGTGAGTTCAGCTCCCAGCTCCACCACCTACTAGCCTTGTAATTTCTCTACACATCAGTCTTCTCATCTGTAAAATGGGAATAACAACGTACGCTAGGGTTACTATGAAGAGAAAAGTTGATATCTATAAAGCACTTGAAACAACTCTAGCACTCAGTAAGTGAGTGCCTAACACGTTAGCTCGGATCATTACGAAAGCCTATTCTCTCCCAACCATGCTTTGCTGCCTGATTCACGTCCCTAAACCACCTAAACCATCTCACTCCCCTGCTCTAAAATCATCCATGGCTCCCCATTGCCTATTTAGTGACTGTGCTGAATGTTTGCTGAGAGAGAGAGTTTCTACCCTCAAGGTAGGTTAACTGCGTTCCTCGGCTGGGAACCCACAGCTGGGGTTTTGATCCAAGCTCTTTGGCCTCCCCACTGGTGGGGAGCTAGATCTGTTGGGCGCTAGATCTGTACACAGGGCTAGGTTTGGTTTCCCTGCATCTGCTGGGGCCACAAAGGCAGGGAGCCCTCTTTTGGACTCCAGCTCTCATGGCGCACACCGGAGTGAGGAGAGGACGCCTGGCCACAGGCCAGAACAGGCAGTGTTCACACACTGATGAGCTCAGGCCAGGTGGCAGATGTGACATCATTGTCCTCGTTCATCATTGGGATGTGGCCAAAACTTCAGCTTCCATAGCTCAGGTGGGAAGCCCGAGGCCAGCAGAGACCACCCATGATGTGGCACCTTGGACAGAGAACTCAGCAAGCTCGGCTCCGCGCCTCTCAGCTGCTTCTCTGGCAGAAGAGAGGCCGTGTGCCATGGAGGAGCAAGCACTGGGTTGGAGGACGATAGATCCATGTTCAAAACCGGGCTCCTCATCTGATGGGAAGAACTTGGCCTTATTGATTAGCTTCTCTGAGCCTCTATTTTCCCATCTGTAGCATGGGAGGATAATACCCACTCCCTAGGGTTGATGGGAGGTCAGAATGGAACAAAATGCCTGGAGCCCCTGTATAGTGCATGCAGTGGTGGAAGCTCGTTAATGTGCAGTTATTCTGATGAGTCCATCAGAGCTGTTCTTCCAGGCTACCGAGTGGGGTTGCCTCAGTCCTGCAAGCTTCTTGCTTCCCTTAACTGAAATTTTCCTCGACTGGCCCCCACTCCAAGATGAAGGGAAGTGGTGGCGTTTTGGGTAGCATAAGGAAGAAGGAACAGTCCAAATCTTCTCAGACTCCTGGCAAGGGTGAGAGGTGCAGCAGGGAAGAAGCAGAATTCTGTCTGATTTTCTCAGAGATTTTTCCACTCAGGCACTGCCAAGCTTAGGAAGCCAGGAGCGAAGTGACAGGGAGGAAACAAACCAGACTGTGCTGGTTCATGCAGGGTGGTATTTTTCTCTTGATTCATTCCACACATGAATGGATTTTTTGGGGTTCCAGGCACTATGCTGGGCACTGGAACATTCAGCAACAAGTAAAACAGACGTGGACCCTACCCTCAAGAGGCCTTCATTCTAACGAGGGTGGGGCAGACAATAAACAGCATAAACCACGGATGAAGTATGTTAGAAGGCAGTGAATGTGATGGGAAAACAAAGAAGGAAAGGGGGATGGGGAGCACCGGGGAAATTGAGTTATTAGATAAGGTCATCAGGATAGGCCTCACCAAAAAGGTGACATTTGAGACACCAGTTGTCTCCTCCCCTGGGGAACCCCTGAGAAGTCTGTGGACTCAGAATCAGGGCCAGGTGCCTTTCGGGAGCTCCTAGCAGAGGAGCAAAATCTAGACTCCCTTCCAGTCTCAGCCCAGGTGATGTCATGCTCTTCCTCCAGAACCTTCAATAGCTCCCTACTGCCTGCACAATTAAGTGCAAATCATTCAGCCTGAAATTCAGGACCTCATGGTCCCCAACCTGCCTGTTATCTTACAAGATTCTTCTCACCCCACTTCTGCAGCCAAGCCAGTCTACCTGCTATTTCTGGAATATTCCATGCTATGCTTCCCTTCTCCACTCATTTGTCCCCTCTGCTTGAACTGCCCCTGCCCCCACTGGTTTCTGCCAGCCTAGAAATCCCACCTGCCTTTCTCTGAAGCCTCCCCTGGCCCCTGAGGCTGTGGTCTTTCAGCCCCATCACCTTGGCTTGTACCTTACTCCTTGCGTGGCCCTTACGCTGCCTTGGGTGTGGGCATTGGTTTAACTGTCTGATCTCCCACCTGACAGGCAGAGCCCAGCAGATATAGGGCTGAGTGAACATTGGCTGAGTTGAGTGTGCCCAGGCTCAAAGGCCCCCAGCAACACTGAGACAAGCTGAGAGAGCCTTTGCCTACTCAGACGAAGAAGGCAGAAATGGGAGGTCAGCAGGAAAGGAGAGAAGGAACTAAAATGTAGGTAAAATTTGATGGAGAAGCTAGTGAAGGAACGGGAGAGAGAACTCCCCACCATATTTTTCCCAAGACAGGCAGACTGTCAAAGACACAAGGTTAGGTCCCTCTTCTTCCCCAGAAGAAGGTCTGTCTTCTCTCCTGAGCATCCGAGGCCAGTGCTTCCTGGTTTCTAACTAGAATGCCTCTTGCTGCGGCTGGAGCTCATTTCCTCTGGCTCCACCCTCTGGATTCAGGTCACCGTTTGAGTACTCACTTAGCATGGCTCAGAGTGGCTTTCCTTACCCGTCACCCAAGGGGCAGGAGCAAGGTTGTAAGGAGGCTGGCCCCTGGCCTGGGGGCTTGTGCTCTAGTTGAGGAGGTCAGGGACCCCTAGAGCCACACAGAGACTGCCTGGGGGCCACGCTAAGTCATGGAGGTTGTGCCAGCCAGTTACCGCTCAGCCTGTCTTCAGGGCTAAACTTCATCACAAACAAGTCTGTACATAGAGGGCCGCACCCCTGCAGCACTGGGAGTCTCAGGCCCCTGTGTCCCCACTTCGGCCCCGGCCAAGTGAAGCCATGTGAGGCAGACCTGCAGCCTCTGCCATCTGGCTCCCACCCTTCGCTGGAGCAGCTGCACTCAGAGAGAGAGCACCCTCCCTCTGCCTCTCTCCAGCTCCTGCCCAAGGCAGCCAGCGGGGTGTCCCTCCCTAGTCTGCTGCCCCGAGGGAGGGGTGGTGCTTTTCCAGCGGGAAAGCCTGGACACAATCTGAGCCCACCGCCCTCTCTGCGGGGATGCACACGTGGTCTCCTCCTGGAATGTCCTGCCCTGGCCTCCACACCACAGCTCCTCTTCAGGTCAGGATCCCTATAGATGCTCGAGGTTGGGAATGAGGCTGCAGATTGGGCTCAGATCTCCCTTCAGTGACAATAGTTCCCATCTTGGGATTGTTGTGAGGATTGAAAGAGCTCATGCTTGCAGAGTCTTAGCACAGTGCTTGGCAGTAAGCCTTCAATTAATGTAGCTACTGCTGTTCTTCCCTTAAGAGCTGCCTTGGCTGACACCTCCCCCAGGCAGCCTTTCCAGATTGCCCCAGGCTCAGTCAAGGACCCTTCCTCAACGCTCCCAGCAGCATCCCTTCAGCAGGCCTCCTGAGTCCACTTACAGACGTGTCGTGGTTTCTTTGGGGGTCTGTGTACCCACCAGAATCTTGTGCCTAGACTGTAAGTGCCTTGAGTGCAGGGAACAGAGCCCATTATTTTGCTGAATAAATGATTTCCTGAGTGACAGGTGGGTAACTGTGAGAGACAGACTGTGAGAATAGGATTAAGCCTGCCAGCCCTGACTTTTCCAGGGCCTGCCCTAAAAGGGCTGGAAGCCTGCTGCAAGGCCTACGGAAGGGGGAAGAGGAACCCCATCCCCTGTTGTATGGTCTAACGCAGTGATTCTCAAGACGAGGTCCCAGGTCCAGCAGTGTCGGCATCACCCAAGAATTTATTCGAGACGCAAATTCTCAGGCTCCACCCCAGACCTAGTGCATCAGACACTCTGGAGTGGGGCCCAACCATCTGCGGTGTACCAAGCCCTCCAGGTCATGCTGATGTACCAAAGTTTGAGAACCACTGCTCTAATGTTTCAAAGTAACTCAGATTCACCGGAGGGGGTCTCTCTCTCTCAGGGGCCTCTGTTCTGCTGAAGGCTTCCAAGAAGGCTGTCAGGCTAGGCCCCCAGAATATGGCTCCTGCTAGACCCACATCCTGACCTTGAAACCCTTATGCTGACAGGACAGGTGCAATGGAGGACACTCTCCCCACGGACCTCCCCTTTCCAGGTGGCTCTAGACCAGACAGGGTGCTGCTCCAACCTAGCCTTGATGCTAGTGCCTCTCCACGACCACTGGCCTGCATCCTCTGGAGGCCAGCCTCTACAGCAGGGGCCCCAGGGCAGACTTCTGGAATGTTAGGGCTGAGCGAGACCCTAGAGATAGATCGTTGGCTGTATACACATCTGCTCGCAAACACACCAAAACACACATACACACATACATAAATGCACACACATAACTCAACTACACATATATGAACACATAAACACGCATGCACCCCAAAATGCACACAAGCACCCAAAATTCAAATTATAGTCATAAACATTTTCCCAAGCACATCCAAATACCCCCCAAAACATACACAGATACACACACATTCAAAACCCATTGATACACACACCTCAAAATACACAAACACAGGGCTTCCCTGGTGGCGCAGCGGTTGAGAGTCCGCCTGCCGATGCAGGGGACACGGGTTCGTGCCCCGGTCTGGGAAGATCCCACATGCCGTGGAGCGGCTGGGCCCGTGAGCCATGGCCGCTGAGCCTGCGCGTCCAGAGCCTGTGCTCCGCAATGGGAGAGACCACAACAGTGAGAGGCCCACATACCGCAAAAAAAAAAAAAAAAAAAAAAAAAAAATACACAAACACAAATGCATAGACCTATTGTATTCATTTCCTAGGGCAGCTGTAACAAATTACCATAAACAGGGTGACTTAATGGACATCTGTTCTCTTGTAGTTCTGGAGGCTGTAAGTCTAAAATCAGCTGTTGGAAGGGCCACGCTCCCTCTGCAGACTCTAGGGAAGAATCCTTCCTTGCCTCTTCCAGCTTCTGGTGGTTGCTGACAAGCCTGGGTGTTCCTTTGCTTGTCTCTTCCTCTGTCTTCACATAGTTTTCTTCTCTGTGTGTCTCCATGTAGCCTTATTGTAAGGACACCAGTCACTGAATTTAGGGCCCGCCCTAATCTAGTATGGCTTCATTTTAACTAACTATCTCTGCAGAGATCCTATTTTTAAATAAGGGTGTATTCTTTCTCTTTAGTTGAAGTATAATTTTTTAAAATAAATTTATTTATTTTATTTGTTTATTTTTGGCTGTGTCGGGTCTTCGTTGCTGCGCACGGGCTTTCTCTAGTTGTGGCGAGCGGGGGCTACTCTTCATTGCTGTGCGCAGGCTTCTTGTTATGGTGGCTTCTCTTGTTGCAGATCACGGGCTCTAGGTGCGCAGGCTTCAGTAGTTGTCTCACGGCGGGCTTCAGTAGTTGTGGCATGCGGGCTCTAGAGCACAGGCTTAGTAGTTGTAGTGCACGGGCTTAGTTGCTCCATGGCATGTGGGATCTTCCTGGACCAGGGCTCGAACCCGTGTCCCCTGCATTGGCAGGCGGATTCTTAACCACTGAGCCACCAAGGAAATCCCAGTTGTTGAGGTATAATTGATAACATTATCTGAGTTTCAGATATACTACGTAATGATTGGATATTTGCTTATATTGCAAAATGATCACCACAGTAAGTCCAGTTAGCATCCAGTTAACATCCATCACCATATACAGTTACATAAATAAGGTCATATTCTGTGGTTCCAGGTGGACATGAACTTTGGAGGGACACTCTTCAACCCAGTAGGTCCACACATCCCAGACACACAGGTACAGAGACGGACCCACACAGATACACACACACACCCCTTGCAGTTGAGAACTTTTGAGTCCCTTGATGTCAGAGCTGCTGGTTCCTCCTCCCTGAGCCCAGCACAAAGTTGCCACACCCTATTGTAGTACCTGTCACGTGGTGCTTCTCATGTTCGTTTTGCTTTTTTGGGTTTGGTTTGGTTAGATGTGAACTTAGTACAAAATCCAAAAAGTAAAATGAGAATATCATGAAAAGAAAGCCTTCCTCTCCCTGCCTCGGCCTCCACCCACCAGGGAGTATTCCTCTCCCAGGAGACAACCACTGTCAAGAGTTTCTTGAGTCTCCTTCTGGAGAAAATCCAGACGCAGGCAGGCACATGGGAGGTGGCATCTGCATCTTGCTTTCTTCACTGAACAGAACACCTGTCCCTCTGTGTTCTGACTGTGTGCTCTCGCCTGACTGTGAGCTCACTGAGGGCAGGTCCGTCTGCTGTGTATCTTTCCTCCCCACTTCCTAGTCCAGAGCCGGCACAGAGCAGGTGTTCAGTGAAGGCTGGCTCTGTCTGCACACCAGCGAATCATCAACAGCTGGTTGGTCTGCATGGACTAGGGCTCAGCCTCCCGGCTGCAGAGCCTTGGGTCTCTCTGTCTCCCCCAGCCTGTGGCACCATCCACCAGAGCCCATCTGGCAGCAGACACAGCTGGGGTAGGACAGCACCCAGTAGCACCCTGACTATTTGCTCCTGCTGCAGGCGCCTTCATCCGGGCTCTAACTGGGGCTGACTCTAGGATGGATTGGGGCCTCTGCTGTGGCTGCATCTCCCCTGCCCTCCTCTCTCAGTCCACTCAGGACTCCTGCAGAGGAATCCATCAGGGAAGAGGCTGAAGAGAGAACAACACTGCTGGCATCTTAGGCTGGGGGACGGGGTCTTGCTGCAGACAAGCCTCTTGCCCAGTCTCCGCTAGCTGAAGGCTTAGTCTGGACTTGTTACCAAGGAGACGGGAATTACGGCAATAACTCAGGTTGAATGGAAGCCTGCAGCTTCACAAGGCTGGGGTGGGCATGTATTTTTTTCCACAACCCTCAGATATGAGATGACGTGCCACTTTTTTTTCCCCCCTAAATCGACAGAAATGGATGCCTCAGTCCAAGATTTCACCATGCCCTCAATCCACTGAGTGAGCAGAGCGCAGGGGGAGAGGGAGGTGGGCAGGAGCCCTGTGAGACCGGAAGCCAGGGAACTATTAGCCAGCAGCAACCTTCGCTCATCTGGGGAAGGAGGGGCTTAGGTTAGAGGATTTGTGAGAGCCTCTCCTGCCAAAACACTCTTGAGTTTGAGATCCTGGGGCCAAATGAGACCCGCCCTAGCCCCACTGCCAATCGTCCCTTTCTTCAACTGTTTGTAAAGCACTGTGCTCTACCCAGCACAGCAGAGAAAATAATGAGCAAATACAGCCCTGGGCTGTGTCATCAAGGAGCTTGCCGTCCACTGGGGGAGTCAGCCATTTGCTGTGTCATCCCATAAATAAAATCAGAGGTACTAGGTACTCACAAGGAAATAATACTTCACTGTATTGAGCCATGGCTATGTGCTAGGCACTGTTCTGAGCGTTTCATGTGAACTGGTTCATGTACTCCTCACATCCACCCAGTAAGGTAGATGCTATTAACATTCTCATTTTACAAATAAGGAAACTGAGGCCCGGGAGGTTAAGACACTCACCTAAAGACATGAAGCTAGTAAACAGCAGAGGCAGGATTTGGACCCAAGGAGTCTAGCTCTCCCTAGGGACCCACATCTAAATGCCCCCTATGTCTGTCTCCCAGGATGGAATGTGTGGGCTTGACCTGGTCTGGAGTTCTTCCCTAAGGAAGCAAAAATTGAGCTGAGATCAACTAGTGGGAGAACGAGTTAACTCATGGGAAGGGGGACATTCCACGTAGGAGGACGAGCATATGCAAAGGCCCTGTGGCAAGAGGGAAGGTGGCATGCTGCAGGCATTGAAGGACAGACAGAGGGGCCAGGGGATGGAAATGAGGGGAGAGTTGGGTGAGACGAAGCTAGAGCCATAGGCAGGCCTTGTTGGCCAAGTTAAGGAGAGCTACAGAGAGCCCTTCCAGCAGAGTCCATCATGACCTGCAGGACAACTTAGGCTCCCCTGATCCTGGAAGGGTCCCTAGACACTCCAGATTGGGCTCAGCTCCCCTCCCGGTGAGTCCTGCGCCTGTGGCAGCCCTTTTTACACACTATATGTTATAACTGCCTCTTAGCCAAGCAAGGCCTTTGTCACGTCCCTTCTAGAATGAGGTTGGTGAAACGAGAGACACATCTCATTCTCTTTAGCACCTGCTACCCTTAGAGAACTCAAGAAAGGATAAGTGAGGGCTCTAAGAGTTGAGGGGAGGATGAAATTGCTGAGACCCAGGGGGCCTGGAGGAAGCGGAGCTGAGCTGGCTTGACAGTGGAGCATCCTGTTGTGGGGAGGCTCACGAGGCCTTTCCACAAAGTGGAAGAATGGAGGGAGCAGAGAAAGCCAAGGCCTTTGAGGGACAGGGGTCTACCCAACTGCTGGAACTGAGGCTTCTTAGAGGGAGATGGGGGAGTTAAGACTGGAGGAATCCCTGGGGCCAAGGGGGCCTCCCCCTGGAGCAGGCCAGGAGTCAAGAGCTCAGATGTCAGAAGGAGCAGTGAGCTATGGAAAAGCTCAGGCGTTGGCTTCAGACCCCCACCTCCATCTGCTTTACCACTGCTGGCTGTGTGACCCTGGGCAGGTTCCTCACCCTCTTTGGGCCTCAGCATTCTCATTGGTAAGATGGAGACAGTCATCACTCCTGCCCCCACAGGGCTGTTGGGGGTCAGGTGGGATGATGGCCGTAAACACATTTCAGAACCTGGAAGGAAGTGTGCGCCAGAGCCTGTCAGGCACCTCAGAGACAGTCCAGACAGTCCAGAGGTCAGGCCCAGCCCAGGAGGCTCCTGTTTCTCTTTTGTTCCCTTCCCCATGGGAATCTAGGTTCAGACCACCCGCCGAGTGGGCTGTAGGGGCCTCAGTGGTCCCCATCTTCCACTGATTGATTGGGGTGGGCTGGGGAGGAAGGGAGGGGCTGAACAGGGGGCAGGGCAGGCTGGCCCCTGCCTGCCCAGGTGAGAACCGTGCTGGGGAGCCATGGAGCCCCCTTCCTGATCACTGCACCTGGGTCTTCACGCTGCGGTCAGCACCACAGCTGCCAGAGGAGCTCCTGAGCTGCCTCGGCTTCCAGGCTGACCCCCAGGGGCCTGGCAGCTACCTTGGCCCACGTGGTGCAAGGTCAAGCCTTGACCTTCCTGCACCTGGCCAAGCCAGGCCGTGCGGTTGGAGGGAGGAGAAGGTGGCCTCAGATTCAGGCCTTGAATCTTCCTTCTGAGCAGGCAGCCTGCACAGGAGCCCCTGGACCACATATCACCCCGAGGGCCAGGCCCCTGCACCCCGCACTACCCCCTTGACCCCCCTGACGAGCTTGAGTGGTAGCTGGTCAAAATGAGGGCACCTGAGCGGGGAAGAAGAATGATTTGATGCCGAAGGACGAAGGGATACTGATTGTAGGTGGGCTTAGAAATATCAAGCCTGCCTTCGAAAATATGATTTTTTCTAATTATAAATAACAATTCATGCTCATATGCAATAGTTTTTCCAAATTCAGAAAACTTTTTTAAAGACCAGTGAAAGAACATAGTCTCCCCACCCAGGGATACCCGGTCTCTTTTTCTACAGGTATTATTTTGTTTTTTTATTCTCCCCCCATCCCCCGCCTTTCGTTTAGAATTGAAATCATCTAGTTTAACGTCATTATATCCTGCTGTTTTTACTTCCTACTTTGTCTTTTTGGCACAAGTAGGCAGTTGCCCCTCCATCTCCTAGTGTCCCCCTGTCACTGCCCAGCTCCCAGGGGATGGTGTCGAACACATCCCCACCACTGCCTCGCCCCTGCCCCCAGCCCCATTTGGACATGATCATGGCTGCTCACCGACTTGGGGGCCATAGGCAAAAAGGCATGAACCCTGGGTTGGGGTGCAGGGTCTGGAGGGCAAGGGAAGGAACCTTCCCAGCAGGAAGAGGGCCTCCTATGGAGGTCCCAGAGGTAAGACGGGTGAGGAGGAAGCCGGCGCACTCAGCCTCCAGCCTGGGTCCAAATGGCTACCATCTCCCCTGGGTGTGCTGCAGCTCCCTCTGCCCACCGCAGCCTTTCCTCCCTGTTAGTGGAGAGTCCCTTGGATGTAGTACAGATGTGAGGGGGGGCCTCTCTTCCTGTACCCCAGGAATACAACCCTCCTGGAATGGGCAAAGCAGCTCTCTCCCCGGTTGTGCCTTCAGAGGTCACATGATGTAGTAGAACCAGACCCTTAGATTCCAATCCTGCCTCTGTCTCTCTCCAGCTGTGTAGCTTTAGGCCCATTACTTGACCTCTCTGAGCCTCAGTTTCTCTACCTGTAAAATGGGGATACCGATGATACCTACCTTTTAGGCTGCTCCCTCTTAGCTTGCTTGTGAGGTGTGAGTGCTGGTCAGTGGGATAACCGTACGAAGGCTCCAGTACCGTGCCTGGCCCTTCACAAACATCTGTGTCCTCTCCTTCCCCTCCTTCTTCTGAGGATTTGTCATGAGCTGTGTCCACTCAGCCCTGGAGTTCGTTTCCAGAATTCTCTGTCATCTTTTTCTTTTCTCCATTTAGCTTCTGTATTTAGCCTGGGGGCTTTATTCCTGTTTGCTGGGATGTTTGCTGGTGTTCTCTGCCTTGGGGGTGGCGCACAGCAAAATGATTCGGGGGGGGCTGGGTAGGTGGATGTCCTGGGCTCAGGTCCCACTGCTCACTGGCTGCCTGAACTAGGCTAGTCACTTAACCTCTCTGTGCCTGAGATTCTCTGTGCCCAGGATGGGATAATAATAGTACGTACCTGTTGTTAGTACAGGAAGCAAAAACCACTTTAAGAACTTTAAGCAAATAGAATTTAAACCAGAGAATTACATGCTCATAAAATCACCAGAAGAGTTAGAACCTCAGTCTTTAAAACAGAACAGAACTGACCCACTAGACAAACTGCTCCTCAGCCACAGCCAGGATGGGACTACTGGAGCCATGAATTCACATCCTCTCACCTGCAAGCCAGGACCAGGGAGCCTCTGCAGCCTGCACCACGGTTTCTTCTTGCCCTCCCTTCCCCGGGAGCCAAAGACTGGGCATTGATCTGCTGCAGACAGCTCCTTTCCCTCCTCAACATTGCTTGTCAGCTGAGCACAGCCAGAACAGCAGGAAGATGGCCTCCACCCCACTTCTGCCTTATAAATCTATCTCCAGTGCATCTAATCGACTGAACCTGATCTGTATTCAGAACCCCAGCTGCAAAGGGGTGTTGTAAATGTAGTTTTCAGCTTTCCAGCTTCTGCAATAGAGGAAGGCACACTAGAAAGAGGTGGGGATGGATGCCGAAGGCCATCGACCGTATCCAACAGGCAATCTGATAGGTTTGTTAACCCAGATGATGCATCAAGAGACTTGGCACAGTGCCTGGCACATAGACCTCATTCAATAGCTGTTACCTGGCCTTCTTATTATTGGGCCAGGGGTATCAGCAAGCACTGCCCACAGAGCCCTGGCAGAGAGAAGCAGCAGCGGAAATGAGTTGCTCTGTGTGGTGCTGTCCGTGGTGCTGAGTGCCTTTCTGCTTTTAGCTGGACAGATGGCAAAATGGAACACGAACCGGCTCACCCCGTGCTGGGGCTGGTCACAGGGGTAATTGAGGGGATCATTTAGGGGCTGTCCTCAATCCTAGGAAGAGGATAGCAGAGGCAGCCACCCATATTTGGGGTACTTATAGTTTATAAAAATGTCTCCACTTATTATCTCCTTTAAGCAATCTTCATAACACCCTGGTTAGGCAGGATGGACATAATTATGTCCATTTTATAAAAGAGAAAACTGAGCAGCAAGAGGTTAAGTAACAGTTAGCAAATAATAGAGCCAGATCCACACCCAATCTCCTGACCCCAAATCATATGTTCCCTTTCCTCTATGCTGTGACATGAGGCGCAAGACTTGTTAACCAACGACGCGCCGTGGAGAGGTGAAAATGAATGACTCAGGTACTCACTGCGCACTATGCAAGCATATGCAAATCACCCACACTTTATTTCCTGCCCCAAATGTGGCCCTGGATAAAGACCTGTCTATTTCATTGAGCCCTATAAATGTTGGTCATGGCGGGGGAACCGCAGTGACATAGGCCCTGCCATCAAGAAGCCCACAGATTTGTCAGGGAACTGGCCACTCTTGTGCATGGAAAACCAGGAGAAGTGTGCCAGGTGGTGGTAGCAAAGGCCGGCTGTGAAAAGAGGGTGGGGACAAGGTACAGACCGAGCTGCTCACTGGAGGAAGGCTTTGAGCTGGACCCAGGGGCTGTAAGGCTGCTGAGAGCAAGCCTCCAGCCAAGGCCAGGAAGAAGTGGCTCAAGCTCAGTCAGGGCAGGAAGAGCAGCCCTGATAGATATGGGGACAGGACAGACAGCAGGCATGGTGTGCCGTGAAGAAGTGGTCAGGCCATTGATCTCTGACATAGGGAGAAATGCAAGAGTTTGGGGATTCAAGTGAAGAGGTGGTGTGGGCCTCTCTAGGTTTCCAGCCAACTTTCCGCAGACTCAGAATGAGCTGGGAAGGGGAGGGAAGCTCTCCGGAGAGAGGAATATAAGGACCCGTCTCATGAGCTGCCCCACAGTGGCACGATTTAAGGGGCACTGAGCTTCCATGCTTTATCCCCAAATCTCCTCATCCTCCCTGCTTATTTAGGGGGTGTCAGAAAACCTTTTGGATCTTCAAGAACTCCTTATCTAGATGCAAATAACCCTAGAAATCTTAAGCTGGTGCTTCTCTTTCTTGGCTATATATAAGAATTGACTGGAGATTCTCATTCCTAAAGTCTGGAGTGGGGCATGAGTATCTGGATCCACTAAACACCTTCCAGGTAATTCCAGTGTCCCCCACCCCAGGCTGAGGATCACTGGTCCAAGCCCAAGAGTGCTGAATGGGGAACCAGAAAACCCAAGTTCTGGTCCCAAATCTACCACTTTTCCCAGCCTTAGGCAGATCTCTTAGCCTGCTGGTGACCCAGTTTCTTCATGTGTAAAGTTGGGCAAACCATCCTGTGAAGATATGAGGAGACCCAAGAGCAGTTTAGAGCAAGGAAGGGCTTACTGACACTTGGGGGAAGAGTCATGGCCAGCTTGCATGGCCCGTAGGGAAAGACATTAACCAGAACCCTCACGGCGGCTACACCCGCTTCCCCTCCTCCCTGTTCTCAAAGCCACTGCCCCCTAGTGGTGAGAGTGAACCTGAGCCCCTGAGCTTTTGTCCTGGAAAGCGTCAGGGTGGGAGCAGATCTGAGAGCAGAGGACATGCAAAGGGGATTTAAGTAAAGACCCAGAGAGGAACGGGAGATGGGAGAGGTGCCCATGGCCAGGATCGCTATTTGTTTAAGGTCCAGAACCGTGGGAAATAATCTTTCTTGTTGTTAACAAGAGGTGATGAATTACTGAAGAGACTGAGAAGGCCAGATGGCAGGGGGTGCAGGGCAGGGGCTCCAGCTTTGTGTACTCTGGGTGGGGGGAGACCTGGAGGGGGATCGGGGTGACTTCCCGCCCACAGCTTCTTCTCCTAGGACGTGGCTTGTGACTACAGTGATTTGCTTCTCCAAATTAAAATGCGGGCCCTATGGACCAGTTCCTGAGAGCTCATGGGGATGGTGGAGCACGGTCGGCTCTGGCCGGTGCCGGGAATGCAGGCCGTGTGGCTGTAGGCTGTGTCTCTGGGACACCTGGAATCCTGGCTCCAGCCTGGACCTCGGAAGCCTCCTACGAAAACCCCAGCCCAGAGAAGGGAAGGCACCTGCCCAAGGTCACACAGGGGGCCTAGAGCCCGGCTCTCCTGGGATCCCTCAGTCCACAGTACCTTCCACTGCACCACCCTGAGAGGCTGGGAAAGGTTCTATCCCTGGACTAGGGCTTGAGCGAGGTCATCCCCTCCCTCTGACTCCTGCCCAGCACTGCCAGCCCAGCAGAGGCCCAGAGTGTCTAGGAGGCATCAGAGCAGAGGGTTATGAACTGCCCAGGTTCAAGGCCCAGCTCTGCCACTTACCAGCACTGTGACTTTGGGCAAGTTATTTAACCTCTGTGAGCCTTAGTTTTCTTTTTCATCTAGGGGAGATTCTCGTGCCCTAGGGTACTTCCGAGGATGAAATGAGCTATTACTTCAATAGGAAATATTTTCCTATAATAAATGCTCAATAAAGTGTTAGGGGTTAATAAGATTGGCCCCTTCTAGGGCTTCCTGGACCACCTAAACTCTGGAATTTGGACTTGGCCTTGAGATGGCCAGCTCACCTGGAAGGAAAAGTGGGGAGCAAAGTGCTGGCCTGTCTAGTTAGGACGGCAGTAGCTGAAACCAGGCCAGGTCTGGAAGCCTGGAAGTGAACGATGGACCAGAGGAATCATAAGGGCAAAGCCAGTTCTTTCTGAAGCCTTTGCCCAGTTTCTGAGGAAAACTTTGGCCAGGCCTAGGACTGCTGAGCCTCCAGCTTGTGCCGCAGGAGACTGACAGGGCAGAAATGGGAGGGGAAGGCCTCGCGCTTCCTTATCAGATAAGATGTGCAACTGAGGGGACCTGAGAATCCTGACTCACCAATTGGCCTTAACACCATCCCCCCTCCTTGGCCCAAAAAGCAAGGCTGACATTTGCTTTCCATGTACAGGAAGAGCAGAAGCAGCACCAGCCACAGGCTGCAGTTTGAGGATATTGTAAGGTCTTTCCCATACTCTGCATCTCTCCTTTTGCCTGTTCCAGAGCAAAGTAGGGGGAAGGATGCTAGGAATGGTCCAGTCTGGGCCCCTCACTACCATCTCACAAAGAAGCTAATGACAATGATGACAGTGCTGGCTAATTTTGAACACATATATTTCCAAGCACCATGTGAAGGGCTTTATGTGAATTATCTTACTTCATCTTCACAATAATCCTGAGAGGCAGTACTGTTGTTATCCCCACTTTCCAGATTTGGAAACTGAGGCTCAGAGAGGTGAAGTCACTGTCCATGGTCACACAGCTAGCAAGGGTGGATCTGGGACTTAAGCTCAGACACTCTGGGTCCAGAGAGCCTACTTTTCCCTGATGCTCTGAACAGCCTCCCTGTGCTCTGCTGTGAAATTCATGCCCAAGGAGAGGAGTTCCTTTATGCCCCCTGCACCAGGCAGGTTGGTGTCCCTGCTCTGTGTTCCTTTAGTACCCTCCAAATTTCAAGTTTTATTATTTCCAGGGCTGATACTCTGGTCTCCAGAAAGCTTTCTGTCATCTTCTTCACACACAAGAGCTAGTTCCACCTCCAGAAAGCTCTCCTTCCGGAAAGAAGAGAGAAGGAAGGTCCAGGCATGGTTTAGGGGTGAGGAGAAAAGGCTGGGTGCTGCTGCTGTGTTTCCATGGCAACGCAACAGCCTTCCTCATTACTGCTGTGTTTGCTGCTGAGAAACCTGAGGAGGGTGGTGAGGTGGGGGTGAGGCTCTCTTCTCTCGTTTCCTTCCGCACCACCCCTTCAGGCTGGGCAGCCAGGTGAGCTGAAAGCCTGCACCTGACACAACCTTGCTGGCTGGATTCCACTCGACTCCAAGCTTAGAGGCTGGGACCTTGTAGCTGGAGTCCTCCTGGGCAGAATGGCAGCCTGAGCCAGACCTCTCAATAGCATTCCCCTCCCCAGATCCCAAAGGCTGTGAACTCCCTAAAGAGGACCTCATGTTTGTACTTCCAGGGTCTACACAGGGCCTGGCAAGAGTAGACACTCAATGGATTCTTATTGAATGAATGAATGAACAAATGAAAGAACAAACCAGCAGTCCATCCTATACTAGAGCTTCGAGTGTTCATTTTCACCTTCCCAAACCTCCGTGCTCTGTCTCCCTTCTGGGTCTTTGCCAATACGGTTCCCTCTGCCCACGCTTCCCCACTGCACCGTGCTGATTCTGACACCTCATGTCTCAGCCTGGAGGTCACATTCCCACAGAAGGTTTCTGTGACTGCTTGATGGTGGGCCCTCCCCATGGCCCCTGGGCTATGGGAGTGTGCTGGAGTGCAGAGGCATGTGCCTTATGTGCTTGCGTGTCTCCCCAGTGAGTATGGGAGCCTCATGCAGGTGGGAACCATGTCTGCCAGGCCCCTAGATCCTGACATGAGGCCTGGCTCATGGTAAGTGTGCAGCTCTTCTTTGTGAAAGGTCAGAAAGGACGGGGTGGTTCTTTTGGAATAAGAGAGAATGAGGGAGTGGGAGTGGATGAGTGAAAAGAGCAACATCCAGAACTCAAACCTTCTTAGAGTCGGATGGAAGCCAGAGCTCGTCACAGCCCAGGACCCCCTCCCCTGCCCTCATCATGCATAGTGTTAACCAGATAATAGCAACAGTCCCAAGTCCTTGTGGTTGTGCAGCAGCTCACCAAGCTCTTGCACATCCTTGGCCTGGTTCCAGTCCCCAGACAACCTTGAAGAGAGGGCCTTATGAATTGTTCCTCTCATTTTTTTTTTTTTTTTTTTTTGCGGTACGCGGGCCTCTCACTGTTGTGGCCTCTCCCGTTGCGGAGCACAGGCTCCGGACGCGCAGGCTCAGCGGCCATGGCTCACGGGCCCAGGCGCTCCACGGCATGCGGGATCTTTCCGGACCGGGGCACGAACCCGTGTCCCCTGCATCGGCAGGCGGACTCTCAACCACTTCGCCACCAGGGAAGCCCCTGTTCCCCTCATTTTAAGGTGCTGGGCAACTGGATAGCCACATGCCCAAAGATGAACTTAGACCCTTACCTCACACCATATGCAAAAATTAACTCAAAAAGGATCATCAACTTTACTGTAAGAGCTAAAACTATAAGGTTTTTAGAAACATTGAAGAAAATCTTTAAGACTTTGGGTTAGGCAGAGAGTTCTTAGATACAATACCAAAAACATGGTCCATAAAAGAAAATTTGATAAATTGGACTTTCACAAATTTATAACTTCGGTTATAACTTTGGCTTCAAAAGACACCACGAAGAAAATGAAAAGATAAGCAAAAGACTACAAAAAACTATTGGCAAAACACACACATGATAAAGGAAGAGCATTCCAAGCTTAAAGATGAGGAAAGGGGCCCTGAGGGATGATGCTGCCAGCAAAGACAGCCTGGGTTCCTAAGTCTCATGGACTCTCCACTGCATTTGTTCTTCTGCAGCAGCCCCGTAGCTGAGTGGGGCCTCCAGGCCTGACTGGGACTCTCGCTGGAGAACTGACTCAGGTAGGAAAAGTCTCTCCCAAGGCCTGCAGACTTACCAGATGCACCTTCCTCCTTTTTCCACCTGCTTCCTCAACAAGGGCTCCCCTGAGTGGCCACCAGCAGAACTGTAGCTTCCTGCCCCAGCTGACCCAGAGCCTGGGATGGCTGAGATGCCTGCTCCATCTGCCAAGAGACCCCAGGAATGCCATCGCTGCTACTCTGACTCTCTGGCAGATGGCTCACTGTTAAAATATACTGTGTTCAACGTAAGCTATTATAATTTTACATTTGGCTAAACATGTTAGTGTAAATGCGTGGAAACCAGTGACCTGGGATAATTAAACTGTGGGCAACCTAGGCAGAAAGAGAGGGTAGCAGAAAGTAGGAAAAGTAAGAAGATAGGCAAGAGGCTCCCTGCTCCCGTTAGGTGCTAACCCGGAGGCGGGTGTTGTTCTCCTTCCTTTTTCCAGGACTAATCTCATTACGCCCTTTTCCCCTATTTTTCTGAGTTAGCACAGGGAATCCAGACTCCCGGGCCACCTCTTGTCTCCTGTACTCCAGTCCCTTTACCTTTATTCCCTTCTCCATCCCCAGCACCCAACCATCCCTGGTACCTAGAACCATTCCAATGTGTCCCCTGGAACTCTGTGTCCACTTTTCATTTTACAAATATCTATGTGATCCGTCCTGTGTTCCAGGCATTTTTCTCCGTGACTGATAAACCTCAATCCACATATCCCTCTTAACAGCACTGTGAAGTGGGTACTAATTGATAGCACCATCCCCATTTTACAGATGAGTAAATGAGGCATGGATAAAGAGCTTGCTCCAGGTCTCTTGGCAAGTAGGAGTTGGAACTGGGATTCAGTGCCAGAGCCCACAGTTTGCAGAAACACCCCCCAGATCCTCAGAGCATCACCTTTTCACTGGGAACTGAAACCCAAGACTCCCCAGGACCCTTACCGCCCTCTCCGGGAGTGGTTTCTGTTTCTCTCCCAACACCATGGACCTGGGGATGGGAGAGATGTCTTTCTTGCTCTTCTTTGTAACTTTCAGACTGTTCTTCCCTCCTCCCTGCAAAAGCCCCTGTCTCGTACCCACGGGTGTCAGCCTAGACATCCTGCTCCCCCTCTCTGTCATAGGCATCTACTCCCCCCAACCCGGGTCACACCCCTCCTTCCTGGAAGAGTTCAGTTCCTGCCTCAATGTCATGACACTACTGCTCCTGTCTTCATTCTTGCTGATTTCAGTACCCACATATCCACAGAGATGATCCGTCTAACAGTCTAGCCCCCCGGTTCTTTGACACTACTCAGCCTCTTACTCCATGGAAATGCCCTAGACCTTATCACTACCAATAACTGCAATCCCTTCTTAATCTCAACATCACCCAGATCATTTTCCAACAGCCAGTTCCTATCTGTCAACTCACACCCTCTAGGAATCAAAAATACTTTTACCCACTGGAGCTCCAACAGCTTTCACTGTTCCTCGCCCTTCTCATGTTTCATTTCTCTCCTTATGTGCCTTAAATTCCACGGCCAGTCATTAAAATTACTCCCTTGCGCCTTCAATCCTCTTGTTTCATTCTCATACTTGCTTGGGAAAATCTCTACCCTGGTTAAAACTGTGTGACTCTTTCACACCTGTAAGCACATGGATGAATACAGTTGAGGAAAGTGCACAGAAAGTCTGGCTGCTCTTGTTGGAAATTCAAGACTGTGAACCTCAGTGGGCCCCTAGAGCTGCCTGTCAGAATCCTGCTACATTCCCCTAACCCATTCACTCCTCTGGATTTCTGGTTCTACCTTTTTTCCTGTTTTCAAACAGCCCACATCTGCCTACCACCAGCATCACACACTCACCTGAGACCTTGTCCCCTCTTTTACTGAGAAAATAGAAACTGTAAGGAAAGCATGTCCACAATCTCCACCAGCACTCCTGCTACCATGGGTCAGCTATCCGCCCTCAGCTCTCAGCAGAGGCCAACTTCTCTCCTTGGGCACTAGTTCCCAACCCCTCCTACATCCTCGCTTTGCTCTGGTGATTCTGCATCTCTTACATCACCAGATTTTTATTTTCTATTGGATCGTTCCCATCAGCATACCATGCACAGCTATTTCTCCCTTCCTAACCACTTCCACTTCTCCATGCTCTTCGAAAGAGTTGCTGATGCCCCTGGCTCCAAATCCTCTCCTGTCATTCTCTCTTGCAGCTCTTCTAGTCTGGCCACCAATAACCTCCGCCTCGCTTCAGCTATGGCTCCTCCTCAGTCCTACTCTTACTTGACCACATCAGCACACTGGTCCCTCCCTTCTCCGGGAAGCATCTTCTTTACCTGGCTTCCAGGACAGCACCGTTTCCTGCTGTTCCTCCATTCTCACTGCCTGCTCGTCTCAGTCTCTTTTTCTGCTTCCTCCTCATCTGACCAACTTGTATATATTAGAGCAGCATCCCAAGGCTCAGAACTTGACCCTCACTCTCCACTCCAGTCATCCAGTCCTACGCCTCGAACCGTCATCTGTCTCCATGCTGGCAACTCCCATGTTGTGTGTCCAGGTCTCTCTTCTGAACCGCAGACGCATATCCAGCCGCCTGCCTGGCATGTCCACAACCCAGCTCCCGGTCCCCCCGCCATCCTGCACTTCCCATCCAGCACTTCCTGTCTTTTTCATCCCATGGCAGCACCTCCAGTTGCTCAGTCCACAAGCCATCCTGGACTCCTCTCTTTCACGCTCCCCGTTCAATCTATCAGCAAATCTGGTTGGCTCCACCTTCAAAATATTTCCAAAATCTGACCATTTCTGACCACCTCACGGCTCTCATCGCAGTCCAGGCTACCGCTGTCTCTTGCCTGGGTTGCCACAGAGTCCTCCCAAATGACCTCTCTGCTTGCCCTCACCCCCATTTATTCTCAGTGCCAGGGTCAAAGTGACCCCTTTAAAACATGAGTCACTTCATGTCACTCCTTAGCTCAGGTACCCCCCATGCCCTTCACTCTCCCCTGTCCAGCCACACCGGCCCATTAGCTTTTCCTCTGCTGCAGGCAAGCTTGCACCACCGCTACTACCGCCCCCAGGCTTTTGCTCTGCCTTCAGTGTCTTTCCGCCACGGCTGTATGGTCTGCTCCCCTCTCTTCAAGTCTCCGCTCAGATGTCATCCTCTCAGTGAGGCCTTCCGCAATCACCCTCTTTACAATCCTAATCTCACCCCGACCCCTGCACTGCTTCTCCCCACTAGAATCCCACGAGGGAGGGATTTTTTTGTCTTGTTCACTGATACACATTAGTCTAGCACAAAGCAGTCGTTCACCAAATATTTGTCGAATGAACAAGCCTACTCTTTTTTTTTTTTTTTTTTCCTTTGCGGGACGCGGGCCTCTCACTGTTGTGGCCTCTCCCGTCGCGGAGCACAGGCTCTGGACGCGCAGGCTCAGCGGCCATGGCTCACGGGCCCAGCCGCTCCGCTGCACGTGGGATCTTCCCGGACCGGGGCACGAACCCGTGTCCCCTGCATTGGCAGGTGGACTCTCAACCACTGCGCCACCAGGGAAGCCCCCTAGCCTACTTTTCTTGAATGGGAGTGAAGAATTTCTAGGGTATGATGCAGTCTGGAGCCAAAACAAATGATCTTTTAAAATCAGAGCAACCTTGCCGATAAGTCCAAGCAGCTGCTGGTCACATCCAGCTTTTGCTCGTACCTTCTGCTCTTACCCAGGCCTGAGGAATACGGATGCCCGTGACCATGAGCTCTGCATCTGAGTCTCCGACTCACTGCATTGGCTCACGACCCTGAACAGGTGTTGATCTCCTGGGTTCAAGTTCTAGGTGAAACAGGGAGTCATTGCTGTGTCAGACACTCTGCATCCTTTCCTTACTTAGTCTTGGGAGCTATTGCCTTTCTTGGAAACTAGATCAGAGAATCGTAAGATGTTAAAGATGATCGTCAGTGGCCCTGTCTGTGCAGGTGCCCCGTGATGCAGTGGTTCCATCCTCTAAACTGAATCTTTCCTCTCTGAGACCTTTGTGAGGCTTGTTCATTTATATACAAGAAAAGCTTCGCAAGGGTAGAAATAGGAAGACCCATTGGAACGACTGCTTTGTGCATTTTACAACTCTTTTAGCAAAAGGAGCGAGTGGTACAAAATAAACACTCTCCCAGGGAATCTGGGCTATTCTGCCATCTTGGCCCTGGGTTTGAGGAAGTGGCCTCTTACAGCAGCAGTCCCCAACCTATTTGTCACAGGGGACTGGCTTCATGGAAGACAATTTTTCCATGGACTGGGGGCGAGGGTAGGGGATGGTTTTGGGATGATTCAAGCACATTACATTTATTGTGCACTTTATTTCTGTTATTATTACATTGTAATATATAATGAAATAATTATACAACTCAGCATAATGCAGAATCAGTGGGAGCCCTGAGCTTGTTTTCCTGCAACTAGCTGGTCCCATCTGGGGGTGATGGGAGACAGTGACACCCGAAGTGTGTCGCTTATGTCCAGTCTGCTCTGTAAGATGCAGCTTAATTGTCACTTGCCACTCACTGATAGGGTTTTGTTTTTTGTTTTTTGTTTTTTTTTGCGGTACGCGGGCCTCTCACCGCTGTGGCCTCTCCCGCTGCGGAGGAGCACAGGCTCCGGACGCGCAGGCCCAGCGGCCACGGCTCACGGGCCCAGCCGCTCCGCGGCACGCGGGATCCTCCTGGACCGGGGCACGAACCCGTGTCCCCTGCATCGGCAGGCGGACTCCCAACCACTGCGCCACCAGGGAAGCCCCATTGATAGGGTTTTGATATGAGTCTGCCAGCAACTGATTTATTATGGTCTCTGTGCAGTCAAACCTCTCTGCTAATGATAATCTGTATTTGCAGCCGCTCCCCAGCGCTAGCATCACTGCCTCAGCTCCACCTCAGATCATCAGGCGTTAGATTCTCATAAGGAGCGCGCAACCTACATTCCTCGCATGCGCAGTTCACAGTAGGGCTCCCGCTCCTATGAGAATCTAATGCCATCCCCGATCTGACAGGAGGCGGAGCTCAGGCGGTAATGCAAGCAAAGGGAGCAGCTGTAAATACAGATGAAGCTTCGCTCGCTGGCCCGCTGCTCACCTCCTGCTGTGTGACCCCGTCCCCCCCGGGGGTTGGGGACCCCTGTCTTACAGGACAGGGCTGCATGCCATCTCAGGGCTGAGCCTCCTGCCTTGACCATTTATAAGCTCAGCGCACCCCTCCCAGCTCCCCGGCAGGCTTCTGCGTGTTGCATAATGTGGGGGGAGGGGGGCCTCATGTTTGCCCTGGAAACCCCTCTGTTCACCAGGGAGCCTCCCAGGATGACTGTCTCGCCGGGCAACCTGAATATGGTGGAAAAGTCCCGGAACTTCTCGGCTGACGACTGCTTCCAGTCTCGGAGCACTGTCCTGCAGGGGCAGCCCTTTGGGGGCATCCCCACTGTGCTGTTCCTCAACGTTATCTTGTGGGTGGTGAGTTCTGGGCACTGCAGTGGGCAGACAGAGAGGTCTCACCCAGGGTGGATGGTCCAGCTTTCACAAGTGATACAAGGGGCCCCAGCTGTCCGTGGATGCCAGCCACAGTGGTGGGAACTATCTGAATGTCAGGGCGGCCCAGGGTGGGTGGGCCTTGGAGAAGAGGAAGCTGCAGGAACAGTGGAATCCCTGATTCTCTTCCTTGCACCCTTGTCCAAAGGTCCCCCTGGCCAGTGCCCTTGAGCCTCCCACGTGTGCCCTTGATGATTTGTTCAACGAGTGCTCTCTCCATTGTTCTAAACATGCCACCAGCACCTTCATTCAACCGCTCTGAGCATCCACTCTGTGCTAGGATGCTGCTGGGTACTGGGAATCTAGAGTTGCAGAAGGCATGACCCCTACCCTGACAGAGCTGGCCACCTAGGGGGGAGCCCCTGGGGACCTCAGGGACAGTCTTCCCCATGGGAATTCAGGGGTCAGTCGAGGGGAAGGCATCCATGAGCTCTCTTGCGCCATATTGCTTTTCCTGACCTATAGGTCATCGTCTTGGTTTACTCCTTCCTCCGGAAAGCCGCGTGGGACTACGGACGCCTGGCTCTGCTGATACACAACGACAGGTGAGGAGAGGCTGGGCGTCGGGAGTGAGCTGCTTGCTTCATCGGGGGATGTGCTGCCGTGGCCAGGACACGGCTCTGACCAGTGCCCAAACTGCACAGGTGTCTCGTCAGCAGGTGGCATCTCATTACCACCCCTGCCCGTGTTCTAGCCCTCCCTGCATTAAGGTGACTTGGAGAGCAGCCACCTCTGGGCACGAGGCCACTTTTTTCTCAGACCTCAGCCTTTCTGGATCTCATGACTCCCGAGATGCGTTGGCCACCTGTCTGTGCCCAGAGCTGTGTGCTCAGCAAACAAGTTGAGGCGTGTCTGCTACTGGGCAGGAGGGGACCACAGCCCTCAGCCCAGGGAGCAAGGCAGGCACCTAAGAACTTTCTCCTTTTCCACCTCCCCACTACCTTTCCTGGCCGGCAGCCTGACCTCGCTGATCTATGGGGAGCAGAGTGAGAAGACGTCTCCCTCGGATATTTCCCTGGAGATGGAGCACAGGGACAAGGTGGGTGCTGGGGTGGGCCTGGGCCTGGTGAGGGCGGGGGCAGACGTCCGGGCTCTGGACAGGCGGCCCGGGCATCTGCAGGAAGGAGCGGGCTCATCAGCAGGGGGTTTGCAATCAGCCACCCAACCACTCCTAGCAACGTGACCTTGGACAAATGCCTCCACCTTGCCAAGCCTGTTTCCCCATCGGAAATATGGAGATACTGACCGTACCTGCCTCCTAGGGTGCCAAGAAGGTGGTGGCAGTAAGTGCACGAAGGAGAAAGGGAGCAAGGAAGGCCCTCCAGAGCGATGGAGTGGAGCTAAAGTGCTCTAGATGGCGCTCGGGGCTGGTCCGAGTTGAACTCCAGAAGAGAGGTCTGGCTTGCTGTCTCCACATCCTCACCTCCCTCTCACTCCTCAACCCCTCACACGTGGCTCCCACCCAGACAGCCCCAGGGCCACCAACGGTCCCATGCGATGAAATCCAATGAGCTTTCCTCAGTTCTCGTCTCTCAGAAACACCCGAGCCTGTGGATCATCTTCCCTTCTTGAATAGAGGGGAAGCACTTCCCGCTGCTTCCATGGTCTCCCGCTCTCTGGGTTTTCCCTCTGTTGGTGCCTTCTCCACACCGGGAGTCCCCCCAGCAGATCCCAGACCCTCCCCATCTCTCTCCAAGGCAGTGTCATCCACACTCATGACTTCAGTTGCCACCTCTACACAGATCCCTCCTAAGTTCTGGCTCCAGCTAAATTCCTCTGGGCTCCAGCCCCATTTATCCAATGGCCTTCAAAATATCTCCATGTGGATATTGTAAGGGCATTTTGGATTCAATTTGTCCAAAACATGCTGTGATCTCCCACCCCCTCCACCCATCCCTGGATCGCTGGTCTCAGACTTCCCACCATCCATTCAGGTGCACGCGCCTTGCTCTTGCCCAGGCCCCTGGGCATGGCCAGTTCATTACGAAGTTGTGTTGCCTTTACCTTCCCAGTTTTGTTTCTCTCCACCTCTCCCACCATCCCCCAGTCCAGCCTCCATCAGTCTCTTGCTTGGAGGAGCGTGGTAGCTTCTAACTGATCTCTTTAGGTCCACGCGTGCCCCCTACTCCATCCAGAGCGAGCTCCACGAACAGGGACACATGGCTGTGTAAGTGTAAGCTTTCAGTGGCTTCCTAATGCTCTTGGAGTCAATTGCGGGTGCCTTGCCATGGTCTCGTGGTTTGGCCTCTTGCCCACCTGTCCAGTCTGTCTCCTCCCAACTGCCCCACCCTCCACCACGTTGGCCATCTTTTAGATCCTCAGAAGCGCCACCTCCTTCTCTCCCCAGGCCTTTCACCTGTTCTCTCCTCTCCCCCTTCCCCACTGGTTCCGCTCTGGCTAACACACCCAACCTTTGTTCAGATTTCAGCTCAAGTACCACTTCCCTGGGGATCCCTGTCCGCCCCCAAATCTGGGTCCAGATCTGTTGTTATACCCTCATGGAAAATGCATTCCTTTTCTTTTTAAGTTTTTTAAATAACGTATATTAGTGTTTTTTTAAAAATATTTATTTATTTATTGGCTGCATTGGGTCTTAGTTGCGGCACACGGGATCTTTCATGGCAGCACGAGGGCTTCTCTCTAGTTGTGGCCTGCAGGCTTAGTTGCCCCGTGGCATGTAGGATCTTAGTTCCCTGACCAGGGATCAAACCGGCATCCCCTGCATTGCAAGACGGATTCTCAACCACTGGCCCACCAGTGAAGTCCCTGCATTCCTTTTCTTCAGCGCTGTTAACCCAGTCTGTGATGATTCCTCATCTACACAGTTAATCTAGTGTGCCCACTTCCCCCAGTGGGAGCTATACTGGTCTTACTCGCCACTGTCCCAGCACCCGGTCCAGCCTGTCGTGTAATTAGTATCTGATATGTGTTTGTTGGAAGCAAATTTTCATCCATTTTCATCCCTCCAAGAGACCTGGTCCCTTTACTTGCCAAGACCTGCCCCTGACAAGAACGGGAGCCTCAGACAGGTTCACGTCCTGGAGGTTTCCTCTGTCGAATAAGGACAGTAACACCTACCTTGCAAGGCAATTCTCAGATTTATCTTTAGAAACATCACTTCAGCTTTGTGTGGTTTTTTTCTGTACAGTGACATTTTATTTTAAAAATATCTAGAAGATAAATCATGATGGCAGCAGTGGGGTAGTCAAACAGAAGAGGGTAGAAATTAGACACGGAGGAAGAGTGCGGTGAGGTAGCCCCTGCAGGGCCCCAGGCAGATGGCGAGGCCTCAGCCAGGCTGAGTGGAGGGGGTGAAGTGAACAGGTGTCCTCATAGCACCCTGAGCAGGTCAGGGCAGATGTGACGAGAGTGGGGAGGATGGAGCCACCGAGGTGGGTGCAGTGAACTGACCGCTGTCACTCAGTCGTGTCCACTGAGCTGGCTCCTGGGAGCCTGTGGCCATTTCCTCGGGGCGGGGAGAAGAGGGGAGATGTGTCTGCTTCTCAGGCCCGCTGTTCAGCTGCTAAGTTTTCTGAATGGTGTATGCCTTTCAGAGGTACAATATATATGCAGGGGAGAGTGTGTGTGTGTGTGTGTGTGTGTGTGCACGTGTGTGTGTGAGAGAGAGAGGGAGAGAGAAAGAGAATATGGGTCCATACCTGGTCACTCACACATCTGTGTCCATGTGCCTTTCATGGGTCCATAGGCCACACTTCTACTCACTACCTCTGCCCTCCCACTGATACTCTTCTATTCTGCATATCCTCTAGGGCCCGTCAGCCAACCTGCTTGCTCCCTTAATGAGTTGCATGTTGGCCCAGAGGTGGGAGGTGAGGAAAGACTCCCCATGTAGGGAAGGGGTGGCCAGACTCTCAGCCCAAGTCTTGTCTAGCACTTCACCCCCTCCCTGGGACTTTCCCAGTCGCCACTGCCGCCATCATGCCATTTCCCATCATCGCTCTGCTTCATACCCGGGCTTTTATCCCTGCCTTAGTTCCCTAGGATAGAGCTGGGGAAATGGTCCCCCCACAAGTGGACATTCCTGATGGGCATTCCCACAGTCAACCCGCCCAGCACAGGGAGGAGGCCTAGAAGGTGGGCCTTACACCTAAGGGAGCAAGGAACCTCCTTCTGTTTCACGTTTGCCTGCCCCTCATTTCCTCCTTGTGGGAAATACGCCTTCCCCAGTCCATGTGGTTCTGGGGGACTGTCAACCAAGTGGGCCTGCCTGGGTCGCTGATGGGCTCGTGACCCAATCAAGAGCTGCAACCTTTTCCAAGGTTTTGCCAAACCCTCTGGGATCCCAGAAGGAAGCATGCACCAGGGTAACTGAATCAGCTACCACATCTGGCAGCTTTTAGAGCTGTGGCCCTCTGCCTACCCTATGCATACAGTTCCCGAGCTGACTGACTCTCTAGCCCCTCCCAGCCCCCGGCTGAGGCCACCTTTTCCCACCACCCGGAAACTCCAGACAGCAAGACCCTGAGAGAAATGTATAATCGACAGGACCCTCAGATGCAGAAGAAGAAACCCAGCTCAAGTTAGCATTATAACAAAAGGGTGATGTGTGGCCTGAGTGCAGGGAAATCTAAGGGAAGCAGCTGCTTCAGGTACAGCTAGATCCAGGAAGTCCAGCATTGCCACCAGGATCCCCTCTGTGGTCCTCTCTCCTCTGAGCAGGCTTTTTATCCCAGACAAGCTCCTGCATGTGGCATCAAAGACTCACCAAGCCCCTCCAGGATGCCTGGTGTTGACCGAGATGCAAGAACTCGGAGGAAGACCCTTCTCCCAACACCCATATCAGTCCCCTTAAGAGCATTTTGCTTGGCCCCTCTTGGGTCATGTTCCCGTTGGTCAGCTGACCACTGGTAGCAGACTTCTTCTTGACGGACAGTCCACTGGGCCACATGCATAGGGGAGGGGCATTTCCCAGAAGGAAGCAACGAGGGACAGTCAGAAAGCAATTGACGTCCACCCCAAAGTCCCTTCTCTCCCTCCAGTCTGAGCCCCACCCTCTAAGCCACCACTTGCTGTAACAGGATGCCCGACTTCTGAAAAGACATCTCCCTCAGCACCGATTCCAGTCCAGACCTTGCCGGGGGAGGAAGCCCCGGACACTGCCTCACTGCCTCAGACGCCCCAGCGCTGGGTTTTCTCACACTTTCTCTCCTTTTTCCCCAGGGCTTCTATTCCTGGTTTTTCAACACCATCACCATGAAGTAAGTGCCTGAGCTTCTTGAGCCTTATCTGGGGGAGGGTGGGGACAGGGTCTCCTGCCCTGCAGGACCAGGCCTTGGGCCTAAATTCTGTGCCCCAACGTCCACTCCCCACTCCCCCTGCCCACCACAGCCCGGCCCTGGCAGAGGACGCTTTCCAGCGTTCCGTTGGTGAACTGGGACCTGGACACTGCCCACAGCCCGTTTTCCCTCTGCCACAGTTCTCAGGAAAGACCCCTCTCACATGCTTGTAAAAATGCTTTTATGAAGGCCACGCGAGGAAGAAGGAATCCTTCCCGGGTACTCTTTGCTTTACTTCTGTGGACATCATTCCTTATAGCTGCCTAGATGGAAAAAACAAAAACCACCAAGCAGAAGGGCAGGCTTCCTCTCCCAGCCTCCGTGCCCATTACGGAGGGACAGCCCCTGGCCCACCACACCTTCTGGATCTCTTTAGTGTGAGACCCCACTTGGCAAGGAGAGAGACCCCGAGTCACCTGTCATCTCCCGATGGCCTCATACCAGCCAGACGCCTCCGCAGAGCAGACACCTGTCCGAGCTCCATGCCTCCACTGTGTGTGTGGACACACATGCACACACACGTGCATACACACTTACATGTGTGCACACAGCTCTGTCTCCACCTCAGAGCGCTGTGTGTTCCTGGGCTCTCCCTAAATATCCCCCATCTGGCCTGCCCTGCCTGTCCTTCGAACCCCTCCTCCAGGGTCCATCCTTGCCTGGTGATGCCTGCCTTAGGGTGCAGCCTCAGTGCTCCCCAGAGGCCGCCTGCACCAGGGGCCTGCCTGGACCTGCACATCTGCTTCTTTGCCAAGGCCCTTAGGGCTTCTTCCTTCATGTAGCTCCATGCCCACACCATTCAAGGGCCTTGCTGGGAGCATTCAGACATTGCCGCAAGATCCCATCCACCTGCATGAGCTACACCAGGGCACCTGTCTTTCCCCAGACCTGTTGAAGGGCCTGGGACCCTGTGGGGGCACAAGATACCATGACTGGGCCTTGGGAATCCAGAGCTGGGCTTGGGACCAACAGCCTCTGGGGTTTGAGCCCCAGCTCCACTGGTGGAGGACTCCCCACAGCCTTGGCCTCTCGTCTTCGTTCATCGTTCACCAGAGTCCCGAGGAAGTGATACAGCTAGTTTGTGCATGGGTGGGAATCTTAGCCACATGTTGGGGGAGTGGAGGGGAGACTTTTATTTCTTGGCACCTTCTCTGGTTTTGCTTTGTGAATTTTTAAAACATGCACAAGCTTGCATAAATACATTTTTATTAAGAGAAACCTATACCTCCAGTCTCTCATGCCGCTCTTCATGACCGCCCTTTCCTGCAGAAGCCAAAGTCCCAGCGCACAAAGCCCACTCAGTCTAGTTAGAAAAACATGGGTTAACAAGACCCACTACACATCATTGATAATGGGGAGAGGATAATTGCTGTGCAAAGGGCATTTGGGAGAGCGAGAAATTAATTCCAATTTCGGGGTTCAGAGAAGCATAGTTTTGAGCGAGGCCTTGAGGAATGGGAAGAATTTTGACCATTGTGGTGTGGAGGGCCCATCAGAAATTAAGGACTGCATGAGCAAAGGTTTGGGGCAGAGATGGGCAGGGAGTGTCCAGAAATGGACCATCTTCTGGTGTGGCTAGAGGCAAGAGTATATAGCAACAGAGGGGATGAAAGACTGGGCCAGAAGGATCAGCTGGGATCTTGACTACCATACCGAGAATCTTGGCTTTTGATTTAGAGGCAGCAGGGAGCCAGTGATTACTTTTGAGCAGGACACTCAGGTGATGTCTGCTTGTAGGCAGGGGCATGAGGGGTGAATGGCAGTAGGAGGAGTCCAAAGGCAATGTGAGCAGCTGAGAAGGTTTTTCCAGTGTCCAGGTGAGAGGTGGTGGTGACCAGGGAAACAAGGCGGGGGAGACTTGGGGAGGGAGATGATGGGGCAACAACCGTCAATGGGTTGTTGTTTCCACCTGGCTTCCACCTGGTTAGGAAAAAGGGAGAAATCGAGGTCTGGTTTCTGGGGAGGGTAATAATACCACCAGTTGGGGGATGAGGCGATATGGTGAGTTGGGAAATTAATGACATAGGGCCAGGGTGAGCATGTGAGTTGACCGGCCAGCTGTTGAAAAACAGGATTAAAGCTTAGGAGAAAGGTCGGAGCTAGAGATTTAGACTTGGGATATGGGTGCACAGAGGTCGTAGTTGAAGTCATGGGAGCAGATGGGACACCCAAGGGAAAGGGCCCAAGGAAGAGAGTGGTTGGGACAAGAGGAAAAGGTGGCAACCTCCAGGGCACGGGCTCACTGAAGCCAGGCAGGCACGAGGTCCAGACAGGGTGTGGTCAGCAGCCTCCAGCCCTACAAGGTTGAGTAGCGTGAGCGCTCAGCAGAGGATGTCGGCTTTGGAGATCTGAGTCTCCTCTGGGTGGGCAGTTCCAGGATGAGGAGATGTCCAAGAAGTAGAGGCAGAGAATGGAAGCCACCTTTTTCAAGAGGTGGGTGGGAGCAGGGAAGGAAGGATGTTGGATGGAACTTGAAGGGAAACTGGTGAAGGAGTGGATGCTTAAGGAGTTTCTTGGGGCTTTTTTTTTTTTTTTTAAGAGTAGCAAATGAGCACTTGAACCTGGCTATAGTTGAAAGGGAAGAAGTGTGGGCATCTGTAGAGACAGATGGATGTTAATTTAAAGATGAGACAGGTAGAGCAAGTCTCCAGCAAGAAGTAGAGGAGAGGAAGCGATTAGAGCAGAGATGAGAATTAATTGTGAGAAGGAGAAAGAGTGATGCCTGGAATGTCATGGGGCCGGCACGTTAAAGAGTGGTGGGAAGAGAACAGAATTGAGCAGAGGAATATGTACAGGCAGACTCAAAAATTCAGGCTTCCCTCAGAACTGTAAGATAGGCTGCTGAGTATAACCTGCGCTTCCGCTTCCGGTGCAGACGGAGCAATGGGCCCAGTGGGGAGGCGGGAATTGTCAGCCCGGAAAGGAGATTCTTGTGTTCTTCATCCCCGTCCAGCCCTCTGCTTCCTCCACCTGGTCGGAGGCTCTCACCCCGCCTCTGGCACACTGTTTCTATCAGATGAGCAGGTCTTGGCACCCCAAGCCTGCAGGGGGACATTCCCCCATTCTCCCTTCTCACCAGTTCTCATCCACCCCATTCTTGGGATTTAATTCTCAAGTCCAAGGCAGGAAGTATTTTAACTGCTTGAAGTTAAAAAAAGGTTGAGAGCTCTAAATAATTACCTAAATGGTGATACTGAAAGCCTTGAAGATATGCTCTTTGTAATATTGTTGAAAAATAAATCTGAATCCTGGACTGAATGCTAGAAGTTGCATACAACCTTCAAGTCTGATCAGAGGGCAAGGGTGAGTAAACTATGGCACATCCACCAAAGGCGGGGGCATGCAGCTTGGGGCTGGGTGTGAATCAATAATCCACAAACAGAGGCTGTTGTCACCATTATTATTGGGCAGCCATAAAAATATTTAGACAAAATGTAAAACGGTCAGAAAAGACTTAAGATTAAATGCTGAGCAAAAGAGCAATACATCAAATGCTGTTTATACTACAGTCACAAGTTAAACCAGCAATACAATAAGAAACTAAAGGAAATTGGCCAAAATGATTAATAGCCATTATCTTAGGTTTGATGAGATTGTAGGTGAATGATTTTCTTCTTTTGTATTTTCCAAAGTTTCTATAATAAGCATGTATTGCTTTAAATTTTTTTAATTGAAGTATAACACACGTACAGAAAAGTGCACAAAAAATGTGTCCAGCTCAGTCATCACAAGCAAAACCTATACAAGCACCATCCCGATAAAGAATTAGAACATTGCCAAGACCCCAGAAGCCCTCCTCCTTCTCCCTCCCAATCTCCTATCACCTCCCGCCTCTCCAAAGGTAACCAGTATCCTGACTTCTAACTCTGTAGTTCAGTATTGCCTATTTTTGAACTTTGTATATGAAATGATATGGTATGTATTGTGTGTGCCTGGCATCTTTCACTCAACGTTGCATTTGTGGGGTTCAGCTATGGTCATTCATTTTTATCTCTGTATGGTATTTCATTACATACATATAATGTGATATATATAGCTCACTTTATATATATTTCACTACATATATATTTCAAATCTTGTGTCCATTCTACCTTTGATAGACAATTAGGTTGTTTCCAGTTTGGGGCTGTTACAAATAATGCGTCTGTGACATTCTTATACATGTCTCTTGGTGCCCATGTGCATGTATTTCTGTTGGGTTTAAACCTAGGAGTGGAATTGCTAGGTCATAGGGTATACTTATAGTCAACTTCTGTAGATAATGTCCACTCTTATCCAAAGCTGTGTGCCAGAGTAAGTACCCATGAGTGTGAGAGAGCTCCCGGCATCCCACACCCTCGCCAGCACTTTCTCACCAACACTTTCCTCACCGACCTTCCAACTTTGGCCAGCCTGGCCGTGTGGAGTGATACCTCGTTGTGGCTTTAAGTACCCCTTTTTAATTTAAGGAACAACTTTTTGAAAAATAGGATGAATCCTGTTATCACTAATGGTTTATTCAGTGCCTACGCTATAGCAAGCACTCAAAATGTTGGAAGAAGCAATAAAAGAGGAAATAAATGCCTGATTTAATAGGGCTTCTGGATTCCCAGGAGTGTACCTGTAGCCTCTATCTTTGATATGCCTGTGAAATTCAGTGAAATACATTTCAGGCATAACAAGTTTTGAGAAGGGTGATATCGCTAAAGATAAAAGCTCGGGGGTAGGGTGGTCATCTTCTCTCCCTTTCCTCTGTCTACCTCCGACTTCAGTTGTAGTCACACTGGCTCCTGAGCAATGTCCTGTCTCTGTGTCTCTTCCAGGAATGAAGATCTGATTAGCAAGTGTGGAGACGATGCCCGTATCTACATCATGTTCCAGTATCACCTCATCGTCCTTGTGCTTATCCTCTGCATCCCCTCCTTGGGCATCATTTTGCCCATCAACTACACTGGAAATGTTCTGGGTAGGCAGAGTTCAGCAGGTCCCGGGCCCGGCCCACTAGACCTAAGAGGCAGCCCGGCAGGCAGGACAGAGCTTGGGTCTTGAGCGTCTAGGAATCTAAATTTTAATTGCACTTCTCAAAATTAGTTATGTGACCTGAGGCAACCCACGCTTCAGTTCTCTCACATGGAAACCGGAGATGATACCTCTTTTGGTATAAATTTGGCCCAGGGCCTAGCACACAGAAGGCAGAGAGTAGTAATTCAGTCTAAAACTGAATGTTTATTTATGACCCCACACTGCACCTGTCCAGGTGTTCCTGGAGGCCTTGTTATGACGTGTGACCCACTACAAAGATCTCTGGACCTGACCTCTCTCTGTACCCACTCTGATGGACACAGCATGCAGAATTCCTCATAGGGAATCTATCCACACTCCTTATAACAGGGTAAATTTTCACACAAGAATGTGGTGGGTGAGGGCTTGGGCTTCGAAGACAGAAAAATCATGGTTCCCCAACTTTTACCCACGTCTGCTTCCCAGAAAATTATTTCATCTTATACAGTGTCCTCAGGCCTCAGTTTCCTCAACTGTCATAGGGATTGAGAGACAATGCGTGTCAAGTGGTTGGCACAGTGCCTGATAGGGGGCATTGTGAATAACAGCCAGGGGTTCACTAGGAAATGCAAACATAGAGCTGTATGAGGCCCATACAACTAGGTGGTACAGGATAGCACCTTAAGTGCCCAAGTGGCAGCCAGGTGCACCCTGATTGCTCAGGTTTCCACCTATTTCTCCTCGGCCAGAGGTAGAGCTCAGTTACTTCAAGGTAGCACCCATTTCTCATGCTACCAAATACCACCACCAGAGTAAATAACTACTGAGCCCTGCCTTCCCAGATTCTCATCCTAAGAGCTAGTATGTTGGCAATGATAGTATGATAGTACGGCAATGATAGTATGATTTCATAAAACTTGGAGATGTCTAAGCCAGCACACTAATACACTCAGCCAGAAGGATTTACTCTGTTTGAATGAGGCAGCAATGCGTTTTCAGAAGTTCTGGGTTTTGTGATTGTTGCCAGCGGTAACAGTGTTGCTAATTTCATCATTCCGCTCATGGTGGGGCTGCCGGGTCCCTCCCACAAGCATTCACCGGTGTCTACCCTGAGTCAGTCATGCTCTGGGGTTGCCGCACCAAGGCTCGGTCTTGCTTCACAGCCGAGGAGCCCCAGTCAGCAGTCCCAGGGAGGAGAGGAGGCCTCTGATGGGGCTGTTTGGAAGCTGGGGACAAGCTCTGGGGAACTAGAAGGAAGACCAGGACGTAGGCAAGCATCTCTAGACCCCGGGCATTCACTCAGGAACCCTGAAGTCTGGCACCCAACCAGTCAAGGTGCCAGGCTTGAGGTCAGCAACTTTCTTCTCTTTCAGACTGGAATAGTCACTTTGGTCGGACCACCATTGTCAATGTCTCCACAGAGTAGGTACCTGATCCTCTTACCTCCCATTCTACTGGCTTGTGGCGGGGGGAGTGTTAGCGTGGAGAGATGGTCCAATGCGTGGGTCCAAAACATGAGCACCACTCTGTTGATGAGAAAGGCCTGGTTTCCTTGGGAACCCAGGTTCCAAGTGGGATGCCAGAAGTTGCATCCTCTTGGTAAGGAAGTATTCTTGGTGCCTCAGTGTTCCCACCTCTGTAATGGATGGAACTACCTAAACCGGTCACTCCTGAAGATTTGGAAAGATGGTCCTATTTGCTTAGTATGTCCAGCTCCCAACAGGGTTACTGTAGTAAGCAGAGGTTTAAGGTATTGCTTCCCTGCCCACAAGATAGTTCAGGTCAACCCTCATATAACCGAGTGAAGCTCAGACCTGATTCCCACAGCAGCGAGACTAAGGAACCACAGGAGCTGCGTTCATGCCCCGGCTTTGCCATTAGCTGGCCCTGGGTCTGGGGCAGTGCATCCTCCCCCTCTGAGCTTCATCCCTAGTCCATGGTGGGGGAAGAGCTGTTGGACATGACCTCTAAGCCCCCTCCAGCCTTCATGGTCCTGGAACCTGGGGATTTTAACATCAGCCAACCCATTTGGTGGCCAGCTCAATCTGTACTGAGCCAGATGTGTCCCTGCTGGTCCAGGCTGAGACATCAGCCACCACCCCCCCCCCCCCGCAGGTCTCATGGGCAGGCTTGGCCGACTTCCTGACAAAGCTGAAGCAGCACTTCCAGCAGGTGTGAGTGGGGTTTGCACGCCCCTGCCCCACCCCGCCTTGCCCCACCCCTCATCCTCTGCCCCTGCACCCCTGCAAACTCCATCAATTCCAAATCCATCAAAGTCCAAATTCAGCAGAATGGTCGGGCACCCTCTCGCCTCCACCTTCAACCAACTCTTTCCCGGGTACTGGCAACACCAGAGCAGAGCTTACCAGCCTCTCCCAGGCCGGCCACTGTTGTAAGTGTGGCACCTACAACTTCCCAACTAGAAGTGAATTTTAATAGGGCAGCAAAGAGCCTTCAACGTTTGTAAATCCATACTGGCAGAGAGCTGGAATGTCCCTTAGGGACCGTGTCACCTTGCCCCCTCTGAGAACACTGAGGAGAGAAGGGGAAGGTTAGGTGAAATGCCAGCGCGGGGACAGTGGTGAGGAGATATTTTGAAGCAAGGCAGTCTTTCTCTCCTCCAACTGCACCAAATAAGGCGGGCCCTATTTCCGAGCAGTCATCCTGGCTGGATGCCTTGGGACAGCATCACGTGAGCACAGAGCCCAAGGGTCAGCACTTTTCCTACCCCAGGGAGGCGGGTCGAATCTGCAGGCGTGCGTGTGACCCCGGAGTCCCTTACCACAGAGGCCGGGTGGCCCCTCCTGCTGTCCTCACGGTCGGCTGGGGTGGCCTGAGCCACAGCCGCTGGCAGCACGACACGGCGTGAAGAGTGTAAGTGCTTCTGCAGCTCTGGACTCACCTCCCGGCACTGCCACAGCTAGGAGTGACCTCGAGCAGTCACTCTAGCCCTTGTTTCCCTACGAGTAAAATGAAGACGGTCACAGTACCACCTTCACGAGGTACAAGAGTCTAGTGAGAAAATGTGCACAAAGCATCTAGTCCCACCCTGGGCCTGACATAGTAAACACTCAATTAATGTTAGCCTCTATTCGTTGGAGTGGACATCGCCTTCTCCATTCCCTTCCAAGGTGCCTGAGTGTCTGGAGGCACCAGAGGGTGGCCTGGGGAGACCATGTGGGGTGGAAGTGGGGGGTCTCACGCCTCCTGTGTCTTGTTCTTGGCAGGAGTAAGTTCCTGTGGCTGCACTGCTTCTTCGCTTTCTTATACTTTGTCACCAACTTCCTCTTCATGACTCATCACTGCTTAGGGTTTGTGCCCAAGAAGAGCTACAAGGTGAGTAAGTGAAAAGAGCTACTAGAACGACACCCTCTCGGCTAGAGGCTCTCCCCAGCTGGACACCATCCCACTCCCATACTTCAGAGGCATCCCAGCTTGGTGTGTTCTGCACACGTTGGCGGCGGGGGGGAAGTCTCACCTGATTAGGGCAAGCCTCCTCCGCTTATCCCTGGGAATCGTCACCTGGCACATCTGTCCGGGCTGTTAAACCACTAATAAATACACTTCCAAACCAATTGGTAAATAGCTGCTCCCAGGTGCCTCCTCCCCCTGCACCCCTGCTGCCCTGGACCCTCTCCAAGGACCCCTGGACCTCCCCACCATCAGAAAACTAAAGGCTTAACTAAGCCCTGAACCTGCAGGGGGTCTCCATCCTCAGCGGCCAGTGCCCCCTGCTGACGCTCTGGGTAGATATTTTGACTCCTTTGCCCACTCTTGCCGTGCCCAAGCTCCTTGCCCTTCCACCATCTCCCTGAGGTCAGAGACCCATGTCCTGCCCCGGTGTTGTCCCCACTGTCTTGGTTTGTGTTTCCCCCATCCTACCTCCCAAGCAGACCCTGAGACAGGGATTTGAGTAGCGTTCACTCATTTGGGAGGTGATTCCAGGAAGGACCACTCGGTGGGTAGGGTCTTCCGCAGGGAAAGATGGCAGGTAAAAGTGAGATCAGCTCCTCCAAGCTGTCCATCCTAAAGGACGGATTCACTTTACCCCACCCCAGAATGCAAATGCACATACCCCTGAAAGGTAATCCCGAATGTTTCAGCCTGCCCGCCATGGAGGCTCGGGCGCCCCTGACCAGTCTGGACTCGGCCACTTCAGCTTTTCTTCTTGCCACCAGAAGCTTCTGCCCAGACTCCCCTCTCTTGCAGCACAGTTTACCAGACTGTCGCCTTGAGGCGATGGCTCAGGAAGACATTTCCCACTCACAGAATAAAATGTGGACTTTGAGGGGCTTCCACATTCCCTCCCCAGAGTCTAGCTCACCTCCTAACTCCCCTGCCCAGTCTGATGAGAGGGACGACCCAGCGAGGTGGGACGTCACTTGGAGCAGCAGAGGTGCAGGGAGGCTGTAAATCAGCAAGAGAGCATGAGCAGCCCTTGCAGGGCATGGAGCTGTGGTCCTTCCCCAGGCCCTGTCTGCAGCCTCTGGCTCTTCCTCCCTCGATAACGGCCGTCTATGGCAAGGGGTCCACGGGGGGCACAGAGATTAACAGAGGTGTAGCTTCCCTGGCTGCAGCTTCCCACGGCCTGCTGACCTCAGAGACACAGGCTGGGGAAGCTGACCCTTGGCTTACCCAGCAAGGAGGCAGCCTGATGTGAGTAGAAAACCTACTCCAGGTGGTTCTGGGCCACCTGAAGACCCAGACTCCAGGAGTCCTGTGTGAGCACAGGCTTCTTTCTCCATTGACCTTCCCCACCTAGGTCACAAGGACACTAATGATCACCTATGTCCCCACGGACATCCAAGACCCAGAAATCATCATTAAGCATTTTCAGTAAGTGGGCCGGGTGGGCTGAGGCATGGACTGCCTCCTCCTGGTAACCCTGCCTGGGTCCTCATGTGGGTAGTGATGCACAGGATGGTGGAGTGGGGCTGTGGCTCACCCTAGATTCAGCTCAGGATCCACCTTTCAGAATGGGGGAGGCCCTGGTTGGGGCCAGAGCAGGGTTTCTGAAGTCAGGGAGTTTCTGCATGGCATGGGTGTGATGGGGGATGCCTTTCCCTTGTACCTCCAACTGTGGAGCCCAGGGAGCTGCCAGACCGCAGTTATCTAGAGCAGGTCGTCTTGAGGCAACTTTTGTGACCCGAGTTCCTAGCCACAGGAGCTAATTATCTCTCCATGAGCAGCAACTTCCAGCTCCGCTCCCTGGCCCTGTTCTGTGTCATCTGGGAAACATGTGGCAACTCTCAGATGAACAGGGATCAACCCTGACGTCCAGCCTTAGGCGCAAGGGGTGGATTCTACCATCCAAGCACCAGGAACCACGGGTAGCTGAGCCCCCTGGCCCTGTAGGCTGTAGCTCTGGGTAGGGGGTGGGGGTGGGGAGGGGGGAGGTCCCCAGCCCTACAGAATGGCTCAACCTCCATGTTTGTGGCTTCAGTGAGGCCTATCCAGGGTGCGTAGTGACCAGAGTCCACTTCTGCTATGACGTCAGGACCCTGATTGACTTGGACGATCAGAGGTGAGGCTGTAGCGGGACCTGTCTGAACCTGGGGTGGGGAGAGAAGGAGAGGTTGTGGCTCTGCTGTCACCCTGACCACAAGATCCTTCTCCTGTTGCCCATTGGCTGACAGGCGCCATGCAATGCGGGGCCGGCTCTATTATACTGCCAAGGCCAAGAAGAAGGGGAAGGTGATGATCAAGATCCACCCCTGCTCCCGGCTGTGCTTCTGCAAGTGCTGGGTTTGCTTTAAAGAGGTAACTGGCAAGGGCATCGGGGGACACAGCGGAGGGGCTAGGGCACCGGGTCTCCAGGCTTTGTCCAGGGCTCTGGGCAGTGCCCCTTGCCCGCACCCTGGGGCCACAGGCCTCATTCAGGTCTGCTCTGTGCTGCGGCACCTGGCTCCTGCTTTCCTTTCCACCCGTCCTATCTCCCTGTTGAGAGGAGTCTTCCGTGGGGCCCCCTCCAGAGCGATCCAGGGAGGCTTGTTCTTGCCCGCTCCTGGGCTTGGATGGGAGGACCAGCGAGGGCACAGCAGGCTGCTACAGGCTCCCAGGCCTCAGGCTTTCAGAGAGCTAGGACAGGAATATTTGAAAGCAGTGGATTCAGTCTTATCGCCCAACCACCGTGGCTAGAAGGAGGTCTTGGCAGGACTGAACTCTAGCGAGTCCAGAAAAAGAATCATCCCCTTTCCTGAAAATGCTACAAACACATTCTATCACTCCTCTGGAGGCTACTCGGAGTCCAAAGGCACCCCCTTACCCCCAGTGATGCCTCGCTTTCGCTAGATCTAAGAGCAGGGAGCTAATCTCAGAGTCATAGCCTCTTCCTCTTCTAGAGCTGGAATCTTGGAGCTCACCTGGGGTCCTGAGCTTTTTGCCGGGCTTCCAAGGGAGCCGGGGGATGGAACCAAGACCTCGGGCCTGCCGCCTGAGTGGAGAGAGGCCTCACATCCAAGCGTGAGGCCTGGAGCTCTGGCTGCTCCAGCTCTGAGGGCCACATCTCACCCCAGGTAGACGCAGAGCAATATTATAGTGAGCTGGAGGAGCAGCTGACTGATGAGTTCAACGCTGAGCTCAACCGCGTTCGGCTGAAGCGTCTGGACCTGATCTTTGTCACCTTCCAGGACTCCAGGATGACAAAGCAGTGAGTGCCAGGGCCAGCTGCTTGCTGTGCCCAGCCCAGCCCTGACAGTGGGCCTCTGCTTCTCTGAAAGCATCCTCTTTCACCCCCATTCCAGCCAAGGGGAGGAGGAGAGAGAGCCTCCCTCCAGTTTGCCATATTCTGCCCTACCCTCAACCCCTCCATTCTCCTCATGGGCATGGCAGCCGCCATCTTGCTTTCTAGAGCATGGCCACATCCGTCTTCCCCCAGCTGCCAGGCTCAGCTTGTCTCCAGAGATGCCCAGGCCCTGGGCTCTTCACTCCCATATGTTCTTGCTTCAGCACAGAAGTGGTCAGAGTAGCTGTTGACCTCTTGGTTCCTCTTCCAGGCCTTGACAAGAATGGCCCCCAGTTCTCCCTCATTGCATGTCACCCCTCCCCTCACCACGAGTGACAGAGTCAGGGTAGAGAAGCCCTGCTTGCCATTTCTTCTCTGCTGCTGCAAGCCTCCCCTCATTCAGAGCCCCACTGCCTCCTCTCTCCTCCGCGCCAGCCTCTGGCAGCCCCACCTTGATAGGGAGTGGATGAGGGCCACTCTGGAATGTTCTGGAAGGAATCTTAGGACTGGGTCAAATAGATGGGAGCCTCAGAATCAGTCTTTTGAGGATTATGGGGCCCTTCTCTCCCCGAGGGAGCCTGATCACTCACAACACTTGTCCTCACCCACCCCAATCCTACCAAGGAACAGTGGCACAGGCTAGAGTTTAGTTGCAAAAAATTGTGTACAATTTTGCAAGTCACTTACACCCTCAAATTTCTTACCTATCAAATTTGATTACTTATATCTTCCCTGTCCTCCTCCCAGAGGGTTAAGAAGTGATACATGTTCTAGTTAGTGTATGTGTTATATAAAATAATACATCTACATAAGACAATAGCTTTCTGAGAACACTCTGTAGAGAGGATCTAAGGTTTAATTACAGCAGATGTGTGAATTAGAAAACCAAAGATGAGGCTCCAGTACCAGCACCCGCCCCTCTTTGGTTGTGTCTTCAGTAATCTGTGCAATTAAGACGATGTTAATCACCAATTAGCACAGCCTCATGCACTGTGTAGAACTCAATAGTCGGTAGCTACGGATACTAAGATGGGACTGAAATGAATACCTCTCCTGTCACCCTCACAGAAAGAGCGGGTCTTTGTGCTGGCACTACTGTTAAGGGGAAAAGACATGAACTGAGAACCGTGTGGCCCCCTTTTTTCCTGGACAGTCCCTCCCTCTAGTGCCCCTTTTGTTCAGTGACTAGGCCTTGGGGACTGCCCACTTACAAGGTCGAGAGAGACATATCCAAGTCTCCAGGAATTCCCAGGAAGTGGATGAGCCTCTACCTGTGGGATGGCCACAGCGGCCCCGGGCCCCTGGCATGAGCCCTCCCCCCACCGCAGACCACCGTCCTCACCCCGGACCTCTGTCTGCTCCCGCATCTCCGCAGCATCCTGGAGGATTACAAGTTCATCCAGTGCGGTGTGTCGGCCCAGCAGTCCTCGGTGACCACCATCGTCAAATCCGACCACTGGAGGGTTGTCCTTGCCCCACACCCCAAAGACATTATTTGGTAAAGCCCTCTCTGTCCCTCCCTTCTCCTTTGAGCTCCTCTGGGACTGAGGAAGGCTGTAGGGCGGGGAAGGGAATCAGGGCCTGTCCTCCTGCTTCACTGCCCACACACGGCCCCCGCTGGGCTGTTTCTCTCGTGGGCACCACAGCCTCCTCCCATGCCCAAGCCCACCCCACCACAAGCGTGGAAGGCACCCAACCTTTGGGGAAAGAGTTTTTTCCTGCAGACAGAATTCGGATCGTTTTTCTGGCTCGCCTGTGGGAGATACTCAGAGGCCTTACAAGTGGTGTGACTGAGGGGAAGGCCCAGGGCTGTCTCATGCAGGTGTGGGTGGGCCCCCGGGGTTGAATTAGGCCAGGGCAGCCCGGTCCACAGCTGGCATGCAGGAAACAGCACGGGCTGTGTCTGAGGGCTGAGACCCGGGGTCCTAAGTGCGTCTCCCTCCTCCGTCCTGCCCAGGAAACACCTGTCTGTCCGCCGCTTCCATTGGTGGGCCCGCTTCATCGCAATCAACACCTTCCTCTTCTTACTCTTCTTCTTCCTCACCACGCCTGCCATCATCATCAACACCATCGACATGTACAACGTCACCCGCCCCATCGAGAAGCTGAAGGTGCCTCCTCTGCTCAGGCCAGGCGCGGGGGCCCCAGGGAGATGAAGGAAGAACTCAGGCGAGGAGGGGGTGGGAGGCCCACTGGGACGTGACTCCGATGCCCGTACACTTGTGACAGTGGCAGCGGTGTAAATGGTGGCACAGTGCTTCCTGTGCTCTAAAGGGCATGAGTGTGGGTCGTTGCCCATCTTAGGGACCGGGGCTGAAGAGTGCGGGAGCCCCAGGCAAGTTCTGGGGTGAGTTTGGGGGGGGTGGGCTTGGAGGGCTCCTTTTCATTGGGCCAAGCTAGAGGTACAAAAGGGGCAACAGAAGTTGTGGCGAGCGTGACAGCTCTGTTCTCCCCACGTTCTCTGGAGCCGGGCTCCCTGCTCTGAAGACAGGGTTGAGGGCGGGGCAGGCAGAGGTTAGTTCCAAGGCAGCCCTTCTAGAGGAGAAGGCCTTCCAGCTCTGTCTCCAGTTCCCGCACTTCCAGACACACCCACACCTGGCTGGGCGTGCACGGCGGCTCACAGGAGTCGTCCCTGGAGGGAAGGGCTGCTTCATGTGGACAGAGGTGTTCGAGGAACTGGACGGGCTCGTTTCCAAGTTCTATAGCCTCAAGGCTGTTGTAGTGATCCTAGAAGGCCCCTCCTTTCCTGTTATCCCCGTGCCTGTTCCAGCAAAACACACACACCCACGCGTGCACGCACGCACGTGCATGCAGTCAAGCCAAGCACTTCTGCTGCGGCCGCTTACCTTTGCCATCCTTTGTCAACTTCACAATAGGCCCCAGGCAAGGGGACCACAGCTCTCCCTGGGAATTCTTGCTCCATAGCCTCCCCCTCTTCGCCACTTCTCACACATCACAGCAAAAGCAGCATCTCCTCCCTGAGGTCTGAGACAGGAGTGACCACAGCTGGCTGTGGCCTTAGGGCCAGGTCACTAGGGGCAGCCTAGGGCACCCCTCCAGTGACCTCAGCGTCGAAGGCCTGCACTCCTTGGGGATGTCACTTGACCTTGGGGTGTCAGTCTCCGGCCGCCCCAGCCGGGCAGACCCCTGACCAGGAAGGCGGGTCAGAAAGGCCAGGCGCACTGTGCAGCCTCGGGGACACCAGGCCTGCTCTGGGACTGAGCTGGAGAAGAGGCCAGGGATGTGGGAGAAGGCGAGGGAAGCCTGCGAGGAGAATGGAGCTTCTTGCATTGACGTCTCTCCGCCCTCCTCCGCTCCACCCCTACAGAGCCCCATCGTGACCCAGTTCTTCCCCTCCCTGTTGCTCTGGGCCTTTACGGTGATAATGCCTCTGATCGTCTACCTCTCCGCCTTCCTTGAAGCCCACTGGACCGGGTGAGCTGGGGGCCTCCCCTCCTAGCCCTGCTCTTGGCAGCTGCTTCTTCCTCTGCCCCCCCAAACCCCACCAGCTTAGTACTCTGGCTTCCTGTCTGGCCTCAGGAATGGAATAGATATGGGGTGGCTTTGATGCCTGAAACCATCCCAAAACACTAATGGATATTTTTTTCTTTGGAAAGAGGGGACGGGTTTGCCTCTGGGCCTCTGGGCTCAGGGATGCTGAGATAGGGCCACCATACCAGGCATGTGGGGTCAAAACCCAGCCCTCCTCGGGCTGCTCCCTCAGCCTCCAGCCACGCGCCGAGGGTCTGGAGCTGCGGGCAGAGATAGGCAGTGCCAGGAATTCCAGGCAGAGGGCAGAGGATGAGAGTGAGAGAGCAGGACTTGTTTGGAAAATGTCAGAAGAGCTGCTATGGCCATAGCAGAGGAGCCCCTGCACTCAATCTGACTGTAGACCCATGTAGCCTACACAGTGCCCACATCTTAAACAATTAAGAGCTATTTCCTATCTATTAACACTAATAGTTCTATGGTAGGAGCTAATTAGTTAGAAAGGATTTACCGTATGCTGGGGCAGGTGGACCTGCTTTGGCCTGAAGGCTGCGTGGGTCTCAAAAGTTATTTCCTGCACCAAAAGTTTCTATCATCCTATCAGGCAGTAAGCCAGGAGGTTTATCTTAACAAATCCTTCCTGGTCTTTCCTCTGGCCAAGAACAGGGCTCATGTTGCTTATTGAAACTCTGCAAGAATTCTGAGTATCATTAGTAATGTCCCTTGAACAGAGATGTCAAGTATATGGTATGTGTGTGCCTTCCCTTCCTTTTCTTATGCCCAAGGCAGACATCACTAGTTGATCATGCTATTCTTTCCTGCTGCTCCCAGCCACAGCACAGCTCACAGTGCTCCGTGGAGATGGCACTGGTATGCACCATGAAACCATTTTCTAGGCCAGGTAGCCGTCTCTCTCTCTCTTCATGCTGTAGTAAGGCGTTTGGTTCTTATCATGTCTCTCTTTGTTTCCTTCTAGATCGACTCAGAATCTGATCATAGTGCACAAGTGCTACATCTTTCTGGTGTTTATGGTGGTCATTCTGCCCTCTATGGGACTGACCAGGTACCTCACCTCCAATTCTCTCTCCTCTGTCAGCGAGGCTCACCCTAGAGTTGGAACCTCCTCTTTCAGACACTGTAGGCCCACCTCTGGTTGCTGCAAATCCATTCCTCAAATGACAGTCCAGTGCCTGTCATGAGCTTAGCATGAGCCAAGTATCATGTGAACTCTAGGCTGTCAGCCATGAACTCTGCCCTCAAAGAGCTTATCCTCCAGCTGGGGAAACAAGCCGTAGCTATCAGCTAACTGACAGCCCAAGGTGGGAAGAATGTGCAGTACAAATTCAGAAGAGGGAGAGAACACTGTGGGAGCAATGGCTGGCCAAGGTTTGCTAGAGGGGAGGCCTTGAGCTGAAAGGCCAAAGGGTTAGGGCCCAGCATTAAGAAGAGAGGCAGTGTGGATTGGCCAGCTAGAATATTAAGATGCAAGAGTCTTTGGGGATTGGGCAAGGGAGGTTGAAAGGAAGGAGGCCAGCCCAAGAGGAACTGAACCCCAGGCCTTACGTCATAGATTCATTAACTGAAGTGTCTGCTTTATTCTTGTGCTTTTTCTTGTGCTTTATTCTTTATTCTTTATTCTAGTTTGGATGTCTTTTTCCGCTGGCTCTTTGACATCTACTATTTGGAACAGGCATCCATCAGGTTCCAGTGAGTACTAGAGTGCATGTTTCAGGTGTACTCCCAATGTGCATTGGGGCTTCACACCAGGTGGATATGTGTACCCTTTATTTGCTCATACAGGTAGAGATGAATGCATGTTAACACTCTCATTAGGCAGCCTCTTAACATTTCCTGTGCCAGGGACCCCTTTGGGGGTAAAGCCCAGGGACTCCTTCTCTTAATGAAGTTTTTGAACTAATTGTAGATTCAAAGGAAATTGCCCCCAAAATGTCCTATGTACCTTTTTCTTTTTTTTTTTTTTTGTGGTACGCGGGCCTCTCACTGTTGTGGCTTCTCCCGTTGCGGAGCACAGGGTCCGGACGTGCAGGCTTAGCGGCCATGGCTCATGGGCCCAGCCGCTCGGCGGCACGTGGGATCTTCCTGGACCGGGGCACAAACCCGTGTCCCCTGCATCAGCAGGCAGACTCTCAACCACTGCGCCACCAGGGAAGCCCCCTATGTACCCTTTATCCAGTTTCCCTCAATGGTAACATCTTGCATAACTATAGTACAATATCACAACCAGGAAGTTGATGTTGAAATGAAACAATCCACAGAGCTTGTTCAGATTTTGCCAGTTTTACGTGTACTCTGAGTAGATTTCTTTAAATGTACAAAATACCTGGGTTATAACAAAAACCAATTATGCTGAAACATAGTTATCAAAATATTTTAAAATTCAAATTTGTAATGCAATCTCTATTAACACATTTAATAATAGGCCGATGCATTCTAAAGGTAGGCAAGCAAAAGTTACATTTTATTGTTTTAAAGGCATCAGTGTGAAAGCCGATGTTACTTAGCTAGAAGAAGAATATTAAATTGGGCAGGGGAGTGGATTTTTGACAAGGCAACATGCAGGTTGTGTTAGATATCCAGCCAATTTCTTTTTTGTTTTGTTTTGGTTTTAGGGCTCCAAATGTTGAAAGTCCCAATTTTCAGAGGTATATTATTGCAAATGACATGCAAGCTTTCATAGCTTGCTTTATAGGGCAAGGACCTGAATTCTCCAAGCTTTCTACAATTAAACTATAACTGTAATAAGTTGATTTTTTTCCAAGATGAGTGAGTTCATCTTTGGCTAGGTCATTATCTTCAATACAGTTTGTATATGAGAAAGAAAAGAATTGTGAGTTCATGACTCAACTCTGATGCCCTCAAGAAAGAATAGCTTTTGGGCTTCCCTGGTGGCGCAGTGGTTGAGAGTCCGCCTGCCGATGCAGGGGTCACAGGTTCGTGCCCCGGTCTGGGAAGATCCCACATGCCATGGAGCGGCTGGGCCCGTGAGCCATGGCCACTGGGCCTGCGCGTCCGGAGCCTGTGCTCCGCGGTGGGAGAGGCCACAGCAGTGAGAGGCCCGCATACCGCAAAAAAAAAAAAAAAAAAAGAAAGAATAGCTTTTGAAGGAGTTCTGAAATATGTCCAGGGGCTTACAGATATCTCTTTTCAAGGAAGGTGACAGAATGGTGTAGATGGAGACACTGGAAAGCAACAGAGATGCCTGGGTCACCAACGTGAGAACAGGCAGTGTGTCCATCCATTCAGCTGGCTGAATGACTACTAGTTGAAGTCGGCCAGCTAGCTATGTCAAACACGCGTGTGCAGACAGAAAAATCTCAATCATGTGAATTTAGCATGTCTAATTTAATGGCCTGACTAATAACTAGCATCATTTTGAAGTGATGATGAGCACAAATGGTATCGTAAGAGCTCAGCAATAAGTACAACACGATATGGAAATACCTCATTTCAACCGGTGACAGACTCATGGCTATGGCTGACATAGCTGTGATTTGTTGCCCACACTCTGAATGGAAGGAGGTGCTAAATCGGAGAAAGTAAAGACGTAATCTTTTCCCTATTCAAGGTCACAGACCTGCAAAATTCTAGTTATGGACTCTCCAGGGTCTGTGGATCCAAGTCAAACAGTCTTTCTTTATTATTTTTTTTGAATTTTATTTTAATTTATTTTTTATACAGCAGGTTCTTATTAGTTATCTATTTTATACATATTAGTGTATACATGTCAATCCCAATCTCCCAATTCATACCACCACCACCACCCGCCCCCCGCTTCCCTCCCTTGGTGTCTATACATTAGTTCTCTACATCTGTGTCTCTATTTCTGCCTTGCAAACCGGTTCATCTGTACCATTTTTCTAGATTCCACATATATGTGTTAATATACGATGTTTTTTTTTCTCTTTCTGACTTACTTCACTCTGCATGACAGTCTCTAGGTCCATCCACATCTCTACAAATGACCCAATTTCGTTCCTTTCATGGCTGAGTAATGTTCCTTTGTATACATGTACCACATCTTCTTTATCCATTCGCCAAACAGCCCTTCTTTAGAGCAAGCCAGTGCATGTATCTCCTAACCCATCCACAAATGCCATAGACCACCCCCAGCCCTGCTCAGAAGGGCCCTTGTTAACTTAAACTGGTCTGAGAACACATGAATACAGTCAGCCCTCCATATTCATGGGTTCCACATCTTCGGATTTGACCTACTGCAGATCAAAAATATTCAGGAAAAGAATTCCAGAAAGTTCCCCAAAGCAAAACTTGAATTTGCTGTGTGCAGGCAGCTACTTGCACAGCATGTATGTTGTATTTACAGCTGTTTACATTGTGTTAGGCATTATAGATGATCTAGAGATGATTTAGAGTATACAGGAGGATGTGCCTAGGTTATATGCAAATATTATGCCAGTTCCTATAAGGGACTTGAGCATCCCTGGATTTGGTATCCACAGGGGCTCCTAGAACCAATCCCTCACGGATACGGAGGGATGACTGTATTTGAAAGCTATTCTCCCCATCTCTACCTCCACCCATCCCCACTTCCTCAATTTGTTTCCTCTCTCTCCTCTTCCCTCCCACTACCTCTGCCCTTTCCCTCTTCCCCGGCTTCTGTGGCTGTCTTCCACCCAGGTGTGTGTTCCTGCCAGACAATGGCGCCTTCTTTGTCAACTACGTGATCACGTCAGCTTTGATTGGCACAGGCATGGAGCTGTTGCGCCTGGGGTCACTCTTTCTGTACACCACCCGCCTCTTCTTCTCCAGGTCGGAGCCAGAGAGAGTCCACATCAGAATGGTGAGGGCCAGGCCCTTCCCTGAGCACAGCCCTCAGAGTTTCCCTTGGGCGGGTGTCAGGAAGGGGGCCTGTTAGCAGCACGGAGGGACCGGAGGTGGGAGGCACGGTGAGGTGGGGCGAGGTGCTTCTCGGACACCAGGGTTGGAAGGGAGGTTGCCATCCCGGACAAGGAGCACAGAAGCAGCCAAGCCAAGTGGACCAGGCCACCTCAGAAGGACCCCTGCCTTCTGCCCCAGAACCAGGCCATGGACTTCCAGTATGGGCGCGAGTACGCGTGGATGTTGAACGTCTTCAGCGTGGTGATGGCGTACAGCATCACCTGCCCCATCATTGTTCCTTTTGGTGAGTCATCCCTGAAGCTCCCTGGGGACTGCACGCCCTCGGACTGGAAGCCCCACGGCATCCAGCTCCCTCCTAGATCAGGAGGAGACCCGGGACAGCCTGTCGGAAGGGTGGGGAGGGGCCAGGTCAGAGCCAAGCCAGTCAGGGGTTGGGTGGCTGTTTACATAGGATGTTTGTTGACAGAATAGGTTCTAGGGGCTCAAGGGAAGCTGCTGGTCCCAGAGGTCAGCACCATGGAGCTCCCACTGCCTGTTCTTGGCCCTTGCCACTCTGACAGACCTGAATCTAGCATCTCAGGCCTGCGGCGGGGGGAGCCTTGGGATGGCCGCTGAGTGTGCCTCCATCTCCCGGCCCCCAGGGCTGCTCTACCTGTGCATGAAGCACGTCACGGACCGCTATAACATGTACTACTCCTACGCACCCACCAAACTCAACGAGCAGATCCACATGGCCGCCATCCACCAGGCCGTCTTCGCGCCGCTCCTGGGTCTGTTCTGGATGCTCTTCTTCTCCATCCTGCGATTAGGTACCAAGCCCGCCCCACCATCCCGCCTCTGCCTGTTCCCCATTGCTCCGTCACCCCTCAACAACAACTCTGTAGGAGCAGCAAAAGCCTGGGAAGAGCAAGGTGTTACTCGTGGAACAGGGCAAAGCCCAGTGCCTTCTCTAGGCCTAGAGGGCTCGTGTTAGAGTCCCGGCAGACCTTGGAAGCTAAGCGGAGGATCAGCGTGGTCCAAATCAGATATATTTTGGTTTACAACTTTCAGGCGAAAACCAAAGCAAAACAAACAAATAGAAAAACATCCTATTCCTTCATTCTAACTCAAGGCTGGCAGGAAATAAAATATTAGCTATCAGGCTCCATTCGCAAGACATTCCCTCTGGGATCCTAGAAGATGCCTGGTCTTATGTGCTGTCAAAAACCTGGAGGAGGATTCAGAGCCTGCCCCAGCAGCCAGGTTGGCTACACAAAGCTGCTGTCCCCGCCCAGCTGAGCTCAGAGACACCCTCACAGAGAGAGTCCCCACGGGCCACAGACTGGAACCCCCCAGCTCTCTCCCCTCAGAGTCACCTGTGCCCCAGGCAGCAGTCTCTGCCAGCCCCTTCCCAGTCTCAGAAAAGGCTCATGCTGGCCTCCCCGTCCGCCTTCTTCCCCATCCCCCACACTTGCCTTCCCTCAAGACACCTGACCTTAACCTTCTCAGTGGTGTGGAGAAGGGCAAGTCCATGTTTTCTCACTGCCTGTCACAGTGGTGTCAGGCAACATTCAGCTCACAGTTATTTATGTGCATTGTCCATTTGTTGTCGCCCCCGAAGCCTTTCCTGCCCCAGCAGACTTCATTTTTTTAATAATGCTTTTTTTTCTAAGTACAAAGAACTACATGTTTATTATCAAAAATAGGGAAAATTGAAAGATCAAAATTTGAATGACGTACCAGCTCCCCTACAGCCTCATGTCTATTGCTCCCACACCTCACTCTGTGCATATGTTTTGGGGGACAGGGCAAAGTGGAGGGAGTTTATTGGTTTACTCTTACTTTACAAAATTGTGATATCCACTTTATACTATTCAGACTTGTATCCTGAGTTTCTTCACTGAACATTATGTTCTGAGCAATTTCTTGCATTATCAAAATACTGTTGAGTACACGCCTTTTAATGTCTGCATTAAATTCTGTCACTTTTAGTCAGTTCTCCATTGTTGGGATATTGAAGTTGTTTATCATTTTTTGCTTTTATAAAAACACAACAGTAAACATCATTATACAATAACTTCTGACTGTAAAGACTGATTTTCAATATTCATGTAGTTAGAAAACTGCTGCTATAAAAAAGTTACCAAACATCCCCAAACAAAAATTCTGAATTGCTTTTCCATGCCATTAGCACATGTAACTGAGCACACTCACTTCCAAAGGGCTTACAACAGCCAGCCAGAGAAAGACAAATATCATATGATATCGCTTATATGTGTAATCTAAAAAAAAATGATAACAAATGAACTTATCTACAAAACAGAAACAGACTCACAGACTTAGAGAATGCACTTATGGTTACCAGGGCGGAAGTGGGCGAGGGATAGATTGGGAGCTTGGGATTGACATGTACACACTACTGTATTTAAAACAGATAACCAACAAGGACCTACTGTATAGCACAGGGAACTCTGCTCAATATCCTGTGATAACCTAAATGGGAAAAGAACTTGAAACAAGAATAGATACATGTATATGTATAACTGAGTCACTTTGCTGTACACCTGAAACTAACACAACATTCTTAATCAACTATACTCCAGTATAAAATTTAAAAGAATTTTTTTAAAAAAGGGCTTACAAGAAAAGGTGTTGGTCTGAGACTGACTGTATTTTGGGGCAGTGGCATAAATGAGTGACTCAGAGATACTTCCCAGGGACCGTGAGGTGGAAGGTAACTGACATCAAGGAGGACGTTTAATGGGCACCTAAATGGATATTTAAGTCAATTAATTTTTTTTCATGGAATCCACCAGATGCCAAATCCTAAACTGGCCAAATAGCACAGAGGGTTGATGTCCCTGTGTCGGGCTCATTGATCAAGTTGTTAAGGGGAGAACTGGGCAGGGACATCTCTGCCCCAGGCTCCAAACTCCTACAGGGGTGCTGAGCTGGGCCCCAGGCATCTGTCAGCCTGGGTGGCATCTCACCCGTCACCCCTGCCCACAGCTCTGGTCCTCAAGCACCATGCCCATGCCTTTCCTTCTCCTTGCAGGGCCGCTACACGCCGTCACCTTCTTTTCCCTCTCCACCCTTATTGTTTCCATGATACTGGCCTGCGTTGGCACTTTTCTGGGGAAGCTTCGGAAAGCGTCTGACTATGAGGTGAGTCGCCAGCCTGGCTTTCCTCCGCAGGTTCTCCCGGTCCCAGGGCACACAGCTCCCGGACGCCCACCCGAAGCACCACGATGACGAGAGGTTGCCTTTCTCTCTGATGACGGGATGTGCAGACTACGTGCTGCATGTGTCCTTGCACTGGCCCCGGAATCACGCCTCCCGGGGCGGGGAAATCCAGAAGACAGCTGTCCTCTCCTCTCCTCCCCTCTTTCATCTCCTCCGAACCACAGGCTGCTGGCCCATCCCTCCTACGATGTGAGCCTATTCAGCCACTGAGCTGCGAGGACCATTCCAAGGCATGGAGGGTTGAGAGAGAGGATGGAGTGAAGGAGTAAAAGAGGGGCTGGTAGGGGCTTCCCTGGTGGTGCAGTGGTTGAGAGTCCGCCTGCCGATGCAGGGGACACAGGTTCGTGCCTCGGTCCGGGAAGATCCCACATGCCGCGGAGCGGCTGGGTCCGTGAGCCATGGCCACTGAGACTGCGCGTCCGGAGCCTGTGCTCCGCAACGGGAGAGGCCACAGCAGTGAGAGGCCCATGTACCGGGAAAAAAAAAGAGGGGGTGGTAAAGGATGATAACCTGGGGAAGGGGGACAGTCATCTCACTTTTAAGAATCTCAGGATGTTGAACTTGTCTGGAAGGGAGGCCTGGCTCTCTGGGCCCCATGACTCTTTCGGCTCTTTGCCAGTGGGGCCCAGCCAATTATTAGAGAAGGGATCTAATCCATGCCAACAGAACTGTGTGCTCTAGATCAGCACTTCCTAAAGTGGGGTGACACCTAAAGAGGTGTACTGGAATGATTTCCAGTGGACTAAAAACATTTTATATTTTTCATGGTTACACATTTATTTTTCTACTTAACCTTGCTTACGCCAACTGACACAGGATTTCTGTTCATAATAGTGAAATGTTTCCTTTTCAAATGAATTTAAATAAGAAAGAAAGTTGATTTAAAGTACTGGCATCCTGCTGAGTCGGAGGAGGGAGGCTCTGAGAAGAGAATCTTCTTGCTTCCCGTGGTTCCGTATCTGTGGCCCTGGGCACAGGTGCCTGCTGCCCTTTCTACCTGGACCCTCCTCCCTCCCCTGGCCCGAGTCCACGCTGCTGAAGGACCAGAGCGAACGACGCCTCTGGCTCTGTCTTCCCAACACAACGATGTCCTGGGATCTGGTTACTCAGGGGTCCATTCTAGAGACAGAAGGTGACAGGGGACCTAACCCCTCATCTCATTACAGAGAGAGAGGGGAAATTCTGGCAGGAGAAAAAGTATTATGGAAGTCAAGGCTTCTCCTAGAGTCAAAGCGGTCTCATCTTTGAACCGCAGCCTCCACTCTGCTCTCTCTCTCCCACCATGGTTCTTGTGAATGGCATATTTCAGAAGGGTCTCCCCAGCTTCCCAGTCCACTCTCTGTCCCCCTGGGCTTCAGCCCTGCCAGCTGGGCTGCGGGTCTGGAAAAATAGAAGATGAGTTGCGTTTAACGGGAGCAGTAGGCCCCTTAAGCCTGAGTTTAAGGTCCAGGCTTCTCTGGACGTGGGGAGGGTGGGGGCACCCTGTGACCCTCCTTGTCTCTCCCGCCGCTGCAGCCCGAGGAGGAGATGGAGACCGTGTTTGACCTGGAGCCCAGCAGCACCTCCTCCACGCCAACTTCCCTTGTGAGTCAGTGCCTTCGCCCTGGGACGTGTCAGGAGGCGGGTGCTTGCAGGGGTGGGCTACTCCAGCAGCACTGCGGGGATACCAGCAGTTAGTGGCCACCCTGGGTACTGGGGTGGAGCCGGGCGTCCCTGGACCCCCGCCTCTGACGCAGCAGGACTGGGCCCAGGTCAAACTGCTGCCGTGGCCCTGGCTGAAGAGCCTTCAGAAAGATAGAAGATCCGAGATTTACTCCAGGACATTCTCTAGAAGGAGCTCAGAGAGGACGAGAACGGTCAGGGCGAACCCAGCCACAGCGAGCTCAGTTGTGTAGACGCAGGGCTGTGCTGGGGCTCGGCCTCAGGACCGAAGGCTGCCTCCAAGGGCGCAGGGGCCAGGCAGAGTGGCGCAGACAGCCGCAGTGAGCTATAGCAAGTCTGCAGCACATGGTAAGGCAGGGGCCACGCCGGATGGGTGAGCCCGTCAGCTTGTGAAGAGACGAGGCCGGACTCAGAGTGCAGGGGGTCCAGCAGACTGGGCATTGGCTCCCACACTGTGGCTCAGCCTGGAGGGGTGTGAGCACTTGCCCGCAGCCCGGCCACAAGTGTGGCTGCAGGGCCACTGATGCATGCACTGAGCAGGGTACCGGGTCAGCCCGTGCCCCGGTGCCAGGGTGCCTTGGGGAGCACTGAAGAAGGGTACCAGCCAGCCTGGGCACTCAGGGAAGGCTTCCTGGAGGAGGGAACATCTAATCCGACCCCAGGAATGGGAGAGTAGGGGTTACCAGGTGGAAGAGCTGGGCGGGGAGAGCATTCAAGGAAGAGGATCAGCCTGTGCAAAGACCCCGAAGAGAGAATCTGGAGCACCTGGGAACCTAAGACAGTTTGGGGCCTGGTGCAAATGCAGAGTGGGCAGCAGGGACCGGTGGGAGGGGAGGCCCTTTAGTCCCGGCAGCGTTGGGTAAAAGCTCACAGACGCAACAGTGGGCGGATGTGCCCACGCCAGGTGCATAGAACTACAGGTCTGCCTCACTCTGAAACGAACCCTACAGATAGGGCCCGATGAGCTCTGGGAGGTGGCAGGCAAGAAGGAGCTCCAGTACCAGAGAGACAACAAAGGTTTCGAAGCAGGAAAGTCTCTCTTCACATAGCATCTCCCCTGGGGCCCTTCCAAGATGACCCCTCTGGAATATTGTAAGCAATTGGTTATTGAAACCTTACAAACTAGACCCTTCACCATTCTCGCTCTTGATCTTTATGATAAACCTGCACAGTAGGGGTTTTTATCCTCATTTTACAGATGAGGAAACTGAGGCTCAAAAAGGTGAATTAATTTAGACCCTAGAGTACTACTATGCAAGGAAGTGGCAGAAAAAGGTTTGAACCAGGTCTGTCAGACTCTAGGGTTTGAACTTTAAAAAAAATAATTACTGGAATTGATTTTTTAAAATCTTTCATTATTATAACAGAGGGGTCTGAGCATTGTAGATAATTATGGGGAAAAAACAGAGAAGCAAAAATAAGAAGATAAAAAGTCCATGTTTCTACCACCTAGAGATGACCACTGACACCTTAATGTATATTTTTTCAGATAGATTTTTTTAATGACATAATACTGTACACTATTTTATAACTTGCATTTTAAGTTAACAATCTCTGTCTTTTTACATATATGCATTTTTACCTCTTCAAATACCCAGTCCATATTCAACTTGCCCTACATGTTCCAGAAATATCTTTTACAGCTTGTCCAGACCGAGATCCAATCCAGTCTCTGTGCTAGATTAATCTGGCACCTGTGCATGTCCCTTTTATTTTAGCACCATCTCTGTTTTATGACTTGTTGGAGAGACCAAGCCAGTAGTCCTGCAGAATGTCCCAACTTCTGGCTTTTTCTGGCTGTTTCTTCATGGTATCTTACAGGAGGTTACACTATCTCCTGTATTTCCTAAAAACTAGAAGTTAGATCCAAAGGCTTGATAGTTTCAAGTTCAACACTAGGGGCTAAATAGAACACATTACATGCAGTGCTGTGAGTCACACCAGGCAATATATAATATCCCATTTATTGCCATTAATGATGCTGAAGTGACTCCCTGATTCAGGGATGACTGCTGGCTTCTTCCATTGTTCAGTTACCATTTTTCCCCTAGGACCGAAAAGTCATCTATGGGGTTTATTTTGGCCTTATGAAAATACCTCAGTTCTTCTGTAGAAAGAGTGTTCTCTCATCAACTAGGGCTGTTTAGTTTCACTGAAATAAATTCCCACAGGAAAGGTTTAATTCTATCCAATAATTACCTATTTTCAAAATAAGATGTTGGTTTAAAATTCCCTTCAAAGGGTGACAAACAGCTCTGACCCTAGTACTTCTTGTGTTTTTCTAGTCTGCTGCCATCCCAGGCATTCCTGGGCCCATGCCTGGATTTCACAGGTCCCATGACCAAGACCTCAGATAGCAGCCTCAGTTTCAAATCCTGATTCACAGGCCAACCAATGACACAGCCCAAGGGAGTTGGATGCGCCTCTGAAGCTGTGTTAGAAAATGCGCTAGCTCAGGAATGGGGGGGTCCTTCCAGGCCCCAGTGTAAGGGAGACTCATGTCATCTCCCCCTGGGTTCATCCTGACCTGGAACCAAGAATGAATGGCACGTGTGCTGAAGAAGAGTGGACTAGGAGACCCACACTAACCAGCCCAGGGAGCACGTAGATGCTCGATAAATGATCGAGAGCAGCAGGGCAGGCGGGATGGCCAGGACTTGGGCTGCGGGGGGAGAAGGAAGGAGCCACGGCTTAGAGGGGCAGAGGCTCTGCGGGTAAAGCGTGAGGGGGAAGCGTGTGCCCAGGACCTTGCCCCAGATGTGACGTCACCCCATCTCCCCTCTCTGTCCCGAACAGCTATATGTGGCCACCGTGCTGCAAGAGCCGGAGATGAACCTGACCCCAGCCTCCTCCCCCGCCCGGCACACCTACGGCACCATGAACGGACAGCCGGAAGAGGGAGAAGAGGAGAGTGGTGTGAGGGGCTTTGCAAGGGAGCTGGACTCGGCCCAGTTCCAGGAAGGGCTGGAACTGGAGGGCCAGAGCCAGTACCACTGACCAGGACCCAAGGCCTCCACCTGGCGACGCCAGCCGGGAGTGGCGGCCAGGGGAGAGCCCAGCAGGGGGAGGCAGGAGGGTGGCCTGGACCGCCCCACTACCTCCTGCAGACTTTGGGAAGGCCCCAACGGAGCCCTGGCTCTCTGTCGGCCACGTGGAGGCCCCGACCTGCTGACCAGCTAGAACGGGAGATGACAGGCAGTGTCGAGGGACCCCAGGATGGGATGGAGGATACCGGCGAGCACCATGTCTTGGGAGCAGGGGCTGGAGCCCTGAGCACAGAGACTGAAGGCTGGGGGACTTTCCTGGGGTCACGGTGGAGAAGGTTTGCGTCAGGGAAGACGCAGGAGGAAGTCCACTGAAGACTCTCTGGGGTCTTCGCCACCCTTCCACCAGCTGCCCTGCCCAAGGAGCTTCTGCTGCTGTCCTACCCTCACCCTCACTCCCAGCCCACCCCTCTCCTGCAGTCTGAGGAAGCAAAGGTATGTATGCTGGGCCTCGCCAGCAAGACATAGACGGCCACCTCCTCCGGGTTTCCCTGCATGGGGATCTGTAAAGAGAAAGTCTCTGCACCCACCCGCAGGCAGGGGCAGCTGAGACCATAGACTTAAAGGAGGCGACTGAGCCCCTTCCTATTCCTCTGCCCCTCATCAGATGTCCCCAGGAGCAGCAGGGTAGAGAGCCTTCTCCTCTCTGTTCCTGCAAGAGTAGCTGGGATGTGGTCACGCAGGGCTCATTAAATGGGACCTGTGTGCATTTTGATGAAGGCTGCTGGTTACTGTAAGGTGGGCGGGGCAGAGGCAGAATTCATGGAAGGAGGTCTTCTCCCGAAACGCTGAGTGATGAGAAACCCGATATACCCCCCCAAGTCCCAGGGCCTAATGAGAGGACCCCCAAGGTCGAGGATGTGGCCACTGAGAGCTGCTCCGGCCGCATACCCATCTGAGTGCCTAGGCCCCCAGGGTGACCAAGGTGGGGGGTAACTGAGGGTGAGAAGCCCATGCTGCAAACTGAAGGCACTGGCCTCTCCCCGGCCTCCGAGCAGGACCCTTCCTCTCCTCTCGGGGCCGCCCTGCACTCTGCACTGAAGAGCCGTCCAGTGGCCTCCAGTGTGGTCCTGGCTCAGACACTGCGGATGCCCTGCGGGGGATTGAGGGGCGCAGGTGGGAGCCGCGTCCTCCATGGACAGGCAGGGTAAGGCTGCCCTCCTGGGGCGGCCCCCACCCGAGGCCTGGAGGAACCGAATCCTGAGTGGGAACAACGCTGGGGACATCACTGCTGCAGGCCAGGGGTGTGCAGGCCTCTGGGGACAGGCCCCCATGAGGACCACCAGGCAGCCAGTCGGGGGGAGACACGAAGAAGGGCTGGCCAGGGCCTGGGTGGACCAGAATGAGCCAAGTCAAATGGGGTCTGCCTGCTCTAGAGCTCTCCTGAGCTCCCTCCTCCAAAGGTCGGGGCCCCTGCAGCCAACCTACTGAAGGTGGGTGTCCAGGTTCACCTCACCTGGGTGTTCCCCACCGGCTGCCGGGCACACAGATGCTCCTGAGCTCAGATCACCTGAGCCTCACTTCTGCTCCACCTGTGCCCACATCCTGGCTCCAGAAGCTCCAAGCTTGACCCCAGAGGAGAAATAGCACTTGAGGGGCAAATATTGCTCTCCCCCGAGAGCTCAGCCCAGACCTTGGCATGAGGGATCTTTCCAGAGAGCCTGGCTCATCTGGGAGGAGGCCGTCTCTCCTCGTCCAGGTAGGAATAAGGAGGAAGTTATACCCAGCTGGTCCCTCGTAAACCCAGGCCCCGCAGGGCTATCTCCCCCAAGCATTTCACCAGCCAACAGGGGGAAGTGGTCCTTTACAGGACAGTCCAGCACGGAGCCCTGCCCGCCATGGGGAGGTGGCAGCTCCAGGCCCTGCCCCACCCCCAGGTGTGTGGCGAGGGCCGTCCTGCCAGAAGCTGGCCTGAGGGCTCTCCTTCACTTGGCACTACTTGCTGGCATCTGCCCCGGCCTCCGCAGCCCCTGCGGAACTGTTCCTGCTGCTTGTCTCGCCTCCCACTGCCCAGCTGGCAGCCTGTGGAAGCTACATATGGAAAGGTCCCAGCAGATGCTATGGCAGCATGGCTGGGGCTTCCCCCTCTGAATCTGGGTCAAGTGCAGTCTGGTTCTGAGAGAAGACGGTGAGGATGTTAGGAACGTTGCTGCGTCTACTGGCTTCTCTACTCTTCCCGGAGACCCCAGCCACAGCCGCTCGACCTCCCGTGGTCACTGCTACGGGCGTGGGCGTACTTTGGTTCTTTACGCACCACATCCAGGCCCTCCTCAAGCATCTCCCCTCCAACCTGCTCTCTCGGCCCACACGCTTCTCACCCACGGGCCTCCGCCTACCACCATCCACCCCATCCCACTGCCCACTTCCCAGCTGCCCCTGCCCCCTCTGTTCCCCCAAGCCCCGCCTCTCAGACCTGATCCTCTCTGGAGGGACCTGCCTCGGGGGACCAGGTATCGCCTAGAGCCTTTGAGAAGTGCCCCTCCCGGGGCCTAGGGCAGCTCCATGCTTGCCTGCCTCTTCCTCAGACACTTCTGGAAGCAAAGTGCCTATCAGCAGCATTGCATCCTCTGGGGACCCCGGTGGGGAGTGTGGACTTCCCTTGGCCATCTCACCACTAAAGGAATGTGCCAGAACGCGGAATCTTCTTCTTATTAACGCTATGACCGTGCCTTGAATAAAAAGTCCTCCCAACCTCTCCTGGCCTGTGCCTCTGCATCTGAACCAGCCCAGTGGGGCTTTCCCTCCATCTAGAAGGAGCCAGAGCTCCCTGAGGTGGCCAGGCTGGAGCACCACATCTTGCTTTGTGGCTTTGGCCCCTTGGGCCAGAGCTGCCACTCTGGGACCCTTAACCCCTGAGGCCTTCCCTGGCCCCTGTCCTCACAGGGGAAGGCCTGGCAAATGCTACTTCGTCTGCTGGAGAAACAGGAAGTGAATCTGCCTCTTTCCACTGCGGATGCTCTGAGAGTCCCCTGAGCAGTAGGGGAGAACTTTTCCGGTCCATGAGCTATGCAGGAAGCCAGCAGGGCAGCCTTTCCTGGGCAGCAGAAGCCCTGGGGTGAGCGCTGGGCCCTGAGAGCAGGCCCCCGGCCAGATGAGCAGCCGGGCTTGACGAGACGAAGACTTCAGGTGGGAGCCCCCAGGGAGCAGCAGGCTGGGCTCAGGTCTGCACCAGCCTCCGCCAGCAGCACGAGGGCAGGGGGAGGTCAGGGAGAGGGTGGGCATCAGGGGGGTATGTATGTGGGGCTGTCACAGCAGGCCCTGCACAGGAGAAGAAAACCCTCCAGCAAAGGGTAGTTATGTCTGCTGTCACACCTGTGGCAAGGGGGTAAATTCCCTGCCCTGAGGGACATGTGTCCTGGCCCTTCCTCTAGCTCGCTGACCCTGGGCTGCTCACCTCATCCTGAAAGCAGGAGGACAGGAGGCTGACCACTCCGTCTCATTACTGAATAGAGCAGATTCAGCCGCAGGGACAGAGGGGACAGGGTGTGGAGGGGGGCTTCCTCCCCCGCTGCTCCCTGTGAGGACAGAGGCCACTCTCGGGGCACCGTGCCCAAGGGATGCTCCTGAGCCCCCCTCGCTGGACCTTCTCCTCAAGCTTCCATAGTCCACCCATGGTCAAGGGCTCAAAGCCCCCCATGGTGTGGACCCGGGCAGGGGGCCAGGGCCCACCCCTTAGACCCCTCTCCCCTCAGAGCAATTACCTTCCAAGTCGAGTCAGATGAAATCCACAAGAGATGCTTCAGTGGGAAGAGGAGTAGGAAGACCACCCTGGCCGGGTGGGAGGGGCTAGGTCCTGCGGCCTGGGAATGGGGATCAGGGGGTTAAGGAGGGGGGCAGTGGGCAGATGGCCAAGAGGGAGGCCTGGTGCCAGGGAGGTCCAGGATGCCAGCTCCATGGGGCTCCGCCCAAGAGGGCATTAGTGCACCAGACTGAGTGCCGGGTTGGGCTCTGTGGGACTGGGGAGGAAGCAGAAGGGCCCTGGGCTCCAGGAGGCTGTGCCTGGAGGCCAAGCTTGGGGCAGCTCCCTGCCACCCTCCCAAAGCCGTCATGCTCGGGAAGCTCCATGCTGGCCGACTCTGGGTTTCTGAGCTTGCTCTGTGAAGGGCCCGGGAAAGCGTGACGGAGCCTGGCTTATGGGAAGACCTTTCACAGGTTTTTTCAACAGAGGCTGTTTTTTGAACATCTGAGGTCCCGCCTTGACAACCAGCAGCCCAGCATCCCTCAAGCTTCAAGTGCTGGGTCTCTAGCCCAGCTGCAAATTGGAGTATCCTGGGAGATTTTAAACAATCCCAACATCCAGGCCCCCTCCGTGAACAAGCCAGGATTTCTGGGGTGGGGCCCGGACATTTCTATTTTACGAAATCCCCCGGTGACTCTGGTGTGTAGGAGGGTTCAGTGAGCAAGGCTCTCATGGAGCCGAAAGGAAAACCATCCCAGCCTCACGGCCCTGGAACCGCGCAAGCTGGCCTCAGCACCTCACACTGCCTCTCACCTCAGGGAGCGGGTGGCCCTGTAGCTTGTACGTAGTCACAAATCCATAGGCTGGGAAACCTCTCCTCCCTTTACTCTGCCTCCAGAGAGCTCAGAAGGCAGGTGCCTGGTAGGTAACCAAAGATTAGGCCCAAACCAGCATTTTCCTTTGGGCTTACAAGCAGGTAATGCCTAGCGTGGGCACAACTTCTGTTGTAATCATCTTACTTTGCAGTAAGTACTACTGTTGGGCCAGAGAGACACACACCCCAGCTTCAGGGGTCATTTCTGCCTGTCTGGTCACCTTCAGCAGTGGTTTGAAACCTCTCCTCTTCTATCCAAACATAGAGCCCAAAGTGGCTTTCCTGACAGCCTTCCCATGTGGAATGCAATAGATTATAAGTACAGTAAACAAATTTACATAGTGGGAGGTCAGGATAGGTGCTTTGAAGACAAAATAAAGCAGGATGGGGGGAGCTGTCTAGAGATGTGGAGGACGGGGGACGAGCTCTGTGGGAACGCGACATGAGACACGTGAGCCAGTGGAGGCTGCATGAAGGGAGTGGGGACTAAATGCGGGGCCCGAGGACCAGCGAGGAGGCCAGAGTGGCCAGAGCAGAGTGAGCGAGGGGAAGAGAGGAAGGAGGCGAGGTCTGAGGGGCCCCTGGGGCTCTGTGGGCTAAGCTACTGGAGGGTTCTGAGCAGGGGAGAGACATGATCTCCTTACTAGCCACTGGGTGGGGACAACACGGAAGCAGAAAGCCCCCCTGGATGATGGCGACAGTATAGTAGCTCAGCCAAGGACAGGGCAGTGAAAGAGGAGAGAGGTAGTGAAATTCGGAATAGGGCCTGGGGATCCCTGGATAGATTCCATGGGGGAGTCTGAGAGAAAGCAAGGAGGTAAGGATGACTCCCAGTTCTTCAGCCTAAACAACTGGGTAAGCTGGTTTACCAAAGCAGAGAACGCTGGGAAGGAGCAGGTCTGGGAAAAAGACCAAGTGTTCCGTTTTGGTTGTGTTACGGCTGAGATGGTGCCTTGTGTGGACGTTGGGCAGGTGGCTGGATACAGAGTCTGGAGTAAGGGAGAGTTGGGCTGGAGGTGTAAACTCCAGAGTCATCAACGTCCGGTTGGTGTTGAAAGCATGGGACTGGCCGCAACCTCTACAGGCGCAAGCGTAGGTCGGAGAGAGATGGGAAGGAGAATCTGCAAGGGAGACTGACAAGGAGTGGCAGAGGGGAAGGAGGGAAACCAGGAAAGCCTGGCGTCCCGGAAACCAAGGGAAGAAAGGGACTCAAAGGGGAAGGGGGACCCCAGCTCTAATCACACTTGACAATAAACACGGGGCAGAGAGGAATGAGCTCAAAGACGCCACCAAGAAGCATCGGTCAAGTCAAATGCTGGACATGCCACTGAACGAATAACCAGGTTTCACCCACAAATCAATAGCCTGGGGGAGGAGGCGAGAGGCTGGTAGAGAATGAGAGGTTTAGGAGACACAACCAGATACAGTGTGTGACCCTTGATTGCATCTTGAATTGAACAAACCAGCTGCAGAAAGACATCTTTGAGATACCAGGGAAATTTGAATATGAACTGGGTGTTCTTAGGTGATGTTGAGGAGATAACTGTTCATCTTGGTAGGTATGTTGACAGCATGAGTTAAAAGGTAAAACAAACAAAACAAATCAGCTAGAAATTCATATGGAAGACTTTACGAGTTCAAGAACATGATGTCTGGGGTTAGTTTTGAAACTGTCCAGCAAAAGAAAAGGGCAGGGGGAGGTCTTGAGTTGCCTCACTGCTGATTCTGGGTGAAGGGTACATGGAGATCTGTTAGGCTCTGATTTTTGTGTATGTTAACGTCTCCATGATAAAAAGTTTAAAGATAGAAGAAGGGGTGATCAGCCCTTCCAAGTGCTGCTGAGCAGAAGAGGAAGATGAACACTGAGACGTGGCCCCTGAGTTTGGCAGGATAGAGATTGTTGGTGACCTTGACGGGAAGATAGGTGGGTGGATGAAAGCCTGGTTGAAATGGGTTACCATCCTCTCACAGGAGTGAGGACGTGAGAACGGCGAGGAAAGACAACTCTTCTGAAGAGTTTGCTATCAAAGGAAGTCAAGAAACAGGGTGGTAGCTGGAGAGGGAAGGGGGCGGTGAGGGAGGGGAAGTTCTTTGTGTAGAACACGAGATATGGGCTGATGGAATGAGGAGAAGAGAGAGAGGATTCCAGGGCTGAGACCTGGAATGGAGGAGGAAGGAACTACCCGCCCCGCGCGCGCGCGCGCACACACACACACACACACACACACACGCACACACACGCACGTACATGCAGACATGCACAAGTGGAAGAGAGGCCTTCAAGAGAGGTGAAAGCACCCATGCTTAGGATGGCTTAAGACACATCAGAGGAGGCTGTTTGGCCTCTCCCGAGGCAGGTCACCCCAGTCTCCTGGGTAGGTGTCAAACATTCAGGAGCCCTAGGCCACGCTTGGCCACCAGATCCTGAGCCGCTGTTTGGTCACACAGCAGAGGATTCCTCCTCACTGGAGCCTGTATGGGCACAAGAAAAAGATACTTTTTTTTTTTTTTTTTTTTTTTTGCGTTATGCGGGCCTCTCACTGTTGTGGCCTCTCCCGTTGCGGAGCACAGGCTCCGGATGCGCAGGCTCAGCGGCCATGGCTCACCGGCCCAGCCGCTCCGCAGCATGTGGGATCCTCCCAGACCGGGGCACGAACCCGTGTCCCCTGCATCGGCAGGCGGACTCTCAACCACTGCGCCACCAGGGAAGCCCGAAAAAGATACTTTTGATGCCCCAGTGGGAAAAGCACTCCTAACACGCTCCAGACCCAACGTCTGCAGTCACACAGCCTGGCAGGCCTGGCCCCCTGAGCTCAACAAAAATGAGGCCCCAGCTGGAGCTAGGGAGGCTCTGCTGGTGCCCGTGGCATTGGTCTGGGCTGAGAAAACCAGACTTCGGGGTGTGGGTAGCTGGCCTGGGTGCAGTCCCTCCAGCCATTCACAGCCCAGCTCCAGGACCCCACACCTAGGAGGCCAGGAGCACGTGGCTGGTTAAGCCTGAGGCTGCTCGGAGGTTTTTTTGCGGTATGCGGGCCTCTCACTGCTGTGGCCTCTCTCGTTGCGGAGCAAGGCTCCGGATGTGCAGGCTCAGCGGCCATGGCTCACAGGCCCAGCCGCTCCACGGCATGTGGGATCTTCCCACACCGGGGCACGAACCTGCATCCCCTGCATCGGCAGGCAGACTCTCAACCACTGCGCCACCAGGGAAGCCCGGAAGCCCGCTCTTAAAGTCACTTGCTCCCCGTGCCCCCAGCTATGTCTCTACTGTTGTCTGCATACTCCTCATAACCACACACCCACACACACACACACACACACACACTCACACTCACACCTGCTCTTCAACTCCAATGTGCACCCCGGGTTATCACGTTTAGTCTCCTTAAAAAGACCACCCTGGGATTGGCACCTACCCCTGCCAAGAGGATCTAGAAGCTTTCCTCAGAAACACTGCAAGATTTGGTGCTGCTGTCCTGGCACCTAATCCATTCAATCCATTCAATCCCTGGCCTCACCTTGTCCACCAGCAGGTGGGCTCCCAGACCCCTGAGCAGTGAACTGCTTCAGACTCTGGACTAGCGTGGGTATATGTTGTAACAAACCAACCCCCAAATGTACAATGGCACAAACACAGTAGAAGTTTATGTCTCTTTCCTGTAAAATTCAAAATCGGTGAGCCCCTGCTCTACATGCTGGAGAAGTACGTGGACCCTGCAAGGCACTTCTGATTAGTGGGTGCTCTCCAAGCAGTGATTCAGGGACCCAGCTCCTTCCACCTGTGACTCTGCCACGTTCAAAGCGTGGCCCTCAAGGTCACTGTGAGGTCTGCATCAAGCTGGTGGAAGGATGACAGAGCACAGAGGGGCATGCAGGAGTTTGTGGGGACCAGGTCTGGAAGTGGTATACATGTCCACACATTCCATTGGCCAGAACTCAGTCACATGTCCCACCTAAATGCAAGGGACGCTGGGAAATGTAGTCCAGTTGTGTGCCCTGCCGGCCAGTTTCCACCACAGACCCCTGGGCTCCATCTCGGCCACTGGCTTCCCCACACCTTTCCCTACTTTTCCACCCACTCTGGCCTTGGCCCTGCTGAACCCATCCTCCCACCCTGTCCTACATCCACCGCCCTGCATCTTCATCTGGCCACAAGCCAACACCAAAGAAAAGACCAGTCCCAGTGGGTCAGAGGGGCACACAAAATAGGTTTATTTCTCATAAGTTTATACAACCACAGCACACAGCAGAAGATAAAAGTGGAGACAGCTCTGGGTGAGGGCAGGGGGCCTCTCCTGCAGCTTTCTCTTCTATCCATCCAGCTAAGTACAGGCACACAGCAGGTAGTAAATATGGGGAGCTGTGGACCCGCCGTCGGTATGGGCAGAGGCAGAAAGGGTGGTGAGGGAAATGAGACTCAGGGTCTGACGGAGTCCGGGGTGAGCAAGAGCCGCTGGGAGTCAGGTCTCTTGGGAATGAAGCCCTCCTCCTTCCTTGCCCTTCCGCAGCCTCGCCCCACCCTGGCTGGCTGGCTGGTTCTTACAGAGCGATAATAGGGGAGCTCCCACCAGACACTACAGAAGAAAAACTACTCTGTCGGGCGGCATGTGAGTGGGCCCCCAAGACGCAGATAAGCCCCATCACGGAGCCAGGTCTCCCTTCCTCAGCAGCTCTCCTGGCCCCCTGCTCCTGCTGCCCATGATTCCACCCTGAAGGCTGAAGCTATCCCACCTCTTTCCTTGTGAAAAGCAAACACCCCTGGGAGAGAAAAGCACTGAAGGCAGGCAAGCTGGGAAGGTGCCCGAAGCTCAGCCACGCCAGCCCCGCTTGGCCCAGGCTCGCCTGGGAAGGGAGGGTGACAGAAGAGCCCATTCCCTCAAAGCCCCATACCCCCTGGGTCCGTGCCACCTCTGCTACCAAAACGCTGCTCCTCCTCCTGGAAGAAGAGGGGAGGCCACAGAGGAAAGAAGGCCGGCAGGGAGGAAGCTACTGGAAATTCAAGGAAATCCGAAGGCCCCTTTCTAAGGAAAAGCCACCCTGTCTGCAGTTGGGGGTGAGGGAGACTGAGACGCAGCCCTGTTCCATCACCTCTCCGGCATGGCCAAGGGGACAAGGACCATGATGCAGGGAGGCCTAGGGGAGCCTGGGCTACAATGGACACAGACCAACAGGTAGACACAGACCATCAGGGGCCACCAGGCGGAGGCCGCTGGGCAGGGCCGCCTCTTAATCGCCATCCCAGCCACGACTCATGGCCTGTACCACGGCTCCGTAGAGCTGACTCCAGGCAGCCCGCATGGCTGGTGTGAAGGCAGGGCCCAGGCACTTCTCCAGCATGTAGAGCAGGGACTCACCCACCGTCTGCAGAGGCAAGGGGCACCTGTCATTCCCAAAGGCAGGAAGGCGTGCCCTCATTCCACAGGTGAGAGAACTGAGGCTTGGGGCTGGTAAGGACTCCTGGGCTTTTCTTCTCTCCTGCACGGGGGTCCATGCTTCCTGAGCAGGATTCTGCCCCAATCCTTGTGTACACCTTAAAGGTGAGGCTTTAAAGTGAACAAAGCATTTCACTCCACTCCCAGCCTCACAACCACCCCATGAGTGGAGCCGAGGCATTGCCTGGGAACTCCAGCTCAGACCAAGCAAAGTCATTGCCTCCAGGCCTGTTTCCTCCTCTGCAAGAGAGCAGTCATGATGTTAAGAGTCCAGGCTCTGCAACCTGAGATGAACCTGAGTTCACTTTCTGACTCTACTACTTATGAGCTGTGTGACCTTGAGCAAGTTAGGTAACCTCTCTGAGCCTCAGATGCTTCATCAGTAAAACAGGGAGTGTAAAACTTCCAACTCATCAGGTTGTTGGGATGATTAAATGAGATCATCTCTGAAAAGCTCTTAGCACAGCATCTACACACAGTAAGTCTTCAACAGTAATAACGGTTCTCATGTTTTATTAGTAATTATAAAATACAGTTTATTTATTCCACAAATATTTACTGAATATGCACTAAATACCAGATACTGTGCTAGTGCTGGGGATGGAGAAAATGACAAGACAAACTCAGTGCCTTCCTCAAGGTGAGTACGTCTGGCAAGGTGACTGTGTGGTAGGCTGTCAGGTCAGGGTCCCCAGTGAACCATATCTCAAGGATTCACACCCTTGACACTGGGCTCATCCATGTGACTGGCTTTGGCCAATGGGACATTAGCAAGAGTGATGCGTGCAGAGGCTGGCTTCTCCTCTTGAAAGACTCCCTCTCGGAACTCAGGTGCCACTCTGTAAAGAATCTCAGCTAGACTACTGAGCAGTAAGAGGCCACACGGAGAGAGAGATCCCAAAGGGTGACAGGCCATCTTGGACATTCCAGCCCCAGCTGAGCTCCCAGCTGAATGCAGTGCACGCATGGCTCCAGCCACAGCACGTGGAACAGAAGAACCGCTCAACTGAGCCCAGAGAAATCAGAAATCATTGTTTTAAGCCAGGTTGTTCTGGGATGGTTTTCTACACAGCAATATAAAACTGAGCAGACCAGCTAATCTCAAAGGCTCCTTCACTTCCTATGGTTCTAAGGGAAACCGTACCAGAGAAGAAAAATTGGAGGCTCAGAGAGGTCAAGGCAGTGCCAGGGTCACACAGCAAGTACATAACAATGCATGCCCCAGCCCCGGTCACGTGAGGGTATAGGAGTGGGAAGGATGAACAGGTGGATAGGAGAGGCCTGGGAGAGAGTGGTGGCCTCAGGCCAGGAGCTTTGGAGAGAGAAAGAGCCCCTTTACCCACCGAGAAGGAGCTGAGCTTCACACCCACTGCCCGGTGCTTCCTGCCCAGGCTGGCAAGGTACTCCTCCAGCGAGGACAGGTCCTCCACGTTGGTCACCGCAGCGTCGATCACGAGCATCACCTGCCAAGGCCAAGGTGGTGGTGAAACAGAGACCAGAGCAACTCCCCATCTCCTCTCACAACCAAAATCCAGAACCTGGGGGTCCCAGCCAGAAGGAAGAGAGGACCCTCAGTTTTCCAGTATCAGAGACAGAAGGCAGCCTGCGTCTGCATACAGTAGGCGCTCAACATATGGTGGCCAAACTACTAGTGTTACACCATGGAGGAAGCTGGTCTCTTCTGAGGGGCTCAAAGCCCTAAACACACCTGCTGGACAGTGTTGTCCTCCTGGGACGAGGGGACACGGAGGCCCTGTGAGAGTCGCCAGCCTCTGAGAAACCCCCAGCTTGGTTTTCACAGGCAGATGGCCCCTGATGGATCAGTGCCAACACCACCTACGGGAGCCAGGGGACAAGGCCAAGGGCAATGGCAGAGCTGGGAGCAGCTGGCTGAGAACAGCGTCGGGGAGAAGGCTGACTCGGGTGCCCCAAACTCTGCCCAGCTCAGCGCAAAGGGAAAGGGGCAGATGCCTCTGACAGGAGGGGGCAGAAGGAGGAGCTCAGACCAGGGCTGGGGCAGGAAACGAAGTAACTCTCCCGACTTGCTCCTCGGTCTCTCCCAGGAAGGTGCTCCGCCCACCCCTCACCTTCCTGATGTGGTCCAGGAACTCAGGGGAAGAGAGGCAGTCCTCCGGGCTGGAGAACTGGCGGCAGTTGTACTGGAAGAGGGGCAGCAGGTCCGGCTCCAGGTCAAACAGCCTGTGGGTGGAGGCCCGGTGTCAGCCCTGGGGTGTTGCCCCTGCAGGCTCCGTGGGCCCTGGCTGCCCAGCAGCAGGAGAGGGCGGGCAGAGCCTTGGCTGTGAACTATAGCGCACCCGCCAGCCTAGCGGGCACCCCTTGGCCAGCTTTGCCAGTGCCGCTCTCCCACCTCTTCTACAACCTGGAAGTGGCATCCGGGAAAAAACAATGTGTCCCCAGGCCTCTCATACGACCTGGCATAGGGTAGCCTCTCCATAAACCATTGAGGGGTGTGGACTGGGACAGGAAGGGGTTCTCAAACAGGAAGCCTGGAGTCCATGGTGGAGAAAAGAAAACCTCTCTCTCCCTCCCTCCCATCCTTGGGTCAGAACCTCCCAATGTCATCGTGCCCAAGGGGGCTTGGGCCAGCAATGATAATTATAGTATATAGAACCCCTTACACTTACTGAGAATGGAGTACTTTACACGTGGTTAACTCATGTATTCCTCACAATCCTAAGCAGTGGGTATAACTGTTATCCCAAGTTTATAGAGGAGGAAACAGAAGCCCAGAGAGGTTAAGTAACTTGCCCAAGGTCACACAGCTTAGGCGTAGCAGAACCACAGAGGGTGCCTGAGAAAACAGTGGGTTTGGGGAAAGCTGGGAGGCACAAGCAGAAGCTCTCAGCCACACCTGGGAAAGCCACTGGGGTTTTGTGTAACTCTGCAAATTTATTCCCTTTTTGTTTGGGGAGGTTTTCTGAAAACCTCTTCAGAAGTTCTGGGCTGGCTTAGGGAGCCAAGCCTCCTGAAAAACCATGGTGAGGTAGCATTGCCTCTTTGGTGATGGCAGAGGGATTACCTAGACACCCTCAAGCTGAGGTTGAAGACTGGCCTCCCCTCTTCCCCCTTGGGGTCTGCACACCCCCTTACCCCTCTCTCTAGTGGTGAGAATTGGGCATCTGTCATCCCTTCCCTGGCAGCCCTCTGGTCCTAGCCCAGTCCTTTCCTCAGAAAGGTTTATTCTTTTGTTGGTTGCTGGAAGCTCACACTTCTGGGGCCCGGACCCTGTGCTCTGCAGGCCAGGCACCCAGTACGCCCTCCCCACACAAGCCCTCGGGACACCCCAGTCTACCCGTATGGGCAGAGGTGGGCACCCCTGCAGTCACCACCCAAGAAAAGACCACTCAGGAGGCACACAGCCAGGGAGGGGGCGCAGCGTGGGGACCGGAGGCCGCTGGCCCAAGTGTAAGGAGGTCCGCCGGAGCGGACCCTGGCCGGCACCCAGAGAGCCCCATAGAGAGCGGGGCGTGCTGGCTCGCAAGACGGGCCACCGCCGTGGGAAGAGCAGCAGGGGCCGCGCCACCCGTCGCCCCGCGCCGCTCCTCTGGCGCACATCTGGAGGCGCCCCAGCGCCCCAGCAGCGGGCTAGTCTCCCTCCTCTGGCGCCAGCTCAGCCGCCTCGAACCCATTCCTGGCGAGGCACCCCGGTACCCGCATCCCGGGGGCGCTCGGGCCGCCCTCACCTGGCGAACAGGACGGTGCCATGCTCCAGCGGGCTGCGGCTCACCTCCCGCCAGCTCTGCCGGATCAGCTCGGGCTCCGGGCGCTCCATGCTCGCCCGGGGACGCGGGGCGCTAGGCTGGGACCCTCGGGGCGCGGGCACCGTCACCGCACGTGCCGCGCCATCTCCGCGGCGACGCGGCCAGTCGGCACCTCCTACGGCCCCCGCGCCTCGGCCGGGCGGGGTCCTGCAACCGCTCCTTCCCCGCCCAGGTGGAGGAGCCCCCGCCGGGCCGGCCCCGCTGGCGCTTCCGGGGACCCCGCTCCGGCCGCTGCGCCCTGCACCCCACGGCTCCGAGAGCGCCCCGCCCCGCGCCGCCCGGGCTGGGGCGCTTTAAAGCAAACGCGGCCCCCGCCCTCCTCTCGTCCGTAAGGACGCGCATCTCTGGGCAACTGGCTCTGGCCGGGGACGACCCGGTGGCCTGGGAAACGACCGGGCTTCAGAGCTTCGCAGAAATCGTCGAGCCTCTCGGGACCTCAGTTTCTCATCTGGTGACACTCCCTAGTTAGGGCAAGGAGTTCAATTTGATCGTCTTAGGTAAGCTCTGAGAGAGCCACCTCTCCAAGAGCCCCACTCAAACACTGCCTGGAGGCATCTGACCCCTTGGTACAGGGTCCCCTTCCTTATGCCCCAACGTGGGCCAGTGAATGCCAGGGCGCCTACCTGTGTGACAAGGCGGAAGCCCGGGAAGGGAGGGAGGAGGTCTGCCCTAGTTCTCGGTATGACTGAGGTACCCCGTGACATTTGGGGACCACCAGGACTCTCAGCTTTAGGGACAGCGCCAAGACCACAGCCATTTCCAGCCAGGCCTGGGTTTTCTTGAGAAATCTGTCAGCTGCCATCTTTAGAAATTTGTCAGCTCATGTTCTAAACCCAGCTCTGCTTGGCCAGGGTGGGGTCTTGGGTGCAGCAGCTGTGAGCATTCCACTTCTTGGACATTAAGGGAGTTACGCTAGAACATTCTACTATTCAGCGATTTTTAATAGACTTTTGTAAATGTTTAGATAGAAGTACTATTTATTTCTTTAATTTGAAGTTCAGGATACAGAATCTCATGTTTGCCATTCAGGGTGTGAAGTCAATTAGACCTAAACCTTTCTCTTTCTTTTTTTAAAAATATAAATTTATTTATTTATTTATTTTGGCTGCATTGGGCTTTCGTTGCTGCACTCGGGCTTTCTCTAGTCACGGCGAGCAGGGCCTACTCTTCGTTGCGGTGCACGGGCTTCTCACGACGGTGGCTTCTCTTGTTGCGGACACGGGCTCTAGGCGCGCAGACTTCAGTAGTTGTGGCACGCAGGCTTCAGTAGTTGTGGCACGTGTGCTCAGTAGTTGTGGCGCACGGGCTTAGTTGCTCCACGGCATGTGGGATCTTCCCGGACCAGGGCTCAAACCCGTGTCCCCTGCACTGGCAGGCGGATTCTTAACCACTGCGCCATCGGGGAAGTCCTAAACCTTTCTCTTTCAAGCATGAAAGTTCCTCAGGCCCCGGCCCAGTTCCAGTGGCCCAGGTTTTGAAGAGCAAGACCCTCATTTATCTTTCATTATGTCAAGTCTCCGAGCCTGTCTCCTCTCAGTCTGCCCACCTCTCTTTTTCCATTTCCTAAGCTGTATGGAGGGGGTTGGGAGCGAGGTCTCCAGGAGCCTCTCAGCCCGCCTCCTTTGGTCTCTGGGTACAAGGTGGGTGTGCTGGGGCCTTGGATCATGAACAGGTTGAGGCTCCGTGCCCAACCCTATGCTAGGCCTGGAGTGTTGAATCTTTGCCTTCTAGAACTTCTCCTGCTGGCCCCCCATCAGGACTGAGGGTCTCAGCAGAACTCCTCTTTCTTGCTCCCAGCCGAGCCCAGTGACCATCCCGCTGCCCTCCCTCTTCTGGGGACTCAAGAGTTTAGAGCTATTAGGAATTTAGCTAATAATATAGGACTATTACCCTATTCCTCTCTTCCCCATCCCTCCCCACATCTCGGGGGGCTCTGGGCTGGAGCAGGGGAACAGAGCTGTAAGGCAGCCTGGCTTGTGTCCTAAGGAGTCCAGGAGATCCCCAAGTGAGAACACAAAGGGCCTGGGGGCTGAAGGGAGAAGGCCGGGGTGCTCAGGGATTGGACTCCCAGGTTGGTGTCCCATGGCCCTGCAGCCAGGTCACAGGGGAAAACCATGTATATCTCTGGCGACCTTGACCTTTCAGTGCCCAGATGCCCAGTGCTCCAGGCCACCTGGCTTGTCTAAGGCGTCCCACGCCACCCAGTTTGCACTTCCTGGCAACAGTCTACACTCAGGACCCTCCTTGCCTGTTTTCTCCTTTGGGCAGGGTCTGGAGTCTGAGAGGTTAATGAGTTGATGGCCTTAACTAGTAAGTGGTGAAGCCAGCACTCACTCTGCCTTTCTAGAGCCAGGAGGTAGGAGGAGAGAGCTGAGTACACTCTAGTCTCCGCTCCCCTTAGTGAAAAGGCCCAAGAACCTGGCTGAGCCTAAGCAGTCAGGGTGGTGTATTCCAGCCAGGAGACAGAGGGTCTGACTCCATATTTGAGGGGCTGGGGGAAAGTCACCGGAGCTCCCCTCCCTGGCATCTGCCCACAACTTGGGCAGGAGGTTCTAATTGAGGAGAGGGTTCAAGTTCTGTTCTAGAGCCAGTGCTGTCACTGAGGCCGATTTATCACCAACAGTAAAGGGTTAGCATTTATTGAGCATCCATGTCCAGACACTGTACAAGGGACTTTGCATCATTAACTTTTTTCATTCTCATAATAACTCTGCGAAGTAGATCCTATTTATTATAGCCTGTTTTACTGTTGAGGAAATGGAGGCAACGAAGTTAAGTAACTGGCCCGAGGTCACATAGCTAATAAGTGGTAGGGCCAGGATTTGACCTCTGGACTGACCCTGGCACCTCCAGTAGGCCTCCGTGCTCCACTGCCTTCCTCACTCTAATGGACTGTGAGCAAGAGCTGTGTCCAAAGTTCAGACCAAGCCAGGATCACTGGGTCTGGGTCAAAGGTGTGTCAGAGCTGGCTCTCAGATGGCTTGTGACAGCCAACTGTGCTCACCTTTCCAGCTTCTCATTTAGGAACATCAGGCTGGTAGCCTGAAATAGGCCATGGTGGAGTATATACACCATGAAAATTGGCATATACTACAAATCAGGGCTGTTTTCCTCCCAGGAAGCCACTGGTCTGGGTGCACCAGGAAACACTGGGCGATGAGCTATCGATGCTTTAGGCAGAAGGTACAAAGGAACACGCTAATCTGAGTCTAAGGCTTTTCCGCAGGGGATCCAGGTTGTCCTGGGCAGGTGCTCCTAGTCCCAGGACCAGGCTGGAGAAGCAGAAAAAGCGCAACTCGGCACCTAGTCCTGGCTCTACTATTTACTAATCAGGCAATTAATTGAATCTCTCCTGGGTAGAATGGGGACAAAAACAGCACTGACTTCACTGGGCCTTTATGAGGATTCAGTGTCACAGATGCATCACGAGTTGGTAAACTAAGCTGTGCCAGTCAAGAAGCGTTTGGTCCTTTTCTAATCTGCCTGTCCTCGGCAGTCCCATCCCCTGAGGATCTGCAGGATCCCCTCTCTCTCACCTCCAGCTACTCTTGGTCCTAAGGAGGAGGTCGGTCAGACAGCCCAGAAGATCCCCAGTTTCACAGCGCCGTGGACCCCTCTCCTCCCTCAGCTTCTGTCCAAAACATGTCAGCTCTTACCTCCTTTGGACCCTTAACATGACTCCTGATAACAGATGATCCCTGTCAAGATGGGGGCCTCCAGGACTTCCCTGGCGGTCCAGTGGCTAGGACTCCGTGCTTCCAATGCAGGGGGCACGGGTTCGATCCCTGGTCAGGGGACTAAGATCCCGCAGGCCGCATGGTGCGGCCTAAAACCAACCAACCAACCAAACAAAAACAAACCAAAATAAAACAAAACAAAAAAGATGGGGGCCGCTTTGTAAGCAGAATGGACATTGCTGCTACCATGCTGGGCCACTCAGCTGTCTCAGAAGTGGACAACCGTTACTCTCTCTCTCATTCCTTTCTATACTTGTGTGAGGTGGTTAAAAGAGAAAAAGGTCCAGCTTCCTACTTATTTTAGAATAAGTTTAAATAAATCAAAATAACAACCAACATTACTCAAGTAACCTTATCCATGAGAGGGCCTAAGTGTTCCCTGGTGTAATCAGGCTCACCTGCCTAGCCCAGGGCCTCTGCTGGAATTAGAATGGCCTTAGACTCCAGACACAATGGAATGGTTCCTGCACTCAAAACATTCTTCTCTTCTTTCTGGGAGCCAGAGGGCAAGTCAGGTTCAATTAAGTACAACAAGAACAACATGGCGTTCAAAATAAGAGCTATTTATTACAGCTATTTATTACAAAAGTAAACGGCCTCTGATTATCTGTGGAAAGTTTTTTTTAATATAAAATGTGGTTCAAGAAGCCGGCTGGAGGTTGAGCTAACAAACGTCTCCTTCCTCCGCCAGCAAGTCTGTGGGGCGTGTCCCATTCTGCCTGCTCCTGGGGGCTGGAGCCCATATTCAGGGCACCACCACGACAGCCCCTCTCCTCAGCATCTCCCAACAACAGAACCTGAGTACCTGAAGCTGCATCAACCCATGCGGCCTTGTCCCCAGAGAAGTGTCTGCCAGTCTGGGCAAGGAAGAAGAGGAGGGAGTGGGCGGACAGTTCTTCTCCATCTTTGGAAAGCAGTGTAAGAGACAAAGGAAACTTTTGTCCCCAGTGTGGCCAAATTAGGAGGGAGGGATGGGCAGGAAGCTGGCTGAGCTTTCTCCCTCCTCACCCTCGCTCAGAGTGGCTGCCTTCAGAGCACCTCCCTTCCAACAAGCTCCTATTAGGAAATAAGGTACAAGGGAACATCAGCCACCTTCCGGTTGTCATCGTGGGGCCGCTGTTCTTTGCTAAGAGCCAAGCACAGGTTCCTGAGTTCCACCTCCAGGAGAGCCCACCAAGATGGCTGCCCCCACCCAGCTCAGAAGAAACGAAATTGGCCTGGGGGAGAGAAAGGGAGAAGCGGGGGAGGAGGGGAGAGCAGGAGGTTCTCCATCCCAGTTCTCCTTCCCTTCCAGAAATGCAATTAAGCAAGCAGCCCAGACTCAGCACCCGGCAACGCTTCCTGCTGGGGGAAGTCAAAAGGGCTGCAGCCCTGGGAAAGGGAGGTCATCAGGCCCCAGATCTAATTAACGAACCTGCCTTGCTTTTGACATTGCTGCATTTCCTCTATTAACATTAATGATGGTTGGTCTGAACGTCCAAGCATGGCCAGAAGCTTCCCTCCCCACCACCCATTAGGTAGCGCAGCCTGTCCTTGGGACCAATTTCCAGTCTCCGTGGCAACCGCCTAGCAAAGATGCTCTAAAGAGCTCTGACCCTGTCAGAGCTGGTGGGGGCTACAGAGGAGGGAAGATGGAGTGTGGCAGAGATGCATCATTAAACCTTGAAGCATCACAGTCCTCTGAGACAAAATAATATTTTGTCATGCACCGGGAGGCCGGAGGCCGGCTGAAGGATTGGCCTTGGGTTTGTTCAGTTCTAACCCAAGGGTTTTCTTTCTCTCTTTCATATGGGGAGGAAGTAAAAGGAACAGCTCTGAGCTTCTTGCTTGGGCTTCAAAGTGGTAGAGAGGAGAAGCTCCCAGGCATTTCTAGGTGCTCTGGGTCTTTGGGGAAAAAGAGGTTGGTGAGACAGTGACACAGAGTAAAGGAAATGAAATGAAGTGAAAGGGAGGGGGGCTATCAGCAGGGGAGGACTAGAGAAGTAAAACTGGGGAAAGCTTAGTGAGTGACAGGAACACCAGCCCAGAAAGGCCAAGGCAGCCCACACCCCGACGCCGGGCTGGGACTCGAGCCCAGCACCATACACATCCCTGTGCTGCCACACATCCACCTCAGCTGCTAAGAGAGGGGCCCCCAAGGCTCTCCCTGCAATCAGGAGAATGCATCGGGCCCACCCTCACAGTCAGGCTGGATGCAGAGGGCAAGGGATGGGCAGCCAGAAATCACCTCTGGCTCACAGGGCCTGAGAACACACAGTAGCCAAGGACAGGGTGCCGTCCCTCCCACCAACCTCGTGATGTAACGTTCTCAGATAGTGAGGAACCGAGGGCTGAGGAAGGCCAACAGGGCTGGTGAGTCCTCAGCTGCCTCGCTCTGGGGCCCAGTCCTCTGCGCACATCGCAGGCAGAAGTCCAGCCGCCTGCGGCCACAGAGGAAACTTCCCGGCAGCAGCCACGTGGGGAAGCAGCTGGGAAGCGGGCCCTCCAGCTCAGGGGCCTCAGCTGTCTTTGCTTATTTGTGGGAAGGAGGGCAGCACAGCCGTGACAATACCATCTGCTCTGCCCTTGGTGACATCCCAAGGTGGGGTCAGTGCTTTCAGCCTTCTTGGAGGTCTGAGAATTTTTGATGAATCTTACAAACCAAATCCAGTGTGAAAAAAACCCCCAGAGAATACTACTGTAGCCCTGGACGATTTCTTAGAGTTCATGACACTCAGCTGTCCACAGTCACGGTCTATCTTCCGCAGGTATACGGACACACACACCCTCACACGCACACTCCCCCCACACTCACACCCACCCTCTCGCACACTCATCCACGCACACTCCCCCACACTCACACCCACCCTCTCACACACTCATCCCTCCTCACGCTGCACACTCGGGGAAACGGGCCTGAGAGATGTTGTCGCTTGTTGCTGAGCCAGCCCCAGCGGAGGAACCGCTGCGGTTAGAGCAGAGCCATGGCCCTCTCTAGTGGCTTACACTCTGGGTATGCTCCCAGGGCGTGGTCCTGGCAGGTGGCAGAATTCCGCGGGCTCCTCAGGCAGCTTCCTCCACAGCTGGGAGGGTCCAGGGACTGGCTCCACAGCTGGCTGTCCCCAGGAAGTTCCTGGACCCAGGCTGCAGTCCTTGCAGTGGCCTCAAAAGTCCCATGATTCCAGCCACCTTAGTCCTGCCATCGGACTTCGGGGGTCCTGGGCTAGCGGACCAACCATCCCATATGCCAGAGGATGAAAGAGGTAGAAGCTGAGGGAGAGAACCCAGTGGGAGGCAGTGGGCGCCCTGCAGACCCGTGAGATTCAGCTCCTCCTGCCGGGGCTCATCGGACCCTCTCTACCTACAAGGCCCACCCCTTTTGGTCACCACGTCTGCGTGAGTTTGCCACCTAGCCATACCAGAGTCTGCGAACTTGGAAGAGGCTGGCTTAACGCCAGTGAGGGAAAGGGCTCTTCCCGAGAGGCCGAGGAGACAGAGAAGTCCAGGGTCTGGTCATGGACTGTTCGGCCCAGACCTTTTATTAAAATGTGGAAATGCTCTCGGGCCTCAGGCCCCTGATTCCCTGCTCAGGCTTTTGTGTTGCCCCGCCGCCCCTAAAGGCCAGTGATTCTCAGCGCGGATCTGTGAGGCCTGTGAGGTGGGGAAGAGGGCGGCTTACCAAACGACACCCCCTCCTAGTCGTTCTGAGCCGCACCACAGCCCCGGCGCCCCTCCACCACCAGCTCCCTCACCCCACTGAGAACTGTTCTGGTTGGGAGCCACGTGACTAAAGAGGGGCGCCCTCCCACGTGGGCCAGAGTGGTCCATAAGCTGGGAGCCACTGGCAAGAGGAAAGAATGCAGAGAGGTAGCCCGTGCTTCGCCCATCTGGCTGCACATTCGGGTCATGTGGGGAGCTTTAAAAACTGTGGCTGACAGGACCCAAACTGGGCTCAGCTGTATCAGAACCTCTGGAGACAGAGCCGGGCACCAGTGTGCTTCAAAAGCGTGCCAGGGGTGTCTAAAACGCACCCGGGACCGAGGCCTCAGTGCTGGGGGGCAGCAACGCAAGGTGCAGGGGGTGCTCACCTGTAGGCAATTCCCAGGAGCAGGCTCAGGATTCCCAGCGTGTGTACGTGCCCAGCCAGAGAAAAGGAGGCCAGGCTCCAGGCACAGAGCCGCAGGAGCGTGTCCCACAGAAGGCCTATGGAAGGAAGAGAAACCTCGCACCGGTCTGGCAGAAGATGCCTTCTGGGGAGGCAGCAGACGGAGCCCCCCAGGTCAGGGAAGCAGAGGGCCCCCCCTCAGCGCTGGCGCTCCGTGGTGGCCTCCTCCCCTGCCCCGCCCTTAGTACCCAGGTCCAGGAGGGCAGCGCTGACCTGTCAGCATGCTGGAGAAGAGCATGGCGGGGAAGTAGTGGTGGAAGTAGAGGATCCGGCCCATCAGGAAGAACGGGAAGTAATGGATCATCCAGCCCGACAGGAGCTGCCCGCCTCCTTGCAGCAGGACCTGGGACAGCCCTGGGCCCCAAGCAGCACAGCCCGGTCAGCCGACAGGGAGGGGCAGAGAGCCAGGTCTAGCCCAGCTCGGCCCCTTCCTCGCTGTGTGACTTGCATAAGCCACATCACCTCGTTGGGCCTTCCTTCCCTCCTCTGCCCAAGCTGAACAATCCTACAGCAGCTGGCAGGAGAGGAGCAACTGCTTGCTACCCGGCCCAGGGAGGCCTCGGCACCCACGGCAGGGGCGCCAAACCCCAGCAGCAGGCAGCCTGGCCTCCAGCTCCAGCTCCCACATCGCTGCTGCCACGCAGGTCTTTGCAGCAGCAGACGGGGCGGAGGTGCGGGCAGAGGTAAGGACGGAGGTGGGCGAAGGCGCGGCCGGGGACTACGTCTGTTCAGACGCGCAGCTGCAGAGGCGGAGAGAGCCTGTGTGAAGGTCTCAGGTGCTGTGGCCCGCGGCCTGGGGGCTGCTCTCTACGTGACTAGAGGACAGGGCCGTGGGACGAGGGAGGGGCAGAAGAGAAAAGGTGGGCAGCTCTGCATAGAGCACAGAGGTCGAAAGTGACGGCTCTGCGGCTTCCCTGGTGGCGCAGTGGTTGAGAGTCCGCCTGCCGATGCAGGGGACACGGGTTCGTGCCCCGGTCCGGGAGGATCCCATATGCCACGGAGCGGCTAGGCCTGTGAGCCATGGCCGCTGAGCCTGTGTGTCCGGAGCCTGTGCTCCGCAACGGGAGAGGCCACAACAGTGAGAGGCCCGCGTACCGCAAAAAAAAAAAAAAAAAAAAGTGACGGCTCTGAACTCAGTCCGCTTGGGCGTGAACCTCAGTTCTATCCCTTACTGGGACAAGCTTCTTCACCTCTTTGTGCCTTGATTTCCTAATCCATAAAGCAGGAGTAATAAACTCTACTTTGTAGGGTTGTTGGGAGGATGCAGTGTTTAACACAGCACTGGGCATTTGGTGACTGAGTTCTAAAAAGCAAAAGAGACGGGAACAAGGGGAGGGAAAGGCAAAGGACGGCCCATCAGCAGGCGGGCCCTCCCCGAGTGCAGGCGCCCTCCTGACTGCTAGGTGGGAGGGCGGGAGAGCCCAGGGACCTGACCTTCAACCTCGGCAGGCAGACGTGCCCCTCTCTGCACGGCCACAGCAAAGATGCTCCCTGAGAGGAGGTAGAGGGCGATGCTCAGCAGATTCAGCCACCAAACCACCTGCAGGGCGACGAGAACAGGAGGGTGAGAGGGAGCAGCAGCTCTCCACGGGCGCAGCTCAGGGCCCAAAGCGCGGCGCGCGGGGCACTCACCGGGTTGCCGAGCAGATACACTCGGAAGTCGGTGTCATTGACCCCTGAGAAGCGCAGGCCCTGTGGAGCAGAGGACAGGCTGCTGGCCCAGAGCTCAGCTCCTCCCAGCCGCATGAGGTCCAGGAGCAGGAAGACAGGTCACCCTTCGTAGACAGGGAGCCCTGACGGGAGGCTCGGAGTGGGCGCATTCTCCGGGAGCTCCCTGGGAAGGCTGATCCGAATCGGGGCAGAAGACAGAGCCCGCCTCTGGCCACCCCGAGCCAGGCGAGGCCGCGCCCTGGCCCCCAGCGCACCCCACGTCCGCCAAATCTCAACGCCCTCTTTCTTGCCTCGGGCCCTACCTGATAGTTGATAGGCCAGTGCCAGGGTTTGGACGTGAACTCGTTGTCTTTGGGTTTGAGGCCATTGTTCCCCTGCAGGAAAGTGGCAGAGAAAAGCTAGTCAAAGCAGAGCTCTAGAAGGCCGACAGGAACGTGAGAGATGGGGATCTGATGTGTGGCCAGGTGTCAAGAGAAACCCTCTCTCCTCTCCCCTCTCCTTCCCTTGCAGGGAAGAATCAGGTGCTCATTCTCAGTCACTGCCCATCTGCTTACAAAAACTGACTTACTTTTCCCAACAGGCAAGCCTCCATGTCCCAGCAAAGACAGTCCGTTCAGACCCTCTCTGCTCGAGAGAAAGAGGAATGAGAGACTTGTTTCCCACAGGCACAAAATACATATCCATCTCCAGGCCAAGGACAAGGTGTCAAGAGGATGAGAAGGGGCATATAAAATCAGGGCTGACTCACTTGTTCCCTTGGAAGGCCAATTTCAAACACAAACCCAGAAACTCTAAGCTCCTGGACTTTGAAAAAGTTACTTTAGCCTAGTGTTTTTTCCCATCATTGCCTTCCCCCACTCAACCTTTTTAAGACATCCATTCCCTAAACACTCCCCCGCCATGACATTTTAAAGAAATTTTTATTGAGGTATAATTGATATATAACATATTAGTTTCAGATATACAACATAATGATTTAATATTTGTATATATTGCAAAACAATCACCACAATAAGTCCCCTCATGACATTTTAATACCATAGCTATTCTGTATATCTGTTTACATAATGCAGGAATACCTGTGCTTTATACATTAAAAAGTTAAGGGCTTTTTTTTCTTTTTCCCACCCTCCAAGAATACATTTTACCCCCTGGGAGCGATATCGCTCTGGTTGAGAATGCACACTTTAGCCTGAAGGACCCAGACACAGCCCGTTTAGTCCAACAGCCAAGACTATCCAACAACCTGTCTCTAAATGGCAAAATCAGGCCTTTGCTAAAACAAGAAGGAAAAGGAGCAGGATCCTGGATCCTACCCAGCAGGATGGCGTCAGCCTCATCATCAGGACAGACTGAGAGAAGTCACTCCCAAGAAGGGGAGTGAGGAGCTAGGAGTTAGGCTGGGGTTTCTCCACCTCGGCACTATTGACATTTGGGGCTGGAGAAGTCTCTGGTGTGGGCTGTCCTGTGCCGTGTAGGGTGTTTAGCATCTCTGGCCTCTACTCACTAGATGCCAGAAGCATTCCTACCCCCCCATGATGCCAGCCAAAAATGTCTCCAGACATTGTTAAATATCCCCTCAGAGGCAAAAATCGCCCTCTGTTGAGAACCACTGGCCTAGCCCAAGAAAGATCCAGGTCTGGTTCAGGGAACCACCACCCAGTGCCTTACTAACCCAACTCCTTGAGGTTTGGGTATCATTTGCAGGCCTCCCTATGGTGGCTGGATTGATCCTCCAGGGTTAAAAGTGCCAGTGGGGTGTCACACCCAAAGGGGTCAGCTGCACAGCCCCTGAACCATTATGGCCATCTGAAGGGCCTTGGAATGAAGAATGAATCATTCTGGACCCCAGAGCAGCTTCTGAGGGAAATCAATTCCTTCAAACCAGTCCAGTCCAGTCCCAAACCCAGGGACTCCAGCCAGAGCTATAACAAGCCAAGGGCATCCTACACATTAAACTCTTGAGAAATCCAGCTCCTTTAGTAAACCAAGAAACGGAAGGAAGGAAAATCTGCAACCGTTATAGGCATGTATATCTGTACATTGTTCTCTATGCTTAACACCTAGTGGGCTTATTCCACCTAAGCTCAGCAGGCTGAGCAGCCTTCTCTGCCCAGGCCTTAGGCCCTCTGCTCAGCTAGCAGAAGCCCTGTCCCCTGCAGTTTCTGTAGTCCAGACAATTTTGATCTCTCTCCCCATCCTGACTCTACATCAGTTGAATAAGAAAGGTTCCTTATGTCCCTTTTCTTCTTTGATTCTACCTCTTAGATGATGAAAGAAAAAATGAGACTATTTGTTTAGACTTAGTCTTAAAATCCACCCAGATCTAAAATGATTTTTTTTTTTTTTTTTTTTTGCGATACGCAGGCCTCTCACTGTTGTGGCCTCTCCCGTTGCGGAGCACAGGCTCCGGACGCACAGGCTCAGCGGCCATGGCTCACGGGCCCAGCTGCTCCGTGGCATGTGGGATCTTCCCGGACCGGGGCATGAACCCGTGTCCCCTGCATTGGCTGGCGGACTCTCAACCACTCCACCACCAGGGAAGCCCTAAAACGATATTTTGACTGACAGGCACATATTCAAAAGAACTATGTCATCACGCCAGAGTGACAGCTACAAGCAGAGAGTCAGAGAAGAAGGGAGCCAGAGATTGCTTATTTTCAACTCATCACCTCCCAATGTGCAGAAATGACAAAATTTGAATTTTTAAATTTAATCTGTTGAAATAAGTCAGCTATATTTACTGAGTACTGCTTACATAATCACTTCCAGGAAAGACCAATTGACAATGGCTCACCGGGGAAAAATAACAACTGCTACACCTCTCTGCAACCCTGCACAGATCCACGAACCTGGCTTGAGATACCGTGATTCTTTTTTTTTTTTTTTTTTTTTTTGCGGTACGTGGGCCTCTCACTGCTGTGGCCTCTCCAGCTGCGGAGCACAGGCTCCGGACGCACAGGCTCAGCGGCCATGGCTCACAGGCCCAGCCGCTCCGCGGCATGTGGGATCCTCCCAGAGCGGGGCATGAACCCGTGTCCCCTGCATCGGCAGGCGGACTCTCAACCACTGAGCCACCAGGGAAGCCCAACCGTGATTCTTAAACATCGTTCCTGCAGAACACCGGTTTTCCGGAGCCAGAGTAAAGAGGTTTCCCCCTCAACATCAAAACCGCATCAGGGTTTTTCCAATTCACAGGGGAAACTTTAAGCTACTAGGTAGAACTTTCTCAATTTAAAGATTTCTTCTCTCAATTGTTCTTAAACCTTTGATGGCAGCTGTCAGCTACTAATGATAGAGAGTACAAAGGACGAGCCTTTAAAACCTTAAAAAGAACCAACCATGCCCCCTAAACAGTTTGTTTCTGTCTGGGAACCTGAGTGGGCTCTTGGTTGGGATTTTATGCTGCATATAAACACACTCAAATTAGCTGTTCATCCTAACTAATCCTAATGTCATATGATGGAATCACCTATCAGTGTCTCATGATTTTCAACCAAGAGCACTATGATTTTCAGGAGCTCTGCCACTTCAACAGGTGTGAGACTCACTTAGAGGCAGAGGAGTGTAGTGGTAACTAGCACTGACTCTGAAGGCCTGGATCCACCTCTTACATTTAGCTGTGTGACCCTGGGCAAGTTCCTTAACCTCTGTGCCTCAACTCCCTCATCTGTAAACTGGGAACGATAATCTCTGGAGGACTGTAATAAGGATTAAGTTAATATATGTGCAGTGCTTAGAGTAGCGCCTGGCACATAAGAGCTACATAAGTGTTCATCGTCATTACCGTCACCATCATCGCCACCACCATTCAATGCCTTTGAAGACCAAGTAAGCCAGGATAGGTGAAGACACTTTCTAAGTCCTCCACAAGGGGGCAGTGGGTCTATACCAAGGTTACTGATCCATGATCCAAATTTGTGGATGCCCAAGAGCTCTTAGAGAAGCCACCAAATGGGAAGGGGCCACAGTACCCGGATCATCACCATGTGGGCCTCCAGCATTATCTCAGGAAAACTGGGCTGCAGCACCTCCAGGCTGATGTTTGGCACTAGAAAAAGAAATGACAGAGGTGTAAACCTTCCTCACACACCCCCTCCTCATGGCTGTCTGTCCATGGTGTCCACACTGCTGTCAGGGTCTGAGTGTAGCCTTCCTGACAAGCCAACAAGCAGGTGAGAGTGCTGAGGAGACAGAAGAATTCTCGATCATTCGTTCAGCACATATTAAGCACTCAGCAGATATTCTGAGGGAGGCAGTGGCAACAGATGAAAAGCCCTGGCCCCGGAGCTCCCGCAGCCCTCGGCACCATCAGCCTTCATGACGCTGCTCTCCCGCGAGGCACGGCTGTGAGGACAGGGACCGAGCCTGTCGCATTCACCAAGGCATCCCCAGGGCCCCACACGGCTCCCAGCATCTAAACAAAGAGCTGTTTAATTACTTAGTTAATTAGCTGGTTGGTTAAATTAGGTGGTAAAAAGAATGAAATGGGAAGCATGAAGAGGAGAAATCAAGCAGAAGCGCGAAGGGGGTCGCTTAAGAGGACAGATGATGAATCCAGACACGCATTGAGTTGAAGATGACACGGGAGTGGAAATGTCAATTGGAGCCTGGTAGTATAAATACGGGGATCAGATCAAGGGCTGCAGCCATTGCTTTCTGTAAAAGCCTTGGCTGGATGTAGGGAGGGGAGGAGCCTACACAGGGGCAGAAAGGGAAAGCACCGGCCTGCTCTAAGCCTTGAGGTTGGGGAGGTAACCACAGAGGGGATAGAATAGCCCAGGAGGCAAGCAGATGGACCTGCATTATAGGCGGCAAGAGAGTCATATCCAGCGGGAGGCAAGGAAAGTGACCAGAGACAACCAGCTCTGGCCCCGAGTGAGGTCGTAGGTCACTTTAGAGAGAGGAGTTTGAAGAGGATGGGAAGTTTAAGTGGGTGGGGAGAAAAAAGGAGCTCCCTATCTAGACAATTCATATGAAGAGATTAGGTTTAAAAAAGGAAGAAAATGGCAACAATAAGATAAAGTGGGAGCAGAGTCTGTAAAGGTTTCTTTTCCTAAGATGAGAGTTACTTAGAAATGTTCCCTTCAGAGCCAGCCCAGGACATGGCCTCACTCACATTTGGGATTGATATGGTCTTCCACGTTCCAGATGGAGTTGAGGGTTTCCTTTAGGTATGGAGTGCAGGTGACTTCCAGCTGCTCCCAGCCCCTGTGAAAAGTAGTCACAGATGTCTCTCGGAAGACCTGAAACCCACCGGAGAGTAACACTGCCAACTGCTCTTCAATCTATGGCGCCCCTCTCTTTCCAACCCAGTGGCCATGCTTTTTTCAGCCTCACACTTTTATATTCCACAACTATCCTAGGAGGAGTCTAGCACACAACATTCCCATTTTAGAAAGAGACGTAGATCCAGAGAGTTATCACAAGCCAGATGTACAAATGTTCAACTATTACAACAAACACCAAAGGAACTCTGGAGCTCTGGGCTCCATAAAACTCCTGATGCCTTTCCTCCCTCCATCCACCACAAAGAAAAAGCAAACCTGAGGTGAACATCGACCACTGCGAAATGGAAGTTTTTGGTATACTCCTTGTAGTGTGAAAGGAAAAGCATGAGCCACTCATGGGACATCAAAACCCCAGAGACTCACCACTTGGGCAGGACCTTTCCCGAGGAGCCCAGGACACAACCTGTCACCAGATGGATGAGGCGAATTCGACTTCTCAGCACTTTGATTCGGTTTCCAAATTTTCTGTTTACAACCTCAATCCGCCAGAAGTCATTTGAGTCTCCTGTCCCATTCTGCCACATAAATCAAGAAAAAAATACAAAGAAAGTAAGATGACTTTAGAGAAGACGTATCAGAAAAGGGAGATGGTCACCCTTTCAGATGCCATCATGTAACAATTTTGTCAAAGACCAAACTGGCCTAAATGACTGAGGTGGGAAAGGGAACAAGAGGGCCATAGAAATATACCAAGTGACTGCCATTGTCCCAGCACTCGCAATTACAACCAAGAAAAGTAGTATAATTCCTGGAACCTTAAGTCTAATTCTTCACTTTATAGAACTAGAGTTTAAGTTCTAAATAAATGTTTTTGCCCTTAAACTAAACTCAAGACATCACCGTGTGCCAACAGAAATAAATTTGGGCTATTTGCATCCATTACTGGTGGCCATGGGGACACTCACTCATCGAAGAAAGGTCTGGCCTAGATATCGTACTGTGGAAATTAAGACAGTTGCATCTAATTCTCCTCAGGAAATGCCCACCAGAAAAAGTTGAAGTCCAGAGTCTTGGCTCTAGTATAATGTGGGATGAGCAAATAGAAAGAAGGTTGGGAATTCCACCTTAAGGAACCCAGAATCTTTACTGAAGCACCAAAGCCCTTGGAAGGGAACGTAACAGATAGTCATAAATCTACTTTCCCACTAGTTGTTTCTGTTTTCAAATTACTCCCCAAGCCATAAATACTCATAGAGCTTCCTCTATTAACTGCATCATCCCAAGGCAGTAAAAATCCAAAGCAATGTGGATAATATCCCTCTGTGGAACAGGGAAGTAATCCTTAAAAATAAAGCCAATGAGGGCTTCCCTGGTGGCGCAGTGGTTGAGAGTCCGCCTGCCGATGCAGGGGACACGGGTTCGTGCCCCGGTCTGGGAGGATCCCACATGCCGCGGAGCGGCTGGGCCCGTGAGCCATGGCTGCTGAGCCTGCGTGTCCGGAGCCTGTGCTCCGCAACAGGAGAGGCCACGGCAGTGAGAGGCCAGCGTGCCGCAAAAAAAAAAGCCAATGAGAATTTGGAATCTGGCAAAGGATAAACTTGTATATTCATCTGGGGTCATATTGTGGCCCTGTGGCTTCTAAGTATAATATGATTTTAAAAGAGACCCTTACAGTATTCATATTTGACATTTATTAAGTGTCAGAACATCAAAATGGCATGGTGATTATGGGAGGCAAGAAATGGAAACAAATAGACTTCATAGGCTGCCTTTCCCACAGCAAAAAGCCTAGCCAGAAAGTTCCTAAATGTTAAGAGTCCCTGTGCAGCCAATCGTTAGGAACATTCCAGAATTCTGGGGAGGATGTGTTCCACCACATGGCCCTGAGCCAGGCCCCACAGTTTTTGACATCCTGCTCACACTCGAGTGGCTCACTTACTATGCCATAGCCTGTGACCTGATAGTGCTTCCGGGTCAGGGGGGCCTCGTGATAGTGACTGTGCAAGTTCCGCGAAGTCCTAGAAATTAAAAGAGAGAAGTGCCACTATCCTGAAGAAAAGAGATGTGCAATGTTTCTTCTTTTACCAAGGCTACTCAGAGTCATCTGTTTGGATAAGAAAAATTAGAATCGGGGCTTCCCTGGTGGCGCAGTGGTTGAGAGTCCGCCTGCCGATGCAGGGGATACGGGTTCGTGCCCTGGTCCGGGAAGATCCCACATGCCGCGGAGCGGCTGGGCCCGTGAGCCATGGCCGCTGAGCCGGCGCGTCCAGAGCCTGTGCTCCGCAACGGGAGAGGTCACAACAGTGAGAGGCCCGCTTACCGCAAAAAAAAAAAAAAAAAAAAAAAGAAAAATTAGAATCCAAACCATTAAATCCAACATATCGGGAGGGACAGATGGTAGGAGTACTGGACCATATGCCAAGAAAGGGGCTTCACTTCCGAACAGGTGACAACTTCAGGTGGGGGGCAGGGGGATGACTGAACACATTGGTGGCTTTGAGGCAAGCTAGCCTGACTTATGAGGTAGGTTTAGGGAGAAGAAAATTAAAATTTGTAATCTACATATGCCTGAGATAGGTAAACTGCCTCCCTACCATCTATGCTTTCTATTCCTATCACCAGTTTTACAAAGTGGGGATTTGTGGGGGAAGTGGAGGGTTTAATTTAGATTTTATTTACTTTGTGCTTTTTGTAATAATCCTTACTTTATCCATAATAAGTAATCAATGTTCATTATAAAAATATTGGAAATTTTCAAAAATAAAATTTAGTTAATAAATTTTAATTTATTTTAAAAAATAAAATTTATTTAATAATAATAAAATTAAAATTTTAAGTATCCATAATCTTACTGACTAGGGAAAAAACACTGCTCATAGCTTTTCTATATGTATATTAAAAAAAAATCCCTGATTTAAAAAAAAAAATTCTGTATCTGACAATTCATATGAAATTTTTGCAGGGCTGCTTCTGTTGCCTATTTTTTCTGTTCATTCTTGCACATGGTGCCCTATTTCCTTGTATGCTTAGTTATTTTTTACTGTGTACTATTCACTGTCACTGAAAAACTATTTATAGGAATGGATAACCACGTCTTTCCCAAAAGAGGATTAACATTTGCTTCTAGCCAGGCACCTAGGGAACATTACCACAGTCTTAGGACCATGTTCATTTAAATTCATGGCCTGAAGATTTTGAGACCATCCAGGTGAAATGAATTTGGGTTGCAAATCCATGTGAAGATCAACTGGTAATTACAACTTCTCAGGAACCAGATTTAGTGTCCCCACCAACCTCACCCCCCACCCTGCTCTCCCAAACACACTCTGGATATAGGTAGATAGGGCAAATTTATCCTAACCCTAAGCCTTTGGGGGTTACAAATTTGGGGGAAGATCACAATAATTTACCACTTTGGGTGAGCCTAGAGCTTTGACTTTAAAACTTCTCTCTAGAGAAGTCAAAACCCAAAAATCAAAACTCAAGATTGTGGGTTCAAGGCAGAAGTAGCCACAGTGTCCCACTTTTTCTCTGGATTCCCCCTTTCACTGAGATTTTGACCTAGTAACTCCTTACTATCTTGTCAGTTCTTTATGCTTTTAAGAAGATGTTTCTACATTTTCCAGCATTTTTAGTCATTTTCAGTGAGAACACTGGTTAAATGAACTAGTTTGCCATATTCAGAAACAGACTCCTATACCTTTCTAAAGGCAGCCCCTTAAGAAGAAGCTTTGGGCAACTCAATTTTTTTCTTTCTTCCCCCTAGGAAAAGGGCAGTTGAAAGGTACCTTCAAAATCCAAAGCTTCCCAAAGCCAAAATAGGCAAAGTAATCATTCTCCCATTCTAGCACAGCAGCCTTGTTCCATTTACTAGAGCCTCATCCACATTTGACTTCTGTTTATTTCCAGCTTAAAAGAGCTCTGTACCTTTGATGCTCATGCCACTCATTTATCCCAAACAGCAAAGTTACTTACTCTTTGTGTTCTAGTCGAATGACGTCTCCATGTCTTACAAACTCCACCGGGAGTGAAGGGTCTAGGGGATCTGTCAAGAAGAAACAAGCATTGATGTCTGAAACCGTTCACTCATTAAGCTAGCATTAATCAAGGGCCTACCAGTAAAGAGTTATAGTACAACGTGGTATGCGCATGAGGTACTGACAGAGTGCTGTGGGACCAAAGCGAACTGTCTTAGAGGATGAAGGAAGGGTGTCCCAGAGATAATGACTGAAAAGACTCTCAAAGGAGAGGGAGAAGTTGTCAGGTGAACAAGTGGGGAAAAGCCACAGAGGTATGAAAGAGCAAAACTCATCTGAATCAGTGGCAAATGAATTCACGTGGTTAGGGAGGGTGGGCAGGAAGGAGAGTGGGAATAGGTGAGGGTGTGGACAAGTGGGGCCAGACTGTGTATGCCAGGCTAGGAAATGTGGCCTTTATCTGACAAGCACTGAAGCCCCCACTAGAGGATTTTTAAGCTGGGAAGCTAAATAATAAGACTTTCCTTTTAGAAGTAAAAATATAGTCTTTCAAATATTAATTCCATGCAAAAGACCATTTGCCCAGCTCTCTTCAAAATCAAATGTTAAACCCTGCATATTTTACCAGTGATTATCTTGTCTCTGGCAATAGACTTGATAAACGTGAGGCAAAGAAAATGATGAAAGAAAAGAACTACTTCTGTCTCATCAAGAAGTCAAGACCAGTGAGGATCTAGAAAAGGGACGACAGTGGAAAAGGAGTTCGCAGTAATCACAGCAACACAGAAGGTCCTTGCAAATTTCTGTCCCAGGCAGTAGACATTAACACTCAAGGTCAGGAAAGACAAATCTGCCAGGACAAATCACTGGCTCTCAACAGAATTAGAGAACTCAACTGTAGAAATGCCCATTCCTGCGCTGCCTTCTAAGGTCTCTTAAGAAGAATAATCAGGACTTCCCTGGTGGCACAGTGGTTAAGAATCCGCCTGCCAATGCAGGGGACACAGGTTCGATCCCTGGTCCGCAAAGATCCCACATGCCGCGGAGCAACTAAGCCCATGCACCACAACTACTGAGCCTGCGCTGTAGAGCCCACGAGCCACAACCACTGAGCCTGCAAGCCACAACTACGGAGCCTGCGTGCCACAACTACTGAAGCCCACGCTCCCTAGAGCCCTTGCTCCACAACAAAAGAAGCCACTGCAATGAGAAGCCCGTGCACCGCAACCAAGAGTAGCCCCTGCTCGCCGCAACTAGAGAAAACCTGCGCGCAGCAACAAAGACCCAACACAGCCAAAAATAAATTAATAAATTTATTTAAAAAAGAAGAAGAAGAATCAGCAAGATGACAAATCAAATAAGTCAAAGGGGAGGGAAGTTTTAGTTAATATGGATCTGTGGGAGAGGGGCACTTATGGCCATCAAGAACACAAAGACCTTTGTCTAGACAGTTCCCCCTTCCCAGAATGCCTGTAGTGATCTGCCTTCACACGAATCCTTAGTCACCGGAGTGATATGCAGCCACCTTAACCTGGAAGCCACAGTGGAATAACAGAACAGGGACGTTCAAAGACTTGGTCCGTGCCAACATGACTTTAGAAGGAAAGCTGGTCTTCCCTCAGAACCCCTCATTGCAACAGACTGCTTATGTTTGGCCTGTTGAATCAAAACAAAATCTGTAACAGTACTATAAGGGACAGAAATAGATCCTGCCCAAAGGTGTCATAATTTATACTACCAGGGAGTAGGATGCAAAGACAGTGGTCATGTAGGCCACGTTTCAAGCCTAAAAACCATGGCAATAAGGGGAGGTGGCGAAAGGAACAGAGAAGGTAAATTCAGATGAGCAGCTGCCCACTTCCCCACAAAGGCCAGGAGCAGCTGACTCGAGACAGGCTGAGCCAGGTGATGTTTGCTGAGGAGAGAACACCTGTGGCATAAGACAATCAGAAGGTGAGCTGGAGATGCCCTCTGTTCTGTTCTCTTCTCAGCTGCAGCAAAAGGCACAGTCTGCAGGTAGCCAGCTGTCTGACCAAAAAACCAGAAGATCCAGACATAGCCCTTGTCAAAAAGCCCTGGGAGCCCCATAGGTGTGCTTCAGAGCAGCTTCACCCTGGCCTGTCAGAGGCAGATGCGCAGGCATTGAGGGAGATCCCAGGCACCAGCCTAGATGAGCCCAGCCACAGGGCTGGCAGGCCCGCAGATCTCCAACAGACTGGCCCAGGCCTGGGATGACCAGTGGGCAGCAGCCCTATATCACATCCAGACAACCTGAGCTGTACCACATGCTGGGGTCTGCAAGGCTTGGTGTGCTCTAAATCAGAAATGAAAGCAGCCACAGTGTGCCCCAGGCACGTGTCCAGGTAACCTCTTCTGGATTAAGTCTGAGCCTCAGCTGTCTGAGTCCCATATATATGCTGTCTACAAGAGACCCACTTCAGACCTAGAGACACATACAGACTGAAAGGGAGGGGATGGAAAAAGATATTCCATGCACTTGGAAATCAAAAGAAAGCTGGAGTAGCAATACTCATATCAGATAAAATAGACTTGAAAATAAAGAATGTTACAAGAGACAAGGAAGGACACTACATAATGATCAAGGGATCAATCCAAGAAGAAGATATAACAATTATGAATATATATGCACCCAACATAGGAGCACCTCAAAACATAAGGCAACTGCTAACAGCTATAAAAGAGGAAATTGACAATAACACAATAATAGTGGGGGACTTGAACACCTCACTTACACCAATGGACAGATCATCCAAACAGAAAATTAATAAGGAAATACAAGCTTTAAATGACACAACAGACCAGATAGATTTAATTGATATTTATAAGACATTCCATCCAAAAATAGCACATTACACTTTCTTCTCAAGTGCACATGGAACATTCTCCAGGATAGATCACATCTTGGGTCACAAATCAAGTCTCAGTAAATTTAAGAAAATTGAAATCATATCAAGCATCTTTTCTGACCACAATGCTATGAGATTAGAAATCCATTACAGGGAAAAAAACGTAAAAAACACAAACACATGGAAGCTAAACAGTATGTTACTAAATAACCAAGAGATCACTGAAGAAGTCAAAGAGGAAATCAAAAAATACCTAGAGACAAATGACAACAAAAAGACTACGATCCAAAACCTATGGGATGCAGCAAAAGCAGTTCTAAGAGGGAAGTTTACAGCAATACAAGCCTACCTAAGGAAACAAGAAAAATCTCAAATAAACAATCTAACCTTACACCTAAAGAAACTAGAGAAAGAAGAAGAAAACAGAACCCGAAGTTAGAAGAAGGAAAGAAATCATAAAGATCAGAGCAGAAATAAATGAAATAGAAACAAAGAAAACAATAGCAAAGATCAATAAAATGAAAAGCTGGTTCTTTGAGAAGATAAACAAAATTGATAAACCATTAGCCAGACTCATCAAGAAAAAGAGGGAGAGGACTCAAATCAATAAAATTAGAAGTGAAAAAGGAGAAGTTACAACAGACACCACAGAAATACAAAGCATCCTAAGAGACTACTACAAGCAAACCTATGCCAATAAAATGGACAACCTGGAAGAAATGGACAAATTCTTAGAAATGTATAACCTTCCAAGACTGAACTAGGAAGAAATAGAAAATATGAACAGACCAATCACAAGTAATGAAATTGGAACTGTGATTAAAAATCTTGCAACAAACAAAAGTCCAGGACCAGATGCCTTCACAGGCGAATTCTACCAAACATTTAGAAAAGAGCTAACACCCATCTTTCTCAAACTCTTCCAAAAACTTGCAGAGGAAGGAACACTTCCAAACTCATTCTATGAGGCCACCATCACCCTGATAGCAAAACCAGACAAAGATACTACAAAAAAAGAAAATTACAGACCAATATCACTGATGAATATAGATGCAAAAATCCTCAACAAAATACTAGCAAACGGAATCCAACAACACATTGAAAGGATCATACACCATGATCAAGCGGGATTTATCCCAGGGTTGCAAGGATTCTTCAATATACTCAAATCAATCAATGTGATACATCATATTAACAAACTGAAGGAGAAAAACCATATGATCATCTCAATAGATGCAGAAAAAGCTTTTGACAAAATTCAACACCCATTTATGATAAAAACTCTCCAGAAAGTGGGCATAGAGGGAACCTACCTCAACATAATAAAGGCCACATACGACAAACCCACAGCAAACATCATTCTCAATGGTGAAAAGCTGAAAGCATTTCCTCTAAGATCAGGAACAAGACAAGGATGTCTACTCTCACCACTATTATTCAACATGGTGTTGGAAGTCCTAGCCATGGCAATCAGAGAAGAAAAAGAAATAAAAGGAATACAAATTGGAAAAGAAGAAGTAAAACTGTCACTGTTTGCAGATGACATGGTACTATACATAGAGAATCCTAAAGATGCCACCAAAAAACTACTAGAGCTAATCAATGAATTCGGTAAAGTTGCAGGATACAAAATTAATGCACAGAAATCTCTTGCATCTCTATACACTAATAATGAAAAATCTGAAAGAGAAATTATGGAAACACTCCCATTTACCACTGCAACAAAAAGAATAAAATACCTAGGAATAAACCTTCCTAGGGAGACAAAAGACCTGTATGCAGAAAACTATAAGACACTGATGAAAGAAATTAAAGATGATACAAACAGATGCAGAGATATATACCATGTTCTTGGATTGGAAGAATCAATATTGTGAAAATGACTATACTACCCAAAGCAATCTACAGATTCAATGCAATCCTTATCAAATTACCAACGGCATTTTTTACAGAACTAGAACAAAAAATCTTAAAATTTGTATGGAGACACTAAAGACCCCGAATAGCCAAAGCAGTCTTGAGGGAAAAAAATGGAGCTGGAGGAATCAGACTCCCTGACTTCAGACTATACTACAAAGCTACAGTAATCAAGATAATATGGTACTGGCACAAAACCAGAAATATAGATCAATGGAACAAGATAGAAAGCCCAGAGATAAACCCATGCACCTATGGTCATCTAATCTATGACAAAGGAGGCAAGGATATACAACAGAGGAAAGACAGTCTCTTCAATAAGTGGTGCTGGGAAAACTGGACAGCTACATGTAAAAGAATGAAATTAGAACACTCCCTAACACCATACAGAAAAATAAACTCAAAATGGATTAGAGACCTAAATGTAAGATTGGACACTATAAAACTCTTAGAGGAGAACAGAGGAAGAACATTCTTTGACATAAATCACAGCAAGATCTTTTTTGATCCACCTCCTAGAGTAATGGAAATAAAAACAAAAACAAACAAATGGGACCTAATGAAACTTAAAAGCTTTTGCAAAGCAAGGGAAACTACAAACAAGACGAAAAGACAACCCTCAGAATGGGAGAAAATATTTGCAAATGAACCAATGGACAAAGGATTAATCTCCAAAATATATAAATAGCTCATGCAGCTCAATATTAAAAACACAAACAACCCAATCCAAAAATGGGCAGAAGGGCCTCCCTGGTGGCGCAGTGGTTGAGAGTCCGCCTGCCGATGCAGGGGATACGGGTTCGTGCCCCGGTCTGGGAGGATCCCATATGCCGCGGAGCGGCTGGGCCCGTGAGCCATGGCTGCTGAGCCTGCGCATCCGGAGCCTGTGCTCCGCAACGGGAGAGGCCACAACAGTGAGAGGCCCGCATACCACAAAAAAAAAAAAAAAAAAAAAAATGGGCAGAAGACCTAAATAGACATTTCTCCAAAGAAGACATACAGATGGCCAAGAAGCACATGAAAAGCTGCTCAACATCACTAATTATTAGAGAAATGCAAATCAAAACTACAGTGAGGTATCACCTCACACTGGTTAGAAAGGGCATCATCAGAAAATCTATAAACAACAAATGCTGGAGAGGGTGTGGAGAAAAGGGAACCCCCTTGCACTATTGGTGGGAATGTAAATTGATACAGCCACTATGGAGAACAGTATGGAGGTTCCTTAAAAAATTAAAAATAAAACTACCAGATGACCCAGCAATCCCACTACTGGGCATATACCCAGAGAAAACCATAATTCAAAAAGACACATGCACCCCACTGTTCACTGCAGCACTGTTTACAATAGCCAGGTCATGGAGGCAACCTAAATGCCCATCGACAGATGAATAGATAAAGAAGATGTGGTACATATATACAAAGGAATATTACTCAGCCATAAAAAGGAACAAAATTGGGTCATTTGTAGAGACATGGTTGGATCTAGAGACTGTCACAGAGAGTGAAGTAAGTGAGAAAGAGAAAAACAAATATCGTATATTAACCCATATATGTGGAACCTAGAAAAATGGTACAGATGAACCGGTTTGCAGGGCAGAAATTGAGACACAGATGTAGAGAACAAACGTATGGACACCAAGGGGGGAAAGCGGCCGGGGGTGGTGGTGGTGGTGTGATGAATTGGGAGATTGGGATTGATATGTATACACTGTTGTCTATAAAATGGATGACTAATAAGAACCTGCTGCATAAAAAAATTAATAAAATTAAATTTAAAAATTAAAAAAGAAAAGACAGCTCTAAGAGATCTTATCTGACTTGCTCACTGCTTATCCCTATGCCAACAACAGTCCTTGGAACGTAGCAGGGGCTCAATAAATAACTGTTGAAAGGATAACTGACATCCGTAAAGATGGCAAAAAATGCTCAGGAAAGCCCATCCCAGTACCATTCTTTTGGAGGCATGAGAAATGTTAAGGAGGGCTCAGAGTAAGTAATAATACAAGAAGCGCCAGTTCCCTACCGCATTACCTGAGTCTGTATTATGTTTCTTGATAATCCACAGGTTGTTGTAGTCCTTGTGCAAATAGGTGGTGACCTGGTGGGGTGGGGGAGGGAGGAGGAGGTGGGAGGGAGAAGACAGTCACTATCAGCACAGCCAGCCACAGGACAATCAATAGCAAGCCAATGTTGCTTAAGCCTTTTTCAGAATCCCCAGCCACCAACCCGAGGGGCTGTGTTTCCCAACAGGTCTCAGAAGTAGCATTTGGTGAATGCTATTTTCTCTCCTTCCTTCTACATTTAGAGGTCTTTTCCCACAAAAGCCTTTTTGATTTGTCTCTGTGTACCCCTCTGCATCCTATCTTTCAACTTCCCACCTCCTAGAGGGAGGAACCATAACATCTTGTGTAACACAGTCTCCAGCACACAAAGAAAATTTAGTGCATTTTAAAAAAGTCATCAAGACCATGTCTCAAACTTTCTAAATGAAAAATTCATGCTATGATATTTTCTAGAATATGGCCAAATATTTTCTAGAATATGGCCAAATGAAACGAAAAAAGCTCTATTAATATCTTATCCTAGAAGCCTGAAGTTTTAGACATAGCCATTTTGTATATACTGATTTTTTTAAAATTGTATGTGTGTGCATGTGTGTACACGCATATAATGTTGCAATTAAACTACCAGCAAAAATCCTGGGAACAATATACATGTCCAATACTAAAAGAAGAGTTACGTGCTGGTTATATCCACAGGACAGAATATTATACAGCCGCAGAAAATGTTTCAGGGCATTTTTACCCAGCACAGGAGAAGGCGTATAACATGCTGCTGTTGAAAATGGTTACCATTTATCACTAGGCACTGCTCTAAGCACTGGACACGTCTTATCTCTAGGTTGTAGGTACTATGGTTACCCCCACCTTACTTACAAGCAAACTGAGGGTAAGTAATTCGCTGAGGTTAAGTAAAGGTCTCACAGCTTGTCAGCTTGAGAGACAGGATTCAAACGGAGGGAGGGAGCTAGCTCCAAAGCTCCCAGGATAGAGACTGCATACATACAATTATGCTAATTATGTATACAAGCACATAAATACCCAGAAGCAACGGAAACAAAGGCATCTCTCTTACAACGTGAGTTTTAATAACTCCAATTGGACAAAACATGACTTATTTACTTGCAAAGAGATTTGGAATTAGCGTGTAGGAAAATAATTATGCGTGTATTATGGCTGCTTTGTTTCAGTGGCTTTTGCTTTCTCAGAAATAATTAGGGATAATGGTATTAAGAACATACAAGTTAAAAGTTGTGGCAGCCACAGATAAATTAAGTCCACACTCCCCAACAAAAGCTGCATACATCAAGTTCACCCAACTTGATTTTGCTCAAGGATGTTAAGCTTTTGTGGTGCTCGTGTGTGCACTCTGTGCTGTCATTTTGTTTTTTGTTTTTACAAAAACCATTATTATTAAAATTCCTATTAGAAAAATCACTTATTTATTGTGAATATAGTCCATGGCCTCTTTTTCCCCTTGAAACATTTATTTTTACAATGGAGTTTTTTATAATATGAGGTCTCCTAGGGACACAGGTAAGCTATTACAGCAGAATGTTGTACATCACACTATGTGGATAAACATTGATCTTGGATTATGTGTAACTTAAGGTTTTTTTTATACTTTTCTACACTTTCCAATCTTACTTTATAAACGTTATGCTTTAAAAACATTTAAAAATCGAGACCTAGAGCTGTTAACAAGACATTAAACTACAGGGCAGAGAGGACTACTAGAGGTTATTTAGTGCGGTCCCCACAATTTACAGATGAAGACACAGGCTGTGAAAGGCTCAGTGACTCAGTCAGTGACAAAGCCAGGCTCTCTGTCCCTTGGCCTAATGTGCTCTCTCTAGATGACTGTCACAACTTCATGCCTCCACCCATGGGCTTCAAGTGTGTAACACTAAGACCAGCTTAATAGGGCCTTTCAGAACGTGGCTCTTCTCTCCCTTTGCACAGTATAGATGTTCCTGGTCACCACATCTGTAACTTTATCTCCTACGTGACACCAGTAGCAAGGTATCACTATGGAAGGGCTAGCAGTACATTAGACTCTTCTGGAGAGCTTAAAACCAAAACAAAAATGCACAATGCATGGGCCCCATCCTAGGTCAATTAAGTCAGAATCTCTGGGGTGGACCTCAGGCATCAGAATTTTTTAAAAGCTCTCCAGTGAACTCTAAAGCGCAGCCAGGGTTGAGAACCACTGCGTTAGAGAGAAGCAGAGAGTCAAGAATGGGAAACTGGGCTTCCCTGGTGGCGCAGTGGTTGAGAGTCCGCCTGCTGATGCAGGGGACACGGGTTCGTGCCCCGGTCCGGGAAGATCCCACATGCCGCGGAGTGGCTGGGCCCGTGAGCCATGGCCGCTGGGCCTGCGCGTCCGGAGCCTGTGCTCCGCAACGGGAGAGGCCACAACAGTGAGAGGCCCGCGTACCGCAAAAAAAAAAAAAAAAAAAATGGGAAACTGATACCAAAACCCAATACTCTGGGTCAACTTTCTAGTAAATAGGGAAATAATAACAATAAAATATATTGAGAAGCAAACGTTTTTCACAAAGTAAAGATTTTGGTCATCTTGCAGGAAGAGAAACTTCACTTCAAGCTTCTCAGAGCAGCAGCCAGCCCTGAAGCCCCGACCTCTGCACTCTCCTCTCCTCGGGTCACTGCATCCGAGGCCTCCGCCCTGCCCACGCCATGGAAGCCACCCTTGTCAGAGTTGCCAGGCCTCCCACGTTGCCCTTCGAAGGCCTCTTCCTCTGTCCTCACCTTCTCCGAGGTCTCTGCAGCACCTGAACTGCTGGCGTCTCCTCCCACTGGAGACCCTCTGCTCAGCACTCTCCTCCTGTTCTCCTCCAACCGCCCCCCACGTCCACCCTTTCCTTCTCAGCCGCTTCTACCAGCGCCACTCTGAGCGCCTTTAATGCTGCCTTACGTGCTGCTGCTCCCCAGGGCTCCTCTGCTGGCCCTCCTCCCTCTGCACCTCCCTTCAGGGCAATGTCACCCATCCCACTGTGTCACTGACACCTGTATGCTACACACTCACGGCAGAGCTAAAATACACAAAGAAAACTCATCTCCAAAGCCATGCTTCCTCCTCCATTTCTGATTATGGTGAAACAGCGTTATCACACAAACACCTCGACCTCCAGACTACAGACCTGGACATGGCTCATCCCTGACATCTATCAGTTACCAGGCCCTGGCATTCAACCTGTGAAGAGTTTCCTGAATCACTTCCCACCTCTCTCCCTGTGGTCTCTGCCTCCCGTTCACCATCCTTTGTCATGATTATTGCCTCTAGTCTCCTCCTCCTTCCAATCCACCACACTCCTGCTAGAGCAGTCCTTCTAAACTAGAAATCTAAGCACATCTTGTCCCTTAATAAGTTTCAGTGCCTCCCCAGCGTCTACAGAACAAAATTAAATCTACTGTACCACGTAAGGCCTCTCCATAATCTGGCCCCACGGACCTCTCCAACCCTATCCTTCTCCCTCTCAGGCATCATCCACCACAGCCACATCCACCACTCCTTAACGTGGACGCCGACAGTTTCACTCACTCGTTCACATCATACTCACGGCTAATCCTCCAGAATGCACGTCATACGGATTATCTCACTTAATCCTCACAACAACCTTATGATGGAGAGAAGTACTACTTATCTTCCCCAATTTAAAGATGAGCCCACTGAAGCACAGAAAGGTCAAGGAATTTGTTCAAAGTCACACTCTAGTGGAACCAGGATTCGAACCCAGATAAACTAGTCTGGTTCCCAAGCCTGTGTTTATAACCATTACGCTCTACCTATCATCCACTTCGTGCCAGGCACTGAGCCTTCCAGGAGCCAGCAATCAAACAGCAAAGAGACAGGAGGAAGGAAGCACTCACAATTCAATGCGAAGAGGGTTACCACACAGGCTTGTAAAGGTGCCGAGAAAGCCGCCCACACCAGACGCACCTAACCCAGGAGCAGGCAGAGGTAGGTCATGGTGGTCAGAGGGGAACTCCCCAGCTGAAGCCTAAGGAAGCTGGAGTTAGGCAGAGGAAAAGGATGTTTCAAGCCGGGGAAACAGTGCGGGTAAAGGAGAGGAAGCCAGAAAGAGAACGGAGGGTTCAGTCATGGCAAACAGCTTAGTGCTGCCGCAACACAAGCGCACAAAGGGCTCACTGACCTGCTGCTGGCGGGCGCCGATGCCCTCGGGGTAGAGGTGCCCGTGCGAGTGGAGGTAGCCGACGGCCATCCGCGCGCTCTTCACGGTGATCACAGAGCCATAGGCCAGGTCTGCAGGCAGACGGCGACGGCGTGAGCTGGCGCAGCGCTAGACCTGCCCCTGACTGCAGGGGCCGCCGAAGCCACAGGCCTCCCCAACCCCTAACAGACTCCACTGGGCCCCGGACTGCCGAAAGCAAGATGCGCGGCTGCCTTCTCACCCCAGTGGAGTCAACTCAAGCGGAGTTCACCAAATAGTCTCTCCTGTCCCCTCCCCTCCCTCCTAAGGACTTCAGAAGAAGCTGGGTATTAACCACGCTATTATCAAGGCAAAAGACTAGGAACAACTTGTCCTTCAGTCAAGGTCTATCATATACATTCCATGGATTAAAGAAGGAAGAAGCATCTTATATCTTCATCTGGAATGTTCTCCAAGATACAGTGTTACCGTAGACTGTTAAGAGAGACCTTTCACTATATATCCTTTTGTGCCTTTTGAATCTAGTACCACATGTGGTAACTGTTCAATGGTGTTCTGGGTTTTTACTCTGAATTAAAAAAAAACAAAAACAAACCCCAGAGTAAACAGCTTACCCAGGAGCACCCATCCCCTCCCCACACAGGCCCCGGCTTATGGAGGAGCCTCTTTGCCTTCTGACTGTCCCTCTTCTCCACGCCCTGCAATCTGGCTGCCCGCCATTCCCCACTCCACCAGCGCTGGCTGCTCCTGTCTCCCTTTGTTCGTTCATTTGGTCGTTAGACCGTATCGATTACACGGTGGATCCAAAGGTGGAGGAGACCTGGCTACAGACCTAGTGGAGCCCAGTCTTGGGGACGATGGCGTCACACACTGAGCAGCACAGGATGATCAGCAAACGTTCCATCAAAGGTGCGACAGTGTGTGACATGGTGGGAGCCCAGAGTAGAGTAGAACAAATTCTTGCCCAAACAGTAAAAAGAGGAGGGCTTGATGGAAGAGAATATAGCTGAGCCAGGCCTTTTAAATAACGAGTAGAAATTTGCTAACCCCACCACTCCATCCTTCTAAGTCCCCGTGCTGGGCAACACACGCAGCCCCGCACGCTGCCGACCGCAGCTGCTTCTCGGTTATGCTCTGTCCCCCACCTCAACCCCACATGCCCTCACGGACTGCCCCTGAGCAGCCCCTCCCTCCTGCAACCCCAGTGGCCTGACCGCACCCTGTCGTCTTCCTCTTTCTGCAGTTTCCTCACAGACCACAGCCACTGCACAGCATCGACCACCCCTTACTTGGCTAGTCCTCCTTTGGAAGCCTCAGCCCCAAGCCCACTGGCCCCACTGCATGGATTTCCTCAAGCATCTCAAAGCTGACTTCTCCAGTGTGAAACCCAGTGTCTGCCTTTCCGAACCAATTTTGCCTGCTTTCCTATTTTTCATTCTTTCCACACTCCGGGCGGGCCCACTGTGTTCTAGGCCCCGGAGAGACTAGAAGACATTGTCCTTGCCTCCAGGAAGCCATGACCTGGCCCCGACCTATCTTGTCAACCTTATCTTCCAGTATTTTTCTGCATATAACCTATGCCTTAACTTTTGCCCTGTTCTTGGCTTTGATCATGCTCTCCCTTCTGCCTGATACGCCCTCTCCCCCGTCTCCCTCTGCTGAAATCTACCCATTTTTCCAGGGCCTGACTCCGAGGCAACTCACTCACTCTAATCAACCCCCAACCCCCTAACAGAAGTGATCTCCTACACCTTTGATCCCCACAGCTCTGCGTTCCCTCTTTCTATACTTAACACATACGGTCACATCATGCAGAGGTCCTCTACTGCAGACTCTACTCCAGACTCTCTACTCTGGAGGGCATCCACTTACAGCCTCCGACGTGGCTAACACTTGCTCAGTTACCCGGTGTGAATAGTGAATGGATGCGAGTAGCAGGATACTCTGGTGGGAACTGACCTCTAGCCCTGAAGGGCCTTGTTCCTTCACCAGATTCTCTCTGTTGGTCTTCCCACAGCCACGACGGACAAGTTATTCTTTAGGGTCAAAGAGCTCGTTGCTCAGGACGTCTTCCTCTGCACTTCCTGTGTTCCTATTCACTCTCTTGAGTGCTTGGACCAGATTTAACTGGATCTCTCTCCCACTTTGCCCATCTAAAATAACTCAGGCTGTCATATCATCTTTTCCAATTCAACTCCCAGGAATCCCTTCTGTCCTTCCACCTTTGTAAAGGACAAGAGACACTCACGTTCAGGGATGGAAGCATTGTGAAGGTTGTTTCCTGAAAGCCGGGCCTGGAAGGCAGAACTGAAGAAGCCATCACCAGGACCACTGTGGGGAAAGGCAGAGGGAAGACAGCCAAATTAATGGAGTGAAACTGTGATTTCCCAGGAGCCCTAGGAAGAGCTCTGCACAGCTGGTTTAAAAGAAGTACAAGGGAGTGGCAGTGTGGTATTGTGGACAGACATGGGGGATAGAGTCAGAGAAACTGGGGTCCAAATTACAACTCAGCCACTTACTAGCTAGGTGAACTTTGGAAGATACCTGGCCTTGTTTAGCCTCAATTCTTCATTCATAAATCAGGGATTTAAAAAAAAAAATCAAAGGAATTATTATGGGACTTCCCTGGTGGTCCAGTGGTTAAGACTCTGTGCTTACAATGCAAGGGACGCGGGTTGGACGCGGGTTAGATCCCTGGTCGGGGAACTGAGATCCTGCATGCCGTGTGGCACGGCCAAAAATTTAAAAAAAAAAAGAATTATTATGACTAAATGAGATAACGTATATAAAATGCTGAACACAGTTCCTGACACATAGTCACTACCTGTTAAATGGGAGCTGTTGCTGGTGTTATTGTTATTAGTATCCTCACTCCAACTGCACATGCTTATGGTGGCCCGTCCCTGTTAAGCACAAGGAACTGTGTTTAGGGACAAGGGGCAGTTTGGCTATTAGAACATTCTCTTCTTCCTTCAGGCCAGGGTACCCAAAAGATAGAACATAGGAGGAAACCAACAGGAAAAAAACCCTGGGTCCCCTCCGAGCATCCCAACCAGACCCAGGAAATCACACGGCCCCTCCATAGGCTTAGAGGCAAGAGGAAGACTGGAAGCGAGACACTGGAAAGGCTCTGGCTGTACCTTTTATTCAGCACCATGAAGTGAACAGCGTACGTGGCCGTGTAGAGAGCCAGCGGCAGCACTATGAGGCACAGGATGCGAGCGGTCAGATGTTTTCCCACCGTCACCTGCAAACCAAGCCAGTGCAGGGTGCTGGGCATATGAGGCATTATTATGCCTTATGCCTGACATGTGTGTTATCTGTAAGTTTTTATGTGTAAGTCATAATCAGAAACAATTGAAAAACTAATGGCTATCAAGAAAGAAAGATATGGGGAAACCCTAAGCCTTCCCATAACACCCCCCACCAACCAAGCACTGCAGGGGGCTGAACCTGTGCCAGCCCTCCACTGCCTGTCCAGACCCTCACCGAGGACCCCGGGCTGTCCCCACGTTACTGCCAAGGTGTGGCCTGCATCTTCAGCATCGTCACTCATCACTCCCTCTCCATCCTAGTCACACTGACGCCCTGCACTTTCCCCATGCTTCTTGCACTGTACCAGCCCCACCCATCACATTGATGACTCCTCCTTATCTTAACTTTGGGCCTCAGCTTCCTCCTAGAAGCCTTCCTGGATTGCCCGAGACTGGGCTTGTGCTCTCCTCTGAGCTTTCACAGCCCTTGTAGGCTGGACCATGACTTATTTTTCTTTCTTTCTTTCTTATTTCTCTCTCTCCATTGTCTCTAGAGGGCAGGAATCTTGTCTTAATCATCTGCATATTCTGTGTCTCACCCTTAGCAGATGGTCTGTCTATATGTTCTGAATGAATAAATGGACTTGTTGGGACTTTGGTTCAGAGGTGCATTACAGCAAAGTATCAATAGTTCAGGCCTGGAGTCAGCCTCGCCTGTTTGAATCCTAGCCCTGAAGGGCCTTGTTCCTTCACCCAAGGAACATACTACTTGTATGACATACTACTTGTATGACTTTGGGAACGTTATCACCTCTCTAGGTCTCAATTTCCTCATTTGTCAAGAGGGTAATAAGTACCTGCCTCACGGGTTTGTTATGAGGAGGAAGTGAGATGGTGAAGGTAAAGCATTTTGCATACTGCCTGACACAGAGTCAGCTCTTAATAAATAATATTGTAATAAACCATAAGGCCCTTACAAGCCTCCAGACCCAGAGACTCTGGGTCAGGAAAAGAAAATTTTAAGTTCAGAAAGTCAGTCTACCAATTTTACCTCAAGTCCCAGGCAGCCAGTGTCTGTCACACATTTGGCATGAGCCCAGATGGACAGAATCCCCTGGCTGGGTTGTTTGCAAAGCATTTAAAAACCAATGCAGGGACAAATGCCAAAAGAGAATCCCAAGGATATCAGTCCATCCTCCCTCTTTATACCTCTCCAGCCGGTCAGCCACGGCCCACTCCCTGCTGCCCTGCTCCCTACAGAGGGCAGCCGGATGCAGCCCACCTCGGGCCCAGAACACGGCTGTTCTGCCACCTGCAGCAGAAGCAGAGAAAGACCACTGGCTCTGCTAAGCGAGGAGCGGGGGAGCAAAGACATTTCTACAAGTTCTCACCATTGAAAGACTGAGGTCTCCAAACAGGTGCCAAAGGTCTGAAAGGGTGTTCCACCCCACTTGCAGGATGATAAAGAGGCCAACAAACTTGACCCCCAGAGCACCAGCTAGATTAACGCCAGTCAGGCTGAGCCAGAGCCACCAGGGGGCAGAGAAGGGCCTGAAAATCAACAAGGCACAGAGTTCAGTTTGGCAGCTGGAACCAAACTCAAAAGCAAGAGCAGCAATGGGGAAGGCAGAGGTCCTCTGACTCTGGGAGGCTGCACTGTGGCCTCTCTCTTGAGGGCTCCCAACCTCAGGGACCATGCATGGCTCCGAGGAGGATGTGGTCTGTGAAACCCCTGAAACTGCAGGAAGCACAGTGTGAGAGTCAGTAGGTGATTCTTCTGGGGAGAAGGGCCATCGCTTTCCTCGCTAAGTACAGGGCTTCAAGTAAGCAAGAGGCTTATTCTTCAGTGGTGACCCATCAAGTGGAAGGAAAAGGAAACTCCAGAGAAGCCTGATGGATTCAGGCAGCCCTGTCCTTTGTGCCACCTCTGGACCCTGTAAAAGCCAGCAGTTACTGAGTGCCTACTATGTGTCAGGCACTGTTGCAAGCACTTTACACGTATTAACTCATTTTTTTTTACATCTTTTTTTTTCTTTTTTTTTATTAGTTTCTGCTTTATAACAAAGTGAATCAGTCATACATATACATCTGTTCCCACATCCCTTCCCTCTTGCGTCTCCCTCCCTCCCACCCTCCCTATCCCACACCTCCAGGCAGTCACAAAGCACCGATCTGATCTCCCTGTGCTATGCGGCTGCTTCCCACTAGCTATCTACCTTACGTTTGGTAGTGTATATATGTCCATGCCTCTCTTTCGCTTTGTCACAGCTTACCCTTCCCCCTCCCCATATCCTCAAGTCCATTCTCTAGTAGGTCTGTGTCTTTATTCCTGTCTTACCCCTAGGTTCTTCATGACATTTTTTTTTCTTCTTATCCCTACAACCCCCTGGAGGCAGATCCTGACATCAGCCTCTTCTTCCACACGAGGACTCGAGGTACAGAGAGGTTAGGTGATACAGCCAACTGGCAGGGGAGCACAGTGCTAAGCCCAGCAGTCAGTTCCCAAGCTTGCTGCATTTAGATCGCCTGGTGCTCTGAGCTGCTGTCTCCTCATCCCCTGGCTGACCCCCTGCCACAGCAAATGCTCCTGAACAGCCAAGACCTATGTGTTCCTGTACCTCTAGCTCCTGGCACAGTACCTGGCACATAGTATGTATTCAAGAAATGGCAGGTGGAAGGGGACGTGGTGCACGTGGAAGATAACCCAAATCCGGAGAGAGCTGGTGGTCACTGCTTGGTTGTGGTGAAACCAAGGTGACTTCTGAAAAAGCCTTGGCAGAGCCAGCTCTTTTGGTCTGAATAAAATGAATGACCTACTCTACTCTCTCAGAGGCAGAAGGATGATCTGGAAGGGACTATTCTGGAAGAAGGCCAGGCCCTCCAGAACAGCTTTAGAATTGACTGGGGCCTGCAGGGATCCTCTCGACTGATGTAGACCCTTCAAGCCAACCTTTATATACCTTATTCCCATCACCAAGTCAGGATTGGCTGCAACCACTGAGGGCAGGGAGACAAACAGTTCCCAGGCAATATCTATTCTGGTGCCCCCCACCCGAAGCACCACACCCACCCTGTCCCTGGTCATTACAGAAATTCTAGAGCTGCCACAGCTTCTGACACCCCCTCCCAAAGATGGTGTTTCTGACCTGTTGGCACAGGAGTTGTACTTGACCATGCTCAGCATGGCAGCCATGATGAAGAACATCAAGATGGGGTCAAGGAGGATGTACTGGGACAGAGTGAGGCATCCTGTGTCTGAAAAACATGAGCTCAGTGGTCAGAAAGTGGAATCCGAGATGGGCCCCCCTGAGAATCAAACACCCCAGTGGTAAGAAACAGTCCCCCTTGTGCTTAGTTGCATTTGTGCAGTCAAGATTAGATGGGCAACTGAGTCATCTGGAAGGTGGAAGGCCACAGCTTTGGGGTACACCAAAGCCCAATGATACGAAAGAATATCTCACACTGCTTCCAGGCCCTTGACCCACAAAGGGATCATGTCATTCATTCAGATACAGTGATCCTGAGATGAGGGCTCCTACTAATGTCCACCATCAAAAAGGGAGTTCTGCTACCATGCTTATGCAGCCACAAACTACATACACCCAGGAAAGAATCTTACCATTTCATATGAAGTCTCTGTTGGGAGTTGATTCTCCATGCAGGTGCTGAAGTGATTTTTTTTTAAAACAAAATTTCATTACATCATGGCCTGGGCTGAGTCCTCCAATGTCTTCCCATCTCATTCAGACTAACAAGCTCCTTCAGACAGCCTCAAGACGGCCACCAAAGCCTTCATGGTCTCCCCACCTAGCCAGCCTCCTCTCCCAACACCCTCTGCCTCACTCACTCTACTCTGGCCTCACTGGTCTTCTTGCTGTTCCCTGAATCCACCAAGTGCTGCCTTGCACCAGGACCACTGCACATGCTATTTCCTCTGCCTGAACACTCTTCCCTCAGATCTCTGCATGGCTTAATCTTTGGCTTCGCTCAGGTCTCTGCTCAAGGCCACATCCTCAGGGGGCTCTTCACAGACCACCCTGCCTAAAACATAATCACTCCCCATTACTCTATCCCTTACCCTACCCTATTTTCTACATTGTACTTATTGCTTAAGGTGCTACATTACAGACTTAATTTACTTGCTTATTTATCATCTGCCCCACTAATGAGCAAGCTCCATGAGAGCAGTGTCTCATCAGCGTACCCTCTGAGGCCAAGAAAGTGGCTTAGCACAGAGTAGATGCTTGAAAATAGTTGTGGAATGAAAAATGAATAAACGAATAACTGAAGAGGGAAGTTAAAGACCCAAGGAAAAAGCCACCAGTCCTCTAGAAAGAGACCCTGTAGTCTTGAAACATTATCTGTCAAAGCAAAGCCAGAGGGACTTCCCTCGTGGTGCAGTGGTTAAGAATCCGCCTGACAATGCAGGGGACACAGGTTTGATCCCTGGTCCAGGAAGATACCACATGCCGCAGAGCAACTCAGCCTGTGCACCACAACTACTGAAGCCTGCGCACCCTAGAGCCTGCGAGCCATAACTACTGAGCCCACACACTGCAATTACTGAAGCCCACACACTCTAAGGCCTGTGTGCCACAACTACTGAAGCCCGCGTGCCTAGAGCCCATGCTCCGCAACAAGAGAAGCCACCGCGATGAGAAGCGCGCACACTACAGCGAAGAGTTAGTCCCTGCTCACTGCAACTAGAGAAAGCCCGCGCGCAGCAATGAAGACCCAACGAAGACAAAGAAAAAAAAAACAAAGCCAGAATCGCCCCTAAATTCACCACCTAAACTGGTCTGGACTTCTTCAAATGTTAAGCTCTACGAGGTCAGGAATTCACTTTCATGTGAGCAAGGCTAGAAACAGGATCAATTTCTATGGATCAATTCTCAATTAGCCATGTGAGAATTATCCACAGAAATAAAGTTCCCATTTTGTTATCCTCTGCCACCCAGCTACTTCTGTGGCATCTACCTTTGCATTCAGTTGAAATTAGTTTAAGGAATGCAAACTAATCTTGACAGTAACCTAAGAGAAGCAGAATTAGAACTGTAAGCCTCCTTCAAACACACACACACGCACACACACACACACACTTACACACAAGCACACATAAACTTGTTATCCATTCCAAACTCAAATGTGGATAACTTGCAGATAATCTATTCCTTGGGATTACCCATACCAACTCACCACTCCAATAATATAAAGGCTTGCTACATATAAGTATTTATATATGTAAGTATTACTAGTGAATAAAAGGAGACTTGCAATACATTTACCCAATCCTCAAGTTACTTAAGAACTGGGCCCGTAGACAGGATCTTTAAGCATATTGATTTCCAGCTACATTCATAGTGTGGCAGTCAATATCCCAAGAAACGTGGTCTAGGACAACTTACCAAAGGTGAGGAGGGCAGCCGTGAGCAGCGCTGCCGGGAGGGACTGGGACAGCTCCAGAACAGTGAGGTAGGCAAAGGGGATCAGCAAAGCACCGAGGAACGCACAGAACTATGGAAGGACGGGAGAAGCAGTCAAGTAACTAACTCAGCAAAGCAGCAGGGACCTACTTGGCTCGGTACAAACTAATCTTTTAAGATGGAGGGCCCTGATGATGGCATGACTTGGTGACCTAAAATCACCTGTGATATGTTTAAATATGAAAGGGGTGGTGTAACAGTGAAGCATCAAATCAAGCAACATTTCCCATTAAGCACCAACTTGTGCACTGACAAGAAATCAGCAAAGTTCAGCCAGGGACGTGTGGGCAAGACGGCCCACGATTTCAAGTGGGAGACTCCGGGAATGGACCGTCCCATCATTGCTAGCTGTGACCTTGACAAAGTCACATCTCTGTATCTCAGCCTCTCCTTCTGTGTAATGTGAAACTTAAGAGTTCCTACCTCATAGGGTTTACTTTTTAGATTAAATGAGCTAAAGTTTATTACCACATAGAAAGCTCTTGATAAACACTAGCTTCTGTTATGAAACTGGGTGCAAGTTGAGAAATACCTCTCTGAAGGTGTTTTAATATTTTAGAGAACTCTAATGTTATTTCTGTTATTTTTCCCTTGGTCCTTTTATTCAATCACATCAGGAATCACTCTTTAATCTATAGGTTGTATTTTTTTTTTTTTTCGCTACGCGGGCCTCTCACTGTTGTGGCCTCTCCCGTTGTGGAGCACAGGCTCCGGACATGCAGGCTCAGTGGCCATGGCTCACGGGCCCAGCCGCTCCGCGGCATGTGGGATCTTCCCGGACCGGGGCACGAACCCACGTCCCCTGCATCAGCAGGTGGACTCTCAACCACTGCGCCACCAGGGAAGCCCTATAGGTTGTATTTTGATTTTAGAAAAAAAGACTGCTTGACACTTCAGCATCTGGAGGGTTGTTTTTCAGTTTTGTTTTGTTTTTAACCACCAGTGTTCTCTCCTTCCCCCTATCCTGTCCATCAAAAGTAATCAGACAAACCCAGGGGAATGGAAATTCTCACATTTGGGTTGTCACTTTTTGTTAGCAGAAAGCAATGTGCTCTAGTGTGAAAGGGAACAGGGCTGATATATTTGGCCTTCTCATTTCCATAGCAAGTTCACAGTGAGTCAGGCCTATATCCAATTATGTATGCTATGTGGTATTCAAACATCATTAGGAAGACACAGAATCACTTAAGAATATGAACTTGAGGGTAGTGGACACTTCTTGTTTAATATGGAATGGTATGACCACACAAACAAGCCAGTGATTAGCACAAGTAATCACATGGCATTTATCTAAACTGCTTTGATAAAGCAGTGTCCTTGAGGAAAGGGGCTTGTAAATGCAACCTGCTCTGAGAGCTCCACACTGGAGGACGGTTTCCACAGGTCTTATTAGCTCCAGGTACAAGGTCCCCAGACAGTTGGGTATTTAGGCCCTGCCATGCCCCATCAAGGCTGGTGCTGGGACTCAGAGCACAGAGGGACCAGGCAAACACACACTTCCCTTAAAAGACTAGAAAACCCCTTGTGTGCCTGACACCTTCATGGGGAAAGAAAGAAGAACTTGGTGACAGGGGTGTGGGGATGCTGAAATGTTAATAAAGGCCCTCAGAGGTAGGCAACACCCTAGCAATTGTGGCTGCAGGGGAAGGACGCGTAGCCTGCCAGTGTGCTGAGGCCAATGTTGGGACTGCAGGAGATTCCAGGCTGCCTGAGTCCCGGGCTGCCCTCTGATCTGAAATCTGATGCCTCACGTTGGCAGGAGAACAGGTGACGGGGTGCGCTTCCTCCTGTCTGTGTCATCGCTGTATTATCTGTGGCCTCCCTCTCCCTTCCTGCCCACCCCAGCTCTGAATCTCTACTACAGGGTACAGGTCCAATCCTCCTCCCCCACCGAAGTCCCTTTATCTACACCTGCCACCGCTCCAGGGCTTCCAACTGTAACATTTCTGACTGAGTGTGGCCCCAGGGCTGAGTCGGGCAATAGCAAGTCAGGAAGCCTTACTCCTCTCATTCCCAAGTAGCTGTGATGCTCATATTTGTCCCCAGGCTTCTGGAACAAAAAGGTGCCATCATATCCACTCAGGTAGCCAGCAAGACCTATCAGCATCTGAGGAGAGAAGGGAACAAACAAACAGATGAGAGACCTCAGAGAGAAGATTCCTCCGCCCCCTGAACTTCCCTCCAGCTGCACCCAGACCTTGGCTTCCCTTGACAACTGTCCATAGAAGGAGCTACCATTGTGACATTTTCTCCGGCAGCTGTTGCAGAGCAAAGAATCTTTTGTCTACAGAGCTCATTGCTTGAAACAAATCCTCTCTTGTGTTAAGGCCAAGTTCTTGGGAACAGTGCAGAGTGAGTATTTAGGAAGAAAAAAATCCCACAATTCAAAGGGCAGGGCCAGTGAGGGGCTCTCTCATTCAGCCTCCTTTCATTTGTTACGAAGTAAAACACGACAGCTCATGGGGGAGGCCATGGGCAGGGGCTGATTCCTGGGAGACTGGGCCACTGAAAAGAAAATGAGGTTCCAAGTCAGAATGGGGAGGGAGGAAAGTGGCCAAGTTGCTACACACCAGGAATAGAGAAGAGGGAAGAAAATGGGAAAGCAGAATGCAAACACAGATGCATTTCCCCAGAGGGGAAGAGAGAAGTCCCAGTGGAAACAATGCCAAAAGGCCAGGTACTGGTTTCTCCTACCGCCAGTATTCCAAAGGGAGGCCAACCTGGCACATCCCAAAACAGAACAAATCAACTGTAAACTAAGACTGGGAGCTGTAAATCCTTCAAAATGTTCGAGAGGATCAGCCTCTTCATTTCTGTCTTTCCTTGACCGTCAACAGTGTAAAATTTTCTTTTCCACACACGTAATCAGAAGCAGCTAAAACATAAAAACTGTCAGCAAATATCAAGCATCTGTAACAGCCCCAGGCTGCCTCGGCCTGACCCCTGTGCTCGGGTTCGGCTGTGTGGAGGGGCAGAATACACTGGCTGTGTGGAGGGAAAGCCCTTCCCAGCGATGCTGCTTGTGGGGGCTTGGATTTGGACCACTAACCAGCTCACTTTTTTCTCTAAATAGTTCTAAACACAGTCACTCTCTGTAGTTCTGTGTCAAGGTACAGAAGCCAAAGTTCAGCAGTAAATTATTATGAAGCTGTATTTAAAAAAAAAAAAAAGGAATCCCAGGGTCCTGAAGTTAATTTAATATTAATTAATTTAATGTAAAATAATATAAGGTATTGAGAAGACAGAGCCATCTGAATACCCGGGTGAACTTAAACTGACAAATGACAATCAAATGAATGTCCCTTCCCCCCTGGGATCTCAGAGGACAGACCCGCCTGGTGCTGGCATAAATTCCCAGACTTCTTGGCTGGTCTGGTAGAGTGAAGAAATGCACAGATGGTTTGGATCTCAGAGCCCCCCATACTAGCTCTCTGATCATAGACAATACTTAATAATCTCTTAACTACAGGTAATAAAACCTTCCTTGCAGATGGTTGTGAGGCTTAAAGGTAGTGTTGTAGGTAAAACACTTAGCACTCTGACAAGCGTTTAACAAGCACTCAAAATTCAGTTCCCTCTCAGTTTCCATAAGGTTAAAAGTAGCCCTGAGCTAATTTCCTAACTAAAGAACTCATTCAAATCAATAAGAATAAGAGCAACTTATTAGAAAAATGTTTTCATAGAAAACAAAACACAGATGGCTAGTAAACATATGGAAAAATGTTCAACGTAATTCAGAAAGACATGAAAATGAAAACAGTGATATACCATTTTTTACTCTCAAATTCGCAAAATTTTGGAAGTATGATCATACCAGGGCTGGCAACGATGTGAGGGAAGCAAGCACCCTCATACACTGTTGGTGGGAGTATATATTATCACAGCATTTTTGCAGGAAAACTTAACAATGTCTAACACAAATCTAAATGTGCATATTATTTGACTCTTTAGTTCAGCCGCTGAGGCTCTTTTGGCTACACCTGCAAAACTGTGAAAAGATAAATGTAAAAGGATGTTCATTGCACTACCTTTTGTAATGGCTAAAGACTGGAAATAACATAAATGCCCACCAGTTGAAGAGAGGCAAAATGATTTATGGCACAACTGTATAACAGAATAATCTACAGCCATGAAAAAGAATGGGGTACATTTTATGTACTGATGTGGAAAGAAGTTAAGATATATTATGTTTAAAATACAAGTTGCTCAACAACTTTAGCCTGATCCCATTTGCATATATAATGTGCTATTCACATGTGCTAATATATATGTGTGTGTAGAAATGCATACACACTTATATCTGTATAAAGTTTCTGAGAGGATATATAAGAAACTGTTAATAAAGGTGACCCTGGCTGCCTCTGAGGAATAAAAATGTGAGGGAAGGTAACTTTTGACCTTTTATTTCCTTCTGTACTGATCAAATTTTTTGCTATGTGCAGGTATTTTTATTTCTTTTAAAAGTACCTATTTCCTTGGAGCCCCTGGCGCCCAGGGCTGGGACCAGTGTGAAGGGGCAGGTATCGGGGCCAGGACTGTAGGAGAAAACGTTCTGTTCACCACTTCATGGGGCTTTTGATTCTTGGACTGACTTGGCCTCAGAACCTATGAAAGCTACTTTGCTTATCACTCTCTTTCATCCAGGTAGAGCACAGGACCATCAGGAGATAAATTAGAGGGGCAGATGGATCACACTCTCTGGGGGCAGCCTTAGAAAGAAGCCTCACATTTCTCCCTTCACACAGGGGCCACATGTGAGGAAGGGAAGGCTTCAGCAAAAACAAATCAGCAAGTGTTTTCCACACGCCTTCACTGTGCTGAGCAATAGCAGACTCCAAAAACAGACAGGCAGGCCCCAACTGAAAGACTGGGCTAGGTTTCCTATGAAAATCTCCTCTACTGGTAGGCTGGTTCCCAGGCTAGCCCAGTGCAAATATTCAGCACGTTCTGTGGCTTAATTCTACGGCGGTAACAGATGTACTTGCCCGAATACTGGGGCGAGGCAAGTTCATCAGGCAGTGGTATAATGGTTAACAGAGCAGACTCTAAGCCAGTCTGAACCTTACTAGCTGCCACTTACTAGCTTTAATCCCTCTGGCAAACTACTTATAGTCTCTGAGTCCCAGTTTCCCCTTCCGTAAAATGAGGAGACAACAGTACCTACTTCATAAGGTTGTTCTGAGCATTATATAAGTTAATGCATCTAAAGTGACTAAAAGAGACTGTTCAATTGCTCCAATCTTATTGTTGTTATCTTATAAAGGAGACAGAAAGAGGCATTACATTTTTTGCTCCTTCTCTGGGCTCAGAGCTAATTTTGAAATAGGCCACCTAGGGACTCCCCTGGTGGTCCAGTGGTTAAGACTCAACGCTCTCAATGCAGGGGGCCCGGATTCGATCTCTGGTCATGGAACTAGATCCTGAATGCTGCAGCTAAGAGCCCGCATGCCGCAACTACAGATCACACATGCCACAACTGAGACCTGGTGCAGCCAAATAAATAAATTAAATATTAAAGAAAGAAAGAAAGAAAGAAATAGGCCACCTATCCCACCTTCCTCTCCACCCCTCCCACCTGCAGGGCCTTGCCCCTGGTCCCTACCCCATGCTCTGGTGCTTTCCCCCTAAGCCCACCTGTCACAGATCACCACCCCTGCCACCCCTCACCCCCTGCCTTCATCCCCAAGTACGCCATGCTCCAGAAACACTCTCCATCTTCACACTAGGCAAATTCCTGTCCCCTTAGTACCAGAGAGCTCAGTCTCCAGTTAGGAAGAAAGGACTGAGCGAAATGCCAGGGCTAATCCATTAGCCTTCTCGGGGGTGCTTGTTTTTAAGAGAGTAAAATGAATTCTGATTGGTGGAGTTTCTAATTGTACATCATGTGAAAGGAACAAGCCAAACAACGTGCACGCTGGGAACAGGGAGTGGAAAGGAGTTTCAGGCCCTTGTGGACAGTCAGCTCCCCTAAGCTATTTCTGCTTTATGCAACAGATTCCTTCTCTCCATCTCTCTCTTTTTTTTTTCAATTAAGATAAAATTCATATACCATAAAATTCACCATTTTAAGGTGTACAATTCAGTGGCTTTTAGTTTATTCACAAGGTTGTGTGACCATCACCACTACCTAATTCCAGACTATTTCATCACCCCCAAAAGAAATTCCACACCCATTTAGAGTCACTCCCCAATCCTCCCTCCCCCCAGACCCTGGCAACTGCTAGTCTAGTTTCTGTCTCCATGGATTTGCCAATTCTGGAAACATATAATATGTGGCCCTTTATGTCTGACTTCTTCCACTTAATATAATGTTTATGAGACTCATCCATGTTGCAACGTGTGTCAATATTTCACTCCTTTTTATGGCTCAATAATATTCCATTGTATAGATAATACCACATTTTGTTTATCCATCTATCAGTTGATGGAATCTCCCTCCATTTCTGAGCCCAGAGGACTCCTAAAAACACCAAAGGTTTCCCATGAAAGCAACTGTTCTGGAAAGTCAGGGAATTCTTTCTACAAGCCCAAGAATTAAATCCAAATCTAAGACTTGGCTCCAACTCTTAGGAGAGCACTGTCATTCATCACACTGCTCACCTTTCCCAGAGGTGGGTGCACATCAAAGAAAAAGGTGCGGTTGATATAGTAACTTCCCATTTTTCCAAAGTGAGTTTCATCCCAACTAAAAAGAAAAAGAAAGAGAAATGAAATTCTTAAAATTATCATACAACCCAAACAGCCTTAATAAAGCATGGTTAAAATTACAGTTAAAACCAAAGGTTATAAGTTTCAAGCAGTTAATGAGAAAATCTGGATTTAAAAAAAAAAGGCTTTTGACACAAGTGATTTGAGGAAGCAAGACATCAGGCTGGTCCTTAATCTTCATTTAGACAGATGAGAAAGGCTAGCAAATACTTACCAACCAGTTATCATAAATTTAAGTTAAATCTATACTTATTCTGTATCTTGAGTTTCTATTTATTTTAAAAAGGCGAAGAGTTTCCTATACTATAAAAAGTTTTGCAATAAGAGTTTTCTTCCAAGTCTGCTAACTTCTTTTTTTTTAAATAAATTTATTTATTTATTAATTATTTATTTTTGGCTGCATTGGGTCTTTGTGGCTGCACACGGGCTTTCTCTAGTTGCGGGCGCTACTCTTCGTTGTGGTGCAAGGGCTTCTCATTGCAGTGGCTTCTCTTGTTGCGGAGCATGGGCTCTAGGTGCGTGGGCTTCTATAGTTGTGGTACATGGGCTCAGTAGTTGTGGCTCACAGGCTCTAGAGCGCAGGCTATGTCGTTGTGGCACACGGGCTTAGTTGCTCCGCGGCATGTGGGATCTTCCTGGACCAGGGCTCGAACCTGTGTCTCCTGCCTTGGCAGGTGGATTCTTAACCACTGTGCCACCAGGGAAGCCCCAAGTCTGCTAACTTCTAACCCTAAGACAATTTTTGCTACTAGACACTACATTACTCTTGCTGTTACAAACTACACTGTGGGCTACTGATCAGTAAGAGCCTATAGACCATGGTTGTGCCTGGAGTCTGATTTTGCTCCCAACCTTGTGATAATTAACCTGCTAACTATGAACTCACTGACCTTATTATAATGAACTAATAAGTATATAAAAAGTGAGGGCTTTCTTACTAAGTTAACAACCAGTCTAAAAACCTATCCTCATTATTTACAAATTATTTAAAAATTATTTTGCAAGTAAGTAAGTGATTCTAATACACTAGCTTTTAAACACAATGCAAAAATCTTGTTCTTCTACACAACCACAGTAAACCTTTCACACCTTACACGGGGGCTTCACAGCGCCAGGCTAGTAATCCAGCAGAACCTGGCCATTTCTGTTTGTCAATCTCTCCCTGCAGCTCAGAAGAACAGTTGCTTTCTAGTGACTATCCATCCCCAGGTCAGCTTCTATAAGTAGTTATCACTGTCCTACAAAATAAGGGGCAAAACATGCTCTTACCAAAAATGTGGGGTTCTTTTTTTTGTTTGGGTGTTTTACACACTGAGTCTAATAAATAGGCAGAAGGGTAAATCTACTTCTGCATCTGCTAAGCATATTGCTTGACATGAAATGAGGACAGTGACATGGCAATGTTAAACAGAAAAATAACTTCCAGGCAGTGTGACAAAATACATTTGCAGAAAAAAGAGAGATCCGGTCCCAGCTCCACCACCCACTGTGGGAGCATGACCCGGCAAAATCACTCACCCTCTCCGGATCTCTTTTCTCATCTACATGATGAAGACAATAGTAGCATCTGCCAGTCCACCTCGCAGGGAGGTAGGTATCAGGTAACACATGGGAAAGAACTTTGCAGACTATAAAGTCCCACACATGCTGGGCACTATTTAAACTGTCCCAACATTTGTGGTTAGTTTTGAAGTCTGTTTGGAAACATATTAATAAAGGGGTGTAAGATTTTTACTTCAAGTAAAACTAGTAGCAATAGTCACGCTTCCTCTTGGCTTTTACTGAGTGTTTGTGGTGGGACGGACGGTCTTCTCTGGCTCTCTCTTGCTCTACAGACCTTTCAGGGTACGCCAAGAATGCAAGGTCCTAGCTGCTCTTTACTCAGGCCACTTCTCAGGGTTATGCTTGCAGCAACCTTGAGGAAGACACCACGTCTCCCTCTCGGACAGAGAGCAGTCTTGTTTACTGCTTATTATAAAACAGCAGATTCCCCAAGATCAATACTCCTCAGCTGTGATTCAACCCCCTGCATGTGCAGGCATTCATCCAGACTCAGGGTATCACATGGGACACTGGGGGCAACGGGAACTGATGCCAACATACTGATGCTCATCCTGCTTGCTGTGCTGTGAGAAATAAAGGCCTTTGTCTCTGACCCAGGACTTTGTCTCCCGCCAGCATCCATAAAACACTGACAGGCTAACTCATTAGTTGGCAAGTCACGTAAAAATAAAACCCCAAACCCTGACAGTTTTGGTGACAAGCATAGGATGCTAGTCATAGCTTTCCTTAAGAGAAAGGACAAGGGCCATCATGGACTGGGTTAGGGGATAAGAGAAGACTCCCTGGAATCTGGTAGTGAATGCTCTTGCCCAAGTGGTGGGGAAGGCAGGTAGTAAGAATCCCCCACGGTCCTGCCTATGAATGAGGTTGAGGGGAGAGAGGCAGGATTGAAACAAACCGTCTGAATGCTGCCTTGGTTACCGCCCACGGCCTTCTGGGCAAAAGGAGGAAAGGATATAATCACAACCCTGGGGCAATAAGCTAAGCAGCCCCAGCCAAAAGGCAAGATGGACTCGGCTGATGAATCTAGGAGGCCCCAAAGCTTACATAAATGGTGCCAGCAGTAAGAACCTTGCTATTCAATGCAGAACTCTGGGTAAAATGAAAACATTGAAAGGTTCTCGGGTGAGCTGTGTGCTCAAGCTAAAGGTGTGCCTTGCTTAGAGGCTCAGAGCCACTCCGTCCCTCCGTGTCCCATGATCCCTCCCCCTCTGCCACAACCTCAGCTGCTTTAAAGAGTAAAATGATTACAGGTGGGGCTAAGGTCTCCCTGTCCCTAAAGAAGACTAAAGGCCATACACACCCATCCTAGTGTGGTGGGGAACTCTGGGGAGGAGAGGGACTCAAGCTCAAAGTCCTACTGGATACAGGAGCACCCTCCTCAATCCCTTGGAGTAGGAGGACTTGCTAGGCGCAGGGATTACCAAAGGTGCCGAGGACTGCAGGGAGGACCATAGCAGGGTGTACAGGGACTGAAAGAAAAAGCCCCTAAGCCCAGGTGCTCACCAGACACAGGAAAGCAGACTGGGAAGAAGTGGTGCCAAGCCTGCTGAGGGGCTGAAGGAGCAAAAAAGCCTCCTCCTGCGCCCTGCATCCAGCACTCGCCACACCTCCCACCTGGGAATGGCATAACCTCTAGGTGGCTGCCATTATAGCTCCTGATGCAGGCCTATTAGACTTGTTAGTTCAAAGGGGAAAAAGCACCCAAATTCAACTGATACGGTCTGAGCCAAGTCACCAGCGGAGAAGGGAAGGGAAAGTGGCCTTGTGGGTAGGGCCCTTGCAACCACTGTTGTGTCTCCCACTGCTGAAGGCACAGTCGTATTTATCCCATATGTGTCCAAGATTATCCCATTGAGAGACTGCTACATTAGTGAGAGGTGATCCTGTCCCCTCCCAAGTGGTCCTACAGAAATAATATAAATCACAAGATGAGAAAGGGACATTACAGCTTTAAAGATGGAATTTCGGGGCGGGGGGTTGGGGAGGGGGGGTCTTGGAGTGCTCCATGATGACAGCGCCATCTGCTGGACATGGGCACCAAGTACACACCCTTTTAAAGGGGCAACTGTCAACCTACTACTAAGCTCTTGTTGAACTTGAGGGCCTGAACCATGAAGACCTTAGGACTCTTTGGCCTGATACTGTCACTTTGGGGTGGGTCAACTTGAAATCTATGGCTAACGACGGAAGGGCTCAACAAGCCTCGCTGGTGAAATGGAAGTGGTATATTCAAGAGTATAGCCGGCCTGGCCCTAGAGGCATCTTGGTTTTTCAAGAAGAGGTGGCAGCTGCCCCTTTGGAAGAAACTATCTTCCACTCCACCACCTGAAGCAAAGCCACTGACTCAGTGGGGTCTTGATTCCCAGAGGTTCCTTCTAATGTTTGTGCCTGGTTCACTGATGGTTAGGCTAAATTAAAAGCAGATGGTGTCCACAGGGCAGTAGCTATCATCCAGCCCCACTGACATTTCTGGAAGACCGACTGCAATAAGGGTTGATTGGCACAATGCACTGAATTGAAAGTCATCACCCTTGCCTTAGACAATACTCCTAAGAAACAGACAAGTTATATTTTTATTTTCCCTTAGGCTTTTGCCATTGGCCTAACCATCTGGTGTGTCACTTGTAAGGCTATATACTAAGAAATGTGAAACACCCCTCTTCGGAGCCAAGAACTGTGGAAAAAAATCATGGCTGCCTACCAATGGGACAATCTGGATCACTCATGTAGATGTCCCCAGTAAGGGCCAGTATTCTGATAAGACTGATTAGAATCAAGCTGCTGATCAAACCTGCACCATCCAGACTGCTGCCATTGCCACCTGGACACATCAATACACCAGGCATGGAAACACATCTACCACCATGGACTGGGCACAAAGTAAAGGACTATATGTCTCCAAAGCAGAAGCCGTTGCTACATTGTGGTAACTTGTAACTCCTGCCAAAAGTTGGCATGTTTGTCTTGCAGTAAAGGAAGCCACATTGCGTGGGGTATTGACCACTCCAAGGAAACTGATTGTATTAGGACTTTGTTCCGTGTTTCAGGCTATCACTGGTGCCCCACTGCTGTTGACACCGTTTCGGGTTAGTGTTGATGATGCTGTTCCAGTCCAATCATCTGACTCTAGATATATCACTGCGGCCCTTGAAACTAAACTGTGCTGTGTTTTCAGCTTTCCAAACCATCTACAGTCTGACAATGGTACACCTTTTTTTTTTTCTTTTTTTTTGCAATGGCTGAATAGCCAAAAATCTGATGACATTCCACACTCCAGACCATCCTCAGGTATCTGATATTGTCAAGCACTGAACAGTCTTCTCAAAAAGATTTCTGAGTCAACCTCCCTCACCTTCCTCCTTGTTCACACACCTTAGTCAAGTAGTTTGGTCACCTAACTAGGTGTTCATCTCCTCTTGGCCACCAACTGGGTAATGATCAGAACAAAAGGGGTGGAAGGTTATAAAAACCTATTTTGAAAATTTGAGATTCTTCCTTGACTATTCCTGGGCTCGACTGGTCTCCCCTAACAGCAATTCTGGATCAGCCTGGGGGTGCAGTTGGGGATTTATGGGATTCAAACTTAATTCTAGTTCAGTCACTTGGGTTTTCTTGTTGGAGTGACGTGGTTTTAGTGCATAAAGGTCACCTGGTGGAGCACACTGCTTGTGAAGTCCCGCTACAGTGGCTCACATGGGCCAAGGTGGGAGACATAATAAGTCTCTGTCAAGTTTCTTACAGTGTCCATGACAGAAAGGTGTGGATATTAGTAGTGCGCAATAATTGCAGTAAAGCTGAAATTACAGGTACTAGAGTGGGACACACTGATTATATGGCAGTGGGAGGAAAGAAACAACCTTTCCCCCTGGGGAAGGAACATCTTAGGCCCCTGGAAATGTAAAGAGAAGGGAAACAATTAATGCTCTCTTTGCCTCCTAGGCCCAGCACCCAGCCTGGCAAAATACTAACACGGTTCAACTAAGTCAAGTGGCAGCTGTAGCTAGCAATCTGACCTACTGCTGACTCTGTTATTCCACTATGAAATCAGAAAAACTCACGTGGACATGGCCGGTCTTGAACTATCCTTATGTCCCTGACGACATCAACATTAACTCCCAAACATGGACCTCCCTCGCATGTGCGCAAAAACACAGACTGGAACAACCTTCTGTTAGTATGACTGATATAAATTCATAAGCTTCTCCTGATACCTTAGGGACCTTAGGTTATGCCTTGTATAGTGATTGAGGCTGCAACTACGCAGTGACTCTCACTGCCCATGGGGCTCAGCCAAATCACTGTAATGATGATCTAAATCAAATCTGATGGAAATCCAAATAAAATTTGACAAAAAATCCTGAACTGGAGTGATCTGGACTCCTTCAGGTAATATATTAGAATGCAGGGAAGAATGTGCTGTGGAATGTCTTTCCACTGGGCATGGGAGTTGCTTTTTAAATGGGACAACTCATTGTAATTATTGGCAGTGACATCGAAAATCAGAGGTCAGTCTAAACACCTGTGTACAGACTATAACGGATAACAGACTGGCCTTAGACTACATCACAGCTAGCTGAAATAAGACTTCCTGGTCCCTCCCCACCCCACTCCACCCTGCAACATACACAATTATTAACAGGGGGCTGGATCCAGCACCCCGGAGGGCACAGGTTAACACCACAGGTTGGCCTCACCCTGCTGTTTTGACTCCTGGTGAGAGCAGCCTTAATTAAATGTTGTATGAGACAAACTAAACAGACTGGGTCCCTGCCTCAGCCAGGTTAATCAGAGTAGCCAGTGGAGTTGCACATTCATGTGAAAATTTGCTAGAAGCCAAGAGAGTGTAAAATCAAGGAGTGAGACTGTTGGGAGAGACAGTCCTCCATGGGTCTCTTGTACTTCCACACATCTTGCTGGGTATGCGGAGAATGCAGGGCCTTGACTGCACTTTACCTGGGCCATTTCCTAAAGTTGTGTTTGCACCAAGCAGCCTTGAGAGATGAGGTAACATCTCTCTCCAGAGCAAAAAGTACGCTTGCTTTTTGTAAATTCCCCAAGCTTGTTGCTCCTTAGCTGCAAGGCAACGCAGTGTGTGCAGTCATCCACCTGAGCCCATAGCGTCACCCCGCGGGACTTCGCAGCCATGAGAAACTGAACCCAATATGCCGATGTTCATCCTGCTTCCTCTGCTACGAGTAATAAGTCTTTTGACTCTGACCCAGGAATCTCACATCTTCCGCCAGCACTCATGAAATAGTAACAAGCTAATTCATTAATTTCCAAGTAGGGTAACCCTGATAGTTTGTTAGCCTGCTTGCTTTTTAGTCAAGGAGTTCCATTTCTAACAACCTCTACACTTTCTCCTCAGTGATACTGAGAAAACACGGTATCACGTCTTGGCCAAACAAATTAACCATTTTCAAACTGTATAAAAATTTTTCTCCTTCGAGCTGGAGACTTTTTAAGCTTTTTTAACGAAATTTGACTCCTGCTCCTTAGTCCTACAAAATAAAGCCTTTAATATATCCTCACAGGATGACCCCAGACCTGCTTTCTGGGACCCTTGTTATCATCCGTGGACACACAGGTTGTTCCGGCTCCCGAGAATGTGGTACTCAGATAGGAATGTTCCCCTCCGCGGAGGTCTGGAAATCCCGCAGATTAGGAACTCAGGCCTTAGGAAATTCTGTACTAAGAATTTCCAATTCTCCTGGGTCAGTTCAAAGCACCCTTAAAAGCTACCATTTGAGAGCCAGGTGAGACGCTGCAGCGTAACCTGCAAGACATGAAGATTGCTTCCTCAGATCCTAAGGAATCCCACTTTCACACACACCGGAGCAAAAAGATTTCTCTCACGGAGACTGCACCTGGGGAGAGGTAACCACCAGAAACCTGTTTCCCTTCCAGCGCGGCCCCGTCCCATCGCCTGTGAATCCCGCCCTCTCCCTCTCCGTGCCTCCAGACCAATGAGAAGGCGCGCCCCTCCCTCCCAGTTGCCATGGTGCCTGCCCAGTCCCTCCCATCACTCACCAGATGTGCGGCGGCTGGTCCAGACGGTGGAAGCGGGTGGCGAAGGACATCAGCGTCACCAGGGCCAGCAGAGCCCACCGGCCGGGCGCCTCGAAGCGCCGCGAGCTCGGAGCAGGCCGTTTGGGGCTCTGCGCTGTAGCCTCGGTGGCCACGTCCGGGCCCACAGCCCTAGCAGGCTGGGACCCACAGCGGCCCCTCCGGGGACGCAGCTCGGACCCTGCCAGGCCTCCGCCTACGGCCGGCGGCATCCTTCCCCTCCTCAGGATGGCCCTCCGGCCCGCAAGCACGCTGGGTCTTGCGAGCCGCCCCGCCAAGAAGTCACCAAGGGGCGTCTCAGGGTGCCCTGGGAAATGTAGTTCCCTGCCCCGGCCTCTGGGCTGGAAGGCGAGCGCGGTCGCCGCCCGGGCCGCTAGGAGGCGGCTAGTGGCGCAGAGCATGACGTCCGGGCGGGCCAGGGAGAAAGCGGGCTCACGGAACTGCAATTCCCAGCAGCGCCAGGAGTGGGGGCGTGGCGGCAGGGCGGGGCAAGCTAGAAGAGATCTTAAAGCTCATTCTAGTCCAAGCCCTAGCTTTAGCGAGACGAAAACGTAAGTTCTGACGTGTCGGGGTCTCACTGAGCCGGAATCGTCGACGACTCGGAGAGTCGCAGGCGCCAAGTTTCCTGGCCTGGAAGAGGGGTCGCCCAGAGTGCGAGATGCAAGTGGGGAAGGTTTGTGTCATGCATCCGGGGAGAGAGGCTCTACTTAGAAACACGGAGAAATCTTGGGGGCGGGGTCAAAGGTGAGCCGCTCAGCCCCGCCCACAGCTCCTACGGCGACTCCCAGCATGCAATGCGCCGCTCTGGCACCGCTCTGCACCTGCGCGCTACCTGCAGTGGCCTGTGATCCCGAGAGGGTTGGGCACGAGGCGCAGGGTCCTCGTGGAGAGTACCCGGCTTGGTTTGGTGGCTGTACCCTTGCTCTTTATCTGTCTCTCCACCCACCCCCAACCCCACTGGACCTGCTAGGGCTTCCAAGCGTCGTCCCTCGTCTCCCTGTTCCGCACAGCCCTGCCGGTCGGCCCGGCAGGTCTTAACAGTTAAATGGCTTTTCAGGGTTGTTTGCATTTTGAGAGCGCCAGGGGCGAGGGGAAGCTGTGGCACTTATAGTCATCACAATCACTTGGGGACCTTATTACCAGTTTTAATTTGCATTTCCCAGGACCAACCCCAGAACCACTGTTATCAATCTCTTTATTAAAGACTGAGAACAGCTATTGTAGCTCAAAGGAAGGTGGCAGGCCCATCAGGTGGGATATAGCATCACTTTAACAGTGTATAGCCCTCCCACTCCCAAACAGGAGTTTAGGAGTCTTTCTCGAAAATCATGTGTAAGAGACGGTTTTAAAATAAAATCTGCTAGAGTGGTGAGAATCCATATTTGAATTAAAAACAATTCCTCCAGGAGTGGTGATGAAATGGATATTTTACTTGGGCTTAAAATTTAGCCCTACACATGCAAAAAGGAACATGGGACGGTTTATGCAGTTATCATTGGTAAGAGAAAGATCAGAAACCGCCCTCCAGTACATCTCCTGATGGCCCATAAGTAAGAAACCTGAGGGCAGGGCATTTACAGTGATTCTATGGTCACCCTTAGCCTAGGTCAAAGGTGTAACATTTAGTAATTAGGGAAGGCATTTCTTTAAGGATTCTAAGCTGCTGTCTGCAGCTCTCTAGTGGTTCCATTCTGTTTCAGTGTAGCTGCCTCTTGGCCCCAGGGGCCCCTCCAGCCTAACCAAATAGGAAAGGGATGCACCCTGGAACAGGGTACATCCAGTTGTAGCCTACAAGGTCTTCTCCTTCCAAGGATGCCTGCTGCCTATCACTTGACCTTTGTGCCAGAACTATCTTCACTTTCCCCACGAAAGTTGCCTTCAGAATAGACCAGAACTCCCAGGGTCAGGAACTAGCTTGGGACGGACTGGGTTCCCACTTGTGCCCTTGCCTACGTAGAAGATGGAGTAGGTAGTTCAGAGATGATGAAAGCAAGGTCAGGTAGCAGCTGGGTGAGCTGGGCCATACAGCAGGGAGAGCGAACTTGGGTGAAATGTCTCTAGTCAGAGGGATGGTAGACAAGGGTGATCTAAGAAATTCTTTTGAGTTCTCCCTCATCCAAAAGGCTACATATGTGTCTGCCAGAAGATTCATGAGTGCTAATTACTGGTAACTCTGTTCTGGGTTCTGCTTTGAAATGCTGGTGACCAAGAAGCACCAGAGAAATTAACTTTGAGTCCCCTAAACTTTAGAGGAGAGGTCACACACCCTGCTGCCTTCAGGGGCCTCAGGGTAACAAAAATGAGAGAAGTGGACCAAGTGGGGGCCATGGCAGATCTGAGAGGGCATGCCCTCTCTAAAGGGGGCCATTAATTGGCTCTGGTCAATTTTGCTCCTCAGGAAACTGAGTTCACTATCTCCAGATTTTTTTCCTTTTTTTAAGAAAAAATGGACAACAGGATTTGTATATGAAACAATGTGACTTTTAATGTTAGCAATGAATTGAAACATTTTTAAATACAGTATAGACCAAACAGAACACTGTGGGCTGCCAGCTTATGACCTCAGCTTTGGAGTCAGTGGGCATATTCCCCAGCTATTTTTTTTTATAGATTTTTTTTGATGTGTACCATTTTTAAAGTCTTTATTGAATTTGTTACAATATTGCTTCTGGGTTTGTTTGTTTTTTTTAATGTTTTTTGGTTTTTTTGGCTGCAAGGCATGTGGGATCTTAGCTTCCTGACCAGGGATCGAACCCACACCCCCTGCATTGGAAGGCAAAGTCTTAACCTCTGGACCACCAGGAAAGTTCCCCCCTCTGAGTCTGGCCTGAGTTTTCCAGATGCTATTTTTATGAGATCAGCTGAGAGTCTGGAGGACTGGTGGGTGGAATGTTGAAAGAGATGGGCACCAAAGCACAGAAAACTAGATTTCCTGGTCTTTCTGCCACTGTTGGAAGGAAATAAGCTATCATTTTAGGGTAACCCTTCGTTTTACAGATGAGGGAGCTGAAGACTAGAGAAGGTAGGGATTTGTCCCCAGTCATGCGGGGCTAGTTCCTGCACTGGGACCAGACTCCCGGTATGGCAGCTCCCAGCCCACTGCACCACATGAAACTACTGCTTCAAAACCAGGCCTCACTGTCTGCCCAGGACACCAGACCTGGCTCCACCAGGAGCATAAAAAGCTTCCCCCAGGTTAGAAAGAGATGCCCTTTCTGACCAGAGTCAAAGTTCTCCTGATGCCTGTTTAGCCCAGCTTCCCCATTGGCTCATGGGATCCACCCCTTTAGGGTTCCTCCCCCTGCCCCGCAGTTCTGTGGGAGGGGACAGTCCCTGAGAGGCCAAGGGTCACCACATCATCATGGCCGAGTCTAGGAAGGTAAGGAGGGCACTTGCAGTCTGGCTGCCCCTTCGGGGGCCCCCTGGACATCAGGAATGCATGACAGCACAGTTTGGAGCTGAGGGACCCCACCTGACTCCCAAGGCCTCTAACCCAGAGAGCTGAGTCTGGCCTGAGTTTCCCAGACGCAGGCCTGAGGAAGGAGGCCCAGCAGGCTGGGAAGAAACAGTGCTGGCCTGGAGCCCCCTGGCTGGGAGCTGTTGCCTCCCCTCCAGCGGGCTCCTGGGGCTGAGACCCCACCAAGCCTGGGTTAACCTGCGTCCTCGCCTTCTCTCCTCAGCCCATCCTCTACTCGTATTTCCGAAGCTCCTGCTCATGGAGAGTTCGAATCGGTAAGAGCTGTACCTCCACCGAGGGCTGGAGTGGGGTGGTGTGGGGTGGAGGGCGGCCGGGGTGAAAAGCCTCTGTCAGACAGGGCGCCAGCCCCAGCATCCCCAGTCTCCTGGAGCCCTCGGCCTCGAATGGCACCTCCACCTCGGAAGTCCAGCTAGAGGAAGGCAGGGAGGGGTGTTTTTTCTCTCGGGCCTGCCACCTCCCCCACTCTGCACTCCAAAGCCCCTTAGCAACCATGCTTCAGGCAGGCTCACAGAATCCAGAGATCCTTGGTAACCGGCAGGGAACAGCTGGCCTTCCTCAGTTCTTATCTGATTTGATCCGGCAAATCAAACAGAGCTGGCCAGTGTGGACCCCAGAGGCTTCAGGGGAGGAGAAACGGGGCCCTCTGGTGTAGTCCTGGTTTGACCCTTCTGTCCCTCAGCTAAAGTCAGCCCTCGGCCAAGGTCCTAGTCGTAGCAGCTCATACAGAAAGAGAACGGTGCTGAGTGTTTCTGTGTACCTGATTCCATTTAAACCTCAACGACCCTGGGAGGGAGGTATTATTATCGTCACCATCGTACAGGTGGGAAAACTGGGGCACAGGGAGGTGAAGTAACTTGCCCAAGATCATGTAGCTAGTAAGGGGCAGGGCTGGGATCTGAACCAGCTAGCCTAGCTCCAGCTAGGCCATGCTCTTTACTACGCTATGCTGCCTGTCAGATGGGGAAACAGGCACAGAGGCTGACGTTACTTGCCCGGGGCCACACAGCTAGCAAGTGAATGTGATGACATTTAAACCCAAGTAGCCTGCTGCCAGGAGCCTGTTCCTGACTCGGAAGCCATCCTCATGACCCTCCCCCTCCCACAGTCACTTGGTATTTGCTAGAATCGGTAGGCAAGAGCACTGGGGTGTCCGAGGACACATTTCTCCAAGAAGACGCCCTCCCTGGGCCCAGAGCCTCTGCCCTGACGGGGCCAGACCAGCAGCGTGGGCACTGTCTCTGCAGGGCCACCATGCATTGGCCTCCTGCCTGGCCCCGACCACTTCCACTCTCCAGGGTGGAGCTGACCAGCGCTGCGGAGGAGCCCCGCGTCTCCTGGGCTGTCTGCAGACTGTGACACGTCTTGCCCTCCTCCCCTTGCTCATCTGCCTGATACTGGCCATCGCCATATTTTAATGCACAAGTGTGCACACTTACACGCACAGTCTCCTCCACTAGGGTTGACCGAGTGTTTGGCCCTCACCTTGCTGGGAGGAAAACATCAAAGGAGATGGAGAGGAAATCCAGCCCCTGGGAGTCACAGCAGATGTGCTGAGGTCACCAGAGAGCCCTGATGCCTTGGAGTCTGTAGTGAACAGCCCTGAGAACAGAGAATGGATTAGAAAGGGGTTCTCCTCTAGACAGAACAAGAGTGTCCTCTGCCTGTGTGGGCCCTGCGTAGTCACCGAGCACCTTCCCTTAGCCCTCAGATGACCTTTATGGGGGAATGATTGCATGTCTCCAACAGATAAGCCCTGCTTGCCACTGGGTAAGGCCCTGCGGGGGGCAGAGATGAAGGGGACATTTCCCTGCTGTCCTCCAGGAGCCCTCAGCGGGCCAGGGCACACACCCTCATAGCACCACCTAGAGGCGTCAGAGGTCTGCTGGGGATACAGAGAGTCCAGGGGCAAGAGAGGCGGAGCATCATGGCCCTGGGGTCGGGCAGCAGGTGGTGACCCAGGAAGCTGGGACGAAGGCGACAGGGCCACCCAGCAGTGCGGAGAAAGAAGCCTCCTTCCCTCTCGTCACCCTGGGAAGTGCGGTCAGAGGCTGTCACCGACTGTTGTCTGCTGTCTCTTCTAGCTCTGGCCTTGAAAAACATGGACTATGAGATGATAACCATCAACCTCATAAAGGATGGGGGGCAGCAGGTAAGGAGGCTGCCCCCAGGCCACAGTGTAGGAGTTAGAGGCCTTGGAGAGGGACCCAGCAGGGGGTGCAGACTTCTGCAGGCAAGAGATGAGCATGCACCCTGTGGGACAGGGCAGCCAGAGGAGGCTGCTGGGCCTGCCCTGTGGGACAGGGCGCCCAGCTGTGCAGCAAGAGGAGCCATGGGAAGGGCCCAGGTCCCAGGCTCCGCACCACAGCCTGGCCTCTCCACGTCTGACTCCAGAAGTGTGGGTGGTGAGCGGGTCCTTGCCCCGTGCCAGGCCCTCTGGATATGCCTTGGTGACCACATATAAGGTGCAGGGACAAGCACAGAGCCAGGCCACTGGGATGAAACCTGTATCTCTGCAGCCACTGGGGTTCAGGATACTTCACAGATCCCCCAGGTATCACCCTGGGCCTAGGAGCCAGGGCCTTTCCCAGGGGAGGGAGGTACAGGTGGGCAGTAGGCTAGGGGCTTCCTGCTTGCCAGACTCTGCTTTAGCCAGCTCAGGCCAGGCTGCCCAGTCCACCAGGGCCTTGTCTCCACAGTTCTCTGAAGAATTCCAGGCCCTGAATCCCATGAAGCAGGTGCCAGCCCTGAAGATCGATGGGATCACCATTGGCCAGTCAGTGAGTGGCGGCTTTGGGAGGCCCCTCATGAGCATGGTGCCCTGAGCAAGAGGACCTCCAGCTCTTCCTTGCCTGTGTCTGTCCAAGGCACCCGGCTCTCAGCAGGGACGAGGGAGGGAGGGAGGAAGGTTGCTTGCTTGCTTTGGGAAGTGAAGGGAGACTCAAGCATATGGGGGACTAAGTTCTGTAGGACAAGGGTCCAAAATGATGTCATCCTCCTGGGGAGCCTCTTGGCTTCACAGGGCTCAAGGGGAGGATGGTAAGAAGGGGGGTGGTGACGATGGTGGTGTTGAAAGTGGGGGAGGAAGAGGAGTTTACAGTCCCCACCATGGTCCCTGCCTCACTGCTCACCTCCGGACAGCTGGCCATCATTGAGTACCTGGAGGAGACCCGGCCCACGCCACGACTCCTGCCTCAGGACCCAAAGAAGAGGGCCCACGTGCGCATGATTTCCCACCTCCTGGCCAGCGGCATCCAGCCCCTGCAGGTGCGGCTCCCGTGCTCTTTCTCCCTCACACGCCTCTCACCCTCGCATCCCCACATGCACGCACTCTCCCCTCAGCACGCACGCGCGCCCTGGCCAGCCCACTGTGAGGTGCCCAGCTTGTGGGGTGGCAGGAGGACAGAGGGGATTCCCAGGGGCTTGGCCCTGGCCCCTGTGGCAGAGGGAGGAGGGAGGCCAGAAAGCATCCACTCCCTGGGACCCCAGCCACCTTCCGGGAAGCCCCAGGTTTCCAAGGACACATCCGGAGTTGCCAAGGGGCAGAAAGGGCCAGGTGGCAGGGGGAGGCTGAGCAGCGCATGTCCTGGCCTCCCGCCTTTAACCAGAGCAGCCTTCCTTTCACTTGTTCTGTGTCATAGATTGGGATTCTCCTAAGATTTTTTTGGTAAGTTTTCACTGGTGAAACAAAAAAGTATTAAAACAATTCATCTGTTTAAAAAAAAAATCATCTGTGCTAATCCCTGACTTTGCAAGTAAGGAAATAGATCCAGAAAGGTGGAGTGACTGCAGAGTCCCTCTAAGTGTGACAGACCCCCTGACTGTGTATCTGTGCCGCCCTGCCCCATGTCACTTTTTTTTTTTTTTAACAGAGGAGGTTGAAGCAGACAGGCATCCAAATCTCCTGAAAGCCAACCCTATGTGCCTCCCCCATGCTGCCCTCCCCAACCCCGTGTCACACTCCCTCTCCTCACAAGGGACCAGGTCAGGGAGGAGCATTGGATGCAAGGGAGAGAGGCCTTGGGTTGTGCCTCCATCCGTACACATCTCTGCCAAAGGGACAGGGGCCACGGGGGCAGCCAGAGAAAGTGGCCTCTGGGATCGTCACCTCTCTTCCACCTCAGGGCCCACAGGGTGGGAGCTCACAGGGTCCAGGGTAGGACAGGTGTACAGCCAGGGACACATGGGAACCAAGCTCGCCTGAGGGGACTTGGCTGAGTGCATGGGCTCAGCCTGGCTCCCAAAGCTCATCCCAGATTTTTCTTGGGCTACACAGAACCTGTCTGTCCTGAAGCAAGTGGGACAGGAGAACCAGCTGACCTGGGCCCAGCAGGCCATCAGTTCTGGCTTTAACGGTGAGTCCTTGCCCCTGTGAGCTGCCCCCTGGTGACCTCTTAGAGAAATGGCCCTCACACCGGGGGCCCTGGCATCTGGCAGCCTCCCGGGCTCTTTGGCCTTGACAGTGGCATGGATGAGGGTAGGGGGGCAGGGCCGAGGAGGCAATGGGCTGGGCAGAATCCAACCTGGCCTCAACCCCTGGCACTTCTGGGAACCTCATGCATGAGGCCTTTTGGAGATGGATGGCCCAACTTCTGCTCCATTGCCCACTCCAGGCAGGAAGCCAAGGCCAGCAAAGCACCAGCACATCAGTGTCAGAACTGCCTTGGCCAGTGGCAGGCCTTGTCCCCTCAGGGGAGGGAATGGTAGCTGAACTTGCAGAGCACAGGGAGGCATCATCTTATCCCCATGTGCCCATCACCTCTCTCCAGATCTGACTGCCATGTTCCCTCTGGCACACACTCCAGCCTGCCACTCAGATAGCTGCCATGTCATAGCTATGCACCAAGGCCCAGAAAGGCTGCTCTCCCCTTAGAGTATTCATGTTGCTTCCCTCCAGCTCTGGAGCAGATCCTGCAGAGCACAGCGGGGAAGTACTGTGTGGGAGACGAGGTAAGCTCTCCCCAGGCCCATGGGGGTGGCCTCCTCCCTCAGGCCTACCTCAGGCTGCCACTGTCTTCCATTTAGACTCAGCTACCTCCCTCCAGCCCAGGGCAGGCACAGCTCAGAGAGCTTCCTGAGGGGGCAGCTGTAGCAAGGGTGGGGAGTCAGCAACCCAAGGTCATCCTCTCTGCGTTAAGCAGAAGTTAGCTCACGGGGAGCTTCTCAGCTCCTTCCTGGTCGGCTGCCTCAAGAGGAAGTGAGTTTCTCATTGCTGGAGGTATTCAAGTTGAAGACCTCATCTCTGAGATGAGGCGGTGGTCCAGCCATCAGATGAGGGATCAGACTAGGTGATGTCTCCATTCCCTTCCAATGCTAGGATTCAGGTGCCCTTGACTCCTACAGGCTAATGCCCTGGCTCTATGGTAATCCTGGTTCCAGAGTCCCCCACCTGCACCCAGCGGCTTTCCCTCCCTGCTGGGAGCCCTCACTAAGTGCCTGTGGTGGCAATTTTGAACAAGCACAGTAACATCCACTAAGGCAATCGAGCCTTCTCTGGCTACCCACAGAGTTGGTTGTCAGCGCAACTGCAGTGTAGCTTGCGAGGAGCGCTTCAGCTGCAGGGACAGACCCAGCCGGGCCTGGGGAGATGAGGAGGGGGTGGGGCAGTGGGGGTGGGCTAGAAGAGCCAGAAGCAGAGGGCAAGGCCAGGGGCCAGCACCCCAGTGCTGTCACCGGTGGGAGTCTGGGGTGCGCACCCTGATGCAAGCCCGCCCGACCCTCTTTGCAGGTGTCCATGGCTGATCTGTGCTTAGCACCTCAGGTGGCAAATGCTGACAGGTAAGAGAGAGCCCTGCCACCCTCCCTCTTCCTCCTGGCTCCTCCCCTCAACATGCCCAGCTCCCTCCTACAGTCAGGCCCATCTACTGAGGTAGCATCCCATGCAGACTCTCCCCCATGGCCCCCAGCAGCCACTGTGGCCGTAAGAGACGGGCAGAAGCCGGTGTAACACCCTTCCCATGCCCGCTGCAGCCCAGGTGATACCGCATAGCCCCCGCTCCTAAGAGGAGGCGTGTCACCTGGTGGACGCCCCTGCAAGAGTCCACTCCAAGAGCCTGCTCTCCCCAGACGTGGTGTGTCTGTGCCCGGCAGTGAGCTCTGCCTCTGCTTTGCTCCATCAGCCCTTCAGGGAGGCACGGATGAGAACCTCTCTGTGGAAGGCATTGTGCTGGGCACTGTTAGGGGTATGGAAATGTGTGACCCATTCCCTGCACCTGAGAAGCTTATGACATGGGTGGGGAGATAATCTGTATATAAATGCCCAGCACTGGCCTTGCACATAGTAGGTTGTATAGGTAGCCATGGCCTGGAATAGGAGCAGTAGGAAACTGAGATGCCAGAGGATACTGCACAAGACTGTCCCTCCCCAGAGAGCTACCTGTGAACAAGGACCCCCAACCTGGCAGGGCTGCCTTCCTAGGCCTTCCCTGGCCAGCCCCAGGGACCTCATCCAGCCCTGCCTCTGTGCTTCCCCCATCGCCTGCAGGGCAGTCTCCCTGTGCCCCTGCAGACCTTGGCTTAGGTGGATGTTTCTCTGCCACAGGTTCAAGGTGGATCTCACTCCCTACCCTACCATCAGCCGTATCAACAAGTCACTGCTGGCCTTGGAGGCCTTCCAAGTGTCTCACCCCTCCCGGCAGCCAGATACACCCCCTGAGCTGAGGGCCTAGCTCTCAAACCGCACCCCACTGGTGCAGGGGCTGGGAGCGGGTGCGGGAGCAGAAGCTGCTTGGGCTGAAGAGGCCTGGAAGTGAGCGAGCCTTAACTGGAGAGGCGGAAGACCTGAACTCCTAGCCCTTGAACTTGAACTCTAGCCCTGGATTTGCCTTCCCACTGGAACTCCTTCTGCCTCAGCCCCTTCGTCTGTCACATGCGGGCAGAATGGGGTGGGAGAATGCCGGCAGGCGGGTAGGCAGGAAGTCTTCATGACTGTGTCGCGGGCAGTCATGAAGATGAAGTGAACGTAGACTAAAACGTATGGCGAGTTTACCAGAGAGCCATGAGGAAGTCTGAGCGCCTCTTCCCGTCCCCTCGACTGTACCTGACTCCAAAGAATGCCCCCATTGAAATCTGATAATTAAACTAAAGCCCAGGCCTCCGGGTTGTTCACTTAAAGCTGAGCTGGGTTCCAGAAGGTGAACACTCTTCCTAGCTGGAATCCCTCTGCGTCTGGACCAGGAGAGAAAGCCAGCCAGCCACTTGCCCACCCTGTGATTGGCCTGGCCCCTGGGACCTAAGGGCAAGGAAGAGAAATAAGCCCAAAAGCCTGCCTGAGAAAATCAGACAAGATCCAGAAGAGAACAGGTATAAGAAGCAGGAAAGAAAGCCTCCTGTGACCAGCTGAGCGCCCAGGCAGGCCTGGGAGCTGGTCCCGTTGCTCATTTCCATGGCAGCACTGAGGAGACGCTGGCCATCTCAGCCCAGTCCCTCATCCTCAGGGGCAGCGTTCTCTGGATCAGCCTCAGGATTAGGTGCTTAGGATACATCCACGTGTGAGTGGTGCCGGGAGCTGGAGGCAGGCTCCTCCGTGGGCAGTATGAACAGCTACTGACCAAGCTAGCAGGAGGCCAGCCGGGTAACAGCTTACCTTGGGCTGCCCTGGAGGGAGCAGGTCCCCATGCCTGGCAGTGCTCAGCCAGAACCGGGATCACCTCGGGCAGAGATAATGTAGGGAGATGCGGGTCACTTCTGGGAAACAAGATGACATTTATGTTCCATATGTGAGATTTCATTTCCCCTGTGTAGCTGAGGTTTAAACAGGGAATTAAGATAGATGTGTCTGGTCCAAGTGGAAGCCACCTTTCTCGGCCATGAGTCCCTTTTCTTTAGCTCCAATCCCAGGGCACCTAGTTCTCCCCTCTCATCCCGGGCTCCTTAGTGGCCTCTCCTTCTCTCTTGGATGGCCTGGGCTCCAGGCTCTAGAATGACCAAGGTGGGCCACTCTTGTTCCCAAAGTGAGTTTGTCCTGGCAGAGCCAAGAGAGAAGCCCAGGAAGGTAGAGGAGACACAGCAATGGTGAGGGAGACTGTGCCTGTCCTGCCCTGCTGCCATCTGGACCTTTTCCTCAGATTACTCCAGACCTGCCTGGCTGCATAAGGCTCACCTGGGCTCTCACCAAGAAACTTTGGCTTGAGATAAGAGACATCTCCTCAGCTCAGGGATCAGTAACCGTCACCTGACTTGGACTTTTGAAATTGAAAGTGATTCATGCTCCTGTGGATTTTAAAGAGAAAATGAACTCAGGGGAAAGGAGGGTGGCCCCATACTTCAGGCTGTGCTCCTACAACTCCCACGGCAGTGTGCTCCCTGGCCCTGGAGAGACATGGGGCCAGCCAGGAGCAGCGGGCAAGCTGCAGGGCTAGCCTTGGCCAAACGGGGCGCTGCCACCACTCGCCCAGATTAAGGAGGCAGCTGGCTCTGCCTGTCACTAACAGGTGCCTTCGGGAGCCCAAATAATCCCAAACAATTTCCAGTAGTGCTGAGGTTACCAGGTTCCCCTACTCCTCCCTCCTCCCAGTCTCGTTTCCAGGCAACAGAGGAGCACAGAGACTTCTGGGGAGTACAGGCAGTAGATAGAATCCACATCTAGGACAAGGTACAGGCGCAGAGACAACCTGAGACCACTCCCCAGCCCTGAATGATTCTATGGGGAACCAGGTGTAATGAGCGGGCGGACTGGGGTTCTTCCTAGAAGGAAACCACCTGGTGGCTGTCCTGCTCTGGCTGGTAATGCACGTCCCGCTTCCCCCCACTCAGCATGCAGTGAGCCCTCCCAGGGGACTCCCCGCGCTGGGAGCTGGAGGGTGCAGCTGTGTGACAGGATATGGCAGACATGGCCGCTGCTCTTACTGAGCTTATGTCCCTCCACTTATTCCTGGAAATTTAACTGGCCGTCTCTGTCTCCACCCCTCAACATCATGGGCCTGTTGCCTATCTGCTTGTCTGTCTGATCTGAGATAGCGTCCAAGAGTTGACTCAGGTCTCCTCCTGGACGGTCTCAAAATATTAATTTGGTTAACCTGAGGCTCCATCAGCCATCCTAAAACTGGTGGCCAAAGCTGACTTGGCCACCTTAAAATTTAGATTTTAAGGAAATCTAAATCAGGGAAGGAGGCGACGCAGCCTCCGTTATCAAGCATTTATAAAAAAACATCCTCATTTAATGCACAAAACTCATTTTAATATTTTTCTCATAGTTCCGGTCCTCTAGTTCAACAGGAGTTTTGTGATACGTGTCCGAGCGTGAGGTGACAACCAGCCATGGGGAGGGGAGGGGAGGGATCGAACGCTGTGGCCTTTCCTCTGGGCTCAGTGAGATCCTTGGGGTCCATGACATTTCTGAGGCCCTCCTGTATCATCTGGTTTTCTCCAAACCCAGACTAACCTGTCCTTCCTCACAAAAACAGATGTGTCTAAGCCAGAGAAACTCACTCCAGGCTCCTCTGAGCTGCCTCACCTGGGGAGTGCTGGGTTCTTCAAGTGTCCCCACATCCATGACCTGAGCCACCCAGAGACACGGCTGACTAACCTTTGTGGTTCTCAGCTGTAGGAGAACCATAGCCCTTCTCCTTGTTTCATGATGTTTCAAGGACTTCACAAAGGAGTCCTTCTCCTTTGTGAAGGAGATTTTTGTATTTTAAAGCTAGAACCATGGGAATTCCCTGGCGGTCCAGCAGTTAGGATGCCGCGCTTCCACTGCAGGGGGCCCGGGTTTGATCCCTGGTTGGGAAACTAAGACCCCGCCGTGCGGTTTGGCCAAAAAAAGAAAAAAAACAAAACAAAAAAACTAGAACCTAAGCCACAGAGCTCTCCACACAGTCTGTAGCAACACAAGCTGGTCTCCAGGCCAGGGCTGGGAACCATCCTTGCCGCCTTCTTCACCTGGAGCCAAGGAGAAGACTAACGCAGGACCAACTCAGCTCCCAAGGGCCTGCCAGAACTTTCTGGAGTCTCCTGTGGCCTTTGGGGGCTGGGGCTGTAGAGGTGAGGGGACCTGGGGGGATGGATTCAGAAGGGCTGCCAAGAGAAGGCAGGCCCAGGGGAGCCACCGGCTCAGGACCCCCTGAGGGATGGGAAAGGACTGGGGGGGCGGGGGGGCAGTGGGATGAGTAGAGTTGAGGCCTCACTGAATGACCACAGCTCATGAGAAAGAAGAGCCTCTGTGGATTTCTGGGCCTGCAGTTTTATGTCAGAGAGGCTATCACATGTTCCAGGCCTGGGGCCTCCGTGGGGTCCAGGTCATCAACATGCGTAGCTGCCCTGCTGCTCAGGAATGTGCAGACCTGAGATTTGGCCGACTGCAGCCCCTCCCTTTAGGGAATCATCCTCCCAGGACCTGGGGCTGGATACATGGGAGAGAAGAGAAGCCTCTCCTCTATTCCCAGAGGAACTTAGCTGTGCTCTGAGGAGTAAGAGAATGCAGCGTTACTAAGCCTTCTTCCCTGCGTGAGGGCAGAGCCCCCTCAAGCTCTTCTAGGGCTACACTCCTGACCTCTCTTGCCCCAGTACCAAGCAAGATGACTAGCCCTGCTCCATGAATGCATGTGAAACTGAGAGATATCCTTCCCGTACAACCGTGGCTGGCTACCCCCTCCCTCCCTGAATGTCTCTCTCCTCTTTCAGGTCCCTGAAAGATCAGGAAGGAACAAATATTTCTCCAAGTGCATAGACTTTTCTCTAGAGGTCAGACAGTGGCTCCAAGGCTTAGCAATAATTAAGCTTCTATAAAGGATTTTTAAAAACAACCCCCCCGCAATTCCCTCAAGTCTGCAAATAAACTCTTATTTTGGGGGGTCAGATGTATCTCTCAAGCCAAAAACCATCACCTATTCAGAGGATGTTTTCCAGGAGGGGTTTCTCCCCAAAGGCTGACTGAATGGTGAAAGTCAGGTCCTTCTTCATTTCCACATCAGTTGTTAGATCTGTGAAGAACGATCCACAGACACCTGATCTTGGGATGCCAGGGACCGCAGGGAGATCTGATCTGCCATCTTCCCGTAGTGGGCGTGGCCACAGCGGATGAAGAACAGACATTAGAGTGGCCTGATGCTGGTAATTAGATGTGGAGGATCTTCCAACTTTATGGAAGTAGTTAGTCCTGGCAAATAGTTTAGAAGGATGAAAGCAGGAAGGGGGTGCTGCCAGGAAATATTTGAGAACAAAGCAAAATATATACGATTTTATTCCAAAGCAATTTTATATAACCATTAAGCAAAGTAGTAAACTTACTGGACAAGCAGGTAGTGGACAGTACCTGGACACATATTCATAAGATAAGTACTCACTCTACTGGCTCCTCCTAACTTTTAAAGATAACCTATTTAGCTCTTGATTCCAAGGTCGTAAGCAGGTGTCATCCCATTTGGGCGAATACCTGAACTAAGATGGCTGCTGAATGTAGCCAGAACCTCATGGGCTAAGGAACATCAGGCTGGATGTCAAGGCTGCAATGTGTGGCCTGCACAAATTTATATGATCCTGAACTATGTCAGGGTCAATGATATGGCAGATATGAGTGCCTTTAAAAGTTAGAAAATAATCTCCAATATGTTCTGTGTCAGCAGTGACACACTACATTTGGCTCACCCAAACACAACACATTAAAGATCCCCAGCTATGTGTAGTCTGCCTGGGCTTTTTATTATTGCTTGTGGTGTAGTTTGGTGGGAAGAGTATACTCATTTAACTCACAGTTAGTTCAGATCTCTTCCTCCTTTATACATCAGCCTCTAATATATGTGGCAAAGGAAGGCAGGGAAAGATCTAACAGGCTCATCTTAGACCACAGATATCACCAAAGAAAATATTTAAATGGCACCCCTCTCTGCTCAGATGTGAGTCCTTCCTATTCTGTAATAGGCACCAACGATGTGCAGAGGCAACATTTTGAGAGATGTCAAAGATATCTTATGGTGTCATTTCTGTAAATGAAAGTAGGCTGGATTAATATCACCTAGACTATGTTAAATGATTACCATGGTGTCCAAACTACTGATTCCAAATTTGAATAGAGTAAGTCAGTACAATGGAAAATGAACATCACTGGGGACCAAATACTAACAAAACTCAGTAATATTCTATTAAGTAATCATTACTCTAAACACAATTTTTCTGCTCTTGGGCCAAACCCAGATCCCAGTTCATACTCAGCCATAAATTTAAATGCAGATGAAAGATCTATCATTAATCTCATTCTCCATTTTTCTTAATTGTTAGTTTTTCTTAATTTTTATAATAATAGATTATAAAATAATTGGTATAGATTTAAAGAATACTTTTCTTCTTAAGATGCAGAAGAGAGATGAATAAAAAAATTTTAACTCTAAGTCACGTTCATTAAGATATAACAAATGTTTCAGGTGCATAGTGAAAAAGTTTATTTATGACATTTCAAAATTCGGAAGAGAAGACAATGCATAAAAGCATCACAAAACTGTTACATAATATAAAAACACAAGAACTGAGCTATTTCAGGAACCATAGCTCAGTATCATCTATGTATCTCAGCAACACATTCAGTGCCACAGGGTGGTAAAAATATGGTGTTTTAAAGGAAAAACCACTCAGCAGGACATAACAAATAACAATTTCGGTAAGAGCTCTTAGAAATCATAGGAGATGCTGACAGCATTCCTCATGATAGGGTACATGTAAAACAAGTTGACCTCAGTAAACGATTGCTTGGGATACTTTGATTTTAAAGAGAAGACTGTGACACTGTTTCCCTTCCAGACCCCTTTTTGTAACGTCAGCATCAGTGCATGATACAGAACGATAAGGAAAGAATGCCGTTGTGGTTGCCAGTTGCTTAAATATTTACCAAGAAAGCGAGATCATCTTTCAATCAACTGATAGATCTCAGTGCATGGCACCAAAGCAGGCCTTTCAGAAACATAAGCTAAATGGCATAAAGTAGTTTAGGAAAACCCTTACCCAAAGTCTGGCTTCCTTATAATCCATCACTTTAATTACAAAGCAGCTTTCTTCTGGGGATTTCAAAACACTTCCCATTATTAAGGGAAATGGGTACACCAGATTCATGGGTTACTGGATTGCTTTCTCCAGGCTTTACTTGCTCTTGAACATGCCTAAATGGAAATAATTCAACTTGATTAAATAAAAACAAATTCATTTATGGGACAATAATCTCAGAAAGGGCTGCTAGTGTTTTTAATACAGAATTTCTGAGTAAAATGTACTGCTTAGGACATGGGAGAAGGAATTAGGATAATGTTTTCCAGATGATTCTTGCCTGAACCTGAAAACCAACAATAACAATCACTTACAGGTAACATTACAGATGAGGCATTTCAAACCTGAGTGAGAGAAAGAGTTCAGGAAGAGAGCTCCTTTACATGACGGTGAGTTAAGGGCTCTTCTGTAATCCCATATACTATAATATTGCAAACCAAAACTTAACAATTGTTCATGACCCTATATCAGAACATTTAGAAAATACATTTTGTCCCCTGGAAATCATTTCACATATACTATTTTATCCCTAGGTAAGTCAAAACTATCTGCTTGGGCTTCCCTGGTGGCTCAGTGGTTGTGAGTCCGCCTGCCGATGCAGGGGACACGGGTTCGTGCCCCGGTCTGGGAGGATCCCACGTGCCGCGGAGCGGCTGGGCCCGTGAGCCATGGCTGCTGAGCCTGCGCGTCCAGAGCCTGTGCTCCGCAACGGGAGAGGCCACAACAGTGAGAGGCCCTCATAGCGCAAAAAAAAAAAAAAAAAAAAAAAAAAAAAACTATCTGCTTAAAACAACAGAAAACTGTGGAATTTAATTTTGAAAAAGCCTGTATCTCTAGACTTCTGGGGCACCTTTTCCTTATCTCTTAAGAGTGAAGAACAGCCATGAAATTAACTCTGGTCCACATGCCTGGGGGACTAAAAGAAATCAGATCATGAGTTCAAACCAGTGACTGGGACTACAAATAATTTCAAAGCCAGAGTCTTGTGCCTTTGGACTTAGTTTTTGAAGGACTGACTGTAAATGAACCCCACTATCAAGGCTTTAGGCAATTAATTGGGTTTTCTCAGGTTGGTGGTAAGACTTTTAAATAGGAGGAGTTTTGTTTGGCCTTCTTGGTTCCAGCAGGGACATGCAACACACCAGAGGGAGCAGTGATTTCTGAAATCTGGCCACGCAATACTTAGCAAAGTTTCTCTCACCTTTGGGTCCCAAATCCTACCCTAACCTCACTGCCTAAGTAACTGGGTAGATGTCAAAGGAATGCCCACAGGTGCTGGACTGGTTGGACAGAGAAAAGGGGCAACACTGACCATAACCAGGTACCAAGAGAGCCAAAGCAGCTCTTGCCGGGGTGTCTCCGCCCATTCCCAGAAAAGAGACCACCAGGAACCAACTCCCAGAAGGTTCTCCTTTGCAGAAAGCCAGAGTCACTGCCCACAGAAGACTGGTTCCTTTGGTGGGCTCTGAAGCCAGACTCTGAGAACCTGCAGAGCTCACGCTCACTCTGAGATTCCACTCACAGCCTGTGACAGAATCTACTTCCCGTAGATGGAGGCTTTGCTCTGTTTCTTAGCCAACTCAATTAATTTGTCGTCCTCATCAGCAGAGCATTGTCACATCCTCTGCACTCACCTGGTAAAGTTAATAAGAGTTCCAACCACACAGTCATACACGAGTTACCCAGCTACCCCCATGTGGGACTATAAATCAAAATCCCTCCTCAGCCCTACTTCCAACCTAGGTTGATCGCCTTTATCTACTCAACTCACGTTATTATTTAATTCTGGTTAACCAGTAAACTGAGGCCTTGGATACCATGCTGCCAGTGCTAAACAATACCACAAATAAGAGAAGTGGAGGGGGGCCTAGTCCCCCTCTTTACCTCTCAGCTGTGTGGAAATGAAGGCCTAGGGACAGGATCCCATGTGCATGAAAATTGGGACTTTGGCCAAAGGAATAGTCACCATCTACTGGGTTGCTGGAAGGCACCCAACTTGTGACTGGTTTTAGACACCCATTCCCTATTTACTCCCCAAAGAATCATGCATCATGGCTCCATGAGCACAATCAAATACAATGAATACAATGACTTGCTTGCTAAAGAGCATAAATCCCTTAACAAGCTACCCCTCACAACAACAAAAAATGAAATCACCTTCCTTCAGACAGAAACTCACTTTCCCTTTTCAACCACTGAGATTCTACATGGATGGTGCTCTTTCCTTTTCTAGCAAATTCAGGTTTCTAAAAGGTCTACATGTTTGGCCAGGTGGAAAGAGACTAGTTAAAGTGGTTGATTTGGACCTTTTAGACCCGGGAGAAATTCTAAATGGAAGCTCTAAAAGGAAGAACAAACTGTGTCCGTTTGGTTGGTCCCATTGCCTGCTGTGTGTATGACTGTCCCACACAGATTAAAGAAGATGGCGATTCCTACACCTCACAGGGAAGTCAGCCTACAGAGGGCAGAGCTTGTTCACACACTCTTGTGGCTTGAGGCTCTTCTGGGATGTTGGTCAAAATTGACCTGTTTCATCCCTTTTTAGCCATAGTCAAAACCAACTGAGGCTACAGTGACACAGCTGGAACTCCTCCTAGCCTCCTTCTAAACTCACCATCTTTTTTCATGGCACTGGACTCACAAGTCTCAGAGAATATAGAGATGAAATCAATCTTCAGGTCAGGATTACACTTAGCAGAGGAGACCTACTGAAAAATATTTCTAAAGTCGATCCTGTTGGAAAAGACAGGTAGGTTTGGGATTTCTCCAACAAGCACAGTGAGAACCAGTGAGGCTTCTGGCCTAAAGAACAATTCCAACGGATGAAAGGCAAACTAAAGAACTACACAAAATCAGGATGTGAGCAGAATTCTGGGATACATCTGATAGCTTTTCTCTCTTCCTCTCATTGTTTTCATTCCTTACTATCAATATAAAAAGTCAGTTCACAGCTGCATGAACTGCTTCACTCTTGTCCCTTCCTCTAAAACAATAGCCTTTTGTGTAAATGTTAGGGTCACTCCACTCTGTACCTTAGAACCTTATACTTTGGGGTTAAAAGGCAACCTTTTGCAGAAAAGCAGTCTTAAAATAAATACAAAAATACAGACTTTAGCATTTGGGCTTCACCTAATTCTTTCAAAGAGGGACTGGATAGGGCTCATCAAAAACATGCAAACACATATTTTCTCTAAATGATGTTTTACAACAATATCTAAACTCAGTGATCAAGATAAGACAGTGAGCTTTCAGGTTTAACTCTTCCTTATACATATTATAAGGGACAATATATACTTTTTAAAAGTCTAAGATTTTCTTTCCTAAATAACAGATAAAAATATTTTTAAAGTGCATGAATCAATTAAGAAAAGAATAAGAATGGCCTAATTTCAAGTTGCTACCTACTTCCCTTTTAAAGCTACATATTATCTGAGGATTGAGTTTTAATTTCAGAGTCCTGAGGATGTGTTGGAAAGCAACAGAGATTAGAATAAAGTCCTTCCAGAGCAGTTTCACAATTACCTTCACTCTGACATGCCACGTAGAGAAGAAAACATTAGAAATTATGGCCTGAGGGAGAGAGGAAATACAGCATGAGTTTTGAAAGATGGAGACCAAGAAACATTTTTATGAGGACCACCTCCCCAGGTAACTGGCATTGAATGAAATAATCTTGCTAATAAACCAGGAGCTCTCTGACATGGGAGAGCTGATGTCTGTGCAGGGAACATACTCTATTGGATACCTGTCAAAAGGAACAGAATGGCAGAATCATCTTTGTTTAAAAATTAGCAGTTTATAATTTTAAAATCTATGTGCTGGATATACATAGGGTGCTTACTATATACTTCTTTTAAATTTTTTTTAAACATTCTTTTTTTAAAATTTTATTTTATTTATTTTTGGCTGTGTTGGGTCTTCATTGTTGTGCACGGGCTTTCTCTAGTTGCAGAGAGCGGGGGCTACTCTTTGTTGCGGTGCGTGGGCTTCTCATTGCGGTGGCTTCTCTTGTTGCGGAGCATGGTCTCCAGGCACTCAGGCTTCAGTAGTTGTGGCTCGCAGGCTCTAGAGCGCAGGCTCAGTAGTTGTGGTGCACGGGCTTAGTTGCTCCACGGCATGTGGGATCTTCTCGGACCAGGGCTCGAACCCGTGTCTCCTGCATTGGCAGGCGGATTCTTAACCACTGCGCCACCAGGGAAGCCCTCTTTTAAATTTTGTTTGCTGAAAATTTTTCAAAATAAAATGTTGGGAAAAATTAATACTCTAAACTTTCTAAAAGTCCCGTCTCTCAACAAAGTAGCAAAACTAAACAAACTGAAGAAACTTAAGAACTCAGCCACTCTGTAGAGAGACTTCCAGTCTCTCTCCTACTGTGAAGTACCTTCTTTCCATTGTATGTTAATATTTATTTATCCTCTGAAGAAGACGATGAAGGTGAAAGCAATGATTTTCATTTGATTGTTTGGTTCTGTAAACTCAAGACAGGGAGAGACTAAGGAAGTGACTACCTCTTAGGGTCTGGTGGACTATGAAATTCTCAGTAATTACCTGTGTTTGGTAAGTAATATTTTGTCCCTAAAGTTCACTAATTTCAGATATTTAATATAGGATAGTGAATTAATTAGATGGTGAATTAATTTACCTATTTTTTGTGAATGGATCAAAGAAGCACTGACTGTTAATGAAACACCAGTACAGAATGAAATGTAACAATGTCCAGGACTTCAAAAGTGACCAGACAGTAAGAGGCACACAGAGGCGATGGGAACAAGTCCCTCAGGCTTCCCTGATGCAACAGAACTAGGATTCCAAAGAAAATAAGTACAGGCTCTGATGGCAAAAATAAACAACAATAAATGTTATCCCAGGGAGCTTCCAACGGCCTGACAGCTCCATTTTGAGAGAAAGTCAGAAGTTAATAATGAACAGGAAAAATAAGCCAGGCTTTAGCTGACTGGAGAACAGCTCAATAGAAAATTATTTTATAAAGATTCTATTCAATTAGCTAAGGCATGATTCAACTTCAGTGATGAAAAGAGCAGTCATACAGTTACCAGATGGGATGACGCACAGCAAGTTTGCTTTCACTGCCCAAATAGGCAGTCACTAAAATAATTTCTAACTTCTTACAAGGTATATAAATTTGGGCCAGTATAATCCTCTACAAAATGCACTCAAATATAAAACAGTGGAGGTATGAGGCCGCTCAGAGGATGGGGATGCTATGGTGGTCCACAGCATCCTCTCCTACTTGGGGCTTTGCCCCCAGAGGAACAGAAGGTGCGGCTGTTATCGCCCTTTGTTCATAACGTAGGTGCCACTACAGACCTATTGTGAGAAGCCCTGTTCTTGGAGTTCCTGCTTCTGTGCAGAGGGAAAGCTTGGTGTGAGGCACCCACACAAGGAATGAATGAGCTAAAGGAAACATCGTGAAGAAGCTGACTCCTCAGAGCAGGCGAAGGACTCTGAAGTCCTAGAATCACAGGATGCCTCTGGTTGGCTAGTCAAGTCCTCTGCACAATCTGGGGCAAATGGGCAGATTCCCTCACAAGCTAGAATTCCTAACAGGGAGTGTTGGGGTAAACTGGCGTAATCCATCCATCTGAGCAGGGGCGGACTCCTCCCAAAGCATCACAGGACTGACCTGCAGGAGTGGAACATCATCCCTTCCCCACTGTTCCTGAAATCGTCAGCTTTAACTCCACAGAAGAGGTGCCCTCAATGGCTCAGAGCAGATGGAAGCCTTCTGAGAAACAGACGGAAACTGTCTCAAAGGCAAAATGAAATGTGCTTTAAAAATAAATAAAGTAATAAATAAATCTAATTATTCCTCAAAATCCTAAGGCAGTAACAGGCTTGACACAAGGAATAAGAAAGAAGGAGGGACACATAAGCGTAGTGGTCCCTTCTCTGCCCCCTCCTCCGCTGGGGGCCTGGACACCCCACTGCTCTGGTGACACTGGCTGCAGCACCCTGGGCCTCAGGGCTCACAGGGTGGAAAATGCGGTCACCAGGGACTAAAGAACAAATACACCAACAGCAACAGTGAAGTTTCATTATCACCTTTCCTGAGAGACTTTGAACACCAAAAGCTTTGAGCCCTCAATGCAAGAAACCTACTAAAGACCAAAAAAAAAGAAAAAAAGTGGGGAATCTGGAGTGTTGTTTTATTTGTTTTTTTTAACCTCCTCTCTCAGATTGTACCCCTCCTTCTTTGATTATATAAAAAAAAATAATTTAGTAATACTTGACTTTCAAAAATGTGGGTTCTGGGCTTCCCTGGTGGCGCAGTGGTTGAGAGTCCGCCTGCCGATGTAGGGGACGCGGGTTCGTGCCCCGATCTGGGAGGATCCCGCATGCCGCGGAGCGGCTGGGCCCGTGAGCCATGGCCACTGAGCCTGCGCGTCCGGAGCCTGTGCTCCGCAACGGGAGAGGCCACGGCAGTGAGAGGCCTGCGTACTGCAAAAAAAAAAAAAAAAAAAAAAAAAAGTGGGTTCTGACATCAATCCAGTACCTAATTTCCACCCTTTCCCCTTCGACCATCAGTGCCTCTTGAAATAGGAAGTGATGGAGGCAGTTTTTCTTCCCAGAAGATCTTAGACTACAGTGATCATCATTTTGGATTGCATGGAAGTTCTTGCTGTAATGGCAAAGACACAGACTTAGAAAAGGGAAAAGAGGAGAGAAAGAGGTGGAGTGAAACCAACAGGACTAATAACACCCCTCCAAAGGCAGTGAGGGCTCCCAGCCTGTGCCAGAGACCACAAAGAAACAGCAGGTGGGAATATGGCAGTGGTGAGAGGCTGGACAGAGCTTTCTCCATCCAGGAAACTGGGCTCCTTCATGGACAATGTGCTTTGCTCTCTTCCAGCCCTTTCAAAAAGTGAAGAGAGTGGGTGCCACGAAACACATCTGCAATAAAAGCTCTGGAAGAGAAGAGAACAGCAACTGAAATAATACACCTTGTACCAAAACAAAACTATTTTTAAAAGGCAACACCCAACTTCCTTTCAGGCTTTTGCCTGATGGTTTCCTCCAAAGAGAGATTTTGCTGGAGTCTAAAGCCAGAAGAGCGTGAGTCAGGGACCACGGAACAGGGGCACTGCACCACCATCTGCAGAAGCCTGGGAGCGGGAAAAGCTACATGGGGTCAACAGTCAGGCACGCCAGCCAGGGCGTGAGGGTCGGGAGCCCCACGCTCAACTTTTAGCTCTTGCCTATCCAAAACAAGAGGCCCCAGCTGGCAGCCTGCTCCAGCCAGCAAACACCGCCTGCCCCCTGTCCCAGCGGGCCTTCAGCTGGTGTAGTAGACATGGAAGTAGAGAGTCTTGTTGCGCAGCAGGGAGTAGGAGTTGTCGAACTTGAGCAGGTAGATGCCCTCGCCAGGGTAGTCGTGGCTGCCGGCCTGCACGTCTCGGTGGCTGTCCCGCCGGTACACGGGCATGACCTCCCCATAGCGGCCCCGCAGGGAGCTCCTGGAGCCTCGCTCCACGTCTCCAGCTGGAACAGGGTCTGCATGAGCAAAAGGCAGAGTGTCTGGATATGAGTTCAGAGACCAAATACGCCTACCTGAGGGTGAAAAGATGGACCAGGTAACCCAGTGGCTTTCACCCAGGGGAGATACTACTGCCCTCCTACGGGCATTTGGAAATGTCTGGTGGCCTTCGGGCCATCAGAGTGACCAGTGGGTGATATGGGCATTTAGTTCTCAAGGGTCCAGGAGTGCTAAATATCAGGATAGTACCTTCTCAACAAAGCAGTGTCTCACCCCAAATGCCAATAGTATCTGCACTGAGAAACAATGATTTAGCCTTATAGAGCCTTCCTAGCTCCAGGAGTATCTGGAAATTTCCAAGGGGGAGAAAAAGATATTTAGAAGGGAAAATTCTGACATCCTTTCATCCAACAGGTAAAAGAACTAGCTAAAGGAGGTAGGAAATGCGAAAAAGTGCTGAAATGCTGAAAGTGCTGTATGGAGTGACCTCGAACTCCTACTGGTCTCCCTGAAGGTCAGCAAATAAGATCTGAGGTTCTCCTCCTTCCTGAATACACACAGATTTCCCTGCAGACTTGCTTTTCCATGAAGAAGCAAGTTAAGGGAATGGCTTAATGACTTAATCTTTCCCATAAGATTATACGGGAAAATAAAGGAATAAGGCTAATGCTTAGAACCTACTCTTATACTACAAAACAAACAAACAAAAAAAGCAGCTTCAGGGCCATGTGAGTAGGCGCTGCAAGTAACAGCTGGAACAGAGCACAGAGACTATTTTTAAAACTGCTCTTGTCAACCAGCTGTGACAGTTTGGAGGGAGGAGAGAATGGGTACATTTAGCAAATTGTAATCACTCAGTTTGGTTCCAGACCAAGAATAAATGTAAATATCCCACAAGTAAGCGAGAAAGATAAAATAATCTCAGATTTATACATGTGATCTGAAAAACACTGTCCTTACATACACCAGCACGGACCCACCCCTTTTCCTGCCCCCAACCTATCCCTGTCCCCAAGGAGATCTTGGGGGACATGGCTAGGTACTGATTAAAAAGAAAAGAAACTTTCCACTAAGGCATCAAAGCCACTCCACCAGAATGTTCTTTGAGGGTCTGACTTTGACCTGCATCCCTCAACTTAGCTTGCCATGCTGAAAGGGATTCTTCACCTGAATTCTCAGGAAGAGGATGACTGGTACAACACAGGAAGTGATCGCTGCAAATTAGGTTGAGACAGAAAAGGAAACTGCAAATTATGTTAAAATTAAATTTACCTTCGATCTCCTCCTCTTCCTCCTCATCTTCATCCTCATCCTCACTGGAATCACTGACCTGCACCGTTATGTCAGTGCTGGTTACAGGGGTCCAGTCAAAGTAAACTCCAAAGCCAATGTCATAGTCATCGGTCGCAAACTCCCAGCAGACACGCTTCCCCTCTGGGTGGGTAGGTACCCGGATGGTCACCACCTCACCCCGCTTCACCACCAGACGGCTGTTCTTCTCTTTGCCCAGCTTACTTTTGAATTCCTTCATCTTGGCAAAGGTCCAGATGCACGGAGGAGCCATCAGAGGTGGAGAGACTGAAAGGACAGGCAGCTCACTACTAAGAAACCCGGAGGAAATGCTGCCACACCCGGCATTTTGCTTAGGGAGGTTGTCATAGTCGAAGACATTCTTCCTACTGGCTTCCCTGACTTCTTTTCACAAGGAAGGAGAGAGCACTGCCCTGAGGTGTGTCAGCTACTCAGCTTAAGAAATAAGTCTCTTTACGTACCATATATACACCTGGTACTCTATCCAGAATGTAATATTCAGACACTAGTTGTTTTTCCTCCTTTTGTAATATAATCACCTATGTAATCTTATGCTTTCTCCTTCCTTTCTTTCTTTCCTTCCATCTGTCTGCCTGCCTTTCTTTAAGTACTCACTGGGAACCAAAAAAAAAAAAAACACCTTCCACACCCCCAAAGGTCTCACCTCTCCTGTGGTCCCCCAGAAGATCTGCAGATTCCAAATCAGCTGAAAGAATATCTACAGCTCCTGTGTGCTCAGACTGGATCATAACGATGTCCCCAGACCTTGGCAGACCATGGTACTTGGCCATCTGCACAAGAGAACTCTGGTTACGGGACATATATAAAGGCGGATTCCAATTAGCCTCTTTCCACCTGAAGGCTGCCTCCCCTGCCCTATTACCTCCACTCTCCCAACTCACAGTCTGAGTGCTAGTCAACATTCCTGCTCTCTCCTCCAGCTACAGGTTGCTAATAAATTCTATCAACTTTTTTTTAATGCCATCAACATGTTCCCTAGTTTAAAGCTTCTTTCTTGTTCTCTCCTGCTTTTTGCAACTTTCCCACTTCAGACTCTTCATACAATCCTTGCCCAAGAAAAATCCTTGCCATAAAATCCTCAAAATTTGCTACTGACTTTTCCATCGACGGCATTTCTGGGCGCAGCGTTTCTGGGCCATGCCTGCACAGTCCCTCCTTTCGGTTCCTCTCAGGACAGCTCTTGCATCTGGGCTTTAGCTCAATCTTCACTCGGCCACACATCCTCCTGCTACCATTTCCATCCAGAGGTTACTTCCAGGTCACTGTCCATCAGTTCACCAAAGGACGGCAGAGAGAGAATCTGGCTCCTACTCTCTGGCTGTCTCTGTCTCTCTCTCTCACCCATGGCACACCTTGGATGTCTCACCCTATAGGTTGTCTCATTCACTAACAATGTTGTATAAATAATCACAATCTCACCTTAGGCCAGCCCCAGGATTTGCATTTCAACAGTATATTTGCTGCCAGACATCTAACTTGCACGTAAGTGCAAATATCACTGGATACTCACAAAGCCCTCACTGACCCATGGCAGGAGCCTGCAGTCTCTCCCTAGTGGGTTTCACTTCAAACCACTCAGATTACCGTTCCCCTGTTTCATGCGATTATGCCTTAATTTCCTGCCCCCTCTCCAAGCAGTTGACAAGCAACTCAAGAAGAAATGTATGCCTACTGCCAACACGGAAGAGCACATCAGTGAGACGGCAGTCCAGTGAAGGAATCAGAATTATATTTGTAATAAATGAATGAATGAATAAATGAATGCTGTAATCCTCCCAGACTATTTTCTCATAATATCTGTTTCTGAAGAGTAAGTCCTTCAGCTCTTATTTCCAATGTTAAATGAGGTAAATCAGACTTTGACTAACTTGCTTGAATGAGTCCTTCCTCTTACAGAAGGTTAAACAAAAGATTTAGTTGGCAACTTATTAGCTGCATAGACTTAGTAAAGTCACGAACAGCTCTGAGCCTCAGTTTCCTCATCTTTAAATTGGGGACATAATGGTACCTATCTCACAGGGTTGTTCTCAGGAGTAAATGAAGTATTGTATTATGGGTAAAAATGCTTTGTAGACTCTAAAGCACCATACAAATGTAACTATAATGTTCGGCATTGTCTTTACTGACACCATTTGTTATTCTAATATATATGTTAATAATGATACAAACAACCCATCCCTCCATGACAGGGAGACCACTACTACTGGTACCATTTCTATGGAATCTTTACCATAAATACCGAGTAGATCTAGCACAAGAAAACTGAGACTAACACATAATCCAATAGTTAAAGTTTCCTCACATCGAGTGGATTTTAGACAACATGGGAACATTCATTATAACACTCCATTTTTTGAATAGATGCTTACTGGGTGCTAGTACAGTGATGGGCCCTGGGGAGGATACACATGATCATTCCCCAAATAATTAAACCTAAGATGACAGTGCTTTCTAATTCCAACCCATCCAAATGCATCTAAATTCTGTTGCCACAAACTAGTGATTTTCAGAGAGAGAGTAAGAATGTGCGCCCTACCTTGCTGAGGACCTGGGCCTGGTCTGCAGACAGCAATTCCTGTTCCACCGAGGCCTGTGCCTCCACGGCACTGGCTGCCTTCTGCTGATCTTCTGTGGCATCCTCCCTCACCGGAGATACCAACTGTGGCCTCCCAGAGAAAGAGATCATGTCAGTTAATGGACTCTTTTTTTTTTTTTTCCAGCCGCACTGTGCGACTTGTGAGATCTTAGTTCCCTTGTGGGATCTTAGTTCCCCAACCAGGGACTGAACCCGGGCCCTTGGCAGTGACAGCGTGGAGTCCTAACCACTGGACCGCCAGGGAATTCCCCTCAAGGACTCTTTTCAAAGGCACAGTGATCCTGGAGAAACTCAGAAATAAAAACCTCCAAAGGGTACCCCCACCCCACCTTTCCTCTGGCATTTGGGCCCACCGTCATTTCAGCTGACCACTGCCCAGGGCTGAAATGGCCTACAATGAAGCAGTGACAGCATGTGAGGGCTCAGGACTGACAACACCACATCCCAGGCTCCGAGAACCATGGTAAACACACAGCTCAGTCATCTGAGATAGACCGCAGGTCTGGTTTTTATTCCTCACTCTGGGACCCATGCCATTTGCTCCGCACAGAATTTCAACAAAAGAAGAGTTAGAATCCCAGTTCTGTTCCACACATAAAGCTGCTGTTAGAAGCAAAGGGAGGAGGCCTTGCCTAAGCCAGAAACTGATCACAAAACAAAGGAAGTACAGACTGATTAGCAAGGCAACCCTCTCCCGCCTTTATCCCAGGAGCGGTTTCCATTCACACCCTATCACTGATATCCATAGCACACCCAGTTCACTTTTTTAAGCATGTTAATCTACTATCCCAATAACTTAAAACACAACTATTGGGACTTCCCTGGTGGCGCAGTGGTTAAGAATCCGCCTGCCAATGCAGGGGATACGGGTTCGAGCCCTGGTCCGGGAAGATCCCACATGCCATGGAGCAACGAAGCCCATGCACCACAACTATTGATCCCACGTGCCACAACTACTGAAGCCTGCGCGCTCTAGGGCCTGCGTGCTGCAACTACTGACCTCACGTTCTGCAACTACTGAAGCCCGCGCACCTAGAGTCCGTGCTCCACAACAGAGAAGCCACTGCAATAAGAAGCCCGCGAACCACAACGAAGAGTAGCCCCCGTTCGCCGCAGCTAGAGAAAGCCCGCACGCAGCAACCAAGACCCAACACAGCCAAAAATAAAATTAAAAAAAAGAAAACCACTATTCCAATAGTTGGTTTTAAAGAAGCAAGGGAATAATTTATGCTCTCTTCCATTTCTTCTGGCTTTGGAGAGACTAGAAAGTGAGTTAAGAGCCGGGGCTGTAGCGCAATACCCCAGGCCTCTTGGAGATCAGTTGCCAACAAAGGGTGGCGTGGAGTCTTTAGACAAGCCGTTATCAAAGTATGGTCCAGGGACCCCTGGCGTCCTTAAGACTCTTTCAGGGGAGTCTGTGAAGTCAAAACCTTTTCATAATAATTCTAAAATATTATTTGCCTTTTTTCATTTTCATCTTCTCAAGAGTTTACAGTGGAGTTTTCCAGAGACTACATGACATATGATATCACAACAGAATGAATGCAGAAGCAGATCTGAGAATCCAACTGTCTTTTGTTAAGACACACATTAAAGAGATTTACAACACCCCTCTTCTAACTAAATTATTTTTTCTTTGGAAAACCATTGTTTTTCATTAAAGACATGTTATTTATATTAAATGTAATGAGTTCCTTATTATTTTAAATGAATGAATAACTATTTTTTAATTTTCTAGTTTTAATTACTAGTATAGTAAACATTGTAAGATATAATTCACATAAACAAAAATTCTTTGAGGTCCTTAATAATTTTAAGAGTGTAAAGTTTTGAGAACTGCTGCTTTAGGGTAGCGTCCATTTCCTCAGACAGGCTGAGCAAACAACTGGGAAACAGCACTACAAACTGCATGGGGAAACAGAGGGCTTATTTTGGAGTTCATTAGTTTCTTCTTTCTTTCTTTCTTTCTTTTTTAACATAAACAAGAAAGATCACTCCTAGTTTATAAATTACCCCTTCTTCAGATAAAACAGAGCCATCTTTTGGAATATCTAAATCACTCCAATTTACCTCAGAACAAACAAGAGGTAGTTACTATGAAAATCAGAGCTGTGGTTGATTATTCTGCGTAAACTGTAAATTGGTCTAGGCTGTGAGCCTATTTTATTCTCTTAAACCCAGAAATTAGAGCCCATTTTGGTTCCTTAGCACTACTTATTATGTCTCCTCCTCTATTAGGAGGTGAGCTTGATGGCAGGGACTGGGTCTTACTCCCTCTAGACTAACAGCCTCCATAGCCAAGCTTGTCGCATGGAACCCTAAGGCCCTTTGCACTCTGACCTCATCTCCTAGAATGACCTCCTCTTGCCTTGCCCAGTCCACGCCAGTCACAATGGCCTGTCGAATCTCTGAGAGTCCTCAAGCACCTCAAGCACTCCCCCACTGAGGGTCTGGGGGCCTGCTATGGCCTCAGCCTAGAATACTCTTCCCCCAGTTACTCAGGGCTTCCTTCCGTCCTTCAGGTTCCTGCTCAGCCGTCACTTTCGGAGAGGCTTCCCCTCCCTGGCTCATCACTCTTTACACCTTTACCCTGCTTCATTTTTCTTCACTGCACTGATGACTGCCTGACGTATTACATACCATATTTTGTTGACTGCGAGATGCATATTTGCTTTCAGATCTTAATACAACTGAAATACAGGATGTCCTAAAAACTGGTGGTATCTTAAAACTGCCGTGGGCCTGGAGTGACACGGAATCCCTCCTCAGGGGATTTGCATTTGCTTCTGCCAGGGCTTGGGAATGCTACCAACTGAGGTGACTTGAATTATGTTCTGTTTAAGAGTTTTGTTTGGACCACACTGGCAGAGTGAATTTACACAACAGACTTGTGGCTCACATTCTCAGGGGAGGTATCTTTCCCCCCTTACACAGCGCCAAGGTTGAGACATTCAGGCTGCCCTGCTCTCCGTTTCTGTGTGGAGCAATCTCTTTCCTCGTTTCTCTTTTCACTGAAGGTGCAGGCTTTTGCGGGAGGTCTCTTATTAGCCTATCTTGGGCATTCTTTCCTTTCTTGGTGGTATATAAAATAACAGTACATCTTATAGTTGATGACAACTTAGATTCTATGAAATACGATGTATACTTTTTTTCCATCTACCTCCCCCACTAGAACATAAGCTACATGAGACCCGGGATGTGGACTGTCTGTTCATTTGTGGTATCTTCAGTGCCTAGAACACTGCCAGGTAATAGCAGGCTCTCAATAAATATCTGTTGAATGAACAAATGAATAAGTTAACTTTTGTTTGGGAACAAGAGAGGACTATTCGGAATGTGAGAACACAATAGTTAATCTGACCATCAGCCTGACCTTACTGTATATGGCATCTAAAATGTAGTTTCTTCTTTGCCTTTGTGCATGCTACTTTGCACAAATATGGTTCTGCTTATTTAAAAAATATTTTAAACAGGACATGCACAGCTACATAAATTTAATATTCACATTAGCATTTTATGCTCTGAAGAATTAGTGAAAGGTACTTTGGGAAAGATAAATTGCAAATCACTTGATGCAGATGATAAACCATGTAAAGGAAAAACTCTCACTGTAAGCCTTCTGGTTTATGCTAACCCAGAGCAGGGAGGCCATCCCAAAGGGAGGGAGAGATTGGCCAGCCAGCCTCACTAGAAAAGATCGAGAGTCATGCCGTTTCCATTTCTAAAATATACAAAACACAAACACCAGACTTCAGGCGTCATGCATGCTGGATTTTTTTCTTCACACATTAGATTTTAGAAACAAAACTTGAAATTTTTATCTCCTTTTTTCTAAGAATAGTCTATATTCTTCACTCAAAAAATTTATTTACTCTTAGTATGAAAAAATCAGCTCTGTACCAAAAGCCATCCCACAAGGATCCCTCAAATCAACATGTGCAGGGACTTGGTGGTCCAGTGGTTAAGACTCTGCGCTTCCACTGCAGGGGGCAGGGGTTTGATCCCTGGTCAGGGAACTAAGATCCCGCATGCCACGGGCCATGGCCACAAAACAAACAAAAACCAACATGTGCGGAAAAAGTGTGGTGGCAGGAAAACATAAGGACAGGAGGACACTCTTCTCACAGGATTTGATGAGAACATGAATTATCTCAAATAATCAATGCCTGGAGGAGTCTATGTCTTCTAAAAGTATCCTTATATGTAATAACCTAGTAGCTCTAAGCATAGAACTCAAAACACCTCTGTTGCTACTTATGAGAAATAAGCTTTAGAGTAAACAAAACTAAAGCTGTGTGAACTTGGGAAAATTATTAAATTCACTGTTTCATTTTCCTCATCTTAAAAAAAATACTTTATTCGGTTTGTTATGAGGATTAACTGAGATAATACATTTTAACACCTAGTACAGTATTGAGCAAACAGAAATATTTGATAAAAAGTAACTATTTTATTATCATTATTACAGAGAGGCATTCAATAAAGGGTGGCTATTATATTATTATCACCAACTGTATTAAAATTATATTAATTATTATTATTTTCCACTGTCTGAATTCTGGGGGAAAAAGTTTTATTTCATATACAAAGGTAAGAAGAGAGAATTTCTACTTAAGAAATAACATTTTAAAAATATCATGGGACTTCCCTGGTGGTCCACTGGTTAAGACTCCACGCTTCCACAGCAGAGGGCAGAGGTTCGATCCCTAGTCGGGGAACTAAGATCCTGCATGCCGTGTGGCATAGCCAAAAGAAAAAGAAATCTTGACATACCCCCACCCCCAGCAATCAACTTTGGGTGGGGCATGGAGACCACAGGTTCTACTGGACAATACTGTACCATGAGCTGATCAGTTGGACTGTAATATTCACTAGCTCAGCATTCTCCAAAATAACAGTTTTTCATTAATTATTCCATTAATGTTTCGTGGCTTCCACTTATTCTAGGGCTCAGTACTACTATTCCCTTCCTGCTATATACTCTGATATCAGTGATGACAGGAGGATGAGATGGGTGGAGAGGGAAATTAAGAATGACAACCTGAAGATCATCATCGTGGTTTAATCTGAAAATTACATAATAAAAAACTGCCTCCAACACTGTGTGTGTGTGTGCATTTTATGGGTAAAAACCAAACACATGTTCTCTTGAAAGTCCACCTGTGGACACTCTTTTTCTTTCTCTCTTTTTTTTGGGTGGGGGGCTGCGTTGGGTCTTCGTTGCTGTGCGCTGGCTTTCTCTAGTCGCGGCAAGCAGGGGCTACTCTCTGTTGCGGTGCGCGGGCTTCTCATTGCGGTGGCTTCTCTTGTTTCAGAGCACGGGCTCTAGGCACGCGGGCTTCAGTAGTTACAGCATGCGGACTCAGTAGGTGCGGCACCTGGGCCCTAGAGTGTATGGCCTTCAGTTGTGGTGTGTGTGCGGGCTCAGTAGCTGTGGCACACGGGCTTAGTTGCTCCACGGCATGTGGGATCTTCCCGGACCAGGGATCGAACCCATGTCCCCTGCATTGGCAGGCAGATTCTTAACCACTGTGCCACCAGGGAAGTCCCTGGGATCCATTTCTAATGTTTTAACATTTGAACCTGGTCTTCAAGAAGAGATAAATGAAGACACTACACTATTTGTTACAGTTCTATTCTCTGAGAGTTAAAGAAAATTTTATAACCTGAAATAGACCTGCATTCCCCCTAAACACATTTAAGGATTGATTAATTAATGACAAAACACTCCATACTCTTCACTTCATCTTGTCTTCCCCCTTAAAGTCACTGTTTACTTCTTTCATCAATTACTATCTCAGAAGATAAAACCCCAAGAAGCATTATATCCAAAGTAGTTGCTGTCCCTACCTGTAGGGTGAGGAATGGGGTTCTGGATCAGAGGCAGAAGCTGCTAGAGAGGTGACCTTGGTGACTTCTAGATCTTCATTCTCTAGAAAATCACAGGAAGAAAAATTCAATACCGGAGAAGGAACACAATCATAATTACCTTGTATCTTTTTTAAAAATCTGGCAGTTTCAACCAACTTTCTCTTTCTAAAAATAATCTAGGCACAAACTTTATACTCTGGGAGGCCCAGTACATAAATTATTCAAGTCATCACATCCAAGTATTCTCAGACCATTATAACCCACTCATAAAAAAAATAAGTCATTTTCCAAAACAAGTCCCCACAGAATTCATCCCAATTCAAGGATCACATTTCACAGAAAGCAAATGGTTAAACTAGGCAGAACGCAGAGGACAGAATGGAATGTAGAATGAAATGAACTGGAATTCAGTGCCAAGATAGAGAGTGCCACCTCTACATTCCATCAGCTCATATCACTGTATCCAGGGTCAGGTAAAGGATTTTTGTAATTTCATTCATTTACTCGCTCACTCATTCACCAATAACTTACTGAATAACTGCTCGGCATCATCAAGGAATATACAGGTGAAATGTACAACAAAGACCAGTTTCCCAGGCTCACAACAAGCCTGTGACTGGTATTATCATTGCCATTTTGCAGGTAAGGAAACTAAGGCATAGAGATAGGATGCAAACCCAGGCAATTATGCTCTTAACCATTAGGTGTTACTAAGTTTCATGGTGTATTCATTTAGCCTTTCCGTGAGCACTCAGAAAAGCATGTGGTTTAGTGTGTTTAGATAACCCCTGGTGAACCTCCTCTAGTTAAGACAGCAAAAAAACTGAAGCCCAAAGTTCACTTCTCAATATAAAATATAACTTATTGATGTAAACCTCAAACACTGAAAATTTCAGTTTGGTAGCAGCATAAAAGTATAAATGACAGGTAAATATTTGTGATTCAACTTTAGTCTCATTTTTTTTTGTATGTGAATAGGATCTATTTTCTTTTTGTCAACTCACACTCTCATAGGTAGAAAGGCCTTACAGCTTATGCCACCTGATTTTCCTCTTGTGAGATAATAGAAAATACATATATTAGTTTCTGCCCCCAGTTCCTGGCACAGAACTAAAACCTTTATAATTCCCTAAGTGATTAGAGCACTATGAGTACCTTTTGCTCTAATATTTTGTCTTTGACTTTGGTTCCTGCCACAGAGTTCCTTAATCCCATGGAATTTCCTGGGTGATAACAATGTCTCTTGTTCTAATGAGGTGCTTCTTGGGCCCCTACATGGGGGCTGGTAACGAGAAAGACAAAGCCATGATTAGAAGCTTGGGATTTTCAACCCCACCATCCATTCTCCAGAGAGGGGAGAGGGGCTGGAAATGGAGTTAATGATTGATCACACCTACATGACGAAGCCTTCATAAAAATCCCAAAAGTACTGGGTTTGGAGAGCGGCCAGCTCAGTGAACACATCTCTATAGCAGGAGGGTGACCCACCCCAACTCTGTGGGGACAGAAGCTCCTTCGCTTGGAACCCTCCCAGACCTCACCCTCTGTATCTGACTGTTCATCCGTAACCTTTACCATATCTTTTAATAAACTGGTAAACGTAAGTGTTTCCTTGAGTCCTCTGAGCTGTTCTGGCATTTAATCAAACCCAAGGGGGAGGAAGTCACGGGAACTACCAATTTGTAGTCAAGTCTGACAGAAGTTGTGGGTAACCTGGGGAACTACTACTGGCGATTGGCATCTGAAGTGGGATGGGAGCAACCTTGTAGGACTGAGCCCTTAACCAGTGGGATCTGACATTATCTCCAGGTAGACGGTGTTTAGCATTGAGTTAAATTGTAGGACACCCAGCTGGTGTTGCAGAATTGCTTGGTGTGGGGAAAAAACTCCACACATCTGGTGTCAGAAGTGTTGAGAGTGTGGCTGTGTGACAGAGTAAAGGAGATACACAGGAGGACTGAGGTTTTCTTTACACCTCTCAACAAAGGAACTGAGTCTAAGACAAAAGTCAGACGTTCCCCAGGGTCCCCTAGTCCGTGAAGAGGCCCTTTCCACCAAGAGATAATGAGAATAGAAAGTTCTTCCCTATGTTGACCTAAGTAAAATTTGCTTCCTAATAAATTCTGCTCTTCGATCACTACTCCCCACAATATCCTTTCAAATATTTACAGCCTGCTATCACATTTCCTGCAAGTTCCTTCCCAGGCCGACCATCTCCAGTTCTCTCCATCATCTCTGTGTTCCATTTCAAGAAAAGAGCTAAAATGGACAACTTTTTCAGATGAGTTCTAAACCATGCAGAGTACATGGAGACAATCATCTCTTAATAAGGACACAGTATTTCTTGACGTAAGACATTAACTGGGCACTAGATTTTTTTTAACTGCAAACTTACCCCGTTGGCCTAAATAAGTCAATCAAGATCTCCAAGGGCTTATAAAAATAAACTTATTCCAAGCTCAGTCTCTCCTATGCTCTATTTTTGAAACAGATTTTTGGAAAATAACTGACTTCTTAACTTAAATGCAGGACTTCATGTATCCGTATTATTGATTTTAAATTAGGTTTTTGAAATGACACAAGTACATGCTTTGCGCATTGTAGAACAAATTAAATACAGATAAGAAAACACTCTGCATTTACCCTTCCAGACTTTAATATACAAATAATCCATTATTCAGTGTAGAAAAATCAGGAAATACAGACAAAAAATAAACAAACAACCAAACACAATCCCACTAGCCAAAAATAACCATTGTTAACATTTTGGTGCATATCCTTTCAGAAATATATTTATACATATACATACACATATATGTGCATATTTATATGTATTACATATATAGATAAATGTATACATATATACATCTATATATTTATATATTTTCCCCCCATCCCCAGCAATCAACTTTGGGTGGGGCATGGAGACCACAGTTTCTACTGGACAATACTGTACCACGAGTTGATCAGTTGGACTATAATACCTACTAGCTCGGGTATGAATACAGCTTTTCATTAATTATTCCATTAATGTTTCATAGTTTCTACTCATTCTAGGGCTCAGTACAAATATAAATGTATATATAATATTTATATATGTATATATTATATAAATATTTTATAAAAATTCTATTTATATACCTATATTTCTGAAAGGACAGGTACCTAATGTTATTGAACATTATTCATGAAAATTTTTCAGGGTCAATAAAAATGGGACTAGGGCTTCCCTGATGGCGCAGTGGTTGAGAATCCGCCTGCCGATGCAGGGGACATGGGTTCGTGCCCCAGTCTGGGAGAATCCCACATGCCGCGGAGCGGCTGGGCCCGTGAGCCATGGCCGCCGAGCCTGCGCGTCCGGAGCCTGTGCTCCACAACGGGAGAGGCCACAGCAGTGAGAGGCCCGCGTACTGAAAAAAAAAAAAAAAGGGACTAAAAAAATAATTTTAAATGGCTGCATATTATCCCATAGGCTGTACCATAATTTCTTTAACCAATCCTCAAGCCCCTATTGTTAGAGCTAGACTCTGTTTCCAATCTTTCCCTGGTATAGAGAATTATATTAGAGATGTCTACAACCCTCTCTTAAGAACTTTGCCTGTCCACAGCCTTGAAGGGGCAGTCCTGTGACCAGGGAACACTATGTTGGCTATTGGTTTGGGGTGAACATCTGCCCCAGTTTCCAATTCTCTTCCCCCAAGTCTGGGTTTGGTACCAGAGACCAAAACAAACTGCGAAGAGCCTCAGTCGGGTCAGGGACTGATGCTACCTTTTGGAAGAAGCCTTTGCATGCCATGCAAAAGCAGATGATTAAGCAGAGGAGACAACTGTCAGAGACAGAAAATAATGCATTCAAGCAAAAAGAAACAAGGCGTGGTGGGATCCAGGCAGCTGGTGTCAGGTGAACCCGGATTAGGGACAACCAAAGAAAGCTGCACCTTGGCCTCCTCTGAGCCAAAAGCTGAGCGCTGGATTGTCATTTTATTATTTATAGTTCTGGATACAAATTTTTGTCAATGTATGTTATAAACACCTACTTCCATTCTGTGATTTACCTTTTCACTCTTCTAATGGTGTCTGTCCTTTGATGAACCAAAGTTCTTAATTTTAATGTAGTCAAAATTTATCAATCTTTTCTGTTATTAGTCTTTGTGTGTCCTGTTTAAGATGTCTTTCCCTACACTGAGATCAAGACAATATTCTCCTTTATTATCATCTAGGAGTTTATTGTGTTTCTTTTTCACATTTTGATCTACAATCCAACTAGAGTTGATTTTTTGTGTTTATGGTGTGTGAGATAAGGATCAAGGTTTTTTTTCTTTTCCTTCTTTCTCTTAGGATATTCAGTTTTACCAGCAATATTTACCATTCTTGCCCCACTACTCTACAGTACAATCTTTGCTGCAAATGAAAGATTTTGTTTCTAGGCTTTTATTCTATTCCTAGGGCTTAACTGGGCTATTCTGTAAAAGCCTTAAAATAAGTCTTGATTGTAAATCAACTATATTTCAATAAAACTTTTTTTAAAAAGTCTTGATACCTGATAGACCAAATCTTCCCATCTTGTTGTTCCTACCTGAGCATCTTTGGTATTGGCCTTTCATTTCTTTGGTAATGGCCTTTCATTTCTATATATATTTTAGAACCAGCTTGTCAAACTCCACCCAAAAGGCCCACCAAAACCCTCTAGGATTCTTATTGGGATTGTATTTTATCTATAAATCAAGTTGGGGAGAATTCACATCTTTACAATACTGAGTCTTCCAAACTAAGAATATGGTAGATCCTTCCATTTACTTATTCTTTAACTTCTCTCAATAATAATGTATTATAATCGTCTGCATAAAGTTTTTGCATATATTTTGTGAGATTTATTCCTAGGTGTTTGAAGTTTCTTTACTCTATAGTAAATTACATATATATATATATATTTAACTTCTTTGCTAGTATACATGAATGCAATGGAATTTTGCATATTGACCTACATCCAACAATCTGGACAAATTTATTAATTTCAATAAATTATCTATAGATTCTTTTGGATTTCCATGTACACAATCATCATCTGCAAACAACAGACTGAATAGGATTCCTTTATAATCCTCATATATTTTATTTTTCTTGCCTGACTGTTCTAGCTAGAATATCCAGTAAAATGATGAAAAGCAAGTGGTGAGAGTGGACAACCTTGTCCTATTCCTAATCTCAAAAGGAAAACTTTCAAATTTCTCCATTAAGTTTGATGCTGCTTGTAGGGATTTTGTAGATATGCTTTATCCAATTAAGAAAGTTTCCTTTTATTCCTCGTTTGCTAAGAGTTTTGAATCATAAGTAGAGGCTGAATTTTACCACTTTTTTCTGCTTCTACTAAACTGATAATTTTTATCCTCTACTGTATTAAAATGGTGATTATACAGCTGACTTTTTAAAAAAAAATGTTAAAGCAACTTTGCATTCCTGGAAAAACCCAACTTGGTCATATATATTGCTGGATTCAGTCTGTTAATCTTTTGCTAATGACTTTTTGCATCTATGTTAATGAGGGAGATTAAACTGCAATTTTCTTTTCATCTGGGATCATTTTGATTCTGCCTGAAGAATTTAGTTACCTTTAGGTGATAAATCCTGTTTTTGATTGCCTGAAAATATCTTTATTTCACCTTCATTCTTGAAGACTATTTTCACTGGAAAAAATTCTATATTGGTAGTTATTTTCTTTCAGTATTCTAAAGATGACCTAGCTTTCACTGCTCTGTGCATAAGTCAGCTTTCAGTCTGATTACTATTCCTTTGAAGGCAAACTGTAATTTTTTTCTGGCTACTCTTAATATTTTGTCTTTGCTTTGGTTTTATAGCAGTTTTAATTTAATGTGTACCTACTGTGGATTATATACCCCTACCTGGGGTGTACAGGGCTTTGTGCATCTGTAGATTCCATTAGTTTTGGAAAATTCATAGCTATTATCTCATCAAACATTGCTTCTGTCCATTCTTGCTCTCCTTACCTTCTAGGACTCCAATTATACAAATGGTAGACCTTTTTACCATATCCTCTATGTCTCATCTCTTTCTTGAATTTTCCATTGTTGTATCTTTACATATTTTCTTCTGACCTTTCTTCCAGTCCACTGTTCTCTCTTCAGGTCTAATAACTTGTTGTTAAACCTATCAACAGAATTCTTCATTTTCATCTGTATTTTTCAGTTACAGAATTGCTATTTGGTTCTATTTTTATAAATTTCAATTCTCTGCCAAATTTCTCAACTTTCTCTTTTACCTCCTTGAACATAATAAATATAATTCTTAATCGAAGTATAGTTGACTTACAATATAATTATTTTTAAGTCTGTATCTGGTAACTCCAAAATCTGATGCTCCTATGGATCCATTTTTACTGTCGTTTCTTTTGATTTTTGTTCATATTGTGTCTTTTCATGGATTTGGTCATTTTTGATACATGCCAGAAATTGTTCTTGTAAAACTGTTTGTCAAAATAATTTGAAGACTACAGTGACCCTTCGGAAAAGATTTGCCTTTGCTTCTTCCACATACCTGGGGGCACTAGCACCCTGGGGTTAACTTAATCCAATTTCATGAACTCAGATGTTTCTGAAGCTGAGCTGTAGTCTCTGCAATGGCCTGCTTCTAACTTACCCTTACTTCTAGAACATGGCCTTTCATGGTCCTAACCCAGAGAAAAGGGGGGTTAAAGCATCTCAGAGGAGAAAGGAACCCCAAATTGGACTCTCATCCTTGGACCTCTATCTTTATACTTCTGCCCTCACATGGATCATAGCCTAATAATTATTCATTATCTGACTAGCTGACTAGCTTTCCAGGATCTTCAAGCAGATGTTTATATTTTGACAATTATTTCCTAATTGTCCCCAGTGGGAGAAATAATCCCAATTACCTAGTCTAACATTACTCAAAACAGAAACCTGCATTGCCTCTACCCTTTTCAGTTTTAAGATACCTTAGTGAATAAAATGGAAACAAAATAGAATTTTTACAAGTCTGCCTTCTTTCTGTCACTGGCTAACAGTATCAGCCTCTGTAAGTAGTGGATCACAATGAAGACTTCGATAAGGTTGAATTTTTAGACAGAAATGAAAATTAGCATAAGAATAAAGGAAGTCAGTAGTGGATTTAAAGAGTAACATAATAAAATAAGCTGTAAGGATATACTGTACAACACGGGGAATATAGCAAATATTTTATAACTATAAACGGAGTATAACATTTTAAAATTGTGAATCACTATATTGTACACCTGTAATTTATATATTATACATCAACTATACTTCAATTTTAAAAAGAATTGTATGGGGCTTCCCTGGTGGCGCAGTGGTTGAGGGTCCGCCTGCTGATGCAGGGGACACGGGTTCGTGCCCTGGTCCGGGAAGATCCCACATGCCGCGGAGCGGCTGGGCCCGTGAGCCATGGCCGCGGAGCCTGCGCGTCCAGAGCCTGTGCTCCGCAACGGGAGAGGCCACAACAGTGAGAAGCCCGCATACCGCAAAAAAAAAAAAAAAAAACCCAGAAGAGGTCAGTTCCTGATGAGCAGGCAAAAAGGCAAAAAGAGATACATAGAATGGCTCCAACTTACAATATAAACACAGTGAAGAATCTCATGACATGCTTGTGTGTATTTTTTCTGAATAGGTAATATACGCACATTATTCAAAATTCAAAAAGCATAAAAGTATACAGTGAAAACTTCCTCCCATCTCAGTCCCTACCTCCAATGTTACTAGGTTTTGTATAGTCTTCCAGAGATATTTTGCATTAAAAAAGTGTGTATGTGTGTATAAAAAGAATATATATATACTTTTTCACACAAATAATGGACATACTAGACATGCTAGCATACACGCTGTTTTTTCTACTTAACATCTCAGAGACCTTTCCATAACTATATATAAAAAACTTCCTCATTCTTTTCCACAGCTGATTAATATTTCAATGGCTGGATATTCCATAATTTATTTAACCACTTCCCTATTGACATTTATGTCCTTTCTAATCTTTTACCATTACAAGCAATGCTATAATAACCTTGTGTCTGTGTCATTAAATAGGTGTGTGATCTATAGGATAAACTCCTGGAAAAAAATGGATCAATGAAGACATATATTGTAATTTTGAAAGATATTGACAAATTGCCCTCCATAGCATTTGTATCAATTTCCACACCCATCAGCAATACATGAAAGTTTTTGTTTCTGCACACCGTTACCAACATAGTGAGATACTGAACTACCCAGCGTAGTTACGATTTTCACTTCCCTTATTGTGAGTTAGGTTGAGCATCTTTCATATCTGAAGAGCCACTTCTCATAGCATCTTAACAACTTAATGTATGCGGGGAAAAAAGTGAAAAGAGATATTGCTTTTGATTTTTAAGGTTAAAGATATTCGCTAAACTATGTAAGAACTACTGGTAAAACAACTTGTAATTGGATTCAGAGAGGCAGGAAGTAAGAAAAGGAGAAAGAAATATATGTTTATTTCCAGAATTTTAAAGAGTGGAAGATGCAGTCCTGTTTTAAAAAGAGAGAAAACGGCTTCCCTGGTGGCACAGTGGTTGAGAGTCCTCCTGCCAATGCAGGGGATGCAGGTTTGGGCCCTGGTTCGGGAGGATCCCACATGCCGCAGAGCAACTAGGCCCAAGCTTCACAGCTGCTGGGCCTGCGCTCTAGAGCCCGTGAGCCACAACTACTGAGCCTGCACGCCTACAGCCCGTGCCCCGCAACAAGAGAAGCCACCGCAATGAGAAGCCTGCGCACCGCAACAAAAAGTAGCCCACGCTCGCCCGCCACAACTAGAGAAAGCCCGTGCGCAGCAACGAAGACCCAACGCAGCCAATAACTTAATTAATTAATTAATTAATTAAAAAAAAAAACAACAACAGAAACCCAAAAACCACTGGGGCTCTTTGGCATAGACTTCCACTCTTTTGCTCCACCTCATATAGTAACCACCAATTTTTAAATTTTAATTGAAATCAAAATAGCCACAGATAAGCAACATTTCCATCACTGCAGAAAGACTTATTGCACTGCTCTAAGTCCTACATAAGAATAATGAACAAGTTCACCTGACCTGTTTGCAGTCCTTGACGTCTACATGCATTGATAGCTCTCAGGGTCATGCAAGTTCTGCTCACTTCAAGGTCATAACAGACTTTGCCCTTTATTTTCCCCAAAGCTCCCTAAACTTAAAAAACAAACAAACAAACAAAAAAACGATGAAAGAAAGAAAAGCCCTGTTCTTAAGTGATGTAACATTTGCCTCAGAGAGTTTCACTATATAAAGAGTGATCTTGCTCTCCTCTTGGGAACTGAAGGACCCAGGTGCCCCCAAATAAAAGACTATTAAAAACAATTACAGTTCATAAAACAACAAGAACACTATGACCAATGGAGAGCTTAGTTCAGATGAACATCAACATTTTTCTTACTTTATAACCAAAACCGCAGCTGACAAACACGAAGACTCTCAAAAGGTATTCTTCGCCTAGAATACTTTTAAAAAACAAGTCATGTTTATTCTGGATAATTATAAATTCCTGCTTTGAAGGAACAAGACACATTGAAAAAAATCAAAACCCTTAATTCAATAACAACTGAATGTCCAATCTCATTTCTTATTGCTGAGAGAATGTCAGAAACCTCTTTTGTTGTTATTGTTGTTTTTGGCCGCATGGCATGTGCGATCTTAGTTCCCCAACCAGGGATCGAACCTGCTCCCCTGGCAGTAGAAGCATGGAGTCTTCAATCACTGGACCACCAGGGAAGTCCCCCAAAACCTCTTTTGATTTCATTCTTAGGCCTCTATTGCTTACTCATTGGATCATTTTCCAGAGGAAGGTGGCAGAAAGATCCAATCAAACAAACTGCTAGTTCCAAGCAGTGTTTTGAGTTTACTCCCAAGCCTATACAACTCTGAGTTAAGCCAAATGCATGCTTTGCACACCGCTTTGGAAACCCAGCTGAACTCTAACTCAAGGTTTCTCAACAGCTGCACTACTGACATCTGGGTCAGATAATTCTTCATTGTGGGGGCAGCTCTGTGCACTGGAGGATGTTTAGCAGGTTCGCTGGCCTCTACCCACAAGATGTCAGTAACAGTGCTCCCCCTCCTCCCCAACCCAAGTTGTCACAATCAAAATGTCCCCTGGGAGAGGCAAAATCGCTGCTGGTTGAGAACAACTGCTTTCACCTAAAGAGCATTCTTTTTTTTTTTTTTTTTTTTTTGCGGTACGCGGGCCTCTCACTGTTGTGGCCTCTCCCGCCGCGGAGCACAGGCTCCAGACGCGCAGGCTCAGCGGCTATGGCTCACGGGCCCAGCCGCTCCGCGGCACATGGGATCCTCCCGGACCAGGGCACGAACCTGTGTCCTCTGCACCGGCAGGCGGACTCTCAACCACTGCGCCACCAGGGAAGCCCTAAAGAGAATTCTTGATATATCAACCCTAATTCCTCATATTCATCTGATGCTCCTTCAAATCTGTGTTGAGACTTTGTCTCACAATCCAGCAAATATATACAGAACCTCTAGGACACATCAAAGACTCTAGGAGAGAAACAGACAAGACAGATTCTGTCCCTACCCTTAAGCTGGTTTCTTGGGGGTACGTACATAAAGAATTGTAATAGGTACTTCCCTGGTGGTCCAGTGGTTAGGACTCTGTGCTTCCACTGCAGGGGGCAAGGGTTCAATCCCTGGTCAGGGAACTAAGATCCCACATGCCGCACAGCGTGGCAAGAATTGCAATAAAAGACACCCAATTATATAAAGTTTTGAATTGTCGATTTTTCTTCCTGGGTACTCTCATCTTACCAAACTAAAAACCCCTAGACAGCAAAGACCATAACCTGCCCTAGAATACCAATACTTGATTAATGGCCAATAAAAATAAAAAAATAAACTATTCTGAACTTCATCATAACAAGGTGACAGTTTCAGACAGACAGTAAAAACTCCACACCTAACTTGAGCAAATAAGTTAACTTCTCTCAGCTGTAGTTTGTTCTTCTGTAAAATGGGGAGGAAATGACTGTTGACAAGATTAAGTCAGATAATACAAGGAAATCTTTTTCCACATTCTGGCACAGAGTAAGCATTCAATTAATGTAAGCTATCATTACCAATATTTTATTAGCTATTTTATTAGCAACAAATCTTACCTCAAGGGGAAGAGCTTGCTCTGAGCTACAATAACAAACCCCTACATGACATAAAAGAAATCAACACTCACCCTGCTTTCTGAGGGCAAGAGGAAGAAAGTAATCATAAGTATTTCCATCAACATCCTGGGAGGAAAATGTGAATGCAGGAACCAATTACAAGGTTTGGGGGGTGGGGGAAGACACACTCAGAGACAAACCCACTATCTTCCAGTACATTCCTGGACTATTCTTAAGACCTTTCTGTTTAAAATGCTTGGGTATATTTGCCACAAGGATCTAAAGAGGAAGTAAAAAAAAAAAAAATCCTTAATTTATAAATATCAACACATGCAAGGGACAGATGTTTATGAGACTTTCTAAGTGTTCATTTGCTTAATCGTTCAGAAAGTATGCTTAAATTTTCTATTGCTATAATGTTAAATACATGCCAGCAATTCTGAATTTACTACAAAGCATAAGAGTTCATAAGAAGGAAAAAAGACAACAATTGTTAGATATTTTAAAGTAAGAGAATATAAAGTCACATGAAAAAGCTGGGTGATTCAAAGCTGTGTGTGTGTGTTTGACCCAAGCAGCATTAGGAAATGGGAGATATTTAGAAATAAAAGACGGGGAAAGTCACCATACCCGGAGATACACATCCAGGAACACCTCCTCTGACAGCACGTGGAGTTTCGGTGAGCAAAAACAGACCTTATATCTCATAATGGATAACACCAGTTTACTGTGTACCGTGGCTTAGGTACCAAGTGCCTCATACATAGTGGTCCATGCAATCCTATAGTGCCCACATTTTATAGATGAGGAAACAAACACAGATTAGTGACTTGCCCAAGTAAATTAAAGATTCAAACTCCAACCCAGGCATCATGGCACCACCTCTACCGCTATACTTCATGGTGTCTGTTTTAATTTCAGAACTGGAAATTTAATTTTTACTTGCTACTTAGTGAGACCAGTACTCTCCCCCTACCTACCCTTCCGTATTTCAAATGAGCATCTTTTTAGTTGCATCCCGTGTGGTGATGATAAGGAGGCTTGGAAGGTAAAAGTGTAATCGCTGGACACTTTCGCCTTCGGACACTGACAATGAAGTAATCCACAGGGAGGAATTAGCGCGGGTGGAAGTAAGACAGTCTCCGGAACAAGAGGAGGGTCCCGGAGAATGAGGGAGGTCGCCAAAGTTCCTATTTCAGCCCCGATGTCCTGCCTTGGCTCTGGCCGCTAGGTTCATTCAAAAGACCCCAGAGCCCACCTATTTCCAACTGCGCTTTTCATCTCGCCCACTCTGAGAGGCGGAGAGGATGGATGCGAGGTGAGGCGCGGGGGCCTATATGCAGGGAGGCTAGAGCAAACGGGATTCTGGACAGATGAAGGCGAGGCTGCCTATTCGGATGGGGGCAGAGAGGCGCGTGGAACGGCTGGGACCTGGGACAGAGGTGAGGATCGGGGTGGGGAGCCAGAAGCAGGGGCAGCGAGGCCGGTGGGGTCGGGGTCGGCAGCCAAGGAGTGATGGGCAGGCGTGCTGAAGCTGAAGAGGCGCCAGGGTCAGAGATGCCCTGTCACTACCATCCGGGCTGTTCTGAGAAAGGAAGCGGGGCAGGAACCAAGGCATTTCGAAACAGGAGTAGAAAATAATCTCGAGCGAAGACCAGGCCCGAAGGATGGCGGCGGCGGGGGCGGGAGTCGCGGCCCGGGGGAGCCGGGCCCGGGCAGGAGCGAAGGCAGGGGCTCCGCGCGCGAAGGGGCTGCCCAGGCCGGTCCGCTCCTCCGGGCAGCGCGGGGCAGAGCGCGGCCGAGCCTCGCACCGAGGTGCGGGGTCCCGAGGCCGGCGGCACCCACCCGCCGGCGCCCGGCCTTGCGTACCTGAGGCGGCCTCCTGGCTCCCCTCCACTCCCCGGCCGTCCCCGACGCCGCGCGCCGGCCCTCGGCGAGCTGCGGGGCTCCAGACGCCCGGCCCCTCAGCCGCCCGCCGGTCCGACATCTACAGCCCGCGTCCGCAGCGCCTCCGCAGCCTGCCGCAAGTGGCTCCGGAAAGAGCCGAAGGCCCAGCGCGCCGGGAAGAGCCGAGCGGAGCCCGCGGGCCGGAAGGGGCAGCGCGTCGGCCCCCGAGCGGTCGCGAGAGCTCTGGCTAGCGGAGGCCTGCGACGCGGGCTCGGGGAGGGTTACTGCGTGCTTATGATCGCAGGTTTTTAAAGTCAGTGCTTGAAAGAAGAAACGAAACCTGGGGAAGAGTCAGTGAGACCCGGCCGGAAGTCGTGGTATCCATAGACACGCTATCGGAAATTGGGGTTGCTAGGAGCCCTGGGCGCGTCGGCTAGTCTGCGTCACGGCTGAAGTCCCAGAAGATTATGATTCCGGCCCCGGTGAAGATGAAGACCTGCCGCCTGAGAGACCAAAACTTCAGTCTCTTAAGGTGACTGAAGATGTCGAACCAGGCAGCATGGCAGAGGCAGGGCCGGAGCTGCCTGTAGAGACTGACCAAGAACCACAACCAGAGACGGAAGAAGAGGGCTTCAAAGAGGAGACACCGGCGAGTGCTAAGAATATACACCTACGCCTGAAACCCACCTGGACGTCCGAGGAAGAGGCTCCCCACAAGTCCAAGACAGACCTTTCTAGCGAGATTGAGCTAGGGATTCCCAAAGAGGTAAAGTCGGAGACATCCAGACAGATAGAAGTAGAGCTTTTCAAGGATTTGGAGGTCCCTGTGGACGAAAAGCGTGGGGAGCCAGAGGAGGAAGCCAAACCAGATGTCGCAGAGGATATACTCATAGAGGCAGCTAAGGAAACAGATCTAGAGCTACGAAAGGAAACCGAGTCTGAGGTTCCAGGGACCACAATCAGTGAGACAAGATTAGAGTTACTAGAGGGGACCAAACCAGAAGTTTGGGAGGAGTCACTTAGAGAGCAATATGGAAAGACGGGTCTGGAACCTACAGAGCAGACCAAACCGGAATTTCCAAGTGAGAAACCAAGAAGATTAATTGAAGAGGCAGATCTGCAGCCACCAAAGATGACCACACCAGAGATTCCAGAGGAGACACAAAGTAAGTCACCTGAAGAGAAAAGAACAGAGCCACCTGAGCAGGCCATACCAGAGTTTCCAGAAGAGAAACCAAGTGTGTCTACTGAGGAAACACAAAGAAAGTCAACGGAAGAGAAAATTCCAGAGCCACTAGAAGAGATCGAATCAGAGTTTTCTGAGGAAAAATCAAGAAAACCAATTGAGGAAACAGTTCTAGAGCCACCAGGAAAGACCAAACCAGAAGTTCAAGAGGAGACACAAAGAAAGTCAACTGCAGAGAAAGTTCTAGAGCCACCAGAGGACACCAAACCCCCAGATCAAAAAGATAAGCAGAAAAAATCAACTGAGGAGACAGGTCTAGCACCATCACAGAAGTCCAGATCAGAGGAGACACTAAGAGAGTCAACTGAGGAGAAAGTTCCAGAGCCACCAGAACAGACTAAACCAGAGTTTCCAAAGAAAGAACCGAGAAAGTCAACTGAAGAAACAGGTCAGGTGCCACCACAGAAGATCCTACCAGAGGTGCAAGAGAAGACACAAACAGAGCCAACTAAGAAGATAGATTCAGAGTTACCATATAAAGCCAAACCACTACTTAGAAGAGAGACACGTGTAGAATTTGCCAAGGAAGATAGGCCAGAACCAATCAGACTTAAGTGTTCCATAGACAGGGATGAGCCAGAGTACTCTGACTATCAAACAAGAAAGTTGTTAGTAAAAGAAACTAAAGACGTTTCAAAAGACTCTGTGTTAGAGTCTCTTCCAATAAGTGAAGTAGACTCAGGGAATACAGATTATGAGTTTTCTAAAGAACTCCAAAATCTGTTTCAGCTTTCTGATACCAATTATGAATTCTACTCATATTTCTCTGAGTCTCAGAGGGATTTAAAAGAGTCCTCTAATGAAAAGAAAGATCTGTCCCCAGAGTCAATGACACTGGTACCTAAAGATAAAGAAACCCAGCCCAAAAAAAGTACTGACCTACGATTTGAGTATCTTGAATGGAGCCCAGAGAAAGTTGCAGAGTGGTTTTGCCAGCTAGGCTTCCCTCAATACAAGGTATACAAAAATAACATTTTTTGAAATCGTATACTCTCATTCCTCTACCTCTTATTCCTCTATCCTTACCTGAGCTTTTGCATCTTCACTAGAAGGAGTGTAGAAGAGGCATGGACTATGGTAGAGGTAACTTGGATTTTAATTTTGGCCTTTCCACTGATACACATATATTTGTATATTGGGAGAGGAAGGAAAGGTCACGTTTGTTTTTCCTATTCATCACAGTGATTATACTTCTCTGCAATCCTTGAATAAAGACTAAGAAATTTATGTAGGTTTCTTTTCATAGAAATCTGTATTTCTAAAAAGATTTCATCCAAGGTAGACTTTTTGGTACTTTGTTAGGTTGTTTTAGTAGCAATTCCCTTAACTTGAACTTGTACTATTAATCTTAGTATCTGCCCCAAATGTGGTATATGTATCATGATCACCTAACAGTACTAATTTATATAGCCAATTAACCAAGGATAGTTTTCTTTTTTAAATAGGGTGAATCCTATTATTTCACTGCCAACTATGTTCCACAAACAAAACAAGATCTGAAATCTTTGGTACCACTGTAGTTAAAAATGTAGTTGAGGCAAGAAAGAAGCACTGGTTGTATCGTGCCAAAAAAAAAATTAAGCAGCAGTATGAAATTTAATCAAGAGTTTAGATGGAAAATATGTGGGATTATTAAATTAAAATTTTTTCTCAGTACAGAGCTAGAGACAAACATGATTTATTTATTCCTCCTCCCCTCCCTCCCTCTTTCCTTCCTTCCCACCTCCTATTCTCTTTCTTGCTTTTTTTCTTCCGGTATTTGCCACACATCTTTTGAGTGACGTTCTCATTGTACTGACAGGAGTGTTTTACCACAAACTTCATCAGTGGCCGAAAACTCATCCATGTAAACTGCTCAAACCTCCCTCAGATGGGTATAACAGATTTCGAGGACATGAAGGTGAGTTGTGTATGGTTTCCCACTAGAGCACTGAAACAGTGCTACCATCTCAAACCATCCTCCTTTTATTCCAACTTGGCCTCCAATATCTCCCAACGGTGTTATCATACTCCTAGTTTCCCAGGCTCAGAGTGGTTGCTTCCTCTCTTTCCTTCGATCCCCACAAAGATCCCAAGAACTATCAGTTCCTCCTATAGTGTCTGGTTTTCTCCATTCCCACTTGTTCAGACCTTTATCAGACCTTTACTAGAAGGTACTTAGAATGTTCCAGTAGCCTGCTTTTAGCCTCTGTCTATAGGCTCTTTGGATTCAAGGACCCTGCTTTTAGACTCTCACCTTTCAACTATTTATACAGTGTACTACTCAAAGCTTCTTTGGATCCCCTCTACTTACAAGGTAGTCTCAACTCCTCAGCTTAGGATTCAGGGCCCTCCACAAGTTTTCTCCCACCACCGTTCTCTCGCCTGGTTCTCTTCTATGTGAATCTTCTGCTTCAGCCTCACAGGTCCAGCTCACACCCTCACAAACCTGTCTTGTGCATTCTTCCCTCTACATCTTTGCTCAGTTCCCCCCTCCCCCACAAGACTAATATGAATCTTAACCATCCCTCAGGACCCAACTCAATTCTCATCTCCCCATGAAGTCTTTCCTGATCTTCCCAGCCCACAGTAACCTCTCCTCCAAAGCTCTCATACATTTTATGTCTCTAACACCTACAGAAATGACTCACCTTTCCCTTTGTTCTTCCTACAAAATACTAAGATGACCAGAGAATGTATAGGTGAGACTGGTGAGGGGTGCAGGAAGAAAGAAACACTAATTTTTTCTTTTCTTTTTTCACGGAAAAACATTTTAAATATAGCAGTGTGTACATGTCAACCCCAAACTCCCAATCTACCCCTCCCCTCCCCGCTGGTAACCATAAGTTTGTTCTCTAAGTCTGTGAGTCTGTTTCTGTTTTGTAAATAAGTTCATTGTATCGTTTTTTTTAGATTCCACATATAAGTGATATCATATGATATTTGTCCTTGTCTGACTTACTTCACTTAGTATGATAATCTCCAGTTCCATACATGTTGCTACAAATGGCATTATTTCATTCTTTTTAATGGCTGAGTAATATTCTATTATATGTACCACATCTTTATCTGTTCATCTGTTGATGGACATTTAGGTTGTCTCCATGTCTTGGCTATTGTAAACAGTGCTGCAATGAACACTGGGGTGCATGTATCCTTTTGAGCCATGTTTTTCTCTGGATATATGCCCAAGAGTGGGATTGTTGAATCATATAGTACCTCTACTTTTAGTTTTTTTTTTTTCTTTTGGGGTATGCGGGCCTCTCACTGTTGTGGCCTCTCCCATTGCGGAGAACAGGCTCTGGACGTGCAGGCTCAGCGGCCATGGCTCACGGGCCCAGCCGCTCCGCGGCATGTGGGATCTTCCCAGACCGGGGCACGATCCCATGTCCCCTGCATCGGCAGGCGGTCTCTCAACCACTGCGCCACCAGGGAAGCCCTACTTTTAGTTTTTTAAGGAACCACCACAGTGTTCTCCATAGTGGCTGTATCAATTTACATTCCCACCAACAGTGTAGGAGGGTTCCCTTTTCTCCACACCCTCGCCGGCATTTATTGTTTGCAGATTTTTTGAAGATGGCCATTCTGGCGGGTGTGGGGTGATACCTCATTGCAGTTTTGATTTGCATTTCTCTAATGATTAGTGATGTTGAGCATCCTTTCATGTGTTTGTTGGCAATCTGTATATCTTCTTTGGAGAAATGTCTGTTTAGGTCTTCTGCTCATTTTTTGACTGGGTTTTTTTTTGATATTGAGCTACATGAGCTGTTTGTAAATTTTGGAGACTAATCCTTTGTCAGTCGCATCATTTGCAACTATTTTCTCTCATTCTGTGGGTTGTCTTTTCGTTTTGTTTATGGTTTCTTTTGAGTTTAATTAGGTCCCATTTGCTTTCTATTACTCCGGGATATGGATCGAAAAAGATATTGTTGCGATTTACGTCAAAGCGTGTTCTGCCTGTGTTTTCCTCTGTTTTATAATAACCAGTCTTACATTTAGGTCTTTAATCCATTTTGACTTTATTTTTGTGTGTGGTGTTAAAGAATGTTCTGATTTCATTCTTTTTACGTGTAGCTGTCCAGTTTTCCAGCACCATTTATTGAAGAGACTATCTTTCCTCCATTTCATATTCTTGCCTCCTTTGTTGTAGATTAATTGGCCATAGGTGCATGGGTTTATTTCTGGGCTTTCTATCCTGTTCCATTGATCTATATTTCTGTTTTTGTGCCAGTACCATACTGTTTTGATGACTGTAGAGTCTGAAGTCAGGGAGCCTGATTCCTCCAGCTCTGTTTTTCTTTCTCAAGATTGCTTTGCCTATTCGGGGTCTTTAGTGTCTCCATACAAAGTTTAAGATTTTTTGTTCTAGTTCTGTGAAAGAGAAACACTGATTCTTCTCACCTGGCCAAGGGAGCACTGGAAACCACTATCCTGTCTTTCCCATTTATAGTGATGCACTAGCTTGGTAAAAAGGGGAGAGAAAGTCAACCTTATTTATTCTAGGGACAAGCTAGACAAGATAGCACTTGCTTCAGCTTTCTGTCTTAGAAAATAATTCACAAAATATTTTAAACTATTCACTCCATCAAGTGAACAAAATAACTCTGTGATAAATATTTGGAGAAAAATATAGATGAATTGCTTATTCCTTTCATATGCATGATTTTATGTTAAAAGTGGAGCCTTATAAGCTTAATAATATCTCAGGAATTTTATTACACCTGCCTTATTGCAAGCTATTTAAATAGCACAAATTCATAACAACATGTCAGCAATTGTCACTAAACAAAAATATATATTTTTTTAAATTTTCAAATGATTTTAGTTTTACAGAACAGTTGCAGATAGTACAGAGAGTTCCCATATACTCTTTTTAAAAAAAAATTTTATTTATTTCTTGGCTGCGTCAGTCTCAGTTGCAGCACGTGGGATCTTTCATTGTGGCACGTGGGCTCTGTAGTTGCAGCACTTGGGCTCTCTAGCTGTGGCGCATGGGCTTAGCTGCCCTGCGGTATGTGGGATCTTAGTTCACTGGCCAGGGATTGAACTGGCGTCCCCTGCATTGCAAGACCAATTCTTAACCACTGGACCACCAGGGAAGTCCCCCATATACTTTTAACCCAGCTTACCCTAATGTTAACATCTTATGTAACCATTTATATATTCATCAAAACTAAGAAATTAACACCAGCACAGTACTATTAAACAAACTACAGACTTTATTCAGATTTCTGCAATTTTTCCACTGATGTCCTTTTTTCGTTCCAGGATCCAGTTGGGGATACTATCTTGTATTTAGCTGTCATGTTTCCTTGGTCTCCTCCAATATATGACAACTTCTTGATCTTTATCTTTCATGACCTTGACACTTTGAAGAGTAGTGATCAGGTATTGTGTAGATTTCCCTCAGTTAGAGTTTGTCTCATGTTTCTTATGAGATTATGCTTTGGGGGAAGACTATCACAGAGATGATTAGCCCTTCTCATCTAATCATATCAGGGAGTACATGGTATCAATGTGATTTATTACTGGAGATGTTAACTTTGATCATTTGGTCAAGGTGGTGCCTGCAGGTTTCTTCACTACAAAGTTACTGTGTTTCCCTTTTCATATTCTGTTCATTAGAAGTGGGTTACTGAGTCCAGCCCACACTCAAAGAGAGGGGAATTAAGCTCCACCTCCTGGAGGGAAGAGTATCAAAGAGTTTATGGACATAGAGTAAATACCACAGTAGTAGATATACTGGGGGAGGTAGTTTGAGGCTATGCAAATTACCTGTTTCTTCTTAAAGTTTTGCCCACTAATTTTAGTATTCATCAGTGTATCTTGCCTGCCTCAGTTATTACTATGTTGTTCTAATGATGATTTTCTGTTTCCTCATTCCTTCCATGTTTAATTGGAACTCTGCTTAAGGAACTCTTCTGTTTAATTGTCCCTTCTTCCCTATTTGGGAACTCTTTCAGTTTGTCTCCTGTGTCCTTTTGACATGTTCTCGTTATTTTATTTTTTTTAGCATTTTCTGGCACTACACTTTACTTCAGACTCATTTTCTATTTTCCTTGCTACAGCCCTAGAAGCAGGCATGTCTCCAAGGAGCCCTGGTTGCTTTTATTAGAGAATGGTATTTAGAAATCAAGATGTGGTCACTAGTTGTGCTTGTTGCTACTGAGGTGTTACTGCTTCTAGGCACTCTCAGCAGAAGGATGTAGGAAATATATGTATATATACTAACCCATGTATACACAAATATTTATCTTATTTCTGTAAGCATGTGTTCGTACTGATATCCCTGACTCTAGTCCATCACCACAGGGTTCATACTAGCTTTCATCCTTCCTACTCCCTACCCCACTTTGCTTCTTTATAACTTCTTTCTCTGACAGTGAGAAACCTGGCTCTGCTTATTTATAAATATGTATCCCTATGAGAAACAAATTTACCAAAAGAGTACAGTATTTGTGTATGGTTCTTTTTGTCATTAGCCTTACACTAACTAGACAATGCACTGTTTTTCAAAGTTAAAGTTATTTAGGTCATCTCCTTTCTTCCCAGCCCACTTCAGTGAGATTATGTCTTAATTTGCAATAAAGTTAGATTCATCTGCCCAGAGTTTATATTCCATCATGGGTTCCCACAACATCCTGGCTTTTAAAAATTTTACCTGCAGTAAAGTCACTCTTTTTAGTATACAGTTCTGTGGGTTTTGACAAATGCACAGGGTCATGTATCCACCACCACAGAACTGTATAGAACGATTCTATCACCGTAAAACTTCCCGTGTCCCCACTGTAGTCAGCCTATCCCTCCACCTAATCCCTGGCAACCATTAATCTGTTTTTTGTCCCTGTAGTTTTACCTTTTCCAGAATGTCACACGAATGAAATCAAATAATATGTAGGCCTTGAGTCTTGCTTCTTTCCCTTAGCAAAATGCATTTAAGGTTAATCCACACTGTTATATGAATCAACAAGCAGATCTTAAGGACATGATACATCTGCTTTAATAATGGTATTTTACCTATCTAAAATGTACTCCTAATGGGCAGTTTTGCATCAGGTTAAGAATTGTCTGTGGTGTGAATTTTCCAGCCTTGTAACTATGGCCAGTAGTTTTAAACAAACAAAAATCCATTCCACATACTCCTTTGACTGTGTTCTAGCAACAATTTCACGGACTACATTCTCACCCAGAGGCAGAATATGAATTCAAATAGCAGTGTTATAACAGACCTGCAATTAAAACTAGACTTTGAAAATGCAATGACAGTTTAGGATATCAAGTGGCATGGTACTCAATGAATACAAAGTATGTTTTAGAGACACTGAAATTGTGGCAAAAGATATTTTAAAAGAATATACAAGTATAAGCACTAATAAAATAACTGGAACTTTAATGTCTGCTTTTTAGTGTTTGAGATTTCTTTCCAGGCAAATAAATTGAATAACTGAGTAATAATTTTTTTCTTAGTTAACTGAGCCCCTTATAAAGTTATTTATTAACCTTCCTAGAGAAAGTCATGGCTCCTAATCTGAACATATTATCTGCTCATATCGTTGGTCAAATTGCTCAGCCAAAAAAAAGAAATGAACCCATCCATGGCTATCTAATGCAAGGGCCTAGAAACATCTTTAAGTGGTACTTTTAAAAAGATAAATAATGTGATGTTTCTCTTAAGAACTGTGTTTTGATAATGCCAGGGTAGGAAGACTTTCAATGTGTTATTTCGTTATTATTTCCGCATAGAATTAGCTTAAGGGGTTAGCATTCAAGAGGTCTAGGAGACTAAGTAAAACTTACTTGATTTAGTTGTATTTTCAGGTTAATCCCATTAAAAAATTATGCTTGCATTACAGGTAATTTCTCAGCATACCCGGGAGCTACTGGGAATTGAAGAGCCATTATTCACACGCTCCATCAGCCTTCCCTACAGGGACAATATTGGCTTATTTTTAGAGCAAAAATGTCATAGTGGAGTTAAATCTGATTCCTTGACCTTGTCTGAATTTGTGCAAGCAATGGGATTACAGGATTATGCTCCAGAAATAACCACCCCTGAAGAGGATGCAGCATTATATTCCATTGAACCATAGGGCAAGCCGTTTCACTTAGCTTGAAAATCTAATTAAATTATGTGGGGGAAGAAGTGTGGTATTTCTGCATTTTCTTTTTCTCTTCATTCAGGATCAGAGTTAGAACTGCTGGCTCCATTCCTAGTTCTGCCACTGACTCACAGCACCTTCCCTTTATTTGTGTGTCAATTTAGTCCCTTGTTGAAACAAAGATAGCAATATTTCTCTTTCTGGGTAATTGTAAGAATTCCTGATAAATTCTAGTACTTCATCTGGTAGTAGGAACATGATGGAGAAACAGACTAAAAGTAAAATCACCTGCCAACCCAGATAATCCTCTTCATAAGTGCAGACAAGGAGACAGTTTTATTATTGAACCAGCATAAAATCAGACTGTGATGCACATTACAGGCAGGCCACTAAAGAGATTGCCAAGACAAGGAAATCTCACCCTTCTATATAGCCAGGCAGATATAATCCATTATTTACATGTTAACTGTCTGTATCCAAAGGAAAAATAAAAGTTCTCATATCTTTTTGACAAACTGAAAGTTACTACCTGGAGCCAAGCACTTAGGCTAAACCCCCAGAGTCAGGGAGACAAAGTGCCATCCTTCTAAATGCTCACATTTCAAAGTGGTGGCTCCAAGGGCCCCCTCCCCCAAAAGACAGTCCTGGGATGTAAAACTGGCAGAAAGTTTATTCACCTTTTTAGAAGATTAGCATACAAGAAACAAAATTGAGTTATTTGTAGTGAGGTAGATGGACCTAGAGTCTGTCATACAGAGTGAAGTAAGTCAGAAAGAAAAACAAATACCGTATGCTAACACATATATATGGAATCTAAGGGGGAAAAAAAGGTCATGAAGAACCTAGGGGTAAGACGGGAATAAAGACACAGACCTACTAGAGCATGGACTTGAGGATATGGGGAGGGGGAAGGGTAAGCTGTGACAAAGTGAGAGAGTGGCATGGACATATATACACTACCAAACGTAAAATAGATAGCTAGTGGGAAGCAGCCGCGTAGCACAGGGAGATCAGCTAGGTGGTTTGTGACCACCTAGAGGGGTGGGATAGGGAGGGTGGGAGGGAGGGAGATGCAAGAGGGAAGAGATATGGGAACATATGTATAACTGATTCACTTTGATATAAAGCAGAAACTAACACACCATTGTAAAGCAATTATACTCCAATAAAGATGTTAAAAAAATAAAAAAAATAAAAGGAAATGTGTTATGAAAAAGGAGGGGGGAAGTTCTCATTCCTTTTTGGCATCAGAGAACAAAATTTTAAAAATATTTTTTTAGATTTGTATTTACCTGTTAAAACAACATGGCTTATAGAAGTATATCATTGACCATGGACTAGGGTCTGGGGTTTGTTTACAAGGCGTTTTATGTGGTAACTCCAGACTTTTATAAAATGTAATTCAGACCAGAGTCTACCTGTGACTGGACTGTTCAAAAGAAATTAAAAATACTTCTTGTTGCTTGAATGACTCCGATTCCACTCTAGTTTTATAGACTAACTTCTCTTTCTTTTCCCAGCCACACTTCTTAATCCTAAGAACCACTGTAGGGCTACCGTAATCCAGAAGGGCAATGATGTACCCTATCCAGTTCCTTACATCTGAATGAATACTCAAAGGCATCCATTTCTTTTCCTACTGAGAGAAAGAACAGTGCCTCAAATTAGCATTCATGTCACGTGTTAATGTTTGATGATGAACCTAATTTTTTCCCAAGTGGACTAGCAAAATTTTATCTTATACCATTTAACACCATACCATTGAGTCTGCTTGGCTCACAAGCACGCAAAAAAGTAAAATGTAAATGATTAACCTAAGACCATGGTGGTTTATATGTAGAGTGAATGGTTTTGTTCCAAAGCACTTTAGCATTTGGCAAACAATAGTTCTGTTCAGTGACAGAGCATAGTCAGCGCCATGCTTTCTCAACTTTATGGTTACTGCTTTGTTTTCTACTCTATTATAATTGACATAAAGTAATTGCAAAACGTAAAGGAAATAAATTTGAACTGTAGGAATAAAATCTATATTTTGCAGAATTATTTTTAGCCATTTAATATAAATGCCGGCTTTTTGGGGGGGGGTGCTGTGTTGGGTCTTCGTTGCTGCGCATGGGCTTTCTCTTGTTGCAGCGAGTGGAGGCTACTCTTCCTTGCAGTACGTGGGCTTCTCATTGTGGTGGCTTCTCTTCTTGCAGAGCATGGGCTCTAGGCATGCAGGCTTCAGTAGTTGCAGCACACGGGCTCAATAGTTATGGCATGCAGGCTCTAGGGCACGTGGGCTCCAGTATTTGCGGCATGTGGGCCCAGGGCACGCAGGCTCCAGGGCACGCAGTCTCCAGTAGTTGTAATGCCAGCTATTTTTTAAAATGGTCTTATGGTTTAAAATAGTTTAAAGGGGAACAGCTTTAAATAAGATAGTACCAGAACAGTCATATTTAGCTGAAATAAGCCTAAAATGAGTCATAATTCAATTAAGATAGTTTACCACACATTTTATTTTTCTACTCAAAGTGTGGGACAATCAAGGTGTATCATTTGTCAGCTACATACTGCTACAGGGAAAGAATGTAACTACATACTGTAGCTACATATTGTAGGAAAAGAATGCTACAGAAGAAGTATGTAACCATTTAATAATGACAATATAACTTCTTGAATTTAGCTTTTAGACAAGAGATAATTTGAATTAACTGAATTGATAATTAGCTGCTGGGGAAGCAGCTTACTTAAGTGTGTCAGGTTATGTGGTTTCAGTCAGTTGCTTCCAAAAGCCAGACACACCCAAATATACTGATGTAAAGAACCTCTTGTTTTATTCTAGATTTTAAAGAGCCATCAGTACAATTTTCTAACTCCTTACTGCCTAACATATGGCAAACACCATACAGTCACATGACTTCCACTGTCAATTATGATAATCAGGGCATTACCACTGTAGAGGGAGAAAAAAATCCGGATTCCTGAGGTCTCTTCTCTTATTGGGATGAGAAACCCGTGGAAACCTCTGGCTCTTGTTCTTTGGTTAGGGTGATGCCAAATGAATCACAGTATAGATGGGTAAGGTTGTCCTGAAAAGTAGTGCTGTGTGAGAGATACTGGCTAAAGGGAGTTTCCTTGAGTTGCACAGCAGTCAGATCAAACCAGGGGAAAGGCCTGGGGTAGGGAAACAAATAGTGTTACTTTTTTATGTCTGTTTAATACATCTGATTTTGCTGTTAAACATTTCCTTTAAAGAAAGTTCTCCTCCACTTGGAAATAGGTACTTCATTTTCTATATCAAACTAATTAAAATTCTTAGTTAAATTAAAAATTCATCTGAGTCTATTCAACACGTGGATTTAATTGTACTTATGAGTTTTCACACTTACAATTCTCTAAGTGCATTTGGGGAGGAATTCATAATTAGAGAATGATTATGACAAATCAACATCCTTTTCGGTATATTTTCCTTGAATTTAGAAAGAAAATACATAAGAGGATCATGGACATTAGGAATGGAAGAGACCTCATTTCTTTTACAATATCCTCTTCAAAAAAAAAAAAAGATACCCTCTTCAACTGTATAGGGAAAGAAGTAGGAGTTAACATGCAAATAAAAATGGGGCAATGTTAAGTATTAGTCTGTAGTGGAATTCAACTTAAAAAGCATTAAGACATAGGATTTTATAGTATTAAAAAAATCAGGAGTAAGGCGAGGATATCTGCTCTCACCACACTTATTCCACATACCACTAGAAGTTGTAGCCAGTGCAATAACACAAGAAAAGGAAATAAAAGGCACACAGATTGGAAAGGGAGAACTGAAACTGTTGCTATATATAGATAACATGATTGTCCATGTAGAAAATCCAAAGGAATCTAAAAAAAAAAATCTCCTAGAACTAATAAACGAATTCAGCAAGGTCATAGGATATAAAATAAACATAAAATAAATTTTATTTATATATATTAGCAATGAACACTTGGGCAAAAAAAAACCCTAAAAATGCAGTTCCTTTCACACACACAAAATAGAATACTTAGGTGTAAATCTAACAAAACATGTACAGGACTTGTATATTGAAAACTACGAAATGCTGATGAAATAAAGAAGATATAAATGGAGAGATATACTGTGTACATGGATGGGAAAATTTAACATTATAAAGATGTCAACTCTCCACAAATTGATCTATAGATGTAATGGTAAAACAAAAATTAGTGACAACACCAAATGCTGGTGAGGATGCACAGAAACTGAATCATACATTGCTAATGATGTAAAAGGATATAATGACTTTGAAAAACAGTTTGGCAGTGTCTTAAAAAAATAAACATGCAACCAGTCATTGCACCCCTGAGCATTTGTCCCAGAGAAATTAAAACTTATGTTTACACAAAAACCTGTACATGAATGTTCAAAGCATCTTTATTCATAATAGCCAAAAACTGGAAACATCCTAGATGTCCTTCAACAGGTGAATGATTAAACAAACTATGGTACATACATGCTATGAAAACATAACTGCCATGAAAACTACTCAGCAATAAAAAAGGAATAAATTATTGATATACACAGCAACTTGGATGAATCTCCAGAGAATTATGCTAAATGAAAAAGGCCAATCCCCAAAGGTTGCATAATATATGATTCCTTTTATATAATATTATTGAAGTGACAAAATCATAGAAATGGAGAACAGCTCAATGGTTTCCAAGTTGGGGAGGAAGGATCAAGATGAAGGATCCCTAGTTATAGAATTGTTCTGTATCTTGACTGTATCAGTGTCAATATCCTGGTCGTGGTATTGTACTATAGTTTTACAATATCTGTGTATAGATATTGTACTATGGTTTGTTCCATTGGGGGAAACTGGATAAATGGGTACATGGGGTTTCTTTGTATTATTTCTTAATAACTGCATGTGAATCAAAATTATCTAAAAAGTTATTTTAAAAGGGAGGGATAGAATTAAAAAGTATAATCTACCAAGAAGATGTAAAAAGTACAGTAAAAGTAAAAGTACAGTAAAAAGAACTTAAGTTCATCAGATAATATGGCTTCAAACTTTATAAAACAAAGATTAGAAATATAAAGAGAATTTGAGAAACTACAATCATAGTAGAAATATTAATATGCCATGCCTCCCATTCTAACAGGTCATCTGATGAAAAAGACCATAGAGCAGCACTTTTCCAACTTTAATGGACATATCACTTGGGAGCTTGTAAAAAGGCAGATTCTGATTCCATACATCTGGGGTGGGGACCCATAATCTGCATTTCTAAACAAACTCCCAGATGATGGCATGGTTATCAGGCAGTTTGAGTGGCAAGGATATGCTGAAAAGGGGAAAAATAAAGTGAAAAAATATATTCTGAATGATAAGACCACCCCTCTCCCTACACACATGCAACTTTCTTTCCCCAAGTTGGGTCCCAAAGACTTAAAGATACCAGTATTCAGGGTTTCCCAAGGAAAAAGCTGATCAAACTACTCTGTAGTAAAGACCACAGTAGCAAACACAGAGTTTCCAAGCAACTTTTTAGTAACCAGGATCTTAAATATGAGCAGACAGGACTTCCTTGGTGGCACAGTGGTTAAGAATCTGCCTGCCAGTGCAGGGGACATGGGTTTGAGCCCTTATCTGGGGAGATCCCACATGCCACAGAGCAACTAAGCCCGTGCACCACAACTACTGAGCCTGTGCTCTAGAGCCCGTGAGCCACAGCTACTAAACCCATGTGCCTAGAGCCTGTGCTCCTCAACAAGAGAAGCCATTGCAATGAGAAGCCCTGCACCGCAACAGAGAGTAGCCCCCGCTCGCCACAACTAGAGAAAGCCCGTGCACAGCAAAGAAGGCTCAATGCAACCAAAATAAATAAATAAATTTATTTTTTAAAAAATATGAGCAGACAATCAAGGTTCTCCATATACTTGAAGAAAGCCTCTAAAATGAATGATAGAGACCAAAATAAATGGTCAAAAAAATCCTGAAGGAAAGACTCCGCAGAGAAGAAAAAACTCTTATCATTTACATTCTCAAAGGGATAAGAGATGGTATTGCATAGGGAAATGACAACAGGATGCTACATAAAAAAGGAATATTTAGAGACTAAAAAAATCTTTGAAAGTCAAAATTTAGCAAAATGAAAATATGTTCTAAATATAATAGTAAAAACAGGATAGTTGAGGAAATCTCTCAGAAAGCAGAACAAAAAGGCAAAGATAATGAAAATAGGAGAGCTAAAGAAAATCAGAAGATCAGCCCAGGAGGTCCAACATTTGGCTAATAAAATATTCAGAAGAGAGAACAGAGAAAACAGAGGGAAGGGGAGGAAATTATCAAAGACATAATAGGAGAAAATTAGAGAACTTGACATGCAGATTGAGAAGGACCATTGAATGTTCTGTTTCTTTTATGGGTGGCAATTACATGGATATTTGCTTTACAATAATTCATTAAACTGTATAGTTATGCATTTATGGAATAGGTACTTTTCTGTGTACATATTTTACAATCTTTTTTTTAAGTTAACAGAAAAAAGGGAGAGGCCCAACAACAGCCCAACACAGTGCATTAAAATACACCCACATCATGACGCATAATAAAATTTCAGGATGCTGAAGTCAACAGATACTATAAGCTTCCAGAGAGAAAAGGAACAGATTTCAGACCAAGCATGAATTGAAGAATTAGAAGGGCACTGTACCTCTCAACAGCAATTTAAAAGCTGAAAGATGATGGAGCAATGCCTTCAAAATTCTGAGGGAAAATTGTCTCTACCCTAGATTCTTTCTTTTTTTAAAAAAAATCCTTTTTGTTGCAATGGTGAATTGTTTCATTAATTACTCTTTCTGATCTTTCATTGTTCATGTATAGGAATGCAAGAGATTTCTGTGCATTTATTTTGTATCCTGCAACTTTACCAAATTCATTGATTAGCTCTAGTAGTTTTCTGGTGGCATCTTTAGGATTCTCTATGTATAGTATCATGTCATCTACAAACAGTGACAGTTTTACTTCTTCTTTTCCAATTTGTATTCCTTTTATTTCTTTTTCTTCTGATTACCATTGCTAGGACTTCCAAAACTATGTTGAATAATAGTGGCAAGAGTGGACATCCTTGTTGCTTTGTATTTCTGTGTTGTCCATCGTAACTTCTCCTTTTTCATTTCTAATTTTATTGTTATGAGTCCTCTCCCTCTTTTTTTGATGAGTCTGGCTAAAGGTTTATCAATTTTATCTTCTCAAAGAACCAGCTTTTTGTTTTATTGATATTTGTTATTGTTTTCTTTGTTTCTATTTCATTTATTTCTGCTCTGATCTTTATGATTTCTTTCCTTCTACGAACTTTGGGTTTTTTCTTCTTTCTCTAGTTCCTTTAGGTGTAAGGTTAGATTGTTTATTTCAGATTTTTCATGTTTCTTGAGGTAGGCTTGTATTGCTATAAACTTCCCTCTTAGAACTGCTTTTGCTGCATCCCGTAGGTTTTGGATCATCGTGTTTTCATTGTCATTTGTCTCTAGGTATTTTCTGATTTCCTCTTTGATTTCTTCAGTGATCTCTTGGTTATTTAGTAACGTATTGTTTAGCCTCGATGTGTTTGTGTTTTTTACGTTTTTTTCCCTGTAATGGATTTCTAATCTCATAGCATTGTAGTGGGAAAAGATGCTTGATATGATTTCAGTTTTCTTAAATTTACTGAGGCTTGATTTGTGACCCAAGATGTGATCTATCCTGGAGAATGCTCCGTGTGCACTTGAGAAGAAAGTGTAATCTGTTGTTTTTGGATGGAATGTCCTATAAATATCAAGTCTATCTGGTCTATTGTGTCCTTTAAAGCTTGTGTTTCCTTATTAATTTTCTGTTTGGATGATCTGTCCATTGGTGTAAGTGAGGTGTTCAAGTCCCCCACTATTATTGTGCTATTGTCGATTTCCACTTTTATAGCTGTTAGCATTTGCCTTATGTATTGAGGTGCTCCTATGTTGGGTGCATATATATTTATAATTGTTATATCTTCTTCTCAGATTGATCCCTTGATCATTATGCAGTGTCCTTCCTTGTCTCTTGTAACATTCTTTATTTTAAAGTCTATTTTATCTGATATGAGTATTGCTACTCCAGCTTACTTTTTTTTTTTTTTTTTTTGCGGTACGCGGGCCTCGCACTGTTGTGGGCTCTCCTGTTGCGGAGCACAGGCTCCAGATGCGCAGGCTCAGTGGCCATGGCTCACAGGCCCAGCCGCTCCTTGGCATGTGGGATCTTCCCGGACCGGGGCACGAACCCATGTCCCCTGCATCGGCAGGTGGACTCTCAACCACTGCGCCACCAGGGAAGCCCCCAGCTTTCTTTTGATTTCCATTTGCATGGAATATTTTTTTCCATCCCCTCACTTTCAGTCTGTATGTGTCCGTAGGTCTGAAGTGGGTCTCTTGTAGACAGCATATAGATGGGTCTTGTTTTTGTATCCATTCAGCAAGCCTGTGTCTTTTGGTTGGAGCATTTAATCCATTCACTTTAAGGTAATTATCAATATGTATGTTCCTATTACCATTTTCTTAATTGTTATGGGTTTGTTTTTGTAGGTCCTTTTCTTCCCTTGTGTTTCCCACTTAGAGAAGTTCCTTTAGCATTTGTTGTAGAGCTGGTTTAGTGGTGCTGAATTCTCTTAGCTTTTGCTTGTCTGTAAAGCTTTTGATTTCTCCTTCGAATCTGAATGAGATACTTGCTGGGTACAGTAATCTTGGTTGTAGTTTCTTCCCTTTCATCACTTTAAATATATCGTACCACTCCCTTCTGGCTTGTAGAGTTCCTACTGAGAAATCAGCTGTTAACCTTATGGGAGGAGTTCCCTTGTATGTTATTTGTCATTTTTCCCTGTTGCTTTCAAAATTTTTTCTTTGTGTTTAATTTTTGTCAATTTGATTACTATGTGTCTCGGCACGTTTCTCCTTGGGTTTATCCTGCCTGGGACTCTCTGCACTTTCTGAACTTGGGTGGCTATTTCCTTTCCCATGTTAGGGAAGTTTTCAACTATAATCTCTTCAAAGATTTTCTCGGGTCCTTTCTCTCTCTCTTCTCCTTCTGGGATCCCTATAATGCAAATGTTGTTGCGTTTAATGTTGTCCCAGAGGTCTATTAGGCTGTCTTCATTTCTTTTCATTCTTTTTTCTTTATTCTGTTCCTCAGCAGTGAATTCCACCATTCTGTCTTCCAGGTCACTTATCCATTCTTCTACCTCAGTTATTCTGCTATTGATTCCTTCTAGTGTAGTTTTCATTTCAGTTATTGTATTGTTCATCTCTGTTTGTTTGTTCTTTAATTATTCTAGGTCTTTGTTAAACATTTCTTGCATCTTCTCAATCTTTGACTCCATTCTTTTTCCGAGGTCCTGGATCACCTTCACTATCATTATTCTGAATACTTTTTCTGGAAGGTTGCCTATCTCCACTTCATTTAGTTGTTTTTCTGGGGTTTTATCTTGTTCCTTCATGTGGTACAAAGTCCTCTGCCTTTTCATTTTGTCTATCTTTCTGTGAATGTGGTTTTCTTTCCACAGGCTGAAGGATTGTAGTTCTTGCTTCTGCTCTAACCTAGATTCTATACCTGGCTATGTTCTCAATAAAATATTAGGTTAGAATAAAAACATTTTCAGACATAGTCCCTAAAAATTACTTCCTATGCAGGCTTTTCTAAGGAATCTGCTGGAGAAGGACAGATTCCACCATAATGAAGAAGGAAATGAAGCCAGAGGAAGAGGGGTCCAGGAAAAGAGATCCAGCATAAGAGAGAGGCGAAGAGAATCCCAGGGTAAGGGAGGAGGAAAATTCCCAAACTGACAGTGTACCACAGGTCATTGGTGATTAATTAGAACACAAAAGATAAGAGGGGGGTAAGATCAAGGATTACTTCCAGGTTCTGGCCTGAACAACTCTGCGAAGGAGCATGTAATGGCAACCTAAGTCCCCAAAGTGGAAAAGGTCACCCAGGAACAAAGTGTAGAATGAAAAGAAAAGAAGGCCTAGGACAGAGCCCTGAAAACTCCCAGATTTGAGGATGGGGCAGAAGAGGAGCTGGCAAAGGAGGGATCGGAGGGACAGGAGGAAAATGAAGAGAATGTGAGGGTATCATGAAAGCTAAGAGAAAAGATTGTTTCAAGAAGGAAGTCATGTTCAATAGCCAAGGAAGAAAAGGATTTAAAAGTGTCCAGTGAATTTAGTGACATGGAAGTCACTGGTAACAAGGGCAACCATTTGTCCCTATTAGATTATTAAAGATTAAAAAGAATGATCTAATAGTTATCAAGCTATAGTGAAATGGCACTCTCATACACTATTGGTAGAAACATAAGTATCACTTTTTTGATAAGCAATTTAGGAATACCTATCAAACATAAACTATATATAACCTCTGACCCAGAAATTTTACTGGTACAAGTGTGCAAAGTTTAAGGATGAAATGTTCAAAGCAGCCCTTTGTGCAAAATGTGGGGCAGAGGGAACTACACTGCCATCAAGAGGAAATAGGATGAATAAACGTAGCTAAAGAAATGTATCCAATGGATGCCTGCACAGTGCTCATAAATGAAATAGATATGATTGTACTAACATAGAATGGTACCTACGATGTAGTAAGTATAATCCCCATGTTTCTAAAATGTATATATAGATACAGATATGCATATACATTATAATGACAATATAAATATATGTTTGTAAATGCATAGGTAGACAAAAATACAAAAACCATCAGAGGTAAAGTCTATGAAAAGGGATTTGGGGGGCAAAGGAGGTCTCTCACTTTTCCACTAGTTGGATTTTTTTTATAAGAATGTATTCATTTTATACATTTCTAAAGATAACATGAAAGGAAAAAGATAAAAAGCATCTGCTAAGAAAACAGTGTGGGAGAAGTTAGAATGGCCAGTCATCTAATACTTTACCTTTTCCGAGACAGGTTCTTGGCATAGGCTTTGCTGACAAAATCTTGTGCTTGAAATTTTTGGAAAGACACTGTGTCTTTCTCACAGGCTTCAAAGTGCTTGGAGAGGAACAGTTCATTCAGAAGCTGCAGCACTTGTGAGTGGGGCACGTCCTTTGCTGTGCAGACATTTATGGCTGCATAGAACACTCCCTCCAACCACTTGATATTGAGGATTATTCCCCCTAAACATCAGTGAGAAAGGAAATACCAGTTAGCACCACCAAAAAGGTTTGCAGGGAACCTAGGACAAACCCCAGACGGTGAACAGCCACCTTCTGTCCAAGACAGTTTGGTTATATGAACCTCAAGATAAGCGCTCTTCCTTTCCAGGCCAAGAGACCTGTGTGTGCCCTTTATAACACATCGCGTGTTGACCCTACCAGAGGAAGATATGTTAATGTAGGCATTGCTGATGACAAATGCATCTCTAGAAACCTCTAGAATGGTCCTTGCCAATAAGGCAAACTGCAAGGTTACAGTAAGGAAAAGCCATTTAGTCCCAGACACTGCATCCTCTGGTTTAAATAGGCTCTCTCCTCTGGTTGTTTCCAATTCATCCTTAAAGGGTCCAATTAATCACACTTCTTAGCTTTCCCTAAAAAGGCTACTTTTTGCCACCAAAGCTGTTCCCATGTAAAACCTAAATAGCTGAGAACATATCTAGCTTGTACTTACACACACACACACACACCCTCAGCACACATGCATGCACGCACGCGCACACACACACACTCAGGGATTTAATAAGATAGCAACAGGCCAAGAGGAAGGTAATTTTTAAAAGTGCCAAAAATATCGTGAGCCATTACCAGCAGAACTGTAGGGACACGTAGCCTGAAGAATCACAGGGTCTTGGAGAGCAGCTGAGATTTCCTTATTGGCCCCCCAGATGCTGGCAAGATCTTCAACACACTGATACTGAGGCCGCAAGACATTGGTGTGGTTCAGTAGGAGTTTCAACCTGAAAGTAAAGCCACCAACGCAGGAAGTGCAGGGCCTGGACTGGAATAAAGCACCACGTGACCCACTGAGTTTACATCCAGCCCCAACAACGTAGTCCCCTGCACAGCACTGCTCACAGGCAAACGCAGGTGTGGGTCGGTACTGGGGCACTACATCTTAGATGGATTCTTCACCCATCCACTTAACACTTATTCAGTGTCACCACGAGCCAGGCACTGAGCTAGACACTCGAGGTACAAAAATAATATCCGACACATGCTCCAGATCAATTTTCATGCTGTTGAGTGGTGTACAAGGGGAACACTAATCAGCTTCAAGTAGTTGGAAGTAATGCTCTACTGCAGTTCTAAACATTTGCACATCAAAGAAAAGGTCCCACCCACAAGTGCTGGAAAAGCAGGGAAGACACAATTTCAAAGGCTGGCTGGTCCTTCTGCCAATGAAGCTGCTTCCACCTTATGACTGGGAATGAGCAACTCCAAGAGGTAGGGGCCAGGGTGGAGATGAGGAGACACAGCAATCCTGCCAATCCTGTGCTCACCCTAACAAGATACCTGGGTAGTGGGACAGCAGCTACAAAGCTGTACACAATGCAGGCTTTTCCAAGGCTGGCTTGAATTTCTACACAGATATTAGACAGCTGAGATGGCAGGCAGCAGAGGAATATCACGTTGGCCCACTCCACCAGAGAAGAGTTATGGTAAAAGCACTGGATTCCCAGTTTCTTGAATTCATCTGGGAGGGAATAAAGGAAGTCAGAAAGATCACAGTACAAAGAACTTTTAACTCAACATCAATTGTGGAGAGAGAATGACAATTATTTTATCTCAAGTCTTGTCACCACATTAATCAGAAGAGATTCCCTCATGCCTTCTAAAAGCCACACAGCAAAGCCCTGACCCCATGACTATGGCACAGTGCTTGAGATTGTAAGATAATTCATCCTTATCTTATGTTTTAGACCAAATGCTAGAATTTTTCAGTTTTTTTCAGGAAGAAAAAAAGTCTGAATGAAGCCTTCTCCAATTTACAGAATTCATCGTGTACCAGATAATGTACAAAGTACATACGTTATCTAAGGGAATCTCATAAGGACCTTATGAGACAGAGGCTAGTATTATTCCTATATTATAGATGCACAAACTGAGGCTTCAAGAATTCTGTGACTGGGCCGAAGTTAAATAGCTTAACTGGCTTGAAATGGTGGGAAAGACTGAGAGAGTGGAAGGGTATAGGGCAGAGGATGGGAGGAATTTGGAAAAATATGCTTACAGTTTCAGTAAAGTATACACAATTTAATGTCAATAAGATATTTATAAATGTAGAAAGAAATGTGATAACTCATGTAGTTGCTAAAAACACTTCTTGGTAGTTAATCATTTAATTGTACTTATTGTGTACAATTATTGTGATCTGGATCCTCAAAAGCAAAAATGTGAACTCACATACGGTAGTATGTTTTAAGTGTTATCAGAGAACAGGATGTTAGACATTGCAGGGGTCAGTTCTTCTCTTAACCACCACAAGTATGTGATAAAGTTGATGCTGAGGTTATCTGGGTACTCAGGTACTTCCAGGTAGGAAGATACACAGGACAAAGAAGAACTTTAGAAAACATGCACATCCGCTCTTCTTCCATATGTGGTTCTCAAAAGTGCACAGAAGCTGATGCTGAGCATTTTGAATTCTTGCTTCCTTAATACAACATACAGTGATATTCTATAACTGTAATTTTATTATTAATAAACATATTGCTTCCCAGAAGAATATATGCATTTTATTGAAATGTCATATATACTGGTCCTATTGATGAGATTTAAGAAATCTGCCTTGAGGGGTTAAGATTTTTTTTAGTTTCCTAAATATAGAAGGAACATTTACAAATCAATAAGAAAAATCATACAGGCATCCAACAGAAAAATTGAACAAAAAAGAACTCAAAAATGATGAAATAGCAATAAGCCTATAAAAATTTTAATTCTTCTAGTGATCAGTGAAAGGAATATTAAAATAAGAAAAATTGTAAAGGCATATTAAAATGGTGATTAAAAAAAAGATTCCCAGAATTGACAAGCGTGTAGTAAAATGGGTATTCTTACACACTGTTGATGAAAGTTTATACCTGAACAACATCCTTTGTAGGTCAGTTTGAAAAAATATATTAGAAGTTTCTTTAAAAATTAAATATACCTACCATATGACCCAGCCACCCCATTCCCAAGTGTTTGCTCAAGAAAAATTAAAGCATTTCTCCACACCAATATCTGTACACAAATGTTCATAATAGCTCTATTTGTAATAGCCCCAAACTGGAAACAACCTGAATGTCCATCAACAGAGGAATAGATGAACTATGGAATATCCATGCAATAAAACACTATGCAGAAATAAAAAGAATATCAACACATGAAACAACACAGATATATCTCAAAATAATTATGCAGAGTGAAAGAATCCAGACCATTGCAGGGAGGGATAAATTAGGAATTTGGGAGTAATATATACACACTACTATATATAAAATAAACAATAAGGACCTACTGTATAGCACAGGGAACTATACTCAATATTTTGTAATAACCTATATGGGAAAAGAATCTGAAAAGGAATATATGTATATAGAATATATTCTGTATAATATATTCTATATATATATACATATAACTGAATATATAGAACTGAATCACTTTGCTGTACATCTGAAACTAACACAACATTGTAAATCAACTATACTTCAATAAAAAAATTATAAAAAGAATTCAAAAAAAAAAAAGAATTCAGACCAAAGAAAAAGTACAGACTGTATGACTCCATTTATCCAAAATTCTACAAAATGCAAACTAATCGGTAGTGACAGAAATCAGACCAGTGGGGATTTCCCTGGTGGCACAGTGGTTGGGAGTCCACCTGCCAATGCAGGGGACACGGGTTTGAGCCCTGGTCTGGGAAGATCCCACATGCCGTGGAGCAACTAAGCCCATGCGCCACAACTACTGAGCCTGTGCTCTAGAGCCTGCACACCGTAACTACTGAAGCCTGCGCGCCTAGAGCCTGTGCTCCGCAACAAGAGAAGCCAATGCAATGAGAAGCCTGCGCACCACAACGAAGAGTAGCCCCCGCTCTCTGCAACTAGGGAAAGCCCGCGTGCAGCAACCAAGACCCAACGCAGCTAAAAATAAAATAAATAAACAATTAATTTAAAAAAGAAGAAATCAGATCAGTGGTTTCCTGAGTGAGTTCTGCAAGGAGGTAGAGAGATTCATTACCTTGATTACGTTGATGGTTTCACAGGAGCATACATGTGTCACAAAACATCAAACTGTACACTTTTATTTTTTTAATTTATTTTTAAAATATTTATTTACTTATTTACTTAGGCTGTGCTGGGTCCTTAGTTGCGGCATGCAGGATCTTTCAGTTGTGGCATGCAGACTCCTTAGTTGCAGCATGCGGACTTCTTAATTGCGGCATGCATGTGGGATCTAGTTCCCAGACCAGGGATTGAACCCGGGACCCCTGCATTGGGAGCTAAGTCTTACCCACTGGACCACCACGGAAGTCCCTGTACGCTTTTTTTAAAAAAATTTATTTATTTATTTATTTATTTATTTATTTATTTTTGGCTGCGTTGCGTATTAGTTGCAGCATGTGGGATCTTGGTTGAGGCATGCAGGATCTTTTTTCGTTGCCGTGAGCAGGCTCTTCTTTGCGGTGCTCGGGCTTCTCTCTCGTTGTGGCTGTGGATTTTCTCTCTCTAGTTGTAGCACATGCACTCCAGAGCATGTGGGCTCTGTACTTTGCGGCTTGAGGGCTCTCTCGTTGAGGTGCGTGAGCTCAGCAGTTGTGGCACATGGGCTTAGTTGCCCCACAGCATGTGGGATCTTAGTTCCCTGACCAGGGATTGAACCCGCGTCCCCTGCTTTGGAAAGCGGATTCTTTACCACTGGACCACCGGGGAAGTCCCCGTGTACACTTTTAAAATGTGCAGTTTAGGACTTCCCCAGTGGTCCAGTGGTTAAGACTCTGCACTTAAATGCAAGGGGCACGGGTTCGATCCCTGGCTGGGGAACTAAGATTCCACATGCCTTGTAGCCTGGCCAAGAATTTTTTTTTTAATGTGCAGTTTATTATATACAAAGTATATCTTAATAAAGCTGTACCTGTACTCTGACCTAGTAATTTTGTTTTTTAAATTATGTACAAGGAAGTCCTACTAAATAAGGCACGGCTACATAAATTATCATACAGTCATACTTAGGAATACTATACAACCTTAAAATCATGAGTTTGAAGACTGTCAAATAATATGAGAATAGGCTCATGATACATTAAATGAAAAAAGCAGGATACAAAAAGCTTTGTAGAGTGTTAATTACTGATATAATCTGATATAATGAGAGGAAAAAATGGGAAAGAAATGATAACCCTGCTAGGAGAATTATAGGTTGTTATTATTTACTTCCCTATAGAGTAGTTTTCTAAATTTTCTATAACATTCGTATATTACTTCACATTAAAATTTTTTTTGAAGTATAATTTACATACAATGCGACACACAGATCTGAAGTAAATAGTTTGATCAACTTTGACAAATGCACACACCTATGTAACTCACACCTCTCTCAAGATATAGAATATTTCCAACTCCCCAGAAAGTTCCCTTGGGCCTCTTCTCAGTCTCCCCAGAAGCAACCACTGTTCTGATTTCTATCACCATAAGTTAATAAATGGAATCATTTTAAAACTTTTTCAGTAAATGTTATTTTAAAAAAATAAGGCCAAATATTTGGAACTGGTAAACACCACTCAGACTCTAACTGGTCCAGTTAGAAAATTTGAATTCTGTTTGGAAAGCTTCTCTATATCAAAGACCCAGAAAGATATCTCGCCACCAAGGGCACAGGGAGGAGAGATGGATATAAATATTTAGGTGGAGAAGAAAGTTGCTTTAAGGAACAAGTTTAAAAACCATCTTTCTGGCTTTTCTCAGGGCCAGCAAGCTGAGAACTCGGCATGCTGTATGCAAGGATTCCTCTTTTGAGGGACCCTTTCAAAATGGCCTCGTCACCACCTAAAGAGCACACCCAAGCCCCCCTTCTACTGCGCAGTGCTCCTCACCCAGGGTCTCTGGCCTCCGAGTGGAGATCCTCAGGCTCTCAGCTGGGATGGGGACAAGCTGAAGCAGTGTATGAGCCAGCTGCTTCCCAAGGTGGCCGCCTCCAATGATGCCCACCTTTAACGTATTGTCATCAGGAGTGTCTTCACACAATCCAGTCAAGCGACATCTAGAAGTTTGCTTCTCCTGTAATGATTTTCTGGAGAAAGATTCTCTGGAGAATGAACACAGACACACACCCAAGTAAACGCAGACCCTTAGTCCTTCTTGACTGTCAACCTCTGATGTTCTCTGGTTTGACTTCCTCACATGCAGCCTGCTGTGACACCTTAAGTACTTCAGAGAGAAGAATTCCAATTATGTCCCACTGATCCAGCTTCACTGATGGAATGAAATGTTCCTCCTGAGTGAATTTTCCAGGAAGTAAAGCATACCCCTTTCAAAGCATCAGAACTTGTTTAAAACATTCTTAAGTGAACATTTTTGGGGTTATATGTATCGTGCATTTCCCTGCCTTCTTAAACACAAGGTGTGACTACTTAACCATTTCTTTGACTCAGGACCATCACTGTGAACAGCCTAATTACAATTACACCTTATCCTGGAACATGGGGAGCCAGTTCCTTCATTGTTTCCTGTGCAGACAGCTGTCAATTTCCATCTCCATCAGGATGAGTGCACCCCTCTCCTACTATACACCTCCTCTTTCTAGTTTGCTATTTCAGTTCTGCACAAACCCAGGAAACCATGTCACTTAGCTTTTTTCCAAACGTAATGATTTATAAAAGTAAATGGTTTATAAGGGAAAACAGACCTAAGAAACTGAGGATCAAGGATCTGAGGCCACTCTTTCTGGAGGTTCACTTGACCCAAGATGAACAAAGTCTGACATCTGAATACCTAAGGCATTTTTTATGTTGTTATATGGCAATCTTACATTTGTTCTATATTTCTGTGAAAATTGGAGTCTTAAAGCTCTGGAGTTTCCATGTAAGCATCACAAGCCCCATTCTATTTAAGGCTTCTCTTTTGGTTAAAAGGAGAGCATTTTCTCTCTGTGCCTGATCCTTCCAAATAGAAGATGCCTTCTGGAAGTTTCCCATATTGGTCTCTCATCACTCATCTTGGAGGCAGCCAATAGGTTTACGCATCCTTATCAGTCAGCCAGTCAGCAAACTTCTTGAGTAGTCTGCCTCCTCGGGTATGTGCTGTATCTATAACATGTTTAATTCAGATCTGGTCCCACCATCTAGGAATTAATCTAATTTTAGAGAAAAGTAAACTGAGAAGCAGACTGAGGGGTTGGGGGGTGGGGACAAATGCTCCAGGAGTGACCTAGAATTACAGAATCCAGGAGCCTAGTCCTAGGTACTTCGCTCTCACACACCTCCTATTTAAGTGTCAGAAGACAGGACTGGACTGAGAGCTTCTTTGAAAATCAGTATTCCTGGTTTCAGGCAAGTCATCTGGCCGTAAGGACCCCCAAATTTCCAGGAAGCTTTCTTGTGAGGAAGCATTCCACTGTTAGCTCAGCCCCAAAAGAAAAAAATGACCCCATTTTCAGCCAATAGCCATGGAATGGCTAGTGATTAGTAGCTGTGGCAGACAAGCTGGTCATCCTGATGAAGGAGTGAATGATAGGATGGATGGATGAACGAATGAATGAATGGATTATTTAATGTCTACTCACCGAAAGGAAATCACCACTAATCTGTGCTTTATTACATAAACACAGCCAAGGGAGCCTGGTGTGCATTTCCCTGGTGCTTTCAGACCAGCAGTACTCGAGTGTGGGCTGGAAAAGGTAGGAGGACACTCCCCCTGCCAAAGTTATTCTCCAATATAAAAAGTTTAAGTCATCTGGATTCTCTGCAGTGAGATTCTTCTCCATCTGCCTGACCTTGGAGACCCAGCTTACCTCAAATTATGGAGTAGCTTGCAGAAGAAGGTTGCGTGGGCACAGGCCTTGGTCATCAGCCCATGAGAACGGCCCAGCAAATACAGCCAGCTGTGGTCTTCCTCTTGAATCCCATACTCAAACTGCAGTGTCTCAAGGTCCTCTAGCATGTCCATCTCCAAACCAGCATTTCCTGCAACAACAGACACCAATCAACTCAGCTCCTTGTCCGGGAAGAAGAAGGAGTCTACGCAGGAGGGTGTGTGTGCCCAAGTCTCAGGGTCTCCTGACGGTGGCTTCAGCACCTCTCCTCCCGGTTATGAACTGGCAGCTCTCATCCGCTTCTCTGAGTGTGAGTCCTGGAGAATTCCTAAGCACTGACTACCCGTGAGTCAGGAATACTGAATTCATGAAAAACCTGGACAAAATCCATATAGGTTCCAGGCACAGTTTTCAGCAGATGCATTTACATTAACAATGTGTTTCACAGGCACACTTCTCCCTTCCATTCTCTCCTAGGTTTTAGAAATAGGACTGAACACTTAGACCACATTTCACAGAAATTCTCCCCTTTCACTAAACTCTGTGTTCCCCACAGGGTGGAAAAGAACCCAAACTAAATATCACGGTCCTTTGTCTAGGGCCGGGACATCTAGATTTTAGAAAATGAAGCCAGAGAGGTATAAGCCCATCCACATTTATCTCTCACCAACCAAACGGAGGAGAAGATGGCTGTGCTCCTCAGTGGTTCTGGTCCTGGAGGGTAAGAACTACATTTTCAGGGAGAATTACCCAAGAAGGTTGTCATTATGACTCCTTAGCTACCAGATTACTTCAGTCTTGGAGCCTTAAAGGGGCCAGCCCCACTTAGAGGTTTTCCAGACCTGCAACATGAGGGCAAGAATTCCTTCACTACTTCTTGGAGTACTACACCAGGGCAGTATGGGATCCCCCTTTTCCCAACAGAAGTTTCTAGACTTCTAGGTTTGTTGTTTTTTTTTTGCAGACTGCAATATCATACAGATCTTAGCACTACTCATCGAGTTATTTTTCAAACCCCTTCTTTTCGTGTTCAAAAAATTAATGAATAAATAAAATAAACAAAATAGATAAAATAAATTCTAGGGATCTAATGTACATCATGGTGACTATAGGTAAGAATACTGTATTGTCTACTTGAAATTTGCTAAGAGTAGATCTTAAGTGTTCTCACCACACACACAAAAAAGGTAACTGTGAGGTGATGGACACGTTAATTAACTTGACTGTGGTACTAGTTTCACAGTGTATATCAAATCATTATATTGTTATCACTTAAACATATACAATATTTATTTGTCAATTATACCTCAATAAAGCTGGGAAAAATAATATTCAAAACTCTAATCTATTTTATAGCAATGGCAAAATTGAGATCAGAATTCAAAACTGCTCCTAACCTTTTTAAATTAAAAAAATTTTTTTTATTGAGGTGAAATTCACAAAACAGTCATTAAAAAGTGAACAATTCAGCATATTCAGTGTTGTTCACCCACTACTTCTAGTTCCAAAACATTTTCAACTCCCACCAAAGGAAACGCTATACCCAATAAGCAGTTACTCCCCATTTCCTCCCCACCCTCCCACTCAGCCCCTGGCAACCACATATCTGTTTTTTTATCTCTGTGGAATTACCTTTTCTGGCTATTTCACATGAATGGAATCATACAAAACGTGACCTTTAGTATCTGGCTTCTCTAATCCTTTTTGTAGGAAGGCCGTTAGGTCAATCGCTTTAAAAGCAAAGTCTCCAGCACTTGAAGTGAAGAGCAGACAAGTTTTCAAGCCTAAGAAACCCTTCCTTAGACCGTAACAGTGGGTAGGCCATCTGAATGTTGCAGGTGATGTTTCCTGATCCGAAGGAAAGAGACGCTCAAAACCTTACAGCTCAGCATGACAACGCAGCACACGTTAACTTGTATAAGCGTGGATTCTAGACCCATCCTTTACTTACGCATTCTCAGAAATGGGGATCTGCTGCTTGTGGCTTTGTAACACATCGAGTGGGCTAGGCTGAACTACATTTTCCAGCATTCCCTTCCCTGTCTGTTTCCAGTTAGGGTGTGCCACACAGGAGAGGTTTCTGTGCGGATCTGGAGGTGGAAGTGCAGCAGCCGTTTGTGCCTGCGAGGCTGGACGGGCACTTTTGCTGTCTGCGGGCGGAGCTGTTACTGTGGGGCAGCAGTTGGGCCCGCAACTGCTATACCTTCCCTGGGATCCTCCTGCAGCTTCTCACACTCCTGGGCCAGGTGTGTGTTCAGCTGTGTGACAAAGGCCACCAGTGAGCTTCCCCTGCAGGTCATCCACTTCCTCAGGTTGGAGGCGGTGAGAACTGGCAGGGGTTCCAGTCCATCCTCATGGGCTCCAGCTCATCCTTGCTCCCCCTCCCCTCACTTTTTATCCATCTCCCCTTCCCCACTGCCTGCCCTATGGATTTCTAGCTCTACCACCAGACATGAAGATAACCTTCCAGAGACTGTACCAGCTGCCACACTTGAGCAAGGTCAAAGCCCTGTAATGAATCCCACATGTAGATCAGACAGGTGGACAGACTGGGAGACTATATACTCCTAGTGGCTCTGCTTCTCTAAATGAACCCTCATACACTAGTTAGGTCACCACTGTTTATTTGAAGATCAGACAATAACTTCAGCACAATTTAGCGAATTAAACTCCTCTTTCTTCAATAGCAAGAGGGTTGATCCGGAAAGGAACAAATGTGAGGTTACCTGGAATCGCAAAGGCCACTGCAAGGTACAGGAGCAAAAGATGGAATCTGATCCCCTTAGAGCAGGCTTTCTCCGCAATGGCACTACTGACATTTGGGGCCGGATAAGTCTTTGTTGTAGGGAGCTGCCTGTGCATTGTAGGATCGTTAGGAGCATCCCGGGCCTCTATCCACTAGATGCCAGGAGCTCCATCCAGTTGTGGCAACAAAAAGTGTCTCCAGGCTTCCCTGGTGGCGCAGTGGTTAAGAATCTGCCTGCCAGTGCTGGGGACACGGGCTCGAGTCCTGGTCCGGGAAGATCCCACATGCCGCGGAGCAACTAAGCCCGTGTGCCACAACTATTGAAGCCCGTGCACCTAGAGCCCGTGCTCCGCAACGAAGACAAGCCACTGCAACGAGAAGCCCGCGCACCGCAACAAAGAGTAACCCCTGCTCGCCGCAACTAGAGAAAACCCGCGCACAGAAACGAAGACCCAACGCAGCCAATAAATAAATAGATAGATAAATAAATAATAAATTCTTAAAAAAAAAAAGCATGTCCAGATATTGACACGTCTCCTGGGGGGCAAAATTGCCTCCAGATGAGAACCACATTGCCTTAAAGCCTGCTGTGTGCCTCTGTACGAGCGTCTTCCCTTCCCCCGACCACTTCACCCACTCCACACAGCCACGTGAGCACAGAATCCTACAAGCTCTGAGAGAATCGTGCCCTCCCCTCACAGATTAAGACAGTGAGTCCAGAGAGAAGGGGGCTCGCCCAGCACCACACAGCTTGTCAGCGGTAGAGCTGGGACGAGAGGCCAGGTCTTTAGCCAGGGGGCAGTGCTCCCTCTGTTAACCACACGGCCCTGCTTTGCCATAAGCACTGTTACTGCACAACCTGAAGTGTTGACAGGCTGCTGAATGCTGTCACCAAGGCAGATTTGTAGTGGTCCCAAGAGACGGGGCAAATGCTTCACTGTTCTGTACAAGATAACTGGGAGGGAAAGAGAAGGCACCAAGAAAGAAGCAGCTTTATTAGGAGTCTAGGCATGTCTGGGAAACCCAGTTCAGTCACAGAGAAGAAAGGCTAATATTGGTACAGGAACACAGGAAACTGGCATTACAGAATATCCTCTCGAAAACCAACCATGAAACTAAAACCTCCATCTTAATGCCCAACAGAAAAGCTGCTACGTTTAGCCCCGGTGAAACTTGGGGAAGGTCCTAGTGAAATAATGAGATTTGTGCAGAAAAGGAGAGCTTGCTCCAGCAATGCTGAATCTGAGCTCCATATAAGGTTAGGGGTCTGGGTGGGAGGGAAAGGTAAGGGGGACGCTCTCATCTCTCACACGAGGCCACCTCGGGGTGCAAGTGAGAGAGGAACCACAGTTTTTGTACAAAGGGAAGACCATGGCAGCAGAGGGACGCTGGCAATCTCTGTCATGAGGCGGAGGACTCTGTACAGTGTGAGGGCGCCTCCAACAGGTCCTGGCAACACTGGCAGCGCTTCCTGAGGCCTCTTGGGAGACAGCCATTCTGGTTCTGTCCTGACTTCCTTCAGAGCAAAACTGCCAATGTCCAGCACCAAGTCCAGGGTCATAATTAGCTGAGGGGAATGGAGTGGCCACCCTATGACACCTGTACCTCTCAGTCGAGGAGACTTCCTTTCTGGAGCAGTCAGTTTCCGCAGACCGAGAGAGATCTTGCCCAATATGGGCCCAGTCTAGAAATTATTCCCACCTTCACATGAGCACCAGGTGGAGAGAGTCTCTCATGAGGCAAAGCTTTAGATCTTGCCCCTCAGATGATGGCCCCTGGACAAAAGATCGGTCTGAAGCTGTCGGTGCCCAGGTGCTAGTCTCTGTCCCACGGGTAGCAGGCACTGCCTGCTGACGATGGGCCCAAGCGATGTGATGCTTAACTCTCCCAAGAAGAGCGCTCTCTACTTTCACAGGCAGGAAAGGAAGAAATGAGGCAGGTTTCAAGGGAGCTGATACCACTTAATTCTTCCATCGAATTTGCTGTGAAAAAAACAAACAATGATCAGTTTTTCACTGATCCTTACAGATAGGCAGAGGGAATTCGATAAAACAAGGCCCACAGCTAGGTAATGTAAGGAAAAGAAGGATGGAGGGGGGAGGCTGAGAAAAAAAAATTTTAATGTGGGGGGGGAGTTCATTTATTTAGAGATGGATTAAATTCCTATTCTGTATCTTACAAGCCTGATTTAGGGCATTTATTCTGGTTCTGCCTGCCTGAGGACAAAGATTCACTAGCTGTAGCTTGTGCAAGGTTCCAAAATATCTAACAGGGACCTAAGCTCCACGTTAACAGTAAGCTCAGCAATTTTCTGCTATGAGAGATGAGTCAGCTGTGTTCCCCAAATAGCTAAAATCTATTTCACCCACTTCTTTATCCCAACAGGAAAGTCACATCCAGCCCCAGGAAACTATGCAGTTTGGATATTCTGAATGTGTAACGTTTCTTTCTGGACTCCCAGTAGTTAGTCCTTCCTGCCTGCTAGGTTTAACAATGATCAGAGGGCTACAATTGTCAGCCAAGGTCCCCACATCACCCTTATGTCATCCCACATCTCAGGAGTGACTTCTGCTGTTCTAACCAGTGCTTTTGACCTGTAGGCCCATAGGAGACCCTTATCAAGAGATCCACAGGCTTGGCTGACAGCAGTCCCATCCAGGCCGTGGGAATATAAACTCAGTGCTACTCTATGAACTGTCTACTGACACTGCTGGAGGCGTAAGCTGCAGCTGCTCACCGAGCTGCTGAGAATGGCGTCAATCTTCTCCTCCTCGGCAGATCCTTTATCCACCTTGCTCCTGTACGCCAGCAACTGCTGACGATCCTTCAGGTCCCGGCAAGTCTATCACCAAAACAGACAACAACAGAAACCACCAATCAGCCTTCTCCAGAAGGGCCTTTTTCCTTTTGTCACTCCCGTTTTGAGCTAAGGTTCAAGGAGAAGCCAGGAAGCTACAGTGGGATGACCGTGGGGTCAAGCACCCACTGAACTTCATGCTGAAGAGAAGTCTACAGAGGTTACGTGGCTTGATTCAGTTCTATGAATTCTCCGAGTGCAACGAATTTATAAAAGCAGAGAGAAACCAGTCAGAGGGCTGGGAAAATCATACAGGAGTGCTGGTCTCCTAACTAACTCTTGCCAGACCACTTTATCCACTGAGTTGAAACTGAGAGATGAACCTCAGGATCTAGGACTTGAGACTATAATCTCCCACTTTCCACTGAGGTCTAACTCAGGGTTTTCATTTCTTACGGACTCACATCAATGACGACATCATGACACTTGAACTTGGTGGCTAAGTTCAACTTTGTGTCCACATCTTCCACCAGATTGACATACTCCTGTAATATCTGTGAAAAGAAGTACTTCTGATTAATGATTCCCAGATGTATTAAACCCAGAGCTCTGAAAGGTAGAAAAAAATCCTGAAGAAGGAAAAGAGTCAGTATCTGCAGTCTATAATTCCCATCATCAACCACAGGACTAGTTTTGCAGAGGGAAACGAGGTAGACTCTCTGCAGCACCTCCATGCTCCCCCAGGAAAGAAGGGCCCATTCCTCCTTATCCCGGAGCTAGATCCCCATGCCAGCAACAGGTGTGCCCTAGACCTGACCCCGTGCTGTGCCCCCTTGCTCCTTGATGTCTTTTCTCATTAAGTTCTCTTTTTGCATCATTTGAATAGTATGTCAGTACTCCACCCGGGCTAAACACAGTAGATGTTCCTCAGAGAGGGTAGACTGGGATTACTTCTTAAGGGCAGAGGAGAACTTCCTTCCCTGGCCTTTTCTATGTCAAGGTGCAGTACAGCCATTATGCTGCCTTTAAGATAAGACCAGAGCAGGTCAAGTCTCCCATCGCTGAGCACTAGAGGCTGAAAGTTAGGTTTCCTAGAAGATCCTGTACCCTCTAAGAGCCATTACCTGGACAGGGGCACTGTTCTTGTGCAAAATTTCCACAACCCGATGGAAGCCAATGGGTGCTCTCTTCTTGGTATAGCCCAGCCAGTTCTGAAAAAGGAAGATGGGGCAGCCGTGGGTAGGCCAGACATCTGAGCTAATCTCCCTACGTTTTATGGTCAGACTAGAATAACATGGTGATGAGGAGTGGATGAATGGGAGGGGAGGGAGAGAGAAATGAAGAGAGATGAGGGTTTCAAACAAGTCAAGGAACTCAGGAGGGTGGAAAAGAGTCAGAGGTATGAAATAAGTTCTTAGATCTATAGGCACTAATGCAAAAAAATGTCTGTGAAATATGGCTAAATAAAAGAAGCAATTTACTTAACAATCCTTGTAGTATGAACTTATCTGGGTAGACTGATCCTACCCTTTACAGCTTTATATTCATATAAATGTTTACTTGTCAGTTCATGAGGAAAGGTCTGGAAAGCCACCCGTCAAACTTTTCACAGTGCTTGCCCTGAGAAAGGAACAGGTGGACAGTGAAAGAGGAACTTCACTCTTTACCCTCTACACTGTCATATCGTGTTTGATTTTGACACAGGCATATATTGCTTTGGTAGTTAATGTAGCCAATTAAACAAAAAACTGTCAAACCCATAATGGAAAAATGGATATTTAAACATAAAACTAATAGAGACATGACAACCAAATGTAATGTAAGATCCTTGACTGGATCCTGACAGCAAACAAAAACAAACAAAAAACAGCTCTAAAGAGCTAATTTATGTGTATGATAATATTCTTATATTAATGTTAAATTTCTTGAGAATGATAATATTGTGGTTACAAATGAGATAAATGCCTAAGTAATTAAAGGAAAAGTATCATATCTGCAACTTACTTTCAAATGTTTCAGCAAACGAAAAAAGCATATGGCAAAAATGTTAACAAATTAGTGAAGCAGCTGAAGACTGTTAACTATTCTTTCAGCTTTTCTTTAGGTTTGAAACTTTGGAAAATAAAATTCTGAAGGAAAAATGTCTACCAGTAACTAGAACTTGAGACTCCCAGGAGGCATGGGATGACAAGATGGTATCTCCAAGGCATCAGCAGCATGGAACAGTCCCAGGGCACCCACCTTTGTGGTAAAGAGGGCATCGACATCATGCCAGGCCCGAAGCTTGGCGCGAGCAGCCAGGGCTGTCAGCACATACTGTTTTTCTGGGATCTAGAAAGCAGAGGCCAGGGGGAATTAAAGAGAAGTAGAAATGCATCAGGGGAGGTGCTTGAGAATTCTGGAAAAATAGGCAAAAATATTCCCTGGTGTTGATTCTGCCTCTTAAAATCCACAAATCTCTCAGGTTTCCAAGACCCAGCACTGCTGCAGGCCATTCAGTTAAAGCCTTCCCTCACTTCCCACAAACTTACTCCATTTTCCCCTTAACCTTGAACGTTAAGGGACTTACTACTGTGCAGGGATAGAAAGCAACATCCACTCCATGCAGTTACTCTGATACTACTTTTACCAAACACTGACTAATTTATATCTACCTTAAATGTCTTCTTCAAGTTGACCGGACTGCTGAATGTGCCCTAGGATGAAAGTGAAGAAGGAATTTTAGTGGTATTTCTCAAATACTACCAATCTCCCCTTTTCTTTTCCACTACATAGACAGTCTACATTTCACTTTGTAACCATTCAAACCCAGAAATTAATTTAAGAGAAAAGCTCCATCAGGTCTAATTGGATATCACCATAACCCAGCTTAAGAGGACTGGATTAATAGGTATGGTGTATTTCCCAACTTTATGCTAATCCTATGATCATTATGATCATGCCCACCTATGGTCATTAAATTTACACCTCTTCAAAAAAAATTTTTTAAGTACCCACAAGTAACTATCCCCCACTGCTCTTCTCTATACTGTGCGAATCCATTTGAAACTATGGACCTTTGAACAGAGACTGCTATGGGAGCAGCACTGCTGCATGCCAGCTCACTGGAAGCCATGCAAACCCTTACAGACCTCTTTTCTCCTCTTGGTTCACCCCCGCTGAGAGCCGGGAAGGCTTCCCAGATGGATTGCTGAGAATTATGCGCACCCATTGTAAATAGGATATGCTGAAGTACTGGCTTTGAAATATGCTCGTCTTGTGCAGTGAGGATGTGTGGGGCCTTTCTTTCACGTTCTGCCTGTACCTCAGCCTCTGTGTAGTGGTAGAAGCAGGAGTAGAAAAGCGTCGTCACTAACGGCATGTTGAGGATAGAAGCTTTGCGGGGGTGCTTCCGGAAGATTTCAGTCTGTCCTGCTGATTCTAGATGTCGATCATTTGCCTGTGGTGGCGTGAGCCAAGTGAAAAAAAGAACAATGTCCATGGAGTAGAGGCAGGAGAGAAGCCTTTAATACTACAGCAGTTGTGCTTCCTATCCTAGGAAAGAGGCAAAGAAGAGAAAAAGAAAAGAAATTGCCTAGGATAGCCCAGAGGTGCTTAAAATACAGAAAATGATGACAGGTCCAAGTTGGATGGAGGAAGACCAGAGAAATAGTGATGAAATGGAGTTCTGGGATGAAGAGGAAATACTTCCAGGTTAACAGCAAGTGAGAAGAAAAAGGATGCCTGAAGACAATGGACAGAGGCTACCACGTAGAGAGAAAGAATGAAAGGCTCTTAGAAAATGTAACAGGAAATGACCTATGTGGGCAGAGCAGAAGTCTCCTAGCTGCTGAATGGCAGTGAGCTTTGGCACTGAAGCAGAAAGTGTAGAGATGAGGAGTCTAACCTCGATAATGATCTGACGTTCCAGGAGCGTGTAATGGTCTTGTATGTGTGCAGAATCTTCTGCTGAAAACGGCAAACTGGGAGAGGGCCAGAAGGTTAGTACCTCATTCTCTGCTCAAACAGGAAACAAACCCAACTAAACCAAATCGCCGCTGTAAGCATAAAAAGCTCATGGGGCTTCATAAATCTAATCTCAGTTCACCTTTAGAGCATCCCTGAAAGGCAGAGAGAGAGAAAGCAGAAAACAGAGGAGACCGTTGGCTGGGATTTTATATTTAAGGTTTTGTCAATTCGAGAGGGAGCCTGAAAGTCCACGAAATATACACAGTCACTGGTGATTCTGCTGAGGAATGAATTAGAATCCCCTCATTGTGGGAGTTGGAATGCTTGATGAACAAGTCACTTAGCTAGTGAGTGAGCCTAGCCAGCTGCCTGTCATCCACATCCCCGTGAAGCACAGCGGTTCCTGTCATTGCTTAATGTCAATGCTTAACTCTCCTTAAGGGGCACTTACATCTGTTAGCAATTTTTTTTTTGAGCAATTTTTATTGGGGTATAGTTGCTTTACCATGTTGTGTTAGTTTCTGCTGTACAGCAAAGTGAATCATGTTAGCCATTTTTTAATGCAGAGTAATAAGGTAAAATCAAGTTACACAGCACGGCAGTATGTTTGTAGATTAGTAAAGATCTCAGAGCTCTACATAATGTCAAGGGTCCCATCTTCAGCACTACATTATATTTTTACACGTGAAGAAGTTGAGGGACAAACAGTGTCTTGCCTAAAAGCTATATGGTAAGTCAATGAGTAAGGCCAGGAATAGAAGCCAGATTTTAAACTCCCAGTTCCCAGACCTTCCTTCAGAAAGTGCTGCCTTATTCCCCTACTCCACTCACTCCAGGAAGAATTCTGAAACTCAACTACACTCTCCCAGATAAGTGTGATCCCCAGCCAATTTTTGGAAGAGATAAAGAAGACAGCAAAAGGTTCCAGTTATTTCACTATTCTAACTTCTCTTTGTTTATGAGAGGCCATACGACGTATCAGCTCAGTAGCTGATAAAGTTAAAATTACGGATTACGTTGAAATAAACAAATTTCTAAATGTGAAACCTGGAAATCATGTCACATGAGGAATGACTAAAACAACTGTGACCACTAAACCTCAAGCAAGGTCTACTAGGTAGACTCCACACCTGTCTTGACAGATACAGGGAAGCAAGTTTTAGCTCAATATAAGGAAGCACTTTCCAATAATGAAGGTTGTCTGACAACAAAATAAGCTACCTCCCTGAGAACTGTGTGCCCCATCACTGGAAGAATAATATGTGGGGCTGGTTTTTACAGGGATTTATATTCTGAATGAAAGCTGGACTGAATCAGTAGTTCTTGGACTGTGGAGTTTCAAGGACCAGTAACACTGAAAATAATATATAAGGTAAAATGTTGCCAACTTTTTCTTTTAATACATAAGGTCACACACAAAAAATTATAACCCATTTTTCTACCAAAAAGGGGGTGGAGGAAGAGGGGGAAAAAAATCCCAGAATAAAAGGCAGTCTTTCAAATTAAATAAATATAGCTTTAGGAGAAAACTCTCTACATTGTCCTTATTATTCTCAACTTACCACCTATCAGAGAAAGCTCTGTGGGGACTAGTGTTTGGAACCACTGAATGAGATGATCATTAACGATGCTTGTATGATCCATTGTTAGCCTTTCCCTGCAACCATCTATCCATTCTACCCTTTTTTAGTCTCTTTATTGCTCTGTATAAGAGTATTTATAGTTAAAAACATTTCTCCCCCACTTACCCAATGCAGGTCTTAAGAAATTCTTTTCGTTTCTCGGGGTCCTGAATGTTCAAATGCTCTCGATAATGGGTTAGCTACAAAAAACAGAGAAAGCCTTTGAGCTATTTCTTTTCCTCAGAAGGGCAAGATAGCTCTGTAAGTAGATTTCCCATGCTTAAAAACTAAATTCTCATTACCAGAGATTCCTCTGTGAATAGATGAGGGGGCAGGGGGTGGGGAGGAGGGCAAAGAATGATTCAAAATTATTATCTCTAACTGCATTATCCAATATGGTAGCCGCTAGCCACTAGTTTCAAGAAAAAGTTGTTCTTAGGAAATCTTCATATTCTACGGGGATAAACTAAAAGCAGACTATCAGCTTTGCCAATTCCAAAGTCTACAAGGTTGAAAAACTCCAAATTTATATACAACAGCATGCATGATAAATCACCTTCAATTCAAACATAATACAGAATATGAAGAAAATATGAAAGTTTTAGATAAAAATAAGTTACGCAAAACACATTTTCACTGATTAATCAAACTTCAAAATAACAAACTTTATAAGCATGCTATTTGAAGAAAATTCCTTATAATTTTGAACCTACAGAAATTAAAAATGTAAACAAAAAGTTTTTCAAAATGATTACTACAGATTCCCAATCATTTTGAGTAGATTTAGATAAAGGGTTTTTGAGATTTTCCCATGCCTTGAATATTAAGTACAAGTTCCTTTTACAAAATATTACTGAAAAACATTTTCCTGAATTATATTCTGTTGTGCAAAGAAGGAAATATATTACCACCAATGTGTGGTACAGCGACTAAAAGGACAATCCTGACATTGACGGCACTGAGAAATTCTTACCCCTGTACTATATTGTTCAACTTTTTAAATGGATCACTAAAGTCTGAATAATACAATTACATTTTTGGTAAAATTTCAGATTTATTCTTATATTCCAGGAGTTTCTTCTCTAATGGTGAAAATCTGCCCAAAATCAATTTTAACACTTAGTCATTGAGCCTTCAGCCAAAATATGTATTGGCTGCACCACCAGCAGCCTGACCTATCTTCCTTCATGACCTGTATCTGGTTTCTTATCCCTCTTTGCTTTCAGTATTATCTTTAGTATTAGAAGCCAAAACCCCAAAGCTCCAACAAACCAAGAATTGAAAACAACTAGAAATTAAGAGACAAATTCCAAATTGACCAGGCCAGTTTTCATTCAGCTATTAAAAAAAAATTATTCATAAGCCCAATCAAAACAGCATATAAAAAGAAACAAAATGGTACATCATTTGGATTGTTTTTAGGCTTCCCAGATGCCTTTCTCTCCTGGATATAATCAATACCAAAGGAAAGAAAATATTCAATCAGTCTGGGATCTTGGAGGCTGGGTTTTGGCTTAGACTTCTGTTAAAGAGGCCCCCAACTGAAACAAAGGCCACACTTACCGCAAGCTCTTCTGTTCTATCTAGGAACCTGGGAAGAAGCAGAAGGCAGCAGGGCATTTTTATTTATTGATGTGTGGCAGTATAACCTCACAAAATAGGATGACTGCTCTAAAAGAAACACAATTCAAACTCATTTGCCTCTATATATAAGATAAGCCCTTCTCTTCTTAAACTCTACTAATCAGCAACCCCTTGAGAACACATGGTGGATCAGGTATCATCGTTCCCCCACCTACCTAGCTGAGCAAAGAGCAGGGACAAGAAGACACTGCAGGGCACTAACAACTGTAATGTTAACAGATCTGACAGAAAGGCTCAGAGCCTCTGCAAAACCTTAGCCCACAGCAGTCTTCTGGTTTTTTTTTTTTTTTAAATACAGCTGAAGAGTTTTTTTTTTTTAATAAATGTGTTTATTTATTTTTGGCTGCGTTGGGTCTTCGTTGCTGTACGCGGGCTTTCTCTGGTTGCGGCGAGCGGGGGCTACTCTTCATTGCGGTGCACAGGCTTCTCATTGTGGTGGCTTCTCTTGTTGTGGAGCACGGGCTCTAGGCACGCAGGCTTCAGTAGCTGTGGCTTGCAGGCTCCGTAGTTGTGGCTCACGGGATCTAGAGCGCAGGCTCAGTAGTTGTGGCGCACGGGCTTAGTTGCTCCATGGCATATGGGATCCTCCTGGACCAGGGCTCGAACCCGTGTTCACTGCATTGGCAGGCGGATTCTTAACCACTGCGCCACCAGGGAAGCCCTGGGTTTTTTTGTGTTTTTTTTTTTGCGGTACGCGGGCCTCTCACTGTTGTGGCCTCTCCCGTTGCGGAGCACAGGCTCCGGACACGCAGGCTCAGCAGCCATGGCTCACGGGCCCAGCCGCTCCGCAGCATGTGAGATCCTCCCGGACCAGGGCACGAACCCACATCCCCTGCATCAGCAGGCGGACTCTCAACCACTGCACCACCAGGAAAGCCCCCTGGTTTTTTTTTTTTAAAGATGAAAACACTCTTCTCTGTCAGTACAATCTTGGAAACAGTTTGTCTATACTGCCCTCTGTTGTTTTCAGGTACAGCATACAATGTGTTTGGTCTCTCCCCAAAGGTGATAAGGCCTTGGAGAACAAGGACTTGTCTTCTGATTCCTTCTTACCCTGAATGGACCACTATAATTAACATCACTAATTTGGCATAGAGGTGATACTTAATAAAGCCTTGTTGATTAGGAGGGAAAGAAGGAAGGAAAGAAGGAAGGAGGGAGGGAGGAAAGGGTTGGGGGAACAACCTGTCTTGATGAACATGTCTTCTGCAAATTCCTGGCTAACCATCTGTAACCTTGACCCTGCCCAGGTGACCTGCTTTCCCCACCTTAGTCTTCAGGGCAGCTCATCACTGTGCTGAAGCCATGGGGTAAATGAAGTTACCTTGGGCCACATGTCAGCCTAAACAGAGGTTCCAACCCCTTCTCTGATACTGAAGAAAGGACATAAAATAGTCCCTACCAGTTGAAATGAGACAGGGAAGAAACACATGACAGAAGACAGCCGCCCCCAGTAGATATGCCTACCTCTTGCCTCTCTACCTATCAGAATCCTACCTAGTCCCACAGGCCCAACTCAATTCCTAATCACTTCCGTGAGGCTCTCCACAGATATCCTGATTGAAAATTATATTTGCTTCTTCTGCTCTTCCACTGTACTTCTCACTGGCATCACTGGGGACCAAGTAATAAAAGATACCTTTATTCTAGGTCTTTTGTAAGAAAATACTTAATACTACAGACTACGCATTATGCTGAGTGCTTTACACACACAAACTCTTTTCATCTTCATAATGACTTGTGGGGTGGGTATCATCATCTCCATTTTACAGATGTGAAAACTGATGCTTGGAGAGGTTGAGTAACTTGCTCAAGGTCACGCTATGAACTAAGTGGTGGAGACAATATTCAACGCAGGTGCTTGACTCCAGAGCCTGGTTCTTAACCACCTGCTGCATGGTCACTTTATCACAGGTTGTGGTACATTATTAGTTACCCCATCACGTTTCTTTTTTCTTTCTTTTTTTTTTTTGGCCGTGCTGCGCGGCTTGCAGGATTTTAATTCCCTAACCCGGACTGAACCCTGGCCAGGGCAGTGAAAGTGCCAAGTCCTAACCACTGGATCGCCAAGGAATTCTCCCATCACGTCTCAATATCCTGTCTGATAAGCATTTCCATAAAAGAGGGGCAGTGTCTTCTTTTTCTTTGTATTATCGCCCAGAGTGCTTTGAACAAAGTACTGAACGAACTTTATTAGTTCTTACCTAAAGAGGTCCAAAAGCAGCTTTTGATCCCCTATCTCCTTAAGGAAGTGAATGAGATGTCTCAGGGCAACCTGCCGCACCTCCAGCTCTCGGAAGAGGATCTCTAGCAGGCAGGAAGGAGTTAAATGGGGAAAGATTAAAGCCTATTACTCAATAGGAAATTGCTCTCCCTACTCACACATTCCAAACATGATCTCCTCAAAATCCATCAGAAGCTAGGAATGGTTTTCTATGGTGCCCATCCCTATGGCTCAACCCACCAGCAACATACTCCATGGTCCAGGGCAATGCTTAGCCTTTGTGTTAACTATCAGTTCTCACCAACCCAAACATCAGGCACTGAGCATGGACTTTCACGTCCTCAAACCCACACAGACATCTGTCTGTCCAATAAATGGAGGGGCTTTGTAGTTACTGTAGTTATCACCCTAAAGGAAGAACAACTGCCCTCAGGGTTGTGATGTGTAGTCAGAAGTCTCAGGCCACCCCAGCTGTCCCTAAAGTAGACTTGATGCTGGTAAATTGTGGTATGAAAGCCACAATGCCATTCTCCCTTCAAATGTAGTAGACACCTTACTGACTGAAGATTTCCCTCAAACCACGCTCACCTTTGCTCAATGTCCTCTTCAGGAAGATCAGAACCTAGAGGAACAAGAGAACCAAGGATGAATTATCCTGTGTAACCTTCCAAACACAAGGCCCTTCCTGAGCACCTGATGTCTAGGAATGAGGCCAGCAACTCATCAGGAATCTCTGCCGGTCTATACAACAGGTTTCTCTATGTGATAGGAGGACAGGTGATGGACACATGGAATGAGCTGCGTCTTGGGAGTCCACATACCTGTGCCCCTACTGGTGAGAGGCACCTCCCTCCCTGTGTGAGAAGCTGCTCTCACATCTCTCCTCCTTCAGATTATTTTTGAGAACACAAAGTGGCCAACCTACTGCTTCTGGGTCATAATCAAGAGTGCCACACACAATGCATATCCTGCCAGCTAAGCCTTAGAACACATACTTCTGAGAATCTTCCACTTCAAGAGGAAACCCAGGGTCTCTACTTGACATTACCAACAAGGACCCACTGTATAGCACAGAAAACTAGACCCAATAGAATCTGAAAAAGAATAGCTACATATATAACCGAATCACTTCACTGTACACCCGAAACTAACACAGCACTGTAAATCAACTATACTTCAAATAAATAAAGAGATTTTAAAAAAATCTATTCTGATTAGACTTTCAGAAACTAATGAAAACAATACTTAAACAACAAACAAAACCCACAACTCACCGCAGTAATGACGTTTCCATCATGCATGCTTACTGCTTCTTCTAGGAGTTGTAGCTTGTCCTGTAAGGAGCGGAATCTTTCCAGGGAGCAGACCTGGCAGAGTAAGAACAGAATTGGTGTGCAGGGAAGAAGACAGTTTCCTATATTCTTTTGTTACTGGATACTGAAGAATGGGCAAGAATAAACTAAAATGTCCCCAAGGAGAGCTGCTTTGTTTTTACACAACAGCCCCCAGCACTCTATGAGCCAAGAGGTTCCCACCACACCCTCCCTAGTTCAGCCTTATGCCCTAGAAGATGCTGATGTCCTGATGAACTCTTGCCAAAGTCAACAAGTAGAGAGCTCACTTGTTCTCTTTTCCTCTTTTTCTTTAAATCTGGTTTTTCGGTTTGTTTGTTTGGTTGTTTTTTTTCAAACCCTGTGTCAAGGGCCGACTTTCAGTAGGTCGCAGCGAGGGAGCTGCTCTGCTACGAACGACACGCTGACCCAGAAGCAGGTCGTCTACGAATAGTTTAGGACCAGGTTCCCCAGGAACGTGTGGTGTGTGATGGGCAAGGCGGTGGCCGCCTTTCCAGCAGCACCCCACGTCCTAGAACGAAGGGCTCTCTGCACCGGACCCCGGTCCCGAAGTGCCGCAGGGTATGCCACGCCACTGGGGACAGTGGGGGACCAGATATCTGAGGTCAACTTGTTCTCTTTTTAATGAGGCATAATTTACATAGCATAAAATCTACCCTATTTAAGTGTACAGTTCAGTGAGTTTGGCAAGTAAATAATTCCATGTAACTACTACCACAATCAAGATACAGAACATTTCCATCACCCCAGAAAGTTCCCTTGTCCACTCTGATGTCAATACCCTTCTCCCATCCCTACCCCCCAACAACCACTGATCTGTTTTGTCACTAAAATTTTGCCTTTTCTAGACTTTCAGAAAATCAGAATCATACAATATGTACTCTTTTGTACCTGGCTTTTCACTCAATATAATGTTTCTGAGATGGACCTATATCTTGTGGTATTAGTAGTTTGCTCCTATTTACTGGTGAGTAGTTTTCCATTGTATGGGCATACCACAATTTTTTAATCCATTTACTTACTGATGGATATTTGACTTATTTCCACTTTAGGGGTTGTAACAAATAAAGTTACTATGAACATCTGTGTACAAGTCTTTGTATGAACATATTTTCATTCCTCCTGGACTGTAAATGTCTAGTAGTGAAACTAAATGTGTTTAATTTTGTAAGAAACTGTCAGACTACTTTCCAAAGTAGTTTTACTATTCTACCTTCCTGCTTGTGCTGTATGAGAGTTCCAGCTGCTCCCCTTCCTCCCAATGAGTGGTAAGATCAGTATTTTTAAATTTAGCCATTATAGCGGCTGTATAGTGATATCTCAGTTTTAATTCATGTTTTCTTGATAACTGATAATGTTGAGCATCTTTTCAAGTGCTTATTGGCCATTCATGTATCTTTTTTGTGATATAACTAGTCAAATCTTGAGCCAATTTTTATTTATTTATTTTAAAATATTTATTTATTTATTATTTACTTATTTAATTTATTTTTGGCTGCGTCAGGTCTTAGTTGTGGCACACGGGATCTTGGTTGAGGCATGCAGGATCTTTCGTTGCCACGTGGGCTCTTCGTTGCGGTGCGTGGGCTTCTCTCTAGTTGTGGCATGTGGGTTTTCTCTCTCTAGTTGTGGCGTGCAGGCTCCAGGGTGTGTGGGCTCTGTAGTTGTGGCACACGAGTTCCAGAGTGTGTGGGCTCTGTAGTTTGCAGCACACAGGCTCTCTAGTTGAGGCACACGAGCTCAGTAGTTGTGCCTCATGGGCTTAGTTGACCCGTGGCATGTGGGATCTTAGTTCCCTGACCAGGGATCAAACCTGCGTCCCCTGCATTGTAAGGCAGATTCTTTACCACTGGACCACCAGTGAAGTTCCCTTGAGCCAATTTTTAAATTGGATTGTTTGGGACTTCCCTAGTGGCACAGCAGTTAAGAATCTGCCTGCCAACGCAGAGGACATGGGTTTGATCCCTGGTCCAGGAAGATCCCACATGCTGCGGAACAACTAAGCCCGTGTGCCACAACTACTGAAGCCTGTGCACCTAGAGCCCACCTGCTACAACTACTGAAGCCCACGCACCTAGAGCCTGTGCTCCACAACAAGGGAAGCCACCACAATGAGAAGCCAGCGCACTGCAACGATGAGTAGCCCACGCTTGCCGCAACTAGAGAAAGCCTGTGCACAGCAACAAAGACCCAACGCAGCCAAAAAGATTTTTAAAAGTTTAAAAAAAAATAAATTGGATTGTTTATCTTCTTATTACTGAAGATAATTCATTATTTTTATATACATATTCTGGATAAAATCCTTTATGACACATGTATTTTGCAAATATTTTCTCCCAGCTATGGTCTTTTTGTGGTTTCTTTTGTTTGTTTGTTTGTTTGAATTTATTTTATTTTATTTATTTTAGGCTGCATTGGGTCTTTGTTGCTGCATGAGGGCTTTCTCTAACTGCATCAAGTGGGGGCTACTCTTCATTGAGGTGTGCGGGCTTCTCATTGCGGTGGTTTCTCTCGTTGTGGAGCACGGGCTCTAGGCACACAGGCTTCAGTAGTTGTGGCTTGCGGGCTCTAGAGCGCAGGCTCAGTAGTTGTGGCGCATGGGCTTTGTTGCTCCATGGCATGTGGGATCTTCCCGGACCAGGGCTTCGAACCCATGTACCCTGCATTGGCAGGCGGATTCTTAACCACTGCACCACCAGGGAAGCCCGTCTTTTTGTGTTTTTAACAGTGTTTTTTTGTTTTGTTTTGTTTTTGTTTTGTTTTGTCTTTTGCGGTACGCGGGCCTCTCACCACTGCGGCCTCTCCCCCTGCGGAGCACAGGCTCCGGACGCACAGGCCCAGTGGCCATGGCTCATGGGCCCAGCCGCTCCGCAGCACGTGGCATCCTCCCAGACCGGGGCATGAACCCGTGTCCCCTGCATCGGCAGGTGGACTCCCAACCACTGCACCACCAGGGAAGCCCTAACAGTGTTTTTAAAGAACAAAAGTTCTTAATTTTGGTGAAGTCCATCTTTTCAATTTTTCCCTTTCTGTTTGATGGTTTTTGTGTGCTTAGGTAATAAGTCTTTGCCTAACCCAAGGTCACAAAGATTTTCACCTATATTGTCTTCTAGTTTTATAGTTTTAGCACTTATTCTACATTTAGGTTTATGATCCATTTTGATCCATTAATTATTATGATGTCAATTCTCCCAAAATTGGTATATAGATTCAATGCAATCCCAATCAAAATCCCAGCAGCTCTTTTGTAGACACTAACAAGCTGATAGTAAAATTTATATGGAAATACAAAGGATCTAGAATATCTGAAATAATTTCGGAAAAGAAGGATAAAGCTGAATAACTTATATTACCTGATTTCAAGATTTACTACAAAGCTACAATAATCAAGGCCTTGGTAATGGCATAAGGATAGACAAGTAAATCAATCAACTAGAAGAGAGTCCAAAAAGAGACCTACATATATATGGTCAATTCATTTTTGACAAGGGCAGCAAAGTAATTCAATGCAGAAAGAATAGTCTTTTCAACAAATACTGCTGGAACAAACGGAGAACCACATGGGAAAAAATGAATGTCAATTTTTACCTCACACCATATACAAAAGTTAACTCACAATGGATCAGACCTAAACATAAAAGATTGTTCTCACTCTTTTTTTTTTTTTGTGGTACGCGGGCCTCTCACTGCTGTGGCCTCTCCCGTTGCGGAGCACAGGCTCTGGACGTGCAGGCTCAGCGGCCATGGCTCACGGGCCCAGCCGCTCCGCGGCATGTGGGATCTTCCCGGACCGGGGCATGAACCCGTGTTCCCTGCATCGGCAGGCGGACACTCAACCACTGCGCCACCAGGGAAACCCCTGTTCTCACTCTTAAAGGCACTACTTTTCACTCTCATCCATCACTCTTTTCCCCCTTCCCCATCAAAGCAACACTAAACCCTGGAGAGTCAGAAATTTTGCAGCTGACTTGTCATCTTAGTGGATTGATTTTCCTCCTGAAAAACCACTTCATTTAACAAATATAACTGAAGAGAAAGGTCAAGCTGCCCAGCTTCCAAAAAAGTCTCACAAGAATTCTCTCCCCAGTGGCCTTACCTTGCCCTTCCGAAGGCGTCGCACTGTGTCACTGGGGCTCCAATCATTGCTGTAATCCTGAAATATTAGCAACGCATGAACCCCAGGAAGTTAAGGGATCAGAATTATAAGTGTGCCCGCTCCTCATCTCAAACTCATAATCTTAGTCCCTAAAGGGAAGATATTTTGTGGAAGGAAATGGATGAAAAAACAAGAACTGGGATGGTCTTGTTCTGAGTTTCTTAAGGAACTGGAACAGAGACAATACAGGCAGGAGGAGTTGGATCATACGGGGAATGGATCAACTAACAAAACCAGCAACGCTATGCCTAAGTGGTTCAGGATTTCAACCCCTAAATGCAGTTTTGGGACTCTAATTAACGGCTTTGCCAACAGAGGGAAAGAGAGAAACATGTTCCTTTTTTGGACCTTATGATATCATTTCTTCCTTTTGAATCGATTTGCTTTTTTATGTGCTTCATGGGAATATGAGTTCCACCAAGCTTGCAGACCACAGTGATGATCAAAAGTACAACCTAAAAAAAGGCAGCATAATGGGTAAGGAAAGTGTGCCAGGACTGAATCAGAAAATAGAGATTCTGAGTCCAAGTTCTACCATTTAACTAGCTGTGAGACTCCAAGCAAGTTCTAATGTTTAAAAATCCAGTTTTCTTACCTATAAAAGGGGTTTAAAATCATACCTGCTCAAAGATTTGAGAAAATCAAGCAAGATAACATACGTCAAAGTATGTCAAACTGTGTAAAGATATAACACAGTGTAGGATATAACTCACCCTATACTCCCCCTTGGGTCTCCCTAGCTCTGGAGCATAGCTCTTGGCAGGTGTGTCCGACAGAGCTGAAAAAGAACAGGCAACTGATTCAGAAGGGCACCATCTCCTGCCATTCCCTTCCTCTACTGCTTCCTTCTCAGGAACATTTTTTTTTCATTTGGCCCCCAAGGCATCATTATGGCCCAAAGTAGATCCCATTCCTCCCCCAAAGACAGCAACCCTAGAAGTTACCCTTTGCCCCTGTAACCAGAATGGTCTTGACCTCCTTGCTCAGCATCAGAAAATCTTTCTAATAATGATGATGGAGTCAGAAGAAATGTCATCATCTAATTATCACTTGTCCCCATGACTCCCCAGGTTGTACCCCAGATCAGTAACATCTCCCACAGTGATCAAGAGAAGAGGGTCAATGCCTACCATCAGAGAGGGACTGGAAACTTCCAGGTCTAGTTCTCCCTAAAGGTAAAGTACACATAAGGTCAACAGTTCAAATCAGAGCCATTCAGACTTGGTTAAGGATGCAGTGCACATAGAACTTTTTTATGCAATATGAGAACTTAAGGCTTAAAAAAGTTCTTATTCAACTTCAGAAATTTGAGGTGCTACGAAAAAAAAAAGGCACTGAGGAACAGTTTTTAAAACTGTGGTTCAAATATACATAACATAAACTTTACCATTTTTAAGTACACAGTTCAGTGGTACTGAGTACATCCACACTGTACAATCATCACTACTATCCATCTCCAGAAACTTCTCATCATCCCAAACTGAGACTCTGTACCCATTAAACACGAACTCCCATTCCTCCTCACTCTCATCCCCTGGTAACCACTATTCTACTTTCTATCTATATGAATCTGACTATTCTAGGTATCTCATAGAAATGGAATCATACAGTATATGTCGTTGTATGTCTGGCTTAATTCACGTAGCATAATGTCCTCAAGGTTCATCCATGTTGTAGCATGTATGAGAATTCTGATCCTTTTTAATGCTGCATAATATTCCACTGCATATACATGCCACATTTTGCTTATTCATTCTTCAGTCAATGGACATTTGGGTTGTTTCCATATTGTGGCTATTATGAATAATGGTATTATGAACACTAGTGTATAAATACCTGTTCAAGTCCCTGCTTTGAACTCTTCTTGGTATATACCTAGAAGTGGACTGCTGGATCATATGATTGTTCTATGTTGAATTTTTTGAGGAACTACCAAACTGTCTTCCACAGTGGTTGTACCATTTTATACTCCCACCAGCAGTGCACAAGGATTTCCAATAGAAACGCACAGGGGTAGGAAGGAATTTTGACCTAGGCAAATTTCTTCAACTGAATCTGTCACAGGGTTAATGTCAGTTTTGTTCATCATGTTCTAGAAACCCAGTCCAAGCCCTGTGAATTCCCCTCATTTCTGCCCTTCCTGGTCCCCAACTGCCAGCTCTAAAGATTTTTTTTTTTTTTTTGCGATACGCGGGCCTCTCACTGTCGTGGCCTCTCCCGTTGCGGAGCACAGGATCCGGACGCGCAGGCTCAGCGGCCATGGCTCACGGGCCCAGCCACTCCACGGCATGTGGGAATCTTCCCGGACTGGGGCATGAACCCGTGTCCCCTGCATCGGCAGGCGGACTCTCAACCACTGTGCCACCAGGGAAGCCCTCTAAAGATTTTTTGTCCCTCAATAATCTTTTTCTTACAGAGTAAATGAAAATTATAGCCTCAGTGGTTTTTTTTTAAAAAAGAAAAGGACTCCCTGTCCCTTTAACCATCACTCTTTACCTCTAAAAAAGCTGCTCAGGGAGTAGGTAGAAGCAGGTTTGGGTAGTTGTGCGTAGGAAGAGAAGCTGTTTCGGTTCTTTAGCTGTTCACGCTCATGGTTTGACCCACTACTACTAGCAGTCTCTTTGACGGACCATGAGATACCTGCAAGATAATAAGATCTAGATCAGTAATTCTCATCCAAAATAATGCCTTGGCATCCAGCATTCCAATAAACTCTAAAAGCTTTTCATTAGAGGCTCTGGTCCCTTGTCAACATGAACTTAAAAAATTGGGGCAGGGAGAAAGGACAGAATCAAATAGACCAATCAACAGAAAAAAAGGGGCAAAGGAACTGAATAAATGGATCACAGAAAAGGAAATACAAGTGGCTATTAAACATGTGAAAAGATGTTCAACCTCACTCTTAATAAGAGAATGACACAAAATAAAAGTACACTGAGATGCCACTGGCCCCCTATAAGATTGGCAAAGACCCAGAAGTTTGGTAATACCCTGTGTTGCCAAGGCTGTGGTGGAGAAAGGAATACTCTGACACTGCTGGTGGGAGTGCAAACTGGTGCAACCCCTGTGGAAGGCAACTTGGCAATATCTAACCAACACAGATGCAAATACTCTCTGCCAGTAATTCCACTCTAGGAATTGATCTTTCGGATACTCTTATCTGGGCAAAATACAAGGTTATTGACTGCAATATAAACAACAAAAGATTGGAAACAATCTAAAGTTCATCAACAATGGACTGGTTAAATAAATTATGAGAACTCCATACAATGTATACTATGCTGCTATTTTTAAAAAGGGAGAGGCAGAATGACAAAGCTCTGTATGTCCTGTTATGGAAAGATCTTCAAGCTATACTGTCAAGTGAAAAGAGCAGGGTATAAAGTATGCTACCACTGGTGTAAAAAAGGGAGTAAAAATATATATTCCTATATGTATTTCCAAATGCAAAAAGAATCTTTAGATGAATACACAGAAAGCAAACAACAGCAGTTGTATTTTGGGTGGCCAGGGCCTGAGAACTGTGTAGATGCATGACAGTGGGGGAGGGAAACTTTTCACTGTGTGCCTTAAATACTTATTACTTTTTAAATCATGTGACAGTATTTCCCAGTTAAAAAAAAAAACCTTGGACGTCCCTGGTGGTGCAGTGGTTGAGAATCTGCCTGCCAATGCAGGGGACACGGGTTTGAGCCCTGGTCTGGGAAGATCCCACAGGCCGCAGAGCAACTAGGCCCGTGAGCCACAACTACTGAGCCTGCGCGTATGGAGCCTGTGCTCCGCAACAAGAGAGGCCGCGATAGTGAGAGGCCCACGCACCGTGATGAAGGGTGGCCCCCGCTTGCCACAACTAGAGAAAGCCCTTGCACAGAAACGAAGACCCAACACAGCCAAAAAAAAAAATTAATTAATTAATTTTTAAAAATCCCCCCAATGAATTAGCAGAGTTAAAAAAAAAAAAAAAACCTTAAAAAATACACTTAAAAGTCAGATGAAGGGACTTCCCTGGTGGCGCAGTGGTAAAGAACCTGCCTGCCGGGCTTCCCTGGTGGCGCAGTGGTTGAGAGTCTGCCTGCCGATGCAGGGGACGCGGGTTTGTGCCCCGGTCTGGGAAGATCCCACATGCTGCGGAGCGGCTGGGCCCATGAGCCATGGCCACTGAGCCTGCGCGTCTGGAGCCTGTGCTCCACAACGGGAGAGGCCACAACAGTGAGAGGCCCACGTACCGCAAAAAAAAAAAAAAAAGAAGAAAAAAGGAAAAGAATCTGCCTGCCAATGCCAGGGACACGGGTTTGAGCCCTGGTCCGGGAAGATCCCACATGCCGTGAAGCAACTAAGCCCGCGTGCCACAACTACTCAGCCTGCACTTTTAGAGCCTGTGCACCACAACTACTGAGCCTGTGCTGTAGAGCCCGCGAGCCTAGAGCTCGGCAACAAGAAGCCCAAGCACGGCAGTGAGAAGCCCGAGCACCGCCTGCCAGCAGCAACGAAGGCCCAAGGCGACATGCATAAATAAATAAATAAATAAATAAATGGGAAAAAAAAGTCAGATAGACTCTGCAAAGGTGTTAAGTGGTATTATAGAACAGCTAGGCAGTGAGACTTGGTGGCTAAGGAAATCAGTTCTGCTAGCCAGTTATGAGCATTTCAGTCAGCAGTTCCCAAATATGACTGCATATCAGAAGCATTTGCAGTGCTTATTATCAGTTGAGACCCCACCCTACCCCCCAACCACCCCCATCCCCAAGACCTACTGAAGCGGAGCCTCTGGAGTGAAGCCTAGAAATCTAATTTTAACAAGCACCCCAAGTAAGTCTGAAATAGCCAGCCAAGCATTAGCCCTAGGGTAGCAGGCCTAGATAGCCGTATAGAAACTACTGCTGTATTTCCCCAGTATCCTCTCCTGGGTTAAATTTCCAGATGTATGCTCATCTGAAAATAGTTTAGCCTCATTCCCTTTCCTGACAAGTATTGAGGAGACTTTACTAGTGGTAAGAACCCTGAATAATTAATCCTTCCTAGGGCCTCTTCTACTTACTTCCCACAGGTTCCCCGCTCCAGCTGACTCTCTCCAGGTCATCGTCATCATCATCATCCACGAAGTCTCGAAGGCTATTCACTGCCCGCTTGGATTCCTTTAACTGCAGACAGACATAAGGCAGGGCACTCAGGCAGTCACCACTTCTCACCTCTCTCTCTGACAGCCAAGAAGGCTGAGGAACTGGGACTTGAAGATGGCCAACATTTTCACCCTCTGCAACTGAAAGCCTAGCCTGCTAGACATTTCCCAAGAAAACAATTTGCTTTTTAGCCAACACTGGAGTCCAGTGGCAAAAGGTTAGGAGGAATCAAAACCGCTTTTGAATTCTAATCACACTCCTGGTATTGACTTGCTTTGTAGTGAGGTTATCCATCTCTCCAAAAATGAATCTGCTTCCCCATTTGTAAAATAGACACAATAAAGACAAACTTCCAATCCAGTTCATCCTTCAAAAATAATAAATTGGGCTTCCCTGGTGGCGCAGTGGTTGAGAGTCCGCCTGCCGATGCAGGGGATGCGGGTTCGTGCCCCGGTCCGGGAAGATCCCACATGCCGCGGAGCGGCTGGGCCCGTGAGCCATGGCCGGGCCTGTGTGTCCGGAGCCTGTGCTCCGCAACGGGAGAGCCCACAACAGTGAGAGGCCCACATACCGCAAAAAATAAATAAATAAAATAATAATAATAATAATAAATTATATCACATGATAAAAGACTTAGGGTTCTTGAAAAAAAAAAAACTCAAAGAAATGAACCATCTTAAGAATGTAAAGGAAAAAGGGCAGAGAGTTGGTTTTTACAATCCCCCTCTTTTCTCAGGGTTCTTTTCCATGAAGATTTTTCTAAAGATCTGACTGAAAACACTTCTGAGCCTCATGGAGACAGGTTACTGAGGATGCAAGGGGAAGGGTACACAGTGGAAGAGGGTGAGACCCTCAGCAATTGTTCATGGAAACCTACCTGTGAGAGCTCATCATCTTCATCATCAAAGGTGAAAGCCTTGAACTTGGAGCTATTCCAATACTCCTCCTCATCACCCTTTGTCCGATTCATCTGGAGTGAGAGGAAGATAGATATATGTCCCTTTCTGGATTCCCCTCAAAAGAGCTCCAAAAGCTTTAAGTTCCTAGACTACAAACTCCCCACAGTAATCAGGGATGTATGAAAGTGTCTGGTAAAGCAAATACTGAACATGCCATATAAAATCAGATCCTTGGGTCTCCAATCAAATCATACTTTTGATCCTCTGATTACCCACAAGTAGTCATTCATTCCTAGAGCAGCTACTTTCTTCATGGCACTCTCTCAGGTGCTGTAAGGAATATTTAAAGTGCAAAAAATAGTCCCTCTCTGAAGGACCCTACAACAGAACTCGGGTATTCAGCATAAGTTATGTATAAAGGTAATAGTACAAAGCAGGCAAGTGTTAAAAGAATGCATCACGAACTTTGCTGAATATACAATATCAATCGAAGCATGAATAAAACAGATAATAACTGCATTCATGTACTCAACATATATCTACTGAGTGCCATCTCTGAGGCACTGTTCTAGGCTCTGGGAATACTACAGTGAATAAAACTGACATATATCTTGCTCTCATGTGTGCTTCTTAAATGCCTGAAGGCAAGCAAGCAATTAAAGGAAGCTAAATTATCCCCCTTGTATCTTCAAATCATGATTGATCTATTAACAAGTATTGGCCAAAATGTGGGAAACGAGGGCATGGCCAAAAAAGTATATAAAGAATCAGTCAAAACACGACAAGTCCCTCTCATAACTACTCTAAAATTAGATTTCACCCCGAAAAAAACGTTTTGCCTTAGAATTACAGACTAAACTATCAATGCCAACTGGATTAGAGTGAAAACTGATGTAAGCCAAGAACCAGGTACGGAACCTTCCACAGCACCCAAAATAACTCCAAAGGCTACAAAGTGTCAAATTCTAAAATATCAATTTGCTTTTTCTTTCATCTCAGCAGCACCTTTCTCAATAGAAGGTTAAGAAACACTCATCATGGCAGCCCCATTGAGGCTCCCAATGGCCCTTAACATACTCTGCTCTCACTGTGTTTTCAGGGGATCTAGGGATGGCAAAGGTAGGAAGAGAATTTTTTACTATCTGATCCTTTCCCACTGCAGACATCACTAATTGATTTCTACTGAACCCAAATATGGCTTAAAAATCTTTTTGTATATTTAATCCAGGGAATCAAAACCAAATAAAAAAGCTAGCAGAAACAATAAAAATCATCACTTATATTGGAAGAAGCATAGGCTTTGTAGTCAGGCAGACTTGAATTCAGATGTCGCTTCTCCAATTCTGAGCAAACTGGGTAAATACTGTTATTTACTCCTTAGCCTTGGAGAAAGTGATATCCAACCTCACAGGGTTGCAGTGAAGAATAGGAGTCAAGAAACAGCTAACAAAGTGCCGAGTATAAAGTAAATACTAAATGTTAGTTGTTTTTAGTATAGGATATCTTCTGCCATCTTTCTATCTCGGCCATCTGCAAAATTTGGGCATAACAACAGAAACCTACCTTTTAAGACTGGTGTGAGGCTTAAACCAGTTAAAACAATACATGTAAAGCACATGTGCTGACAGAAAATTAATGTTCAGTATTAATTTTTATTATTAATAAATCGCTATCTTAGAAAAAGCTAGAAGAATATTTCAAAGCATTCCTGAAGCTTAAAAAATTTTGATACAAAAATTCTGAGTAGCCATCACAAACACTGAAGGTGTGCATACTGCAGGTAAATGCCTCTGGTACAGATGCCGGTTTATAAAGCACTTTGTAATCCTCAGAACAACCCTGTAACGCAGGCTTGGCAGATTCCATTTCACTGATGAGGGAAATGAGACAAAAAAGGATTAATTATCAAAGTATTAAGCTAAAGCTAGCTGCTCCTAGCTAATCCAGGTTTTCGGTCTCCTGGGTCATTTCCACTCTGATTTGCATGGTCCTTTTATCACTCTAGGGAAAACGAGGGCAGGTCATTACTACAGTAAGTAAATAAATGTAAATATCTACGGATAGGCATAGAATGTGTCTAACAAACCCAAAAATCCACCAGAGGATTTCTGGAATCTTCTTTAACCATGCAACAGCAGTGGACATCTGACACTAATCTGTACTTCTAGCGCCAAGTCAGAACACAGATTTACTTAGCAAGTAAAAAGATAATGATTTAATGGTTCTAGAATTTATAAAGCAACCAGGTACAATTTTAAGAGGGACTGAGAAAGCTGCTTCAACATGATTTAAAATATTTCAAAGGCTTGTCCTTGTCACTTGTTTACTGAGATCCCATCATATAGGGTAGTAGATCCGAGGGAAGAACAGGACACGACAAAGAAAGGAAAACGATTCAACCAAAAATATCTATAACCAACACGCTCCCGGCCTTAGGACACCCCAGAAACCAGCTACTGAGAAGTTACATTCGGATTCATTTATCAGTTTTAGAGCCAGGCTACGAACTGAGACGAGGAAATGTGGGTTAAACTAGGAAGACTCTACGGGCGAACGTCCAGGAAACACGGATCAACAGCAGTGGCCAGAGCCCAGAACCCTGGTACAGTAAATGCTCGTTCAAAATCTGTTGTCCGGGCTTACTCGCGACCCCAACCCCAAGTGGACAGCGGCTCCCAGCCCACGGGTCGCCGGGACTGGAGTAACAGAGTCAGGCCTGGGGGGTCTAGGGACGCCTCAGAGAACAGGGTGAAAGGATATGGATGCGGAGAGGCTTGACTTGGCCATATATGTGGCCCAAGGGCTTTGGGACACCCTCACCTCTTCCACACCGAGCCCTCCCTGTCAGGTCAGCGTCAGAGTCCTCAGCCGTTGCACCGGCCTTTCTAGACAGGCTATGCGGCATAGAAAAGAGGCGGAAGGGGATAGTCCCGGGGAGAGGCGGTCGGCTGTGGGGACGAGGACCGTGGGGTCAAAAAAGAGGCCGCAGGGCATGCTGGAAGTTGTAGTTCATTCCGCCTCTGTCATCGGGCGCTGTCTGGACGGGCCACAGGGCCCTATTGACTACAACTCCCAGAATCCGCAGCGTACCGTGCTTAAGTCTTTTCCACTACATTGTCCGCGGTTATCCTGCGGGTCAGTCAACAAGACTACAACTCCCATGAGGCTTAGTATGGCCGATTAAGGGTTCAGGGAAACAATGAGAAGTGTCCTTTGTGTCTCCACGGGTGAGGAATGACCGTGTGAGCGGTTGCATTTCGTGTCTTTTAGGCGATAACCCGAAGGAGTTTGAAGGATCTCTAGAACAGACAGAAGTTAAGGTCCGGCGAGGCGGAACGGAAGCACCTGGTGGGAGGGAGGAGGAGCCGGAAGTTAAGGCGGGGAGGGGGCGGGGGCGGGGAGGTGGAGGGAAAAGCAAGCCAGGAGGTTCTGCGGCCGTTTCTAGTAGTTTCCAGGCGCTGCCGGGCGGCTCGGTCCGCGCGGTCCTGAGGCTGTGGCTGTGGCTGCTCGGGAGCTGGTGGCGGCGCGACCGGAGAGCCGATGGCCAAGTGGGGTGAGGGCGACCCACGCTGGATCGTGGAGGAGCGGGCGGACGCCACCAACGTCAACAACTGGCATTGGTGAGGGCCAGCGGGCCAGGCCGCGGGAGCGCTCCGGCCGCCAGGGCTGCAGGGTCCCTGGAACCTCGGCCGGGACAAAGCTGGGGCCAAGGCAGCCCTTCCTGCCCGGAGATGGGCGTGGGTCCTTCCTGTTGCAGGGGTCCGTAGTCCCAGGTCCCTCCACCCTCCGGCCTCCGTTTCATTGGCGGGGGAGGCGGCGGGACGACATGGAGGGCTGCGCCCCAGACGAGGGGTTTCAGATATGAGAACAGAACCCCTTGGCTGCTGCATTCAGCCTGAGCGGGGAGATGATTCCCACTCGTGGCCGCAGGAGTCAGTGAGACCCAAACCGCCGTGGATTGTGTTGGGAGACTGCAGTGTTAGTCTCGGGAGGGTTGGAATTCCTCTATTCCGGCTTACGGGTGGAATTAAAAGTCAGTCATAGGGGACTGCTGCCTCACTCTAGAAGGCTAAGGTTTAGAACGTGTTCTGCCGGTGCCCAGAGCTCAGTGGTGCTGAAGGCGCCGTGGCCTCTCACCCGGAACTATTAAGTTAGTTGTATTGTAGCTCCAGGGACTGCGCTTGGTTGCCGGGCAATCATGGTTTATAACCCAACCACTCTTAAAAGCCTGCTCTCCTTCATGAAATCCTCTACAAGTAATGTCTTATCTTTTTGAGTCCGGTGAACTTTGTTCATACTGTCTTTACTGTCTTTTTACTTTGTTGCAGCTCTTTTTACTGTTGTTTTCTCTACTAGTTAGAAAGTGGGGAGGTAGATAGTTTTTCTTCTCTATATCTCAGCCTGCCTCCTTTCCTCTTAACACAGAGTGTTTGACTTAATTTTTGTTTGTTTTGAAGTGCTGGACTTACATTGTTTTCATGGCCATTTAGAGGGCATAGAATGTGTAGAGCCTTTATAGCATAGCCTGAATTTGACAGGTCAAAACACTGTGCTAATGAGATCAAGATTATTGGTTTATTCGTTACTGGACCTTTTAGCTCAATACTGCATTCTGTGGCCCCGTTGTGTGCTCCCGACTTCAGCAAGATGTGCAGTTTTCCACTTGGTCAGACGGGGGCGCCACGTTAAAGTGTCTAATGCTGACCCCAGCACCATCATGCTGAGAAAGGAAAGCAGAATTTTCCATTTAGTTTGAAACCATTCTATTACAGCAACTGTCCTTATTGACAGTATGGGACTCCTGGTCTTCCTTTTAGGAGTCCCATACTGTCAATAAGGGGTAACACGTTTGTGGACATACTGGAGTGGGGCTGAGGGTTTTGTGTTCTTTTCCAGCCTCCTTTAGCCTTGGATGCTCTTGTATAGAGCAAGCAGTTGTATCCTTCATTTGGCTGCTGGTCCATAGCTTTGTTTCTGTTTTGCAGGACAGAGAGAGATGCTTCAAATTGGTCCACAGATAAGCTGAAAACACTGTTCCTGGCAGTACGTGTGCAAAATGAGGAAGGCAAGTGCGAGGTGACCGAAGTGAATAAGCTTGACGGAGAGGCATCTATTAACAATCGCAAAGGCAAACTTATCTTCTTTTATGAGTGGAGCATCAAACTAAACTGGACAGGTAAGTCTATGCTTGGCTTTTAGGACAGAGGTTAACCGCATTTTGATTGACCTGTTCAGGAGCCGGGGAGGACAGTTTTTGAGAGGTTATGAACTTTTTTCAGGGGACATAGTGCTGTTTTGGAGTCCTCTTGAAAAGAGTATTGGATGCTGAAATTCTTCTGCCACTGTGGGACACTATAAATGGGTTTCCTCTCTCTGGGTCTCACAGGTCCCCACTGATGAAGCAGCTGGGCTGCTGAATCTTTGGACCTGCTCTGTGTTGGGACATATTATGTGACATTTCTCAGACTAGCTATTTCTGCCTCTTGGATGATTTTAAAGTGGGGAGGGGGAGTTTTTTGGTTTTCTTTCTTTTTTTTAAACTCTCTCCAGTGTGACCCTAACATTTCAGAGTGCTGTGGTAATGAAGCTTGCATGTGATTATAACTTGGGTCAGTTTTATTCTCTAGCTTAATGTCCCTTTTGTGAAGATATTAACATAGAATTGGGCCCATGGTTAGATGGTCCTGACTGTTGGGAGGCTGAATTTTAAAAGACAGTAAAGTTAAAAGGGTACATGTATGGGGCAAAGCATGAAATAAATTTTTGTTTCAATAAACATTTCTCAAGTGAATGTTAATAAAGAGGGGAAATGTATTTATCGTCTGTTTTTTTGTTTTTCAAACTACTAAAGCACAGCAGTCTGGAAGGAACCTTAGGTATCATCTTGCCCAGTCTCCTTTTTATAGATTGAGAAACTGAGGCCTAGAGAAGTAAAGATAAATAAGTGTTTTGTGAGTTAACTTTGAAATACAGTTAGTTCTGCTATAACGTGACACATGTGTTTCTAAAAATCACCACACTATGCAGAATCTCGCAACAAAAACCACAGGGCTTGTAGGGAAGATGGGGTTAGGGACGTGACACTATACTCAAAAGTTTTATCAGTGATTTTTTTTAAATTTAGGAATGTAAAAATTGATGGCACAGTTTACACTGTGTTAACTGTTAAATCATAAGAAATACATAAATAACATGATAAATATGATGCTTTACCTTGACAAAGACCTGAAGTTTGCTTGTGAAAGTGGGCGTCAGAAGCCTTGAGGCATGTGGGTTATTGTGAGGTGGTGGAAGGGGCGTCACCTGAAATCAGAAGGAGCATTATAACACCACTAGTGGATGGCGCGGCTCCTAACACACACGGTGAACTGAAGTCACCGGCAGACAGATGTTTGAGATGTGTATTTCGCGTATTCCTATACAGCTCCATTCAGCCGGGTTTGGGTTTCTTTGGGTTCACCTAGTGTTTCTCAAGGATGAAATCACATATAAGCAAACATGAAATTCATGTTATGATCAAATCGTCCCTTAATATATCAATAGTATTGGAACAAAATTGTATTTTCAAGACAAGCGTTCTAGCAGAGCTGTCTGTATTGACTATCAACCAAGTCCTCCTTAGCAGAGTTCATGCTGGTGCCAAATTCACATAGTTCTTGGTCCCACACTGTAATAGCACAGCCTCAAGAAATCTGATGGGGAAAGACATTTCAGGGTGGGGGGCAGTGGCTGCACCTGGCATGGCATTCTCTCAGAATAAAGGAGGTCAGTTCAGTTGTCCAAAAGAAGTGTAAGCAGAACAGTAGTTAGCACTCCAGAGCAGAAGAGGAGAGGAGAGAAGGAGACTGATAACATTGCATTACTTTTGACAGGTACCTCTAAGTCTGGGGTGCAGTACAAGGGCCATGTGGAGATCCCCAATTTGTCTGATGAAAATAGCGTGGATGAAGTGGAGGTTTGTGCTTTCTATTTCCTCATCTGTCTGAGTCTTCCACATCCTCTTATTCTCAGATGAGAAAAATGACCTGTCATTCAAGATTACAGGCCAGGCTTGGCCCCAGCATTCAGAACCCCAGTCTGCAGATGATTTTCTAGGTCTTTGGTGCCATCAGGAGCTCCCAGAGCAACCTGTGCTTATTTAATTACTTTGCTTTAGTGAGTAGTTTGGGTTCTAACATTAGCCACCTTTGTCTTGGCAGAGAGACCTCGAGAAGGAACACTCATGGGGATTGTACGAAAACCTCAACCCTCATTTCCTTTGGAAATGCTAGCAGTTATCTGATTGCTCAGCACCGACATTCCACAATGTGGGTGCCTCTCAAGTTATTTACCACCTACTTGTGATCTTTCACTCAGATTAGTGTGAGCCTTGCCAAGGATGAGCCTGACACAAATCTCGTGGCGTTAATGAAGGAAGAAGGGGTGAAACTTCTGAGAGAAGCAATGGGACTTTACATCAGCACCCTCAAAACAGGTATCCCTTGAGCAGTTACGAGTGCCTTGAGAAGATAGCTTTCCACCTGTCAGATGCTAATTAAGGGGCTTGACAGGTCTTTCTTTGGCAAATGGATAAAAATATGGGGGGGGGGGAGAAGGCTTATTTCATCTTAAAATCAGTCTATAAGCTTTAAGTAAGGGAAAGATCTAGAGATATGTTGTCTGATTTGTTGGCTGTTGAGCACTTGAATGTGGCTAGTCCAAATTGAGATGTGCTGTGAGTACAAAAAACGCAATGGATTTTGAAGACTTAGTATTTTAAAAAAAAGTAAAATGTCTCAATAATTTTTTGATACTGATAACATATTGAAATGGTAGTTAGGATATATTAGGTTAAGAGTATTGTTAAAATTAATTTCACCTGTTTGTTGTAACGCTTTAGTGTGGCTACTAGAAAATTTAATTCACATTTGAGGTTGAGATTGTATTTCTGTTAGACTTGCTGATCTAAAGACTTGGCAGCCCCAGACGCACCACGTGAGCATAGTCCTGCACTATTTTTGATGTGCATTCTCCAGGGACATTTAGAGGGTTATTTGAATAGTAGTCAGCTCAGCTGTCCCCTAAAATTCTAGTTCTGCTGGTGTGTTCTGATCTTGGCGTCAGAGTACATATGATGATCATCAGAGGGAACCAGTATAGAGGTGGAAACCTTTGTTGGTGGGAACCAGTGCTCTGATGGCATAACTAGTTGTGGCTGTCCTACAGAGGTAAGGCAGAGTAGAGAAAGGGGACTAAATATGCAGCTGTGGGTATCTTGGCACACTCTTGAAGTCTTTGGAACTGCCACTGCATTCATTGGCTGCCATCCACAGTAGACCTCACATACAGTTAACAAGTCGTGATGCTTCTAATTGAGTCAGGGGTTTAAAATAATGCCAGTGAACATACTGTGTTCTGTAGCATACACTCAGATACCTGTCTGGCATAGATCAAAGTTAAAGACGCTAAAGTGGATTACTCTTCCCTCCCTTGTCGTGACCTCCATCTGAGTCAAGATGGCCATGTTTGTTAAACTACAATGAAACCCTGAGTCTCAGCTACTAAGAAATAACTTCCAAGAGCTGGGATTTTATCTTTTCAGAGTTCACGCAGGGTATGATCTTGCCTACAATGAATGGAGAGTCAGTAGACCCAGCCGGGCAGCCAGCACTGAAAACTGAGGAGCACAAGGTAACCGGTGTCCCCATGTGCTGGGGCAGGAGGCCATCTGGAAAGGGAGTTAAGGCACTGCCTCCTTCATGAGTCTCTATCTCAGCTCTTTCTCTCCCACCCTAACCTCTGAGCCAGAGCTGGTGCTTTGTAGAGAGTCCACAGAGTGTAGTTGTCTGTCTCCCCATCTTTAACCTGGTGTTCATTCATTTATAACAGACCCCTTAGAGCAAATGGAAGCCATCAGGGACTTCAGAGTCCGACTGTTGTGTTTAACCCGTGAGGAGGTTATGAATGCAGGGTGGTCTTCACCTCTATGCATCTTAAGTATTATGTCTACTTTGATACTAAAGGTGTCATCAAGGTATCAGGGGTTACTTAGATCACTAACTTCACCTAACAGGAAACTGATCGATTTCACTCCATTTGCAGGGTGAGCAAATATTTTTTCTGGAGATGGAACTTGTGTGGTTTGGGTTCAGCACTTGGTTTTCAGCCCTGTTGCCCTTTTGTCAGCACACTGAAGGATATTCTGGGGGTGCTGCTTCCAGCTATTTAAGCATAGAAATTCTGCTTGAGAATCACGTGGGGCTCTTCAGAAATACCTTATGATTTGGTGTGCCCTTCAGCAGTGGGCTTTTAAATGAGTGTCACTCTTCTTTCACCTAGAGTGGCATTGAGGATTTTCTGGGAAAGTTCTCCTTCTGACTGAAATGCTCGTGCACATAAATTTCCTCTAACTCCCCGGAATAATTAGCCTTGGAGGTGAAAAAGTTTGTGAGAATGAATAGCATTCATTGTAATGGTTTCACCATTACTCTAAACTGACAATTTCACTGCCACTTCCACAGGCTAAGTCTGCTCCTTCAAAAACCCAGGCAAGACCTGTTGGTGTCAAAATCCCCACTTGTAAGATCACCCTTAGAGAAACCTTCCTGACATCACCAGAGGAGCTCTATAGAGTTTTTACCACCCAGGAGGTAAGTATAGTCTTATCCTGCCAGCTCCTGGCATCTGCCGTCCCGAGTGACTGGAGTTGTGGGCACATCCCCGCATTGTGCGGAGGAAGTGCTGAGTGGAACCATGAAGCTTTCCTTGTACACTCAGAGGCAAAGGGAAAACACTTTTGTTCAACCCACTCATCAGAGTGGATTCGTCTTCTTTTTTCTCTTTTATGCTAGTTTTGGGTCATGTAAGTGGGAACCACTGGAATCATTCTCGTTAGAAAAGTAAATGGATTCGAAATAATGGCATCCTAGGTTCAGAAAGGGTTACTTGAGTCGAAGCCTGGTCTCTAGTGGAACAGAAAAGAGCCTAAACCTGGTTCTTGGGCAGAGTAGTATCTTTGGAAGTGAGAGCTGAGGCATGCAGGTGTCAGCTGGCATTTCTCCTGGGTCCCACTGAGAGCCACGCATCTTCTTACCTCCTTTTTCTCTGCAGCTTGTTCAGGCCTTTACCCATGCTCCTGCAATGTTAGAAGCAGACAAAGGTGGCAAGTTTCACCTGGTAGATGGCAATGTCTCTGGAGAATTCACTGATCTGGTGAGTACGTGCTTGCCAGGATATAGCTTTTGTCTGGTCAGAGGAATAACATTTCCCCCTTTTTCAGCTCTGTGGATAAAATTTAAGGCTGTAATCTCTTTGGTTAGTAAAACCGCATTTTGTTTTTCAAAAGAATGCTACAATTGAATTCTCTTGCTTTCATATAAATTTTTCTTTAGTGGGGTAAAATTGCTTCTTCCTGGAAAAATCAAACATGGAAGAGAGGTTAGATGCATTTGTGGCTTACGGCTTTCCGTTTGCAGCACTGAAATTTCACATGGGCACAGGTGACTGGACCCAACTTAGGAGTAAGAGGAGAGGCTGTGGCTGATGTCAGTGCAGGAGCTACCAACTCTGGTCCACTTTGTCCTCATCAGTAGTACAGCTGCAGATGATGGGCCCATATGAAAGGCAGATGGGTGATGCTTGCTAGGATTGGGTACGTTGCAGTCTATATTATAGGCTGACCTCTTTGATTATTTTAGATCCCTGAGAAACATATTGTGATGAAGTGGAGGTTTAAATCTTGGCCAGAAGGTAAGTAAGCATATGTATTTATTGCCATTGCCCTCAGAACTTGTTCTTTTCCCCTTAGCCTCAGACCCACATGGAAACCCTGGATCTGAAACCTCCTTCCCCTTTGCCTTTCCCCAGGGCACTTTGCCACCATCACCTTGACCTTCATTGACAAGAATGGAGAGACTGAGCTGTGTATGGAAGGCCGAGGCATCCCTGCCCCTGAGGAGGAGAGGACACGGCAGGGCTGGCAGCGGTACTACTTTGAGGGCATCAAACAGACCTTTGGCTACGGCGCACGCTTATTTTAGGACCAGGAGCAGAGGGTACAGCCCGCCGAACACTTCAGTCCAGCCCTCTCCTCACTGGGGCTTGTGACTTACAGGATTGCACCATCCCAACCACTAACTTGGGGCCGGGGCCCCTTCCCTTCATGTATACCTTGGGTTTGTGCATGTTTTCTGCTGGGTGGGAACAGAGGGTGATTTCTCTTTTATGTGTACATATGCTAAATAAACGTAATTTAAAAATCGTGCATGTCTGGAACCTGTGTTGATGGGGTGGCTGGTATTAAGAGTTCCCTTGAAGGTTTTGAACAAAAAAAAAACAACCGAGGGGTTTTATCTCCATTCTGTGTAAATGTACGTAATTAAGAGGCCTGAAAAGAGCCTACTTCTCACCAGCAAGCATTCCTGAGCTCATGTCCTTTCATACTGCAGACTGGCAAAAAGGGTCTCTTCCCCTCACTGAGGGAAACGTGGGGTGGAGTTTCCCTGGGGTGAACGGTACCAAGAAACTTTATCGCTGGTCCAGGTGGCATCCTGGGCTTCCCACTCTCCATGGCCTCTTATTCTCTTCCAAGAAGAGGTGATCAACCAGGTGCTGGTTTGAGGTGTGGAAAGAGATTCCCCACCCTGTGACCAAGGGGAACTGTGGGCTTTGGGTTTCTGTTCACTGAGCTTCTGTTTATTGAGTGGTTACTGTGTACCAGGCACTGTACTAAGCAGTTCCCTTACAGTAGCTTATTTAGCCCCCATAATTTAGCCCCTATGAAACAGATACTACCATCATTTCTGTTTTACAAGAACCTAGTCCTTGGATTTCTTAACGCATATCCCAGACCCTACAACAGATAATTTAGCAGAGTTGGAATTTGGAACAAGGACCATAACGGCAGAGCCAGTGCTCAAGTCCAAACCACTGTCTACTGCCTTGTTGTCGCGTTCATCCCTGAAAAGAAGCAGCTGCATTTCTAGCATGTTAGGCATCCTTCCTGGAATCGGAAATTCCAGGCCTGTTGTTACTCCCAGAAAGAGGAAGAAACGAATATAGAGTATTTTTAAATACCTGGTTCCATTAAGCAAGTTTACTGAGCACTGACGAAGGGGTTCCAGTGGGGTCCAGATTGTCACGTTGCAGGAAGAGGTAAACTGTACCTTCACAGGGAGGGTCATTTTCCTCGACAAGCCCCGCCCTGGTGACCTCAGTGTGAGTCAGCACCTTCTAATCCAGACACTACCTCCTGCAGTTACAGCTATTTCCTTCATCTGTCCTTGCCTGTTTTATTAGGTGGCAGTGAGGTCTGCAGGCTAATCCAACCAACGTGACTTGGCCAAAATGCAATTAAAGTAGGAAATCGGTACTGATCTGGATAATTTAGATCCCCAATATCCCCCTTTGGCTTGAATTAATCGACAAGTGCTGGGCTGAACTAATTTGCACCTAGTTCGGCATTATATCTGCTTCCTGGGGGTTCGAACAGATACTTTTTGATAAAGTACCTGTGCTCTAGCTTGAATCAAATTAAGGACCCCTTGGGACTTCCCTGGCAGTCCAGTGGTTAAGACTCCGTGCTCCCAATGCAGGGGGCACGGGTTCTATCCCTGGTCAGGGAACTAAGATCCCACGTGCTGCACGGCATGGCCAAAATCAACAAAAACAAACAGCAAATCAAGGACCCCTTCTAACAGAGACCAGTGACGAAAAAGGACCCCTTTCACACCTGGTGGGAGAGTTACCAATTCCAGAATACCTAGGAAAAATCTGAAGTGAAGTTTACAAGTGTCTTAGTAATAACCAAAGCACCAGGCAAAGTTCCTTTTATATGACAGCTCGGTAACATTCATATCCCCAGTACTGATGGCTGTTCCAATTTTCACCACTTCCATTTCACTGGTAACATTTTGGTTAGCCATCGGAGCCTAAAAAGCAGAATGACAGAGCTAAAAACAGAACTTTGGACTTGGGTTTGAGTTGTAAATGTGTCACTTCCTAACAAATTGGGCAAATTTCCTCATCTGTAAAAGGGGTAGTATAATAGGTACCTATAAGAGCATTAGAGATGGATGTAGAAGCTCTGGCCCCTGGTGGCATGTTACCTGTTGACTTCTGGGCTCCCAAGCCCACACATTTTCCCTTGAGCAGGAACTGATCTTTTGAAAATCTGGTTAATTGGCCAAATTGCAAATCCTAGGCCAAGGGTTCTCCTCAACTAAGAACCACCTGAGGAGAGCCTGTCAAATGCAGGAAAGTGGACTCCACCCCTAGATACTCTTAGTGGGTGTGGGGTGTGGCCTGTGAGCTTACATTTTAATATCCCAGGGGTGGATTTTGAGAAGCACTTCAACATGTTAAGAAAATCTAATTGTAGTAGAGGAGCCAAAGCAGCACATCTGGGTCCTTTTTGTGAACAATGAGACAAAGGAGCTGAAACATCCTGTCTTCCACGAGACGAGGGAGGCCAGCAGGATCTGGCAGGTTTGTACTGTTGGTTGTTTTAAACCCTAGTAAGAATTCAATGTGACCAGTCCTTTTTTTTTTTTTTTGGCTGCGTTGGGTCTTCGTTGCTGTGTGCCGGCTTTCTCTAGTTGCGACAAGTAGGGACTACTCTTCATTGCGGTGTGTGGGATTCTCATTGTGGTGGCTTGTTGCAGAGCACAGGCTCCACGTGAGCGGGCTTCAGTAGTTGTGGCACACGGGCTCAGTAGTTGTGGCTTGTGGGCTCTAGAGTGCAGGCTCAGTAGTTGTGGCACATGGGCTTAGCTGCTCCACGGCATGTGGGATCTTCCCGGACCAGGGCTTGAACCCGTGTCCCCTGCATTGGCAGGCGGATTCTTAACCACTGGGCCACCAGGGAAGCTCTCAATGTGACCAGTCTTGCCTAGCCTAGAACCTTTTACAAGGTAACCCAGAGGAGGAAAAATGGGGCAAAAACAAACATCCAGGTGGCCGGGGCAGCTAAGTTAGAAACAGCTGTGGTGTTCGTGCTGGATGCGTAGCTACGGATGGCTCCTGGTGTCTGGGATGGGAAGAATAGCCAGGTGAGCCAGGACGGCCTACACTGGACCAGAGCGGGGGAGGGTCCTCTCTGATTTCATGGGCCTCTCCTGGCTCTGATACCAGCGGCTCCTGAAATCCTCCCTTTAACTGGGTCAGTGACCCCTCTGTGACTCTTTCTGCTCACACACAGGTGTTCCCTAAGCCGGCAACCACCTGCACAGCATCTCTTTCTCCTTTGTACAGTTTGAATAAACACCATTTTATAGCTGATCAACGCCCCAGCCCCTTCAAGGCTCCTTTCCAGCCCCCTTTTCTTTAGTTTCTCTCACCTGTGGCCTGACATGGTAGCAATTTAGCATGTCACTTGGATTAAAAATGGGGCTGGTTAAGTTCAGTTTGGGTAATAGACAAAGCATTAGGTATAGATTAAATTTAGACAGTGTGTTTAAGTGTCAAGGTAAATTATTATTAGAAAGGAGGGGAATTAGCCGTTTCCTGTGAAAACAGACTCTGGGATATCTCTATCTTGTTATTTATTTTTTTAACGTTTCAGCTAAAACATAATTAAAACATTCCTGTGCTAATCGTATCGAATTCCCCAGACAAGAGACAGGGAAGGGAACTTGGCTCCCACCTAGTGACCCGAGATCCTGGCCTCTCTGACCCTGTAATATTCTAATTGCACCAGAGTGCTGTTACACGGTGATCCTGGACCAGACTAATAAACCTCCCTCTAGGTGTGATGTAATTGGAAATATCTGGCTGAGTTTCTCCAGGTAGTGGCTCTCAACACACCTTGTCTCATTCTGATTCCTGATGTGACTCCCCCAAATGCCAGAAGTGACAGTGGAGTGTGTGGTAAGGGTACCAACTAAGATAGGGCTCTCTCATAGGTGTAGTTCTTGGGACAACTCTGCATCGGATCCCCTTGGAGCAAGTTGCTTGGGGAAGTGGGGTCACTTCCTCTGGTGTAAATGCAATTGATCTATCTGACCAAAGGACTTGGAGTGAATGTGCCCCTAAGGTCCTGCTAGCTCTTCCCTGCCTCCCAGGTAACCCTTTACGAGTTTGAGTAAAGATAACCGAGTAAAGATAACCTAACTGATGTTTAGTCTAAACTAAAATCTGCACCCTGGAGCTCTGCCTGCCCAGCAGGGTTAGGTAATCACGAACGCAGTCCAGGGGAGCTTGGCTTGGACAGTAAGCAAGGGCTCCCTACACCCTTCTGCTCTGCTGGGGCTCCAAATTCTTCATCAGACAGAATTTGAAAATAAAGTGCTTTATTGCTGAGGTTCCCAGAGAGTTTCACGGCAGCTGCCTAGGGGCTAGGACTGAAGCTCCCTACTTTTGGAGGCTTTTATGAAAAGAGACAGTTGGGATATCAGCATTTCAACCCCGCAGAAGGCAAGAAAGTGTGGTTGCAGAGGGGAGGGGGAGCTGGGGGGTGAGGGGAGGCAGGGAAGAGGCACGAGGGGTGCCGGGAGAGCGGATCACATGCACCTCTTCCCGACTCTCTCAGCGTGTTCAGCGACGTCACCTTGGGAGCCTGAAGTGGGCCACAGTGGGAACGTTTACACCACAGAAATTGCCCAAATGCTACAAATTGGGGCTGTTCCCCTGCCACCCACCCCGGGAGAGCTGATTTACCAGCCCACCCTGCACATGACCCATCCTTCTGGGCTGGTTCTGAACCCATCCCAAGCCTGGCTGCTGTGCTCATTCAGGGCGCTGTGATCTCCCAGCCCCACACATTCCTACAACCTGGACAGAACAGAGGTGAGCTGGACAAAGAAAGGGACCAGAATTCATTGATCCGTTCTGCACCTGGATCCTGCCTTGTCCTGGCTGCCACGGCCTGTCTATCCACTTACGGTCCCACTGATGGCCTTCAGCCCTAGACTAAAGTGGTGTCCAATGGAAGGCCACTTGGGGCTGAGGTTAACCCTCCCGGCAGGGGTGGGCAATCGGGCCACGTGTGACCGCTCAGCGCTAAGGAGGGCTGCTGGCCCAGGGCTGGCTGGCCGCTGGCCCGCGGGCCGGGACGACGAGACTGGCCCTCAGGGCTGGGGCTCTAAGTGACTCACCGCAGGCCCCGGGAATCAGGGTGTGTGGAGAGCCGGGCACACACCTGAGCACAGAGGGAGAGGGAGGACAACGGGCGTCCAGGCTGCGACAGCGCCTCCCAGCGGGCAAGAGGTAAGGCCGCCACAGATACGCATCTGGGGCAGCCCCGGGGGGCCTTGGGAGCTGAGCTCCCTCCTCTCACCCCGGGCCTTATACACGCTTCAACCTTCTCCCCAACCCCACACCGACACCTGGGGTGCTGACCTCCCTGCCTCAGGTTCAAAGGCAGAGGGCTCGAGGCACCAGACTGGCCTCACCGGGTCTGGGCCAGGCAGGGTGAGCGGCCCACGAGGAAAGTCCTCCAGCACAGCAGCCCTCATTAGAACTCCTTGGCCTCCTGCAACTGCGCCAGGTATTCCTCCTCGGGGGGGTTGTCCGTGCAGGCCCGGCCATTGTTCGGGGGCCGCACGGCGTGGTAGCGGCTCCAGTCCCCCTTACACAGGATCCAGGGCAGCGTGTCCACCTTGAAGTGCAGCTCGGGCGAGAAGTCGGTGCTGACGAGGTCGGGCGCGCCGGCGCCCTTGCCTCGGGTCAGCAGCCGGCTGCCCGCGTCGTAGCAGCAGTGCTGGGCGGCCAGCGTGCTGCTCTCCCCGGACAGCAGAGAGCGCAGGCAGAAGCGGGCCGTGGGCTGGTACACGTCCAGGCGCTCGCGTGGGCCGCTGGCGTCCCTCCACCGGAAGCTGCGGCCCTGGTGCTCGTCCTGCAGGCTCACGGCGCTGGACACGGCCTCCAGTGGGTACGCACACGGGCAGCTGGGCAGGTCCCGCAGCACCTGGCTCAGGTACTTGGCTAGGAAGTCACTCTTGCAGTTCAGCCACTTCTCACAGCTGTCCACATCTGCAGAGGGCAGGGGAGCATGGGAAGGGGACCGGTCAGCCCCTGGGGTGGGGGGGACTGGTCAAGGGCCAATGCACGGAGGGGGAAGGCCTAGGCCCCAGCTGGTGCAAAGCTGTGGCTTGGTAGGGCCGTAGGGGCAGGAGGGGAAGGACCCACACCAGAGCGGGGGGCAGTCTGACCTGGCCGCCGCTGTTGACAGATAAGGGCAACCACACACCACCCAGGCAAGCTGAAGCAACAGGCCATGGCTGAATGGGGGCTGGAGAAGGGGCCTACAGGCCCTCTGCGGAGCTAAGCCTTGTCCCTTTAGATGCTGGATGGCGGGAAAGATCCTGGGATCGTGGGGAATGAGCTGGGGTGTGTGGGGGCAGGGACAGCAGTTTTAGCCCCCTGGTAAGAAAATGTTTCACTGTTTTCACCACTGGCCCATTCTTGTTCTTAACTTTGCCTTTCTCAGGCTCACTCTGTCTTTCTGGGCCCCCTGTGACCCCTCTGTCTATGCTGCCCTCCCCCCTTATCCCTACCTTGGAAAATGTGGCCTCTGACCCTGGCCACCCAGAACGAACTGCTCCTCCCTCTTTGCTGCAGACCCTTGGGCCCACTTGGCAGTGCTGTACCTAAGTTGGTCGTGTGTGTCTTTCCCCCAAAGACCTGAGCTCCTTGAGGGCAGGGACTGGGCTTGGTCTTCTGGGAATCCCCTGCCCCACACAGGGCCAGGTGCACCCTCCCGGCTCAGTGAGCTTCTGCGGCGTTGAGCACAGGACCCATCTGCAAGGGGGCTGTCGGCAGCTGCCTGCCTCCTTGTGTGGTGCAAGAGACACAGATGTGGAGTGTGCTGGGGAAAGCGCGGCCCGCTCCAAGCTGCCGGAAGGAGCAGTCCTGGAGCTCTGGACCCTGACCTGTTTTTGAGGGCAACTGCTCCCCAGACAGAGCCTGCCAGGAGCCTCCAAGAGTGACCAGGGAGTGGAAGCCAGAATGTCCCCATCCTATCCTGCTGCCAGGGAGCATACGCCCCACTAGATGATCTCCAAGCTCTGGGCTCCCCTCAAGACCTTCTTCCCAGCAGGAATATCAGGCTGGGAAAGGCCAATGGGTCTGGCTAGGGGGCTTGGAAATGTTATGGTCCCCTTGCTGGGGAGGCTAACCTTCCACCTGGAAGATGTACTCTCTGCCTCAGTGGCTGGAGGCAAGATTCCTGCCCGTGCGGTGAGGCTCCACCCTCCCGAGAGAGGTTTCCCCCAAACCCCCAAGGGCAGGGCCTAGCTCCCCACTGACCTGGGCTGAGCATGTCCGTAGCATTGTGGGCCAGGGGCCGCCACCCCTCACTGGGGAAGCCCAAGGGGTCCTTGTCCTCAGCGCCTTTGGGAAGAGAGGAGGCCAGGCTGGTGGTGCCGCAGGGCACCTCTGTGCTCCCGATGGGAGCCCAGCCCTCACTAGGCTCTCGGTGCCCGTGGCATCTGGGACAGGCCTGGCACGGGGCAGGACCACCGTGTGTGTGAGCTTCCTGCCTCCCCTCTCCCAAGCCCACCCTATACGAGGCTTACACGCCCACATTCCCAGGGGACCAAGTCCAGCGTGTAAGCCGCTCTGTCTGCAGGAGCTGGGGCTCATCTCACCAGGACAGGGGGGCAGGTCGCAGGCACGGGACTCGGTGGCAGTGCAGGCGTAGCCACAGGGCCGAGTCCTCTGCTGGCTGTCGCTGCTGCAGCTCCCACTGCAGGGAGACCAGGGGCTCCATTCCTCTTGAAGCTCAGAGTCTGCGTCAAGGCAGGGAGCCAGGGGTGAGGCAGCAGAGCCCACAGGGTGCCTTGGTGTGAATTAGCAGACGGCACGAGGATACGGCCCGGGCCAGGACGCCCCTAGCGGACGGAGCATGGGCTGAATTTCAGCCCCACTCGTCTGCTCATCTGGGTACCCCTGTGCAGTGAACACCCGGGCAAGTGCAGGAAGTGTCACAACTCCCAGCCACCCACTCTGTGCCCACACAGCAACGAAGAGGTAAAGCCACCTGACCACTGCTGAGGGGACCTTGGGCAAGTCCCCCGACACCTCTGAGCTACAATTTTTATGTCAATCAAAACCAAGGGTGACAATACTTCCCTTGCAATGGGAGTATTAAAGAATGTCCCTGCTCCCCACGTCCTGGTCTGAGGGACCCAAAATGCACCACGACAGCACCCACAGGCCTTTGGCTGTGCGGGCCTGAGACCCAGGGCTCTCTGTGGAACCCCCAAAGTACTGACACACACACCCAGCTCTCTCCTCACTTCCCAGGCAGGCCTGAGCAGGCTGGTACCAAGTGTTTAAGGAAAATCAATGGAAGAAAAGCTGAAAGTCATGAAAATTCTGCCTGTTAGCTTACATGACTTTGGTGAAATGGAAGAAGCCTGCTACAAGTTAGTCTGAACCATCGATGAGACACCAGGGCTCTGGGGAGAAGTGCTATAACTGTGTGTGAAACATGTCTGTACCCAGGGAAAATTGAAACTGCAATATGCAAAAAAAAAATGCCTGTCATGGGGCAGGGGGCAGGCTTTAGGTGATATTTTCTGAATAGTCTACGTTGTTATGTTGCTTTCTAAAAAAAAAAGCAATCTAGCCAATACTTTGTTTACTATGTACTGGCACTTTAAAAGTACTAACTCACGGGCTTCCCTGGTGGCGCAGTGGTTGAGAATCTGCCTGCTAATGCAGGGGACACGGGTTCGAGCCCTGGTCTGGGAAGATCCCACATGCCGCGGAGAAACTAGGCCCGTGAGCCACAACTACTGAGCCTGCGCGTCTGGAGCCTGTGCTCCGCAACGAGAGAGGCCGCTATAGTGAAAGGCCCGCGCACCGCGATGAAGAGTGGTCCCCGCTTGCCACAACTAGAGAAAGCCCTCGCACAGAAACGAAGACACGACATAGCAAAAATAAATAAATAAATAAATAAATAAACTCCTACCCCCAACATCTTCTTAAAAAAAAAAAAAAAAGTACTAACTCACTTACTACTCTCTACACCCAATTCTACGTAGTCAGGGTTGTGCCCATGTCCATTGTAGAGAAGAATGAACTGAGGCCCAGAGAGGTTAACTTGCCCAAGGTCACTCAGCTGGGAAGCAGCAGACCCAGGGTTCAAACTCACACAGTCTGAAGGTGAGGTCAGCTGTGAGTGGTGGGATTTATAATATTTCTTAATTTGTTGGAAACAGATATGAATATATATATTATTAACAAATGTCTGTTCTGCTTAGGGGATCGCAGGGCTATTGTGAGGGTCAAATGTTTAAAAACAAACAAACAAACTTCGCAAGCTATGGGTAATGCTTGGCTGATGATGATGTCTTCACAGGCCTAAGCTCCAGGCCTCCCCAGCTGCCCCTGCCCAGGAAGCTCTCACCCCCATTTCCACTCAGGACCTCCAGGGCCAGGGATGTCAAGATGGGGGAGCTTACCGTAGCTTTCAGGCTCCCGGAAGGCCCGGTCCCCCGGGGACAACCAGCCCTGCTCCCAGCCTCCTGCGGCCCCACTGAACCCATGCTCCTGGTCATCGTCATTGTCTTCCTCATCGTTGTCCTCTTGGTCCTCACTCTCACTGTACTCTGGAGGGTAATCCTCCTCTTCCTCTTCCTCCTCTTCCCCTGGGGCTCTGCCCTTGACACTAGGCCTCCCTTCCTCGCCCTCCAGGTAGCCCCAGAATAGGGGCCAGAAGAGTTCCTTGGCAGGCAGCCAGCTGGGGGCACCCTGGGACCAGCGATTGTTAGGCTCAGCCAGCAGGTCCATCTCCACCTCAGTCTGGGGGTCCTCCACCACTTCGATGGTCACCTGCAGAGGTACAGACACACCCGGCCAATAAGGGAGGGCTCAGAGCCAGACTCCAAAGGCTGGGGAGATGACAAGCCTGGGGGCGGGGGCAGGGGGAGACGCCCAACCTTTTCTCCAAACCAGCCCATTCTTTTGGTCCACCTTCTTGGTCTCCCCGGGCACATAAGGTCACAGTCTAAGACCTGGCTGTGCATCAGAATCTGCTGGAGATTCCTGAGCCCCTGACCCCACCCCAGACACGGATTTAACTGGTGTGAGGTAGGGCCAAGCGTAGCGGTCCTAACATGTGCCAGGGTGGAGACCCACTCATTTAAGAAAAGCTGGGTTTGAATTCTGGCTCCACCAGCCCACAGGCTGCCCAACTGCTGAGGCCACTGATGGCCCTGAATCTCCATTTCCTCACTCTAGGGCCGGAAAATGAGGCCAAATGACAGCAGATCCCCACAACAGCCCTGGGGAGGGCTCTCGCCCCCTACATTGTGGACAGGAAATAAGTAACGTGAAACCATTTATGTGAAAGTGAACTTTAAAAACATCACTTTTGGCTCTTACAAAGTGATAGGAGGTCACAGAACAAAATTTGGGGAAAAGAACAAGCAAAATATAAAGAAGAAGATGGAAATCACCCATATTCCATCTCAGGTAACATTTTGGTGATTAACCTTCCAAGTTTAGATATATAGACACACACACACATACTCACACACACACTTTTAAACAACTTTAGAATGTTGTGTGTTCTATATTTTTGTGATCTATTTTCTCTTTTGGTGAAAGTGTTTTGTGAGCTATAGATGGTACACAAAATGCAGGAATTATTGTCATTAGGGGTTCGGGACTGATGGTGGAGTATGTAAACTGGAAACCCACCAACCCCTCTAGTTTTCTCTCCCATAAAGCCCCTCTGATGGGCAGGCCGCCGCCCCCCCAGCCCACCCCGTCCTTTGTCAGGAGCCTGCAGTAAGGGCTGGACCTGGGGGATGATCAGACCTTCAGCCTCTCTACTAGACCTCTCCCCATATTCCAGCAATCTCCTGCAGCTCAGAAAACAGTCTCTGCTCGTTTGGTCCTCATGACAGCCCTGCCGGGTTGGTGCTGTTTGCCCCTTGCTATGGTCTAGGAAACGGAGGCTCAGAGAGCCACAGGACTTGCTCATGGTCTGCAGCTAGAAAGGGGGGAGCACTTCCACTTCCCACTGCTCCACAGGCAGGGCGGGGGCTGTCACCTTCTCCGACCTGCACAGGACCCCTGCCCTCCAAGCAATACCGGATGGGACGCCTGACCTCAGAGCTGAGCTCTTCAGCCCAGCTTCTCTCCAGGCGTCCACTGGGCCCACGGCCTCTCTGGAGCTCTCACCTGGATATTGGGGTTTGGGGCACTCAAATCTGTGTTGGCCAACCCCGGCAGCTTCTGCAGCTCCAGCAGCAAGGGAGCGTCCTCCAGGGTCCCGGGCAAGGAGGTCTTGTCCAGGGTCAGGGCTGCTGGCTCAGTGAGAGCCCAGCGTCTGTGTCGGCGCAGCCCTGCCTGGAGGCGGGCTCTGGAGAGCAGAGGGGTCTCCTCTTCGTCTCTAGGAGAGCTGGGGTCTGGGGAGGCCGAGACCTGAGGGAGAGATGGGAGGGAGGGGTGCCTGAGGTCAGCGCCCATGTGAACCCGGAAAAGGCTGGTGGGGGGCGGGAGCAGGGGGAGATTCGGGAGCCCTGGGGGCAGACCAGGTCACAGACTCGCCTTGAGACCGTGTATCCAAACGTGTCTGCTTTAACACCTCAGAGGGTGGACTGCGTCCACAAAGCGCTCGGGCAAATGATGCCAGCATGAGGCACGAGAAGGAAGGTTCAAATCAGGTTTCTACACATGGAAGAAACACAATCCAACCTGCTCATTTCACAGATGAACAAACTGAGGCCCAGAGGGGAAGTGAGGTGTTTAAGGCAGTGGTTCCAAAGTGCAGTTTGCAGACACTTGCCTCAGAATCCCCCGGGGCCCTTGTCAGAGAACAGACACCCAGGCCCTCCCACGTGAGGGCAGGAAGGCTCAGGAGGGCCGACAGGGGCGTGGGCAGCAGGCCCAGGCCCTTCCCCTCAGCACACTCCCCTGCCACCTGGCCTTCCCAAGCCATCCGTGCGGGGGCTGTATTTCTTGGCATTCCTGACCATAGAAACCTTCCTGGGCTTCCCTGGTGGTACAGTGGTTGAGAGTCTGCCTGCCGATGCAGGGGACGCAGGTTCATGCCCCGGTCCGGGAAGATCCCACATGCCCTGGAGCGGCTGGGCCCGGCCATGGCTGCTGAGCCTGCACGTCCGGAGCACGTCCGGAGCCTGTGCTCCGCAACGGGAGAGGCCACAGCAGTGAGAGGCCCGTGTACCGCAAAAAAAAAAAAAAGAAACCTTCCTCCGCCTGCTCACCTGGGGCCCGGCCCCTTTTCCTATTCCAGGCTGTTTGTGTGGCCGTCTGTCTGCCAGTTAATTCCCTCCACCAGCCAGTGCCATGAGGTCCACACTGGGACTGTCCTTGATGCAGCTCAAATAGTAAGTGAAAGCAGATCCTGGTTGTCTCTGACTCTTGCTCTGGCCTTCCCTGCTCAGACAGTGGAGCACTGGGTCAGCACCTACCTCCAGGCTGCAGCCATTGCCCAGGTCTCTACACCAGGGCAGAAAGAGCCCTGTCCAGAGCTGCCTTGTGAGCCTCAGGGGCCAGGGGCCTGTGGACCCTGCCTCACCCAGGCCACAGCCTTGAGCCCACCTCCCGCCTCATACCTCGGGCAGTGTGGTACGGCTGAAAAACATGGGTCTGGAGAGTCAGATCAGCTTGGGTTCAAATCCCAGCTCTCCTTCTTACTTGCTCATTCAATTTGATGATTTCCCATCAACAAAATGAGAATAAGAATTCCTACCTGGAAGGATTGTCAGAATTTTATTTATCAAACACTCCACAGCATCCACTGTGTGCCAGGCACTATTCTAAACACTTAAATCACTCGTTTAATCCTCCCAACAACCCTCAGAGGTAAGGGCTAGCTGTCATCTCCATTTTGATCATGAAAACTAAGGCACAGAAAAGGCAAGTAACTTGCCTGAGGTCACACAGACATTTACTGTTAGAAGCAGGATTTGAACCAGGCAGCCAGAGCTCACACTCTTAACCATCATGCTCCAACACTGCAGGTGAGAGCACTGAGAGTCTACTTCACAAATCAGGGGCTGAATCAGTCTTGTTTCTTATGTCTCTCCCCTTTGACCCCCTCCTTCTGTGGTCCCCAGAGACCTGGCTCTAAGGCTCCTGCACTGGGACTTCCCTGGTGGTCCAGTGGTTAAGACTCCATGCTTCCACGGCAGGGAGCACGGGTTCGATCCCTGGTCAAGGAACTAAGATCCCGCATGCCATGTGGCGCAGCCAAAAAAACAAAAAACAGAACCAAAACAAACAAGGCTCCTGCACTAAACACCTGGTCCCAGGGCAGCCGTGGGCCCACCTCAACCGGGGCCCAGAGTCTCTCGATGAGTCAAAGTGTTCTGGTCGAGATAGCCAGGACGGATGAGCAGAAGATGGATAGATGAGTAATGGAACAACCCAACCCCTTCTCTGGCCAATCCTGGAGGCCTGGAGCATGCCCAGATGCCTCCTTCCTAGCAGTTCCCACCCATAATTCCACGGAAGCCCTAACTGTCCCCGCGACTTTGCTCAGCAGTTCCTCTGTCTGCAGCCTCTGGGCACAGAAACAGGCGGACTTGGGGCAGCAGCAGTCCAGGGTCTGCAGCCTTTCTAGCTGATTTAGATGCCCCAGCCTCCTGGGCACAAACACCAGGATTCATCTGCGGACATCTGGCAATGACATTTGTAGTTGTCACAGCTGGGGCGGGGAAGGGGGTGCTACTGGCATCTAGTGGGTAGAAACCAGAAATCTTACAATGCATACATAGCACAACCTCACAGCAAGGATTACCCAGCCCAGAATGTCAACAGTGCTGCAGTAAAGAAACCCTGCTCTAGGGTCAGGCTGCCTGGGTCTGAATGCCAGTGGTGACCTGGCTTCTGACCTGTGGGACCCTGGCAGGCGACATAACCTCTGTGAGCGTCCTCATCTGTAAAATGGAAATGGTGATGGGACAGAGCTGGTACCGAGCAGGGATTCAAAGTGTTCATTTCCAGCCCTCCCCACCCTGGTGCCCAATCGGACCAGACGATGAGCAGAGACCCTAGAAAGCCCTGGCTCAACATCACAGCCACACACACCACCCTTCCTCTCTTGGAGCCTCCTGCCCTGTGTGTCAGCCCCCGGGGAACTCCCCGGAGCGGAGGGGGACATCTGATCTTAGTTTGGGTTCCCTGAGAAGCTGACCCTGACACAAAGATTCAAGGGCAAGTGGTTCCTTTGGAAGGTGATCCCTGGAGACACCAGCAGGCAGTGAGGGACCAAGTCAGGGAAGGGAGGCAGCTAATAAAGAACGCTCCATGAAGCCAGTGGCCACGGTGCACAACTGGAGTGCATCCCACTGGGCGCCTCAGTTATGTCATCAGTCATCGGTTGAGGGAGGCTGGGTGGGGGAGAGGATGGGCACTCCAGGCGCTTCGGGCTGGCCGCGCACAGCTCAGAGCAGGCCCTGGTGCCAGGAAAAGCCCTCAGGCAACTGGAAGTGAGGCCTGCAGGGATGTGGGCAGAACATTCAGAGCCCTGACGTGTAAGCACTGTCTGAGCGCATCTTCCGTACCGCGCCTGGACCAGGCCCTTTACATACCTTCTGACACTTACTCCAGCTAGGGTGTAAGCTCCGTGCAGGTAGAAATGTTTGTCTGCTTTGTTCACACTGTAACGTATGCCTAGCACAATGCCTGGTATGCTACAGGCACTCAGTAAATCATTTCTGAGTAACTGAATGAATGCCAGCAATGATGAGGGGTGAGTGTGACTATCTCTGTGTTAACGATGAGGCTGTGGAGGCTCAGAGAGGGTAAGGGATTTCCATAAGGTCTCACAGGTTACACTATGGGAGCTTAGGTTCAGACTCAGCTCTGTCGGATCTCAACGCCCAGGCATCAGTGCACACGCACCTGCGCAGACAGACACTCAGGCCAATTACCCCTCAAGCGCAACCCCCTCTGCATTCAAAAAGCGCTTCGGCTTTCATCTTCTTGTCTGGCCCCTGAAGGTGGTGGTAACGAGTGCAGCCTGGAGGCCACATCACCTGGGATCAAACCCCAACTTGGACACCTACTGGCTGTATGACTGTGGGCAGGTTACTTAATCTGCCTTAGTTTCTCCCGTAAATTAGGGAAAGGGCCGGCCATCCCTGTCTCATAGGGCTGTTGAGTTAGAACGGCGCCTGACACATGCAGCGAGTGTTACCTAGAGGTGGTGATAGATAGTTCTCAGAGACAGAGCGGGCAGCACCCCTCTCACCAGCATGGTGTTGGTTCTTTATACTTTATTTGGTCTGAAGACCGCCCCCCTCCACTACTGATGCAGATCTCTGGGCGGTGTATTTCCATGACATTCTGAAGCAAATTCTGAGGCTCCGGCCTGTTTAAGAACACCTGCCCTATCCCACGGGACCACCTCCCACATCTTTTATGCTTAAATGTGGAGTTTCACACGTGTACAAATACACAGCCCCATTCTTTTGGGGATGGTGTCAGTACCCAGATAAACATGAGATATATAGATATACACCAAGATATGTCCCCACCATTCATTCTCTCTCTCTCTCTCTCTCTCTCTCTCACACACACACACACACACACACACACACACGGGCCCACACATATGCTCCCAGGCTTGGCAGGGCAGCCCTGACCCATGTGCTTCCAGTTAACATAAGAGCCCCCCCTACCCACAAACCCTTACTGCATTGCTTGAGCATTGCCTGCTAACCTGCTTCAGCTCCCCTCACAGTCCCCCCACTCTCCCTTCTCCCCTCTGCCTCCTCTCAGGGGTCAGAAACTTGTTCCGGATAATGAAATCCAGTTGCCAGGTGCAGTCCAGTATCTCTCCTCCCCGCAGCCACTGCTGAGGCCCGGGCGCATCCCTACAGAGCCCGGCTGCACACACAGTCACCATGGCTTCCCGGAGGTGCTGGAGCCCCATCATTCAAAGGCAATTGCTTCTCCAGACAGGCCAGAGGACCACCGGCAGAGGAATGGGGTTGGACATCACCCTCCTCACTGGTGTGGCGCTGTTCTAACCCAGCCCACCCTGGTCTGGGAGGGAGACCTACCTCAGAGCACACCCTCCAAGCACCAGGGCTGGCTTCATGCTGTGTGACCTGTGCACCTGTACAGCACGCTGCACTGGGTTTACTGCTCTGCTGTTGCCATCTTGAAATGCTTAGAGACCCCACATTTTCATTCTGTACTGGGCCCCATGAACTAGGAAGCCAGTGCTGTCGAGCACCCTGCAGGTACTGACCCAATGAATCCTCACAGCCACGAGGTACCAGCATCACCCTCACTTCCTAGAGGAGGCAGCCAAGGATCCGAGAGGTGAAGGAACTTGCTCAGGGTTACACAGGGGGCTGGCAGACCAGGTTTTGAGGCAGATGATCTGGCTAGAGAGTCTGTGCTCTTAACCCTTGTGTTTTGCCGGCTCCAGGCATGGGCAGCACCTTCTGGTTCATTGCTTGCCACTGTGGGGTGCGGAATGTGTCGAATGAACAAAACACTAGGACAGGATGTTCTGCTTTTCATATCCATCCTTCCCGTTGATCCTCATAACAACCAAGTGAGGTGAGAAGAGCAGGGACAATTAGGAGACTGAGATCCAGTGAGGCTGGGACTTGCCTGGGACCACTGAGCAGCCAAACCTCCAGGTCTCAGTTCCTGACCTTCCTTCTCTCCCTCAACCACCTTTCCAGTGGTTCCGACCTCTCAGAGCGAGAAGAATGGTCTGGAGGGAGAACAAAGTTCACAGTCAAGGGGCGGGAAGGTGCTCAGCTGCAGGAGGTGGCGGAGGGCAAGGCCACAGGCTCACATCACACAGACCTGGATTCCAGTTCCCCTTCTGTCAGTTGCTCACTGATTAGGCCAGAAAGACCCCAACCAAAGAAGGCCAATCTTCAGAAAAATACCTGCTTCTCGGTGCCACCCACCTGGCAGAGGAGACCTTTCAACCCACCATGCCCCTCCTGCAGTCCAGGCCCTGCTGCCAGGTAACTGGCTGGATGATGCACCAGGACTGAAGTGCTGCCTAAGTACCCCTACCATGTGCATGACACTGCCCCGGGTTGGGGAGCTCCTTTCTCTGTGTTTAGTCCTTCATCTCAGCCTGCACCCTCACAAAGTACTTCCTCCCATGGCAGCTGAATCCCTGCTGCCGCAGCATGAAATGTGCCCAGCTCTGCCCCGTGGGGGAATCCTTCCTGTGGGACAGTCCTTGAAGCCGAGGAGCTGCCCTCTATCAATTCTTCTCTCTTGCCTAGTTCTAACCTCCATTACCCTCTTGTGGCTGCAAGTCCCCAGCTCCCCTCCGACCTGCCCCAGGGTCTTACCTTGCTGGGCTAGGAGGTGGTGGGTGCCAGGGTTAGGTGCCCAGGGGCTGGAGAATCAAGCAAAGCTGGGTTTGGATCCTGGCTTAGTTATTGGACCTACTGTCAGTTTCCTTGTCCTTCAAATGAGGACAACAAGACTAGGAACACAAAATGCACTGTAGCTGTTTGGATGATGTTCTGATCCCGACTAGAATAGAAGATACCCAAAGCAGAGCTGTATCATTCTTTGCTCGTCCAGCACCCAACAAGTTGCGTGGCCCCAGCCCCTTGTAACGACAAGGCCACCCACGTGGACAGTGCTTTCTCACCCCGCATGCCACCCAACGAAATGGGTTCTCATTCCCACTCGACTGTGGCTCAGCAACAGGCCTGCCCAGAGAGAGGATGGCATAGTTTGTTCACGATAGTAATGATTTCAAGACTTCAGATGAGCAGGCTGGAGCATGACACGCAAAGGTCTCAGTGTAGCTCTGGAAAGACAGATCTGGCTCCCAATCCCAGTGAGGCTTACCATCTCTGTGCCTCGATTTTTTTTCATCTGGAAAATGGGAATGAGGCCCATGTCAGGTATTTGACAATGAAATAACATCACGTTAAGTACTTTGTAGTGAGTCTGCCAGGCCCAAGGGATGCTTACTGCCCTGCAGTCATCCTACACCTTTGGATCCAGGGGGGGTTTATGTTCTTCAGCTCCTTCACAAAGCCCTCTGGGCTGGTCAGCGATGTCTGACGCATCACCAAAGCCCTAGAATAGCAGTGTGCACTCTCTCAACATGATTCCTCAGCTCACACCTTTGATGTGTGACTGCTTTAGCACACATCATTCACACTTGGGAAACAATGTTTGAGCTGGATGGGACCATGAGATGACTTAGCCCCTCATTTCAAACGTCAGGAAATTGTCCAAGGGGAGTCACACACACATGAGTTAATAACCAGCTGGGACCAGAACCCCAGGCCTCGGGCTTCAAGCTCTGTTTTTCCTCCATGCCAGTAATTTGTTTGAAAATGTTTTTGAGGGCTCTGCCAGGCTCTATACCAGGGCTGGGGATGTGACTTTGGCGCTGAAATAACTCATCCTTTGGGCTGGTCTTGGGGGAAGATCTGGCAAACATACTAAAAATAATTACAATCAAAGGGGTAAGTAAAAAAGTATTTATGCCAATTCAGTTAATTTTATTTCCATTGTCATCTCCACTGAGGAAGTGGACTGGCCAGAGGCTGTTCAGTTCCTCTGGATTTGTCTTCAGCTGTGGCTCCCAACAACGGGCAGGAAGAGGGGATATCCCACAGGAAATAATGTCTGGCTCTGTTGGGCAGTGGGTGCTACAGGCATCTAGTGGGTAGAGGGCAGAGATGCTGCTAAACATCCTACAATGCTACGACTCACAACAAAGAAGTGTATAACCCCAAGATGATGGTAGTGTGGAGGTTGAGAACCCCTGGTCTACAGGATGTACTCTCAACAGGGGCAAAAATTAGATCTGGGAGGAGGAGGCCAAAAAATCTAAGTATTATTGCAATACAATGGTTTGTAACACTCCAAAGGGCCTTAGTGCATGAATAGAGAGCATATCTGTGGTATTAAAATTTCATGGGGGAGGCACTTAGAACAAATAGAGTCTAAAAATCTCCTTAGGAGGGAGAGCAGTCATGAAAAAAAGATGGACAAACAAGGGTCCACAGAGACACCCCCCCCCCCTAAAATGCAGGGGACGTGCTTTCTTCCCGTTGCCTCTGGAGGGCCTCAGCAGCCTGGGCACTGACAGGGCCCCAAGCTCGGGCTCTCGCTCACTTCACTGCTATCCTGCACCCGCCTCGGGCCCTGAGTGTCCTCATCTGGAAAATGAGAAGAGCCACTCCGGCCTCCCCCTAGAATTGCTCCGTGCACTGAGAGGCCAGGACCCCCTGCCACACAGGCCTGCTCCTGCGAACCCTGCAACAAGTCTGGCGGGCTTTGTCCCCATGGGGATGAGTCCGCTGTGGTCCAGGAGGGAACGGCTGGACCGTTGACCCCTGGCGACGGGAGACGCGGGTTTTGACAGACGGTGATTTCTCTTCGTGTCTAAACTACTCTTGGTCTCACTCCTCTGTCTTGGCAAAAGCCCACTCACAGCCCATCCCCACCCCCAGAAAGCGCTCCTCTACCTCTTACCGACCTCTTCTGCGTGTTCAAGTACCTAATGATATAAAGGTCCCACCCAGAAAGTTGGAGGCCCCCACTTACTACCTCACCTTCTCTCAATTCACACCCCAAAGGACCCAAATCCTTTGAAGATTTGATTGAAGAGGCTGCACCAGGGGCTCACTTGACCGCTGGAACCTCAGCAACACCCGCCCGCCACTCCGCAAAGCGCTGCGGTCCTCGAGCATCCTCCGGACTCCTCTCGGAGCGCACACCTGAACCGCATGGCTGCAGGAGAGGTTCGCTCAGGGCGAGGCAGCCGCGGGGACGCGGCGGGCGGATGGGAAAGGAAGCCGGGCGGCTGTAGGGTATCTGCGCATCTCACTCAGCACAGAAGTAACGTTTCTCCCCAGGGTGACCTGCTTCACAGCCCGGGGGTGTTTCCCGCAGGTCTGGCGCACCTGGCCACCGCCCGACGCCCGCCGACGTCCGGGCCGGTCCCGCCCCTCGCACTCGGAGGCCGCCACTCGCGTCCCGGTCCTGCTCCCCGCGCGGCCAGAGCTGGGGGCCGGGGGAGCAGGAACCCAGCGCGCCGCAGCCCGCGCCCCGCCGCTCACCTCCGCCAGCCTCACGTGGCTCCAGCCGGGGCCCCGCGGCTTCCGCAGGGGGAGCCCTCGCACCGCGGCCAGCAGCGCGGTCAGCAGCACCACGCAGAGGGGGAGCGCCGCGCGGCCGGGGAGTCGAGGCATCCTCTCCCTCCCGAGGCTGCTCCGCCCGGCGCCTTCGCGCCTCCCGGGCCGCTCCGGCGAGTCTGTTGACGCCGGGCCTCGCCTCCTCCGGGGGCGGGAGTGCTGGGACGGCGGCGCAGGCCCGGCAGCTCAGGGCTCGGGAGGGGAGCTCCGGCGGCCGCGGGGGCGCGCGGGGCGGGGGCGCGCGGCTCTCCTCTCTCTCTCTCTCTCCTGTCTCTCTCTTCTCTGTCTCTCTCTGCTCTGTCTTCTCCTCTCTTTTCTCTCTCTGTCTTCTCTCTCCTCTCTCCTCTCTTTTCTCTGTCTTCTCTCTCCTCTCTCTCTTCTCTCTCTCCTCTCTCCTCTCCTCTCTCTTCTCTCTCTCTCCCTCTCTCTCCCTGGCCCGGCGTGGGCGCCCCGGCTGCTCTCGGGTCGGCGCTCGGGATGTCCCCCGCCCTCCCCGAAGGGGTGGCCCCTCGCGCTCCCGGACAAGTCTTGGCCCAGCGGGCGGCTCCCTTTGATCTGGCCGCCTCCCCGCCCTGAGTGCCCGCCGCTGTCGCCGGCGCAGCCCCAAGCGAATTCCTGTTCGGGGAAAGTCGCAGCCCGCCTGCCGGCGCTCTCCAGTCCAGCTATGCGACTCCTGCGGGGTCCTGAGGGCGACGCCGGGGCTGACCGACCGCCAGAGCCTCGCGGGCGAGGGACGTGCCGCAGCCCAACGCGGGAGCCTTCAGCTCTTGGGCAAATGTGCACCAAGGTAGGTTGGCTTGGGGAGGAAGGCCTGGAAGTAACTCCCCCAAGGCTCTTCCAGCTCCCCTGCTGGAGGTGGAGACTCGAAAAAACACCTGCCACTCTGCACCCAATTTCCCCCGGGTGTTCAGCACTTGAAGAGCCAGGAGAGAGATGAGACTCAGATGTGAGGATAAAGTCCCAGAAGGACAGCAGCTGGCCACATTTGAAGGAGTGGTCAGCAGATCCTGCCCTGCCACTGGGTGTCACCTAGTTTCAACCTGGGTAAAACAGTGGGGCCACCCACTCCCTCCAGAGGGACACTTGTGCAGGGATCCTCCCGTGTAGGGCGTGCGGTCATGAAATAAAACCTCAGCTTATGATAATGATCAGGAACTATGAGTGGCAGTGACGATTTTCATGGCCGGGAGCTGTTAGGGACTGTGAGCTCCGTGACACAGGGCAGGTGGGGTGGGGTTTGGACAGGTAGGTGAGGAGCAGTCAGAGGCATTATTAGGAAGATGCCTACCCAGGGGCCATATGGAGGAACACAAAGGCTGCCTGGTTTCTGGGCAGGGACAGCAGATCCTTGGAGGTGCTGGGAAGGATGCCAGCAACCTGGCCATAGGGTAAAATTTGGGATCTGGGTTTAGCCTTAGAAACTCTTAGGAGACTGGGCACATTTCTGAGAAACCATTCCTATCCCTAAGCACTGCCCAGGACTCTGCAGGGACAGCAGATCCTTGGAGGTGCTGGGAAGGATGCCAGCAACCTGGCCATAGGGTAAAATTCGGGATCTGGGTTTAGCCTTAGAAACTCTTAGGAGACTGGGCACATTTCTGAGAAACCATTCCTATCCCTAAGCACTGCCCAGGACTCTGCAGTTTTTTTGGTTTTTTAATAAATTTATTTTTGGCTGCATTGGGTCTTTGTTGCTGTGTGCGGGCTTTTCTCTAGTTGCGTCGAGAGGGGGGCTACTCTTTGTTGCGGTGCGTGGGCTTCTCATTGTGGTGGCTTCTCTTGTTGTGGAGCACAGGCTCTAGGCGCATGGTCTTCAGTAGTTCTAGCATGGGGCTCCCCCTCGCCAGCTCTAGAGCGCAGGCTCAGTAGTCGTGGCGCACGGGCTTAGTTGCTCCGCGGCATGTGGAATCTTCCCGGACCAGGGCTCGAACCCGTGTCCCCTGAACTGGCGGGTGGATTCTTAACCACTGCGCCACCAGCAAAGTCCCAAATGGGTATTTATTTTTTCAATGCTTACAACTTTTCACTGGTTTTCCCCGGTGTGTAAGATAAAGTCACCCGGTGCAGCAGCCTCTACCACCTCCTGGTGAGCCCCCACTTCACCACTCTTGCGAGCATCAACCACACTCTTTCTTTCAGATCCTCCAATCCTTAGAAAAGTTTCCTCTATCACCTCTGTCTAAACCAGACACTGGTTCCAATCTTATCAGGCTCTTTACCTTTCCTTCATGGCACTTCGCAGTTTCTAACATGACATATATGGTTCATGTGCCTATTTGTTTACAAAAGTAGGAACCATAACTTTTTGTTTGTTGCTGTTATTGGTAATGCTCAGTGCAGTGCCTGGCATGGAAACAGCACTCAGTATTTATTGGTTTAATGAATAGAGGCAGATACAGCTTTCAGAGTATTTTATTGGAGCAAAACAACATATTTCATGGGATGATTCTTAAGTCATCTCAAGTAGTTCCCCTTCAGCTCTTAACAGGCACTCTCAAAATGGATACACCTCCCCCAACCCATCATTTATAGCTTGACAGTCATCCAACAACAACAGCAACGAAAAATCATCTGGGAAAAAAGGGAGACCAGGGAGGGGTGTGGGTAAGGGCGAGAGTGACATTTTAACACAATACTAAATTTTAAAAGGTTTTATTTATATTTCCCCTTCTCTTTCTCAGATTATATGAGCATTACAAGTCTGGAGAAGGGTTATCACAGCACCTCTTGCAAATTCCAGTTTACAGGAATGAAAAAATATGGGCCAACAAAATAAGATCTCGGCTCTCCATAAGCTATTTCTCTATTCTTATTTTATCTCTTTCCCCCTTCTTAATGTTAGCTACCTTTATCAAGAGAGGGATCATCAAGACTATTGGCATGCTGGCTGACATGGTGATCTCACTAGTATCCTGTGAAGAACCATCAAGGATGCTTTTTATCGTTCCAACCATTAACACCACTGAGGTCACAAGACCTACCATCAAGGGTGAAGACAAGTCACCATTCCCCCCCTAGTCAGTGATATGTCCCACACTTCCTTGGAAGGCCTGGGCCAAATGACAAAGCTTTGCACAAGAAACTCGGGAACTGTGCTGGAAAAAGCAGACACTGAGTGGGCTTAAGGCTCCTTGTGTATGGAAGGATCCACTGTCCATGCAGACAGCAACAAGGCAGGACACTTGGCACATCAGGGCACTGCTCTAATTTTTACCTTTCATTCATTCAACCTCCCCATAACTGCTCCAAAAGAACACAGCTTTGGGTGTGCTTCATTAAAAACACAGTAAAGGCAGTTTAAGAGCCACTGAATTCTTTATGGTCAGTTTAATAAACTCATCATACCACAAAAAATCAGTTTATAAGGCCATTTATCACGTGTACTACACAGTAAACGAGACCTTGCCCACAGCTCCCCCAAGTCAGTCCCAAGGATGACTGGGAACGTGATACCTCAGACTCAGCAGAGACATTAGAATAAACATTTCCAATAAGGGCTCGAGCTAGCCCCTTCGGTTTCCTCCCTAGAAAAGGCTCAGTCTATAGCAAAAGGTGCTTAGAAAACAGAAGTCACTAGAAATGACAAAAGGGGCAACAGCATTTTCTACACATTAAAAGTAAAGGGATCACTGGCTAGTCCTGGCATTTCCTCTGTATGATAAGGGAGGAAGCCAGCCTTCTAACCCAGCTATCTGGGCACATGGCAAATGGCTAGGAGCCTGAACACTGCATTTCATGTGGATAAAGCTGAAGAGAGAATGGACAAGCTTTTCTTTACGAGGAAGGTGTTTTAATTAACTGGCTTAACGGATTAAGCAAACAGCTGCTCAACAGCCAAGAAGAATCCTTTGATTTTCGTAACTCCCCCTTCATAACTCCTTTGGGCTAAGATGATTTTACCTGTGTGAAGTACTCAACAGTTCTTGACCTTCATGAAAGTGGACAGAGGAAAACCACAACTTTCCCATTTTTTCTAACCACATGGGTTATAGCAAGTACAGATTAAAACCTATTCTGGCTTAACTAGAACACCAGGAAAGACACCCTGGGAATTAGGGCACAGCAATTCTTTATACAAGAGAACCAGGAGGGACCTCCCTGGCGGTTCAGTGGTTAAGACGCCGCGCTTCCACTGCAGGGGGTGCGGGTTTGACCCGTGGTCGGGGAACTAGGAGCCTGCATGCCACATGGCACAGCCAAAAAAAAAAAGAGAGAGAGAACCAGGAGACAGTCAATTGTATTTAACCTTTTCTAGGTGGTTTTGCCACAAATTCATACAAAACAAGAACCCAAACTCTCTCTCTTCACTGCCTATGACATGACTAGAAGTTCTTTGCTGCTGCCCAATCCAGTATGACAAGGGGCCAGAGATCCTGATCAATTTGGAAAGAGGCACATGGGGGAAGAAATAGGGGCTTGGCCTCTGAAAGGGCATCAGGCAAACACGCAGCCCTTAGTAGTTGTGTCGGGTTATTTCTGTTCACCTTCCATGACTACATGAGGAAGAGGGGTGTCTGACCATCTGAAATCCTCACCTTATCACGAAAGTTTAAGACAGTGACGAGAAGTTCTTCAAACAAGCAAACAGTACTCTGGGCTCTGGAGACCAGAATGTTTTTTTAAAGGGAAAAAATGTTCCAAAGCAAAGCGAAAAGTTTAGTGCTTCAAAGACCCTGCCCCTGAACATTCTCTTTCAATACTCTAGAACGTACGCCATATTCTACAGTAAGGCTTTTAAAATAAAGGTGGGAGGAGAATCTGCCACTGCCACTTGATCCATTCTTTGGGTGTGATTTTGATGTCCCCTAGTTATAAACTTCCTGGTTTCTGATGTGATCTGCAGAAAAAGGTGGTATAAACCTGAAATGGATGAAGACAAAGCTAAATAAAGAGGGATGAGAAAAAGTAATAAGGATTAGTCACACCTCTATCGACTAACTCTGATGATCAGCCTTGGTAGTAATGGTTAGCTGATGCCTGTTTGAATCCCATCAGATTCTTGAAGTAGGCTGTGTTAAACCATGTACTAAACAATACTTATTTGTCCCAGATTTCTACTCATTCCCAGTGACAGTATTTAATACACTTGTGTTTCCCCAAGTGCTTGGTTAAGTAATGATATTTGTGATATGACTGGACCCTAGATTTATATTACAGTTTCAAGAAGAGACAACCAGTGTGTGTAATGTTTTGTCCTCTAGAAAGCAGAGGTCCTAGAGAGATCAGAGGAGTTTTCTCTCTTCAAAATAAATCTGTAACTTAACTGCATTTATCCTGAAATAACTGCATAGCAAAGTGATATATATATATTTAAATGCCCATATTACCTGACATTTTAAGTTGCAGTGACTACATGCAAGCCAAAATAAAAGACTGGCCATTAAGTTCATTGCTTTAAGTTTGTGACTTCTGCAAACCTTATATCACTAAATAGTAACTGCAGTGCAAAAGCTCTCTGGTTCTAATGGGGTTCTAAGGTGAGGACCTAGATGTGCAGGAAAGGTTAGTAATGTATTTTATTTTACAGGACTAATTACTTAGTTACCACAATCTTTTTTACTTAAACTTGTACATGCTAAATGCAGTCCCTGCATCTCTACTTAGTTCTTTTCACTTTTTTCTATTCTTTAAAAAATTAAAATAAAACCTTGGAATATTTCAAGGGCTTAAGGCTCTCAGATGCTGAGAGTGACCAAAGATAACTTAAGACATGAAAACAAAACTTCACAAACAATAGCATTGCTTACATCCTCCACTATATGTATCTGCACAAAAATACCACAGCTGATGACAAGATGCCCAGGAGAATTTGGACTGAAAATTTTTACCAATAAAAGGAGTGATTTCAAAAATAGAGATGTACAAAACTACTTTCACACAATGTTTTTCCATTCTGTTCCCAGTCCTTCCCCTATAATACTTGATGGCTACTAAAAGACAAGTTGATCTTGGGTATAAAAAAAGTCAAAAGTTCTCTTCACTTAAGCTTTGGTCAACAGAAGAAAGTAAGAACTTTAACATGGTGATTTTCAGATTTGCTCTTTGGTCAAGCAGTATAAAGCTCGCTGAAAGCAATCCCCTTACTTGGTATGAAAACAGTGTCAAAATAGAGGATCCCAGGTTAACAAAAAATAAGTGTTCAGAATTTCTCAGGGAAAAAATAAGGGGTAATGGAAGGAGATGGAGCCCCTAAAAGCCCCAGATGCCGGGTTAGAACTGCATTAGGACATCAAGAATAAAAGAGAAGTATCACTCAGAGTGATATTTAAATGGGTCATCTTCTAAAAAGGGTAAGTTAATAAACTTTAATCCTTAAATTAGGAACATGACAAATGATTTCTGAGCGGAGATTTACCAACATTCTCCTTTATCAGTTGAAACCCTAATATGGACCCAAACCCAGGCAGAGGCTGTCATAATTTTGAGAAGTAGAAAGCAGTCAGAAGGAAACCACAGACATTCTACAAGGAGCAATCACCCCTTTCCCCACCACCCCTGCCCTCACCCATGCAGGAGGGCGTATCACTCTGCGGAGCAGCTTTGTACACAGAAGAGTGCGGTGTGAGTCGGCTTCGGCACCGAGGTCTGACCAGAGAGGGGATGTGGGTGCTTTTAAAACCATTTAAACAGGGGGTGGGAGTGTTAGATTCCAGCTTGGGAAGAACCCAGAAACTGGACATGCCCTTAGATGGTGACCATTACGAAGAAACATTTGATGATGAAAGAAGATATCATCTGGTGACCAGAACAAAATGGAGTAAGACCAAGCCTTGGAGGCTCCTGGCCAGGGAGGGATATACAATGACAGGGAATTTCAGCAATGTTAGTGTTTACTACGTTTCTTAAATGGCTAAACTTAAGACACATTAAAACGCTTTGGTTGATTACGTGACTGGTTAAACAAGGATTCCAAGGCTGGCAACCTCTGAGACCTGGACTGGAAGTAAGTGGAAGGCACTTGCTCCCCAGGAAGGAGGGCCAGGTGAGTCTCGAGGCTGTAGTGCCAGGGCCAGCAGGAGCTTTGGATGGGCCCACGTCTGTGAGGCGGCTGGGAGAGGAAAATGGCCTGCGTGGTTAGCCAGAGACAGGGTAGGGTCAGTGTGATTTCACAAGTAGAATAGTTATAAAATAAAACATTTTTTTAATGGACAAAAAAGCAAAGTGAGTCACCTCTTTTTTTAAAGGTGATGTAGCAAAGGAAGGATGTGAAGCAGTTTTTCACTATTTACAAAGTATCATTTAGAGTGGAGGTGGCCACCGTCAGTAGTTGAGGAAATCTCTTGCACAAGAAGTGTGGTTCCTGCAACTGGACTGGAAAGGCCACACACTCCCCTGGGTGAGGGAGAGTTCCTTTAGGGGAGCACCAAAAGGCTCAGTCTTCTGTTTCTTCATATGTAGTCTCGTCAAAGGGCCTGTCCAATAGAGGTACTGACCGATGACGGGAATACTTCAGGTGCAATAGGTCCCCAACTTCATCTATCTCCTTTAAAGCCTAAAATATACAAGACAGAGCAGAGGTTAGTCAGAGCCAGGAGGAGGAAGACACACTTGGTGCTTTATTTTTCTAAAAACAGTCATGGCGAGATTATCCTGTGGTGGGACCATGTCCAGTGCATTTACTCTGAGCAGACTAGAGTCTAGCAACGGAAAGAGCTGCTTTTTGAGCAAGGACATCAGGCTGAACACGGAGAACAGGTTGTGAAGAGCAGGGATGCAGAATAAAGGGTATAATTCATCAAAATAGGACATGCTTGGACTTCCCTGGTGACACAGTGGTTAAGAATCCACCTGCCAATGCAGGGGACACAGGTTCAAGCCCTGGTCTGGGAAGATCCCACATGCCGCGGAGCAACTAAGCCCGTGTGCCACAACTACTGAGCCTGTGATCTAGAGCCCAAGAGCCACAAGTACTGAGCTCGTGAGACACAACTACTGAAGCCCGCATGCCTAGAGCTGGTGCTCCACAACAAGGGAAGCCACCACAATGAGAAGCCCACGCACCGCAACAAAGAGTAGGCCCCGCCTGCCACAACTAGAGAAAGCCCACGCGCAGCAACAAAGACCCAACGCAACCATAAATAAATAAATAATAAATAAATAAATATTTTTAAAAAAGAGAAAGAGCATTTCAATATTTTTAAAAAATATATGACATGCTTGGAAGAAGAAGGAATATGTATCCTGAATTTGCCAGGCTGGCTATAATTTGTCATTTCTCCTTTTACCCTCCAGTACTTGCTCTTTCTGTTATCACACTACCAAAAAAGTGATGAGAAGTCTGCACTGGGATGCTTCCTAGATCCAAGATGAAGAGAGTCCCCAAAGTGGGCTGCTGTGCAGACTTAGTAAGAAAAAGTGGAAGCCAGCAAGGAAAGAAACAGAGCCAGCATTTAAACTCAGGTTTGATTTTAAACGCCCAGATCCTACCATTGAGAGATCAGCTTGTCTTTCCATCAAAACTCTATCGCAGTATAACTTTCTTTTCTATAAAACTTGCTCTTTTATTTTTCAAATATGTTTCTTACAAAAATTAAAACACTAAGGCAAGTGATGAAAAGTCTCTTCCTGATTGCAATACTAGCCCTACCTGGTAATCTGCGTATGGTTTCTTTTGTTTTTTTGGGTTTTTTTTTTTTGCGGTACGTGGGCCTTTCACCGCTGCGGCCTCTCCCGCTGTGGCCTCTCCCGCTGCGGAGCACAGGCTCTGGACGCGCAGGCTCAGGGGCCATGGCTCATGGGCCCAGCCGCTCCACGGCACGTGGGATCCTCCCGGACCGGGGCACAAACCCTCGCCCCCTGCATCGGCAGGCAGACTCTCAACCACTGCGCCACCAGGGAAGCCTTGTGTATGGTTTCTTATACGTACTTAAAAACAAACAAACAAAACCCAACTCCTGGTTGAAGTATACATACATACAGCAAAGTACACAAATCATAGTTCACACAGTTAACTTTCCAAAAAGCAGCACACAGAGAGTCGGAATAGAGAATGACAATATAAGAAAGGGATATGTCTTCAGAATTTCTTAGAAAATATTTAATGGAAGGACAAGGAAATTCCAAGCCTGATACCTCTCAGAGAAATCCATGGAAGATAGCAAAAATTTTGGAATCCTAGATCCTAAGGCTTTCTAATAAAAGCACCTGGCTCAGGTCACAGAATGCATTTTCAGATCATGGCAGCTCTCCAGCCCTGTTATTCACTCCCCAAGCACATGTGGATGTTGCCTAGTGGGTCTAATAGGCCTCAGCTCTGGAGACAATGGCTCTATCTAGGACACCAACTCATTAGACTAAGAAAGGGTAATGTGGGCAGTAGAAGCCCTATTGCCTAAGTGTGACTCTCCAAATTTCCATCACATCATATAAATCTTCTGTGTACTCTCATGGTTGTAATTCCATATGAAAATGTACATCTTCTAGTTCAGAAAAGGGAATCAGTTGATTATCAGTAAATAGACACATATACCTGTTCCTAAATTTAACTTTTAAAAAATCAGTGTTTGTAGAGAGGAAAAAGAAACACCAACAAATAGTATTCCTTATTTATTCTAGCATAAGAAAAAAATACTCTTCACTCCAAATGTGAAAACTATAAAAAGCAAATAAGAGCTGGACTTCAATATGCTATCAGAACAGTGGTACCTTTGAGAAGAGGTTTAATTAAAAGTTCCGTATGGAAACAATTTAAGATTGAATTTCAGCTGAGCAAACCCATTAACTGTTTATTCCCCTGACCTCTGATACAGGATTTATTAATTTAAAACAATACATGACTTACTAAGATCACAAAGTAAAGGATATTCAGAAGAACATGATATTTTTCATTAATTAAAAAAGAAAATGAACAGAGACAGAAAAAAAGCCACAGTAGCCCAAAGGGATCTAGATAACAAGATTATGACTGATACCATACCAAATATCTCAGATGAATGGGTTTTATTTATATCAAAGGTAAAATTATGCGACTTCCCTGGTAGTCCAGTGGTTAAGACTCTGTGCTTCCAATGCAGGGTGCCCAAGTTCAATCCCTGGACGGGGAACTAGATCCCACATGCCACACCTAAAAGAGCCCACATGCTGCAACTAAACATCCCGTATGCCGCAACAAAGATGCTGTGTGCCGCAACTAAAGACTCGGTGCAGCCAAATAAATATTAAAAAGAAAAAAAAGAGATAAAATTGTAACTAGAAACTGCTGGTCATGATGTGGGGTTACCTGGTTAGATTAGGAATAATGAAGCATTACAAGTACCAACTGTTGACAAATAGTCTACACTTACACTGAACCTCCAGATCACAGGGTAAGATGGGTTCTTAGGGAAAAAACGTTAATTTAGGGTTGAGTATGGCCCTTGAATAAGAGAATATTCTAGGATAGTTGTGCATCCCTGAGCTAATAAGCTTGCTCTTCTTCTTTTAAAAAATAATAGCTTTATTGAGATACAGTTCACATGCCAAAAAATTCACCTTTTTAAAAGTTTACAATTCACTGCTTCTGAGTATATTCACAGAGTTGTACAACTTTCATCACTATCTAATTTTAAAGCATAATCACCTCAAAAAATAAACCCCATACTCATATCCTCATTCCTCCTTTCCCAGCAACCAGCAATCTATTTTCTGGCCCAATGAATTTGTTTATTTCAGACATTTCATATAAATGTGGTCTTCTGTGTCTTCTTTCACTTAGCATAATGTTTTCAAGGCTCATCCATGTTGTAAGGGTACAAATTCATTCGTTTGCATGTGGTTATCCAGCTGTCCAGAACCACTGGTTGAAGAGACTATACTTTCCCCATTAACTAGTCTCAGCCCCTTGTTGAAAATCAATTAGCCATAGATGTTTGGGTTTATTTCTTGACTCTTAATTCTATTCCATTGGTCTATAAGTCTATCTTTATGCTAGTACTCTGCTGTTTCAATTACTGTAGCTTTTTTTTTTTTTTTTTGCGGTACGCGGGCCTCTCACTGTTGTGGCCTCTCCCGTTGCGGAGCGCAGGCTCCGGACGCGCAGGCTCAGTGGCCATGGCTCACGGGCCTAGCTGCTCCGTGGCATGTGGAATCTTCCCAGACCGGGGCACGAACCCGTGTCCCCTGCATTGGCAGGTGGACTCTCAACCGCTGCACCACCAGGGAAGCCCCCCAATTACTGTAGCTTTGATGTAAGTTTTAAAATCAGGAAATTTGAGTCCCCCAACTTCTATTTTCTTTTTCAACATTGTTTTGGCTATCTGGGGCCCCCTATAATTCCATATGAATTTGATGATCAGCTTTTCTACTTCTGCAAAAAAAAAAAAAAAGCCATTGTAATTTTGATAGGGATTGCAATGGATCTACAGATCTTGCTGTACTCCATATTAACAATATTAAATCTTCCAGCCCATGAACACAGGGTATCTTTCCATTTATTTAAATCTTCTTTCATTTCTTTCAGCAATGTTTCATAGCAATATGCAAGTCTTTCACTTCCCCTGGTTAAATTTATTCCTAGTTAGTATATTCTTTTGAATGCTCTCGTAAATGAAATATTAATTACCTTTTCATGTGTTCATTGCCGGTGTATAGAAATACACTAATTTTTGTGTCTTTTACTCTGCAATTTTGCTGAATATATTTATTAGCTCTAGCAGATTAGTTTTTTGTGTGTGAATTGTATAGCATTTTCTATATACAGAATCATGTCATGGGGCCCATTAATAAATGAAAGTTCATTTTTATCTCATAATGTTCACGTTTACTTCCATAAAAAAATCATAAGAAAAAATGACTTCAACAAATCTGTGGTTTCAAAAAATGCACTTTATGCTTAAAAAAAACCTAATTGGAAGGCAAAGTCAAATAATCCTGCAAGTGGATCTTATGAGAAAAATATTAGCACTCTAAACTGGTAAACACGTTTGTTGGCAACAAAAATCTAACAAGATATACTGGTTACATTTAAATTATTTCTCTTTTTTAAAAAAATTATTTATTTATTTGGCTGGGCCAGGTCTTTAGTTGTGGCATGCAGGACCTTCACTGCAACATGTGGGCTCTTAGTTGTGGCATGCTGGATCTAGTTCCCTGACCAGGGATTGAACCCGGGCCCCCTGCATTGGGAGTGTGGGGTCTTCACCGCTGGACCACCAGGGAAGTCCCTAAATGATTTCTTGAATGTGTACAGTTATCAGGAGTAAAAACTGTTAGAAAATACAGTGAATTACTATAGCCATTGCATTTAATGACACAGATATTTTTTAAAAGGTGTGCTGAAACTCCTAAACACCCAAATAAAGTAGAGTGGAAGAAAAGTTGATATTGCTGGGTTAAAAAATAATCAATGAAGAAATTCACCAGTAAGATTTTTGAGTAAAGGGAAAATCTATTGGAAAAAATCCGAAAGGTATAGTCAAAATAAAAAAGAAGAAAACAAAGATACAGTATCAATAAACTGAATTCAATTTCAGTGTCAGAAGATTAAGAATATACTCATACTGGTAGAAGTTTTGCTATGAAGAAATAGGGAAGAAAAATCAAAATCTTTAGCAGTTAAGAAAATTAAAATGTCAATTAAACTTCTAAAAACATGCATTCATAATATTCTTTAAGATTAGCAGCTCTCCAATGAATTAATATTCTGATATTTCTATCAACTAATTTTATGCAAATATGTTCTAGAGCTCTATAAACTCTCAGAAAGTAATACTTATGTAATGTAAAGTCTGAAATCTTGAAGATGTTGGAGACAAGATGGTGGAATAGAAGGACTTGAGTTCACCCCCTCTCACGAAAACACCAAAATCACAAGTGACTGCTGAACAATCATTGACAAAAAACACTGGAACCTGCTAAAAAAGATATTCTACATCCAAAGACAAAGAAAAGGCCACAGTGAGATGGTAGGATGGGTGCATTCACTATATAATCAAATCCCATACCCACCGGGTGGGTGACCCACAAACTGGAAAATAATTACATGGTAGAGGTTCTCCCACAGGAATGAGAGTTCTGAGCCCCACATCAGGCATCCCAGCCTGAGGGTCCGGCATCGGAAGGAGGAGCCCCCAGCGCATCTGGCTTTGAAGGCCAGTGGGGCTTGATTGCAGGAACTCCACATGACTGAGGGAAACAGAAACTCCACTCTTGGAAGGCACACACAAGGTCTCATGAGAACCAGGACCCAGGGGAAAAAGCAGTGACTACATAGGAGCCAGGGCCAGACCTACATGCTGGTCTCAGAGAGTCGCTTGGGGAGGTGGGGGGGCGGATGTGGCGCACTCTGGGGAGAAGGACACTGGTGGTGGAAGTACTGGGGAGTACTCATTGGCATGAGCTCTCTGGGAGTCTGCCATTTTGACACCTAGACCTGGCCCTACCCAACAGCCTGTAGGGTCCAGTGCTGGGATGCCTCAGACCAAACAACCAATACAGCGAGAACACAGCCCCAACCATCAGCAGACAGGCTGCCTAAAGTCTTCCTGAGCCCACAGCCGCCTCTAAACACACCCCTTGACATGGCCCTGTCCACCAGAGGGACAAGACCCAGCTCTACCCATCAGTGGGCAGGCACCAGTCCCTCCCACCAGGAGGCCTGCACAAGCCTCTAGACCAGCCTCACCCACCAGGGGGCCGACACCAGAAGGAAGAGGAACTACAACCCTGCAGCCTGTGGAATGGAGACTGCAAACACAGAAAGTTAGACAAAATGAGACGGCAGAGGAATATGTTCCACAGAAGGAACAAGGTAAAAACCCCAGAAGAACAACTAAGTCAAGTGGAGATAGGCAATCTACCTGAAAAAGAATGGAGGCACAGACTGAGAAGGTACAAGAAATGTATTACAAAGAGCTAGAAGATATAAAGAACAAACAAACATAGTTGAACAAAACAATAACTGAAACGAAAAATACACTAGGAGGAATCTATAACAGAATAAATGAGGCAGAAGAATGGATAAGTGAGCTGGAAGACAGAATGGTGGAAATCACTGCAGCAGAACAGAATAAAGAAAAAAGAATGAAAAGAAATAAGGACAGTTTCAGAGACCTCTGGAACAACATTAAACACACCAACATTCGCATTACAGGGATCCCAGACGGAGAAGAGAGAGAGATAGGGCCTAAGAAAATACGTGAAGAGATAATAGCTAAAAACTTCCCTAACACGGGGAAAAAACAGTCACCCAACTCCAGGAAGTGCAGAGTCCCATACAGCATAAAACCAAGGAGGAACATGCTGAGACACGTATTAATCAAACTGACAAAAATTAAAGGCAAAGAGAAAATATTAAAAGCAACAAGGGAAAAGCAACAAATAACATACAAGGGAATCTCCATAAGGTTATAAGCTGATTTTTTCACCAGAAACTCTGCAGGGTAGAAGGAAGTGGCGCAATGTATTTAAAGTAATGAAAGGGAAAAACCTACAACCAAGAATACTCTACACAGCTAGGCTCTCATTCAGATTTGATGGAGAAATCAAAAGCTTTACAGACAAGCAAAAGGTGACAGAATTCAGCACCACCAAACCAGGTTTACAACAATTGCGTACGGAACTTCTTTAGGTTGAAAAGAAAAGGCCACAATTAGAAACAAGAAAATTACAAATGGGAAAGCTCACTGGTAAAGGCAAACATACAGTAAAGGTAGGAAATCATCCACACACAAATACGACATCAAAACCAACAATCGTGAGGAGAGTACAAATGCAGGATATCGGAAATGCATTTGAAATTGAGACCAGCAACTTAAAACAATCTTGCATATAGACAGACTGCTATATCAAAACCTCATGGTAACTGCAAATCAAAAATCTACAATAGGTACACACAAACAAAAAAGAAAGGAATCCAAACACAACACTAAAGATAGTCATCAAATAACAAGAGAACAGAAGAGGAAGGGAAGAAAAAAGACCTATGAAAATAAATCCAAAACAATTAACATAATGGTAATAAAAACATACATATAGATAATTACCTTAAATGTAAATGGATTAAATGTTCCAACCAAAAGACACAGACTGGATGAATGGATACAAAAACAATACTCGTATACATGTTGTCTACAAGAGACCCACTTCAGATCTAGGGATGTATACAGAGTGAAAGTGAGGGGATGGAAAAAGGTATTCCATACAAATGGAATTCAAAAGAAAGCTGGAGTAGCAATACTCATATCAGACAAAATAGACTTTAAAATAAAGACTGTTACAAGAGACAAAGAAGGACACTACATAATAATCAAGGGATCAATCAAAGAAGATATAACAATTAGAAATATATATGCACCCAACATAGGTGCACCCCAGTATATAAGGCAAATGTTAACAGCCATAAAAGGGGAAGTCAACAATAACAAGATAATAGTGGGGGAACTTTAACACCCCACTTACATCAATGAACAGATCATCCAGACAAAAAAATCAATAAGGAAACACAGGCCTTAAATGCACTGGATTTGATGGCCTTAATTGATATTTATAGAGCATTCCACCTGAAAGCAGCAGAATACACATTCTTTTCAGGGTGCACATGGAACATTTCTCCAGGATAGATCACATGCTGGACCACAAAGCAAGCCTCAGTAAATTTAAGAAAACTGAAATCAAAGTATCTTTTCCGACCACAATGCTATGAGATTAGAAGTCAATTACAAGAAAAAAAACTGTAAAAAACACAAAAAAATTGGAGGCTAAACTATATGCTACTAAACAAGCAATGGATCACTGAAGAAATCAAAGAGGAAATCAAAAAATACTTAGAGACAAATGAAAACATGATGATCCAAAACCTATGGGACACAGCAAAAGCAGTTCTAAGAGGGAACTTTATAGCAATACAAGCTTACCTCAGAAAATAAGAAAAATCCCAAAGAAACAACCTAACCTAACACCTAAAGCAACTAGAGAAAGAACAAACAAAACCCTAAGTTAGTAGAAGAAATCATAAAGATCAGAGCAGAAATAAATGAAATACAGACCAAAAAAATAGAAAAGATCAATGAAACTAAAAGCTGGTTCTTTGAAAAGATAAACAAAATTGATAAACCTTTAGACAGACTCATCAAGAAGAAAGGGAGAGGAGGCAAATCAATAAAATTAGAAATGAAAAGGGAGAAGTTACAACTCACACCACAGAAATACAAAGGACCATAAGAGACTGCTACAAGCAACTATATGCCAATAAAATGACAACCTAAAATAAATGGACAAATTCCTGGAAAGGTACAATCTCCCAAGACGGATTCAGGAAGAAACAGAAAATATGAACTGACCAATCACAAGTACTGAAATTGAAACTGTGGTTAAAAAACTCCCAACAGGGACTTCTCTGGTGGTCCAGTGTTGAGACTCCGCACTTCCAATGCAGGGGGTGTGGGTTCGATCCCTGGTCGGGGAACTAGGATCTCACATGCCATGCAGCGTGGCCAAAAAATAAATAAAAATACTTTGTGTGTGTGTGTGTGTCTGTGTGTGTATAAAAACTCCCAACAAACAGAAGTTCAAGACCAGATGGCTTTGCAGGTGAATTCTATCAAACATTTAGAGAAGAGTTAACACCTATCCTTCTGAAACTATTCCCCAGAACTGCAAAGTAAGGAACACTCCCTAACCCATTCTATAAGGCCACTATCACCCTGATACCAAAACTACACAACAATACCACAATGGAAGAACATTACAGGCCAGTAACACTGATGAACATGGTCGCAAAAATCCTCAACAAAATACTAGCAAACTGAATCAATGATACATTAAAAGGATCATATACCATGACCAAGTGAGATTTATCCCAGGGATACAACAATTTTTCAATGTCCGCAAGTCAATCAGTGTGATACACCACATTAACAAATTGAAGAATAAAAACTATATGATCATCTCAATAGATACAGAATTTTGACAAAATTCAACACCCATTTATTTATTTATTTATTTTTATTTTATTTTTTTTGTGGTACGCGGGCCTCTCACTGTTGTGGCCTCTCCCGTTGTGGAGCACAGGCTCCGGATGCGCAGGCTCAGCAGCCATGGCTCACGGGCCCAGCCACTCCGCGGCATATGGGATCCTCCCAGACCGGGGCACGAACCCGTATCCCCTGCATCGGCAGGCGGACTCTCAACCACTGCGCCACCAGGGAGGCCCCAACACCCATTTATGATAAAAACTCTCCAGAAAGTGAGCATAGAGAGAACCTACTTCTGGGAGTTGCCTGGTGGCCTAGTGGTTAGGATTCAGTGCTGTCACTGCAGTGGCCTGGGCTTGATCCCTGGTTGGGGAACTGAGATCCCATGAGCCACACAGTGCAGCCAAAGGAAAAGGGAACCTACCTCAACATAGTAAAGCCCATATATGACAAACCCACAGCTAACACCATACTCAATGGTGAAAAGTTGAAAGCATTTCCTCTAAGATCAGTAAAAAGACAATGATGTCCACTCTTGCCACTTTTATTCAACATAGTTTTGGAAGTCCTAGACACAGAAACCAGAGAAGAAAACGAAATAAAAGAAATACAAATTGGAAAAGAAGTAAAACTGTCACTGTTTGCAGATGACATGATACTATACATAGAAAATCCTAAAGATGTTACCAGAAAACTACTAGAGCTCATCAATGTATTTGGTAAGTTGCAGGATACAAAACTAATACACAGAAATCTCTTGCATTCCTATACACTAACACCAAAAGATCAGAAAGAGAAATTAAGGAAACAATCCCATTTGCCGTCACATCAAAAAGAATAAAATACCTAGGAATAAACCTACCTACGGAGGCAGAAGACCTGTACTCTGAAAACTATGTGACGCTGATGAAAGAAATCAAAGATGACACAGACAGATGGAAAGATAAACCATGTTCTTGGATTGGAAGAATCAATATTGTCAAAATGACTATACTACCCAAGGCAATCTACAGATTCAATGCAATCCCTATCAAATCACCAAGGGCATTTTTTGCAGATCTAGAACAAAAAATCTTAAAATTTGTATGGAGACATAAAAGACTCTGAATAGGCAAAGCAATCCTGAGAAAGAAAAATGGACCTGGAGGAATCAGGCTATACTGACTTCAGACTACACGATAAAAGCTACAGTAATCAAAACAGCATGGTATGGGCACAAAGACAGACTTATAGATCAACGGAACAGGATAGAAAGCCCAGAAATAAACCCACGCACCTATGGTCAATTAATCTGTGACAAAGGAGGCAAGGATATACAATGGAGAAAAGACAATCTCTTCAATAAGTGGTGCTGGGAAAACTGGATAGTTACATGTAAAAGAATGAAATCAGAACATTCTCTAACACCATATACAAAAAAACCCTCAAAATGGATTAAAGACCTAAATGTAAGGCCAGATACTATAAAATTCTTAGAGGAAAACATAGGCAGAACACTCTTTGACATAAATTGCAGCAATATTTTTTTGGATCCACCTCCTAGAGTATTGAAAATAAAAACAAAAATAAACAAATGGGATCTAATTAAACTTAAAAGCTTCTGCACAGCAAAGGAAACCATGATCAAACAAAGAGACAGGACTTCCCTGGTGGCACAGTGGTTAAGAATCCACTTGCAAATGCAGGGGACATGGGTTCGACCTCTGGTCTGGGGAGATCCCACATGTGGCAGAGCAACTAAGCCCATGCGCCACAACTACTGAGCCTACACTCTAGAACCTGGGAGCCACAACTACCAAGCCCATGTGCCACAACTACTGAAGCCCATGTGACCTAGAGCCCACGTACTGCAACTACTGAGCCCATGCGCTACAACTACTGAAGCCCGCATGCCTAGAGCCCATGCACTGCAACAAGAGAAGCCACCGCAATGAGAAGCCCATGCACCGCCATGAAGAGTAGACCCCGCTCGCCGCTAAGTAGAGAAAGGCCATGTGCAGCAACGAAGACCCAACGCAGCCAAATAAATAAATAAATAAACAAAGAGCCCAGAGAATGGGAGAAAATATTTGCAAGTGATGCGACTGACAAGGGATTAATTTCCAAAATATACGAATGGCTCGTGCAGCTCAATATCACAAAAACAAACAATCCAATCAAAAAATAGGCAAAGATCTACACAGACAATTCCCCAAAGAAGACAGAGAGAGGGCCAAAAAGCATATGAAAAGATGCTTAACATCACTAATTATTAGAGAAAAGCAAATCAAAACTACAGTGAGGTATCACCTCACACCGGTCAGAATGGCCATCATCAAAAAGTCTACTAACGGGGCTTCCTTGGTGGCGCAGTGGTTAAGAATCCACCTGCCAATGCAAAGGACACAGGTTCGAGCCCTGGTCTGGGAAGATCCCACATGCCACAGAGCAACTAAGCCCATGCGCCACAACTACTGAGCCTGTGCTCTAGAGCCTGCGAGCCACAACTACTGAAGCCCACGCACCTAGAGCCTGTGCTCCACAATGAGAGAAGCCACCGCAACGAGAAGCCCACGCACTGCAACGAAGAGTAGCCCCTGCTCACCGCAACTAGAGAAAGCCCAGGTGCATCAATGAAGACCCAATGCAGCCAAAAATAAATTAAAAAAAAAAAAAAAAGACAGTGGGCCAGACTTGACTAGACATCATGGTACTCTTCACCACTGCACACACTTCAAAAAAAAAAAGTCTACAAAGTTTACAAACAATAAATGCCAGAGAGGGTGTGGAGAAAAGAACCCTCCTACACTCTTGGTGGGAATGTAAGTTGGTGCAGCCACTGTGGAAAACGGTATGGAGGCTCCTCAGAAAACTAAAACTAAAACTACCATATGATCCAGCAGTCCCACTCCTGGGTATATATCCAGACAAAACTAAAATTAAAGAAGATGCATGCACCCCTATGTTCCTAGCAGCACTATTTACAATAGCCAAGACATGGAAACAACCTAAATGTCCATCAACAGAGGAATGGATAAAGAAGATGTGGTAATAATATATACAATGGAACATCACTCAGCCATAAAAAAGAATGAAATGCTGCCATTTGCAGCAACATGGATGGACCTAGTGATTATCATACTAAGTGAAGTCAGACAGAGAAAGAGAAATATCATATGATAACATTTATATGTGGAAGCTAAAGAAATGATACAAATGAACTTATTTACAAAACAGGAATGGACTCACAGACTTAGAGAACGAACTTATGATTACCAAAGGGGAAAGGTGGGGGTGCGGGATAAATTAGGAGTTTGGGATGAACATATACACACGACTATATATAAAATAGATAACAGGGACCTACTGTATAGCTCAGGGAACTCTACTCACTCCTCTGTAATAACCTATATGGGAAAAGAATCTGAAAAAGAATAGATATATGTATATGTATAAACTGAATCACTGTTGTACACTTGAAACTAACACAACATTGTAAATCAACTATACTCCAATATAAAATAAAAATTTAAAAAAAAATCAAGATACTGGTGAGTAGATACCTAAATCAATGCAAGAGAACAGACTTTTCAGAAATGAATTTACACAATATATTCAACTGATTTTTGACAAAGTTGTTAAGGAAAACACATGGAGGAATGATAGCCTTTTTTCAAAAAATGATGCTGAATATGAATAATAGCCTAAAAGACCTCTAAAAACTTGATAATATGAAAATAAAAGATAAACAATGAAACTTGAACATAAACTTGTACAGATACTTTATCACAGAAGATACACAGATGGCAACTGAGCACATTAAAAAAAAAGGTTCAACAACATTTGTGATTAGGGAAGTACAATCTAAAGTCATCATGTTATCCAATATACATATTAGAGGGACTAGAATTTAAAAGTATAATGGACGCAGCTTCGATCCCTGGTCCAGGTACTAAGATCCCACATGCTGCAGAGCAACTAAGCTCAGATGCCACAACTAGAGAGAAGCCTGTGCACTGCAGCGGAGGATCCCGCATGCCATAACGAAGATCCCGCGTGCCGCAACTAAGACCCGACGTGGCCAAAAATAAAATAAATATTTTTTAAAAATTAAAAAGCCAATCCTAATTCAGAGAGAAATAAGAAAAACATTAGAAATATTGATATTGATATGAAGGTGTGTTTTTCTAAAATATGTGGGATTCCACTGACGTGGTGTTCGTTGGAAAATCCATATCCAAATCAAAAAGTTAGAATAGCAAAATAAACCAACAGAAGGATAAGAAAAAATTCAAAAGGGAAAAATACACTAGAAATTCTAAAAAAGAAAAATTAAATAAAAAATGCTTAAAAAAAGTCTGAAGTCTCAGGTGTGAAATAAGAGCGTATTAAGAGAATATCAAGAGATGAGAACATATTAAGAGACCATAAATGATTACATTCAGTAATAATTATGAGCTCCTACTATGTGCCTGGCACTGTGGTAGGTCCTGGGGACACAGAATGAGAAAAATAGACTTAGTCCCCCCTAAAGATTTATCTAATGGTAAAGATTGCCATTAAATAATTACAGGTGTAAAGAATTTCCTAGGGGAGAGTCCTAGGATTTCCAGAAGTATCTAGCCAAGAGGGTTTGGGAAAACCCTTGAGCAAGTTTCTTTTAAGTGGAGATGTGAAGAATGAGTAGCAGTCAGCCAGGCAAAGGGGAGAGAAAGGTAAAGAGAGAAAGTGCCACAGACAGAACACCACACAAGAAAGCTCAGAGGAGAAACAGCTAGAGTAGAAAGAGAATGTAGAGCTGTAGAGATCATAATGAGAGAGAGTGGAACAAGATGAAGCCAGAAAACTCCCTAGAGCCCTGATCATGCAGGGTCTGGTGGGTGATGCTAACAGTTTTGTAATTTTTTGTAAATAGCAATGTATTAAAGCAGCATTGTGCACTCCCTCCTCTACTTCACCAGTAAATACCTCAGGTGCTCAAAGAACATCAGGACCAACAGATGATTAATTTCATCTGATATACAGGCCTTCTTAGTATAAGGTATATTTATATCAAAGTGAAAATGTCTACTTACAGTATCAAGCATTTCTTTGGTATGAGCTGCTGACAGGCAAAACCTGGCTCTGGACTCAATGATTGGGGTGGCAGGAAATCCTACCACAACTACACCGATATTCCGCTTTAGCATCTCCCGTCCAAAGGCGCTGCAGAGGGAAAACAAGAAAAGAAACCAGGAAGAATAATAAAGCACACAGTACAAAGGCCTGAATGATGTAAACTCTTGGGTGATACAGGCACTAGACAGTTCTATTAGGAATTTCTTCTAACTTCTATGAAAGTTAAAATTGACAGTTTACAAAGACTTCTTTTATTCAGTCCTAACGTGGTTTTCTCCCAAATGGTTTCCTTCAGAAAGGTGAAAGAATATTGTTGGCACAGACCAATTTTTAATAGGGCTTGCCTAAAGTAATTTGCAACTGTAGCCTTAAGGTGTCACTGACATGTAACAGTGGTTCAGAGGTTTCAAAATGAACTTGAGTTTAAAACCTGGTCCTTGAAATGTTAGGCTTGGCAGTTTAAAAAATTCTTAAGATTAAGGATGCAAAGGATCTGGACATCTTTCTGCTGGCAGAAAGGCCAAGCACTAGCCTTCCAGACCAGGCATTTTTTGGATAGACTTAAGTGTTGAGCTGCCTCTGTAATTCAGGGTTTCCTTTGGTGTTTGTGAGGCCAGCTCATCCCAGCCTTCAGATGACCACCCAGACCACACAGTTCTTGTTTAACCCCCTATCCCAAGCCAAACTCGTGGCATGTGACCTTACTCTACATCTGTATCTTGCCTAATTAACACAATTCTAACTTTCATGTAAATTTTGTTATTTACTAAATTATGTTATTCTTTGTCCTTTTCTCTTGTTGACCTACCTTATTCTTTTTTGACTTTTCCCTTAGCTGTTTAAAGCATTTGTTTGAGAATAAAAAATTCCACTCACGTTAGTAATAGCACCAGCTTTCCCCACTCCTAGTAACAGTACATCCTCTTCAATGTATTTCCTTTGTGTCAGGCCAAGTCCTGCATCTTTAGCACATGCTCCCCAACCGTCTAGTGCTTTATTCCAATTCTGCCTTACTCTCTCTAAATCTTAATTATAATGTACATAATCAGTTCCACCTGTATAGAATAAATTAGACACAGTCCTCTCTAAAGAAAGGGTTCTAGACTAAGTCAATCCTCCAGAACAGGTAACTTTTTGAGTTTATTTATGATGATAATTCCATTTAAAGAAGAATGAGGGAAATCCTACACCTCTGCTTTGGTGTAGGATGCCCTCATTTCCTCCATCTCCTCTGAAGGCAATAATGCCAACTGCCCATATGACTTCCTACTGGAAACTAAACTCCTCTTTTTCCCTCAGTGAGCACCCTTTCCCAATATCCTCCCTTCACTAACTTTGGAATCACCATACTTCCAGGTTCCTGATTTAATTTTCCCTCCTATATTCACTTTAATCAACATTTATTGAGTGCCAGGGGCTGTGGTGGGCGCTGGGGATTCAAAGATGAATAAAAATATTTGCTCCTTTAATGAGTTCCATTAAACCTGAGAAATGATCCTTACTCAATTTTATATTTACAATCCAGTCAAAACTCACAAATCTGAAAAGATGTGCCTTTTTTACTGAACCTATAAAAGCAGATGACTCCTTTATTTTATTTTTTAAATTAATTAATTAATTAATTAATTAATTAATTTTTTATGGCTGTGTTGGGTCTTTGTTGCTGCGCACGGGCTCTCTCTAGTTGCGGCAAGCGGGGGCTACTCTTCGTTGCGGTGCGCGGGCTCAGTACGTGGGCTTCTGTAGTTGTGGCACACGGGCTCAGCAGTTGTGGCTCGTGGGCTCTAGAGCACAGGCTCAGTAGTTGTGGCGCATGGGCTTAGTTGCTCCGTGGCATGTGGGATATTCCTGGACCAGGGCTCGAACCCGTGTCCTGCACTGGCAGGCAGATTCTTAACCACTGCACCACCAGGGAAGTCTGACTCCTTTATTTTATATCTCTGGTGCAATTTTGCACATAATTATTTTGCAAATAATTAGATTTGTCCACTTCATATCTGCTTTTCATATATATTTTGGTTTCGGTATACATCTGTACTTCTCAAATACATTGAAAGCTATTCCAGGGCAAAGATTTCCATTATACACGCCTTGCACAAGCCAGAGAGGCTGGTGTAAAGTCCACATCTGAACTCATGGCTCGCTGTTCCCCCTTGGACATTGCACTTCAGCTCCACTCACCTCCTGCTAGTCTTCCATCAGCTAAGTATGTTCCTGCATTGTGGCCTTTGCACAGAAGCTTCTTCCTCCAAGTGGCTAACCTGCTCAGCTAGTTCAAGCTCAGATGTCATCTTCCCTTACCCCTGAGGCTCTCCAGGGTGACCACCCCATCTAATACTGTAATCTGCCCACCCACAGTGCACTCTCAAACCCCATATCCTGCTCTGTTTTTTCCTATAGCCCTTAACACTTTCTGACATATTACATAATTTCCTTATTTATTACGTTTGTCTGACTCTTGCCCCAGTAGAGCATAAACTCCACAAGGACATGGATTTTTCTGTGTTTTGTTCACTGATCTATCTCAATCCCCCAGAAGAGTGCATTAAACTCAAATGTTTGTTTAAGGAAAGACTAACAAGTTAACATATTTTACAAATTGGAATCCACTTGTTTAATCTATGGCAGATCTAGCAAACAAAGATTAACATAATGAGGCCAAGGCAATTTTACCTAACAAAATATATAAGCCTGGTCTCACATCATGGTAAACTTTAAGTCTAATAAGAGGGCAATCTGTAATCTGCAAAAAGGTACCCAATTTTGGCTGGCATGTAGAGCATCAGAGGCACCACTGGAGAATCTTCATTTCCATAGATGATGAAGCCCATATTTTTCAGACGTCTCCTGAAATATCTGACGTTTTCAGCTAACTGCTGTATACACTCTTTGCCTGGAAAATAATGGGGAGGGAAACAAAATAATACTAAGAAAGAAGAAGTGGAAAAAGACAGCAATCTCCTCCATCTCTATTCTATCAATCAATTCTACGTTTTGTTTCTTCCTTTCCCATATAAAATATTTTTGCACAGTAAACTGTATGGAATATAAGTAGAAACAAATATATCTTGCATTTGTATTCTGTCATAGTAGGTGTTGATAGCAGATTTTATAGTAATGTACAAAACGAAGTTTAATGACCAGTATTTCCAAGGCACATTAGCATCTTTAAACATTTTCATTGATACTACCTCATTTAACACTCTACCACCCCTTTACAGTAGGTTGGATAATTATTATTTTCATTTTATATATTAGGAGACTCACAAAGGTTGTGACTGGCCTACAGTTACACAATAATGAGTGGCAAAGTTGACTAGAAGCTAGGCCTCTCAACTTCAATATTCATTCCAAAAACTGTGCTGCAAATAATTTTACACATAAGACCAGAGACAGAACCATCCAGAAGCCCATATTTTCCTCTTAAGAGTTTATGTTACCACTTCCCTAAAACGTCTACCAGACAGCAATAGCATACACATATAATAATGTAAAAATCATATTTTTAATACTACTTTGTTCATCTTCCCTAAAACACAAATGGATTAAGACACGCATTTCTCTAACTGCTGACTGACTAAATATTTGGCCTGGTTTTGACTTTATGGTAGGTCAATCTATGAACAGATGTCCAAAAACAATCATTCTGTAACAGACAGCAAGACATAAATTCAAAAGATCAGCTTGCAAAGGGCTAAGAACTGTTTTATGGTTTTCTAAATCACAAATACTCACAAATAAGAAAAGGCTGCAGTCATTTTCACATATATTAGAAAGCCAGCAAATTCATATTTTAAAAAATACAACCATATAGCTCAAAGGTAAGTTAATCAATTGCAAATACAGATGACTAACAAATGTCCTTAGAATCAAAACGCTAACATATCCATCATTGATGGGAAACTACTCTAGATAAGTTTGCTATAAATAACCCCAAATTAATACTCTATATGTAAATAATTTCAAGTTGACCAGAGAAGCACATACAAGCTTAGATTAGTTTAGTGTGAACACTGAAGAACATCACTTAAGTTATGACATACATCTTACACATATTAAAGCAGACATTAAGGTATGTTAAGTGTATGTTGACAACTGATGAGCCACGTACTCTAATTTTCCACTAGAAATACCAACACATGCTTACTCTACATTTAGAATAAGAGACTTCCACTTCCAGCCATGATAAAGTATAGGAACCAGATTTTCTTTCCTGTTTGTAAACAACAGAAAGCTGGACAGAGTATATTACAAAATGGTTTTCAGACATTGGGCCCCAGGCAGTGGAGGACTGTGCTGCTGGAGAGAAGGGAAAACAGAAGTGAGTCTCTGGATTGTCCCCATACCACCTGGAGACAGGTCCCGGGCTGCTCCAGGAGTGGGGACCTAGTCTTGTCAGTCGAAGACATCGGATTTTGGAGTTGGGGAGGCTAAGGTGGCTAGAATTTACTGGACACACAACAGGGGAGGAGGAAGGTGCACAGAGAGACCTTTGGGGGTCTACAGAAGAGCATTTGGCAAAGTGCTGATCTGAACACGTATGACAAGAAACTATGAGGGGCTGGAGAAAGCTCCAACAGAAAGCAGCAGACTGAACAATTCCCAGCACTCATAAAGTTGGGAATAGCTTCTATTTTCACCAACCAAAATGGAAAAACCTCAGAATCACACTAGTAGTGGAGCTAAATTAGCCCTAGACTAAAAGTTGCTCTGGCCCACCCTAACACCCCTTAAAAGCAAGTCTTAAAAGGATCCAATTGATACCAAGAACAAAGTCCAACATTATTACCTAAATGAATACAAAATGCAGCCCCTAGTAATGTAAAATTCACAATGTGTGACGTATAATAAAAAATTCTAGGCATTCAAAGAAACAGGAAAATATGACCCACCAACTAGGAGAAAGGTCTATCAATAGAAACAGACCAGAAATGACAGAATATTAGCAGACAAAGATACAAGAATGCTATTATAAATATACTCCATACATTCAGAAAAGTAGAGGAAACATGAGGAAGAGAGAAAGAAAATACATAAAAAGGGAACAACTGATACATGCAAAAATGATGAATCTCAAAAGGATTATGTTAAATGAAATAAGTCAGACACAAAAGACTATACTGTTGTGAATTTATTTATAGGAAATTCTTAAAAAGACATAATTACAATGATAGAAAACAGATTAGTGGTTGCCAGGGAATGGAGAGAGGACTGACAGCAGAGCGGTATGAAGGGGACTTTCCAGGGGTGACAAAAACATTTTATACTTCAGTTATGGTATGGTTACATGACTGTATACATTTGTCAAAACTCATGGAATTACACACTTAAAATTGGTGAATTTTATTGTATATAAATTATATTAAAGATTTTTAGAAACTGAGTGACACGTTTGCTAATTTAGTGTACATTAATTTTTCCTGCACCACTTATTATTTTACAACTTGTTATCTTTTTCTTTTTTTGTTTTGTTTTGTTTTTGCAGTATGCAGGCCTCTCACTGTTGTGGCTTCTCCCGTTGTGGATCACAGGCTCCGGACGTGCAGGCTCAGTGGCCATGGCCCACGGGCCCAGCTGCTCTGCAGCATGTGGGATCTTCCCAGACCGGGGCGCGAACCCGTGTCCCCTGCATTGGCAGGAGAACTCTCAACCACTGCGCCACCAGCGAAGCCCTGTCTTATCACAAACTAACTACCTTTTGTTAAAATATTTTTTTCTTATTCCAAGATTATCAAGAAAAATTATCAAGGAAAAGAAGAAATGCTAAGAGATTTACACCTTACCTTTTCCACCTATGGCTATATCATTCTAAGCAAGTTCTCTGTAACACAAGCAAGTAGAAATCTCAGTCTCACCATTCATTGTCATCTGTTCCTTGACAAGAAGAGTCCCAAAAGAAAACACATCTAAAATAACATTCTTAGGCAAAACTGGAAGATACTGAGAACAGGCATTTAAAATTCCCAACTTATATATCCTTATTATTGCTGAATAGTATCCCTTACCAAAGATATACCACAATTTGTTTACCCATTTATGTGTTAATGGGCATTAGAGTTGAGATTACCAACTTTCATTTTGGCAGTTATAAAGTTCAGATTTAAAAGAATTCTCTCCGAGGGACTTCCCTGGCAGTCCAGTGGTTAAGACTCTGTGCTGTCAATGCAGGGGGCACAGGTTTGATCCCTGGTCAGAGAACTAAGATCCCACATGCCACGTGGTGCAGCCAAAAAATTAAAAAAAAAAAAAAAAAAAAAAAGAATTCTCTCCTAAATAGAGGATGTGGATAAAAGGGACCCTTGTACACTGCTGGTGGGAATGTAAATTGGTGCAGACACTATGGAAAACAGTATGGAGGTTCCTTAAAAAACTATTGATAAAAATACAACTACCATATAATCCAGCAATTCCACCTCTGGGTATATATCTGGAAAAAAAGAAAACACTCATTCTAAAAGATATATGCATCCCAATGTTCACAGCAGCACTATTTACAGTAGCCAAGACATGAAAGCAACCCAAGTGTCCATCAACAGATGACTGGATTAAGAAGATATGGAATATATATACAATGGAATATTACTCAGTCATAAGAAAGAATGAAATAATGCCATTTGCAGCAACAGGGATGGACCTAGAGAATATTATGCTTATTTAAATAAGTCAGACGGACAAAGACAAATACTATATGGTATCACTTATATGGGCATATATCTGGAAAAGACAAAAACTCTAATTCTAAAAGATACATGCACCCAAGTATTCACAGCACTATTTACAACAGCCAAGACATGGAAGCAACCTAAATGTCCATCGACAGATGAATGGACAAAGATGTGTGTGTGCACGTGTGTGTGTGTGTGTGTATACACACACACACACACAGTGGAATATTACTCAGCCATTAAAAAAAAAGAACTAATGCCATTTGCAGCACCATGGATGGAGATTATCATACTAAGTTCAGACAGAGAAAGACAAATATCATATAATATCACTTATATGTGGAATCTAAAAAAATGATACAATGAACTTATCTACAAAACAGAAATAGACTTACAGACTTAGAAAACAAACTCATGTTACCAAAGGAGAGAGGGAAGGGGGGAGGGACAAATGACAAGTATGGGATTAACAGATACAAACTACTATACATAAAATAGATAAGCAACAGAATTTACTGTGTAGCACAGGGAAGTATACCCATTATCTTATAATAACCTATAATGGAATATAATCTGCAAAAATAATGAATCACTGTGCTATACTCCTGAAACTAACACAATATTGTAAATCAACTATACTTCAATAAAAAAAATTCTCTCCTAAATATTTATTTAAGCATCCTAGTCATGCCCAAATAAGGGAAGAATTACTATAATTAGCAACTAACAGCTCAGTTTCATTTGATTCTAACTGCTTTAGGTGGATATGGTAAAATAATGTACTACACTTGACCCTTAATCCACATATAATTTATAGTCGGCTCTCCATAGCTGAGGTCTGCAGATTCAACCAACCAGGGACCACGTAGTACTGCAGCATTTACTGTTGAAAAATATCTACATGTAAGTGGACCTGGGCAGTTTAAACCTCTGTTGTTCACAGGTAAACTGTATTTATACTTTATACACAAAGAAACAGGCCCATAAATGTTAAACTACTTTCTCTAAGGCCTTTCATTCAGTAGGAGGAAGATCAAGGTTCTGACTCCCATTTAGCCCTTTTTCTTCTACACCACAGCAAGAAATTATGTACTTTTCAAACTTTAAAGTGTTTAACCCTTTATTGGGTAACAATATCTGTGTTTTACTTTTTAAACGGCACTTACTAGCAAATGAATAGGATAGGGATGAATGGGTGAAGGAGCCTAAGACACAGGGCAAGTGGAAAGTAGTTCTTCCAATAAACTCATCTGGAATAGCAAACTGCAATCATCACTGGTGAGTAGGGAATAAAGACTGAGGGGAAGAATCAAGACCAGTGCTGGAGAAAGAAGCAAGCTAAATTAGAAATAGTGGTCATAGTGAATCCCAGAAATTAAGTGGTCTGTTTATCCAACAAAACTACTAGGCTGAACCATGAAACTGCCAATATTTGACTATTTTTGACCTTAAAAAGGCGATTTCTTCTGATTCAACCTAATAATTTCAAAGATAATAATAGGAAAAGCAGCCAAGTTAAGTTACTCACAAATCAGTAAGCTTTTGCAGTTATACATATTGGGAAAGTGGTTGTCCCTTATTCCCGATGTGACACTGAATTTTAAAGGCAACACTGTTACCCATTTTGAATTAAATATCATATAAAATACCAGTTAATATTAATACAAGAAGCATGGTACTTAAGTCCAACCTGCTAGCTCAGTTCTAAAGAGTTTTCTTACTGCAGAGCTGCAGCAAGTATCTGGTCTAACACAAATTTAAAAACAAAGAAAGGTTAGCCTTGTTAAAAAAAAAGATACTGGGCTTTCCTGGTGGCACAGTGGTTAAGAATCTGCCTGCCAATGCAGGGGACACAGGTTCGAGCCCTGGCCCGGGAAGATCCCACATGCCGCGGAGCAACTAAGCCCGTGCACCAGAATTACTGCGCTCTAGAGCCCGCGAGCCACAACTACTGAGCCCACATGCCACAACTACTGAAGCCTGAGCGCCTAGAGCCCGTGCTCCACAATAAGAGAAGCCACAACAATGAGAAGTCTGCACGCCACAACGAAGAGTAGCCCCCACTCGCCGCAACTAGAGAAAGCCTGCGCACAGCAACGAAGACCCACTGCAGCCAAAAATAAATAAATATATTAAAAAAAAGATACTAACTCTTAAAAGGTCTTTATCCTTGCCTCAGAGAGAACACAGATGGTAATATAAGAGGTCAGCATTCTTCTCTACTTTTCAAACATAAATCTTTCGTTTTAAGGGTGATAAAAAGCATAAAAGCAATTTAGAGAAAACCTCTGTACTGATTCTCTTGAAGTTCACAAATGAACCTCACTGTGTTGGCTGTCCTTTTGGAATTCCTTAATACAATTTGTTAGAATGAAGCCATTTTTAGAATCTCTTCAATTAAAACCTACAGCCTGGCACGAAAGAGAGAAAAGTAAACACATATGTGTAGTTAATGTCCCAGAAAATGTAGCAGATAACTTTAACTGGTCATTTTTAAGTCCTCAACTTCTTGTAATAAATTTTATGCTAAGGAGGGAAGTAATGAATATGATGGATCAATAGGTTGTGATGGCATCATTAGTTTTAAGAAATAATGATGGCATCATTATTTCTTTTAAGGAAATAGAAAGCCTAAAAAGGGTGGAAGATGGAGGTAGAAGGGACAGCACAATTATCTATGTACTGATAACCATTATATATTGATAACTTTAAATCACTTTTACAATACAGAATTACATAGAGAGTTATATTTATTAACCACTGCTAAACAGATTTGCAGTTGTACTAACTGCATTCCAGACATTTTCAAACGAAATATTTTTACCAAGTCTTAATCCAGATTTCTCAGGGTTCTCAGGCTTGTAATCTTAGGGTTTGAAGGAACTACTCCGTTATTATCAAATAAAATTCTGTAAGCCCTCCCAGACAGTTATTAATCAGAACAGATGGTGTTCTATGAGATAAAAATTTTCTGAAGTCTCAGGGCCAGTTAAAAAAAAAAAAAGATAAGATCTATGCACAAAACAAGAAATACAAAAGGCAGCAGATATTTTGTCTTAAATGGCATTAGTGCTAACTACTCAGAACTCAGGCTTCAAAAAATATAGCAAGTACTCACCTGTTTACATAGCAATATAACTTTCAATTTAGCTGATGAGCTTTTATATAACTTATAATCAGCAAAATGAGTTTGACTCTGAAACTTCAAAAAAAACATTTCCGGTGTTAACCGAAATCTTTCAAAATAAAGGACACAAATATGAATGATGTTCAGTCAGAGTTGATCCCCTAACTCACATTATACTCCATTACACAGCTCCTAATCTTCTTAGATTTCCTGGATATGCTGATATAATCTGCCTTCCTGGGAAAAATAAAATAAAGTTACTGCTATTCTAATTTATACTATCAAAGATATTACATTATGGATATTTCACATAATATCTCTTTAATATTTTATGTCTAAGAACTGAACTTAACTATCAATCTTTCAGTTTACTCATCTGTCCAAAGTCTTATTTTTACTATCTGGAAGGTTACTTTTTCTAATATTTTACTTTGGTTGGACTATACTGCAGAGTGAAAAGGAACATGTTTCACTCCTCTGGCTTTTCTCTTGAAAAGCATCTTCTTTAAAAAATAGAATAAACTCAGACATCCTCAGTGTTAACTCTGCCTATGTTAAACATGTGTCTCCATTGTTATCTAAAACTGGAGCTTATATCTTGAAGACTTCTTATACAAGTCTTTATAGTATCAGGTAACTCAAATCGCATGCAAACTATGTTTTCAAAGGCTATTTCCAAAGTAATTATGGAAGCTTCTAGTACTGACTCCCTTTAAAGCAAAGAAACTATGTAACATAGTAAGCACAGTGCCAGGCTCAATAAATGCTTCTTCATTTTCCTTTTGCCAGTAAAGCAATTTCTAACCAGGGGAAAATTATATTTAGCTTCAGTTATTATATCTCTAAATATTACCAAGTCAACTACTAACCAGCCTTACTTCCTGATAAAATACTACTTTATAGTCTTCCATAAGTGAATGGACGAACGTGTTGATTTATATTAATTTAAACGAACTTGGCATTCTCTTGCACTAGTGGTGCTATATCTAAATCCAATATTAGGACAACAGCTCCATCTCCTTCTCAGCTGGAAGTACTCTGGGCTTATGCAAAGGAGGAGTTAGGTGTGCCTTAATTACTGCCGTTATAGCAGCTCCAAGAACTGTAAATAGTTGGCATGGCAGAAAATCTCAGATGCAATCACAATGACACTTTCAAAAGAGACAAGTAAACCTGGGCTAAGAAGAAGAATTCAAATTCCTTTCTTGTTCAACACTTAAACCACAACATCTTTCATACACCACATCCGTAACTTCTGAGAAGAACAGACTATTAGTAGACATTCTCACCTCTCCTTTTTGGAAACAGAGGCAACTCTAAGAATTATTTTGCAGCTGAGGAAACTAAGCTAACACCCGAAGAGGTTACGTAATTCCAAGTGGAAGAACCAGGATTTGAACTCTCTGATTCTTCTGGTTTCAGACTGTTGTCTTAACCACTACTCATTGATCCACTTTGGCTTCTATATTAAGTAGAACTGACTAAAAGGAAATATTAGGAATAAAACGCCTAGGAATAAACCTACCTAAGGAGGCAGAAGACTTGTACTCCAAAAACTGTAAGACACTGATGAAATAAACTGAAGATGACACAGACAGATGGAAAGATACACCATGTTCTTGGATTGGAAAAATCAATATTGTCAAAATGACTGTACTACCCAAGGCAGTCTACAGATTCAATGAAATCACTATCAAACTACCAAGGGCACTCTTTGCAGATCTAGAACAAAAAAAATCTTAAAATTTGTACGGAGACACAAAAGACCCTGAATAGCCAAAGCAATCTTGAGAAAGGTAAATGGACCTGGAGGAATCAGGCTCTCTGACTTCAGACTATATTATAAAGCTACAGTAATCAAAACAGTATGGTACTGGCACAAAGACAGACTTACAGAACAATGAAACAGGATAGAAGGCCCAGAAATAAACCCATGCACCTATGGTCAATTAATCTACAACAAAGGAGAAAAGACAAGCTCTTTAATAAGTGGTGCTGGGAAAACTGGACAGCTACATGTAAAAGAATGAAATTAGAACATTCTCTAATACCATACACAAAAATAAACTAAAATAAATGTAAAACCAGATACTATAAAACTCTTAGAGTAAAACATAGGCAGAACATTCTTTGACATAAATCACAGCAATATCTTTCAGAGCCACCGCTTAGACTAATGAAAATAAAAACAAAAATAAACAAATGGGACCTAAATAAACTCAAAAGCTTGTACACTTGAAACACTATGTATAACTGAATCACTTTGCTGTACACCTGAAACTAACACAACATTGTAAATCAACTATACTCCAATATAAAATAAAAATTAATTATCTGGCTCTGCTCTCAGGAAAAGATGTGGTGCCCAGAGACTTCCTTTCATCCTGCATTCTTCTTCCCAATTTCCACTGTAAGATTTCTGTCATCCCCCATCTTCCAAAAGGGGGCATCCTACAAAATTTTGGTCAACCATTGCCAGTGTTTCTCAATAAGACTGCTATTGGCATTTGGGGCATAACAATTCTTGGTTGTTAAGGCTGTCCAGTGCCCTGTAGAACATTTAGAATCACTGGCCTCTCAGCAATAAATGCCAATAGCATCTCTCCATAGCCCAGTCTGTGACAATCAAAAATGCCCCTAGACTTTTCCAAATGTGCCTTAGGAAGGCAGCACTGTTGCTGGTTGGTTAAGAACTCCTATTGGTCCTGTTATTTCTTTATAGGAACCATGGATTGTTTTCTTTTGTATCCTTAAACCTGAGTTGGAGATGCATTAGCTATATGATCTTGGGCATGGTTTTACATCCCTTAGATTCAATTACCACATTTACTCTAGAGGAAGATATAAACGTGGGGCAATTTGATATATTTAGAGTACAAAACCACACATAGGAAAACCTAATATAAAAATACAAGCTAATTGATTAACAGTATATTAAAAGTAACATATACTTATGGTTAAGTAGGGCCTCTGTTCAGTAGGCCCTTTCTTTATATATGTTTGGATTCCTTTCTGGAATTTTACTTCTGTTTCATTCACTGGACTGTTACAAATTATTATAGCTTACATATAATATATAATTGCATGTATAATTAATATATAAGGTATATATAATTACTTGTATTTATAAACTACATATATAGCTTATACATAATAAAATTTACTCCCCCATTCCTCTACTCTTTGGAGTTTTTCACCTCAATTATTATTATTAATTGAGATATAATTCACATCCTTTAAAATTCATCCTTCTAAAATGTACAATTCAGTAGTTTTTATCTATTCTGGACATTTCATATAAATGGAATCATATAATATGTGACCTTTTGTACTGGCCTCTTTCACCTAACATAACGTTTTCAAGTTTCATTCATGTTGTAGCATGTATCAGTACTTCATTCCTTTTTATGGCTGAAAAATATTCTTTGTACAAATATATCACATTTTGTTTATCTATTCATGAGCTGATGCACATTTGGGTTGTTTTTGATTTTTGGCTATCATGGATAATGCTGCTATAAACATTCCCATGCAAGTTGTCATGTGGACATACGTGTTCAATTCTGTTGGGTATATACCTAACAACAGAATTTCTGGGTCATATGGTAACTATATATTTAACTTTTTGAGGAACTGGAAACTGTTTTCCAAAATGGCTGGGTTATCTTACATTCCTGTCAGTAATATGGGAGTATTCCATTTTATTAGATCCTCACCAACAATGTTATTATCTTTTTTATTTTAGCCATCCTAGTGGGTGTAAAGTGGGATTTTGTGGTTTTCATTTGCATTTTCTTAATGACTAATAGGTTGACCATCTTCTGTGCTTTTTGGCCATCTGTGTATCTTCTTTGGAGAAGTGTCTATGAGAATTCTTTGCCCATTTTTATTTTATTTTATTATTTTTTTAAATGATTGCTTTAATTAATTTATTTATTTATTTTTGGCCATGTTGGGTCTTCGTTGCTGCACGCGGGCTTTCTCTAGTTGCAGTGAGTGGGGGCTACTCTTCGCTGTGGTGTGCAGGCTTCTCATTGCAGTGGCTTCTCTTGTTGCGGTGCATGGGCTCTAGGAGTGCTGGCTTCAGCAGATGTGGCTCACGGGCTCTAGAGCACAGGCTCAGTGGTTGTGGCATACGGGCTTAGCTGCTCCATGGCATGTGGGATCTTCCTGGCCCAGGGTTCAAACCTGTGTTCCCTGCATTGGCAGGTGGATTCTTAACCACTGCGCCACCAGGGAAGTCCCACCCATTTTTAAATTGAGTTGTTTAATTTGAGTTGTAAAAGTTCTTTATATATTCTGGACACTAGACCCTTATTAGATATATGGTTTGCAAAATTTCCTCCCACTCTGAGGGCTATCTTTTCACTATCTTGCTGGAGTGTTCCTTAAAGAACAAAACCTTTTAATTTTGATTCAGTCCAATTTATCTATTTTTTTCTTTGGTTGCTTGTTCTCTTGGGTGCCATAACTAAGAAACCACTGCCTAATCCACAGTCATGAAAATTTTACATCTATGTTTTCTTCTAAGAGTTTTATAAATTTAGGGACTTCCTGGCAGTCCAGTGGTTAAGACGCTGTGCTTCCAGTTCAGGGGACACGGGTTTGATCCCTGGTTGGGGAACTAAGATCCCACATGCCACACAGCATGGCCAAAAAAAAAAAAAAAAAATGAGTTTTATAAATTTAGCTCTTACATTTAAGCCTGTGATCCATTTTGAGTTATTTTTGTATATGGTGTGAGGTACGGGTCCAACATCATTCCTTTGCATGTGGATATCCAGTTGTCCGAGAATCATTTTTTTAAAAAGACTATTCTTTCCCCAATGAATTGTCCTGAATACCAACTAAGCATAAATAGAAAAGTTTACTTCTGGATTCTCAGTTCTATTTCACGGTTTATATATCTATACTTATGCCAGGATGACAACTGTCTTGTCACTACAGCTTTGGGACATGTGGGTCCTTCAATTTTGTTTTTTTCCCAAGACTATTTGGCTATTCTGGGTCTCTTGCTTTTCCATATGATTTTTAGGATTAGCTTGCCTATTTCTAAAAACAGGCAGCTGGGACTTTGATAGGTATGTTGTTGAATCTACATACTTGAGGAGTATCACTACCTTAACCATAGTAAGTCTTCCAACCCATGAGCACAGATATCCTGCCATTTATTTAGGTCTTCGTCCTGTTCATTTTTGTATATTTTTTTTCTTGGGTGGAATTACATAAATATTCTCAAAATACTGAGTTGGGTTGGGAAGATAGGGCAAAAGGAGGAAATGAATAAACACATTAAATATAAAATGATATGTTCCTAACTTGGAGTAAGAATAAATAATGTTTCTCTTTTTTCTACTTCCATTTCTAATTTCCCCTAATGGGAATGGAATGTGTTTTTAAAGTAGTTGAAAGGTTACAAGTGTTGGCAAAAATATGGAACAATACATTGCCAGTGAGAAACTGTAAACTGGTACTTTGTTAAAAATGGCAATATATGCTCAACCTAAAGATATGCCTACTCTATGACCCAGCAATTTCATTCCTAAGTACATATACCCAACAGAATTATGTATCAAATGGCATGGGTAAGAATGTCACTCTTAATAACAGTTCAAATCAGGAAATAACCCGATTTCCGTCAGCAGAATGAAAAAACTGTGATATATGCAAACAACGGGATACTGGACAGCAATGAAAATGAATTATTGTTTCACCAAAATATATGAATGAATCTCAAAGACATATGATGAATAAAATACACTAAATTCAAAAGAGTGATTGTATGTACTGTATTGTAGGTAAGATTCCATTTACATGAAGTTCAAGAATAGGCAAAACTAGTATATAGTGATAGAAGTCAAAATAATGGTTATCTTTGGCAAGGAGGAATGAATTGGGAAGAGGTACAAGATGACCTGGGATACTGAAAATGTTCTACAACATGATCTGGGTGGTGATTAGACAAGTGTGCATTATTCACTAAACTGTATGTCTAAGATTTCTGCACTTCACTGTATCCATATTAATACTTCAAAAAAAATAAAAATAAATTTTAATTACTTGGGAAATAAACTGGAAAGAAAACTGGAATGAGATTAAATGTCTGATCTCTCTTTTTATAATCTTAAGTATATCTAAGTACTATTTAATAATCACCATTTTACTTAAAAAACAAAACCAAAACAGAACCATCTAGACATTACAGGGGTGGGCTCAAGCATTTTCCTCTTAGCCTTTGTTGTTCAAGACAAATCTAAAAGAAACCCAAACATTTTAGTGCTGGGTGTTCCAGGAATTTGTAAGACAGGGGAAGTGTTATGAAAACAGCACTTTGGAGTTAAAGCCCTTGCCCTGAGGCAGGAAATGAAAGCATAAAGGGATTGGCCCTCCCTTTCTTTCCTTTTAAAAAAAATCATATGGGGACTTCCCTGGTGGCACAATGGTTAAGAATCTGCCTGCCAATGCAGGGGACACGGGTTCGATCCCTGGTCCGGGGAGATCCCACATGCTGTGGAGCACCTAAGCCTGTGCACCACAACTACTGAGCCTGCACTCTAGAGCCCGTGAGCCACAATTACTGAGCCTGTGTGCCACAACTACTGAAGCCCAGGGGCCTAGAGCCCCTGCTCCACAAGAGAAGCCACCACAGTGAGAAGCCTGCGCACCACAACAAAGAGTAGCCCCGCTCACCGCAACTAGAGAAAGCCCACGTGCAGCAACGAAGACTCAATGCAGCCAAAAATAAATACATAGGTAAATTTTTTAAAAAATCATATGAATGAATGCACAAATCAGACAATACTGGCCAAAAAATATTTATTTTTCATCTGTGCATCTACTTTCATTCCCATAAAGTTATTTTTTCCTAGGATGTTTTAGTATTAGTTTTTCTTATACATACTTTGTCAACAGAGAGAGGCTGATAAAAGGGTGGCACCAAGTATTACTAACACATCTGGTTCAGACTGCCTACTGTAAGACTGCCTTTTAGGAGAGCTATGGGACATTTGCATATCCTTTAATAGGGGGAATTGCTAGGATTCCTGACTCCAATTAGTCAGGAAATCAGAGTTCCAAAAATAACTTTTACTTCTTCCAAGAAAGGGGAAGTGGGTTGGCAAGTGAACACTTAGATTTGACACCAACACTAATAAGAATTATTCTGTAATCTCTGAAATTTTGGGGAGCCCAGTGGAAACCAACTGAATTTTGAATCCCTATTATAACGGCTACCTATTTTTATAAAAATAAATATGCACATCTATAAAACTCAACCGAACATGTAAATTTGTTCCGCATCTTATTACTTACTCCATGTAAATGATGAACTCTTTCATCACATTCAATATTGTCAATTAAAACAAAAGTGCTCATATTTGAGAAAGATGATCAATTTATATTGGTAAGTCTATCAAGTAAGAGTTTAAAAAAAAAAACCTGCATGTACAGCAGTTATGTATATGCTTCAGGATTTCTTAGAGAAACTTAAACATTAAAGAAGCTGAATTTAGGGGCTACTAACATTTTTTTAAGCCTCAGGGCAGCCTAACTTTAAGATATAAAACTATTTTTTAAAAAACAGAAATCTTGTACATAAAAATAATTAAATAATAAAGATTTCGTTTATTTCAGTTTACATTTACTAGAGATACAGGAGATACAAAAGTGGTATGATAGCCATTACACCAAAGGCAAAAATCTCACCAGGAAGACTATACAGAAAGGGGAGAATATATTACATGCTGGGTAAGCACACATTAGACAGATCTATCCTTAGCACCCATCTCTTATGTGCCAAACCCTGCTCTAGGTCCTGGGTAGACTGTATCGAATAAAAGACACAAAAACCCCTGCCTGCTACGAGCTTACATTCCAGTATGGGGGACAGAAAACAAAAAAGATGAACGCCTCACTCAAGCACTCATTCTGCTCAAGCGCTGCCTCCATAAAGAGTCAAGACCCAAAAGCAAAGCACACCTGCATTTCCAAGGACCAAGTAAGCCAGTCTGGTTGGAGCTGAACGAGCCAAGCGGGGAAGAGTGGGACCAGAGGAGGTCAACAAAGGGCCAAATCATAAATTTATTTATTTTACTTATTTATTTTTGGCTGCACTGGGTCTTTGCAGCTGCATGGTCTTCCTCTAGTTGTGGTGAGCGGGGTCTACTCATCCTTGCGGTGCGCTGGCTTCTCACTGTGGTGGCTTCTCTTATTGCAGAGCATGTGCTCTAGGCACGTGGGCTTCAGTAGCTATGGCATGTGGGCTCGGTACTTGTGGCTCATGGGCTCCAGGGCACAGGCTCAGTAGTTGTGGCACACAGGCTTCGTTGCTCCGTGACATGTGGGATCTTTCTGGACCAGGGCTCGAACCCGTGTGCCCTGCATTGGTAGGCGGATTCTTAACCACTGCACCACCAGGGAAGTCCAGAGGGCCAAATAAGAAGGGCCTCATAGGTCTTCATGTTAAGACTCTGACTTTAAGAAGCAGGAGAAGCCCTCTGAGAGAGTTCTTAAACAAGACTGGCATGACCTCCTATGATTCAACAGGATCACCCTGAGTGATATATTTAGAAGAGAGTCAAAGACAGAAGCAGAGAGAGCACTGGAGAGATGACTGTGGTGTGGACTAGGGTGACAGCAAAAGGTGTAAAAAGTGGAGGGAGGATATATTTTGAAGGTAGACTAAAGTGTTACCAATGCTTAAAGCACATAGAAAATGCTAAATAAACATTTAATGAAAGAATGAATCTTGAAAGGTGGGAGAAACCAATGTGAACTAGAGTACTCAAGAAAGGTATCAGTCATAAAATTTTACTGGTACTCTGCATGGATAGCTCCTATTCCTAATTTTCAGCATTGTTTATTTATCTGAATCCTTCTAAACCACTTTTCGCTCGACTGATCCCTCTACTATAACTGGTTATTAAATCCAGGTGAAAGTAGACAGGAGTCTAAGTCAAATAAATAACAGTGGGGATTACAGTGAAGTAGAGAGGTTCAAAGACATTAAGGAGGCATAATCCACAGGCTCTGGTGATTAAATATATGGAATAAAGGAGAGAAAATATAATAACGATTTCTTCTTCGGACAATTTCATGAATAAAGATGCCATTATCTGAAATAGGGAACACACAAAAAAAAGCAGGTTTGAGGGGAAACAAACGGAAAAGGCTAAAAACTTTAGAGAAACAAAACAATTTTGGGGAACAAGTATTTTTGGAGTCTAAAGGTTTAAAATTAAGTACATCAAGACTACTGCTTCCAGGGATTTCCCTGGTGGTCCAGTGGTTAAGAATCCATTTTCTAATGCAGGGGATGCAGGTTTGAGCCCTGGTCGGGGAACTAAGATCCCACATGCCGTGGGGCAACTAAGCCCGAGCACCTCAACTACTAAGCATGCAGCCACAGCTCGGGAGACTGGATGCTGCAACTACAGAGCTCACGCACTCTGGAGCCCACGTGCCACAACTAGAGAGGGAAAAACCTGTGTACCCAACTAGGGAGAAGCCTGAGCGCCACAATGAAGAGCCCACACGCCACAACAAAGATCCTGCGTGCCGCAATTAAGGCCCAACACAGCCGAAAATAAAATAAATACCTAAAATTGGTTAGAATGTCATGTATATTTTACCACAACATCACTCACTAGAGGTGAAGTCCGTTTTTTTTTTAATTTTTTAAGTTTAATTTTATATATTTTTTATACAGCAGGTCATTATTAGTCATCAATTTTATACACATCAGTGTATACATGTCAATCCCAATCGCCCAATTCATCACACCACCACACACCACCCCCTGCCGCTTTCCCCCCTTGGTGTCCATACGTTTGTTCTCTACATCTGCGTCTCAGTTTCTGCCCTGCAAACCAGTTCATCTGTACCATTTTTCTAGGTTCCACATATATGCATTACTATACGATATTTGTTTTTCTCTCTGTGACTTACTTCACTCTATATGACAGTCTCTAGATCCATCCACGTCTCTACAAATGACCGAATTTCGTTCCTTTCTATGGCTGAGTAACATTCCATTCTATATATATGTACCACATCTTATCCATTCGTCTGTCAATGGGCATTTAGGTTGCTTCCATGACCTGGCTATTGTAAATAGTGCTGCAGTGAACAGTGGAGTGCATGTCTTTTTGAATTATGGTTTTCTCTGGGTATATTCCCAGTAGTGGGATTGCTGGATCATATGGTAATTTTATTTTTCATTTTTTAAGAAACCTCGATACTGTTCTCCATAGTGGCTGTATCAATTTACATTCCCACCAACAGTGCAAGAGGGCTCCCTTTTCTCCACACCCTCTCCAGCATTTGTTGTTTGTAGATTTTCTGATGATGCCCATTCTAACTGGTGTGAGGTGATACCTCATTGTAGTTTTGATTTGCATTTCTCTAATAATTAGTGATGTTGAGCAGCTTTTCATGTACTTCTTGGCCATCTGTATGTCTTCTTTGGAGAAATGGCTATTTAGGTCTTCTGCCCATTTTTGGATTGGGTTGTTTGTTTTTTAAATATTGAGCTGCATGAGCTGTTTATATATTTTGGAGATTAATCCTTTGTCCGTTGATTCGTTTGCAAATCTTTTCTCCCATTCTGAAGGTTGTCTTTTCGTCTTGTTTATGGTTTCCTTTGCTATGCAAAAGCTTTGAAGTTTCATTAGGTCCTATTTGTTTGTTTTTGTTTTTATTTCCATTACTCTAAGAGGTGGATCAAAAAAGATTTTGCTGTGATTGATGTCAAAGTGTGTTCTTTCTATGTTTTCCTCTAAGAGTTTTATAGTGTCTGGTCTTACATTTAGGTCTCTAATCCATTTTGAGTTTATTTTTGTGTATGGTATTAGGAAGTGTTCTAGTTTCATTATTTTACATGTAGCTGTCCAGTTTTCCCAGCACCACTTATTGAAGAGACTGTCTTTTCTCCATTGTATATCCTTGCCTCCTTTGTCACAGATTAGATGACCATAGGTACGTGGGTTTATCTCTGGGCTTTCTATCTTGTTCCATTGATCTATGGTTCTGTTTTTGTGCCAATACCATATTGTCTTGCTTACTGTAGCTTTGTAGTATAGTCTGAAGTCAGGGAGTCTGATTCCTCCAGCGCCGTTTTTTTCCCTCAAGACCGCTTTGGCTATTCGGGGTCTTTCTTAAGTGTCTCCATACAAATTTTAAGATTTTTTGTTCTAGTTCTGTAAAAAATGCCATAGGTAATTTGATAGGGATAGCATTGAATCTATAGATTGCTTTGGGTAGTATAGTCTTTTTTACATATTGATTCCTCCAATCCAAGAACATGGTATATCTCTCCATCTGTTGGTATCATCTTTTAATTTCTTTCATCAGTGTCTTATAGCTTTCTGCATACAGGTCTTTTGTCTCCCTAAGTAGGTTAATTCCTAGGTGTTTTATTCTTTTTGTTGCAATGGTAAATGAGAGTGTTTCCTTAATTTCTCTTTCAGTATTTCATCATTAGTGTACAGGAATGCAAGAGATTTCTGTGCATTAATTTTGTATCCTGCAACTTTACCAAATTCATTGATTAGCTCTAGTAGTTTTCTGGTGGCATCTTTAAGATTCTCTATGTATACTATCATGTCATCTGCAAGCAGTGACAGTTTTACTTCTTTTCCAATTTGTATTCTTTTATTTCTTTTTCTTCTCTGATTGCCATGGCTAGGACTTCCAAAACTGTTGAATAATACTGGTGAGAGTGGACATCCTTGTCTTGTTCCTGATCTTAGAGGAAATGCTTTCAGTTTTTCACCACTGAAAATGATGTTTGCTGTGGGTTTGTCGTATATGGCCTTTATTATGTTGAGGTAGGTTCCCTCTATGCCCACTTTCTGGAGAGTTTTTATCATAACTGGGTGCTGAATTTTGTCAAAAGCTTTTTCTGCATCTATTGAGATGATCATATGGTTTTTATTCTTCAACTTGTTAATATGATTGATCACATTGATTGATTTACATATACTGAAGAATCCTTGCATCCCTGGGATAAATCCCACTTGATCATGGTGTATGATCCTTTGAATGTGCTGTTAGATTATGTTTGCTAGTATTTTGTTGAGGATTTTGCATCTATATTCATCAGTGATATTGGTCTGTAATTTTCTTCCTTTATAGTATCTTTGTCTGGTTTTGGTATCAGGGTGATGGTGGCCTCACAGAATGAGTTTGGGAGTGTTCCTTCCTCTGCAATTTTTTGGAAGAGTTTGAGAAGGATGGGTGTTAGCTCTTCTCTAAATGTTTGATAGAATTCACCTGTGAAGGCATCTGGTCCTGGACTTTTGTTTGCTGGAAGATTTTTAACCACAGTTCCAATTTCATTACTTGTGATTGGTCTGTTCATATTTTCTATTTCTTCCTGGTTCAGTCTTGGAAGGTTATACCTTTCTAAGAATTTGTCCATTTCTTCCACGTTGTCCATTTTATTGGCTAACAGTTGCCTGTAGTAGTCTCTTAATGATGCTTTCTGTTTCTGTGGTGTCCGTTGTAACTTCTCCTTTTTCATTTCTAATTTTATTGATTTGAGTCCTCTCCCTCTTTTTCTTGATGCGTCTGGCTAATGGTTTATCAATTTTGTTTATCTTCTCAAAGAACCAGCTTTTAGTTTTATTGATCTTTGTTATTGTTTTCTTTGTTTCTACTTCTGCTCTGATCTTTATGATTTCTTTCCTTCTGCTAACTTTGGGTATTGTTTGTTCTTCTTTCTCTAGTTCCTTTAGGTGTAAGGTTAGATTGTTTGAGATTTTTCTTGTTTCTTGAGGTAGGCCTGTATAGCTATAAACGTCCCTCTTAGAACTGCTTTTGCTGCATCCCATAGGTTTTGGATCGTCGTGTTTTCATTGTCATTTGTCTCCAGGTATTTTCTGATTTCCTCTTTGATTTCTTCAGTGATCTCTTGGTTATTTAGTAACATACTGTCTAGCCTCCATGTGTTTGTGTTTTTTACGTTTCTTTTGCCCTGTAATGGATTTCTAATCTCATAGCGTTATGGTCAGAAAAGATGCTTGATATGATTTCAATTTTCTTAAATTTACTGTGGCTTGATTTGTGACCCAAGATGTGATCTATCCTGGAGAATGTTCCGTGCGCACTTGAGAAGAAAGTGTAATCTGCAGTTTGTGGATGGAATGTCCTATAAATATCAATTAAATCTATCTGGTCTATTATGTCATTTAAAGCTTGTGTTTCCTTATTAATTTTCATTTTGGATGATCTGTCCATTGGTGTAAGTGAGGTGTTAAAGTCCCCCACTATTATTGTGTTACTGTCGATTTCCTCTTTTATAGCTGTTAGCAGTTGCCTTATGTATTGAGGTGCTCCTATGTTGGGTGCATATATATTCATAATTGTTATATCTTCTTGGATTGATCCCTTGATCATTATGTAGCGTCCTTCCTTGTCTCTTGTAACGTTCTTTATTTTCAAGTCTATTTTATCTGATATGAGTATTGCTACTCCAGCTTTCTTTTGATTTCCATTTGCATGGAATATCTCTTTCCATCCCCTCACTTTCAGTCTGTATGTGTCTCTTCGTCTGAAGTGGGTCTCTTGTAGACAGCATATAGATGGGTCTTGTTTTTGTATCCATTCAGCAAGCCTGTGTCTTTTGGTTGGAGCATTTAATCCATTCACGTTTAAGGTAATTATCGATATGTATGTTCCTATGACCATTTTTCTTAATTGTTTTGGGTTTGTTTTTGTAGGTCCTTTTCTTCTCTTTTGTGTTTCCCATTAAGAGAAGTTCCTTTAGCATTTGTTGTAGAGCTGGTTTGGTGGTGCTGAATTCTCTTAGCTTTTGCTTGTCTGTAAGGCTTTTGATTTCTCCATCGAATCTGAATGAGATCCTTGCTGGGTAGAGTAATCTTGGTTCTAAGTTCTTCCCTTTCATCACTTTAATTATATCATGCCACTCCCTTCTGGCTTCTAGAGTTTCTGCTGAGAAATCAGCTGTTAACATTATAGGAGTTCCCTTGTATGTTATATGTCATTTTCCCCTTGCTGCCTTCAATAATTTTTCTTTGACTTTAATTCTTGCCAATTTGATTACTATGTGTCTCCACGTGTTTCTCCTTGGGTTTATCCTGTATGGGACTCTTTGCGCTTCCTGGACTTGGGTGGCTATTTCCTTTCCCATGTTAGGGAAGTTTTTGACTATAATCTCTTCAAAGATTTTCTCGTGTCCTTTCTCTCTCTCTTCTCCTCTGGGACCCCAATAATGCGAATGTTGTTGCATTTAATGTTGTCCCAGACGTCTCTTAGGCTGTCTTCATTTATTTTCATTCTTTTTTCTTTATTCTGTTCCGCAGCAGTGAATTCCACCATTCTGTCTTCCAGGTCACTTATCCGTTCTTCTGCCTCAGTTATTCTGCTATTGATTCCTTCTAGTGTAGTTTTCATTTCAGTTATTGTATTGTTCATCTTTTTTTGTTTGTTCTTTAATTCTTCTAGGTCTTTGTTGAACATTTCTTGCATCTTCTCGATCTCTGCCTCCATTCTTTTTCCGAGGTCCTGGATCATCTTCACTATCATTATTGTGAATTCTTTTTCTGGAAGGTTGCCTATCTCCACTTCATTTAGTTGTTTTTCTGGGCTTTTATCTTGTTCCTTCATCTGGTACATAGTCCTCTGCCTTTTCATTTTGTCTGTCTTTCTGTGAATGTGGTTTCTGTTCCACAGGCTGCAGGACTGTATTTCTTCTTGCTTCTGCGCTAAAGTCCGTTTTTCGATACAATTCACCCATTTGAAGTATATAACTTAACGTTTTTTAGTGTACTTGGAGAGTTTGCAACCATTACAATAATTAATTTTAGAATATTTTCATCACCCCCAAAAGAAACCAGCACCCATTAGCAGTCAGTCATTCCCTATTTCACCTATATCTTTCCAGCCTGTATGTCATATTTAAGGAATACTTAAATACAACTTATATACAACTGTGCTAAATGAAAATTCTTCTAGACAATTTGTCTGCAGTTCAGATGAAAATCATGCAAATCAGTAAATACAAGCAACTTGTTTTTCCATTTTCAGTTTGTTTTTGTTATTTTCTACCAGTGTTTATGTATCTCTAATCTTTAAAAACTCCAAAAGAACCAAGAGTACTATAAAAGATGAAGGGCAGAAATTTAAAAATTAAATTATGAGAAAATTCCTGGCACGTTTTAAGACACGCCTCTACTTTGTACCTCATTAATTTGCTCTTGTTTATAAGTTCCTGTTTCTGTTCATACACCTTTCATGTGTGGTCTTGTGTCCCCAGAAAAAACTGCAAAGTCTGAGGGTAAATACTATGTTTTTTATCCCTAGTACCTCCCCCAAGAATACACAGCAGACATTCAGGATGAATTTTCTGAGATGTGTTCAAACTAATCTGAATTCCTCAGCAGAATTATCTATATTCAATTACATTAAGGCAAATGAAAATTAAATATCTGGGAATTCCCTGGCCGTCCAGTGGTTAGGACTTTGCGTTTTCACTGCCAAGGGCACGGGTTCAATCCCTGGTCAGGGAAATAAGATCCTGCAAGCCATGTGGCGTGGCCAAAAAGAAGCAAACAAAAATTAAATTAAATGTCTAGTACACAGAAAGCATTCTGGCACTAAACACTCGGTTCAAATCCTGGCCTACCTAGTAACTCTGTGACTTTAGATAAGCAATTTACCTCTCAGTTGCCTCATTTTATAAAAGGAGAATTATGTGTAATACTTCTTCTGAGAATTTAATGAAAAGCACTTAGAATAGTGCTCAGTACATAGTAAACATAATACATGTCCACTATTATGTATTTCCCTCCTTGTAGTTTCCGCAAATCTTCTTGGTAACTTGAAACTTTAAAGTTTCAAGTTAAATGATGGGAATTCACTGAATGTCTATGTCATTTCCAAGTAAGATAAAATATTGAAACATGAATTGCTAAACAAATTTAAGTTTACCTACATTTGACCTCTTATTACAGAGACTAAATATGTTTGGGTCTATTAGTAAATACGTGTATCTTGTGCCTTACTGCAAGTCTGTACTATGAAGCAGCATATGTTTCTAGAAATTATAAAAAGTATTTTATATGTTTGCCAATCTACAGAATGCTAATGTAAAAGGCAGTTCATAATTGTTTAATTTTTAGTTTTTACTAGAAATTAAGGTTTCAAAGGGTTAAAAATTCTAATTAATATATGTTATTAAAACAACTAGGGACTTCCCTGGTGGCGCAGTGGTTAAATGGTTGAGAATATGCCTCCCAATGCAGGGGACACAGGTTCAAGCCCTGGTCCGGGAAGATCCCACATGCTGCGGAGCAAGTAAGCCCGTGCGCCACAACTACTGAGCCTGCACTCTACAGCCCACGAACCACAACTACTGAGCGCGTGTGCCTAGAGCCCATGCTCCGCAACAAGAGAAGCCACTGCAATGAGAAGCCTGCGCACCGCAACGAAGAGTAAGCTGGTGCAAAATTAAAATCTGGTTCCTCCTTATGTTAAAAGGACAAGCTTTTTTTCCCCATTCGTCTGCTCTTGATAGTAAGATTATAAAAGACAGATCTTATGTTTTGTCAAAATAATCACTTACGTTCTATGTTGTCTTTATCAGATCTTTTGATTATTTAAGTAAACCTAGTCCTCTCAATATTAAAAGAGCTAAGTTTTGCACAGTACTAAACATATAACGTTCAATAATTGCCTGTGAGGGCTTCCCTGGTGGCGCAGTGGTTGAGAGTCCGCCTGCCGATGCAGGGGACACGGGTTTGTGCCCCGGTCCGGGAAGATCCCACATGCCGCAGAGTGGCTGGGCCCGTGAGCCATGGCCGCTAAGCCTGCGCGTCCGGAGCCTGTGCTCCGCAGTGGGAGAGGCCACAACAGTGAGAGGCCCGCATACCGCAAAAATAATAATAATAATAATAATAATAATAATAATAATAATAGCCTGTGAAACCTTTGTCACTTTGATTAAATGGATAACTAAGCATTGTTCCACAGTGAGCTATATCCTATTTGACGAAGTTTTTTTTTTTTTTTTTTAATTTTTTGCTTTATAACAAATTTAATCAGTTATACATATACATATGTTCCCATATCCCCTCCCTTTTGCGTCTCCCTCCCACCCTCCCTATCCCACCCCTCCAGGCGGTCACAAAGCACCGAGCTGATCTCCCTGTGCTATGCGGCTGCTTCCCACTAGCTATCTACCTTACGTTTGGTAGTGTATATATGTCCATGCCGCTCTTTCACTTTGTCACAGCTTACCCTTCCCCCTCCCCATATCCTCAAGTCCGTTCTCTAGTAGGTCTGTGTCTTTATTCCTGTCTTACCCCTATGTTCTTCATGACATTTTTTTTCTTAAATTCCATATATATGTCAGCATACAGTATTTGTCTTTCTCTTTCTGACTTACTTCACTCTGTATAACAGACTCTAGGTCCATCCACCTCATTACAAATAGCTCAATTTCATTTCTTTTTATGGCTGAGTAATATTCCATTGTATATATGTGCCACATCTTCTTTACCCATTCATCCGATGATGGACACTTAGGTTGTTTCCATCTCCGGGCTATTGTAAATAGGGCTGCTATGAACATTTTGGTACATGTCTCTTTTTGAATTAAGGTTTTCTCAGGGTATATGCCCAGTAGTGGGATTGCTGGGTCATATGGTAGTTCTATTTGTAGTTTTTTAAGGAACCTCCATACCGTTCTCCATAGTGGCTGTACCAATTCACATTCCCACCAGCAGTGCAAGAGTGTTCCCTTTTTTCCACACCCTCTCCAGCATTTACTGTTTCTAGATTTTTTGATGATGGCCATTCTGACTGGTGTGAGATGATATCTCATTGTAGTTTTGATTTGCATTTCTCTAATGAGTAAAGATGTTGAGCATCCTTTCATGTGTTTGTTGGCAGTCTGTATATCTTCTGTGGAGAAATGTCTATTTAGGTCTTCTGCCCATTTTTGGATTGGGTTGTTTGTTTTTTTGTTATTGAGCTGCATGAGCTGCTTATAAATTTTGGAGATTAATCCTTTGTCAGTTGCTTCATTTGCAAATATTTTCTCCCATTCTGAGGGTTGTCTTTTGGTCTTGTTTATGGTTTCCTTTGCTGTGCAAAAGCTTTGAAGTTTCATTAGGTCCCATGTGTTTATTTTTGTCTTTATTTCCATTTCTCTAGGAGGTGGGTCAAAAAGGATCTTGCTGTGATTTATGTCATAGAGTGTTCTGCCTATATTTTCCTCTAAGAGTTTGATAGTGTCTGGCCTTACATTTAGGTCTTTGATCCATTTTGAGCTTATTTTTGTGTCTGGTGTAAGGGAGTGATCTAATCTCATACTTTTACATGTCCTTATCCAGTTTTCCCAGCACCACTTATTGAAGAGACTGTCCTTTCTCCACTGTACATTCCTGCCTCCTTTATCAAAGATAAGGTGACCATATGTCCGTGGGTTTATCTCTGGGCTTTCTATCCTGTTCCATTGATCTATCTTTCTGTTTTTGTGCCAGTACCATACTGTCTTGATTACTGTAGCTTTGTAGTATAGTCTGAAGTCAGGGAGCCTGATTCCTCCAGCTCCGTTTTTCATTCTCAAGATCGCTTTGGCTATTCGGGGTCTTTTGTGTTTCCATACAAATTGTGAAATTTTTTGCTCTAGTTCTGTGAAAAATGCCAGTGGTAGTTTGATAGGGATTGCATTGAATCTGTAGATTGCTTTGGGTAGTAGAGTCATTTTCACAATGTTGATTCTTCCAATCCAAGAACATGGTACATCTCTCCATCTATTTGTATCATCTTTAATTTCTTTCATCAGTGTCTTATAATTTTCTGCATACAGGTCTTTTGTCTCCTTAGGTAGGTTTATTCCTAGATATTTTATTCTTTTTGTTGCAATGGTAAATGGGAGTGTTTCCTTGATTTCACTTTCAGATTTTTCATCGTTAGTATATAGGAATGCCACAGATTTCTGTGCATTAATTTTGTATCCTGCTACTTTACCAAATTAATTGATTAGCTCTAGTAGTTTTCTGGTAGCATCTTTAGGATTCTCTATGTATAGTACCATGTCATCTGCAAACAGTGACAGCTTTACTTCTTCTTTTCCGATTTGGATTCCTTTTATTTCCTTTTCTTCTCTGATTGCTGTGGCTAAAACTTCCAAAACTATGTTGAATAAGAGTGGTGAGAGTGGGCAACCTTGTCTTGTTCCTGATCTTAGTGGAAATGGTTTCAGTTTTTCACCATTGAGGATGATGCTTTTTTAAACTTTTGATATTTTTGACAAATTTCAAAAATAAAATTTTAAATAAAGTCTTTTTTTGACTTAGAACTAACTTTGAAATATTATTTCAAGGCCCCTGAAATATCTCAAAGATTGGTTCTCTCCTTATAAAAAGGGATATGTTAAGCTAACTAGGCTTATTTCATATATTAAATTTCATGGGAAGCATTTCCAAATAAGTAATACTAAAACTTCTTTATTGTATGTCTGTATAGATATATGTTGTAAGTATTTCAGAAACTACGTGAAATTCCTAGAAATCTGGTATGTCCTGGAATAATGTTATCAGTCATAATTCTAGTTATCTTAAAATGTTGTATGTCACAGAAATAACCTAATTTCCTTGTCAACTGCACTGTAATCAGATCTCTAACCATGCCATGGTAAGAATTTATAGAATTCTAACTTAGAAATTGATGACTTCATAAAACTGTTAACAAAAGATCAAAACCACGAATTAATTCCATGGGACTAAATGAACTGATGAAGATGATTATAATTTTTATGACTTTTTGTTTTAAATATTGTGAGTTCTTTTATGCTTTGTCAGAGTCCCCATTTATGTTGGATCACAAGCTGACAGACCTCTCACAATGTGACTTCCTTATCTTTTGTTATTCGTAGGCACCATTAAACACTGTGTGGCAGGGGAAGTATCCTAGCAGAACTCATCTGCTTTTTGTTCTTGCCAAAATTATGGAGTAAATTCTAACAACCCTAGAATGAAACTGTCCTCCAAAACTGCTAAATAGGCAATTAATATCCTCATTTTCTTCCCTCCCATAAATGACTACTAGTCAAAGCTCTTCTAATCCTGTGGTGTTATTTATGTGCCACTGCTAAAAGTAACACGAATAACATTATTTGTATATATGTATATTATTTGTATATATGTGTATATATGTGCATGCAAAAGAAATCTGCAGACTATATGCCAAATAACTGACACTGGTTATTCCTGTTTATTTTCTGTGACATATATTTGGGTTTTTGAAAATGAGCATGTATTACTTCTATAAACAAAACAAGAATGAATGAATAGGTAAATACATTTAAACGTAGTATTAAAGCGTTAGGACTCAGCACTTTCACTGTCGTGGGCCCGGGTTCAATCCCTGGTTGGGGAACTAAGATCCTGCAAGCTGCATGGTGCAGTCAAATAAAAAAAAAGGAGTATTAAAATTCTGTATTTGTATCCTTAACAGGCTGATCCCCGAACTGCATATATTCATACAGCAAGAGGACTCAAACAAAGTAAAACTATATATAAAAAGAATTCCAAAATCAGAACTTAAATCAGAACATAAAAACACATCTTCATATTTGTACAGATAAACATAAACTCTATATCCATCAGTTTTACTTGTTGGTCTCTTACTTTCATTAATTAGAATCATACAACAAAGTTCCCAAATTAATTCTCCTCTTTTGTTCTTCTTGGCTGTTACTGATGATCTACTTTCTAGCAAATTGCCAAGGGTATAAACATCATGTATGGAACCAACTAAAAATCAATTAATGAATAGAAACTAAAATATAAAGTTAACTGAACTTAATATTGTAAAACTGTCAACATTCCAAGGGAATCAGAGTTTAGAACTCAAAGTTGGGTCTTCACTGCGAAGCCCAATATGGAGGGAAAAAAGTTGATAGGCTTAGACAGAGTTTATTCACTCATTTACTTCTCCTGAAGCTGAAAAACATTAGAGGCAAATTTCAGTACCCAAAAAAAAGTGGGCTAATCAACTGCGGATACGGTGATGGCTTTTTAAAAAAAATATTTATTTTTATTTATTTATTTATTTATTTGGTTGCACCAGGTCTTAGTTGCAGCAGGCAGGCTCCTTAGTTGCAGCCAGCGGGCTCCTTAGTTGCGGCTCAAGGGCTCCTTAGTTACGGCTTGCCAGCTCCTTAATTGTGGCATGTGAACTCTTAGCTGCGGCATGCATGTGGGATCTAGTACCCTGACCAGGGATTGAACCCAGGCCCCCTGCATTGGGAGTGCAGTGTCTTAACCACTGCACCACCAGGGAAGTCCCCGTGATGGCTGATTTTATGTAACACCCTGACTAGGCTTCATGGGCCCCAGATATTTAGTCAAACATTACTCTGTATGTGTCTGTGGGGGTGTTTCGAATGAGAGTAACATTTAAATTGGCTGACTGCCCTATGTGGGTGAGCCACATCCAATCAGCTGAAAGCCAAAATAGTACAAAAAGGCCCCCCCCAGGTAAGAAGGAATTCCTCCTGCCTGACTGTTAAGGTGGGACATTTTTTCTTTCTCCTCCTGCCTTCATACTTGAACTGAAGCGTCAGCTCCTCCTGGATCTTGAGACTGATGGTATCTGGACTAGATCATTTGGGTCTCCAGTTTGCCTGCTGTAGATCTTGAATCTTGTCAGTCTCTATAACTGCATGAGCTGATTCCTTATAACATCTTTCTCTCCCTCTTTCCCTCTACCTCCCTGTAAAAATACTCCACAAGGGAAGTCCAGCAAATGCTTTATGATGATGATTTTAGCACTGATGCCTTAGAAAGTGTAGAACCCTCTCCAAGAGACAGCAATCTATTCATTTGACCAAGTTATTCCAGGTCCAATGGGACTTAGATGATACTTAACAGAAAATTTTCTTGAATAATGGCCATACTTTTACTTAGAAGTTAAGAACAATTTCTAACGGCTGTTAGAGCCACTTACCTTCTACTCTCTTTTCTACTTCTCTCTGCAGATGGCCACAATCCCCGGTACTATCATTTGAAGTATAAGCATAGAATTGGAAAGAATACTAACCCACATAATTACTGTACTTCACTTAAATGGTTTTGGTTATAAAGAAGAGATAAGAACCACTCCCCACATCAAATATAAAAATGACCAAGTACTTCTTTTATCCTTTATCAACTGCAAAAACAAACAGCTCTCTAGGACCCTGGAACACAGCACCCTGTCACTGACGGGGTGTTGTTCAGGAAAAACTGAATGGGAGACATTACTCAAAATCACATATAGCAGCAAATATCTTAGAATAAAAAGTCTTGTAGCCATGCTCTCTATACATCCCCACAAGAGCAGGCAGGCTTCCTAAATAATTAAAAACTGAACAAGTAGGAGGCATAGCGGAAGTCCCTCCAGCCACAGTGTTGTGTTGTGGGGAAGAGACAGATTTGTAAATCCTAGAGCAAGGTTCTGCCTACCCGAGGCCACTGCTGGGTGGAGACCCTGGGGGAAGCCACTGTCACCATGTCTGACCAGGAGGCAAAACCTTCAACTGAGGACTTGGGGGATAAGAAGGAAGGAGAGAACACTAAACTCAAAGTCATCAGACAGGATAACAGTGAGATTCACTTCAAGGTGAAAATGATGACGCATCACAAGAAACTCAAAGAACCATACTGTCAAAGACAGGGAGTTCCCATGAATTCACTCAGGTTTCTCTTTAAAGGTCAGAGGATTGCTGATAATCACACTCCAAAAGAACTGGGAATAGAGGAAGAAGATGTGATTGAAGTTTATCAGAAACAAATGGGGGCATTCAATGGTTTAGATATTTTTCTTTTTTATTCTTCTCCCTTAATCCTTTTTTATTTTTAAAAATAGTTCTTTTGTAATGTAGCGTTCAAAACAGAATTGAAAACTGGCACCCCATCTCTTTAAAACATCTGGTAATTTGAATTCTAGTGCCCATTATTCATTATTGTTTGTTTTCACTGTGCTGATTTCTGGTGCTCAAACCTCAGCCCCCTTCATATTGCCCTCTCTTTTTAAAAAATTACATGTGTGGGGCTTCTCTGGTGGCGCAGTGGTTAAGAGTCCGCCTGCCAATGCAGGGGACACGGGTTCGTGCCCCGGTCCGGGAGGATCCCACGTGCCGCGGAGCGGCTGGGCCCGTGAGCCATGGCTGCTGAGCCTGCGCGTCCGGAGCCTGTGCTCCGCAATGGAAGAGGCCACAACAGTGAGAGGCCCACGTACCGCAAAAAAAAAAAAAAAAAAAAAAAAATTACATGTGTGCACAGAGAGGCCGCCTTTTCCAGGACTGTGCATTTGCACACTTGTGATAAACAACAGCGACTAATGCGAGTGTTCATAATGACTTTCCAATTGGTCCCGAAGTTCTAGCATGTGATTGCTTCACTCCTGGACTGTGACTTTCAGTGGGAGATGGAAGTTTTTCAGAGAACTGAACTGTGGGAAAATGCCCTTTCCTTAACTTAAAGCTAGTTTTAAAATCTGAGGGTCTGGACCAAAAGAACAGGAATATCAGGTTGGAGTCAAGATGACAGAGGTGGTGAGAATGATGACTAACTTCTGCAAGTAGTAGCAAATATTTGGTACTTGTTAAAATTTTGATAATTTTTCCTTATTTTATGAATCTTACAAATGTATAGATACTGAAGTTGATTTTCATGCCAACAGAAATATATTGATAATTAACAAGGTTAAACCATGAAGGAACTTCTACTTCATGATATATATATTTTTCACATTTAGATGATACCGTAGTTTGTGAGCTGGGCAGAAGAGGGATTAATCCTTAACTAGGTCCTAAAGTTTTCTTCGTTAAAGAATCAGTCTCTTCTTCATTCGTCTTTCTAAATCATCAATGGTCACTCTCTTTGAACAGCTCTAAAGTGAGGGGGCAAAGCAGCAGACAACGCTCTCAACTCTCATCACAGCACTTTCTAGATCAATAAATTATGTACTTGTCACAAGTATCCAGTCAGGATGCATCATGAAGAGCAGCAACTCATGGCCTCCTGAAAAGGAGCAAGAGAGACAAAAGAATGCCAGCAAACACACAAATCAACTGACCTTTATGGTCATCCTTAGTTCTTTAACTTCTACATGAACGCCTGCAGAGATGTAGATGAAAATTAACATCATTATATCTAAAAATATCTTAAAATACCGAAAGGGACTAGAGAAGGAAGTAGTGGTGGAAGAGAAAATAGAGCATAGGATGTAAAGAAAAACATCAGTGAAGCTATTTTTAAAAGCACACTAAGCTTGAACTTGAATTTGTCTATTCATGTTTTTCACATGACCTCAGACAAAGAAGAATAAAGTATCCTATTTAAAAATGTTACCTTGGGACTTCCCTGGCGGCGCAGTGGTTAAGAATCCACCTGCCGGGGCTTCCCTGGTGGCGCAGTGGTTGAGAGTCCGCCTGCCGATGCAGGGGACACGGGTTCGTGCCCCGGTCCAGGAAGATCCCACATGCCGCAGAGCGGCTGGGCCCGTGAGCCATGGCCGCTGAGCCTGTGCGTCCGGAGCCTGTGCTCCGCAATGGGAGAGGTCACAACAGTGAGAGGCCTGCGTACCGCAAAAAAAAAAAAGAATCCACCTGCCAATGCAAGGGATACGGGTTTGAGCCCTGGTCCGGGAAGATCCCACATGCCGCAGAGCAACTAAGCCCGTGCGTCACAACTACTGAACCTGCGCTCTAGAGCCTGCAAGCCACAACTACTGAGCCCACGTGCCACAACTACTGAAGCCCGCACACCTGGAGCCCATGCTCCGCAACAAGAGAAGCCACCACAATGAGAAGCCCGCCCACTGCAACAAAGAGTAGCCCCCGCTAGCCACAACTAGAAAAAGCCCGTGAGCAGTAACGAAGACCCAATGCAGCCAAAAATAAAAATAAATAAATTTATTAAATAAATAAAATAAAAATTAAAATGTTACCTAAAACAAAAGTAAAATAAATATTAGCTAAAAGGCAGGGCAGACTGACTTTAGTAACACTTAAGTCCCAATTAAATGGCACTAGAAAATCCCGTTAGGCTCTTAAGAGTTCCAGGGAACAGGAAAATAAATGTACCTTTCCGCTCCAGTGAACAGTCTTGTAAAAGGGATATTTATAAGGGACTTTCAGGAAGCAAGAGTTCAGTAGCTTTGGAACATGGAAGCAAAATGAGTGAGAACTAGGTTTACCATCTTCTAGACGCAGCCCCTGTTTTGCTAGACTGTCAACAAATACCAAAGTGCTCAGCTTGGGCAATTGTTAAGTTAATGAACATCAAAGGAGACAGCCCGCCCCTCCCTACCCTAGGGATACTGTTCTAAAGCAGCCCTTTGGTTCTTTATGTCCCTACAAGAATGCATACAAGTATTTGAATCTACTCTCCCGTATTACTACCGCTATTTCCCTCCTCAGCAACTAGAGCAGCGCGTTAACACCAAGCACTGCACAGTGAATGCCTGTCACAAGCACTTGTTTATCACCCTCTCCCTAGTAGTAGTTTAATCCTTTAATTAGTTTTAGTGCCCAAAACTAGGATTTCCTGAGGACTGCCACAAGATGTGCAACAAGCAGCAGGGGCCAAGGCTTTAAGTTGTTGATTCAGTATAATCAAGAATTTTTTAAAATGGTTGCTAACGCAGAGCCAGAAACAGGGCCCTAAATAAAAGGAAGAAAAGAGGCCAAGTGCCTCTGAAAAATTAAGGAACTGAGTTTTAAAGGGTGCCAGCTCACAATTAGGGCAGAAAGGCTTAATTTGTCCAAAGACTGTCCTACTGTCCTCCTTTGGTACTGGAACATATCACAAGCTACTTTTAGACAGAAATGAAGGGATGAGGAAATATGTGTACTGTGGTCAAGCACCCATGGACAGATGAAGAGGGTTAGCAAATACAGCAATCACTGGTGAAGGCAAGGCTTGGAATTAAACTAGTTTCAGAGGTAGAAGGCAAGGCAGAAAGTAAGAATTTCACAAAACTGATTAGTATTGAACATTTAAAAAAAAGAGTATATAGTGAGCAAGGCCTTTTGTAGGTTACGTACAAAATTTGAGAATCTGAATTAATAGGCTATAAAAAATACAAGTAGAATTAAAAAAAAAAGTAAAACAAAATAATTCCAACCATCCTTAAGAGGCCGGAACATAGGGCTCTGAATCCTTAGTTGTCTCTTTTCCCTCCCCTAATTTGTTCTAACTTCACCTATGCCACTGATTCATTCAGCAAGGATCATCAGCTCTTTAGAAGGAAGCATCAATGCATTTAGATTTCCAAAAACAATGAAAATTGGCAACTTAACATCACCACCAAACTCCTGTTCCACAAGCCAATATTTCCCTTATTTTTCTTTTAAAAGAAACAGATCAAATATCTTGTCTTCCAATTTCCTTTCTTTTCCCCAATTACCTACCACCAATCAGTAGAGTTGCTTTTGGTTCTCATTGATGTAAACGAGCTCAAGAAAAAAAAAGAGAGAGAATCCTCCAATCTCTTAAAAGTTAGTTTGCATTATTAATTGAAATTTTCTTTAAAATGCATAGTCTAAGGCCTTGTCCAGCAAGACTCATGGTCTGGTGAAACACACTCGAATCCTCATTTTTAACAAGCTCTGTAACTGTGGTGGCTCAACCCTGGCTGCACATTAGAATCATCTGGGGTGCTTTTAAATAACATCCTGCAGGAGCCTCACCCCCACATAGTCATGGGTCTGCAAAGGGGCGTGACACTGGCATTATTACTAATTTTTAAGCTTTCCTGTGTGTGACCAAGGTTAGGAACCACCATACTAAAAGTAACTTTGACGCAGGTGATCCATGGACAAAGTTTGAGAACGGGGGCTTAAAAGAGTACACCTTAATGAGATCCTTCTGAAACTCATTCCACTGTCAACGCAGATAGCAGGCAGATACAAGTATTTAGATAATTTATTTTTTCTAAACCACAGGTGACAATTAAAAAAAAATCAATTGCTCTTCAAAAGCTCTCAAATCTTAAGGAAAGCCTTAAGGAGGGTATCTGTTCTTAACTGAGAAGAGTCCATCTATCTTGTCACTTATTTATACATATTAAGTATTCCTGTGGCAATAAACTGCAATAAAGTTGATGAAAATCTAGGATCAAGATAGAGCCCTCAAAAATAATTCTGGGGGAGGGACTTCCCTGGCGGTCCAGAGGTTAAGACTCTGTGCTTCCACCGCAGGGGTCACAGGTTTGATCCCTGGTCAGGGAACTAAGACCCCACATGCTGCACAGTGCAGCCAAAATTAAAGAAAAGAAAAGAAAAATAAAAAAATAATTTGGGGGGAAAAAAGCAATTCCAACTGTGTTAATATCAAGAAAGGGACTTCCCTGGTGGCACAATGGTTAAGACTCTGTGCTCCCAATGCCTGGAGCCCGGGTTCGATCCCTGGTCAGGGAACTAGATCCCACATGCAGGACACAATGAAGAGTTCGCATGCTGCAACTAAGGAGCCCGCCTGCTGCAACTAAGACCTGGCACAACCAAATAAATAAATAAAATAAATACTAAAAAAGAAAAGATTGATAAAGTTATTCCTCTTCAACAAACAAAACAGAGACTGGGCTATAAAGTTGACAAATTATAAGTGATGAGAAGAAATGGTCATTCATCTTAGCCAAGCAGTAACTGAACAAATCAAATCATGGAAAAAAATCTTTAAAATTAATTTTATTATGAAATAAAACTAAGGTAGTTCACCCACTTCAATCTTAAAAAAAAAATAATGTGATTCACAGTAGTTTAATTAAGAGTTTAGTTCCCTTATATCATCTTACCATATCTTCTCCAATATGAGGGACATCGACTTCGGGGCTCCTTTCCTGTCCAAGGGGAACATCCTCAAACTCCTTATTTATGTTGTGCATTAATAACAACATTCTACTAAATGAACAAGTCTACATTTGTTCAAAGGTTAGCTTCCAGCCTGCTGCCTGTGCGCATCTTAACAGCCAGCTTAAAACAAACTCTGAAACAAGACGCAAAAGGAGAGACCACTCTTGTGGCAAGAAATTTTTATTAGCACTTGGATTTGGAAGAAAGAAATGGGAGTGGAAGAAGTAATAGGACAGACCGTGCTACAAAAGCTCTTGAGTATTCAGGATAGATTTCTGAAGCAGAGAGGGAAGTTAAAGGGGTTACTGATCCATGGAGAGGAAAGAGGCAGGCTTTCATTTGTAGGGGCGATTACTCACAACTAAATTTAGCTGTTTTTTTGAAAATTCGCAGACAAGAAATCAGAAAATTAAAAATAGATTATGAAGTGGATGGAGTTCAGGAAAGCCACATTCTACTGGAAGACAAAATATTGAGAAAACTTATCTTGTGTGAGCTCAATTTTCTCTACCTGTAAAGTGGTTATACTGCTTGCTGATTTCAGAAGGTTTTAGCCATTCGTTAAAAAGCCCTTTTTGCTAGATAATAAAGAGGCTACTTTACAGAAAGAAAATCTTTTCCTTTGATTGCTGGTAATTTACTAAAGTGATATATATTCCATAGGAAAAATCCATTTAGATAGAAAAATTAGTAAGAAACATAAAAACAATAAGATCTGAATTTGCTTCAAATAATTAGCTGGATTTAAGGAAGTTTAAGGGGGTTTTTTGGGGGTGGGGGTGAGGGAGGAGGAGAAGGAAGGAGGGAAACCAAGAAAAGGGGAAGCTGAACAAAAGAAGAATTTATTTGTGGCTCTGAAACCAGTCCTTTCTGGAATCTTATCCCTACCACTAGACTAAAAGCATTTTCAAAGGCAAGGATCATGTATTATTGTTCAACTTGGTACCCCTCAACAGCATATCCACCACAGGATACAGAGCAAGTGCTTGAGAAATGTTTGATAAATGAAGAATTAAATATTTCTCAACAGTGTTCTAGGCAGTAAGTTACAAGAAAGGAGGGATCTAATCTACTCTCCAGCATTAGATATACTGCTAAACTGTACTGTGGCTAAGAATTAAACTGTGTTCTCTAGAAAACTTGATTTTTACTTAGATGAATCTCTAATAGTGAAATAAACAAATTACATAAAAGCAGATACATAATAATAAAGAAAAAAGTGGAACCCAAATATTCCTAGGCTCACAAAGCATAGGGATTGGAAAAGAAGGGTACCTAGGTTCAACCAAATGAAAAGCCCGCCTGCCAAAGGTAACAAGCGGATGTCAGCACTCCCTCTCCAAAGCTGGAAATCCTCTTTATGACCACTCCCACCGCCACCCTGTCTCAAGACTGCTTTCTTTAACAGTTCTGCCCCCTCAGCATGGGGATCCTGGAATGCTTTAAGAAAAAAGCTTTAAAAAAAAGGATGGGCAGAGAATCTGAATAGAAATTTTTTAAAAAAGCTTCTCAGTTCTAATTAGCTTTTGACAGTTCCTGGGACTCTCAAGGTGATCATTTAACACCTCATTAACAAGTCTATTATAGGAATGAATTCAAATGAGCCAAACTGAAGTTTAATTAAACCTCGATCTGCCCAAGGTATTCTTTTTCTTCCTCCTATGCCAACAGCCACCAGAATGAGCTCTCAGTTCCCTTCAATACTAAGAAGTACAAAAAGTGCAGTTTTCTGCAAAGAAAGTTATTTCTGTCATCATATTAAAATTTATCTAGTAAAATATACATATCTAGTTTGTTTGTTCCACAATTTGGCCATTCTGGCTTAACATTCAAGTAAACAAGCAATGTACTTTAAGAACCCATCCATTTTCTAATATTTCTTGATCATGTGTGTGTTCATTCATTCACCAAATTTATCAAAAGGCTACTAGATTTCAGACACTAAGCTAGGTGCTGTGCTTGTTATTAACTACACCTTTGGACAGAAATAAAATACATCAAAACACAACTCTGGAAAATGGAAAAGTGCAATTTTAGTTCCTTTGGTCAGACATTTTGCCTTGATTCATAAATAGATCTTACAGCTAAATTTCTATTATTGGATGTGGATTAGTGACGTGTGCAGTAAAATCTAGAATTTCAAATGTCTTGTGTAATTTGTCAGAATTTCCTAGGTCTCCTTTTTTTTCTACTCACCAGCCTGTTCTAACTCAGTATGTCTACTCAAGGTACAAACACAATTCCTAACCACTGTTATCTTAGGTAAGACAGCTCTTAGGTGGTTCCTAGGCAAGACGGTTCTCAGTATCTACCCATCACTCTAGTCACATGGCCCTCTCTTCTTTTAGAAAACGATAGGAATTGGAGGAGAAATGTGGAAAAGACTGGGAGAAAGAAGAAAAGAGTGCTTACAAAGTAGGGTAGGGAAAGGATCTCAACTGCCCCTGTATGCTGCAGCTTTTCTGAAGGCTCTACACTCTGATCACCAAAGAATAACAAGTCTTCCCACAAAAAAGATGAAAACATTTATCAATAATCAACCACAGACTATTTGTGTGTATGTTTAAGGCTTACTTTCAAACTTATCTTAGGCAGGATTTACTTTCATGTAAGTTATTAATGTACTCTGGAGTCTAAAACAAAAAAAGTTTTAAATATAAAAGTAACATATTCAATCTAGTAAAATAAAATTCTAATAGTACAGAAAATTATTTTTTTAAAAAAATAGAAGTTTCCCTCCTCCACCCAGCCACCTCCATTCCCACTCCCAGCAAGAAGTTCCAGGCTCTGTTTCTGGCTCTCTTCGTGGCTAGTGCCAAAATGCTGAATAATAAACTTACACCTCTGCTGCCTCTTCCGTCAACCCTGGATGGTGCTTAGATAAGGCATCTGTACTCCTACTTTCCATGTTTCCTCCACTAATCACCACCACTTTTTGTAATATTACTATTTTAAAATTCTTCTAGTGGCTAGTTATCTTTATAACTTTAAAGACTATTTCTTTCTTTTTTCTTTTTTTTGGCTGCGCTGTGTGGCTTACAGAATCTTAGTTCCCCGACCAGGGACTGAACCCAGGTCACAGAAGTGAAAGCACTGAGTCCTAACCACTGGACTGCCAGGGAGTGCCCTAAAGACTATTTTGTAATTTCAAAATGTGTTGTTTATAAACTTAAGACAGTATCTAGTGACTCTGAAGAGAAAAAATAAAGTATGAATACTAATAAGGTACACAGGACTCAAACTTAATTCATTCAGGACAAAACCAAAAATTATTAGACATGCTGAATGTGGCAATAATAAATTTCATATACTCATTGGAATTATGCTATTATTAGCCAATTAGCGACATGTTAAAGAGAAAATAATCAAAATTCAGTAACATAAAATACTTAAGATATACAGTCAAAATTACAATAAAGGGGGGGCAATAGAGGGGTGAGGGGTGGGAGGCACAAACTATTGGGTGTAAGATAGGCTCAAGAATGTAGGGTACAACACAGGCAATACAGCCAACATTTAGTAATAACTGTAAATGGAAAGTAACCTTTAAAAATTGTTTAAAAAATTAAAGATCTTTTAAATTAAAAAGAATCTTATTTACATTTAAAAAATTGCAATGAAAAGGCTTAGAGATTTCATTATATATTTAGTATTTTAGGACTGGGACAACAATTGTAACATCTATCATGTAAGTCTATTGATTGACTTACACACTTTGAAGAAAACATTGTGTTCAAACATTAAGCACTGGCTCTGTGAGACAAAATTATAAATGTGAGATATAAAGTTGTGAAACATGGCTTTTGGAAGGAAAAAATGAATCAGCACAAAGGTGTCATAAAAGACAGCATTTCGGTTTGTTGTGAAGAATGAACAGATTTTTGGTGACAGGAGGATGAGCATTCTGTCAGAGGCACCAAATTGGTTTAAATGAGGGTACAGGAAAAGATGGTTAAGCTAAAATCAAACTATAGAGGATCTCAAACATCATGTAAAGAATTGAACTTTATTCTGTAGGCAACTAGGAGTTACTAAAGACTGTTATTCTATATTTCGGCATCTTTAGGCAGACAACAACAGAAGCTGTATGTTAGGAAGATTAATAAGTGGTAGAGGAAAGACTTGGAGCAAGGAAAAGGCAGTTATGAGTGGTGCAGCTGTTTAAGGAACAGGGAGTCAGGGCCTGAAATAGTCACATGGCAGTGGGAATAAGCAGAAGTGACAGGCAGAATCAACAGATTTTGACTTAGACATGGGGAAACATGGCTACAATTTCAGGCCTACATAACCTGAAGACAGTTATATATTTAGTTGAGAAGATGAAGAGAGGATACAGTGAGAAAAAGCAGCATAACTTCTGTGCTGTTCCTGTTAAACATACGTAGGCTGAATCTTAATCACGAGGAAACACTAGATAAACCCAAATTGAGGGATATTCTGTATAATAACTGGCCTGTAATTCTTAAAAGTGTCAACATCATGGAAGTCAAAGAAAGACCGAGGAACTGTGACTGAAGAAGAGTAAAGAGACGTGACAACTAAGTACAAAAGGTGACTCTAAACCACATCCACAGCCTCAGGATGCTGGTCTGAGGAAGAGACAGTAATAATGTATCATTATCAGTTACTGAAATAATTAATAACATGTTCATGTTAGTTAATTAAGTAACATATTAGTGTAAATTTCTTGCTGTGGTCGGTTGTACTATGGTTCTGTAGGAAAATGCCTTTGTAGGAAGTACACACTAAAGCATTTGGGATGATGGGGCTTCAGATCAGCAACTAACTCTCAACTGGTTCAGAAGAAAAGTTTTTTGGGGGCTGTACTTCCAACTTTTATGTAAGCTTGTGATTGTTTTACAGATAAGAAAAAGATTATTTAAAAACATTATGATGAGGGGACTTGCCTGGTGGTCCAGTGGTAAAGAATCCACCTTCCAATGCAGGGGATGTGGGTTCGATCCCTGGTTGGGGAACTAAGATCCCACATGCCTCGGGGCAACTATGCCCGCATGCCACAACTAGGGAGTGTGCTCGGCACAAACTACAGAGCCCATGTGCTCTGGAGCTCACGTGCCACAACTAGAGAGAAGCCCATGTGCCGCAACGAAGAGCCCACAAGCTGCAGTGAAAGATCCTGCATGCCACAACTAAGACCCGACACAGCCAAAAATATAAATAAATAAGTAAATAAAATAAATATTAAAAAAAATTATGATGAGAAACATCAACTCTGCCATATGACTACAGGTCTACTTCACAGAATTTAGGGACAAACATTTTAAATTATTGTGACTTTTTTTTCATAATTTTTAGTTCTCTTCCCCAGCCCCCAGTTCCTTAAAGCCAATAGGGAAAAGCAAGAACACCAAGGAAGATTAGAATGCTCCTGTTTTTCCCTACAATGTCCCTTTGTTTCCAGAAGTTGCAGGAAGTTTCAAAAAATGAAATAATATATACATTTAAAAATAAAAGACATAGGAAAGATGATCGTTGTACAGCAACAAGAGATGTGCACTACATATCCACAAGGGTCCATATTGGGCCAAGAAAGAAGAAAAGAAATACTTTTGCAGACATAATATATGAGCTCCTTAAGTTCCTAAATCAGTCTCAAAAATGAAATTGTGCCTCAAATTTATGATCATATATAAAATGCTAACAGCTCCAATAACAGAGTAGCTTAGAGAAGATATATAAATTCATGATCTTAAAACACACACACACACACACACACACACATCTTTCAAACACCGTATGTTCAGAAAAGTGAATCTGAATCTCAAAGGGGTATGGGTGTGGTAATGAGATTAGAACCCATAGATGGTAGTGAAACTGGCCCAGGGAAAAAAGCAAACCAAAAAATACTGTGCTGTTCAAGATGGCGGACTAGAAGGATGTGCTCACTCCCTCTTGCGAGAGCACAGGAATCACAACTAACTGCTGAACAATCGCTGACAGGAAGACACTAGAACTCAACAAAAAAGATACCCCACATCCAAAGACAAAGGAGAAGCCACAATGAGACAGAAGGAGGGACATAATCATAATAAAATCAAATCCTATAACTGCTGGGTTGGTAACTCACAAACTGGAAAACACTTATACCACAGAAGTCCACCCACTGGAGTGAAGGTTCTGAGCTCCACATCAGGCTTCCCAACCTGGGGTCCGGCAACAGGAGGAGGAATTCCTAGAGAATCAGATTCTGAAGGCTAGAGGGATCTGACTGCAGCACATCAACAGGACTGGGGGAAACAGAGACTCCACTCTTGGAGGGCACACACCAAGTAGTGTGTGCATCAGGACCCAGGGGAAGGAGCAGTGACCCCATAGACTGGACCAGACCTACCTGCTACTGTTGGAGTGTCTCCTGCAGAGGCGGGGGGTGGCTGTGGCTCACCACGGGGACAAGGGCACTGGCAGCAGAAGTTTTGGGAAGTACTCCTTGGCGTGAGCCCTCCTAGAGTCTGCCATCAGCCCCACCAAAGAGCCGGGTAGGCTCCAGTGCTGGGTCGCCTCAAGCCAAACAACCAACAGGGAGGGAACGCAGAGCCACCCGTCAACAGACAAGCGGATTAAAGTTTTACTGAGCTCTGCCCACCAGAGCAACACCCAGCTCTACCCACCACCAGTCCCTCCCATCAGGAAACTTGCACAAGCCTCTTAGATAGCCTCATCCACCAGAGGGCAGACAGTAGAAGCAAGTAGAACTAAATTCTGCAGCCCATGGAACCAAAACCACATTCACAGAAAGACAGACAAAATGAAAAGGCAGAGGACTGTGTACCAGATGAAGGAACAAGATAAAACCCCAGAAAAACAACTAAATGAAGTGGAGATAGGCAACCTTCCAGAAAAAGAATTCAGAATAATGATAGTGAAGATGATCCAGGACCTCGGAAAAAGAATGGAGGCAAAGATCGAGAAGATGCAAGAAATGTTTAACAAAGACCTAGAAGAATTAAAGAACAAATACATAGAAGAATTAAAGGACAAACGAAGAGAGATGAACAATACAATAACTGAAATGAAAATTACACTAGAAGGAATCAATAGCAGAATAACTGAGGCAGAAGAACAGATAAGTGACCTGGAAGACAGAATGGTGGAATTCACTGCCATGGAACAGAATAAAGAAAAAAGAATGAGGGCTTCCCTGGTGGCGCAGTGGTTGAGAGTCCGCCTGCCAATGCAGGGGACACGGGTTCGTGCCCCGGTCCAGGAAGATCCCACATGCCACAGAGCGGCTGGGCCAGTGAGCCGTGGCTGCTGAGCCTGTGCGTCCGGAGCCTGTGCTCCGCAACGGGAGAGGCTGCAACAGTGAGAGGCCCACGTACCACAAAAAAAAAAAAAAAGGATGTCATAAAAATAAGCATTGCTTTAACCCACTCAAATCTAAAAGAAATCAGGCCAAATTTAAATAGGATCAGGTAGCAGGCTTTATGAGAAATGGTTAGATTTTTATTATCCTCTATTCTGGGAGAGAAACAACATAACCAGCAGAAGTCTGTCACACTAATTAAAAGTTTTAGGGACTAACTTTAAAATATATTATTTAAAGGCTGGTAGTGGCAAGTTTTTAAAATGGTCACAAATTCTTTGACCTGCCTCCCATTTGCGGTGGAGTCTGATTCCCTATGCCCTGCAATCTGGGCTGGCCTTGGTGACTTGCTTGTTAACAACAGATCACAGAAGGTCATGGGGTTTCAGCAGGTTCTTTGGGAATGCTTGCTCTCTGCAGGGTCCTATCTGGATACCTGGTCACCATGCTGTGAGGAGCCCACGCCACATGGAAAGGACACATGAAGGTGCTCTGGTCAACAGCCTCAGCTGAGCCCAGCCTTCAAGTCACTCCAGCCCAGGTGATGTGTAAGTGAAGAAGCCTCCAAGATGATCCCAGCCCCCAGCCATCAGAGTCTTCCCCAGCTGCCTGGGTCTTCCAAGTTCAAGCCCCAGACATTGTGGAGCAAAGACAAGCTATCCCTGCTGTGCCCTGACCGAATTCCTGACCTGCAGAATCTGTGAGCATAATAAGATGGCTGTTGTTTCACACCACTAAGCTTAGGGGGTGGTTAGAGAGGCAATAGATAAACTGGAAAATGAGTGCTAACCCAAAGTCTATATCTAATTACCATATTTCATTTTCTGTCTGCCAGTAGAGCCTGGATTTCATTATTTAGCACAGATAAGTCATTTATCCAGAGGTCATGCATCACATGGATCCATGCTCTAGGACAGGGCAAAGAAATTACCTAAGGTAACTTTGAGAGCTGTTACCATTCGTTTTTCAGTCACCTAAATCTGTGTGCTGAATCAACAAGGCTGATGCACCTATGTCAAATAACTAGTTAAGTACTAGCTATGTACATATATATACATATCTGAGCATAGATACACATACATTTACATATATGAGCATATATGTATACTCAGGTCAAAGCATACTATTTCTAGTAATACCTTATATGAGAGAGAGAAGATAACATTGTAGGTTTGTTAGCAGGGAGCTTCTCACAAGGCTCCATGTGGTGTTCACGACATTAATGAATTATATTCTTCCCCAAGGAATCAATTTATGAAACTGAAAATGATCAACACTTCCAAGACACAGCAAGGATGCATGTACCACAGATCAGAAAAAATATTAAGGGAGAATTCTGATGTAAGAAAACAGGCTTAAATCAATGAAAATGAGACATACTACTTTTTTCTTGTTTTTCAATGCAAACCAGATCAATCTTACCACTAAATATTATACAGCTGAAGAGTAGCGCTCAAGGCTGATAACATGAAATATTTCACTAGAGCAAAAGTGATTTTAGAAGCATTAAAAAAGCAAAAAGCAAATGTATGTCTCATACTCACAATGGAGATTCTTCTCAAAGTGAAAAAACAAAACAAAAAAACCCAATTGCTCCCCCCTTATTATAACTTTTCTGTAGTCAACACTGCCCTCTAGTGATATAAAAGCCAAAGATCAGAAAGCGAACATCACTGTTGGTTCACTTGAGTATGTTTTAGTCAGAGAATCTAGTTTGGACTACAAATCCCACCAAAGACAGAATAAATAGATTCAGGATGACCTTTATTATATACTGTATGTTAAATGAGAAACTCTTTTAAAAGGCATTAAATCAAGGACACTAATTCATGGAAAGAGCAGCTTTTAAATACTATGGGAACAAAACATCGCTACACAGTGAATTACATCTTCCCATAAAATTATGCAATTCAAGAAAGACCCTGAAGACTTATAACCTAAGATATGAGAATATGTAGGATAGTGAGACTAAAGCCTCACCATCTGTAGACAAGAAAATTCAACAGGAAACGAGCCAGGCTAGTTCTCACGGTGTGTGTAAACACACTGAAAAGTGTCCCTAGAAACCAAGACCTCGCATACCTGCCAGCTCTGCCCATTGGTATACTTGACTCCTCCTTTTAGGAAAAAAGCTCAAGAAAAAGAGTACTTTTGGTTGCTAAATATTTACTGAGCCCAGGAAATTTTCCAAGAAAAGAAAGACTTACCAAGGGTGGTGCCATCCTGCCCCATGATGCACTTCATGGAAGTGATGATCTGCTCCACGACAGGGGGTGACAGTGATGTGGCATACACTGCACTATGAGAGTGCGTCCGCAGATAGTCGATCAGCTCCTGGGGAGTTCACAGAAGCAAGTCATTAGAGGCAGTGCGTGGATTCACTGGCAATGTCACTGCCTTCCTCCCAGGTGACAGAAGCCTCCTCCCTTCAATAGCACTGGAATAGGGACATCTATCTGAGACACGAGATCAACCAATACGGTCAAAGCACACTGTCAGCAACAACTGGGTCAGACACATGGCAACATCCTTAGGCTTTGTTTTGTTTTGTTTTTTTGGCTGTGCTGCGCAGCTGGTGGGATCTTAGTTCCCAGACCAGGGATTGAACCTGCGCCCTCAGCAGTGAAAGCGAGGAGTCCCGACCACGGGACCACCAGGGAATTCTCTGTTTCATTTTTTAAACATGCCACAACATGAAAGGAAGAAGAACTAGGTTTAAAGAAGACCTCTGAACTTAGAGAACATATCATTGAATGTTATAAACAGCTCTGCAATACTAAATTAAACAAGAAAGCATTTGGATTGCTGTTTAGATACAACTTACTTTTAAGTATTACAGAAAATACCATTTGCATCTTACCCCATGCCTGCAAAGCCCATCCTTACATTCCCGAATAAGTGACAGGTCTCTAATATCAATTTTAAAGACACTAAATGTCCTCTCCAGATAAACAGAGATTTATAAAATGATATAAATGTGGCAAAAGTTAAACAGAAATTCATTGGGTCTTTCATGAGGACACTAAAGCCATCTCACTGAATAAAAAAAAAAAACTTGTCCGTCAGTCACAAAAATTTCAAAACAATCAGTTGTATATCTCTATTCTCTGATACCTTTTAACTTCACTAAGTCTTTATATAAAATGTGCACACAAGGAAGCTTATGTTCCAGAACCAAAACAGGAGACACAAAATGCAGCCAGAAAACAGTGCAGATACTAAAAATTGTACAAAACCAAAAAAAAATAAATACACTGTACCTCAATGATCTCCCAGAGTATTATTTTTCTATCCTTTTGTTTAGTAACAAATCTTACCAAAAACCAATCAATTCTCAAAAGTGAGCCTGGTCCTTTTAAAAATTGAAGTAAATGTCTATTGAACTTGATTAAAACCACTGATAATGGGGTTTCTCTAAAAGACAATGAATTATTAAGAGAAAGGCCATGCTTTAAGACTCCCAGCATCAAATTTTAAAGAGGAATTTTAGAGAGGAATTTAAGGACATTTATTTAAGGACATTTAAGCACCTACCATGTACTATGTACAAATACTTGACATACATTTTTTTTTCCTAATACTGGAGAGTTTTTTAAAATAACAGTTTTATTGATATACAATTCACATACCATAGTATTCACTTTTTCAAACTGTATAATTCAGTGGCTTTCAGTATATTCACAGAGCTGTGCAACTTTCACACTATCTAATTTTAGAACATTTTCATTACCTCAAAAAGAAACCTCATACCCATTAGCAGTCACTTTCCACTTCCCCCATCTCCTGAGCCCCTGGCAACCACTAATCTATTTCTGTCTCTATGATTTGCCTATTCTAGATATAACATATAAAAAAAATACTTTAGCCTTTTGAGACTGACTTCTCTAATTTAACATAAGGCTTTCAAGGTTATTTCTACGTTATAGCATGGACATATATTATTTTTTAAACCCTAACTACAATCTTATAAGCCAGGCACATTTATCTCTGTTTTCCTGATAAGGAAATCGAAAGGTTAAATACTTTGCCCAAGGTCTCATGAAGTTTGGGAAATACTCAAACCTAGGGCTCTGTCTCCATGGTTGAACCATTTCCACCATGCTACATTGATTCTCAAATACCCCAAAGTTCATTATGTAATTTTTGAATTGGAAAATACAATGCCTTGTTAGTACACCAGAGCTAGCAAAGTCATCTTTTTTCTTCCTGTCTTGCTGCTCACCCAAGATGCATCTGAATCCAAGGGCAGGGGAAGAAACTGGTCTTCCATCCCTCACAGGTTCCCATGACATCCCCACTACGTTTGACATAGTGAGCACAACTCAAATCCAAGAGAAGACCATGGCAAACAGGCAGCACCACTGTGTGTTCTTTCATACAAGAGGGTATTCTGTACTCAGACCAGGATGTAGTTTAGAACGAATAAGAAAACAACAAACAATGAACAGAATCAGCTTATCAGAGTCACTCACCAGGCAGCTGAAGTGTGAAGTGTGCTGGCATTATACGCCTAAATCACAAACAAATTTAGGATCTCCACATCCAAGTTTGGGACTCTATCTGATAAATGTGAGTAACCAAATTGAAATCTAGTAGCCAGTACCTTTATGAACCTTAACTGCTTGATTCTCAGGGCCCATTTACCTTCTTGCCTCCGATGTATCCTCCAGAAGCACCGAAGCTCTTTGTGAATGTTCCCATCATAATGTCCACATCCTCAGGATCCAGGCCAAAGTAATCCACCACACCTCGTCCTGTAGGGCCCAGAGCCCCAATGCTGTGAGCTTCATCTAGATACAAGTATGCCTTGTATTTCTTCTTAAGGGCAATCACTTCAGGAAGGCGAACAATAGATCCCTCCATGCTGGCAAAACAAGGTAAAAAATACACACACTGAGACTTAACTCTTAAAAATTAGGAGTTGGACACTTTATTATTATTAATTTTTTAAGTTTACTGCCTTTTTAAATGGTCTGACAACTCTGCCTGTGTTTTTTTTTTTTTTTTTTTTTTTAGCAGTTTTAACAATTCTTTATTTCCTTGGGTTCATACTAACTCAGGTGAACTTCCAGACAACTTTAGAATAAAAAAATTTTCCCCATATATATTACACTTGTGGTCCATAATCTTCTCATTCAGTCTCAACAATACCATTGGAACCAAGTTGCAATCTATATTGTTAGTCTTCTACATAAAACATGTAACAGTTCTTAACTTACTTTTCCAGTATATTTTATAAGGCAGTTCTGTTATTAACTCACTACTCCCTTCCAGCACTTATTAAGTCTTTGTTCATTAATAGACTGCAATGGTTTTTTATCCCCCAAAGGAAAAAGAAAGGATTAATATTTATTGAACATCAACAAGGTGCCGAGTTCATTACACTAGTTTTCCATATTCAGATTTACAACAAGATTTGGGAACAAGAAAAAATAAGATTACCCTCTGAAGGCTAAACTACAAAGCAGCACATGGTGAAGGAAATTAGCCAGCCTTAAAAGAAGCACGCCTGTGGTTTTAAACTGGCAAAGATAGACAATGCCATGGCTAGGCAGATATCTAAAGGAAAGGAGACTGGATCTTTTAAAACAAACACCAGAATACAAGTGATCTTAATTCACCACAGAGGGATAGAGGTCACAGTAGATTCTTCTAAAGTTTGTAATTATAGGCAACATTAGACTTTGCATCACATTGCATGTGTAATTAAAATTACATGAAAAGAATAAAAAACATTAGGAGATGAGAGAATAAATGCAAGGGCTGCAAAGAGGTAAGCAAAATAAAATATTTCTTAAAATTAAATGGTGTGTAATTTGTTCTGACATATTAGGAAACATATTCCAATTCTTGCCCCTATATATATAAACCCCCTCTACAAACAGTGGAAAAATAAAGGAGCCAAATAGAAAGGAGATCTGGAGGTCATACAGCATGATAGAAAGAATAAAGAAGAGCCAGGTATTTTAACAAGTCAGAAACCCTGTCTCCTTAGTTTCCAGAGGGGCCTAGATTAGTGTTTCCTTCAGCTTAAAACTTCTGTGACTCCATGGGGCAAATCAGACATAAGAATAATAAAGCAGGATTACCTATATATTCCCTCCACAAGGATTAGAATTTTCTTCCAGGGCCTTCGTGTCCGAGGTTGACCATAAACAATGGCATCTTTCAACAACTTCTCTAGGCTTTGCATATCTATGGCACACAAAAAATAATTTCAGCACAAAGTATCTTCCTCATTGCTAACTTTATTCCTAAAGTGCAAATATACACTTCTTATTCAGGAAGTGTGTCTCAGATAGCAAAGGACATTAACATAATTAGAACTGGGCAGAAAAAGATAGGGCTAAATGGGTAAGCTACTGCTGGCTTGAATTAAAATCTCATCTAGAATGTAACAAGTGTTCCAAACCACAGAAACTCGACTAAATGAGTGTGGCACAGTTGATTCAGTTGGTTAGCATGCTTATGAAATGACCAGTGTTGCATGTGAAATACCTTGGCATTCAGTTAGCTTTTTTTTTTAATCTTTATTGGAGTATAATTGCTTTACAATGATGTGTTAGTTTCTGCTTTATAACAAAGTGAATCAGTTATACATATACATATGTTCCCATATCTCTTCCCTCTTGCGTCTCCCTCCCTCCCACCCTCCCTATTCCACCCCTCTAGGTGGTCACAAACCACCGAGCTGATCTCCCTGTGCTAGGCAGCTGCTTCCCACTAGCTATCTGTTTTACATTTGGTAGTGTATATATGTCCATGCCACTCTCTCGCTTTGTCACAGCTTACCCTTCCCCCTCCCCATATCCTCAAGTCCATTCTCTAGTAGGTCTGTGTCTTTATTCCTGTCTTACCCCTAGGTTCTTCATAACATCAGTTAGCTTTTTTTGTATTTATAGAATCAACTGTATCTTTAATCCTAGTGAGTCATTCAGAAGTAAATGCATAAAGAAGGCTGAGCAAGAAAGTGTGAATGAACTACTACAAATACATACACCTCCTAAGAAGCAAAATATGGGAGAAAAACTTCAAAGTGTACAGCCCATTTCCTTTCACCTAGGATATGTTCAATAAAAGCCTGCTAAATAGCTTTATCTTGGTAGTGGGTTGAATACACACCAGTCTGGGCAAGCATGAATCTATGTGTTAGCAAGCTTGGCCATCAGTTGAGATTGTTCCATGTCTGACTTGACCAGTTGCCTGTCCACAACCAAGTTCTTCTGGCTCTGCTGGTCATTAAGGTGGTTAACAGGCCCAGGAACACTTGGCTAGTACTACCATTAATAAGGAGCCTAATTTTCCTGTTAAAGACGAATGCTTTGAAGACCACTGCTACCACCGCTACAGACAGCATACTTAAAACATCTGCCCTGGGGCTTCCCTGGTGGCGCAGTGGTTGAGAATCTGCCTGCCAATGCAGGGGACACAGGTTCGAGCCCTGGTCTGGGAGGATCCCACATGCCGTGGAGCAACTAGGCCCGTGAGCCACAACTACTGAGCCTGTGCATCTGGAGCCTGTGCTCTGCAACAAGAGAGGCCGCGACAGTGAGAGGCCCGCGCACCGCGATGAAGAGTGGCCCCCACTTGCCACAACTAGAGAAAGCCCTCGCACAGAAATGAAGACCCAACACAGCAAAAAAAAAAAAAAATCTGCCCTGAAACAATGCCCCTACGAACACCCCGCCCAAAAATCTATGCAACATTAAGTCTAGGGTGTGGTTACCAGGGGTGGGAGGCATCCCATCATAAATCTGATTTTATATTCTTTACTGTTCATCACTGAAGGAAGGGGTTGCAAACTTACATGAATTTGCTCTCTTCATAAAAGAAGAGAGCAAATTGGTAGAAAAGAGAAATAAGATAATAAAAACACACACTACAAACGCAAAATGGCCAAAAGCTGTGACTGTGTTTACACCTTTGGTTATTCATAACAAAACAATCTATCTGCTATCTAACCTAGAGATAGGAGATGCTCCCACAAAGTAAAAAGTCTCATCTGAAGCCACTAGTCTTGCTGCAGAGGGCGACGTGTGGCAAACAGCAGGAGACAAGTAAAAATGGACTCATTGTTTCAGTTTCCTCTGTTTATATACAGAAGGGAAGGGAAAAATAAACACTGATTCAAAATTTTAGATGAAAGGAAAAGCTATGGAATGCTTGACCATATTATCTACTCAGGAAAAAAAAATTCAATACCTCTCTCATAGTATACTCTCTAAATCCCATGTAAGTTAAAGATTTAGATAAAAATGGGGAAGGCCATTACACAAAATCCAAACAAAAGTCTTAAGACAATAAATGTGACAACATAAACATTTTAATAAGTCTGCACAGCAAGACACTAAAAACAAAGTTAAAAATAAAAAATATTGCAACATAAAGGGCTCTTATAATCAGTAAAAAGAGAAACAGTTTGGGGCTTCCCTGGTAGCACAGTGGTTGGGAGTCCACCTGCTGATGCAGGGGACGCGGGTTCGTGCCCTGGTCCAGGAGGATCCCACATGCCGCGGAGCGGCTGGGCCCATGAGCCATGGCCGCTGAGCCTGCGTGTCCGGAGCCTGTGCTCCGCAACGGGAGAGGCCACAACAATGAGAGGCCCATGTACCGCAAAAAAAAAAAAAAAAAAAGTTGCTCAACACTTAATAATCAAAGCAATAAAAATTAATGTTATTGGACTTACTAGATTAGAAAAGATTTTAAATGATGCATAATGGCTTATGTTGGCCTGTGAGTAGAAATAGTCACTGTTTTTGAGTTGAGTTGTTGTGTAAAAATTTGTACCATATTTGGAGGCAATCTGGAAAAGCATAGCAAATTTATACCATTTTAACCATGCATTCTAAAGACTGCTGGGAATTTATCCTAAGGTACTAATCAGACCAGTGAGCAAAAATGTGAATGTTGGGGCTTCCCTGGTGGCGCAGTGGTTGAGAGTCCGCCTGCCGATGCAGGGGACACGGGTTCGTGCCCCGGTCCGGGAGGATCCCATATGCCGCAGAGCGGCTGGGCCCGTGAGCCATGGCCATGGAGCCTGCGTGTCCGGAGCCTGTGCTCCGCAACGGGAGAGGCCACAACAGTGAGAGGCCTGCGTACCGCAAAAAAAAAAAAAAAAAAAAAAAATGTGAATGTTAAGTAGTACTGTTTCTAGCAGAAAAATTCAGAAACAACCTGGATGTTCAAACTGAGGGATGGACTGAATGAGGGCACTGCCTGCCACCCTGGCATTACAGGAGGACAGTCACACATACTGCCAAACTTCCCGATGTGTTGCAAGAAAACAGCAAGTCACACAACAGTGTTTAATAAATCCCATTTACATAAAACAAAATACTGTATATATCTTTCTCACTGTAAAATATTTTAGACAAAAGGAAGAAAGTTATTACTATCCATAAACCTTCCATCCAGAGGCACAGACCTAACATCTGAGCGTATATTCTTTTAGACTTTTGCCTATACATGTACACAGTTTGGTAAATGATGATATTGAACAGTTTGGTAATCTTTCCTCTCTACATGAGGGTTTTAACTTGGAAAGTTATGCATTTTTATTGTGATTATTTTAATAATGCACAAAGATATTTCCATTTAGGGAGAAAGGTCTGGCTTAGTGCCACTCTTCTCCCTGCTTATACAGCACCTGTTCATACCTGCATTTCAGTATTCGTCTGTTGTATTCTAACTACTGGTTTCTCTATCGTCTCTTTAGCAACCAGTCAGAGATCCTTGAGATCAGGGAGCTTGCTTTATTCACCTTAATACCCCTAATGTTATGGCAAGACATACCACAGGCATCTAGCAAATGCATACTAAACAAGTGACTTGTAAACAAGGAAGATGAAAAAGTTCAAAGTAAAAAAAAAAGAACAATGTTTTTACTTTGTACCAAAAGGCTTCCTTTAGCCTTTATTTTTATTCCAACTTTTAAAAGACTGGACCAGAAAGACATTTTAAATGTTGCTACTTCAGTTTCACTTATATTTCCTATTAATGTAATTAATGTTACCACTGCCACTAACCCAAAGAATATTACACGCTAAAGCCAGCAGTGAATTCCATAACGAACTCACTGTTGTGTTTGAAGACTCGAATGGTTGCTCCTGAGAGTCTGGCTCCTAGAACCAGTGATGCATGGTTCAGTTCATCACTCAGAATCAGGCAACCCTGCAAAACCACAAGCACAGGAAGGTAAGAAGCTGGGGGGAAAGGTTTAGTTAGACAAACTACAAAATGCTAAAATCATTAATAATTATATCTTATTAAGGAAAGCCTGCACAATGGCAAAGTTATCAATTTACTCTGAAATCTTTGTTTATATTATTATATTAATATTATATATGATATTGATATTATATATGTTTATTAGTTTATTATATTATAATAAAATATTATATAAATCATTATTACTGCTTACATGCTATAACTTTTTCCATCCTTTTACTTTTAACCTGTGTCTTCAATTTTTTTTGTTTTGTTTTGTTTTTTAATTTTGGCCATGCCGTGTAGCTTGCAGGATCTTAGTTACCCAAATAGGGTTTGAACCTCGGCTCACAGCAGTGAAAGCACTGAGTCCTAATCACTGGACCAGGGAATTCCCTGTGTCTTTAAATTTAAAGTAGGTCTCTGGTGGAAGCCTATTTAATTTTATCTGGTCTGACAATCTCTATCTTCTAATTGGAATATATAAATCATTCATATTTAATATGATATCAATATAGTTGTGTTTAAATCTCTTCTCTTGCTTTTTGTTTTCTACTTGTCCCATCTATTCCTTGAGGAACCATATATGTATGTTAATCTAGTCCAAGTACCTCATTTCACAAAGGAAAATTTGAGGCTAAGAAAGGTTGTGACATGCTCATGGTCACACAGCTAAATCTGACCATATAACTAACCAAAAATATCTCAGGTCTTCTGCTCATTAATACACTGATTTTTCAATATACCATGCCTAGATATCAATGTTAAAATGAGACGTGTAGGGCCAGCCCATGAGGACCCTTTCAAGTTGATAGTGCCAATCTGTTAAAATGTGATTTACAAGGTCTCTTATCTTTTATCTCTTCTACTGTCCCCTCACAAACTCTACCCACAGAAAATAAAATACATACATATATATTACTTTTAACTTATTATTTACCTATATTATTACTTTTAACCTATATTATTACCTATATTATACATATATATATTATATATATATACACACACACATAATTGGCCCATATATCTCTGAACAACATGCATTACAGTAAGAACAAGTATTAGGGACCTATATATTTTCATATTTTTCTATTAGAAAAAGCCACCTGATAAATAATTTCCAAACTAAGCATCCTTTCTTCCATAATTTTAGTCTTTTATGAGAATTTATTTATGAGAATCCCTTTAAAACTGTATGAAACGAAGAAGGCAAGAGTCATCGCATGGAAGGAGGAAAGATCATGGGTTCCAGAGAAAAAGCTTCAACTGATAAAAGTCTCCATGGGATACACATATACACAAATTATATAAAATTTTATGATAGAGATATCTTTGGGTAAACTATGTGTAAAGTTTACAATAGCTTCTGGCTTGCCTGAATGCCTTACAAAACAAAAGAAGATATATACGAGGCAGTTTTCATAAATGACAGACTAAATCTTACTTTGCTAACAAGAGCAGGAATGTTCATTGAGTTTGTTGCAAATCCCATGCCATATGTCATAGCAGCTTCCACTCCCAAGAAACTTGCCACAAGCTTCTCTAGTTCTTCATGCTTGTCCAGGTTTCCTGTGCGAAGAAGTTAATGAAGTCGATACCACCAAACCCCAAATTTAAGAATTACTCATTACTTCATAAAAAGAAATCATAGTCTATGTGTTATAACCTTTTCAGACTAAGGTCTATGAAGGAGTCAGTATTAGGAAGAGTAAAGGCTCATAAAGAATACAATAGTTGAATAAAATCAGATGCAGCACCTGTGGTGGCATTTCTATAAAAAGGGTTGCCAACAATTTCTCCCATTCCTGTTCACACATGCTGGTTCCAAGTCTATGCCTTAAGGGGACTGGCAGCATCTGCTTTTATACATTTGAAGTCAGCTGCCATGTAAAATAGTCTAACTAGCTTGTTGTAAAGACAGATCATGTGGACAGGGAGGGGCTCTGGAGGATGAGGGACTATGGAAGGAAGGGGCAGGGCTCACCACTCAGCTGAGGTGCCAGACATGTAAGTGACACTATCTTGGATACTCTATCGTCAGTCATAATGCTCCACCCAGCTCCACATGGAGCCGAGATAAAATGTCAAGTCCTTTCCAAATTACAGAATCACAAGCAAATAAGTACATGTTTCTGTTTTAAGCCACTAAGTTTTGGAATGATCTGTTATGTAGCAAAAGCCAAGTTAAAAAACACCTTCCCTCACTTTGTATTATGATTTTACTTCAAATGCTCAAATTTTACATCAAGTGCTCAAATCCTTAAGAACCAAACAACACTGATTAATGATAATGGCTACATGCAGAGAGAAAAGAAGCAGAGAAAGAAGACTGCTGAACTTGGATACTATGTGTCCTTAAAGCTTAAGCAAGTCATTTATCCTCTCTGGGCCTGTTTCTTATCTGTTAAATACCAATAATAGTATTTGCTCTATCTACCCCATGACATTGTTGTAAAGATGAGAAGGGATAAGATGTTCAAGAAATTTATACAACATAAAGCGCCGTAAAGACATAAGGTGGGCTTCCCTGGTGGCACAATGGTTAAGAATCTGCCTGCCAATGCAGGGGACACGGGTTCAAGCCCTGGCCCGGGAAGATCCCACATGCCACGGAGCAACTAAGCCCGTGCGCCACAACTACTGAGCCTGCGCTCTAGAGCCCGTGAGCCACAACTACTGAGCCCATGCACCACAACTACTGAAGCCCACGCACCTAGAGCCTGTGCTCCGCCACGAGAAGCCACTGCAGTGAGAAGCCCACGCACCACAGCGAAGAGTAGCCCCCGCTCACCACAACTAGAGCAAGCTCGCGCACAGCAACAAAAACCCAATCCATCCAAAAATAAATAAATAAAATTTAAAAAGTATCCTTTAAAAAAAGATGTAAGGGGCTTCCCTGGTGGCGCAGTGGTTGGGAGTCCACCTGCCAATGCGGGGGACACGGGTTCGTGCCCCGGTCCGGGAGGATCCCACACGCCACGGAGCGGCGGGGCCCACGAGCCAAGGCCACTGGGCCTGCGCGTCCGGGGCCTGTGCTCCGCAGCGGGAGATGCCACAGCGGTGAGAGGCCCACGTACCGCAAAAAATAAAATAAAATAAAATAAAAATAAAAAAAGATGTAAGGTATGATTACTCTATGTCATCACTGCACAATGCTCCCTTAACCACATCACTGGGGATAGACCCACGTGAAGTAAGAATAAATTGTTGTTTTAATCTACTAAGTTTGGGGGTGATTCACAGTAATAAACATCCAGAAAGTTGCCTTATAACTTTTATGGTTATCAGTTCTCTTGAACAAAATGGAAAAATTAGGAATCCTCCTTTGAACTTAAATAAATTAAATCTCTTTGTAGAAATCTGTTCACTTTCACATTTTATAGACTTGTAATAATAATAAAAGAGCTAATGTTTATTGAGGGTTTACCATGTTACAAGCACTTTACATGAATTAGCTTATTTAATTCTTGAAACACCCCTATAGTGTGGGAATTATCATTAGCCCCAATTTACCAGTATGGAAGCAGAGTAACGTTCATATGCCCATGAGCTCAGTACTAGTAAGTAGTACTCTCAACCACTATCACTGACAAAAGCCAATAAAGTCAACATTAAAGTTATAAATGAAACAAATACTTAATGGAAACTTTCTAGAGATATTCTGTAAGTATAACATAATGGAAAAGATAAATATATCTCAAAACACACTGAAAGCATTAAAATCATCCATCACTTCAGAAAAATAAAGCATTCTTTTTAGCTGATCTAAACTACATGGGAAAGCATGTATTTGGATGCTCTATATAGTATTCTAGCTCTATCTCAGTATTATTCCCTCCTGAGTAAAAAAGTTAAGAATAAGAACATCAGCTGGCCAAACAGAGCTACACTTACCAATTTCCTGCCGAGTGCTGCACACTCCAACTCCATATTCCTCTAGGACTTTGGCAGCTGCCTCTTGACATGGTCCAGTATTCCGTGCAAACCCAAGATAGTTGTAGGAACCCATGTTTATAACATCTTTAATTACATTCCCTGTGTACCTGTATTTCAATAGCATAAAAGTTCATGAAACTCAAAAGCAAATCAAATACATGTGATAATAAACTTACTGATAATACAAAAGGAAGCACCCTCTATAGGAAGTAGAGAGAATATGGTCTAGATGAAAAGCAACTCAAACTCACTACCAATTAGGAAGACGGAAGTTAAAACAAAATACCAGTTTTTACTTATCAATAGGGATGTTTAAAAACTGACCATATCATGGGAATTCCCTGGCAGTCCAATGGTTAGAACTTGGCGCTTTCACTTCTGTGGCCCTGGTTCAATCCCTGGTCAGAGAACTAAGATCCTGCAAGCCATGAGGCAAAGCCAAAAAAAAATTTTTTTTAATTTTTTAAAATAAAAATAAAAACTGACTACATCCAGTGTTGGCCAGGACACTCTCATATGCTGTAGGTAAGAATATCAGTCAGTACGTTTCTTTGGAGGGCAGTTTGACAGTACTTCTCTATTAAAAGATATACATATATTTGACTCATCAATTCCTACACACATATAAAAGGATATATGCTTAAGGATCCTTTAAGAGTCACTACACAATTTATCTACAGTGTCCCTTTCTCAGGCACACAGACCAGTGACTTTCCACATGGTGGAAGCTCAGTCAGCCTGGGACCCCAAGTGAGGACAACATGGTTCAGAGGCTCCACCGATCTAAGACGGACATGAAGTAGGGACAAGAAATAAACTGCTTCTGTCTTAATGCTGAGGTTTTGGGGGTTTTTAACACAGGATGATGTAGCCCAATCTACTCTACATTATATGTATCTATACTGTAGAACACTAAGCAGCCACTACAAATAGTGAGCTTGCTGTGAACGTACACAAGAAGGATGCTGTCACCAGTATGTTAGCAAGTAAAAAAAGCGAGATATAAAATAATTTCTATAGTATGATCCCATTTTTGTAAATCAAAAACTACCTGTGTGCAACCCCAGTAATACACTATATATATATATACATGCAATAGAAAACATATGGAGGAATAATATACAATAACCTGATAACAATGGTCACCTCTGGGAAATGAGGATTTGTGGGGAAGTGGATTTGCAAAAGGATAGTGGTTAGCTGTCATAGGGGACCTTCAGTTTATTTGTATTATTTGTCTTTTTAAAAAAACGATAACCATACAACCATGTAATGCCTGTACAATATAAACAAAACAAAATCTTACGAATATAAAAGGTTTTCTAAACAATTCAATCCATTTAAGTAAAAACACTCCTTGAATCATTTGAGAAATCAAAATATCCATAAATAAATTCAGATAACTGATTCTGGTAAATGGCATAACAGAAAGGATGGTTTTTCTTTGTGTGAGTTTTTTTAATAAGTCAAATTTTGTTTTCAACTATAATCCAACACAGTGACAAATGTAGTAGCAAAATGCATTTAAAAAATCTCAGGACGGGGCTTCCCTGGTGGCGCAGTGGTTGAGAGCCCGCCTGCCGATGCAGGGGACACGGGTTCGTGCCCTGGTCCGGGAAGATCCCACATGCCGCGGAGCGGCTGGGCCCGTGAACCATGGCCGTTGAGCCTGCGCGTCCAGAGCCTGTGCTCCGCAACGGGAGAGGCCACAACAGCGCGAGGCCCACGTACCGCCAAAAAAAAAAAATCTCAGGACTCCCCTGGTGGCACAGTGGTTAAGAATCCGCCTGCCAATTCAGGGGACACGGGTTCAAGCCTGGTCCTGGAAGATCCCACATGACGCGGAGCAACTAAGCCCATGCGCCACAACTACTGAGCCTGCACTCTAGAGCCTGTGAGCCACAACTACTGAACCCTCACGCCACAACTACTGAAGCCACCTAGAGCCTATGCTCCGCAACAAGAGAAGCCACCACAGTGAGAAGCCTGCACACTGCAACAAAGAGTAGCCCCCGCTCACCGCAACCAGAGAAAGCCCGTGTGCAACAACGAAGACCCAACACAGCCAAAATTAAATAAGTACATAAATTTATTTTTTTTTTAATCTCAGTAACAATGAACAATATGAAAGGAAACTAATCATGCTGTATTGTACTCTCAGCTTCCACTCCTATTTTGACAGAATATTCAAATTGCAATACAATATCTTCTGAAGTGAAGAAATTCTTTTTTTGTTGTCAAGAAACAATTTCCCAACCGAGACTCACTTGAACGACCAGTTGTAATCATGAGACTGTCTCTCCATGATGTCCACCCTGGCCCCAGGCACACTGCAGATGGGCCGATTCCAGTTGTCTCTAATCCTCATGTAGAGGTTCCTTGTATAGAAGTTTTCGAAATCCTGATACAATGACACAAAGTCCTGCCAAAAAATGGTGAAAATACTATAAATTAAACTGAGTTCCTTTGAAAAGTTTTACAACCTCCCTTTTCGTAATGCAAGAGCACTTTAGACTAAGACGTCAATTATACAGAATTAACTGATATGGAGAACATTGGAAAGGCATCAATTCCTTATGTTATTTTAAAACAACTCAATCAGGTAAAAGTCACTTAGCTTTGACCATTGAGCTATAAGAAATGGTTGCAAGTAACTATCTGACTGCTCGAAAGTAGAGCCAAAGAACTTAACTTAGTAAAGCAGGCCTCATAAAAATAAAACCTGGTTTGTACAATTCTGTCTTAAATGGTTTTCCTTCCTCAAAACCTTAAAAACATGGCTCTTCTGCCCCGCCCCCACCAGTAATATATTAGGGGAAATGCCATAAAAACCCCTATAATTCCAGTTTCAACCAAGAAAAATAATTCCAAAATTAAGATTTCATTCTCTGCATATTTTCAAGGATCAAAATGAAACAAATCCAAAGAAAAATTATAAACAAGAAACACTAAAAGGTAGGTTATAGAAAGACACCTACTTGAGGTTTCTTTCCTTGGATGGGCGTTTTTTAAAAATCTCAAAATGGGACTTCCCTGGTGGCGCAGTGGTTAAGAATCCTCCTGCCAATGCAGGGGACACGGGTTCGATCCCTGGCCCGGGAAGATCCCACATACCGCGGAGCAACTAAGCCCATGCGCCACAACTACTGAGCCTGCGCTCTAGAGCCCATGAAACACAACTACTGAAGCCCACACACCTAGAGCTTGTGCTCCGCAACAAGAGAAGCCACCACAATGAGAAGCCCGCACACCGCACAGAAGAGTAGCCCCCAATTGCCTGAACTAGAAAAAGTCCGCGCGCAGCAACGAAGACCCAGTGCAGCCAAAAAATAATTTTTTAAAAAAATCTCAAAATGAATTTTCATGATCAGGGATTTAAAGCTCTCCTTTCCTCCCTGAAATTAAGTTATGCTAAAATTTAAGTCTGTAAAAATTAAGTCACAGTGAAGCTTTAATTAATGCATAATGTTCTGCTCAGAACACAGTGACCAGACCACATGAGGTCTACTTGAAGGTAAAGAGTAAACCAAACAAAAAGAAAACTGTACAGCTTTATGATAGCCAGCAAATCACTAAGCTTCTAGCCCTCAGATCTGGCCTGGTGCCAATCTAAATTCATCTTTTAAATAAGCTACTCAAAAACATTAAAAGTTTAAGCCTTATTCTGTAAAAGATTTTCATTGCTAAAGAAGGCTCTACATAAAACTTTAAAATTAACAACCTTCTACGACATTGGACTCTAAAAGTGCCTACTAAATAAGCCTCACAGTAGATAAAAATCTCCTTAAATAAAGCTAAGCAGAGTCACAAAGAACTCAGGAATTTGTGGTAGCTGATACCATCTCTCCTGCAATTGGTTCTAACATTTACATTCCCTTAAAAGAAAATATCCATAAATAATGTGTCTGTCACAATTGGAAATTTATTACTTAAATACTATGTCCCGTTTGATAGTCTTTTCTTTCAACATACTGGATCAATTAAAACTGGAACAGACACCCAAATTCTAATTAAGGACTTTCCTTTAACTATTATTCACCATGCATTTATTTCACAAAGGAAAAAACAAAAAACCAGTCTCCAGTCCTTTTCAATGGGTAAACGGTACTAGCTCATCTTGATCTCATTTCTTTACAACTTCCTAAAACTGCACATCAATGTTAAAGGTATTAACTCAAATACTTGGGAGAAATACTCCATCATGGACAAATTTTTATTAGCGACAAAAAGCAGTATTTTTTGCTTTTAGTATATAAATATCAGAAAAAACTTAAGCGTCTGGTCCTATCTACCAGAAGGGTTACTAAACCCCAAAGAGAAAAGGGCTGCAGACCAGAATGAGGTGAGCTTTGGGTAACCTGTGACAGAGCTGTGTGAGGTTAGGAGGGCAGGGACGGGCTCTGATCTGAACAGAGAGACCGCCAAGATCAGGGAGCTCTGGCTCTCCTTACAAGGAGAGAACGACTAAGTCCCTGAGAAGGGAACAGGCTTGCACAGTGAGGAAGCTGTCACAGTGAGGGATGTTAGAGACCCAAAGCAGGTGAGACAGATGGTAGAAGACAGGGACTTGTGGCCAGGGTAGCAGCTTTGACTGCAGTTAGAAGGTTCGGTAGAGATCTGAAGGGATGCTAACCAAACTCGCTGCAGCTTTGCGATGAAGTAGGAAAGGGGATGGAAGGGGACCACGATTTGAGGTTCTAGTTCTAGGCAGTAAGAACGTCTGTTTCTAAAAACATGTACACGTTACACTTTAAATATTTTAGGACTAGGGGTAAACTAGAGGACTTATGTTTTCATTCATTCTTTCAAATCTTTTATTGGACACTCAATATATGTTTGATTCATTGCTAGACTTGGGATACATTAAGGACAGGACAGTTCCCTCTGCAAACAATGACACCCACACCCCATCCTGCTCCACATCCCCCTCCCCCTCTTCTTCCTCCTCACTTTAGTCACTGTGAAATGACTTTAGTCAGGGCCAACCTAATACTCATTTGTTCAGGCACTGAACCAACATTTACTGAGCAGTACTTTCCAGGCACTAAGCAAGGCACTGGGGATAAAAATGAGTAAGACACAACCTCTACACACTGAAGGATCTCTTAATGTAGTGGAGGGGCACACAGATAAAGTTACAACACAATATAACAAGTACTGTAGAGGGAGGCTGGCCCAGAGACAGCCTAACTGGTAGGTGAGTGGCACTGATAGAGTCAAGTTCAAACAGCCTTACGGATACCCTCCTCATGGACACCTCCTGAAGATCTTTACAAACCCCATACACCAGCACATATCCATGATAAGCAGAAATGAAACCTAGCTAAGACCACCTTAGATTGTTGGGCTTGAGGTACTAACAAGTTAAGTGACTTCTACTGCTGGCCTGAAAGGCAAAATTGAAATTCATGGATCTGTTAATTAGGGATCAGTGAAGACCTCACCAAAAGTAGTCTGGGGTCATCTTCATTACCCAATAAATATCCTTTATTATTTAAGCCTATTTGAGGTAAGTCTTGTAGAAAACATCCTATATATTGTTTAAAATAAATAGGCACCTATTCTACTGTCTATGCAGGCCTTAAGATCACAGGGTAATCTATTAATATATAACCAGTGGGATCTGCAGCACCCCAAAACCCAACACTTTAATATTAATCTGCAGGAAAGCTATGACTGTTCATACCAAGTGGGATAAAAAAGAGCTGTAAAGAGCAACACATCTCTTCAGGTCAGGTTTTGCCACCAAATGTGTTAAAAAAAAAACTTTTGGTTTTCAGATATTTTAGAGTTTTGATCGTAGATATGGGACTGTGAACCTTCTGGAAAAATATAGGATGATCCTGACAAGTGAAATTGTGCCCCAAAGAGTTAACAGAAGTTGATAACTAAGAAAAGTCTTGAACTTGTCTTACAGAACAACAGGTAAGGGAACAGCTTGTTAAAAACCCTTTGCTCGTAAACTGCTTTCATTGATCGAGTTCGCCTTAGTTTTTTTTCTTTCTCTTTTTTTGCCTCTTTTATAACTGCAGGCCTCCCCAGCTTTCACACAGCCCCAGTTGTTTTAAAGGAACTTGGAGTCTGCTCCTGCCCAGTGTAAGCTGGCTGGGGGCTGCTTGGGACCACTGACCCTAAAACTGGGGCTGCACAGATGTTCAGTAAATGGCCTTTTAACATCAGAGGGCCAGAAAACTCCACCCTCAGATCAAGCTAAGCGACTCTAGTTTGAATATGAAGACGCATGTAACCCAAATGTGCCTGTGCAGAACAAGGATTACCTCACCTTTTCCCTGGCTTTAATCACCTTTCTCTATGCCTAAGACCACGCTTGCTTATCCCATAAATACCCCGACTTCCTTGCCTTCAGGGAGGTGGCCCTGAGACTTGTTCTTCCATCTCCTCGCTTGGCTGCCTTATGAATAAACTCTTGGCTGTAAACCAACCCGAGTCTCAGTGTTTGGCTTGCGGCATCTTGGGCAAACAGACCTGGTTCAGTAACACAAGTATTATTCTGGTATTTACATATTAAGCACCATATTAACCTCTGCACATAAATGAGTTCTGAAAGCTAATTTCAAAAAAAAATCACAGGGGAAAAAGGTTGGGTGCTACCACTTTCAGAAGTTGACATTATCAAAATTGGCCATGTTCGTTAAGACAATTCAGGCCAACATAGATGCATGCCCAGATACTTTTATATGATGAGGATAAAGATGATGAATAATCACATCAATAGAAACAGGAGTTCCCAATTACTGAGTGCTTATGATATGTGTTGCCAAGTGCTTCACATATATTTTCTCTTAAGTATCCCTGAACTCTCTTACAGAAGCTATTACTCCCATTTTCAGAAAGGCAAAATGGCTTTCCCACCTAGAGACCTGGCCAGAAGCAGTGCCAGGAACTGATCCAGGTCTTTTAATTCCAGAGTCTATGCTCCTAACCCTAGCCACAATGCCTCCCATTCTGTGCTGCTACTAAGTCAATCTGAAATAACTTTCTACGGCATTCAAAGCACATTAAGACCACTGGACTATTGGCCTTCCCACCCCTTTCCTATGGTCGGCCTACAGCCAGCATGTGTGTATGTGCAAGCACACACAGAAGCACACATTCACACACACACACATTCAGTAATAATGTACAATAAAACTCTTTAAAAAGGTTTATTTTGGATATAGCTTTTCAGTGAGAAATCCCAAGAGGAAACAGCTGACTGCTCTATACAATGGAATATGATTCAGCAATTAAAAAATGAATTACTGAAATATACCACAACATGGATGAACCTCAAAAACATTCCAAGTGACAGAAGCCAGACACAAAAGATCACACATTGTATGATCCCATTTATATGAAATGTCTAGAGACAGAAAGTAGATTAGTGGTTGCCTAGCGTGGGGTGCAGGAGGAAGGGGTGAATGTTAATGGGTATGGGGTTTCTTCTTCAGATAATGAAAACGTTATAAAATTAGCTTATGGTGTTGGCTGTACACTTTCTGTAAATAGTAATAAAAATCATTCAACTGTACATTTTAAACAGGTGAACTTTATGGTACATAAATTATATCTCAATAAAGCTATTTAAAAAAAAATTAAGTAGGGAATTCCTTGGCAGTCCAGGGGTTAGGACTCTGTGCTTCCACTGCAGGGGGCATGGATTAGACCCCTGGTCGGGGAACTAAGATCCTGCAAGTGGCACGGTGCGGCCCAAAAAAAAGGTGACTGCTTGACTGCTGTCCTGGGCTCCACACTTACCACAAAACTATGGAAAGCAGACCTCTTTTTAAACCCACAGAACTAAAAAATCAAACCAATTGATAATCCCCAGCTTAATATATCAAGCAACCATACTCATTGTTTCCAAAGATACTGCTAAAGTGACAATTATCAGAATATTCTTAGTAAGCTACTTTTTGAAGGAGGTCAAGAATAAATCCTTCCAGGAATTCGAATTAATGTATTTTAATTCTTTTGTATCTTGAAAATTAAAATATATCAGGATATAGACATATAATGTCCCTTCCCAGTATCCTATCCCTCCCATTTCTGAATATATGATCATGAACTATAGAGGCAAATGTTAAAGTTTAGTAAGTGTGTGGTAACTACCTACCACAATCTACTCCTTAGATTTCTAGGTATTTCCTATCTAGATACTAGAACATTTTTATTAATTCAAGCTTTTACTATACCTATCACATACATGTTTCTGAACTACTAGCCTCACCTCACACAAAAAAGAAACCAGACTGAGAGAAAACATTTTTACCTAAAACACCACCAATAACAGAAGATCAAGCAGTAAAGAATTCCAATAATTTTAGCAATTTATATAAAATAGAACACATTTATGCTAACTCATCTTTATTAGCATGACCATGTGGTTCCTTTCTACCCAAAGCAACATATGAAGAAGAACTTGCATAAATAGTTTAAACAGGCTCTCTTTTGTAATGGAATGAGGGAGAAAATAAGGATGTGGTTATGAACACTACTCACGCAGAGAAATGAGAAAGCATCAACATTATATTTGCATTTTATGATCCTAAGCAAGCACTTTCCCTCACCTCTTCCCAGTGTAACACTTAAAAACTGGCCTATCCCTCTCACTACATCTAAACCAGCATCAGAAAACAAACACGATCTGCCATAACACTAAATGAGCCTTCCTTCCCTTCTAATAGCTGAATTTTTATAAGAAAATGGCAGAATTCAGCTGTTTTAGCTGCTAATATTATCTACTGTGAAAATCCTACTAAAATGAATTTGAATAAACTAGTACAGTCCTCCCCTAAACAAACTCTAGAGGCAAATGTCCCCCTCCATCCTACATATTTCCTCCTATTACTTCTTTCAAGAATTATTTCCTGGGGACTTCCCTGGTGGCACAGTGGCTAAGAATCCACCTGCCGATGCAGGGGACATGGGTTCGAGCCCTAGTCCGGGAAGATCCCACATGCCACGGAGCAACTAAGCCTGTGCGCCACAACTACTGAGCCTGTGCTCTAGAGCCCAAGAACCACAACTACTGAGCCCGTGTGTCACGACTACTGAAGCCCGTGAGCCTGGAGCCCGTGCTCCACAACAAGAGAAGCCACTGCAATGAGAAGCCCGCGCACCACAACAAAGAGTAGCTCCCACTCGCCGCAACTAGAGAAAGCCCGCACGCAGCAACAAAGACCCAACACAGCCAAAAATTAAAATTAATTAATTTTTTTAAAAAAGAATTATTTCCTGATTAACTCTATGCTACTCAGTTTACTTTTTGTTCTACATCTGCATACAATTCAAGTACTATTTACCTGCATAGTGCTTTGCAAAGGCCCATAATTTTGAAGTATTTATGCTCCTTCAACAAAATTAGAAACTACTTAAGAAGAAAATCCACGTGTTCCAATTCTTTTTTATTTTAATTTATTTTATTTAAGTAATTTTTTTTGGCTGTGTTGGGTCTTCGTTACTGCATGCTGTCTTTTCTCTAGTATTGGCGAGCGGGGCTACTCTTCGTTCAGAGCATGGGCTCCAGGCGCATGGGCTTCAGTAGTTGTGGCACATAGGCTCAGTAGTTGTGGCCCGCAGGCTCTAGAGCGCAGGCTCAGTAGTTGTGGCACACGGGCTTAGTTGCTCCACAGCATGTGGGATCTTCCCGGACCAGGGATCAAACACGTGTTCCCTGCATTGGCAGGCGGATTCTTCTTCTTTTTTTTTTTCTTTAAAATAGATCTTTATTGGAGCATAATTGTTTTACAATACTGTGCTAGCCTCTGTTGCACAATAAAGCGAATCAGCCACGTGCATACACACGTCCCCACATCACCTCCCTCCTGAGCCTCCCTCCCATTCTCCCTATCCCACCCCTCTAGGTCATCTCAAAGCACTGCGCCGATCTCCTTGTGCTATGCTGCTGCTTCCCACCAGCCAACTATTTTACATTCGGTAGTGTATGTATGTTGATGCTACTCTCACTTTGCCCCAGCTTCGTCCTCCCACCCCATGTCCTCAAGTCCATTTTCTGTGTCTACGTCTTTATTCCTGCCCTGCAACTAGGTTCATCAGTACATTTAAAAAAATATATTCCATATGTATGTGTTAGCATATGGTATTTCTTTTTCTCTTTCTGACTTACTTCACTCTGTATGACAGACTCTTGGTCTATCCACTTCACTACAAATAACTCAATTTCATTTCTTTTTATGGCTGAGTAATATTCCATTGTATATATGTGCCATCTTTACCCATTCATTTAGCGGGCGGATTCATAACCACTGTGCCACCAGGGAAGACCCCTCCAATTCTTTTACACAAAGTTAAGTACACACAGGCAGCCCCAATACTTAAACAGTCAATTTACCCTCTGGAGACATGAAAAAGTTGCAAAGATTATGTCCTCATTCACAAAATAATTCAGATGCATCTCCATCGGTTCATTCATTCGTTCATCACACTTTGAGACAGCAGCAGCTGTGCAAACTCTCCAGTCACTCCCCTGCTCAAAAATGCCCATGACTCCTCACTGCCTACCAAACATTCAAAACACAATTTCTCATACATTCACTTTCCAGGTTCTCCCAAACATTCCTCATGCCTTTGTGTACACTTCTATCCCCTCAGCAGGAACACTGTCTACGCCACAGTCAGCATTCCCCCCACCCCCATCTCTACATGTCAATTATTAGGTCTCTACAGTGTTTAGACACTATGAGAGGTCCCTGTATATACTTCTAGTTTGAATATGTGAATAAAACTTTAGCCCCCATCAGTCACAACCACCATCACCTCAGTCTAGCAGGAATATACTGGTTTGTACACAAGTCATTGTAATACTGTACAACACAGTAAGTACACAGTAAGCTAATAACCTATAGTAAGTAGGCCATACCTAAGGGATGTAAAAAAATCAACATATTGTGGATGCACCCTACCAGAAAATCTATTTGGGATGTACAGGGGTAGAAAAAAGTGAATCAAAGAAATTTAGCTTGTTTTCAATGATGAAAATTAGTTTCACCTACTGGACCGAATTCTGAATGCAGGGCTTTGCTTGCATTAGATATCCAAAATATACCTTTTTTTTTTTAATACATCAGGTTCTTATTAGTTATCCAAAAAATACCTTCTTAATGAAATGAACTTGTAGGCATTTCAGGGCAATGAGAAAGAGGGCCAACTTGTGGTACCAGGGCTGGGAAGGGTGCAGAATGGTTGAGATGAGAGAAGAACGCCTGGATCCTCAGTTCTCCCAGTTTTCAGGATCCTCAATCCTTATGCTGATTGGTTCTGGCTTCCTAGTAGCTGATGAGGTCCTTTCCTTTCCCATGTTTCTTGGTGCTTTCTCCCCCTTCCCATGTCTCCATCATCCATTCCCAGTGTTTACTGGCTCCCCTCTCAGTGTTGATCTCAGTGCCACCACATCTGCCTCTCTCCTCTAATGTCCCATGAAAGTGAGATGTATGATAGACAAAAAATTTCTAACTTCTGAATCCCTTCTCTAATCTAGTGCATTCCCTGGGCTAGAGGACAACTCTCTCCATACTTCACATGCCAAGAACAAACAAGTTTGTTTTTCATAAAATCAGGCATTTTTCACTCTAATTCTATTTTTTTTTTTAATGAAAAAAAAAACTTTATTATGGGATAAAGAAAATCTTTTATCACTTTAAATAATAAAATTTAAAACATTAAAAAAAATGCCCATAGGGGCTTCCCTGGTGGCGCAGTGGTTGAGAGTCCGCCTGCCGATGCAGGGGACGCGGGTTCGTGCCCCGGTCTGGGAGGATCCCACATGCCGCGGAGCGGCTGGGCCAGTGAGCCATGGCCGCTGAGCCTGCGCGTCCGGAGCCTGTGCTTCGCGACGGGAGAGGCCACGGCAGTGAGAGGCCCGCGTACAGCACAAAAAAAAAAAAAAAAAAAAAAAAAAAAAATGCCCATAAAGAAATATTTTGGTTTGGGAAAGAACATAGTGTTCCTTAGTCCAAGACAAATTAGGTTGTTTTATTTTCTTTAATCTTATTGGAGTACAGTTGATTTACAACTTTTTTTTTAAGAGTAGATAATACATGTATACTGTACAAAACTCTAGAGGCACAAAGGAGTATGCAGAGAAAAGTGAAGTGAGGTGAATGCCATCCTCCTCCCCAGAGACAATCAGTATCATCTGTTTACTATTACTAAAACAAGATAGTTTTCCACAGAAACAGAGTAGCTCAGCCAAATTCTGCTTCAGGGCTTGTTTTTTTTTGTGGAGAAGAGGTGATCTGTGAACCAGACATGTATGTGTAATGTGCCTATGTGAAAACACAACATGAGTTCTAAAGAACACAATCTTTCCAGAAGACTGTAGACACAACTTGGGATACAGTACGGTATTGTGAACAGAAAGGACATGGCTTCTGGCTCTTCACAGAACTGTGTCCACATACCAGCTCTGACATTAGGCATCTTGGGAAATGTTACTTAACCTGTGAACTTTAGCTTTCTTTTCCGTAAAATAAGAATTGATTCTTGTGATCATTAAATTAAAACATGTTAAATGCTTTGATTTCTCCATGCCTTTACCCTTGTTTTTAGCTTCTCTTGTGGAATGTTTTCATTTAACTGCATCTAGAATATTTTTTATTTTAATGTATACCCAAATATCTAAAGAAAAAAATGAGTGAAAACAGCAAGATAAGAGGCTTCCATTTACAGAATCAAAGACTAACAATTACCTTTTGTTCTTCTCTTTCTGTTGCATGGTGACACTTTTCAATTCTCCAATGCCTTAAGAAATCTCGAAGATATCCAAAGAGAGTGAGGACACCGTACCCCACATAAGTAAGCACAGCAACCAGCATTGGCGTCTCTTCAAAACCTTCATTAAATGGTTTTTTATATAGTCCTCCATTTTGTGTAACATGATGTATCTAAAAGGGAGGTTAAAAATGTTTCTTTCAGTCATGGTAAGAAAAAGAGTGCTACTTAAAATCTGAGTCCTTACAGATTTGCATACCTTCGGAATTCTCTAAGTAATTGTCAACCCCCCATCACCACTACCAAACATCTGCTAAGTTCTAAGCGGGGCCTAATTTTTTTCTGTGGAAATAAGTTTTAAGTTATACATACTTCAGATGAACAGCAAAGAAAAACAAGGGGAGAAGGACTGTGTAAGAACAACGCTTAACGCTGATTTCTATCACTTGATTTTATGAAAGAGATCCTAAAATGCTATGGTTAGAGAATGCATAATTTTCTTTGTCTTAATGAAGAAAATAAAAAATATAAATCAACAAAGAGAAAGTCTATCCTGAAAATAGTATATTAGCTTACAAATAATCAAAAGTAAATTCAGTTTTAGAATAAAATAAAATATTTGTAAATGTTTTACTGCTAAATATTCTTAAAGTCACTGAGCCACAGCATTTCAAATAATTATTAGCACTAGGCCTCTATGGAAACACATAGTTTATACTAGCCTTTGTTGTCAGTGGTAACACAAATAAATTATTCACAAAAATAAAATGCTTACATTAAGTGATCCAGCATTGTATAACGCAGGAAGAAAGTGGAATCCAACACAAGGGGAAAAACTGTTAGAGTGATCACTAAACAGTCCTGAAATCATTCTGTCCACCTTCATCTTGACCTAGTGACCTTTTCCAAACATAAGATTATCCCTAGTTTCCTCTTTAGGGATATCCAAATTTTTTTTTTTTTTTTTTGCGGTATGTGGGCCTCTCACTGTTGTGGCCTCTCCCGTTGCGGAGCACAGGCTCCGGACGCACAGGCTCAGTGGCCATGTCTCACGGGCCCAGCCACTCCGCGGCACGTGGGATCTTCCCGGACTGGGGCACGAACCTGTGTCCCCTGCATCAGCAGGCGGACTCTCAACCACTGTGCCACCAGGGAAGCCCAGGGATATCCAAATTTTAACATACAAACACCAAGGTACTGTACTTTGATCTCATAGCTGAAAGCTGTTTACTCTTTGGTCAATTTTAATGGAAATGTTGTTTTACAGAAAAATTCCACTAAAGTAGTTTGTGTGTCAACTTTAATCTTAACTCTGAAACAACTGATTGCTGTGAGGATGGTCAATCACGATTTACCAGGAACATATTTTCTACTGAGCACTGTACTAGAGTTAAGAAGAATTCCAAAGGAATAAAAAATTCTTTCTTGGCCTCTCAGGCAACCTGATCGAAGAGCTAAATATTAGTTTGGGAAAGCTACTAGAATGCTACAAGTTAGGACAGTTTGGAAACAAATTACTGTATTTGACAAAGACATTTGGATAGGCATGATACATGAAATCTGTTGGTAATGATTCAATTTGATGGCCTAAAGAACCTCTGAAAACTATTTGTAAAACTGGCTTAGGTCTTCATCAATCTCTTCCCCAGTGGTGGAATTTTGTGCTAACATTTACTGCTTAAACTTTCATGCAGGAGCAAAGTTGTAATGTGTTTAGAACAGAATAGCTAAAAATGAACCAATATCTGAAGACAGAAAATTGTTTAAAAATTAGTAATAACAGGGCTTCCCTGGTGGCGCAGTGGTTGAGAGTCCACCTGCCGATGCAGGGGACACGGGTTCGTGCCCCGGTCTGGGAGGATCCCACATGCCGCGGAGCGGCTAGGCCCGTGAGCCATGGCCGCTGAGCCTGCGCGTCCAGAGCCTGTGCTCCGCAACGGGAGAGGCCACAACAGTGAGAGGACCGCGTACTGCAAAAAAAAAAAAAAAATTAGTAATAACATGTAAGCAAGCAATTAAGCTGGAAAAAGCAAAATCAAGAGCACTTAAAACACAAGAAAAATAACATTCTGATTATTTTGTTTTTTAATAAATTTATTTATTTTATTTATTTATTTTTGGTTGCATTGGGTCTTCCCTGCGGTGTGTGGCCTTCTCATTGCGGTGGCTTCTCTTGTTGCCGAGCGCGGGCTCTAAGCATGTAGGCTTCAGTAGCTGTGGCACGTGGGCTCAGTAGTTGTGGCTCACAGGCTCTAGAGTGCAGGCTCAGTAGTTGTGCCGCGTGGGCTTAGTTGCTCTGTGGCATGTGTGATTTTCGCGGACCAGGGCTCGAACCCGTGTCCCCTGCACTGGCAGGCAGATTCTTAACCGCTGCGCCTCCAGGGAAGCCCCTGATTATCTTTTTAAAAAACTATATCTAAAAATATTTTGCCATAAGAACACACCAGTACCCAACTCACTGTAACTCTGAAATTGTTTACACTATTTTCTCTCAACTGAACATACTAGTAAAAAGTAAGGCAATTTTCGGAGCTCCTAAGTCTCTAAAAAATGTGTGGCAGATTTATATGCCAGTAATGCTGTGGGTGGATCTCTTTAAAAAGAGATCCACCTTTATTTCAGAGACACCCAAACCAGCAAGACCAAGTAAATTTATACAGTTGGTTGGACTGACTAGGAAGGAGAAAGTTAAATCATTAGTTTGCTTTTAAATATTGTGTGATTCTATCACAGCCTCATTTAATAAAATTAAATGCATTTTAAGGAACTGAGATTCAACTATGAAGTAACTTTTACAATGTGGCCTCAAAGCACAGTTCACTATGATCATTCAGAGTCAGAATGAACAGACCAACTGACATGCAAACTTCTGATAGGTGAAAAAGTCTTAGAACTCAGAGAAAACAAAATTACTTGATCTTCAAATGCAGATCCTAAATGCTATCTCTGACATGATTCAAATAAAAATAATGGTATTACCATCTTATACATGTATAATATTCTACAAGGGAAAGCACCAGGCTTATTTTGTTCACTGTACAACTAGCACTCAGGATAGTATTTATTAAGTGCTAACAAATAATAAGTACTCAATAATGTTTCCTTTTGGGAATTCCCTGGCAGTCCAGTGGTTAGACTCCGAGCTTTCACTGCCAAGGGCATGGGTTTGATCCCTGGTTGGGGAACTAAGATCCTGCAAGCTGCGTGGAGTCGCCAAAAAAAAAAAAACAAAGAAAAAATATAACGTTTCCTTTTATTACTATTAGTATTACAGAAAGTGGCACCTTATAGGAGCTCAACAAGTATTTGTAAATGAAAATACACATTATGCTCTTTGCTCTGTCACAGAAGGGGTTAACTTATGATGATTACACAATTAATATTAGAACATTTCTAGAACCCATATCCGACACCCTCTAGTCTCAGCTGGACTGGAGATCAAGTTCACTCTAAACAAACACAGGCTATAAACCCTTACAGAATATTTCATATTCCGGATTCACCATGCAAGAGGGCTCTTAAGAGGCCTTTCAGTCACTCTAACTTGAGAATTACACTGTCGACAAGGCAATCAAGAAAACATATTGGCATATCACTCCCTCCAGGTCAAAAAATTTCACATTAAGCAGACAAGAGTGTGACACTCTGTATTATTATTCAAGGGAAGTTTAAGAACGCCAATGAATACCAAGACACATTTGCCTGAACAGTAATATTTTTTCCAGAAAATGAAGAAGGAAAAAAAAAAGGCAAAGGAAGAAATTTTTTTAAAGTCAAGACTAAGCACACACCATAAAACATGACTTTTTGGAGGGCCATGGGCAGAATGTTAGAGGCTGAGTGTTTGTGTCTCTGCCCCATTCATATGTTAAAGCCCTAAACCCCCAGTGTGAAGGTATTTGAAGGTTGGGCCTTTGGGAGATAATTATGTTTAGGTCATGAGGGTGGGACCCTCTTGATGTGATTAGTGCTCTAATAAGAAGAGATGGCAGAGATCTCCACTGAGGAAAGGCCATGTGAGCATACTATGAGAAAGTGGCTGTCTACAAGCCAGGAAGAGGGTCCTCGCAAAGAACTGAACCTGCCAGCACCTCTGATCTTGGACTTACCAGCCTCCAGAATCGTGAGAAATAAATATCTGTTGTTTAAGCCACCCCATCTATGGTATTTTGTTATAGCAGCCTGAACTAAGACAGAGGTAAAGAGACATAATGCATATAACCTACTCTCAATTGGTTCAGGAAAAAATAAGTGTGTGTGTGTGTGTGTGTGTGTGTGTGTAGAGAGAGAGTGAATGATGGACAATTTCCTCATAAATCATTTGTGAGTCAGTTGCAGTTATACTGTACCTTTATCTTTTAATACTTCAGTGCATATTTCTAAAAACAAAGATATTCTTTTACATTACTATAGAACAATTATCAAACTCAGGAAATTGCTAGAATACTAATACGTACTTTATTTAGATTCTGCTAATCGTCCTAAGAGTGTCCTTTGTAGCAAAAGAAAGTCCTGGATAATGTATTGTATTCTCTCTTTAGTTTCAGAAAAGAAAAAAAAGGGGGTTTTCATTACACTGTAAAATGACTTAGAAGGAATAATCCTGAGCAGTGGTTTCGAGAATCCCATGAAAGGACACAAAGTAACTATGCAATTTTGGGGAAGTAATTATTGGAAAACAGAAGCTTACATTTCTGACATAGATACAAAATCATATAAGCATGAGTTTTTAAAGCAAATAAACACAGTCCCCCTTAATGTGACAGCAGGATGACAGAACCAGCCTATCACAACAGAACCTGCCCACCTAGTAGATAGTCTGGGACATTATTTAAAAAATTAATGTCCAATATGAACCACCCATTATGCATCAGCAATCAAAGGACTGTTATGTCTTTTCCTTTAAATGAACCCTATACATTTCCAGTGATACGCTGTGTTGTTCCTTAAAATAAGTTCTGCTGAAATGGTTCTTTACTGGAATTTTACTAAAAATATACTAGCCTCTCACTACTGCCTACCACACATACTAGAGAAAATAGTTTGGAGCTTTATGCCCATCACACAAGCTATGCCACACTCTGAACATATATTTCCAGAAGCGTCTTCTTTTTCTTGGCAGGCAAATTTTGAAAAGTAGGGAGTCCACATTTTATCTTGCAATCAGGGAATTTCTGTTGGTAAGTAACTCACATGGAATGGACTAAGGAGTGCTTCCAAAGCCAGCTGTGAAACACCTATATTTTGACATTACCATATTCCTACTGAAAACTCAAAAATGCAGACCTCCAAGTATATATGCACTGCAGGATTTCAGTCAGTGTCATCCTGTGCACTCCGGGCAGTGATGTTCTGCACAGGAGTTATTATTTTCACTTGCCACTCACAGCTCTGTAGCACTTCCCTATCTCTAGATAAGCATCAGGGTATGAAAGACGGATGTAATAGGAGATTTGCATACCAGTGCAGCTCTGCCACAAATTCCACATCTTTTTCTGAGCTCTATTCCACCTCTAACATGTTCTAGGCCTGTTAACACCGTGCCCTGCACTCTGGCTTTGTAGTTGACACGAACTGGAAAGGCAACCCAGTTTGCATCAGTCTCCCTTCTCTGGGAATACTCCCTTATATCAGGGGTGGGTCCCTGGTGGTCACATCTGTGCAATATGACCGATTTCCTGGGTCATAATTGACTGGCACAGCGGTAGGCACCTATGCCAAAATGAACCCAACAACCCTCTCTCGTGGGGATTTAAAATTTCAGTGGGGAAGGAGTCTGAAGGACACTGGACTGCCAACGTCCTGGAGAAAAGGTCCATAAATTCCTGTTGCCAAGGTGTCAAGCGCTGTATTATTTCCTGACATTTTACCTTTCCTGAGTTGTTCATCAATTCCTCCCTACTTTTTCCTTTTCTTTTGTTGTATACCTATCATCCTTGCAACAAATCACCTTTTTGTTTAGCTAGAGTCAGTTGCTATCAACTGAAAGAAATTTAACAGATACAGACTCTACGTTAAAATTCTTAGAACTTCATTTCTGCACTTACTGAACAGGTTTTTATATGTTGGCATAGCCTGCAAACTTTTACGTCTTTAGCAAATTTTAAAAAATGGTTCCCCACTTTGTCAATTTTGTGCATTTGGAACATTGTGGACTGTCTTATCTAGGATAAGGGATACCTGGTTCAAAATCCTAAGTACTTACTTCCCTATATTAAGGGACATCAGATTCTAATTGCCCGCTATAACTAACCTCTTCCCAGGTTCTCAATAATACCCATGAAGATAGAGCCAAAAGAGAAAAAAAGTCAGAACTAGTATTTTTTTTTAAAAGGGCAATAAAAGGCCTCAAATCAAAATTCAGACAGTATCTGTCTGCTAAGTTCATCTAACTACAGAGAACATGCTCATAACTGTTAAACAAGACTAACTTTTCACAGCAGAAAAATCACAAACTAAAGGGCAAGTAATAGACTATTTAATACAAGATTTTTTTTTTTTTTTTTTGCGGTACGCGGGCCTCTCACTGTTGTGGCCTCTCCCGTTGCGGAGCACAGGCTCTGGACGCACAGGCTCAGCGGCCATGGCTCACGGGCCCAGCTGCTCCGCGGCATGTGGGATCTTCCCGGACCGGGGCACGAACCCGTGTCCCCTGCATCAGCAGGCGGACCCTCAACCACTGCGCCACCAGGGAAGCCTTAATACAAGATTTTAAGGGAACTGGAAGTGGAGCCTGGGAGCCTTGACATTAGGAATGAAGTCGAACCTGGATCGGGAGCCGGGTGAAACCAAGTCAGTCAGCCCCACCTGTGCTGCCATTTGGGGAGCCTCAGCCTGTCCACCCAGGGTGTCATCAATCTGGCTGTGGTGGGCAACCGGGACCCACAGCCCCATCCCCTGTGGAGCCTCCAGTGGCCCAGTGCCAGGCTATGGGCAAACCCCTCCCCCAGGTGTTTCAAGAATCCCACCTTCTCCAGGGCCACCTCCAACCTCAACAGCACAGGGCCCTTGTGGCCAGACAGCATATGGCCACCTTGGCCAAGGAGAGGTACAGAATGGGCCAAGCTCCACTGTTCAGATGCAGAGGTTCCCTGGGTCTCAGCCATTTGGGTTAGTCCCACTGGTTCCCGTGGTCAGCCAGCCAGCTGTGCTTCAGCCCTATGGCCCTCCCCTGACAAGTACACAGGTGACTGCTCAGCTGGCCAGAATGCAGATCAGTGGTGCTGTGGCCCCAGTGCCTCCTGCTCCGGGTCTAGGCTATGGTCCACCAACATCACTTGCCTCAGCCTCAGGAAGTTTCCCTAACACCAGTCTGCATGGCTCCTACCCTCAGGGCCAGGCTCCTACCCTCAGGGCCAGGCTCCTCCCCTTAGCCAGGCCCAGGGTCATCCTGGGGCCCAGCCTTCCCAGCAATCTGTCCCACCACAGGCCTCCAGCTTCATACCCCCAGCTTCAGGGGGTCCTTGAATGCCTTCGATGACTGGTCCACTCCTGCCTGGACAGAGTTTTGGGGGGCCCCCAGGGAGCGAGCCCAACCAAGTGTCCTCACCTCCTCAAGCTCTGCCCTCTGGCACCCAAATGACTGGCTCCCAGGACCACCACCACCTATGCACTCCTCCCAGCAGCCAGGCTACCAGCTGCAACAAAATGGTTCCTTTGGACCAGCCCAGGGCCCTCAGCTCAATTATGGAAGTCCTTACCCAGGAGCAGACACTTGAGGCAGCCAGCCAGGGACACCTCAACTATTGCCTCCTAAGTGCCTGTACCCTGATGCCATCCCGAGCCCTATTCAGGTTACTGAGGATGACAGGAACAACCAGGGTTCAGAGCCACTGGTTACTGGTGTATGGGGCCAGGTGCCACCCTTAGTCAACACCAACTTCCTGGTGAAAGACCATGGGAATGCAAGTCCCCGATATATCTGATGCACATCCTATAATATCCCTTGCACATTTGACGTGTCTAGCAGGCTCAGGAGCCCCTGGCAGCTGCCATCAAGCTGCTGGCAAGCCTGCCCCCAGAGGAGGCTTCACCATATATCGCTGACCACGGGGAATCTGGCCCTTCACGCTGCAGTCGCTGCAAAGCATACATGTGCCCCTTCATGCAGTTCATTGAGGGAGGGAGGCGTTTCCAGTGCTGCTTTTGTAGCTGTATCAATGATGTTCCCCGCCCCCCGCCCCGTATTTTCAACATCCGGATCATACTGGCAAATGTGTGGATGCTTATGACTGTCCTGAGCTATCCCTGGGCTCTTGTGAATTCTTGGCCACTGTAGATTACTGCAAGATCAGTAAGGTCCCCAGCCCTCCTGCCTTATCTTCGTGATGGATGTCTCCTACAATGGCATCAGGAGTGGTCTTGTAAGGCTCCTCTGTGAGGAGCTCAAGTCCCTGTCAGACTTTCTGCCTCAGGAGGGCAGGGCAGAAAAGTCAGCAATCCACGTTGGCTTTGTCACCTATAGTAAGGTACTCTGCTTCTACAATGTGAAGAGCTCACTGGCCCAGCCACAGGTGATGGTTGTATCTGATGTGGGTGACATGTTTGTGCCACTGCTGGATGGCTTCCTGGTCAACGTCAATGAGTCTCGGGCAGTCATCACCGGCTTATTGGATCAGATTCCAGAAACATGTGCAGACACAAGGGAGACGGAGACAGTATTTGTTCCTGTTATCCAGGCTGGCATGGAGGCTCTGAAGGCTGCTGAGTGTGCAGGGAAGCTATTTCTGTTCCACACCTCCCTGCCCATCGCAGAGGTGCCAGGGAAACCGAAGAACAGAGACGACAGGAAGTTGATCAACACAGACAAGGAGGAGACTCTGTTACAGCCTCAGACAGGTGCCTATCAGACACTGGCCAAAGAGTGTGTGGCCCAAGGCTGCTGTGTAGACCTCTTCCTCTTCCCCAGCCAGTATGTGGAAGTGGCCATGCTCTCTGTTATACCCCAGCTAAGTGGTGGCTCTGTCTATAAATATGCTTGCTTTCAGGTGGAGAATGACCAGGAATGGTTCCTTAGTGACCTGGGTCAGAATGTACACAAGGTCACTGGCTTTGATGCTGTAAAGAGGGTCCCAACAAGCACTGGTGTCCGTGCTGTAGATTTCTTTGGGGCTTTCTACGTGAGCAACACAGAAGATGTGGAGCTGGCTGGGCTGGAGGGGGACGAGACGGTGACTGTGGAGTTCAAGCATGACGATCGGCTCAGTGAAGAGAGTGGAGCCCTCCTGCCGTGTGCCCTGCTCTACCCCAGCTGCGCAGGGCAGCGATGGCTCCGCATCCACAACCTGGCCCTCAACTGTGCATCCCGCTGGCTGATCTGTACTGAAACTGTGAGACTGACGCGCTCACCAACTACATGGCCAAGTTTGCATACCGGGACCTCCTGAACAGCCCTGTGAATATTATTTGTGACACTCCCATCACTCAGTGTGCCCAGATCTTGGCCTGTTACAGAAAGAACTGTGCCAGCCCCTGCTCTGTGGGACAGGTGATCCTTCTTGAGTGCATGAAGCTACTCCCAGTTTACCTGAACTCTCTGTTGAAGAGTGACGTCCTGCAGCCTGGAGCTGAAGTCACTACTGATGACCGTGCCTGTGTCCAACAGCTAGTTACCTCCACGGACATGGCTGAGACCAATGTCTTCTTCTATCCTCAGCTCCTACCATTAACCAAGTCTCCCCATTGAGAATACCACTGAACCACAGGCAGTTCGAGCATCTGAAGAGCATCTAAACAATGGGGATATATATTGGGTTGGCCAAAAAGTTCGTTCGTTTTCCATAACATCTTATGGAAAAACCTGAACGAACTTTCTGGCCAACCCAATATCTGCTGGAGAATGGGCTCAACCTCTTCCTCTACGTGGGAACAAGTGTCCAGCAGGGTGTTGTCCAGAGCCTCTTCGGCGTCTCCTCCTTCAGTCAGATCACCAGTGGCTGGAGCGTTCTGCCAGTTCTGGATAATCTGCTGTCCAAGAAGGTGCGAGGCCTCGTGGATGGTTTGAGGGCACAGAGATGACGGTACCTGAAGCTTATCATGGTGAAATAAGAGGACAAGCTGGAGATGCTGTTCAAACACTTCCCAGCGGAAGACAAGAGGCTGAGTGGGGGAGAATCCGACGTGGACCCTGGACCCTGTCTGTCATATGCACAAGGAGATTTGGCAGCTACCAAGCTATAGCAAGTGGGTAAACAGCATAGGGTCCAGGCCAGCTTCCAGAAAGTACCCCAGGATAGCAGAGAAATTGGGACAGTTCCATATCTTATAAGTCATGTAAGCTGACCTCAGTCTCTTTGGAGGAAGGGGGAGGTATAAGGAGACACTTTCTTCTGGGCTCAAGTACCCTACCACTCTGTCACGTCCTGCTGCTGGAAGGTGCCCCTATCCCCTCACTTTACCCTCCTTTTCCTACTAATCCTGTTGTAATGAATGTAGTTTCTCAGTTCATTGTATATGATTTGGTGTTGGAGGATTTGGAGCCACCCAGACCCTCGCAATATTACGTGTCCCTTTGGACCAGCCTCCAAGAAGAGAAGGGCAGGCGGGAAGGAGTAAGGGTCCCAGGGGGAGGGGCTGCTAATTCATCTCAGTGTAATCAACAACTTCCTCTATTAGGGATAAACATACATACAGGTGCACAAGGGTCGGGTACAGACCATACACAGTAGAGAGAAAAGGGGTCAGTCTTCTAGGGCCTGGAAGTCAATAGCCAACTCAAGAGTCACTAAGGGTGGTTGACTAGCTTTCTCGCTCTGCTTCCACTGTTCTTTCTCTCTCCTGCAATGATTGGTGATCGCTTGGTGGACAGAGGAACATTATCAGAGATGAATGAGCTTGGGAACAGAGTTGTAAAGTGTATTAACACCTGGGAGAGGTATCAGCCTCCTTTCCAGCTGGAGAGGCCCCAACACTGGATGGTTCTGTAGGGAGCCTGGCCATCAACTTGCAGTACCTCACAGAGCCAGCCCGCATCCCACTCTGAGCTCCTGCTGGAAACACTGCTCTCCAAGCTGGGGGTTGCTGGGGAGAGAGGCAGAGGTGGCTAGTCTCTCCTGCCAGGACACCACTCAGGCTTTCGTACTGAAAGAGTGGCTGACGGTTATCTCCCAACCTGACCTGGCTGCGGCAGGACAAGGGCTAGGCTCGATGGTGGCCAGGCTTGCCTTCTCCCAGCCTGGGATACCCCTGCTCTGGACCTCTCATTTCTCTTCATTAGTTTATTTTTCAATGCACCTTTTTTTTTTTTTTGCGGTACACGGGCCTCTCACTGTTGTGGCCTCTCCCGTTGCGGAGCACAGGCTCCGGACGCACAGGCCCAGTGGCCATGGCTCACAGGCCCAGCCGCTCCGCGGCAATGTGGGATCTTCCCAGACCGGGGCACGAACCCGTGGTCCCCTGCATCGGCAGGTGGACTCTCTGCCACTGCGCCACCAGGGAAGCCCTTCAATGCACCTTTAATTTGCAAAGAAATAAACTAAGATGTAGGGAATTCCCTGGCGGTCCAGTGGTTGGGACTCCACACTTTCACTGCCATAGGCCTGGGTTCAATCCCTGGTCGGGGAACTAAGATCCTGGAAGCCATACAAAGCAGCCAAAAAAATAAAATAAAATGTAAAAAAATTTTTAGGAAAATTGACTGTTCCGGAAGAAAAAAAAACAAACCCCTAGTTAGAGCTTTTCCTCATGTCGTACTGTGGAAGAGACAGCTAACTTGCCCCTTGTATATATTCTCCATAAGTTCCCATTAGTAATAGACTCTCTCAGTTTTAGCTGGGTACAAGGCTACCCAGCTACAGTCCACATTCCCAATCTCTCTTGCAGCAAAAGGTAACCGTGTGAGGAATTTGGGCCAGTAGGAAATGAACAGAAATGATGAGTACCAGGGCTGGATTACATCCTTTAAAACAGCAACTGCTTTCCCTCACTTCTCTTTCCTTCTGCCTGTGGCCTAGGACATAGATGTGGTTGAAGATGCTAACTGAAGACGACATCCTCAAAGACTGCAAGACAACAAAGAAGATACCTCATAACCTACCTGCCCAGGACTACCTGTCTATCTCCAGACTTCACAAAGAGAAATCATTTCCATCTTGTTTATTTAAATGTCACATTTATAGCAACAAAAACAAAAAAATCAGAAAACAATATTGAGGCTTTTGCTTCCAAGTTGGAGGTAATATGTAGAGGCAAGCCATCACTTTTCACAGAAAAACTACATAAAACTAAGCAGATTACTCAAAACAAGAAGTCGTTTTAAAGACAATGAAGAACTGTTTTCCATGCAAAGAGGACAAGATGACCTAAAATTCCCAAGAGGGAAAAGCCTTTCCTTAGTGAGCTGAAATTGCTAGTCATTTTCTCTCCTTGTGGTATTTGCAGAGTTTGAACAGGAACTGATCATAACTGGACTTGCCAGAGGCAGAGAAACTCTACCAAGAGAAAGAAAAACCAACAGACTCTATAACAGCTATATAGGTTAGTATGAAGAGTCCCAGATAAGTGACCAGCTTTCTGCATAGGACGTTTACTAAGTGCTGGAGAAGCTGGGGAGATGGACTAGAAAGGTGACTTGAAATCAACCAGTCTTACAATGCTTAAGAGGTAAAGTCATACCAGAGGGAGGGGCCTACAACAAACACACAATGGATCTTATCCTTGAGACGCTGTACTCACTAGAGTGAACTGAATTTACCTAAAAACTCAGCCCAGGACTTCCCTGGTGATGCAGTGGTTAGGAATCCGCCTGCCAATGCAGGGGACACGGGTTCGATTCCTGGTCCGGGAAGATCACACATACCACGGAGCAATTAAGCCCGTGTGCCACAACTACTGAGCCTGCACTCTAGAGCCCGGGAGGCACAACTACTGAGCCCATGTGCCACAACGACTGAAGCCCGCGCGCCTAGAGCCCGTGCTCCGCAACAAGAGAAGCCACTGCAATGAGAAGCCCCCGCACTGCAATGAAGAGTAGCCCCCACTCGCCGCAACTAGAAAAAGCCCACGCACAGCAATGAAGACACAACGCAGCCAAAAATAAACAAATAAATTTATTAAAAAAAAAAAAAAACAACTCAGCCCAGCCCACCCAGCTCAAACCCTGGTTAGATGGAGGTGCTCAGGCCCTTGCCATATCTAAGACAGCAAAAGGCAAAAACAACATTGACTTTAGTCTCTGCAGGTGTTTTGTTTTGTTTTTTTTAATGCCGTACACGGGCCTCTCACTGCTGTGGCCTCTCCTGTTGCAGAGCACAGGCTCCGGACGCGCAGGCTCCGCGGCACGTGGGATCCTCCCGGACCGGGGCACGAACCCGCGTCCCCAGCATTGGCAGGCGGACTCTCAACCACTGCGCCACCAGGGAAGCCCTCTGAAGGTTTTTTATTCACAGTGTTCAGCAATCAATCAAAAAATCCTGCTTTCCCAGGAGGCTGGGAGAGAAAACAGGAGTATGACTGAAAAAGAGAAGGCACGGTATACAGTAGTCTACAGTCACCTTATATTTCAGTACTGCTAGTCTTGGGTAATCTCTCACCCCTTGATCCCACGCTTTAATTTCATGTCCCCAGAAGTGTAGATTCCTGTTAAAGTTTTTTTAACATTTCTAAAACTGCAAAAATAATTTTCAGACATCAAAGACTCCCCTAGGAACCCAGAGCCCCCTTTCTACCAGAGAGCTCAAAATCATCATAATCATCTCATTCTTTTCACTCCTTCCAAATATTTCATTTCTATCTATATGTCAAGATCTGTACAAGGTATTTGACCATACAAATAAGAGATAGTCCTTTTTCAAGTCTTCAAGAATTCTGCATTTTTAAGAGAAAAAGCATGCAAAGATCAACATTCTTTTCACTCATTCAACAAATATTTCATTTCCATCTACATGTCAAGATCCATACAAGGTATTTGACCATACAAATAAGAGATAGTCCTTTTTCAAGTCTTCAAGAATTATGCTTTTTTTTTTTTTAAGGAAGAGACTGCCCTTAAATATAATAGTGTTTATTTATTTTTACTTGTTGACAGTTTGTTTTATGTATTTATTTATTTATGGTTGTGTTGAGTCTTCGTTTCTGTGCGAGGGCTTTCTCTAGTTGTGGCAAGCGGGGGCCACTCTTCATCGCGGTGCACAGGCCTCTCACTATCGCGGCCTCTCTTGTTGCAGAGCACAGGCTCCAGATGCGTAGGCTCAGTAATTGTGGCTCACGGGCCCAGTTGCTCCGCGGCATGTGGGATCTCCCCAGACCAGGGCTCGAACCCGTGTCCCCTGCATTGGCAGGCAGATTCTCAACCACTGCGCTACCAGGGAAGCCCGAATTATGCATTTTTTAAGAGAAAAAGCATGCAAATATCAACATGATTGTTGAGATAAAAGAATAAAGAAACTATTTTAAGGGATACTGTCTAAAGGGATTTATATATAAATGCAGAGGACGAAAAATGCACACAAAGTGAGAAGCATTTCTATTACAAGCAATTCTCAAGTTGTCTCACTTTTCTTCTTCACATTACTGATGACAAAACCAAGGAAAATTTAAGCTATTTGTCCAGTCACAAGAAAGTTAGATTCAAAGTCAGGATGAGAATCTAAGTCTCTACATTTTCCATTTGTTACCATTTCTTAGTCATATTCCTGAGATTTTCTATGAATCAAATTTTCTTTTAATTATTTCAGATATAATACAACTTAATCTGATTGTTTTAAAATTATCAGTGGCTTAAAATTAGAATTTAACTTTAAACTCAACCTTCGTGCTCATTTTTGCTATTTCATATAATTAGCTATTTTTGCTATTCATATTATCAGCTATACATGGATTGAGATAAATGGTTATATGAGTTTCATTTCCCCTGCTAAAAAAATGTCTGTTTTTAGGAAACCAGAATTAACACTAATTAACTTAGCTGCCCTGGAAATAACCTGCTTCCTTTGCCTACATACAAAGCCACAATTGTACAGGAGGCGATAAAGATATTATCCTTTAGCATGTACAGCACAGGTCTCCAACAGATATTTCTATCACAGTCTTCTGTCCATTTTAACACTGGGTTGTCTTTTTCTGTTTTGGCCGTGCTGCATGGCGGCTTGTGGGACCTTAGTTCCCCGACCAGGCATTGAACTGAGGCCACGGAAGTGAAAGCGCCAAGTCCTAACCACTGGATGGACAGGGAACTTCCTTGGGTTGTCTTTTTATTGTTGAGTTATAAGAGTGCTTTATACATTCGAGATAACAAGTCTCTTATCTGCTATATGATTTTCAAATATTTTCTCTCATTCTGTGGATTGTCATTTCACTTTCTTCATAGTGTCCTTTGAAATACAAGCTTGTAATTTTGATCTAGTACAATTTATCTACTTTTTCTTTGGTTGCTTATACTTTTGGAGTCATACCCAAAAAACCACTGCCTGATCAAAGTCTACAAAGGTTTATACCTATGTTTTTTCCTAAGAATTTTATAGCTGTAACTCTTATATTTAGGTCTTTGATCCATTTCGAGTAATTTTTCTGTACATGGTATAAGGCAGGGATCCAAGCTAGTCCTTTTACATGTGGACGTCCAGTTCCCTCCACACCATTTTTTTAAAAAGGTCATTCTTTCCCCCCCTTGAATTATCTACTCTTGTAAAAAAAATCAACTGACCATAAATGTAAGGGTTTATTTCTGGACTCTCAATTATATTCCACTGATCTCCAACTTTGTTCTTCTTTTTCAAGACTTGGTCTATTCTGGGTCCCTTACATTTTCATATGAATTTTAGGATCAGCTTGTAAATATCACCAAAAAAACCAGGTGGGATTTCAATGAGTTGCACTGAATTTGCAGATCAATCTTAATATTAAGCCTTTCAATCCCTGAACATCGGATGTCTTTGCATTTATTTAAATCTTTTTTGATTTCTTTCAAAATGTTTTGTAGTTTTCAGTGTACAAGTCTTGCACTTTTTCTGTTGCATTTTTTCTAATCATTTAATTCTTTTTGATGCTACTGTGTGCAAAAGTTGTGCTTTGATGACATCAGGGTAATCACTCTATATGCTAAGGTCATAAACATTTTCTTTTATATGCTAGAGCTTTATATTTTTTGATGTTCACATATGAATATCTAACAACCTAGGATTGATTTTACAGAGTGGTGTGAAGTTGGGATCTATTTTTTTTTCCATACTACTTGTCTCAGCACCATTTAATAAAAAGGCAATCCATTCCCCACTGATTTGAAATGCCACCACCCTTATCTATCAAATTCCATATTCATAGTGTACTCTTTCTGGATTTTCTATTCTGCTCCATTTATATACTATCTGATCAAAATCTACTGCCTAAATAACTGTAGTTTTATGGCAAGTCTTATTATCTAATAAAGATGACTACTCCCACCTAATTTTTCTTCAAAACTGCCTTGGCTCTTCTTGGCCCTTTGCTTTTGCACATGCTTTTTAGAATCAATTTGTCAAGAAAGAAAAAGAGAGAGGGAGGGAGAAAAAGAGAAGAAAAAAACACTTGGAGGGTAGGATTTTAACTGGAACTGCATTGTCTTAAAGATCAATTTGAGGAAACTGACACTTGTAACACATTTTCACCTGTGAATTTTAGGAACCCAAGCTGACTCTGTAACATATTTTGAGATAGTGGTTTTGTTCATTTAAAGATACGGTCTGGATCACTTAAGTGGTGGTTCACTGCAGGAAAAAAATTGTAATCTTTAAACCTCCTTTATTTTACAAAATGATATTCTGATTTTATACACACACGCGCACACACACACACAAACACACACATCTTCTGGGTGAGCAATCTCATTTCTAGGCATTTATCCTAACAAAAAAACCCAAAAGTGTTAAGAGAAGTACAAAGGGCTCATATATCAGAAATACTGAGAAAAGTCTAAACATTATGCATGAGGATTGGTTAAATAAATTACGCTATGTATCTGTACTATGGAATTTATGCACCCTTTAAAAGAATGATGTTTGTGGGGGAGGGGCTATACAGGGGTAAGGGGAAGAAGGGTTATTATGGGATTACATGAAATCATGTGTGTGAAACATTTTTTCTTTTTTTGGCCATGCCACACAGTTTGCAGGATCTTAGCTCCCGGACCAAAAATTGAACCCGCGCCCTCGGCAGTGAAAGCACGGAGTCTTAGCCATTGGACTGCCAGGGAATTCCCCTGTGTGAAACTTCTGAAAATTGTAAAGCACTACAGAATTTACAGAATCTTTCATTCAACTAAAAAAAAAAATAATACATTGTAGGGACTTCCCTGGTGGTCCAGTGGTTAAAAATCCACCTTCAAGTGCAAGGGACGCGGGTCCGATCCCTGGTCGGGGAACTAAGATCCCACATGCCGCAGGGCAACTAAGCCCATGCCACAACTACTGAGCTTGCGTGCTGCAACTAGAGAGCCCGCACACTCTGGAGCCCGTGCACAACTAGAGAGAAGCCTGCGCCGCAAGGAAGGATCCCTCATGCCGCAACGAAGACCCCGCGTGCCGCAACGAAGACCCAACAAAGCCAAATAAATAGGTAAATAATATTTTTAAAAATACATGGTAAAAAAATGATGTTTGTCTCTACTGACTGATGATAGATTATATTCATGACACTAAGAGAAAAAAACTGTAAAATAGATGTAGTACGATCTCTTGTACGTAAAATTGTAACCCACTCCCTCTCACATTTATATATATATATATAAACACACACATACACACATTTATATGTATATATATACACACACACATATATAAATATATGGCAGGATATATATCAAAATGTTACAGTATTTATCTCCAGGTTATAGAATTTCAGGAGATAAAGCTGACCCTTGAACAATGCTGCAGTTAATCCCAGTATAATTTATAGTTGGCTCTCCGAATCCAAGGTTCCTCCACATCCACAGATTCAACCAACCACAGACTGTGCAGTACTGTAGCATTTACTATTGAATAATATCTGCATAGAAGTGAACTGGTGCAGTACAGACCTGAGTTGTTCAAGGGTCAACTGAATTTATTTTCTTCATATTTTAATGTGTTGGTTTAATGTTCTGCAAGTATGGTATTTTTCCAACTCCTATATTTTCATATAAAATAGTATGTAAAGTATGTTGACTTTACAAGAGAAACACTACATCTGTTCATTTTAAATCTTATTGAAAATATGCAAATTTTCAAGAAATACTTGTTTTTAAAACTAAAAAACTTAGAACTTTCAAGTATATAAACTCTTGTAAAGAGTGTAACACAGGTGCTAGTCTACTTAAGGGCAAACTCTCCCCACTGACATTTTAAATCCCCACGAGAGAGGGTTGTTGGGTTCATTTTGGCATAGGTACCTACCGCTGTGCCAGTCAGTTAGGACCCAGGAAATCGGTCATATTGCACAGATGTGACCACCAGGGACCCACCCCTGGTATAAGGGAGTATTCCCAGAGAAGGGAGACTGATGCAAACTGGGTTGCCTTTCCAGTTCGTGTCAACTACAAAGCCAGAGTGCAGGGCACGGTGTTAACAGGCCTAGAACATGTTAGAGGTGGAATAGAGCTCAGAAGAAGATGCGGAATTTGTGGCAGAGCTGCACTGGTATGCAAATCTCCTATTACATCCATCTGTCATACCTTGATGCTTATCTAGAGATAGGGAAGTGCTACAGAGCTGTGAGTGGCAAGTGAAAATAATAACTCCTGTGCAGAACATCACTGCCCAGAGTGCACAGGATGACACTGACTGAAATCCTGCAGTGCATATATACTTGGAGGTCTGCATTTTTGAGTTTTCAGTAGGAATATGGTAATGTCAAAATATAGGTTTGTTTCACAGCTGGCTTTGGAAGCACTCCTTAGTCCATTCCATATGAGATACTTACCCACAAAAATTCGGGAACTTATCCTGATTGCAAGAAAAAATGTGGACTCCCTACTTTTCAAAATTTGCCTGCCAAGAAAAAGAAGACACTTCTGGAAATATATGTTCAGAGTGTGGCACAGCTTGTGTGATGGGCGTAAAGCTCCAAACTATTTTCTCTAGTATGGGTAGCAGGCAGTAGTGAGAGGCTAGTACATTTCAGTAAAATTGCAAGAAAAGATCAGCCTCTATAATCAACTCTCAAGAGATGAAATCTGTTGTCACCCTAATATCTAATTTAAACTCCTCAAAAATTACCAGTAAGTTCTGAATTGCCAAATCCAGTGACATGACAGAGTAAGACAAAGAATACAACCCAGGCTCTATTAACTTCCTAACTGGGCTAGTTATTTAAATGATTTGGAATTCAGCCTTATTTGTAAAATGGAGATAATATTCACCTACCAAGGGCCCTGTGAAGGTCAGATAGGTTAAAAGGCTGGGAGAGGCCCTGGGCACAGTAAATGATACCTATTACTATTATTATTCTTGGTTTCTGACCACCAAGATGTTGGTTACCACTGCTTAAAGAAACACCCTCAGGCTTCCCTGGTGGCGTAGCGGTTAAGAATCTGCCTGCCAATGCAAGGGATACGGACGGGTTCGAGCCCTGGTCCGGGAAGACCCCACATACCGCGGAGCAGCTAAGCCTGTGCGCCACAACTACTGAGCCTGTGTGCCACAACTACTGTGCACAGCAATGAAGACCCAACACAGCCAAAAATAAATAATAAATAAATAATTAAATACATAATTTCTCTAAAAAAAAAAAAGAGACACCCTCCATTTCCTTGGGCTTTCACACACCACTTGCCAACACTTGTTCTTTCTCAATCAACCTTCTGCAGCAGTGGTGTGTGTCTGTGCTTTGCCTTCTCGCAAGAACATCGATTCCCCAATATTACATCCTTCGTGTCTCCTCTTCTTGCTTAATGCCCTCTTCTATCTACTTTACCAATTCCCATGGCTTTAACTACCACCCATTCATTCCTTCAACTAAGATTTCCTGAGCTCCTATTGCATACCAGGCACAATTCAAAGAGTAAAACCTCAGATGTTTGCTGAAGGGGCTTACTTATTAGGCAGCAAGAGGCTTATTTAGAATAATTCAAAACCACCACATTTGACAGGTCAGTACTTTATCTGTACGGTAGTTTCTAAAGCTTTCCAAGTCATAAAAGTTGTTGAATATTTTCCCCGACCTCAATATGTATTATTTGGAGTTAGGCTGGATCACACCCATAGTCTCAGTATAACTGCATATTTCACTGTACTTAGAAATCATCAGAAAGCTGGGACTTCCCTGGTGGTCCACTGGTTAAGAATCTGCCTTCCAATGCAGGGGACGCGGGTTCGATCCCTGGTCGGGGAACTAAGATCCCACACGCAGTGGGGCAACTAAACCCGCACACCGCAACTACTGAGCCTGCCCACCACAGCTAGAGAGAAGCCCCTGCGCCGCAACGAAGAGCCCTTGCGCAGCAATGAAAGATCCCGCGTGCTGCAACTAAGACCTGGTGTAGCCAAATAAATAAATAAATATTTTTTAAAATAATAATAATAAAAATAAATAAAAATGAGCCATCAACACAGGGGTTATCTCAATCCTTTAGGGTCTTACAGTACACATGTATTTTTTCTACAATCAGAAGCAAAAATTATTTTAAAACAAAAGGAAAAATTGCCACCTTAACCTTCACAATGGGTTTTGAAGGTAGTCTTAAAGACAACAAATGTTAAGATAAATTTTCTGAGCTTAAATTAGTCAAGAGTAAAAGGCTTACTTGTTTAATGGGTTTAATGGGTCACAAATTACAAATTATATTATAGAAGCCTTCTTAGAAGCTATTCAGAAGGCAACTGGCTTTTGAGGCCACAAACCATGTATTTAATCAAATAAGGCACACCCACTCAGAATGCAAACACAGCCTCTACCCATCCTCTCAATTGCCTATTCTGCCAATAAACACTGCTTCTTTCTTTCAAAAATGGAATCTGATTGAATCTCAACCAATTAACTACTCGTTCAGAACACTATGAAGTTTCTGGGGCACCTAGTCCAACCTTAAAAAGTGGGCAAGTCTGCATTCCCTGAATATCCAAGTTCTAAAATACTATATTAAGAATACAGTGATTTATATATTAAACACGGGTCTCATTTCCCAAGAATTTTTATTAAAGAGAATTCCTGAGTACCTCAAATGACTCTGGAATCTTTTCACATCCAACTAGTAAGACTTGAAATGTTCTTCCCCTTGGAACAAAAAGCATTTGAAACAAAAATCTAGTCCCACAAGTTGTAAACAGTTAACAACATTATTTTTGCAAAGCTTTGAGGTCTTTGGATGTCTCATCAGGCCCTGAAAAACTTGAACAGGTATACTGGCCATTCTAGCTACTCCTCCAGTTCCTGTGGCATAACTAACTTCTCCTTTTCCCAGGTAATGTTTCCTCTCAGTGGAAACAAAAGCCTAGTAGCTACTTAGTAAACCACCTCTCATTAGTTATTCATTTGCCTTCTTCTAAGTATAAGAAGCAAAACCAGCACTTTGTTCTTTCTACTTTTCTTATCATTTAAATAAGAACATAACTTGTGCCCCAATTCCTCCTTAAGAATCTTATTTATTCTGGCAGCTAGAAGGCTATCATCCTTCTAATGTCTCATTAAAACTATTCCTGGGCTTCCCTGGTGGCACAGTGGTTGAGAGTCCGCCTGCCGATGCAGGGGACACGGGTTCGTGCCCCGGTCCGGGAGGATCCCACATGCCGCAGAGCGGCTGGGCCCATGAGCCATGGCCGCTGAGCCTGCACGTCCGAAGCCTGTGCTCCGCCACGGGAGAGGCCACAACAGTGAGAGGCCCGCATACCGCAAAAAAAAAAACCACTATTCCTAAAGGGAAGAATCTTAGGTCCAAACTCTCTCAAAGGCAGATAATTTTTTTTTTCCATATTTGTTAGCTAAGTACGGAAGGTTAAATGTGTGAACAAATCTCAAAAGTTCTTTAAAGAAATGGAAGACCAAAAGACAGTAATGTTAACAAGGGGCTTTAAAAGTAGGAACCAACTGTATTATATTTCAGGTGCAACCAAAATATGGCATTTATTTAATCAAATGTTAAATCCACAGTAATAAACTCTTGGTAATTAAGATCACTGAATACTCCAAATCGCTGCTGAGAAAATTTCCTGCAAAGCCTCTAGAGGTCTTTAAAAATAGGATAGAATCATCTATCCAGATTAGTTTTAATAAAGTCCTACAAATAGAAAAGGGAATGAATTACATAAACCCCTAAAGGTTCCTTCCAGCTCTAATTCTGCCAAAGCTTCCAATTCTTTCTAAGTTTCCTTAATACTAATTGCTACCTGTTACCTCAAAAAAGGCTGACCCGCTTCTCTCACTCCTCTGAATGGCAGGGAGGAAAAATTACGGTTTCTCTTCCTTGTGAAAACTCTATCTACCATCATCATTAAAAAACAGTAATGTCTACACCCATAAGGATGGCTACCGTAAAGAAAAAACCTAATTCTCCTACGATGTCTCTCCTTTACTCTCACACTACCTTGCCACTAACACTTCTGACCAGATGTTTGGGGGGTGGGGGGTACACACCACTAAGCAATACTGTGACATCAGCTGGGTGTCCTACATTGTTTCTTCCTTTTTTAAAAAATTGACGTATATAGTTAATTTACAACGTGGTGTTAGTTTCAAGTGTAGGTGTCCTACAGTTTAACTTACTTCTATCACTATCTACCTGGAGATAGCGGCAGATCCCACAGGTAAGGGCTCAGTCCCACAAGACTGCCTCCACCTCAACTTCAGATGCCAATCTCAAGTCCAGGTTGTCACCTGTGCTTCTGACCAACCAGAGGTTCCTGGGACTCTCTCTTCGTAGAGCAGCTCACAGAACTCAGGAAAATTGCTCACTTACTGTTTACCAGTTTATTATAAAGGATCCAGATGAACACCCAGATGGAAGAGATATGTAGGGCAGGGAAAGTAGGGAGGGTCACGGAGCTTCCAGGTGTGCCACTCTCCCAGCATCTCCACGTAGTCAGCAGCCCAGAAGCTCTCTAAACCCAGTACTTTGGGGACTTTTATGGAGGCTTCATCATGCAGGCATGATTGATTGACCATTAACTCCATTTCCAGCCTCTCTCCCCTCTCTGGAGAATTGTGGGGTGGGGCTGAGAATTCCAAGCTTCTATTCATGGCTTGGTCTTTCTGGTGACCCCATCCAGGAGCCCACAAAGAGTCAGCTCATTAGAACTAAAGATGTTTCTATTGTCTAGGAAATGTCAAGGGATGTAGGAGCTCTGTGTCAGAAACTGGAGGTCAAAGACGAAACATTAGGACAAAAGATGCTCCTAGTGCTCTTATCACTTAGGAAACTACACAGGTTTTAGGAGCTCTATGCCAGCAGCAAAGGAAGTTATATACATATATTTTTTGTCCCTATAATCTCACAGCTACTATCAAAAAAAAAAAAGAAAAGAACAATTGTTGGTGAGACTGTGGAGAAATTGGAACCCTTGTGCACTACTGATGGAAATGTAAAATGGTACAGCCACTGTGTAAACAGTACGGTGTTACCTCATAAAATTAAAAATACAATTACCACATGATCCAGCAGTTCTACTGCTAGGTGTATACCCAAAAGAATTCATGGTCTGGGCTTCCTGGTGGCGCAGTGGTTGAGAGTCCGCCTGCCGATGCAGGGGACACAGGTTCGAGCCCCGGTCCGGGAGGATCCCACATGCCACGGAGCGGCTGGGCCCGTGAGCCATGGCCACTGAGCCTGCGCGTCCGGAGCCCGTGCTCCGCAACGGGAGAGGCCACAACAGTGAGAGGCCCGCGTACCACAAAAATAAAAAAAAATTTTAAAAAAAAGGATTCATGGTCTAAGAGATATTTGTACATCCATGTTGATAGTGTCATTATTCACAACAACTGAAACATGGAAGCAATCTGAGTGTACAGTGACACATGAATGGCTAAGCAAAATGTGTTATATACATACAATGGAATATTATTCAGCCTTAAAAAGGAAGTAAATCCTGATACATGCATGAACCATGAGGATGTTATGATAAAGGAAATAAAGTCAGTCACAAAAAGACAAGTACTTTTACTTAGATGAGGTACTTATGGTAGTCAAACTCCTAGAGACAGAAAGCAGAATGGTGGTTGCCAGGGACTGGGAGGAGGGGAGAATGCAGAGATACTGTTTAACGGGTACAGAGTTTCAGTTTTACATGATGAAAAGAGTTATGGAGATGGATGGTGGTGACGGCTGCATAACATTATGAATGTATTTAATTCCACTGAATTGTACACTTAAAAATGGTTAAGATGGTAAATTTTATGTTATGTGTATTTTACCACACACAAAAAAAAATTTTGGAAAAAAAACCACCCAGAAAACAAAACCAAACAGTAACGTCTGATTGTTTCATAACGTCCTTTCTACCACAGGAGCTATTTACTCAAACTCTAAACCCAAATCCAACAAAGAGGCAAGCATATACAGACTCCTGAGAGGGTAGAGGGATCTTAGAAGTTTCTAACTTCTCTTCTGTTCGTTAAAAGACAAATGGTGGAATATGTGAGGAAATGAACTTATATCCTGGGTTTAAAAACCCTGTTACAGGGCTTCCCTGGTGGCACAGTGGTTAAGAATCTGCCTGCCAGTGCAGGGGACAAGGGTCCGGGAAGATCCCACATGCCACGGAGTAACTAAGCCCATGTGCCACAACTACTGAGACTGTGCTCTAGAGCCCGCAAGCCACAACTACTGAGCCCATGTGCCACAACTACTGAAGCCCTCGCGCCTAGAGCTGGTGCTCCACAACAAGAGAAGCCACCGCAATGAGAAGCCTGCGCATGGCAACGAAGAGTAGCCCCAACTAGAGAAATCTTGTGTGCAGCAACTAGAGAAATCTTGTGTGCAGCAACCAAGACCCAACGCAGCCAAAAATAAGTAAGTTTATATTTTTAAAAAAAACCCTGTTACACTCTATTTTAGTAAAGGCAAGACACACACCTGTGCACTTGACATCTTATGTGTATTTTTACGGCATAATTGGCAGTATTTCCCCCAGAAACTGGGGAAAAATACACAGGGCTTGGAGCACTAGCACATCACTTTAATCGAAACAAAAACAACTTTAAAAAATATTTTAAAGATACTCTTGCTCTCATGAAGTTTCTTTTGCTTAAGGAAAAAGAAACGGGGAAAAAAAACACCCCACAGACAATAGTCCTCCTATTAGTGTAAAAGCTACATACCTAAAGTCTTTGTTTTAAAAAGACTCCTGAGAAATTGTTTTCTAGAAGGGATACTGCAGCCCTAAACATTCTTTAGGGCATTCCACCAGGCCATTCTTCCAAATGCCACCATTGTGCCTTGAGTGAAAATTTTCACTAAAATATATTAGAAAAAGACAGGCAGCTTTTCCAGTTATACAGATTTTTAAATTTCATGTTAGCAACTTGATATTTCTTCATCTTATCAGTCAGCAATCTCTGAAGAAATGTCATGCCCCCCAATGCTAAACTGTTCAGGATTATGGGAGGGAGAAATCTGATTTACTACTAACTCAGAACATAAGTGTGTTAAGTGAAAAGAGCACTTAAACACAAAGCACCTCTATCGTGTGGACACCTTGCTCTTGATTTCCTTCTCCCTCTTAAAAATCACAACGCACTCATTGGCCTGCAATGTATTTTCTAACTCCCACCCTTAGGTTTCCCTTTTACAATTTATACCACAACAATTTTGTCTTATTAGCCATTTACACTGCTGGGAAAACAACTTTTTCCATGGCTTACAATGAGCTGATTCTTATCACTTCCTGTCTCACACAATTATTTCTTCAAAAATGAAAACAAATTTTTTGAATCTGTATATTATGTTGCCTTACACCTTACAACTTCAAGGGAGGTCAAGTCTCTTTTATGTATTTCCCCCCAACTCTTGTGGTCTTAATATCTCAACCTGACCAGGAGAAATGCTTTATTTTCTGTTTCACACCAAACAGTAACAGGCCTATCTCTCCTATCTACTGACTGGGGGAGAAGGCTGCCAGATATTTATGGTAATGCCAAATTACAACAGTCACATTTCCTGCCGTGGGGAACGGACTATTTGTGAAAAAAAAATGATTTCCTTAATTTCTTAAAGAGATTTATAAGTACCAAAGTCAACTGCAGACATCTCAACACTCTCTTCCACCAACACTGACCTTGCATCTTTTAAACCAACTCATCGTTAAAAATACATTTCAGCAGAATAGCGGTCAGTCCAGAGAACGTGAAGCTTGATAATAATTACTGCCTTGAATTCAGAACTTTTCAAAATATTTCAGAACTGTCTGGACTGAGTTGGTGATTCAGCCTTGGTGAATTAGTACAGACTCATCACAAGTCACCACCAGGCTAAACCATCCCCTTGTGAGATAGCACTCTTGCTCAAGGGGTCAGCAGGACCACCTAACTCAACCTGGAGCCCGAGATGGGGTCTCACCTCGGGCCAAGACCATAACGCTTTTTGGGCTCTGGACCGGGTTCACTGCCAGACTTGTGGTCCAAGGCCTCCTTACTTGTAGACGGGGGTAGGTACGGGGTAGGAAAAGACTGGGTGTGTTTCCGCCTGGTACCACCTCCTAACTTGCTTTGCCTCCTGAGGATCCTAAATGTGGTTTTCCCTGGAGGGCTTCAGAGCTCTAGGAGGAAGCAACCACCCGAAGGCCATAGGAGGGAGCCTCGGGGGAATCCTCCTGGGGTCCGAGGGGGCACTCCCTGCCTCTCCTGGGGGGCAGCCCCACTTCTGGCGGGATCGGGTAGAGGAAGTAGAGCCCAACCTCCGGCGGGAGGAGAGGAAGACCTCAGGCGCGGAGAGACGGGCGAGCCCCAGCGCCGCCCTTGAGCCTTCCGGCCGGGGGCAGGCCCAGTCAGTGCCCGGACACTGCCGCCAGCACACCTGAGCCGCGCCTGACCCCGCGGACAGTCACCGCGACCCCGCCCGGCCCCGCCGCCCCTCCGCAAGGGCGCCAGCCCGCGGGGTCCCGGCCCACCGCCCCCAGCCCGGCCCGGCCGCCTGGTCCCACAGTACCTGGCTGGCAGCGGCTGCGGCAGTAGCGGCGCTGCTCCTCACGTACCCGTTGCGCACCTCCCCGTTCGCCACGCAGTCTTTCGCCCGCACCGGGCGACGGCAGCAGCACCCTCCGGGCTCCGTCCGCATCGTCCCGGCAGCACTAGGCGCAAGGCAGAATCCGTAAGCGGCGACCGAGGCGGCAGCAGCTCCAAGTCCCGCTCCGCACCCCTCCAACCTCCCCGAAACCGGAAATGGCTGCACGCCGCCGCCAATTCCCTGCCGGGCCGTCACATGAGGGCGGGACCCACTCCCCCCAGAAGCAGCGGCTCGCCGTAGGCTGGGCCCGGGAGCTGGAGACCAGGCGGGGCGCGCAGGAGTGTCTTGAGCCTGAGGACTGCTGACCAATCTGGAGGAGGAGGAGGCGGACCCCAGGCGCTTACCTGGCCAATCACGGAATGAAAAAAAAGGCTCGCGGGTGTCAAGGGGGTTTTCTGAAGCGACCTTTGGACCTGGGAGCTGGTCTCTAGAGCGGGTTCCCTCTTCTGGACAGGTGGCACCCTCTCTGCCCTTGCCTCCCGGGAAGTTCTCGGGTTTGAATCCCAGCCCTTAATTTAATTAGCTAATTCTTCTGTGGGTTTTTATAGTACGCCTTTTTCGACATTCCCTCCCCATTCTTCAATATGTATCATACATTAACACATTTTAAGTAATGATTCGGGTGTCTCTTTGCCCTTCACATCTGTCCCTATCAGGGTTTTCTGTACAACTTCCTTTTAAGAACACTTCCTTGAAAGTCAAGAAACCTGGTCTTGTTCCAGTTCTGCCAGTAACCAGAAGCTAAACCTTGAGTGTTTAACCACTTTAGGAGCCAAATTCTTTAAAATGGAGTTAATACTTCCTGCTTCATAGACTCATTGCAGGAATTACATTAATAAGCCATTTTGCACTTATCACAATACCTGACTCATATTAGAAGCATAATGTATACATATTATTTTTCATCTCTTTAGCTCTATATTCCCATAGTTATTAGAAAGAGAGGAAATGGATCTACATTGTAGCAAGAAACTTTTGGTTACCCATAAAGAATTTAGTGTCATGTTTAAGAGTATGGACTCTGGAGTCAGTCTGGGTTTGAATACTGGTTGTGCCACTTACTACCTGAGTGACCTCTATATGTCTTTAGCTGTTCAGGGGTGATAATAATAAAGGTCCTGAGCATTTAATGAGTTATTACATGTAATGTATTTTGTACAGGACCTGGCAATTAGTATACATTACTAAGTGTTGGTTATTATTAATTGTTGAATGCGTCCATGCCCCTGCATTCTTCCCCCACCCCCTAGGAGCTTTAGAAAGGGGGTTGACAGGATATCCATTTTTCATGATTTAGAAGCTGAATCTAACAGCAGGTAGGCAGCACAGATATACTCTTAGAGTCAACAAACACTATGATCCCGAAGAGCGCAGTTTTGCAATAGATATATGACGCTAAAAAAGAAGCATATGGTTTGCCTCTCACATTCTATGAGAGAAAAGATGTACATATATAAAGTAAACAATAAGGAAGATCAGCTCGGTGCTTTGTGACCACCTAGAGGGGTGGGATAGGGAGGGTGGGAGGGAGACCCAAGAGGGAGGAGATACGGGGAGGTATGTATATGTATAGCTGATTCGCTTTGTTATAAAGCAGAAACTAACACACCATTGTAAAGCAATTATATTCCAATAAAAATGTTTAAATAAATAAATAAACAACAATAAAAGGCTGATCAAAGGCTGGAGTGATTAGGCAACAAGAGTTCTGATGAGGAAGGCTGGTTGACAGTGACAAGTCTAGACTTTCTATACAGGAAGTTTTCAGGGCAGGAATCTTGTTGGAAGCAGGGGTAACGGATTTAACTGGGGCTTAGACAGTGGCCTGAATGAAGCTAGAGAGGGCCTAGGAGGAAGATGTGGAATGAGCTTGATCTTGAAGGATGAGCAGTATTTGGAGAGCTGGAAATGAGAAGGAAGGGGCGGGTGATCCTGGGAGAGGGAACCTTTGGAAGCTTAGGTATAGAGGCTGGAAACAGCAATGCCTTACTAGAGAGTAAGAGTTAAGGAGCCTGGCTAGATTAAGGAATCCTGCTAGGCAATCCCTCCCTCCAAAGGGTAGGACACCAGGGCCTTTTCTTGTTCTGCCACTTACTCACCATGTGTGGTCTTGTACATGTCATGCAACATCAACCTTGGCTTCCTCACACATCTTACGAAGTTAATACCTTACTACTTACCTCACAAAGTTTTTGTAAACATGAATGATATAATACATAAATGATCTGATGATCTTGCACACCATTGCTAAATCACAAAAGGAATGCCTCAGAAAGCAGTAGGAAACACCCCAGACTCCATGTACACAGGAAAACAACTCCTTCCAGAGGCATAAGCTGCCTTATCATCATTTTACTGAGTTCATGTGCAAAGTTCTGTGCAAGGCACCAGGCTTACAATTCTTCTCTTCCTCCAAGATTGCTCAAACCTCTTCAGCTGTGAAACCTTCCTTGAACTCCAACCTCTAGGCAAAATCAGTCACTTTCTTCTCTGTGAACTTTATACACACCTGTGTAGGCATATGTCACATTGCTTTGCAATTTTTTATTTTGAGAGGGAGGTTACACAATGATTCGAAGCAAGAGCTCTGTTGTCAGACAGGATTGGAGCCCCATCTCCAGCACTTAGAAGTTTTGTGACTTTGGCAAAGCTGCCTAACCTCTCGGTGACTCAGTTCCTTCATCTGTAAATTGGGACATATCTCATAGAATTATGAGAATTAAATAAGAAAAGCATTTAGTTCCAGGGCCTGTCACATAATATTCAATAAGTGCTGGTGATGATTAGCTCATTAGAATAAATGAACTATTTGTTAAATGAATGAATGATTGAAGACAGTAATACCCCAACTAGACAGAGAACAGGCTCCGTGAATTCAGGGGATTGTCTAATTCCTCTTGGTGTTCTCAGCACCTACCATAGTGCCTGAAACATAGTAAGTGCCCAATAAATGTTTGATCAGCGAATAAATGGATGAATGAATGAAAATCCGGCCCTGCCTCCAAGGAGCCTTCTATCACATGGAGACTGTGAATTGAATGAACGTTGTTTTGATTGCAGATAAGCCAATATTGGAAAACTTAATCAAGAAAGTTATATTTTATACACTACCAAATGTAAAATAGATAGCTAGTGGGAAGCAGCAGCATAGCACAGGGAGATCAGCTCAGTGCTTTGTGACCAACTAGAGGGGTGGGATAGGGAAGGTTGGAGGGAGATGCAAGAGGGAGGAGATACGGGGATATATGTACATGTATAACTGATTCACTTTGTTTTAAAGCAGAAACTAACACACCATTGTAAAGCAATTATATTCCAATAAATATGTTATTAAAAAAGAGAGAGTTATATATATTTATTGGCACTCTCCTCAAGATAGGTAAGTGTTGGGACCCAGAAAAGAATCCCAAACCTCAGCAAGAGAAAATTATAGACCTTCCCCCAGAACCAACTCACTTGTGAGGCTTAGCTGTCAGCCAGCTACAACTTTCACATTCCCTAGGTAACGCTTATAAACTCCCAGGAAACAGAAATCTGATTGGCCCAGTTTAAGGTGAGATATCTAATGCTTGACCAATCAATGATGGTCAAAGCCCAAGGTCAAGCTGCTGGAGGTGAGGAATCAGTTACAGAGAAGGAGGATTCACTGTGGAGAAGGAAGGAACAACCCTATCATTGTCCACTACAAGGAATGGAATGGAAAGGACAAATAACAATTGCTTGGAATCAGTATTAAAGGAGGAGTCTTCCAGTATAGTATTTTTTTAAAGGGCCATGAAGGACTGCAGCCTAGGAAGAGAAATAAAGTGAAAGAAACTATACAGCTGGAGGAGCAGCTGGCCTGCACTGTCAAATAGGGGTCTTGGTTGCATGCAGCACAAGTTAATGCTGCCTGACTTGCACCAATGGGAATTCATTGGAAGGTTATTAGCAGCTCAGAGACCTGGCTGAAGGCTGGGGGGCCAGGCTTAGAAAAACTCAGGAATGAGGGGAGATCCAGAGGGCTAGGCAGCAAGGACCTTAGCAAGGGTTTGTGGCAGAAACTAGTGAGCGCACCACCAGCAAAATAAATGAGCTCTAACCAGCCCTTCCATCCTTGAGTCACTTGCCCAAGAGTCAGTCATGGGAGAGAGTATCTGATTGGCTGACTTTAGGTCACATTGGTCCATGGGAGTGGGTGGCAAACAAAGAAAAGGGTGTGATACCTTCATCTTTCATGGTGGAAGGTGCCTAACAGGATCCACCTCTCCAAAAGAGGACACAAAATGAGCAGAGGACTTTCCCAAAAGGAAACTGAGGACCTCATAGAAAAAGGGAACAAACACTGGGCAGGCGAAAATGACCAATGTCCAATAGTAGTTAAAATGACAATAGAATCATAAGGTAGAAAGGGCCCTCCAGAAGAAATCTGCTTTGGTACAAAACCCAGGGCTGGACAACTCAGAGCTGAGTCGATCTGATCCTGACTCTGAGAGCATCACTTGGTCTTCCCTTTCCAAACCTTTCATGCTTCATTCAATCAGTTATCTCTTTTGGACTTCCCTGGTGGAGCAGTGGTTAAGAATCTGCCTGCCAATGCAGAGGACACGGGTTTGAGCCCTGGTCCAGGAACATCCCACATGCCGCGGAGCAACTAAGCCCATGCACCACAACTACTGAGCCTCCACTCTAGAGCCCGTGAGCCACAACTACTGAGGCCCATGTGCCTAGAGCCCGTGCTCCACAACAAGAGAAGCCACCGCAATGAGAAGCCCAGGCACCGCGACAAAGAGTAGCCCCCACTCACCACAACTAGAGAAAGCCCGCGTGCAGCAATGAAGACCCAACGCAGCCAAAAATTAATTAATTAACTAATTAATTTTAAAAAATCAGTTATCTCTTTGGCCAATCATTCAACAAATACTTTTTTCTGGGCATCATTCTAGGTATTGCAAATACAATAATAAGCAGATGGAAACATGGTCTCTGCTCTTGTGGAGCTTGCAATCTTTTTTTTTTTAAGATTTATTTATTATTTATTTATTTTATTTATTTTTGGCTGCATCGGGTCTTAGTTGCAGCACGTGGGATCTTTCGTTATGTCGTGCAGGCTCTTCGTTGTGGTGCGCGGGCTACTCTCTAGTTGTGGCGTGTGGGTTTTCTCTTCTCTAGTTGTGGTGTGCAGGTTCCAGGGCACATGGGCTCTGTAGTTTGTGGCACACGGGCTCTCTTGTTGAGGCATGCAAGCTCAGAACTTGTGTCACGCAGGCTTACTTGCCCTGCAGCCTGTGGGAATCTTAGTTCCCTGACCAGGGAAGAGGCCGCGGCAGTGAGAGGCCCGCGTACTGCAAAAAAAACAAAAAAACAAAAAAACCACAACTTCATAACCACTAGAATAGCTAAAACTAAAAGCCAGACAATAGCAAATGTTAATGAGGATGTGAAGGAACTGGAACCCTCATACATTGCGGGTGGGAATGTAAAATGGTTCAGCAGCTTTGTAAAACAGTTTGGCAGGTCCTCAAAATGTTAAACATAGGGTTAGCATATGATCCTGCAATTCCACTCCTAGATACCTACACAGGAAAAATGAAAACATATGTCAACACTAAAACTTATATACAAATCTTTGTAGCAGCATCATTCATAATATCTAAAATGTAGAAACAACTCAAATGTACATCAGCTGTTGAATAGACAAAGGGTCATATATCCATACAGTGGAATATTATTTAGCAATAAAAAAGGAATGAACTACTGATACATGCTACAACATACATGAAACTTGAAAACGTTATGCTAAGTGAAAGAAGCCAGACCAAAAAAACTATATATTGGTCCAGAACAGGCAAACCAGAGACAGAAAATAAATTAGTGATTGTCTTGGTCTGGGGTGCAGTGGGGTACATGTGGAGGTAGAATAAGGAGAGGGCAGAGGGATTGGGAACGACTGCTAATGGGCACAGGTTTTGGGGGTGGGGCCATGAAAATAGTCAGAATTAGATTACGGTGATGGTGGTGCAACTCTATAAATATACTAAAAACCACTCACTGCATTGTATATTATAAGTGTTGAAGTTTAATATATATAAATTACATCACTATAAAGCTGTGAAAAACAAAACCTAAGATACTTTACTAAACAAAACAAAACAAAAAAACAACCAACTCTCACCAGGTACTGTCATCTTCATTGATAGGAAAGGGTCTGTGTTTTATAAACTGTAATTTCAGCAGCACCTACCTCAGTACGTGGCCCATGGAGTACTTGATAATAATTGAATAAAAGGAAGGAAGGAAGGAAGGGAGGGAGGGAGGGGAGAAGGGGGAGGGAGGGGAGGGGAGGAAGGAATGGATGGATACGACTGTGATATTCCTTCAAAAACTGTTCATTTTCTGAGCTTCCCTGGTGGTGCAGTGGTTGAGAGTCCGCCTGCCGATGCAGGGGACACGGGTTCGTGCCCCGGTCCGGGAAGATCCCACATGCCGCGGAGCGGCTGGGCCCGTGAGCCGTGGCTGCTGAGCCTGCACGTCCGGAGCCTGTGCTCCACAATGGGAGAGGCCACAACAGTGAGAGGCCCGCGTACCGCAAAAAAAAAAAAACAAAAAAAACCTATTCACTTTCTATAGTGTGCCGAGAGCTAACATAACATTATCACTGGCCCCACCCTGCATATGAGGAAACTGAGTATCCTAGAACAGGGGTCCCCAACTCCTCGGCCTGTTAGGAACCTGGCCGCACAGCAGGAGGTTAGCGGAGGGCGGGCGAGCGAGTGAAGCTTTATCTGCCCCTCCCCATCGCTCCCCATCGCTCCCCATCGCTCGCTTTACTGCCTGAACCACCACCCCACTCCCTTTGCCCCACCCCCATCCATGGAAAAATTGTCTTCCATGAAACCGGTCCCTGGTGCCAAAAAGTTTGGGGACCGCTGCCCTAGAGGATCAGTAACAGACTCAAATCCATATACTAGTAGTGAACGGCAGAGGGAAAATGAGAACCCAAGGCTGTATACACTGAAGCCAATAGCCTGTATATTAATTTCTATAATTCTGGTGGTGAGGCTTAAGGACAGATTTCAAAATATAGGGCTGAATCTCATCTATCTTGATATGAGTAAGAGAACTGTAGATGCATGTGCATCAGGGCATTGGTTGGGGGCGCTGGGAAGGGAAGGAAAGGGATAAGTGCTGAAAATCCATGTTAAGTGTCATTGGGGTTCAAAGGGGCCCAGTAAATAATACCCTTAACTTCACCAAAGTTCTGAACCAACTGAGAAGTAAGACAAAAGGGTCAGCAGATGCAGAGTTAAAGCGTTGGGTTAAATTCATGGGCCTGGGGCCTATGTGAATTGCACAGGGCCCTGTACTTGGTTTAATGTTCTACCGTCACCATCTTGAAATTTTCAGTGACTCATTTTGTACTGGGTAGCCCAAATTATGTAGCTTACAAAAATGTCACCTGACAAAATGTCACCTTTATTCCTGTTATAAGGGATCTGTGGCTTGTGTGTGAGTGACAACTTCTCACCTCCAATCTAGACCTTGGGCAGCCCACCTAAGGGAAAGTTTGCGTCTGCAACACATATGCATGCTTCTGTCTCCCAATGGTCCTGGTGGAGGGAGAAAGAAAGAAACCAGATCCTCCTAGCCAGGACCGTCAGTAGAGCATCCCCACCCAGGGGAGAACATACCCCACACCAACCAGGTACCCCATTCCACCTCCCTGGGGAAGGAGAGGCAGGTGGTAAGTCAGAGAAATGGGGAAAGAGGCTTTCTCTTTTTACAGGAGTCTTAGTCAAGATTCTTTTAGTTACAAGTAACAGATAGGGTTAAATTAGCCTAAATGGAACAGGAAGTTTGAGGAAGGTGTGGCAGATACTGTTTGTTTTATATGCAACACCAACCCCCCCCCTTACTTTCTTCCTTGCTGATTTTATTCAGGTACAGGAAGGAAATTCCTTGATTTCACAGCAGATGTCCTGCCAACCCCATGAATCATAATTGGTCTAAGCTAATCATGGAAAGCTAATTCCCCTTTGCCACTCACTTTTCCAGCCTCCCTTGCAGGTAGAGTAGATATTCACCACTGTTCTAGCCAATATAAGAGGAAGTCTTCTGCGGAGCCTCTGAGAAAGAGGTATTTCTCTTTATTAACAAAAATTGAGCCCCTTCCTCTCTCCTCTCTTCTTTCTTACTTGATGCAATGATGTGAAAACATGATGTCTAGAGCCATGGCAGCGATATTGAGACCATGAGGCAACAACAAGCACAAGAATGGAAATTCATCATGCTGAGTAGCATAGCCAAGAGGTGGAAAGAACCTGGGTCCTTAATGACATAGCTGAACTGAACACACTCCAACTATGCCTGCCCTCAGACTTTTTAAACGAAAAAAATGTCCTAATGGTTCAAGCAACTGTCATTTAGGTCGGAGGTCCCCAACCTTTTTGGCACCAGGGACGGGTTTTGTGGAAGACAATTCCTTCACAGACAGCAGCAGGTGGGGTGGTGGTTCAGGCGGTGATGTGAGCGACGGGGAGCGATTGGGGAGCAACTGGGGAGCAGCAGATGAAGCTTCGCTGGCTGGCTCACCCGCCGCTCACCTCCTGCTGTGCAGCCCGGTTGGGGACCCCTGATTTAGGTTATCTCTTACTTGCAGTAAAATACATCTTATCTCACACAGGCTTATATATCACATTCATTGCGAATCTCAAGGAACCCAAGGGCAGCTGCTCTCAAAGGTCAGGAAGCAGGAACAAGAAAGCTGTCACATCCTTAGGAAGTTACTCTTCTAGCCTCATCTCTGCTTCTGAGAATGTGTCCTTCTTTCTTCTCTCCAGACCAGTTTTCATCACTGATTCAACATTCACATGGCAAAGCCTTCCCTGTCTGCATTTCCTGCACCTAAGAGACCAGCTCAGGTTGCCATTGGAGTCTCCAGCTCAATTCCAGTCTGGAAGAGAGAACAGGCTTGACCCAGCTGTGAGTCCCGTACCTCCCTGGCCCAGTTAATACCATGGAGGCAAGGTCACGTGCTCAAACTCAAACATGGCTGCCAAGGGCTCACCCGGAAGTGTGGTGTGTGTGAAGTTCTCAAAGAAGGGAGAGACAGGGGCTAAAAGATACCCCTAAGTGTCCACCATATTGGGTGAGGAAGAAAGGAAGGGAGATAAAAATCATGTTAAGTACTTCAGGGAGTGGGTGAGAAGGGGCCAATCAGCCTGAGAGAAACAGATTCCAACAGCAGGTGAAATGCTGAGAGGTAAAAGCTATCCCTGGGCATTGCTGAAAATTCCTCAGAAAAGAAGTCAAAATTCGATCTCGTAAGGACTTTTCTTGAATGAGGAGTGAGGAAAAGAGGTGAGTAAAGAAATAAGAAGGAAAGAAAGGACTGGCCCTAGAGAAGAAAAAGAGTTGTCACTGAGAAAATAGAGGGTAGGATTAGGCGTCCCTCTAACCTCTCAGCCCAGGCCCACCCCAGAAGAGTGAAAGCCAGGACTTGAGGCTATTTCAGGCCGAAGTCCCACAGAGAACGTGCACATTTGTGTGCATTCCCTAGCAATAGCTGGCAGCAACGTTTCTCTCTAGAAAAGGTCACTGAAACAGATTGGGGTTAGCCTTAATACTGTTTCCCTACAGAGATCAGAACACGTGCGTGGAGGCCAGAACGCCGCCCTGCGGGTCGCCAGGTTTTCACGTGGCCCGAACTGATAAGTGCAGTAGTGGGGCGGCGGCTGTGAGCGGGGCAGTGAGCAGTTCCGAGAAGCGCGAGGGAGGGGGGCTGGGGGCGTGCGGGCAGGAGGGTGTGACTTCCAAGCTCTTTCCACTCCTGTGCGCTGGGAACGGCAGGGGCGGAAAGGATGCGCTGGCGCAGGCGCTAGCCCGGGAAACTGAAGCCTGTGTTTAGCGAAAGCACCGGAAGGAAGTCGGGGAGGTAAGATAGCAGGGGGTCGGACTGACAGTTGGACAATTCTGGGAACACAGAAGCTGGGGTCGATTTCCATCCAACTGTCCCTCCCTCCTTCCCTGCATTCGTACGTGGTCCATCCGCACAGCACTAGCCATCCCCCCACTCCACCCCCGCCCCTTCTTTCATCACTCCGCTCCTTCGGGAGAAATCAAATCTGTTTTGTTCACTTCAGAACCTCCAGGGTGTGCGCTGCACATTGGAGATGCTCCACAAATGTTTCTTTAATGAGTGAATGGAGCTTTGTGCGTAGAACAAATATATAAACAAGACATAAACATACCGATCGTCTGGTAAGGGAGTACTCAGGGAGGAAAGTAAACTTTTACGTCATTTTGTCTCTTTGAAATGTTGGATTTGTTTTGTGCTGGTAAAGAATGAGGAGGCAGGGAAAAGATTTGGAACCCCTGGATCAATTAGTAATTTCCCAAATTAATTCGTTCGCGGGGAACTTTGGTTGAAACGACATTGTTACCTGGAAACCTAAACAATTAAAAAAAGATTGAAAACAGGAACAGCAAAACCAGCAGCTGCTCTCTTGCCCCATCCTCACGGAAGAGCTGGTTTTAATAAACACTCATTTACTTCTAGTCCGGGGTTACTGGGAAAGAACTGAAGCCCAGATGGATGTGAACTAAAATTATTATGGTATGGGACTTCCCTGGCGGTCCAGTGGTTAAGACTCCGGGCTTCCACTGCAGGGGAATGCAGGTTCGATCCCTGATCGGGGAACTAAGATCCTGCATGCTGGGCAGCAGGGCCAAAAAGAAAAAAAAATTAGTGTGGTAATCATTTAACAATATATGTTATGTCAAATCATTATGCTGTACACCTTAAACGTATACAGTATTGTATGTCAATTATATCTCAATAAAACTGAAGAATAATTTAATTTAAAAAAACCCTGAAGCTCAGAGAGACTAAGTGACTTACCCAGTGTCACACAGCAAAGAAGGAAAGAAAGAGGGCAACAACTAAAAAAGCACAGGAACTGGAGTAAAAGCCATCAGAAAACTATGGCCTGCAGGCCATATTCTGCCTGCTACCTGTTTTTGTACAGCCTGAGAGCTAAGAATATTTTTTATATTTTAGGTGGCTAAAAATCAAAAGAAGAAGAATATTTTGTGATGGGTAAAAATGATATGAAAGTCAAATATCAGTGTCTATAAATACAGTTTGATTAGTACCCAGCCATGCCCATTCACTGACTGCTCCTTTCACACTAAAAAGGTGGAACTGAGTAGTTAGCATGCAAACTGTACGTGGCCTGAAAACAAACCTTGAAATATTTACTATCTGGCCCTTTACAGAAAACATTTGCTGACTCCAGGTCGGGAATTCTCAGCAGTTCCTTAGGTTTTCGATGGCTTTGGAAGGCCTCAGATGCTGGGGACTGGCTGGGGTACGTGAAGGGTGAGGGATGAGGGGAGAGAGGACTGCAGATATTGGGGTGCTTTTTTTTGGCTGCGTTGGGTCTTGGTTGCTGCACGCGGGCTTTCTCTACTTGCGGAGATCAGGGGCTACTCTTTGTTGCTGTGCTCAGGCTTCTCACTGAGGTGACTTCTCTTGTTGCAGGGCACGGGCTCTAGGTGCGTGGGCTTCAGTCGTTGTGGCTCGCGGGCTCTAGAGCGCAGGCTCAGTAGCTGTGGCGCACGGGCTTAGCTGCTCAGCGGCATGTGGGATCTTCCCGGACCAGGGCTCGAACCCATGTCCCCTGCATTGGCAGGCAGATTCTTAACCACTGCACCACCAGGGAAGTCCGATATTGGGGTCCTTTGGTTAAAGGCCCGGGAACCAAGGGTGAGTTCAGGGCCAGGTGTAGGTAGTACAGAAAAAAGGCAGGCCTAATGTAAGGTGTTCTGTGGTCATTAGGAAATCAGGGCCAACCTGACTTTCTGAGACTCTCCCATAATGTGTTCTGGACACTGATTATAAACAAGGGGATTATAAACAAGTTGCTGGGATGCTGCACAAGAGGCTCCCAGCACTGTTAGGAGACTGACTACACGTCGCGAATCATAAGAACGCTCTGGTAATGATGGTCGATGATGTCAGCTTCTCACCAGGCCCTGTCTCTCCTCCTATTATATTAGCTAACACTTACTGAACACTTTCTCTGTGTCAGGTACTGTGCTAAGTACCTTTCAAGCACTATTTCCTCTGTGGGCTAGACTTTAATATTTTTATCCCCATTTTGCAGATGAAGAAACTGAAGCTTAGTGAGACTAATGTTACACTTTGGCGACTGAACAAGGAAGTGGGTGGGGTCAGGATTCAAACTCAGGTCAGCCTAATTTGCTAGTGTCTTTCTTAAGCAGCACACTGTGTTGTCAGTGAAGGAAGCTGGATATATCTTAGTCCATGCAATGTCTTTGAGAATGATAGAGTGAATCATTCAGGGTCTGATCAGGAAACGGGAAACCACTGGGGCATTTGAAAGAGAGGGAGTTTAATGCAGAGAATTGGTGATAGAAAAGCTGAGAAGCCCGAAGGAGACAGTGAGACAACCCAGAAATTAGCAATGCCAGGCAGCTACCAGAGCTCCTCAGCTGCAAGGGTGTCTTCGTCTGTTCAAGCTGCTATAACAAAATACCACAGACTGAGTGGCTTACACAACAGAACTTTATTTCTAACAATTCTAGAGGCTGGGAAGTCCAAGATCAAGGTGCCAGCAAGGTAGAATTCATTCTGAGGCCTCTTTTCTAGGCGGCTACCGACTCACTGTGTTGTGTGTGATGGGGGAGAGAAGGGGTGGGAGGGAGGCAGAGAGAGAGAGAGCTCTCTGGTGTCTTTCTTAAAAGGATCAGTATTCCATCCTGATGACCTCATTTAATGGTAATCACCTCCATAAAAGACCTATCTCCAGTACAGTCATGTTGAGGGTTAGGGCTTCAACATATTTGAATCTGGGGCGACACAACCATTCAGTCTGTAAGGAAGGGTAAAAAAGGAAGGTGGTGTTATGGAGACCAGAGATGGGGTCAATTGGTTTAAGTCATAACTGTGGAGGGCCTGCCCAGCAGGAGGTAGAGGCACCGAAAAGATTCAGCAGCTGCTGGGGCTTCCCTGGTGGTCCAGTGGTAAAGAGTCTGTCTTGCAGTGCAGGGGATGCACATTCGATCTCTGGTCAGGCAACTAAGATCCCACCTGCCACAGAGCAGCTAAGCCCACGTGCTGCAACTACTGAGCTCACGCGCCTCAACTAGAGCCTGCGTGCCACAAGCCACAGAGCCCACGTGCTCTGGAACCTGCGTGCCACAACTACAGAGCCCATGTGCCCTGGAGCCTGCGTGCCACAACTACAGAGCCCATGTGCCCTGGAGCCTGCGTGCCACAACTAGAGAAGAGAAAACCCACATGCCACAACTAGAGAGAAGCCCGCGTGCCACAACGAAAGATCCTGTGTGCCTCAACGAAGATCCCGTGTGCCACAACTAAGACCCAATGCAGCCAAAAATAAATTAAATAAATAAATAAATAATAAATAAATCTTAAAAAAAAAAGATTCAGCAGCTGCTAAAGATGCTGTTCAAGGCAATGAGAAAAGGGAAAAATACTCTGGCCTTTCCCTTTCTCCCACCTCCTAATTTCCTGTCTTCTATTGGCTAGGCCCAGCAGGAAGCCAGCTGACTCAGGAAGTCGTGGGAAATGCAGTCTACAGGAGCCAGTCCTGCTTTGACACAGAGCAGGGGGAGTAGGTAAATAGATCTGGGGCTTGGACTGGCCCAAAGAGCTTCATAGAGATTCTCCTGCTCTGTGCTTGACAAACATAGCTTAGGTTGTCATTACTCAAGAGCCGTGGTGAGTTGCCTACCAAGAACTCATGATGAATTTAAGCATAAATTCAACATACGTGTGATGAAAACACTCCTAAAATATGTGGGGGTTTTTTAAAGGTGCCAAAAGACATACACACACACATATATTTATGTATAAATATATACCGTGATCCTGTCTGTGTATGTCTTACAGTAATTAACACTATAGCTGTTGTAGTAAACAACCCCAAAGTCTCCATAGCTTTACAGAATAGCAGTCTAACGTGGGTTAGAGGTTCTTCCAAGTGGCTCCCCTTCCAGCGATGACTTATGATGGGATCCTCCTATCATGTAACTGTGCCCCCTTTAGAGTCCTTCATTTCCATGCAAACATAGAGAGCCATACATACAGCAGAAGGGCTGTGCAGAAAAGTGGGCAGGTCCCTTTAGGGGATCCTTCTGGAAGTAGTATATATCACTTCTGCCTGCCTTCCACTGGCCCGAGCTGTCACAGAGTTCCAACTTAATTGCAAAAGAGGCTGAGAAATGTAGTCTTTCTGCAGGCCCAGGAAGAAGAAAAGGGCTTGATGAGCCACTGTGTTGTTGTTGTTTTTTTTTGCAGTACGCGGGGCTCTCACTGCTGCGGCCTCTCCCGTTGCGGAGCACAGGCCCCGGACGCGCAGGCCCAGCGGCCATGGCTCACGGGCCCAGCCGCTCCGCGGCACGTGGGATCCTCCCGGACCGGGGCACGAACCCACGTTCCCTGCATCGGCAGGCGGACTCTCAACCACTGCGCCACCAGGGAAGCCCCCGAGCCACTGTGTTTTTTAAAAAATAAGCAAATATATGCTTGTGTGTGCATAAAAATGTTTCTGGAAGGATATACATAAGCAGGACCAGCTACATAATTTGGGGGCACAGTGCAAAATGAAAATGCTAGGTCCTTGTTCAAAAGTGATTAAGAATTTCAGATGGTAATGGCAGAACATTAAACCAAGTGCAGAGTGCTGAGCATGGGGGTCTGGGTGACTGCAGAGGTAGTACACCCATGAAGCTGGCCCTGATAAGAAACTCCTAATGGGATTACTTCTGTAGAGTGGTACTGGGAATTGGGGCAGGGAGGGAGAATTTGCTTATCATTTTATACTCTGGCATTTTTTTCCAGGTACATGTATTACAGCAATAATTTTAAAATATTTCACTCATAATGGATTTGAGCTGAGACATACACAGCCACCTTAAAAAGGCAAAATGCCTTCCAGGTTAGCAGAACTTGACACAGTAGCTTGATTGAAGCCATTGGCTTATCTCAAGAAAGAATATGTCTGTTGGAAAGGGGTTTGTTCAGCAATGGGTGCTTAAAAAAGGATATGCAAAAAAGCAAACATTGACAGTGCCCCATCTAAGCTTTGTCCTGGGAGGGTGATACATGTGTATCTGATATGTGTATCTATATATCTGTAATTTTATGTATCATATAAAGGGAGCATTTTATGAGTATATAATTATTTTATGAGTTTAAATTTACGGCATTTACGGGACTTCCCTGGTGGCACAGTGGTTAAGAATCCGCCTGCCAGGGGGCTTCCCTGGTGGCGCAGTGGTTGAGAGTCCGCCTGCCGATGCGGGGAACGTGGGTTCATGACCCCGTCCGGGAGGATCCCACGTGCCGCGGAGTGTCTGGGCCCGTGAGTCATGGCCGCTGGGCCTGCGCATCCGGGGCCTGTGCTCTGCAATGGGAGAGGCCGCAGCAGTGAGAGGCCCACGTACCGCAAAAAAAAAAAAAGAATCCGCCTGCCAATGCAGGGGACACGGGTTCGAGCCCTGGTCCGGGAAGATCCCACATGCCATGGAGCAACTAAGCCTGTGCACCACAACTACTGAGCCTGCGCTCTAGAGCCCGCATGCCACAACTACTGAAGCCCGCAATGAGACAACTACTGAAGCCCATGCACCTAGAGCCCATGCGCCACAACCACTGAAGCCCGTGCACCTAGAGCCCGTGCTCCGCAACAAGAGAAGCCACCGCAATGAGAAGCCTGTGCACCGCAACAAAGAGTAGCCCCTGGTCGCTGCAACTAGAGAAAGCCTGTGTGCAGCAACGAAGACCCAACACAGCCAAAAATAAGTAAATAAATAAAGAAATAAATTTATGGCATTTACTTCTCAATGAATGAGAAAATATAAATCATTCTGATACACAGAAAAATATTTGCAATCTGTTGTGTTCTCAGAGGCATCAGAGTTAGTATTTTTGCTTTGTTTGCCCATGTCTTGGTCAGGATAAGTTAGATTATGCTGCCGTAACAAACGATCCCAACATCTCAGTGGCATGTGACAGGTTTATTTCTCATTCAGGCTCTATATCCAGCAGGGGGCAGACTCTGCTCCATGTTGCCTTCACCCCAGATCCTGGTTCTCCTCATTGTGGTCCAGAGCAGAGAGAACAACGATGAACATCTGTTAGCTCTTAGAGCTCCGGCTCTGAAGTGACACATATCACTTCCACTTACATTTTATTGTCCCAAACAAATCACATGGTCAAGCCTGATGTCAACAAGGCAAGGACATATAATCTCATCCAAGGGAGAAGCAGTGAATACTCTTAAGCAACAGTACAGTCTACCACAGCAAGATACTACAGAAACTGGATTCATTAGAAATGATAAAAGCTCACCTGACAATCTCAAGGATTCTAATTAAATGACTCCCCAAGCTTGAAGTAAAAATGAGAAAGTTTATTTCAAAGATGAATCACTAGACACTAAGCTTATTCTTATCATAAATATAGAAGTCAGATAAGAAGCACCCATCTTAGAACAAACATTAAACTCTCTATATTATGTTACTATCACCATGTGATGTGTTAAGTATTCATGTTTTATTGCCCAGACTGATTCCTACCCTGTGATAAGAGCAAGTCTCTAGGAGATAAACCTGACCTTTGCTCAGTATTCAATTGAGTGCACAGGGCATGTGCTCCTGTGGTGCACCCACCTGGATAATTTCCCATGAGCATACATGCCCAGGCCTAGTATTTTCAATAAAAACCAGTACAGAACTACAGTCTTCTCCGTCAGTGTCCCATTTACAAGCTGTTCAAGTATATTCATAGACGTGCCAGGGAAACCCATCCCAAGGACTGCTCCAAAGTCTAGCTGCACTAGTTACCATGCTGTGGTATCCAAATAAAGAAATAGGGCTTGGAAATTCAAATACCTGAAAAGGTCAGGCGATAACTTTAGTGATAAAAAGGATGACAAAGAGCCCTTGACCTTCAAACTCATTGTCAGCAGGCTAGGGGGAAGGGAGGAGACTGACAAAGGGAAGAATCTGAGCTTCTAGAAAAAGCAGGTGCTACTCAGCTCCAACCAGTGGTTGCTATGTAGAAAAAAAAGAAACACACCCTTTTTTCCTTAAGTTGCAAATTAAATTTATGTGTGAAACCTGCTGATTTAAAATGTTGTCACTAATTCAAATTGTTGAATAACTGTGTGAGCCAATCTAAACACTGTTGTAGGCTAAGCTTCGAGCTATCAACCTGCCATCCCTGAAGTAAGTAAACCAGGATAGAGATTTAGAGGAGGGAGGAGAAATCTGGAGAGAAGTGGAGGAGGACTCCCGAAGGAGGGAAGGTGGAACGGAACAGAGCAGGAGGAGGAAAGGGATGGGGACAGTCCCTAGAGGGAGAGGGACCCGGAAAAGAAGACAGAGATGTTGAGACAGAATATTTAGAAAGCTTCATGATGTGTAAACTCTTCACTCTTCTTTTCATAAAACCTTCAGGAAAATAAGACTTTCAGCACTGGCGCTTTGGGAGTCAGATCTGTCCTTTCTTTGTACAGGGGTCCCTTGGTTCCAGGACACCTGCGGATACCTAAATCCGAGGATGCTCAAGTCCTCTATGTAAGATGGCTAGTACAGTGGGCGCTTAGTATGTGGGATGCAGACCCTGAACATCGCTGTGTTGAGACTGGCTGCAAAGAGGCCCAGTTACATATGAGTTGTGTTTGAGTCTCCACATAATGCCCCTTGTTCTGAGTCCAGATCGCAATCCAGTTTCCCAGATGGGAGGAGGCCGGGGAGGTGGGAAATTCAGAGCTTGGGTCTCAGAGGCAGGAAGAACTGGGTTTGAATTGTGGGATCACCACTTATTTGCTCTAAACGTTTCTGAACCCCAGTGCAAAGTGGGGATAAAAATAGTAACCACTGTATAGTGTTGTAGAGAGACTTACTTATGAAGATAAAATGCTCAGCACAATACCTAGCACACGGTATGCACTCAACAGAGTAACTGTAATTGTTATCGTTACTATTTATATATTATTATTTTCCTTTGTAGTCATAAGCCCATAGGGAGAGAACTTGCTGGTCAGTAAACACAAGTAGCCTATCAATCCGTTTACAAGTTTTACTTCTTATTAAAAAATGATTAAACTGCTCTCCTGGTTTTATACATCGGTCTGTCAGGGTTTGGTGGTGTGAATCAGCCATTGGGGCATGAATCCTGCTTTACACAGTCTGGCATTTTTCCTTTTGCTGAGAAATTTACCCTTAGTGCCTCCCACTCTGGAAGGATTATTCCCACAGTCTGTGGGCTTCTCTGGGCGGGAACCAGGTATTAGCTTCACAGTCCACGCTTGTGGAAGGGATGAAAGCCTGCTGTCTGCTGAAGTGGCTTCGTCTCCCTCTCTCCCTCAGCACTGTGCCATGGTCTGCTCAGTTGTAAAGGGAAGAGAGCGAATTACCCAAGAGAGCAGTGTTTCATTACTATGGAGGGAAATACCATGTCACTTGGCTCCCTTAGTTTTGGTGATATGAGTAGGTAGGAACTTTGCTCTGAGCAAATAGTATAAGATGACGTTCCTACGGCTTTAGTAAAGGCCACTTTATACATAGACCTTGTAGGACCAATTGGTAGAAGGACCTCAGGAATCTTCTGGAACCAAAGGTTCCAATATTCCCTATCCCTGTTCTTAGTCCTCCCCCATGGAAGTTTGAGAATTCTGTTCAGGTGAATCTGGTTGGTTTTTGACCTGGATCTTGTAGCAGCATGATTGTTTCAACCCAAGACTGCTGGAATAAAATTACCATGAGGTAGGTCTTCATTTACAATTCAGACTAATATGGAATCACACACACACACACATCTGGAATGCTATAAACCAAACTGAAAACAGTGATTATCTTGTTCAGGTGGGATGGCTGGCAACTTTCACTTTCTGCTTTAAACATCTGTATGCTTGCATTTTTCACAAGATTGTATTACTTTCATAATCAGGAAGAAAAAAAATGATCCTGTATTTCCATTTTGAAGAAAAAAAGGAAGAAATGAGAGCAGCCTAGTCACTCGAGTATTTCGGGTGGACAAAAAAGTGTTCATTTAATGCTTGTTGCCTAAATTAGAGGACAGAGAGCAGAGAAGGCAGGCAGTGGGGAGAAAGGAAGGAGGGAGCAGGGATGACACACGCTGGTCCCGCTAGGGGAAGGGGGACAGCAGGGACTGTGGGCAGCCCTCCGGGGCACAGAGAGTCCTGTGGGAGCAGCTGGCTGTGTCAGCACAAACCCTGACATTTCGCCAATTTGGGTTACTAACTTAGAGATGGGGAATCAGGGATCAGTTGTTTTGGCAAACAGCTCAAAGTTACACCCTGTTTCTTATTCTTAATCTTTACACTGAAAACTATGCCCACGGGTCTGCCCTTCCTTATTAAGAATGTGTGACCGGCTCTGAGTCTGGAACAAGATGGGAGATTTAGAATCAAGATTCAGAACCAGGAACTCCCCTGGTGGCACAGTGGTTAAGAATCTGCCTGCTAGTGCAGGGGACATGGGTTCAAGCCCTGGTCCGGGAAGATCCCACATGCCACAGAGCAACTAAGCCCGTGCGCCACAACTACTGAGCCTGCACTCTAGAGCCCATGAGCCACAACTACTGAGCCCACGTGCCACAACTACTGAAGCCCGCACGCCTAGAGACCGTGCTCCGCAACAAGAGAAGCCACCGCAATGAGACACCGGAGCACTGCAACAAAGAGTAGCCCCTGCTCGCCGCAACTAGAGAAAGCCTGCGCACAGCAACAAAGACCCAAAGCAGCCAAAAATAAATAAATAAAATAAATAAATAAATTTTAAAAAGATTCAGAACCAAAGGACCTGAGAAGTGTGGCAGGCAAAGCCAACCCTTCCTGTCTGCCATTAGTTCAGGAACTAGACTGAGGGCTTTCCAGGCACCAGTCACAGGGGTGGCCGTGTCCCATGCTTAAGATCCAGAGACAGGGGGCCTCCCTGGTGGCGCAGTGGTTGAGAGTCCGCCTGCCGATGCAGGGGATACGGGTTCGTGCCCCGGTCTGGGAGGATCCCATATGCCGCGGAGCGGCTGGGCCCGTGAGCCATGGCTGCTGGGCCTGCGCATCCGGAGCCTGTGCTCCGCAACGGGAGAGGCCACAACAGTGAGAGGCCCGCGTACCACAAAAAAAAAAAAAAAAAAAAAAGATCCAGAGACAGGAGAACAGGCTTCTCTCAGGCTCTTAGGCAGGAAACAAGGACACGTGTCCAGGAGCTGTGGTCGAGGACGTGGCTTGGAGCGCACGAAAGTGTTGTGGCTGCGCTGCTCTCACTTGCTGTCCATGTGTCCTTGGGAATGTGACTTAACCCCTCTCCTGTCAGTTTCCTGGTCTGTAAAATGGGGATGATCATAGCGCCTGGCTTTGGGGTTATAGTGAGGATTAAAGGACATAATGCCTCTAGAGCCCTCAGCCCTGGGACTGGCATTACTGCTCAGTCAGCATTAGCTATTGTTCTATAGAAAAGTGCTCAGAGGGACCCCCTGAGGGGTCGTGAATTCTCCCCCAGGGAGCCACAAAGAAGAGTGAAGTGGGTCTCTATGGAGGAGTAAGAGTTTGTTTGATGGGCAGTTTATTGCCAGAAAAAGAACAGAGGTGCGCAAAGAGCAAGCCCTCTGGCCTGACCTAAGCACAGGTGTGTGGAGGCAGAGGTTGCGGGGGTGGAGGTGTGTGCGCGTGTGCATGCGCGTGCGTGTACGTGCGTGTGTGTGTGGTGGTGGTGGGGCAGAGGCGGGTCCTGGAAATGCATGCTCGCTTAACATTGAGAAGGACCTTGTCAACCAGGCTGAGACTTGGGCTTTTTTTTTTTTTAAATAAATTTATTTATTTATTTTTGGCTGCGTTGGGTCTTCGTTGCTGCGCGCGGGTTTTTCTCTAGTTGCGGAGAGCGGGGGCTACTCTTCGTTGTGGTGCGTGGGCCTCTCATTGTCGTGGCTTCTCTTGTTGCGGAGCACGGGCTTTAGGTGCGTGGGCTTCATTAGTTGTGGCACGTGGGCTCAATAGTTGTGGCTCGCGGGATTAGTTGCTCCGCGGCATGTGGGATCTTCCTGGACCAGGGCTCGAACCCTTGTCCCCTGCATTGGCAGGCGGATTCTTAACCGCTGTGCCACCAGGGAAGCCCGAGGCTTGGGCTTTATTTTTCACTTGAAGCCCACGGAGGGGTGTGTGGGGAGCTTGAGAAAGTTTGCTTGTATTTGAGGTTTCTAAGCAAAGAACAATAGGATCAGACATGGGTTTTGGAAAGTAGGTTCTGGAAGAGGTGTCCATTCAGGAGAGTGGCCAAGAGCCTCTAGCTGTTGTCCCCAGACTGGTCACTAGAGGGAGGCCTGGGCTCAGAAGTGGCGCCTCACTGCCTGTTGTGGACAGTCTGCTGGTCCCTGGCCTAAAAGGGATGCTACGGAGGCAGTCAAATCCTGACTCACATCAGCCCTTCGGCTGAGGCAGGCTTGCTAGATTATGGACAAGCGCACTGGCAAGTTAGGAAGAAAAGGAACGCCCCTGGTATGCTGTGGGCACCTTGACCTCCATGCATCTATACAACCGGCCTCTCATCTCCCTCCCAGCCCATCTTCCTTCTCTTCCTGTCCCTGCCTCGCCTCCACACCATGTGTGAGGACACCCCGGCCTGCATGGCCAAGCTTTGTCCACCCTCCAGCAAGTAACCTGCAGGCCCAGGGGTGCACACACTGGTGGGAAAATGAACCTGAGGATGAGGGCTGCAAAGGCCCAGGGAGCAGGCTTGGGCCATTTGGGAAGAGAATTTTGGGATTCTGGGTGCTCAGAGCACAGTCTAGAAAGAGGTTAAGAGCTCTGGGTAGGCACCTCTGTTGGGCCTTGAGGAGAGGATTGTGGCCAAAGCAGGGAGCAAAGGATGTGTCCTGTTTCACCCAGATCCTGAGTAAAGGATTTTGTGTTATTTCTGTCTTTCCACGTGATATCCAGCTTGAAGCCCAGAAGCTAGTGGGCAGTAAAAGCTGTTTGAACAAATTGCTTCTCCTTCTCCAGCTCTTGACTGGCCTCTTGTGTGAGAGAGCAGAGTCACTTTTCCTTTGTCGAGGACTCTGTGGTTTTAAGAAAGATCTCGAGTTCTTTGACACCCTTCTGGAGAAATGGAGCTCAATTCCCCTTCTGGGCTGGACTCTTTTCTGAAGAATACAGAGAAAGTGATGGTGTTCGACTTTGGAAACTAGGTTATAAAGGCACTGTGACTTCCTCCTCTGTGTCAGTTAGATCACTGCTCTGGTGAAGCCCTCAGCTGTGTCAAGGGGGCCCTCAGGCAGTCCTGTGGAGAGGCTGCGTAGGGTGGAGCTGAGGCCTCCTGCCAACAGCCATGCTGGAAGCTGATATTCTAGCTCTGAACAAGCTTCAGACGAAGGCAGCCCTGACCTGCAGCCTCATGACCATTCAGCTAAGGTGCCCCTGGGACACGGTGTGAGATAATACACATTTGTCATTTTAAGTTGCTAAGTTTGGTGGTAGTTCGTTATGCAGCAACGGATAACTACTGCAGGCTTCAAGGGGTTCCCAAAAGTTAGCATTCTTATTTCCTGCCTGGGTTTTGCATAAGTTAAGACATAAAACAAATGAAACATGCAAGATGAAATATCACCTTTATTGGTAGTAAGAGACCAGTCTTTAGCCAACTGAGTCTGCTAATACTGAGACCCAGAACTTAAGCAGACGTACCCACCCAATCCCAACACTGAGTGGAGACAGTCCTTCCCCTCGCAGAGGGGTCCTGCCCTGTAAAAGCAAGAAGGTGGGAAGAATGTTTACTCAACAGGTGGGCTCACACCCAAGAGAGACAAGATGTGGGCTCAGTCAAGGATGCCCAAGTATTCTTTCCAAAATTAACAGGCAGTCACTACTCACTCTTCACCACTCACTCACCAGGGCAGGAGGAGCAGTGGGGCAGAGAGAGTTCCACTAATTAAGCTTCCTTCACCGGGAGGAAATGTCAGGAGTGAGGAAGAAGTTCCCTCCCTCATATCCTTCCTTTCTATCTGTCTGTGGTCCTATCCCATGCACGTGACCTGTGACCTCTTTCTTCCCTCTAGGGTTGGCACCCCTGGCATCTTTCTAATAGTGTTATTCCTTTTTTTTTTCTTTTTGCGGTATGCAGGCCTCTCACTGTCGTGGCCTCTCCCTCCCGTTGCGGAGCACAGGCTCCAGACGCGCAGGCTCAGCAGCCATGGCTCACAGGCCCAGCCGCTCCGCGGCATGTGGGATCCTCCCGGACCGGGGCACGAACCCGTGTCCCCTGCATCGGCAGGCGGACTCTCAACCACTGCGCCACCAGGGAAGCCCCTAGTAGTGTTACTCTTATGCCTATTGTGTCCTGGGAACTTGATGCTTTGCACAGTGCTCTGCATATAACAGGCCCTCACTCAGGACATACTGGGAATCACAATGCTTCAAACTTGCCATTTTGAGACTGAGGTTTTCTATTTTCTCTTTAGCTTGCCCTCTTGTTCCTAGCCTTGGGGGCACTGTTTTATTAAATCATCAGTGCCGATGGACCAAATCATCTTTGCAGGAATATTGTATAAGTGTGAACTCATCAATCTTCTTCTTCTTTTTTTTTTTTACAAAGACCTCATCAAGGAGAATCATTACATTTTATGGGTGAAAATGTGGTTCTGAAAATTACTTAATGATCAGCAAGCGGTGGCAGAGATCCAGAAGAGAACAGAAAATCCTGTCATCCATGTTGATAGCTCAGTAATAATATGCACATCTATTTCACATATACAGCTATTTCAAAGTCTGATTACATTTATTTCTTATCATTGGGAATCTAGTGAAACAGCTATACTTTCTTTGCTCTTTCTCTAAATTTATTTACCTGTTCCTTACTAATGGACATTTAGGTTATTTCTGATTGTTCACCGCCACAAATATCATTGCTACGAACATCCTTGTGCTTTCAGGTCTCCCTGCCCTGATCCATCCTGTCCGCTGCTGCCTGAGTTAAGGGAGGGGCAGGAACAGAACCTCAGTAGGTGCTTAGGGGCCTCTGGATAAATACCTGCAAGGTTTTGGCCTAACCCCTTTCCTCTCTAGAAAACAAAGAAGCATTTGTGCGCCGGGCCACCACTGTTCCTCTCTCTCTTTCTTATCTTCTTGGGCATCATGAAAGGGTTGGAGATGACGCACAAAGATTTATAAAGGAAGATGGAGATACGGCTCTGTGTTAGGAATGCAGGAAAGCATATGGACCCTGGCAGGCTTCCATGTGGACCTGAACCGGGGCTCTGCACTCATGTAGCCCTTTAAATTCCCCGGAGGGCTCTGTGCTGTCTGGGGCTGCTTTTGGAGTCCACATGATTGGCCGAGGTGTTGCAGGAAAGGGTATGAGCTTGGGTGTCTATGATGGGGAGGCAGGCGCAGGAATGGGCTTTGCTTCTGCAGAGGCATTTCTGCCAGAGGTGTGTGTGTGTGTGTGCATCGCGGGGGCTGCTGCCAGGGAGCTACATGTGCCTGAGTGTGGATGTGACCAAACTCAGGGATATGCTGCTGTTAAATGAAGCGAGGCATTGCCATGGCAACACAGCTTTCTGTTCCCAGCCAGATGCCAAGCCCTTAAATTATATTTTTCTGGCTGAAAGCGCCTCAATCACCTCTGGTCTCCCAAGCAATGGGGGTGCGGGGGCAGCAGATGCCTCACCCTCATCTCCAACCTTTTCACAAAGCCCAAGAGGTGATAAGCAGGGGAGGTGTCATGGGGGCACTGATGAATCTTGTCTGGGGAAGGCCCTGGGAGTAGCCTCTGGTGAAGGGGCTTGGGGACAGCTATGGATAGGCACCCCCTTCTATTATCTCTGGGTCCCGTGATCTGGGGTTAACATTCTCCAGCACTTCATTCTAGAAGAAAATGTGTACAATGAATGTCAGTAGAGATGCCAATCATTTCTTCCGCTAATCATTTCCTTTCCTTCCACCCATTATCCTTCCTTTGATTTTGATGAGCAAAGTATCCCTGTGTCCCTGGCCACAGCTGACCGGACAGGGGGAACATGAAGAATACCAAGCAGATTCTCCTCCAGCAGTCTGGATGGGGGTTAATTATCTACTTGCAAACAGCCTGGAAGGTTTAAGGTGCAACGTGGGGGCAGCTTTGTGTAAGTAAAGTCAGCAAAGAGGGTCTGCAGTCCCAGGAAGCAGACACAGGTAGAGGGAAGCAAAGACCAGAGAGGGTGGTGGAGGGAGGGAAATGTGGCAGTTACTCTGGTCCAGGGGTCTTTCCTGCTTCTGGTTCTCAGGGAGGCTCTGTGCATTTCCTGCCCTCAGATGCTTTTTGTAATTTGGTAAGTTTGTGTCTTGCAGTGGAATGGTCCCTGATTAAGGCATGAGGAGCACTTGGATAGGGTTTGGTTGATGATGCTGGAAGTGCCTTTCTAGCCACATTCCCACTCAGGATAAGCAGTAAACTCCTCAAAAAAGGTTGCCTGGAAAATTTTCAATTGTCCAACAGTATTTTACTGAGCAGCTATGTACCAAGCAGTATTCTAGATGTTAGGGAAATATCAGTGAACGAAACAGAAGAGAGCCTGCCCTTAGGGAGCTTGCTCTTTGGAGGACACAGATAATAGAGTGAACAAAGGACATGATAGCAGACATTGCTAAGGGCTATGAACAAAACGAATGAATCATACAGAATCATAAACTATTAAGGTTTGAAAAAGTCCTCAAAAGTTTCCAGATTCTTTTTTTCCCACAAGACCAAAGAAACAATAGAGATAATAAATGGCCTTTAGCCACACAGGAGGGTAGTGAGGCTACGTCCAGCTCATTCTTTGCCAGCTTTTATCTTCCTTCCTGTAGGAAGCCCTTCCCTTCCAGCTCTCTGTTATATGCTCCTCCTGTTGCACCTTGCACTTGGCTCATCACAGCATTTTTTTTTTTTTTTTGGCGCGGGCCTCTCACCGCTGTGGCCTCTCCCGTTGCGGAGCACAGGCTCCAGACGCGCAGGCTCAGCGGCCATGGCTCACGGGCCCAGCCGCTCCGCGGCACGTGGGATCTTCCTGGACCGGGGCACGAACCCGTGTCCCCTGAGTCGGCAGGCGGACTCTCAACCACTGCGCCACCAGGGAAGCCCATCACAGCATATTTTATTGCCTGTTTACAGAGGTATTTTTCCCGCTTACTGTAGGACCTGAGGGCAGGAACAATGCCCATCACATTCACATAACACAGTGACTCACACTGCATAGATGCTTAATAAAGTTGCTGGATTAATAAATAACAAGGGCTGCTGCCTGACAGACAGCAGCAACACTGATGTTTCTTCAACTCCTGTAGGCAATTCTTCTACCATGTGACCCCTCCAAAGGCAGGAGTAGTTGGATAATGACACAGACATAGCATGGTTGTCTTCAGAGATAGGAGAAGAATCTTCCATGGCCAGAACCCAGGCAAGGTGGTTTGTTGACTCTTTTACAGCTGTTGAGATCGGAGCCTTTGTGTTGAGCACCTCTTAAAAACGAAGGCAAAACGTTTAGGGCCTCTATCTGGTGGCCCTCAGGAAGTGCTTGATTCCTGTTGATGGGGGCAAATGGGAGCAGCCGGCCATCAGTTGGGCACATTTTCAGGTCTAATCTCACTTTGGAGACAGGACAGTTAACATCTACAAAAGGGAACACACTGAACCCAGGAAAGGTACACGTGCACGAACACCCACCAGTGTGCCCCGAACAGCAGATTTTACCTCTCCTCCCTCTTTCCCTCACCTAATAAATAATAATAAATCTTAGGGCCCTGTGGACTTCAATGCTATCTAGCCAGCCATGTCCCTAGAATACAGTAATCTTTTAAAGGGGAGGACTGTGGCCCTCGCCAACTGGTTCAACCTTAAGGCTGTTTACTGCCCTAGCAACCAAAGCCCACGCTGGTGTTTCCATGGCGGAAGTAGAACAAGGTTTCCAGGCGCGGCAAGCTACCTGAGCTTAGGACAGACACAGACGTGATGGAGGTTGATTCTCTTGCCTGGATGGATAGGATCATACATTCCCTAGTCAGCCCATGGAGAATCCCAACCCAGAAACCAGAACTAAAGCCTTTGTGGGAGCAGCTGAAACTGGTTGCTTTCTGCATCACTTATCACAGTACCCGATCTTATTTATAATAGGAAACTTCCAGAGAGTTTGGAGATTTATTTCCTCCATTTTTCATTACTGCATATAATTCTTTATAGGGTTTGCTATGCATAATTTAAAAAAATTATATGAGTAATACCTAAATATGTTCTTATAAAGAAATCAGACCACGCAAAAGCATATAGAGTAAAAAGTCCCTTCTACCACCTCCCAACCCCTCTCCTTCCCACTGTTACGTCTGGATGTATCTTTTCCTCCATCTTTACACACGTGTACGTGCATATACAGATAATAGTCTTGTTTAGTTTTTACATTTTAATTCATACACTGTACATAGAATTTTGCTATTTCATGTTTTTCAATAACCAATGTGTCTTGGAGCACTTTTTTTTTTTTTTTGGCCACACTGCACGGCGTGCAGGATCTTAGTTCCTGGACCAGAGCCCCCTGCAGTGGAAGCGCGGAGTCTTAACCACTGGACTGCCAGGCAAGTCCCTTGGAGCACTTTTCATGTCAGTACATTATTGTGAAGGGTTCCATAGTATTAATATTCCATAGTGTGTATGAACCATAATTCAAATAACTCTTTCCCTACTGATTAACATGTGGTTCTAGTTTTCCACTATTTTGAACACTGTAATGAACATCTTTTTACACATATCATTGTGTCCCTGATAGGCATTTCTATAGGGAAGATACCTAGAAGTAGAATTGCTGGGTCAAAACTTAGCTAAACACTGATAATATAATAGCTTTATCAATGTCAATTTCATTTTCACACATCCCACCAACACTGGGCATCCATATATTCAACAAATATATAGTGAGAAACTACTATGTGCCAGGCACTCTTCTAGAAAACTAGGGCACACCTCTGCCTCAGGGCACTTAAGAGTCTAGTGGTGGGAAACAATATTATTTCCTTATTTCTTAAAAATAAGGAAAAAAGAAATTACTATTAAAAAGAAATTATTATTTCCTTATGTCCTATAATGAAGTTTTATGTCATAAATGCTATGGAAAATAGTGTGGTAAAGAAAATGAGGAACGGCAGTGGGGTTGAGATTTTGAATAGGATAGTGAAGGCAGGCCTCACCCCGGTGATTCTGAGCCTTCCTTGAAGGAAGTGAGTACAAATCTCAGAGAAGAGAGTGTTCTAGGCAAAGGCAAGTCCAGCTCAAAGGTCAGGTATCTGCTTGGTCTGTTCAGAGGGGGGCAGCAAGGAGGCCAGTGTGGCTTGAACAGAGTGGGCGAGAGGACCAAGAGAAAATGGGGGGCCAGAATGGGGAGGGACTGGTAGTCAACTAATAGGGCTTTGGCTTTTACTCAGCGCAACAAGTGACATTAGAAAGTTTTGAGCACCAGAGTGACATGAGCTGCCTTAGGTGTTAACAGCCTCTCTCTGGCCATAGTTAATAAACTATGAATAAACTATAGGAGTAGAAGGTGGGGACAAGCATGGAAGAAGTCAGAAGGCTATTGCAATAATAATCCAGTTGACGGATGATAGTGGCTTGGGTCAGGGCGCTACAGGCAAAAAGAAGGGATTAGACTGGATACTTTGAGAGCAGAGCCATATTTGCCATTAAGAAATAGGGTGGAAGTAAAAAGAACAGTCAAGAGGTTAAAATCTCCTTAAATTTTCCAAATAGATGGGTACAAACATCTCATTTTCTTATATCTCATTGCTTTAATTTGCATTTCCCTAACCCCTCCTTACCCTCCCCTCTTTCTCTTGGTTAACACTTGATTTCCCTACCAACAATCCTGCTTACTGGGTAGCCTTGCTGTTTAGCCAAACTCTGAGATTAATTTCTCATTTTAGAAGAACAGCATTGCAGAGCTGGTAGGTAACACAGGATTACTTGGTCAAACCTCCTTAAAGGTGAGAAAACTGGGTTGCTCAAAAAGGTAAACTGAGGCTCAGTGGAGTGACTTATTCAAGGTCACCCAGCTAAGTGTTGGAGCTTTATTAAAATTTAGCTTTCCTGATAACCACTCTATTTCACTTTCCATTGTCTATACCATCTTCTTAGAAATCTGTTTTTCCAATAAAACTAATTGAGAACCAACGAACTCATTTCCACGAGGGCTCAAATTTGGATAGGATAGTTGATCAAAAGGATTGTCAATAAAAATTTACTATGCAGGCTAGGAAACTAGATTTGCATTGCTTTTTCCACTGTAATCTTGGAAGCAGGAGAAAACAGGTGAGGTGTCTTTCCTGCCTAACTCTGCCAGCCCCTCATTCACACTGAGATCAATAATCATTCCTCGGGCCCCTTTCCGCCTCATTACCATTCTAATTTGCCTTAGTATAATCTACCTAGGGTATTAGGGTTTTATTTTTTTCCCCTACTCTAATAAACCAACCTTTTAGATTAATGGAAAACAGAAAAGGGATAAGACCAGCTTATCTTAGTAAAAAAGGAATTGGGAAAATTAGAACGTGGCAAGCCAAGTCTTGCTGAGTTTGTCCTGTTCAGCACATCTCTGTCTCACTGCGGGCCTGGGATGCTTTAGGAAAAATCTGATGTAGGGTGCTGGAAACAGGCAAGAGGCTCTACTGAAATAATAAGCAAGCAGTAGTGAGAAGATCCATCTTAGCCAGATGAAAGGGCCTCAGACTGGAATGGAGCTGATGAGGGCAGTTAAAAAGGTGAGTGGACACTCTACAAAGCTGCTGCTGCTGAGTGCAGTCTGTGCCTTACTTGCCCCTTCCAAAAAAGCATCACAAAGGCCTTCTTCAAAAGAGCAATTTGTGCTGGCGATAGAAAATTAGGGAGATGTAAGATTATAACCCTCCAGCCTTTTCTGTGCATACAAATTGTGCGTACAAAAAAGCACTGGTAAAATGCTTGTGCATTCTGTTGTTAAGCTGTTTTTCTCAGTTAACATATTGAGCTTTCTTCTGATTACTGAATATGTCTCTAAAACGTGATTGATAGTGGTTATATAGTATCTTATTACATAAAATAGTTTCCTCCAACAAGCTCTTCTTGTTAGACAATGTTGATGTTCCTAGATTTGCATTCTAATATATTTCAAGTAGAGGCAGAATTACAAGGTAAAGGACTATTATTTTTTAATTGGAAAAAAAATTCAAGCATGTATTCTTTATTTAAAAAATGACTCAGGGACTTCCCTGGTGGTGCAGTGGTTAAGAATCCGCCTGCCAATGCAGGGGACACGGGTTCGAGCCCTGGTCCAAGAAGATCCCACATGCTGCGGAGCAACTAAGCCCATGCGCCACAACTACTGAGCCTGCGCTCTAGAGCCCGGGAGCCACAGCTACTGAACCCCGCGTGCCACAACTACTGAAGCCCGCGCGCCTAGAGCCCGTGCTCCGCAACAAGAGAAGCCACCGCAATGAGAAGCCTGCGCATCACAACAAAGAGTAGCCCCCACTCGCCACAACCAGAGAAAGCCTGCAAGCAGCAACGAAGCCAACGCAGCCATAAATAAATAAATTAATAAATAAATAAAAATTTTTAAAAAGACAAAAAAATTTCAATGTAAAAAAAATAGAAATACAGAAAAGCACAAATAGAAGAAACATCAACTATAATCCCACTATCATTCACACTTTGGTATATCTATCCTTCCAGTTTAAAAAATATATTTAAACAATCTATACAGAATTAGGTTACTATGCATGGTTTCATAACTGGATTTTCTCATTAAACACAAGTATTTCCTCATATCTTTACTTGTCCTTCCAAAACATGAATTTTAATGGCTATAGTTTTCCTCTGTATGGTTATGTCATTTCCACTAGGATATAAGCACCACAAAAGCAGGTACTTTGTGCAAATCAAAGAACAGTGCTCAATAACCATTTATTGAACACATACATGAATTTAATCAACCAACTCCTTGTTGCTGGATATTGAGCTTATTTCAAACTGACTATTACATTCTTATACACAAATCTTGCAGACAGCTCTAATTACTTCCTTAGACTCAACCAGAAGTGAAATTTATTGGGTCAAATGGTACACATTTTAGAACATAATTAGGATGACCATATAATTTATCATCAAACCAGAACCCTTCTGAGAGGAAAAGGGAACATCATTCAGGACTGCCCTGGCCCAACTGGGATGTACAACAGAATTATAGGTTACATGATGCCAAACTGAGCCTTAGAGGTTATAGCAAGTTACACTGCCACTTGCAGAGCATGAGTGCCAGTTTCCCCAGACCTAACATTTGTGACTCCACTCTTGATACCATATACATCCTAGAACACAAGAGTATCTACCCTGGCATTTTTGATATAAAATAATAAAGAAAACAAAGTATCTTCCCCTTGATGTCTTCTCTTGGTTTCAGGTTCCTTTCTAGGGGTCTGGTTTCCTTTCTAGGTGTTGGCAAACGTTTGCTGTAGAGCCTGGATCGTATCTTTTAGACTTTGTTGCAATTATTCAACTGTCATTTTAGCATAAAAGCAACCACAGATAATCTGGAAATGAATTAGTGTGGCTGTGTTCCAATAAAACTATTTATGGACACAGAAATTTGAATTTCATATAATTTTCATGTGTCACTAATATTATTCTTCTGAGTTCCCCCTCCCCCACCATTTAAGAATGTACAAATGATTCTTAGTCCACGGGCAGTACAAAAACAGAGGGTAGCTCATAGTTTGCTGACACCTGACTTAGAAAACATCTGGTAGACAACTAAAACAAACTTGGTGGGGGGGGATCATCCTCATTTAAATGTAGAAAAATCACCAATTTTTCCTTTTTCCTTGAGCTGTATAATTTCTGCTGTCAAAGTATAGTTGCATTGTATACATCGTCAACTATATGTGCCTCACAGAAATATACATAAAAACGAGAGAGAAATGAAGTGTGCGAACAATTCTGCTCAGCCCTCTCCACCCCCCAAATGAGTCCAGGAGCACATGCCTAGAGGAAGCGTGGGCTGGGAGAGAGGAGTCTTCCATCCTCTTGGCTGGCCTCAGTTTCCACATGCTTCTCACAGCATACATATCTTGCTTGATGGAGTGTGAGTTTACAGTCTGAACATGTATTTTTTGTAAAATATTGACCCTGAACACAAGGCAATACCTTCACCTGATAATCAACTGACTAAAGAGCAATCTTCTAATGCTGAAAGATAAGCTGACTGCTGGATTTACTAAATGACATGTGTTGGTGTTCAGTGGGTCACATATAATGTACACAGTGTTCATATAATGTACATTATGAAAAATTTATGGGATTTTTCCAGTGGTAATTTTAATTATATAAAATTATCCTATCACAAATGAATTTTAGAACCTATGTATGTACACATAAAGGATGAACCTGTTAATTTTTATTCCTTCAAACAAAAAAACCCCAAGGATTACAATATAAACTCAATATTCAACACTCAGAAGAAACAAAGGCAGGACAGAGGAGAAATGCAAATTTGGCAAGTCATGTTGCAAGCAGCAGGTATCAAAGCAGCTCCTGGTCAGTCGTCCACACAAACAAATAAGCCGGGATGTTTCTAAGAGTCCAGATAGTAATAAAATATTGGCAATATTATGTTTCTAGAAAGGAGCACTAAATTTCCATTATTGTTTGAAATAGCAATATCCATCTAGGAAGATGAAAATAAATATTTTCATTTTATGAGTGAGGAAACTGAAGCCCACCGAGACATAAGGTAACTTAAAGGCTCAGGGTATACCGAGGTGAGCTGGTGGGGGTACACAGATTAAACTCAGTGCTTCGTGCATTTTCCATACTGTCTACAATACAAAAAACAGCAGTGACTAGAGTATCAAGGAATATTCTCTCCTGTGAGACAGCCACAAAGAATACTTAGGGCAGAAACAGCTAGAAGGCTTCAATAGCATGAACAATACAGCAAGTGAAAATAGGAAAAAAACGAATCCCAGATACACTTACCCTCAAACATAGATACAGATCTTTAATTTAAAACTGAGTAAGTTTATTCATGGGGAAAACAGTTACAGAATACCCTCAGGACTTTTTTAGTCCAACAATTAAAAATGCATTTAAAAGCCAACGGGAAGAGTTCACAGACCTGAAAGACATCTGGAGAAACTGTCCCTCTTTCCTTGGGTTTATATATATTTACCTTTTAGGCAAGAGAGATAGCTGTGATTGTCTTTTCTAGGAGATGTGATTTCCAGTTCCACTGTCTTAAGTGTATAGGATTTTTCTGTGAAGGCTAGAGAACATCAAAGAATTTGGTGTTGATTGGAAGAATTAAGAAGGTAAGACTAATGGTTGGTTCATGGAACCACAAATCATTAGATGGGGTGGTGGAAGGTGAATTATGTTTCCCATCAATAAAACCTGAGGTATTTAAAGATTCCACAGTCATGGAAACTCACGTCTACCTCGCTCAGAGGTAACGGCGAGGCTGAGAAAGCTGTGTTGGGAGCTCTTACCTCCTTGGACTTCGCACATACATTAGTGCCAAAACCTAACTGGGACTGGATCATGTCAAGCACTTCTCTGACCAAAGTGGTTAATCAGTTTTCTCTTCAGGATGGGTTCCAAGGCAACAGTGTGATCAATGATGAGTTTTTCCCTGTCTCTGCTTTTGGCCTGTCTTTGTGCTCAAGTCTGCGGCAATACAAAACAGCATGGTCATTTACTGTAAGACCTGCCTGAGTAAAAGAATGGGGCTCTCCAAGTCTCAGCAGTCAGGGTTTAACCTAGCTCGTTTTACTTGGCTATTCTCATCATCCAGATGGCAGGAACCCTCTGTGGTGACGTCTCTTTTATTCTCCTCCATGAGTTCCAAAGGGAAGTCCTGACCTATGGCCAGCACCTGCCGGACAGTCATGTTAACACGAGCAGTTTTCAAGTAGCTGGCGCACACCTGCCAGTCCTCCACAGAACAGGGCTCCACCACTGAGTCTCTGGGGAGGTCAGCTGGGAGAGGCGTCTCTAGGCAGCAAGGCAAGCTTTCCCCTTCCGGACTGGGAAGGACCCTCGGGACTGCATGGTTCAACAGGCGGCTGAAACCTGACATTACCATGATGTCACCACTGTGCATAAACATGGGGGTGGGCGCTTCATCTCTTTTGAGGCCACCCAGGAGAAAGATGGCAGACTGTCCGAAGCTATAAAAAAAAAAAAAAGTAAAACAATACACATAGTAAGTTTCTGTTACTAGCCATGATTGGGAAAGTTACCGCCCACTGCTTTTTTTTTTTTTTTGGTTGCACTGTGCAGCTTGTGGGATCTTAGTTCCCTAACCAGGGATTGAACCTGGGTCCACAGCAGTGAAAGCATTAAGTCCTAACCACTGGACCACCAGGGAAGTCCCAATCCTCCTTTTTAAACCATGCTAAGATCCTTCTTTTCTGGCTTGTGTCTATGAGCGACCAGCCCGTGATCTGCTACTTAAACTTATTATAGCCCACAGAACTGCTGCAAAATAAAATCTGAAGCAATTACATAAGCAAATTAAAATTTATTTGGGTCCTTTACTATATATTTATCATTCCTGTTCACTTTAAAGATAAGGCAATTAATAAAATTCATGCACTTTCCTCATGAGATACAGGTGCAGTACTTTGCAAAAATATAAACTTACATTTAGGGAGACAAGGAGAGTAAACTTTTCGGGCTTCTGTGCTTTGCTCTCCTCTATTCCAAAAAGGTTGCTCACTTTGCCTTATGGCCTCTACCACTTACCTATTCCACAGACACTGACAATACCTCTCATTATAAAAGATAGACTCCATGCATCTTGAACAGAAATATTCATTGTAATTTGGTCATTACTCTAAAAGGACTTGGCTAATTTTACTTATGATACATGGCTAAGATGCCCAGAAGTGAAAGATTATAGAGTCCAACCATTTAAAAAATCTAATGTTTTATTTATTTATTTAAGCTTAAAATTGCTTTGGAAAAAGGAATGAACTGATAATAAGTAATTCAAAATCCCTAGACCCAACTTACCTGAACGAAAGCAGGGGTTTGGAGTGATCTAGTTCAGATTTGTCTACGTGGATTCCTAGTGTGGAGTCTAATCGGTAGTAATTCAGGATACCTGCTTCAGCTCGGAAACCCTGAAATCCACAGGCAGCAGCTACTTGCTCTGAGAGGAAAGCCAGGTCAGAAGGGAAAGGTGTATAATGATCTGCTGAGTATTTCTTTGATAAAAGTAGGGAGAATAAGAAAAATAAACAATGATCTCAGGAAAATAGGAAACTGTGGCATAAGATTAATTACCACTTTAAAATCATCTAATTTACATGTAATATACTGATTGATTGATTTACAATGTTGTGTCAGTTTCTGCTGTACAGCAAAGTGATTCAGTTATACCTATGTATACATTCTTTTTTTTTCTTTTTGCGGTATGCGGGCCTCTCACTGTTGTGGCCTCTCCCGTTGCGGAGCACAGGCTCGGGACGCGCAAGCTCAGCGGCCATGGCTCACAGGCCCAGCCGCTCCGTGGCATGTGGGATCTTCCCGGACTGGGGCACGAACCCGTGGTCCCCTGCATCGGCAGGCGGACTCTCAACCACTGTGCCACCAGGGAAGCCCTACATTCTTTTTAATATTCTTTTCCACTATGGTTTATCACAGGATACTGAATATAGTTCCCTGTGCTATACAGTAGGACCTTGTTGTTTATCCATTCTCTATATAATAGTCTGCATCTGCTGACCCTAAACTTCCAATCCCTCCCTCCCCCACGGCAACCGCAAGTCTGTTCTCTATTACATGTAATATTAATACAGCATGATTTACCCATCCCTTAAAATTTCTTTTATTGAGGTATAGCTGATTTACGATATTACATTAGTTTCAGGTATACTACATCATGATTCAAAGTTTTTATAGATTATACTCTATTTATAGTTATTATAAAGTGCTGGCTATGTTCCCTGTGCTGTACAATATATCCTTGTAGCTTATTTATTTTATACACAGTAGTCTGTACTACTTAGTAGCCATCCATTTTTGAGGCAACCAGTAATCTAATAATGGGCCAATTCAAAATACTGAGCACCTATTATATGGTAGGCACTGTGCTATGCAGTGATAAATCAGACACAGTCATGCTGTATAGAGTCAACGTTATGAAGCAATTACACCTCTCTCTGGTATACTCTACTCCCAAACAGGATAGTTCTCTTAGGGTAAAAGGCAACTCAAAACTATCACTACCAAGAGGTGCCTAAGGAAACACGCTGACTAAATGTTATGTAACCTGGATGGGATCCTGGAACAGAAAGTACATCAGTTAAAAATTAAGGAAATATAGATGAAGTATGGACTTCACTATTACGATAATGTATTACTGGGACTTCCCTGGTAGTCCAGCGGTTTAGACTCCACGCTCCCACTGCAGGGGGCCTGGGTTTGATCCCTGGTCAGGGAACTAGATGCCACATGCTGCAACTAACAGCCTGCATGTTACAACTAAAAGATGCCACATGCAGCAACGAAGATCCCACGCGCCACAACTAAGACCCAGCACAGCCAAATAAATAAATAAATATCAATATTTTAAAAAAAGTATTACTATTGGTTCACTAAATGAGAAAAAGGTACCATACTAATATGACGTTAATAAAAGGGAAAACTGGGTGTGGGGTATTTGGGAACTCTGTACTACCTTTTCAACCTTTCTGTAAACCTAAAACTATACTAAAATACAAAGTTTATTAAAAAAAAAAAAAGGCAACTCAAATACTATAGCCAGTTTGATTTTGGACCCCTCAGCCTGCAACGTAGTTTCATGTGATTTCACTAGTCAATCTGATGGGATGACATGCTCAAAACATCTGAATTTAAACCGACTTACACTCTGGTCAAGGCACGACCTTAAAATGGAAGTAATTTTCAGCACCTTACCCCCGAACTGCCTCTATTTTTTGTACCTAAGGATCATAAATATCCTTTTTCTTTTAAAAAACAAAAAACAAAGGCCAGAACACGCTCTCTACAAAACATATACAATTTCTGAGAATGACAAGGCAGCAGCCTCCTACGCAGAGGAGGTTGAGGGCTAGTCTGGCTATGTAAGCCAGCAGCATCCTGATACTCTTCCTTGGGCTGATGCTCCTCTCTCATTCCTCCCATTACTCAATCAACCTCAAATCTGATTAGAAAATCCACTTTTGTCTCACATCCCCACTAGTGTTGACTAGCTGAAGCAATGGTCACAGCTCTGGAGAGAACTGAGCTTTTTTTTTTTTTTTTGTCGTCTTCAGTAAGTGATTATTACTGGGACAAAAGACAATTGGTACACACCTGCTCCAAAGCACAGAGGATTCAATACAGCAGAAACAATCCATTAACAGGAATGCGAACAGTAACAACAACTAGAAACCTATCACACACACACTAATCTTTCATCCACATTTAAAAAAATGGGCTTCAGTATATTTTTGTTATTTCAGTATGTTAACAACATACTTATCTCCTGTTTCTCTTCCTCATTTTTCTTTTATTAGTCATCAATTTTATACATATTAGTGTATACATGTCAATCCCAATCTCCCAATTCATCACACCCCCGCCCCCCACCGCTTTCCCCCCTTGGTGTCTATACGTTTGTTCTCTACGGCTGTGTCTCAATTTCTGCCCTGTAAACCAATTCATCTGTACCATTTTTCTAGGTTCCACATATATGCGTTAATATACGATATTGGTTTTTCTCTTTCTCACTTACTTCACTCTGTATGACAGTCTACAGATCCATCCACATCTAAACAAATGACCCAATTTCGTTCCTTTTTATGGCTGAGTAATATTCCATTGTACATATGTACCACAACTTCTTTATCCATTCATCTGTCGATGGGCATTTAGGTTGCTTCGATGACCTGCCTATTGTAAATAATGCTGCAATGAACACTAGGGTGCATGTGTCTTTTTGAATTATGGTTTTCTCTGGGTATATGCCCAGTAGTGGGATTGCTGGGACATATGGTAATTCTGTTTTTAGTTTTTGAAGGAACCTCCTACTGTTCTCTGTAGTGGCTGTATCAATTTACATTCCCACCAACAGTGCAAGAGAGCTCCCTTTTCTCCACACCCTCTCCAGCATTTGTTGTTTGTAGATTTTTCTGATGATGCCCATTCTAACTGGTGTGAGGTGATACCTCATTGTAGTTTTGATTTGCATTTCTCTAAAAATTAGTGATGTTGAGCAGCTTTTCATGTGCTTCTTGGCCATCTGTCTTCTTTGGAGAATGTCTATTTAGGTCTTCTGCCCATTTTTGGATTGGGTTGTTTGCTTTTTTAATATTGAGCTGCATGAGCTGTTTATATATTTTGGAGATTAATCCTTTTTCTGTTGATTCGTTTGCGAATATTTTCTCCCATTCTGAGGGTTGTCTTTTTGTCTTGTTTATGGTTTCCTTTGCTGTGCAAAAGCTTTGAAATTTCATTAGGTCCCATTTGTTTATTTTTGTTTTTATTTACATTACTCTAGGAGGTGGATCAAAAAAGAACTTGCTGTGATTTATGTCAAGGAGTGTTCTTCCTATGCTTTCCTATAAGAGTTTTACAGTGCGGGTCTTACATTTAGGTCTCGAATCCATTTTGAGTTTATTTTTCTGCATGGTGTTAGGGAGTGTTCTAATTTCATTCTTTTACATGTAGCTGTCCAGTTTCCCAGCACCATTTATTGAAGAGACTGTCTTTTCTTCATTGTATATCCTTGCTTCCTTTATCATAGACTAGTTGAACATAGGTGCATGGGTTTATCTCTGGGCTTTCTATCTTGTTCCATTGATCTATGCTTCTGTTTCTGTGCCAGTACCATATTTTCTTGATTACTGAAGCTTTGTAGTATAGTCTGAAGTCAGGGAGTCTGATTCCTCCAGCTCTGTTTTTTCCCTCAACACTGCTTTGGCTATTCGGGGTCTTTTGTGTCACTATACAAATTTTAAGATTTTTTGTTCTAGTTCTGTAAAAATGCCATCGGTAATTTGATAGGGATTACATTGAATCTGGAGATTGCTTTGGGTAGTACAGTCATTTTCACAATATTGTTTCTTCCAATCCAAGAACATGGTATATCTCTCCATCTGTTGGTATCATCTTTAATTTCTTTCATCAGTGTCTTATAGTTTTCTGCATATAGGTCTTTTGTCTCACTAGTTAGGTTTATTCCTAGGTATTTAATTCTTTTTGTTGAAATGGTAAATGGGAGTGTTTCCTTAATTTCTCTTTCAGATTTTTCATCATTAGCGTATAGGAATGCAAGAGATTTCTGTGCATTAATTCTGTATCTTGCAACTTTACCAAATTCATTGATTAGCTGTAGTAGTTTTCTGGTGGCATCTTTAGGATTCTCCATGTATAGTACGATGTCATCTGCAAACAGTGACAGTTTTACTTCTTCTTTTCCAATTTGTATTCCTTTAATTGCTTTTTCTTCTGATTGCCGTGGCTAGGACCTCCTAAACTAGGTTGAATGATAGTGGTGAGAGTGGACATCCTTGTCTTGTTCCTGATCTTAGAGGAAATGCTTTCAGTTTTTCACCACCAAGAATGATGTTTGCTGTGGGTTTGTCATATATGGCCTTTATTATGTTGAGGTAGGTTCCCTCTATGCTCACTTTCTGGAGAGTTTTTATCATAAATGGGTGAATTCTGTCAAAAGCTTTTTTTGCATCTCCTGAGATTATCATATGGTTTTTTTCCTTCAATTTGTTAATATGGTGTACCACACTGATTGATTTGCATGTATTGAAGAATCCTTGCATTCCTGGGATAAATCCCACTTGATCATGGTGTATGATCCTTTTAACATGTTGCTGGATTCCATTTGCTAGTACTTTGTTGAGGAGTTTCACATCTATATTCATCAGTGATATTGGTCTGTAATTTTCTTTTTTTGTAGTGTCTTTGTCTGGTTTTGGTATCAGGGTGACGGTGGCCCCATAGAATGAGTTTGGGAGTGTTCCTTCCTCCGCCATTTTTTGGAAGAGTTTGAGAAGGATGGGTGTTAGCTCTTCTCTATATGTTTGACAGAATTCACCTGTGAAGCCATCTGGTCCTGGACCTTTGTTTGTTGAAAGATTTTTAATCACAGTTTCAATTTCATTACTTGTGACTGGTCTGTTCATATTGTCTATTCCTTTTTCCTGGTTCAGTCTTGGAAGATTATACCTTTTTAAAAATTTGTCCATTTCTTCCAGGTTGTCCATTTTATTGGCATAGAGTTGCTTGTAGTAGTCTCTTAGGATGCTTTGTATTTCTGCGATGTCTGTTGTAACTTCTCCTTTTTCATTTCTAATTTTATTGATTTGAGTCCTCTCCCTGTTTTTCGTGATGAATCTGGCTAATGGTTTATCAATTTTGTTTATCTTCTCAAAGAACCAGCTTTTCGTTTTATTGATCTTTGCTACTGTTTTCTTTGTTTCTATTTCATTTATTTCTGCTCTGATCTTTATCACTTCGTTCCTTCTACTAACTTTGGGTTTTTTCTTCTTTCTCTAGTTCCTTTAGGTGTAAGGTTAGATTGTTTATTTGAGATTCTTCTTGTTTCTTGAGGTAGGCTTGTATAGCTATAAACTTCCCTCTTAGAACTGCTTTTGCTGCATCCCATAGGTTTTGGATCATCGTGTTTTCATTGTCATCTGTCTCTAGGTATTTTCTGATTTCCTCTTTGATTACTTCAGTGATCTCTTGGTTATTTAGTAACATATTGTTTAGCCTCCATGTGTTTGTGTTTTTTACGTTTTTTCCCTGTAATGGATTTCTAATCTCATAGCGTTGTGATCAGAAAAGATGCTTGATATGATTTCAATTTTCTTAAATTTACTGAGGCTGGATTTGTGACCCAAGATGTGATCTATACTGGAGAATATTGTGTGTGCACTTGAGAAGAAAGTGTAATCTGTTGTTTTTGGATGGAATGTCCTATAAATATAAGTTAAATCTATCTGGTCTATTGTCTCATTTAAAGCTTCTGTTTCCTTATTTATTTTCATTTTGGATGATCTGTCCATTGGTGTGAGGTGTTAAAGTCCCCCACTATTACTGTGTTACTGTCAGTTTCCTCTTTTATAGCTGTTAGCAGCTGCGTTATGTATTGAGGTGCTCCTATGTTGGGTGCATATACAATTATAATTGTTATATCTTCTTCTTGGATTGATCCCTTGATCATTATGCAGCTTCATTCCTTGTCTCTTGTAACATTCTTTAAAGTCTATTTTATCTGATATCAGTATTGCTACTCCAGCTTTCTTTTGATTTCCATTTGCATGGAGTATCTTTTTCCATCCCCTCACTTTCAGTCTGTATGTGTCCCTAGGTCTCTTCTAGACAGCATATAGATGGGTCTTGTTTTTGTATCCATTCAGCAAGCCTGTGTCTTTTGGTTGGAGCATTTAATTCATTCACGTTTAAGGTAATTATTGACATGTATGTTCCTATGACCATTTTCTTAATTGTTTTGGGTTTGTTTTTGTAGGTCCTTTTCTTCTCTTGTGTTTCCCACTTAGAGAAGTTCCTTTAGCATTTGTTGTAGAGCTGGTCTGGTGGTGCTGAATTCTCTTAGCTTTTGCTTGTCTGTAAAGCTTTTGATTTCTCCATCGAATCTGAATGAGATCCTTGCTGGGTAGAGTAATCTTGGTTGTAGGTTCTTCCCTTTCATCACTTTAATTATATCATGCCATACCCCTCTGGCTTGTAGAGTTTCTGCTGAGAAATCAGCTGTTAACCTTATGGGAGTTCCCTTGTATGTTATTTGTCATTTTACCCTTGCTGCTTTCAATAATTTTTCTTTATCTTTAATTTTTGCCAATTTGATTATTATGTGTCTCGATGTGTTTCTCCTTGGGTTTATCCTGTATGGGACTCTTTATGCTTCCTGGACTTGGGTGGCTATTTCCTTTCCCATGTTAGGGAAGTTTTTGACTATAATCTCTTCAAAAATTTTCTCAGGTCCTTTCTCTCTCTCTTCTCCTTTTGGGACCCCTATAATGCGAATGTTGTTGCGTTTAATGTTGTCCCAGAGGTCTCCTAGGCTGTCTTCATTTCTTTTCATTCTTTTTCTTTATTCTGTTCTGCAGCAGTGAATTCCACCATTCTGTCTTCCAGGTCACTTATCTGTTCTTCTGCCTCAGTTATTCTGCTATTGATTCCTTCTAGTGTAGTTTGCATTTCAGTTATTGTATTGTTCATCTCTGTTTGTTTGCTCTTCAATTCTTCCAGGTCTTCATTAAACATTTCTTGCATCTTCTCGATCTTTGTCTCCATTCTTTTTCCGAGGTCCTGGATCATCTTCACTATCATTATTCTGAATTCTTTTTCTGGAAGGTTGCCTATCTCCACTTCATTTAGTTGTTTTTCTGGGGTTTTATCTTGTTCCTTCATCTGGTACATAGCCCTCTGCCTTTTCATCTTATCTATCTTTCTGTGAATGTGGTTTTTGTTCCACAGGCTACAGGACTGTAGTTCTTCTTGCTTCTGGTGTCTGCCCTCTGGTGGATGAGGCTATCTAAGAGGCTTGTGCAAGTTTCCTGATGGGAGGGACTGGTGGCGGGTAGAGCTGACTGTTGCTCTGGTGGGCAGAGCTCAGTAAAACTTTAATCCACTTGACTGCTGATGGGTGGAGCTGGGTTCCCCCCCACCACCCAGTTGGTTGTCTGGCCTGAGACAACCGAACACTGGAGACTACCTGGGTTCTTTGTTGGGGCTAATGGCGGACTCTGGGAGGGCTCACACCAAGGAGTACTTCCCAGAGCTTCTGCTGGCAGTGTCCTTGTCCCCACGGAGAGCCACAGCCACCGCCCGCCTCTGCAGGAGACCCTCCAACAGTAGCAGGTACGTCTGGTTCAGTCTCCCCTGGGGTCACTGATCCTTCCCCTGGGTCCCGATGCGCACACTACTTTGTGTATGCCCTGCAAAAGTGCAGTCTCTGTTTCCCGCAGTCCTGTCAAAGTCCTGCAATCAAATCCCATTAGCCTTCAAAGTCTGATTCTCTAGGAATTCCTCCTCCCATTGCCGGACCCCCAGGTTGGGAAGCCTCACGTGGGGCTCAGAACCTTCACTCCAGTGGGTGGACTTCTGTGGTATAAGTGTTCTCCAGTCTGTGAGTCACCCACCCAGCAGTTATGGGATTTGATTTTACTGTGAGTACACCCCTCCTACCGTCTCACTGTGGCTTCTCCTTTGTCTTTGGATGTGGGGTATCTTTTTTTGGTGAGTTCCAGTGTCTTCCTGTCGATGTTTGTCCAGCAGCTAGCTGTGATTCTGGTGTTCTCACAAGAGGCAGTGAGAGCACATCCTTCTACTCCGCCATCTTGGTTCAGGGCTGAGAAGTGAGCTTTAATTTCACGTTAAGAAAGACTTTTCTGAAAAGTCTTTGATGGATGGCCAAGCCTCTTCAGTTGGAATCTGTTTTACTTTTTTCTTCTTTTCCTGAACTGCAAGTAAGAGCTCCTATTTAATTTCTCAAAACTAAGGGTGTAGTTAGAGAACTTTAAGGTTTCCTCTACCATTTTGTTTTAGTCCTTCAGAAGACCAGCCACTTAGAGCTCCTATTCTAGCAGTAGACTGCCTCTGTTATAATGAAAGAATTACCTTTTTGGGCTTTCATCCCTATCCAAACTGTCTATGTACTACTCTTCTTTCTTAATTCTCTTTCTCTTTTTCTGATTACCCTTTCAGTGTTTTTGATAATTTTCACTCCATGTTTTTCTTAGTAAATGGGGCTAACTTATTCCTTGGAGAATAACAATATCTACAGTAAAATTAATATCATAGAAAACAATAAGCTAACATTTATGGTGTTAATACATTTAACTGCTTAGAATAGCCAGGCACTGTTGTTATTATTACAAAGGCGTTAATCATTTAATCCTCACAACCCCCTTATGAGGGAGGCACTATCCATATTGAAGGCAAGATTCAAATCCAGGCTGTCTAACCCAAAGAAAACCACATGGCCATTTCCCCAAATACAGATGTCTAGTTTTCCATTAAATCTATGTCACTGAAAATAAGAATTTTATCATGAATAGTTCTGAGCAACATTTACCATTATTTTGAGTAGTTAACACATTTATTAATGAGCTGGGTTGACAGAAACTATGGAGCTCTTAAAACGTAACTGATTAGTAGGAAGATGGTCTATACCAATTTGCTTTATTCAGTTTACTCTCAGAATTAGTCTTTCCACTGGTGGCAAACATCTCACTGCGAAAAGAGGCACTGAGATGCCAGCGATAAAGGAGGCATTTTCTGAATCGTAGGGTCAGGAAAGAAGAAATTGTACCTCAAGAAAACATGGAACTTTGTTAACTGTAGGACATTCTTTCCCATCTCTCTCCTGCTCAGACCTTATATAGCAGTCAAAGGTGTCTAGATCTTGAAAGTTCTTTTGTGAGTTGATAGAAGAGAATACCAGAAGTACATGGAGCTTCTTTTACTCCAGGCACATATTACGTAGAAAATAAATGATCAACAAACACTAAATAATAACGGAAATAAAGACTGTAATTGAGAACTGCTCTTTAATACAGTAAAGAAAAATCTGTATCCCTGAAACCTCCCCAGAAGAAGCACCAATGACTTCTGATAAAATAATATAACCTGAGAGCATATGAAAAAGTAATTTTCTCTTGATAAATTATTCATTCCTCTTGAGATACCGTATCAAGAGGATTTTAGGAGGGAATAAATGAAAGAAATCCTTCCACATATGTATAATCTGGTACTTTAAGCTTGGCCAGGAAGAAGTCAAACTATGCTATGCGGGCCCAAAAAGAATAAAAATGGAAAAACAATGGAATTAGCAAGAAAATTTTAATACCTTATTGTCCCAGTTATAATGGTAGCCTAGGGTCACCCAGCGCAGTTTCTCTAGTAAACTTCGGGGTCTCCGTTTATTCACTTCTTTATACCTGCAAAGATTGGAGACAAAAGATGATTTATTCACTTCAAATGGCAGCAATAACCTGCTGTATGGATCCTGGAGTCTAAATTTGGTATTCTATATAAGCTGTTAGCCAAGACCTCCACAGGGGAAATTAGAACACAAATGAGTTGACCAAGAATACAATACTACTGGGGCTTCCCTGGTGGCGCAGTGGTTGAGAATCTGCCTGCCAATGCAGGGGACAAGGGTTCGAGCCCTGGTCTGGGAGGATCCCACATGCCGCGGAGCAACTGGGCCCGTGAGCCACAACTACTGAGCCTGCGCGTCTTGAGTCTGTGCTCCACAACAAGAGAGGCCGCGACAGTGAGAGGCCCGTGCACCGCGATGAAGGGTGGCCCCTGCTCACCGCAACTAGAGAAAGGCCTCGCACAGAAACGAAGACCCAACAGAGCCAAAAATAAATAAATAAATAAATAAATTTATAAAAAAAGAATACAATACTACTAAAACACGTTAGCATTTCTAATTTCTAATCGTTGGTTCTAAATCCTCTGCTGAATGGGATCAATTTTAAATGTCGAGTCTCCAGCATCTCAATAATAATTAAACAAAATGACAACAGAAATGCCTTTACCCATCCATGGGAAATGGGACAAAGAGCCCTACAGATAACTGAAAATTTGGCTAACAGAACATGTTCAATTTGGTTTGCTAAAAGCAGGACGCAATTAATTACAGCTATCAACTATGTCTAGAATAATGGCGGCTTCCCAGAATTTCAGTTTCGGGGAAAAAACATTTGGCAAAATACAGTATACAATCAAAAATTACTGGTTTAACATGACTTCTTTAACCCCATATAACAACTTAGATAACTGAGGCCCAGCTAACAATTAAGGGCCACTGTAATTGATTTGGTTTCTGACATTCCCTTATTCAAACCACAGGAGGTTTCTGTAAAATGGAGGTATCCTTTCTGTAATTATATCTTGTTTAATCAAATCTATGGGATTAACTACTCTTTTTCTTTTTTCTTTTTTGGCCGCGCTGCGTGGCTTGCGGGATCTTAGTTCCCCGACCAGGGACTGAACCCAGGGCATTTGTCAGTGAAAGCACAGAGTCCTAACCACTGGACCATCAGGGAATTCCCTAACTACTCTCCTTCTAAAGAGGAAGCTCGTTTGTTTGATTTACCTCTAAATATCTAAAAATACAAGAATGCTAGGTCTAATCATTTTATTTAGTTTGTTTTTTCTATGTAATTTACATCATTAATCAATCAAAAAAATTTTTTTGGGGTCTAAGAACCACTGCTCTTTAAAACAGAAAAGATCAGGCTGCTTTAAGGAGTTTTTGAGATAATGATTTTGTTTTCTTTGGATATAGACTGAGAAGTGGAATTGCTGGATCATATGGTAGTTCTATTTTTAATTTTCTGAGAAACTTCCATACTGTTTTGCATAAATAAATAATTACAGCATTATTTACAACAGCCAAGACATGGAAACAACCTAAGTATCCAACGACAGATAAATAAAGAAAATGTGATACACACACAGTAGAATATTATTCAGCCATAAAAAAGGGAAATCCTGCCATTTGTGACAACTTGGATGAAACTTGATGGCATTATGCTAAATGGAATAAATCAGAGAAAGACAAATGATCACACTTTTATGTGAACTCTAAAAAATCTGAAATAGAACACACTCGTGGTTGCCAGAGGCGGGGGTGGTGTGTGTGTGAGTGTGTGTGTGTGTGAGAGAGAGAGAGAGAGAGAGAGAGAGAGAGAGAGAAATGGGTAAAGGTGGTCAAAAGATAAAAACTTGTCATTGTAAGAGAAGTAAGTTTTGGGGGTGTAAAGTACAGCATGGTGACTATAGTTAACACTGTATTATATACTAGAAAGTTGCTAAGAGAGTAGATCTTAAAAGTTCTTATCACAAGAAAAATAATTTGTAATGATGTGAGGTGACTGACGTGAACGAAATTTATTGTGATAACCATCTGGAATATATACACATATGAAATCATGCCATACACCCTGGACTAACACACTGTTATGTGTCAATTACCTCAATAAACCTGGGGGAACCCCCACAACTGAAGTGTAAACCTGCCTGTCACTTAGAAATCAGTGCATAATCCTTAACTACTTCTCTGTCACTTTTCATAATCTCTTGGTTCCCAAGCCCTATACACAATGTCTTTTCCAGGCCTTTTATCATATTTTGTGTGGGTTACTAAGCTAAATTCTTTCTTTTTTTGGCCGCACCGCACAGCATGCAGGATCTTAGCTCTCCGACCAGGGATTGAACCTGCACCCCCTGCAGTGGAAGTGCAGAGTCTTAACCACTGGACTGCCAGGGAAGTCCCTTAAGCTAAATTCTTTTTTTTTTTTTTTTTTTGGCAGTACGCAGGCCTCTCACTGCTGTGGCCTCTCCTGTTGCGGAGCACAGGCTCCAGACGCGCAGGCTCAGCGGGCATGGCTCACGGACCCAGCCACTCCGCGGCATGTGGGATCTTCCCGGACCGGGGCACAAACCTGTGTCCCCTGCATCGGCAGGCGGACCCTCAACCACTGCGCCACCAGGGAAGCCCAAGCTAAATTCTTTTTTTTTTTTTTTTTTTTTTTTTTTGTTGCTGTACGTGGGCCTCTCACTGTTGTGGCGTCTCCCGTTGCGGAGCACAGGCTCCGGACGCGCAGGCTCAGCGGCCATGGCTCACGGGCCCAGCCGCTCCGCGGCATGTGGGATCTTCCCAGACCGGGGCACGAACGCACGTCCCCTGCATCGGCAGGCGGACTCTCAACCACTGCGCCACCAGGGAAGCCCCAAGCTAAATTCTTAATTGTGCTTTTTGCAATGACTAAATTTTCAATCCATTTTCCTCACTGCCACAAGAATTATCTCTCTAAAGTGAAAAATCTATTACTAATCTTGATGAATTCCTCCTGCTTATAAGGACAAAGTCCACATTTTCCTATTGTGAAATAAAATTTGTTTTATGGCAAGATGAGATAAATTCATTCATTCATTCGCTGCGCCACGCTTTTTGTGAGATGTTAGTTCCTTGACCAGGGGCTGAACCCGGGCCCTTGGCAGTGACAGTGTGGAGTCTTAACCATTGGACTGCCAGGGAACTCCCAAGAGAAGAAAAATTTAAACATAAAAAAATCTTCTCTGCCCTTTGGCTCCCTCTCTTCCCCTTACTGTGCATTGTGTATTTGCATTATGCATCGAGCAAACCTCCCCCCATTGGCAGAAATACCTGCTCATGTAAAGAGCAACATTCTCTTAGGAACAAGACAACTACTTAAAAGATAATGTTCCTTCTTGATCTTGTAAAGGGATGCTTAGATCTGGATTGTGTAAACTGTCAATAATCCATCACTTAACATACAACTCTCTGTGTCAAAAAAAATTATATAACTGTGCCTTGACTTCTAATGGCTGAACAGTTCTTGGAGCTTTCTGACATGCTGTTCCCAGGTAATAATCCTCAATTTGGCTCGAATAAAATTTTTCCATTTCTTTCTTAGATCGATTAATTAATTTTTTGTCTACACTATATGGCATGCAAACCCCCTTATAATCCGGCACGAACCTTTCTACTTTCATCTTCAAACATTTCCTACAAGGTATCCTACCCTCCTTCTTTCATGGCTGTGTTTTCAACCATACAATTTTCTACTGAAATGCTCTCTCCTCTCCTACTCTACTCTCTGCATAGCAGATTTTTCTAACTTGCTTTTCCACACAGTTTAAACACTTAAGGGAAATCTTTATCCTCGACTCAGTCTCTCCCTCTACTGTGCCCATACAGCACCTTGCAACTTCCTCTATTAAAGAATACAGCTTTAGTGCTGTAAATACCTTATGAAAGCACCTGAATTCCTCCTTTAATAGTCCCTTCCTCAAAGACATGTAATGAGTTTTATATCATGTTAGCACCAAATATTTCCTAAAGCACAAATGTACATTATTTAATTAATGAAAATAACATGGAAAGGTATTGTACTATACAGTTTTTAATTGATGATTCTCAAGTTCAGCATTATGCTTTTATTGGGCTAACAGAGAAGATATCAATTTAGTTAAAATTAGTATTTACTGAACACCTTCTAATATATACTAAGAATTGTGGTTGGCGCCAAGGCTACAAGAATTTCAAGGTCTGGGGGCAGGGATAGGGCAGGGCGGGTAGTAGGAAGGAGAAGGGGGCAGATGACAGGATTCACTACAATAAATGCTATAACAGCACCATAAACAAAGTCTTAAAGAAACAGAAAGGGGAAGGAATTAATTCTGCTTCCACATTGAAAATATCAATGGAAAAAAGCACACATACAGAAATGGATACAAAGCACTTCATAAGCTAACTTATGGAATAAATAAAGCTAAGTTGCTTTATTTAAATGTATATTTTCCCTTGCCTTATTCTTTAAAAAGTTATTTTTGAATAGATAATACATTCATACAATTCAAAAGGTATAAAAAAGTATCCATTAACTAAGTAATTCTACAAATATTTATTTAGTAACTACCATGTACTGAAGAATAAAAACACAGGGCGAAGGGATAAAGAGGACGGAAAACAGGGGCTATTTTTAAATGAATAAAGGAATCATCTCACAAAATGACATCAGAACAGCTTGTACAAAGAATCTGAGCATGCCTGATGTGTTTAAGGAACAGAATGGAAGCCAGTACTGCTGGAGAATAAATGAAAAGGAATAGGAGATGAGGTGGGAGAGCCAGATCATCTAGGCCTCATGGCCTTGATAAAGACGTTTGATTTTATTCTAAGTGTAATGGGGCTGTAAACAAAGAATGTGACTGGCCTTTGTCCTTGGTTCTTCACAGCAAGGTTTTAAACCCTTGGAATTTCTGGGAGGGATAGGAGTATCTGTTATTCACTGTGGACCCTAAGACCACACCTGAGTTTATGCTAAAAAGATGACTCAGGATGTGGGTTTGTTAAGCTAGAAAGACCAATGTCAACTTAGAGGGTTTAGGCTTGAAGTGATATTAGCATGACCTACTGGATAGGTGGAGGGCTAGAGACTGAGTTCAAGCATGCAGCCAATGAGTCAGTCATGTTCAAGTAGTGAAATCCCAATAAAGCTGTGAACACTAGGCTTTGGGAGAGCTTCCTGGGAGGGCTACATGCCCTGATTCGATGGGAAGAGGACATGGAAGCTCTGTATTCAGGACCCTCCTAGACATCACCCTACAGATCTCTTCATTGGATGGCCCTGATCTGTATCCTTTATAGTGAAATTATAATCATAAGCATAATGCTTTCTTGAGTTTTATGAGTTGTTCTAGTGAGTTAATGAACCTGAGGAGGTCATGGGAATTCTCCTGAATTTGTAACCAGTTGTTAAGAAGTGTGTGCAGCCTGGGGCCCTCCCAAACTTGTAGGTGGTGTCTGAAGTGAGGGTAATTTGGTTAAGGACCATGCCCTTAACTTGTGATGTCTGTGCTGACTCTGGATAGTTTGCATTAGAATTGAACTGCAGTACTGCACATTAGAAACTATAAAAGAAATGACACACTTTTTATACTCTGTAGAAAACAGACTGAAGACGCACAAAAGCAGACACAGGGGGACTGGTTAGGAGGCTACTGCAGTAAATGAGGGTGGCTTAGACTACAGTGGTTGTGATGGAGATGCTGAGGAATGATTTTGTTTATTACAACTGTAGACCCTACTGTATTTGCTGGAGGGTTGGAGTTAGGATTTTTTTAATGGCTGTATAGTGGCTGCATTCTACTGCTGGGGTCTGTCATGCTTGATTTATCTGATCTCCTGCTGACAGACACTTGTTTCTCATTTTCCCCCATTACAAACAATGCTGCAATAAAGATGCTTACACCTAACTATAGTACGCTTGTGCGAGAATCTCTAGCTACACTATTCACTGACAATAAACTTTGAACAAAACATAGAATTGAGGTGCCCTAATATTGTGAACAAACTATTTTTGCTAATATGTTCCAAATATTCCTGCATTTCCTACTTAAAAGTTTCTTCCTCCCTGACCACAGAAACCTAGAAAGTTAAAATTGAAAGGATTCTTAGAGGTCCTCTAGTTCAGTGGTTCTCAATGTGAATGTCATGGCAGATAATCAGAATCTCTAGGGGAATCTTTTTGAACCACAGACCCTCTCCCTTTCTGATATGCTCTGGGACAGTGGGAGAACGGGCATGTACTGTCTAGGTGACTCTGACCGTGACTCAGCCACCCTGAATGGCTTATCCAGCCCAATCCCTTTGTTTCCCAGATGAGGAAATTGAAACACACATTCTATACAATGACAGAAGGAGAACTAGTCCCTCATCGATTTTCAGTGCTGCCAACAATGTCTGAGCATATCAATTTCTTCCAATCCTTGACAACAGAAGGTATGACCATAGCATTTTTCATTTTTGCTAATTTATTAGACCAAAAAAAAGGTATCTCACCATTGTTTACAGGATGATTTATTAAAGAGATTCATCTGAGCTATTATAGAAGATAACAACTGGGATCTCTACAGAATCATTTGTCAGAAACAAAAAAATCAATTACTTGAAAACACAGCCTGGCTTAGTAACAAACTCTAACCTCTCTAATTTCACTCAGCCATGATCTTCCTTTACTTTGCTCTCAATTCTACAAAAGACATACTTGAGAACAGGATTTTCCTTACTGCTCTTGTCTATAACATAACCTACAGACCAAGAGGGTTTTAAAGGAAAACCAATGCATTTAATTTTCATTTTCCTTTCAACTTAAGAAAATCGTCTATTTCCCTGCTAGAATTAACATGACATAGTTTCTGAAAACTATACCATTAGAGCCACTTAAGTTCAAACAGACCACACAAAGCTGGTATAATAGTTTTAACAGGATGTTCTAAGGATTTCTCACATATTACCTTGTTTAATCCTCACACTATTAAATGAGGAAAAGACTACTCTGAGGTACAGAAAGGTTAAGAAACTGCTTAAGTTAACAAAGCTAGTAAGTGGCAGAGCTGGGATTTGAACCCAGGCAATCTGACTCTAGAACTAGTACTTTACATCACTGAACTCTTTACAATCTGGCCCTAACCTACCTTTCTGGTGTCATCTCTTGCCAATTCTATTCATGACCTCCAGGAAGCATCTCCCATCATCTATCTTCAATCTAGCCACTTAAGTGACCACACTCATAATCTTATACACGCTATCCCTGTACCTGCCAAATTGTATTTAATTATGTTTACATGTCTCTGTCCTCGACTAACCTACAAACTGCTTGAAGGCAGGAAATGTGTCTTTTTGGTCTTGAATCTCTAACACACAAGCACAGTTATCTGACATAGCAGAAACTCAACAGATGTTGACTGAACACATGAATGTACACAGTCTGTGCTCCTTTCTCACAGAACAAGTTACTCTGTCTTGGGCTTCCCTGGTGGCGCAGTGGTTGAGAGTCCGCCTGCTGATGCAGGGGACACGGGTTCATGCCCTGGTCCGGGAAGATCCCACATGCCGCGGAGCGGCTGGGCCCGTGAGCCATGGCCACTGAGCCTGCGCGTCCGGAGCCTGTGCTCCGCAATGGGAGAGAGACCCGCATACCGCAAAAAAAAAAAAAAAAAAAAAAAAAAAAAGAAAATGGATCATCTGATGATTAATGAGAATGAACTTGATATCTAAGATATGATAAGCAAATCTTTAAAGTGGACCTCAATTTAATATAACTGTGAAGGTGTCTGTCCAAATATTCCTGGGGGAAAGAATATAACTGTGCTGTATTTGAGTGGAAATGAGGAAAAATAAATGTTAGTAACTTTCACTGAACTATTATAGAGTAGTTCCTTTAAAGACCTGTGATGACGTGAGCTGAACACTAATGCTTTATTGTGACTGGTAAGACTTACCTTAGAAACTCTTTGCTCTGCTGCCACAAATCTTGGGTCTCTTCTTTAGTCATATGTTTGTCTAGGTTACATACATTAGGTTTCTGAGAATATAACTTAAGGCACTGCTTCACCCAGTGCCACTGGTAACCTGGGAGGAAGGGGTTTGGGATAAAAATAAATCCTATACAAAAGATGGATGAGAAAAAAAGAAGAGGAGGAAATCCTCCATCAGTTAATCAGATCATGTATTTTTGTTGACATCCTTATACCCATTACATTATTATTTGTTCCGTGTCTGCTTTTGCTAATGCTTCCAGTGGTTTCCACACATAAGCGTATATTCTCATTCCTATTCTCTAATTTCAGAGGAAGAGGAGTTCCTTCAAGTTAATAAAAAGCTGTTTTGATGATGAATGTTAGACATCTACCACTATGCAATTATCTCTAGTTTTTTTGGTTATCCTCAAGAGAAACAAATATTACACAATTATCAATTGTGTTATTCCAAAGCAAACTTCAGAACTGAAACTGACAAGTCACCTCTCAAATTTCACCAGGTATCATTTAGAGGTGGAAACTGCTTCCTGTAGTTACTACTTCTGTGATATCTCAGTGTTGCCTTTTTTGTTTTCTAATATCTGGCTAATGATTTTTTTATATAAAATCATCTGTTAAAATAATTGGTATGATTTCTGCTTCCTTTGAACTTTGACTACTATAACAGGGAAGAAAGGTGATATAGACATCTGCTCAGTATGCAAAAACCTAACCATTTCTCCTCTGTAAAAGACGAATAACAATACTTAACTAGAATCCTATGCATGGTTAAGGATTCAGTCATCAAACATTCAACAAACAGGGCTTCCCTGGTGGCGCAGTGGTTGAGAGTCTGCCTGCCGATGCGGGGGACACGGGTTCGTGCCCTGGTCCGGGAAGATCCCACATGCTGCGGAGCGGCTGGGCCCGTGAGCCATGGCCGCTGAGCCTGTGCGTCCGGAGCCTGTGCTCCGCAACGGGAGAGGCCACAACAGTGAGAGGCCCACGTACCACACACACACACACACACACACACACAAAAATTCAACAAACATACACTGTATCTATTTTCTTAAGAATTAGAGATAAAGAGGTGAAAAATTTTGTCCTAAGTACCTGGAGATAGAACAGTAGAGACGGTTAGACAGATAATGCCTTTAGAAGTCTGGCTGTGAAAGGAAACAAAGGCTGAGGAGTAGTCACAGAAGAATAATGGGGGAGTATCGTTTTTAGGGTTTGGAAAGACCTAAGCATGCTTACATGAGCAAAGAGCCAGCAGAAAGGAACTGGTTGAAAACAGAAGAGAAGAAAGGAACACAGCAAGGTCTTGAAAGCTGGAAGGGGTAAAAGAAGGTGGGATTAAAGGGTAAAGGGAGTGGTTTTGAACAGAAGCAATCCCTTTTCCTCTAAAATTGGAGGACAGGAATGGACATTCACTTATAAGTGTGGAGGCCACTTTTGCATGTCATGTATTGTCAATATTTTTAAAGAAAAAAAATATGAAAAAAATTTCCAATAACCTACTGTCTGCTATCACCACTATTTCACAAAATAAGAATATTATAATACCCACAAAGATATCATATCAAAGGAAGAATACTTCTGATCTAATTCAAGTTTGAACAGTGACAGGAAACTGAATACTTTTATAGGCAGTCCATTTCAGACAACTGTTGTCTTCCTTTTATGGAGTTAAAATTTGCCTCTTTTTAATTTTTCATGCATTGGTCTCAGGTCCTGACACATACAGCAACCCCAAATCAGTTGTCAATTCTTCTTGATAAATGCCTCTAACTCTGTAGCTAACATTTACTGAGCATTTACTATGTGCACTGACCTAAGTACTTTACATGTACACTCACATTTAATCCTAACCTTATGAAGTGGGTGCTATCTTTAGACACATTTTACATATGCGGAAACTGAGGCCAAGAGAGATTAAGAAACTTGCCCAAGATCATACAGTAGGAAGTGATAGAACCAGGACATGAAGCCATGTAGTCTGGTGTCAGACCTTAATCACTAGTATGCATTGCTTCCCACCCCTTTTCGTGTACAACAAATTTTCAAATGTTTGATGCTGTCATGTTCCCACTCAAGTCTACTCTTCCCCAGGCTCAGCTTCTGGTCTTCAGACCCATCACCTTCCTGCTCACTCTTGTAAGGACAGCTTGTGGTATACTCAGGTTCCTTCAGAATAAGCAGGATCCGGAAGTAAACATAATCCTTCTGATCAGGTCAGAGTAAGAGAAGACTCCCTTCCCATGTTCTGGACATTGTACTTCAATTAAATGCAGCTTACAATGGCAGGAAACATACATAATGAGGTACCAACTCAAATGATGTGGCTTAAGTGTGAAGTTCTAGGAAACCTCAAATAGCAAGTACAATCATACCTCAGAGATACTGCAACTTTGGTTCTAGACCACGGCAATAAAGCAAATATTGCAAGTCACATGCATTTTTTGTTTCCCAGTGCATATAAAACTTATACTTATGCTCTACTGTACTCTATTAACTGTGCAATAGCATTATGTCCAAAAAAACAATGAACACACTTTAATTAAAAAATTTAACTTATTTTAATTATATAAAATAATGCTGAAAATGCTAACCATCATCTGAGCCTTTACTGAGTTGTAACTTTTTTGCTGGTGGAGGGTTTGAAATATTACGAGAATTGTCAAAATGTGACAGAGACACAAAGTGAGCAAATGCTGTTGGAAAAATGGCACTGACAGACTTGCTTAATGCAGCATTGCCCAAAACCTTCAGTTTGTAAAAAAGAAAAACAAACAAAAAACAGTATCTGGTGAAGCACAATAAAATGAGGTATACTCCAATCTGGACAACAGAAAACCGAAGTGGGATGGATAACTTTGTAGTCTGAACAATCTGTTAAGGGAAGAAGGCACAGCAACAGAAACATGGCCATGAAAACAGGAGCAAGGCCTGAAAGGTAAAGGGCAGCATTCAAGAACAAAAGGTGCACAAAACACTACTGGTGATGTATGCTCCTCATTTACTCAAACTCGTGAAGAGCAATGCTTTCATATATAAAAGCCACCATTCAACTGTTTTCTTTGTGACTTCAGACACAAAACTGGTCTTTAGTTCTTTAATATAGAACTAAAGTGCACAAGGCCTTTTATAAAAGTTTTAAAGCTGTTACCCCTTCCAATGTTATCAACATATACTTCAGTGCTGATAATGTACTAATAACTGTAACAAAGACCTGGCCCTTGGTACAACGAAAATTAATTTTTTTAAAGGAATTTTTCTTGCTTTTGACCCATATTTGAAATCACAAGTGCAGTGTTAACTTTATGTCTTCTAGAAACAGGATGCAAATATAAAATCGTTTGGCCAAATAAGGCATTTACAAATTTTCTAAATCATTCATGATAATTAATCTATCAACACAATGGTCCCATGAGCCTAGAAAAAAGGTTAATAACATTACCCACTCTTCATCATTAATTTCTCTATCTGTAAAATGAACTACCTGATATCACTAAAATTCAAAATTCTAGATTATTTAGTCTTTTAGGACTTTTGATCTCATTAACTTTAATTCTCTTTTCAAAAATTCAGCCTTGATGATAGCAACAATTTTTAAGTTGTTATGCCATTTGTGAATGTAGGGATTTTGTGACTTGAATGAACATTATGAGTTACTCTATCAATTCAAAGTGCTTCTTTTGCCAGAGTATACGTTCAGAGCTGCAGCAGGGAGCCCAGAGTCAGTGTCCTATTTTTGATTCGTACCTGGTTTGTCACTTTCTGCACTATAAGGCAGGCATCACTGACTCCTGTTCTATCCTTTGGGAATGCCAAATAAATGGAAATCTTAGACATGGCAGAATTCAGGAGGGGTTTGGGAGTGGAACATTTGTGTGTTTAGTTTTCTTCTTTGTCTATTTACTCGATTATAACTCCTCCTCCAAAATTAGACAAATGATTGATTTTGCCTTCTGAGCTCAACTGCACTCACCAGGATAGCCTTGGAGACCGTAGGCTCTCCACTTGCTTACGGGCTGAAGTCCAGCTCTGTGCGCATCATGGTCACTGACTGAGGACACATTTAGGTGAGATTTGACCACCTGGCAGGAAGGAAACAGAAGTCAGTGGGTTAAAGCTATTTTACAGATTAACTGTGAGAATCTCAAACCTCTAAAGGCATTTCTGATATGGGGCAGTTAGGAGTCATAAGTTTGGGGTACTAAACTTAGCTCTATCACTTACTTAATGCATGACTTAGATAAGTCACTTAACTTCTTAGAACCTCAGTTTCCTCAGCTATGTACTAATAAACACAACAGAGCTATACAAAACTGAAGTAGTGATGAGAAGCAGACTGACTTTGGCCTTTAAGACTATCTTTTCCTATGATACCACAACTTTGTGATTTCTTATAGGACTCTGAATTATGAAAGGTGTTTGCTATATGGAATACCCTAAGTCACAATGCTATTTACTTCGGTTAGGGCTAACAATAATGCTCCTGAGGAACTTGTACACAGATGGTGTTTAAACAGAGCTATGAGGAACACCAGGCTGGGGAGGGTGAGTGCTCAAACCACTCAGAAAAAATGGTTCAATAAAACACTGGGAATCCTGTCTGCTAGAAGTACAATATTTGCTCTCTTAGATGGAACTTCAACATGAAGCTTGTAACTTTTTGTCTTTGTTAGTTACTTAAAAGCTTTTAAGGGGCCTATGAAGGTTTCTTTGCATTTAAGAGTATCTTATGGATGGCTCATTAAACTAGTTGAGAAATCCAATATTCAGTCACTAAAGTAACTAAGGATATTTTTTAAAAAACCAAACTATTCGTACATTAATAATAAACTTAGGGTCTGGCTTGCCTCAGAATACCTCCAATGTTCTCTCCCCCCAAAATATGATCTATTAACTTTGCCAAGAGTGTAGATTTCCAGACAAACTACCAACAAGTGGCTGCTGTATATCCAGTCTCTATAATGAAATGGTTATCTGAAACTCTCTGAGCGTCCTGACCACCTAACTCTTTCAAGTACCCAGAGAACAGAACGTTTTTATTTCAAACATTTCATAATAATTTCTTAAATAAATCATACTTAATACTGCACTGTAATTCAGCAACACCCTCAAACTGGAAAGAAGTTTGTGGACCTAATCTATCATATTCTAAGCTGAATCAAACCTCTCAGCCTTTTAAAGTTTGTCTGCTTCCTCCCTTGTCAGACTGTTAGCCATCACTTTCTCCTCCGCTCTCATCTGATGTCTTATTAATAGCAACTTTCTTCTTCTCTAATTTGCTACTTTCAATCTGTTTTGAGCTGGAGAATGAAATACTACCCATGTTTTTATGTACTCAATAGATAGTGCATTTACTGTGTACTTACTGTTCTAGGTACTGTGCCAGATACAATGTTCCCTTCTCAGGTGGCTTACATTTTAAAATTATGTAAGTATTACGGTAAAATATGGGCAAAAGGAGTTGAATGAAAGTCTGAGGGGTTCTCCCATGAGCCAATATTCCTGGACTTTCTGTATGTTATTTTGACAACTCTAAGACCATCTCTGCTAACAAATGAAGTTTCTAAGAAGCTGAGTTCTAGACAAATATGTTGTTACTATAGCATTCCAATTTTATTGAGATCTATTACTAAGCTTGAAAAGAATGCCTCATCCAGCCATCTGTGGACACCAATGGCAAATTAGGGATCTATCTTCAGTGTTAAAGCGATTGAAAAGAAACATACGTTATAGTTGTGATTCTCCCTGCGTCCCCTCCCCCTCCCCCCGTGTTTTCTTCAATTTCCACGAGTAATAATGCAGAAATAAGGTAGAAATAATGTATAGTGCTTGGATTCAGTTGCCCTTTACTTTCAACCTGGAGGGATTATCTCAGAATCTTTCAATGCCCTCTTTCTAGAAGTCCCAGAGAAAACAGGGCCTTTTATGGACAACGGCTTCTGGGAACACTCGGGTAACTGGTTTCAAGCTGTAGAACGCTACCGTAACGTCTGCGAACACGGTTTACGGGTTTTCACACAAATCTAGGTGCAAATTCAAATGGACAGTTAATGGGAGGAATAAACACCAATTCCCAGGCATTTTTTGACCGAGGCCGCAGCCAGGAATAGCTGCGTGGAGAAACGGTCAATAGAGCCCTTCATCGCCAAAGTGGGATACTTTCTGGGCAGTTCAACTGTGCACCCATGGAAGGCGGGGGTCGCTCAATAACCATTAGTCTGGAAGCGAAAAGAGGTTAGGAGAACACTGAAACCTTTCCAAGAAGCGAGGCGTGGCCACGGGGAGGTGCGCGCCGCTCCTCTCTCCGTACCTTGTGGGCACCAGGCCCCGTGCCGCGGGCTACGTGGGCTACCGAGAAGTCGATGACCCCTCCCAGGTCTACGGTCCCGGGGCGGCTCTGCCGGTAGAAGCGGAAAAGCTTCCGAAAAGCGTCCTCCCCAGGTTCCGCCGCCAGCGTCGCTACAGACCCCGCAGCCGCCGCCATCTTCCCCATCTCCCCCATCTCACTGCCCGGCCTCCTTTGACCCGGAAGCTGATTTTCGTGCTCCGGATCAGGCAGGCTCTTCCGGGGTCGTGACCTCAGGTCACTGGAGGTCTCTCATTCTGAAGATGGCGGCTTCGGCAGCGAGAACAGCAATGGCAGTGCGTACGAATATCCGCCGGCCGGTTGCGTTTGTCAGAAAAATTCCGTGGACCGCGGCCTCGAGTGAGTTGGAGATGTAGTAAGGGCGGAAGTTTTAGGTCCAAGCAATCCTGAAAAACCTTGCTTTCTGCGGAGCACTTAAATCAGCGTGGTGGTTGGATTAAGGCGGCTGTGTATGCTCCTGAGCAAGCCACTGAGTAGAAAGAAATTTTGTTTGCAATTAGCCGTTTAGGGATGCCCCTTGACCTTTTGGAGCACGTATTCACAGTCTCTAGCCTTTCGGAGTTTAAAGGTTTAACTACTTGGAAATTTAAGACTAACGATTTAGAAGGGGTTATTTTGACTGCAGGGTGGATTCAAAGTGGCAAAAGTAGTTTCAGTGATTTAGTTCAAAAGTGAGGATTTCAGGGTAGTGATAGAAGGAAGAGTCAGATTCACGTATGTTAACCAAACAAAATCGACAGATGGCATGAATGGGGGATGGGGGAAAGGGTGGAATGACTTCCAGGTTTTTAGCGTTGGTGAATTTTGTGATTAGAATGTAGGAGAAGCAGATCGAAAGAAGATGAGGAGTAAAGTTTAAATGTGTTTAGTTTGAAAAACCTGTGAGGTCTCCGTTAGTTGGACAGAGGACGGTGTGTATCGATGGAGAAATGCACTCTGAAGCCGTACTCCTTGCGTTAGAATTCCAGCTTGGCCATTTGGTAGTTGTGTAACCTGACTAACGGAAGTAACTGGGGAAAAGGGCTCACTACCGTGCCTCAGTTTCATCATCTACAAAATGGAGTCAATAATAACTTCTTTCTAGGATTGTTGATTGGATTAAATGAATTTATATGTAAACTGCGTAGACTTGTGCTCAATACAGAGTAAGTACTCAATAAATGATAGTTGTTTTCATGATTACAAAAATTGAAGCTCATGGGAGAGGCCTAGGCTGGAGATAGAGGGCTGGGAGTCATCAGTACTGAAATCTCTCACCAACATTGATTTTTGTCAGCTGCAGTTTTGAGTTAGGGTTTTTACATATGCTTACAAAAATTTTAAAGTCCATGGTCACTTTGCAGATATTCATGTATCAGGTCAGCTCCCTTAAACAAGGAGTGGAATGAGTGTGGGTAGTAGAATGGGAAATAGATCAGTTTGTGCCCCACCTTCTCAGACCACACCCAGCAGAATGTCTTGCTTTAGGCCCTGTGAAACTGGAAAGGCCGAGGGGTTTCTGCAAGCATCTTCCAGATGCGTTTCCAGACCATAATGGACTTGCTCAAGATCCTTAAAGAGTGTATAAAATACGACTTTGACTACAGTCTCTCTCTCAGTTCATTCATTCAGCAGATGTTTAAGGAGTATCTGTTATGTGGTAGGCATTGTTCTTGGTGCTTGCAGCTGTTTTTCCATAACAGTTGTAGGTAATTTGGGAAAAGGGTTACTTTCTAGAGCTAGTTTGTTTTGGAAGTGAATGTTTTCCAGAACTTTTAATACCTGGTTTAAAACTATTTTGTTTATCCTCCAGTAATATGTTCTGTGTGAGAGCCTGATCTTGCCACCTGGTTTGATCAACTATTAGAGCACTTCAGAAATTTAGCCCCTGTGGCTGGTTGAAGGATTACTAGACATTTATTTATTCATTCAGCAAATATTGCCCTGTTGTGTATCAGTAACTGTGGACATAGTGGACTCAACACTTGGCAAGCTTATGGTATAGTGGTGGGGGTGAGGAGACTTACAAACAACAAATATAGGCAGTTTTTGAACCAGTGAGGTTTAGATGAACTAGGGTGGTGAAACAGGTAACATGAAATGTAAATCAGTGAAAGTACAAGCACTGTAGTACAGAAGAGAAAGCGATCATGTAGTTTTTTTTTTTTTTTTCCAAATTTAATGTGTGATTTTTAATAGATCCTGTGTTGAGGGGGGAAATTTTAAAAACACATTTAGGAAACAATTTGGAAGTTTAAAATATATACTGGTGGGGCTTCCCTGGTGGCACAGTGGTTGAGAGTCCGCCTGCTGATGCAGGGGACGCGGGTTCGTGCCCTGGTCTGGGAAGATCCCACATGCCGGGGAGCGGCTGGGCCCGTGAGCCATGGCCGCTGAGCCTGCGCGTCCGGAGCCTGTGCTCCGCAACAGGAGAGGCCACAACAGTGAGAGGCCCACATACAGCAAAAAAAAAAAAAAAAAAAAAAAAAAAAATATATATATATATATATATATATATATATATATATATATATATATATATATATACTGGTGTTACCAAGTCCAAGCTTGTGCTGCTCACTGCACGACAGCCCAGTAAATTGAGAGATGAGTTGTTGGGTGGGGCAAAGAATAGCAGCTTTATTCGGAAAGCCAGCAGACCAAGAAGACGGTGGACTAGTGTTCCAAAGAAACACCTTCCCTGAGTTAAAATTCAGGCTTCTTTTATGCTGAAAGGGAAGCGGGTAAACCCCTGGTTCCAGCCAGACTCCGGAGGGGTGGGCCTGGTCCGGACATTTCCTGTGAGCTAAACAAAGGTATTTTAGCTTAACACTCATTATCAGGGAGGCAGGGTTCCCAGAGATGGGCCATTATGTATAATTCTTTCTTTTTTTTTTTAAAGAAGATGTTAGGGGTAGGAGTTAATTAATTAATTAATTAATTAATTTTTTTGCTGTGTTGGGTCTTTGTTTCTGTGCAAGGGCTATCTCTAGTTGTGGCAAGCGGGGGCCACTCTTCATAGCGGCGCGCGGGCCCCTCACTATCGTGGCCTCTCTTGTTGCGGAGCACAGGCTCCAGACGCACAGGCTCAGTAGCTGTGGCTCACGGGCCTAGTTGCTCTGCGGCATGTGGGATCCTCCCAGACCAGGGCTCGAACCTGTGTCCACTGCATTAGCAGGCAGATTCTCAGCCACTGGGCCACCAGGGAAGCCCCATTATGTATAATTTAAGCTTTATAGGCAACGTCCCTTTAGTGATTAACTTGTAATAGAATACAAAAGTTCTTCCCTATTACACTGGGAGTTAGATGAAATTCGGAAATTATCATTGACTTGTAAGTGTGATAATGATATTGTGGCTATAAATTATGTCTTTATTCCTAGGACAGGAGTGCTGAAGTATTGAGAGACGTAATGGCACTGATGTGTGTATCTTACTTAAAAATGTTTTTGAAAAACTACATATATATGCATGCATATAGATATGTGTATATGACAAAATGTTAAGAATGACTGAATTTAGATTGTGGGTGGATTTGTACATCTCTGCTTGCAGCCAATATGTGTAGATGTCACTACCTAATTCAGGAAGCAATTTTTTGAAGACTCCTCACTGTTTAACTGTTACACCTCAGGGAAGAGGATCTATGTGCATTTTGTGTGGTCTCTCCTCTGGCCGTGCCCAATGATCACATCAATCTCCAGAGAACGGTTCAGCTTCCTATCTATGCTTCCCAGAGCTGTTAATCTGTTCTTGGTAGAGATGGACAAATTAATGTATTGTTTCTTCTTTTACTTCCTGTTCTTAGAGAATGAATTTAAATAAGTGTCTTTTTGTCCTATATTGAGGTTAACATCCAGTTTCTCTATGGATCCACTGGTGTGTTGTAACACAGTATTGTGGGTCATCACCTTTACTACTCCCAACTTTAGCACAACTACTCACACTCTACACACTCACATCCCTGAAGGTCTGTGTGTGCCTCAGTTTGACTCCAGTAGGTGAATGATGCTTATTTTGAACTCTTCTGCCTGCTAGCTAAAAGGTCTGCAGTATTTTCAGTGTTTCAGTATTTTAAGGTTAGGCTGCTGATGTGCGTCGACAACAGAGAACAGTAGTTCGGAGAAGCAGCAGCTGATGGGCTCAGCCAGAGTCGCAGGCCAGTAAAGGCTGTTTCACAGGGGCCAGGGAAGGGTCTCTTCACAGCACAGGTGGTCAGTCGGGCTGATGCAGTGAGGCTGCTCAGGAACTTACTGGGAAACCAGGGGCGGTGGGCACACACTTGAAGGCTGCAGGCACTTTGGGCAGAGTGAGGAGCAGCGTAAACGTTCAGCTTCGGGGCCCAAAGGAAACCGAGGATCCTGCTGCCATCTGTGCAGCCATCCAGTCAGGGACACTCAGTACCCACTTATCCAAGTCTGGGTGGGGAGCCACGTGGCGGGGAGGAGGCCAGCGGCGGCCAGGTGGGATCTGGTAAGGATTCAGCAGAAGCTCTGGGGAAGGCGGGCTCCAGAGGTGTGCAGCAAGCCCCGAAGCTGCCGGCGCCCTCCATGTCCCCCTCAGCGAGATACACCTGGGCAAGGTGTATCCAGAGCGCTGGAGACATTGGGGAAGCTGTGAGGCCTCAGCTGCATGCATACGGCCAAGTTTGTTGGACACCTTCGAGTCCCCAGGCCTGGTGAACTACACACTGGGGGTGAACCACTGCTGCACGGTTAAATTTGAGCCTGGGCCCCTGCAAACCTGTGAGTTCTGGTTTGCAGCTGCAGGCTGTGCAGGAAAAAGTAGCACCCACACTTCCTCGTCCCAGTCTCGCGCTACACGCTCTTCCTGGGCACCGAGAGTATCATGACGTACGGATCCCACACCCACCTGGCCCTGCACAGCTTCTGCAGTAGGTGCGGGGTGCAGAGTTTCCACACGTTAGTCTCTCACCCCAGCGTTTACAGCGTCACCCTGCACTTCCTGGACGCAGGCATGCCGATCGTGTAGTTTTTGATCTTTAAAATAATCTACTATTCATCTTTGAGGCCTCACGGGGCTAGTATGTTGCCTTGTTTTTCAGTAGGAGCCCAATAAAATCTGTGAATGTTTTTGGCCTGGGTCTTGGAGGATAGATACAATTTAGGCAAAAGGAGATTGGATTACTGACATGTTAAAGGGAAAGAACAGCAGGCAAAGACAGGAATCCACAGGACAGATACACAGAGTTTCATTTGTTGTACTAGAAAGTAACTATGGGCATGCAGTGGGAAGTAAGGCAGGAAGGATAGGTAGGGTCGACTCAACAAACTATTAAGAGTAACAACGATTTAACCTAATGTAAGCTGTAAATCATGAAAGGCAAGTACGTTGAGATTTTATTTGGAAATCTCTAATATAGCTAACAACATGCTGTACTGTAATTGTTTTTCTGTCTTCTGTGTAATCTTCTCAGGGATTATAATCCACGCATTTAGCACAGTACCTGGTATGGTGAAGACACTCAGTATTTGCTGGGGATGAAGATTACAGTCAACTCAGCAATTTATCTGTCCATGTTCCCACCTCATCACCTTCCCAAATCTAGTACATTACAATTTTATAATCAATACCATAGCTATTTCCTAGATCTTAAGGCTTCAAGGGAATACAAAGTAACTCCTGTTCACAAGAAGTTTGGGAGCTTTAGGAGCCCTTTTGGTTTCTGTATCAATCTAGGATGGAGGATACAAAATTAACAACTCTTAATAGTTTTCTCTTCTTAAACAGGTGAACTGAGAGAACACTTTTCACAATTTGGCCATGTACGAAAGTGTACTGTTCCTTTTGTGAGTATTATCTTAAAAAAAAAAAGTAATAATGTTATCCTCTAATTCTTGATTTTTTTGTGTGAAAGCATTTTCAATTTATAGAATTTGTAATGAAGTGAAGCTGTTCAGTCTTTGTTGATTAAATTATGGGTGATACTGCTTTAAAAAAATAAACCGTATCCTAGGTATTTGAGGTATTTGTGTTTTTTATTGTTGCATAAAATTATCACAAACTTAATGGCTCAAAACAACACACATACATTATCTCACAGTTTGTACAGATCAGGAGTCCAGGCATAGCTTTGCTGGGTCCTCTATTCAGAGTTTCACGTAGCTGCAATCCAGGTGTCAGCTGGAGCTGCAGTCTCATCAGAGGCTCAACTGGGAAAGATTGATTTCCAAGCTCCCTTAGGTTGTTGGTAGAATTAGTCTTTCAGCTGTAGGACTGGGGTGTCTGCTATCTTGCTGGCTTTCAGCTGGAGGCTGCTCTCAGCTCCTAGGAACTGCCTGCAGTTCCTTGTTACCCGGCTTCTCCCCCATGTGGCAGCTTGCTTCAAAGTCAGCAAGGGGGTTTCTCTGGTCTGGTAAAACAGTTTTATAATGTAGTCTTTGGAGTGACACCCCATCATCCTTGCTGTATAACCTGATCAAGGGAGCAATATCCCATCACTTTTGCTGTATTCTTATGGTTAGAAGCGTGTCTTAGGCCTTGCCCACATTCAAGGGGAGAGATTATACAGGGTCAACATGGTGGGACACATGGAGATCTTGGGGCTGTTTTGGAATTTTGTCTATTACAGTGTTGTAATAAGGACTTCAGAGAGTAGAGGATAATTTTATCATAAAACTAACTGGTGGAGAATATTTTAACCTTTATCCTCATTGAGTTGAGTGCTTTTTGTGTGTGTTTATATTTGTTACATTTTCTTTGCCTCCTCATGAGGGTTTAGAAATCAATCTATAGGGAATTCCCTGGCGGTCCAGTGGTAAGAACTCTGCTCTCACTGTGGAGGGTGTGGGTTCAATCCCTGGTGGGGGTACTAAGATCCAACAAGCCTCGGGGTATGGCACAAATAAGTAAATAAGTTTTAAAAAATGTAATGGAGTCCTTTAATTCCAAAAAAAAGTCTTAAAAAAATCAATCTACAGATTTGTTCTACTTTATCCTGGGCTATATTTTTCTGTGGACTCTCTAGATTACTGTTTTTTGGGGTGTGTAACGTGAGTACACAGTTTACACATGCTTCACTAAAACTTTTTTCCTCATGGCACTGAAAGGCTGTGGTAAAGTATCAACTTAAAGCAACTTAAATTCTTAACGCTTGGTTAAACAGTTACTTGCCTTACAAAGATCTAACAGATTATGCATATCCAGTGCTAGTAAAGGTATAGGGAAACTGCTACTGTAATTGTTGAGAAGTTAACTGATACCTTCACTGAAGGGTAATTTGGCAAAATCTATTAACAATAAGAATTTGCCTTTGCTTTGATCTAGCAGTTCCATTTGTAGGAATTTATTCTACAGAAATGTGAGGTCAAGAATGTTCAAAACAGCATTGTTTAATATCATAATTGGAAAGAACCTAAGTGTTCATCAGTGGGGTTGGTTAAATAGATACTAATTCATTGATACAATGGGATTTATAGTTGCTTAAAAAAATGAGGCATGTGTATTACAGACATGAAAATCTATAAGCATAAAAAATAGTTTTAAAAATGTATGAAATTGGGCTTCCCTGGTGGCGCAGTGGTTGAGAGTCCGCTTGCCGATGCAAGGGACACGGGTTCGTGCCCCGGTCCGGGAAGATCGCACATGCCGCAGAGCGGCTAGGCCCGTGAGCCATGGCTGCTGAGCCTGCGTGTCCGGAGCCTGTGCTCCGCAACGGGAGAGGCCACAACCGTGAGAGGCCCGCGTACTGCAAAAAAAAAAAAAAAAAGTGTATGAAATTTGTATTTTTTGAAGAGCGTTTAAAAAAATGTTTCTCGGGAATTCCCTGGCCGTCCAGTGGTTAGGACTCCGTGCTTCTACTGCAGGGGGCAAGGGTTCCATCCCTAGTTGGGGAACCAAGATCCCGCATGCTACGCAGCCAATAAATAAATAAATAAATAAAAATATTAAAAAATAAAAAAAGTTTCTCCAAAAGGTAACATTTTTCTTGGTTGCCATTTCCCTCTTAAAAGAATTTAGGACCCAGAGTTAACAGATTTTAGATTTAAACATGAGGTTTTGATTCTTGGGAAAATTAAGTAATGTGTAACAGGAAGAAAATTAGTTTCTTGTAACAAGTTCATTGTACTCAAGTTAGAAATGCAGGTTCCAATTTTAGATACATAGTATCTAAATTTTAGCACAAAAATGTTAATGCCTTTACAAATGGAAATGGCCACCTGGAGTAGAGACCTATCTATCTGAGGTAAGGAGTGAATCACTGGGACATTAACAGGAACTTTTCCTGTGTTCTAGGTTAATACTTATAAACTTACCTTCCAGGTATATGGGGGCAATTCCCAAGAATGTGTTTGTGGGGGCAGAGCACATTACTTTACTGTAACAAGACTGATGATGTACATTGAGTGAATAGACATCTTGGCATTTTTTACATAGAAGGGCTGGAGGGCTGGGCAGGGTACGTCTAAGCACACTAGAATCTCTGATGTATAAGACATATACATCAGAATCTGATGTATAGGTTGAATGATAAGCACTCTGTCTTTTGCACAAAGGGAAGTAGCAGAACTGCTTAAATTAACCAGAAGTCTAGAACTAGGTAAATAAGGGTAACTTTTTTTTCCTTTTTCATTAGGAGCATGTGATGATAATGGTGGTAGTTGTGATGAGGGTGGTTAGTCTCAGAAATTACTAGAAATGCACCTAGGTTTTAAGGGTTAATTTTCTAGTTTCTAGAAGTTTAGAAGTTAGAAACAGGAAGAGTACTTCTTTATGTGATCAAAATTTTGCTTGACTATTGCTGTTAATGGTTTATATCTAGAATGACACAGAAAGCTCTTTACTCATATTTTATTTCTCCAGTGGAAGTAGAAAAGCAGAGAGAGTGTTATGATTAACAGAGATTAAGCTTTGGGTAAATAGGAGAGTATTTGTATTAAAGCAGGGTTTTTGATATTTATTAAAATGCCTTTTACTCCATTTTGGCAGATGAAAATGTTGGTAGTTTGATTTGGAGCTCCTGGAAACTTTCTCAAGTTCATGATTATTCATCTCTTCCTAAATTTTGAATTTTTAGGACAGAGAGACTGGCTTTCACAGAGGTATGGGTTGGATTCAATTTTCTTCAGAAGAAGAACTTCACAGTGCACTACAACAGGAAAATCATGTTATTGATGGAGTAAAGGTAAATATTTTTCTATATCATGTCATGAGCTTTCTGTATATCAGTTAAATAGGTCAGAAGTGTGAAATGACAGGGACTTTGGAAGATGTGTAACTTAATGTTTGTTAAAGAATGGTGGTGGTGGGAGAGTGCCCAGTTCTAAAAGGTCTGGAAAGGGAAGTACAAGAAGACACTTTAATGGTTAGCAAGGTATATGCAACACAGAACAGTAGAAACAGCAGGGAGACCCTGGCTGAAATCCTGGCTTTTCCACTTACTTTGTGACCTTGGGCCAGACTGATGATTTACAATTTTTAACTGAAGTTCAGAGAGTCTTAAGTACAAGGAACAAATAACATCCTTTGACTTCCTGCTGCTGACTCCCTAATAAAACAACAGTTTTCAGTTTTAATGTTTTTGCAGACATTGCCTTTCCTTACAGTGCTTATGTGATTTCTTTTTTTTCCCAGCTCCATGTTCAAGCTCAGAAACCCAAAGCTTTGCAAGGGGACCAAACATCTGATGAAGACAAAGATTTTTGAGACCATCACTGCCTATTAAATAAACAAAACTGGACATTTTGTCTAAATGTTTTTATTGGAAACAGATAGTTGCACCAAGCAAGAGTTTACTTTCCCCACTCCAAATTAAAACAGAGCACAACAGGGGCAAACATCATTTGGCAGGACGGTTCCAATACGTGAACATCCTCCTTTCTACGCACTGTGGTTGGGGTAGCTTTATTTGTAAGCAGTCATTCTTAGACAAAATATTAACCCCGAAGTACTAATGTCACTCATGTGTGGGGCAGTATGTTCTGTAAATGCCAAAAGGTGGGAGAAGCACAAACACAACCCACTCTTTAAAAAAACTAAATAATTCAAAGTAGAATTTTTCCATCCCCCCCTTTCTCCTATAATAAAAAGTAGTGCTGGGCTCTGACACCCAGATGTAATTTTTATCCTGGCCATTTACAAAGTGTTCCCCCATATGACTTGCATCATTAGGGTTATGAATAATAGTTCATTCACTCTGAAGAAAGTATCTACTCCTTTCTCCTCTTCTTGCCTTCATGCTCATGTTCCTTGGGGCGGCTGCTATCTGAGGGTCTTTTAGAGCCACCGTGCTGTTTGGCTTCTTCCAAAAATTTGTCCAAACCAAAAGGATCCTCCTCAAACTGAACTGGTCCTTCTCGGCCTCTTTGTCTACGGTCTGAACCAGAAAACTCCTTATCGGGAACAAATCTAGGGAAAAAGAAAACGACCATGAACAACTTTGTTTTCACTGGTGCAGACACAAACTAAACTGTCTGCCTTGGTACCTGTTAGTCTTTATTCTGGCTTCTAGGTCATCACCATACATGTCCTTGTCCAGATTTTTACTGGGCCTGTAAATATTCTGGGCCATATCTTTACCACCTCTCCAGGCTTGATCATAAACATTGTAAATTTCATCTTCTCCACCTGCGAAACCACTGTCCATACCCTGTGGAAAAATAGAGGATGTTAAAAATGTACATGTTATTATTTATTAAAAGTTGAATCTGATTACATTCTTGTGAAGAGTAAAAACCCTTGCTCATTTATAGCTCACATTTTCAATAATCTGAACTGCAAATAAAAGTCATTAAAGAACGGTCACAAAGTCCATTAACTTTTGTTCATACCACCTTTGGGTTCTTAGATTAAATATGGTACTCATTAACAGCTGACTGCTTTAGCATAGTGGTCTTTAAAATTGGAGGATACTAGTATGTTAATTTCCCTGAGGATTGGTATTCATATCAACACTTAATATATGCTATTTCTAGACTCTGTACCTTGGATTGGTTGAAGAGCCTTTGGTCATACTGAACTTCATTGGAAGCCCGAGGATTGGGCACACCCAGAGCAATGACTTCACTGATATCTCGATTTTCATTTCTCTGCAGTTTCGACCTGTTTTGAAATACCATGTCACAAACTGAAAATTCTTCACAAACAAGTTGAATTTCCACTTAAATACAACCGATATCAGAAGCAGAGTAAATATGTACATTCACATCTTGTGAATATATATATTCCTTGATAATGCATAATCAGGATGGCAGCTCTTAAAGCATTTCAGATACATGATTATAAGAGAGAGGGTTTTACAGTTAAGCCTTCCTGATAGCAGAAAAGAACTGCTAAGAGACTCTTTTCTTTCCTTGAGATAAAATTGGTATATAACATTATATAAATTTCAGGACTACAACATAATTCGGCATCTGTGTACCCCACACAAAGTGACCACTGAAAGTCTAGTTACTGTCCATCACCATACAACTGACCTTCAGCCATTTCACCAATCCCTCAACCCCCTTCCCCTCTGGTAACCACCAATCTGTTTTCTGTATCTATGAGTTTGTTTTTGTTTGTTTGTTCATTTTGTTCTGTTTTTGTAGACTTCACATGAGTGAAATCACACAGTATTTTCTTCCTCTGACTTGTTTCACTTGGCATAATACCCTCAAGGTTCATCCATGTCATGAATGGCAGGATTTCATTTTTATGCCTGAGTTGTATTCTAGTGTACACCACATGCCCCAGATCATCTTTATCCATTCATCTGTTGATGGGCACTTAGGTTGCTTCCGTATCTTGGCTATTGTAAATAATGCTGCAGTGAACACAGGGGTGCATATACTTTTTTGAATTCGTGTTTTTGTATTCTTCAGAAAAATGCCCAGAAGTGGAATAGCTGGATCATATGGTAGTTCTATTCTTAATTTTTTAAGGAATCTCCATAGTGTTTTCCATACTGGCTGCACCAATTTATATGCCCACAAACATTGCATGAGGGTTCTCTTTTCTCCACATCCTCTCCAATGCTTGCTATTTCTTGTCTTTCTGATAAGAGCCATTCTAACAGGTGTGTGGTTTTAATTTGCATTTCCCTAATAATTAGTGATGTTGATTATCTTTTCATGTGCCTGTTGACCATCTGCATGTCTTCTTTGCAAAAATGTCTATCCAGATCCTCTGCCCATTTAATTGGGTTTGTTTGTTGTTGAGTTGTATGAGTTCTTTATATATTTTGGATATTAACCCCTTGTTGGATATATGATCTGCAAGTATCTTCTCCCATTCAGTAGGTTGCCTTTTTGTTTTGATGATGGTTTCCTTCACCGTGCAGAAGTTTTTAGTTTAATATAGTCCCATTTATTTATTTTTCCTTTTGTTTCCTTTGCCTTTGGAGTCAGATTCACAAAAAACGTTGCTAAGACCAATGTCAAAGCTTATTACTACTTGTGTTTTCTTCTAGGAATTTTATGGTTTAAGGTCTTACATTCAAATCCTTAATTCATTTTGAGTTAATTTTTGTGCATGGTATAAGAGAGTGGTCTAGTTTCATTCTTTTGCCTGTAGCTGTCCAGTTTTTCCAATATCATTTCTTGAAGAGACTGTCCTTTCTCAAAAGAATCATTCTTGATATGGAAGTCTTTAACACAAGCAATCACCTTGTAATGCATGCTGAGATAGGAAACTGCTATGGTCTATATCTGCTATTATAAAGGGTTAGGGGGAGTAGATGCAAATTAGATGGATCACACGAATCCTTTTCAATAAGCTAGAATCGGTTCTTTTACCGAACCACACTTAGTAAGTTTATTCTAGTAGAATTCTGAGGTAAACATGTCAATGACTGGATTACTCAGTAAAATGTTTGACATTCAGATTAACTTAATTCCCCTGCTGTTTCAGTATATATGCAATCTACATTGCGGTGATACCATGGTAACCATCATCATTTATTTTACTAGAGGCTCAGGTCTTAAAATGATTTCTATAGACAATCTAATTTTCATACAATCACAAGTTTAAAGCTTTTCTATGTTATCAATTCTCATAGTCATGTTACTGGTTTTAAGGGCTCAATTTATCCACAGAGCCATTTTGATTTTTGCAGCTTAGGAATTTCAGACTAAGAGTGTCATTAACTGTGCACTTGCATACTTCATTCCTCTCTCCTACACTGTACATTTAAACACAACTCTAAATTCAGATTTTCTGCTTCTCCATGACTTCACTCATTCAGGGAGATGAAATATGCCATTAAACAACAAAGACCACCACCAGCAGGAATCTGTTTAAGATATGACTTGAAAAAATAGATTGTATCAGCTCAGAGGAGGATGAGAGCATGGAAAAACTGCTTATTTGGAAAGAAAATGTTTTACATTTGCATTTAACCCTTACTCGGAATTCCACCTCTGTATTACAGCATGTCTTCAACTTTTCAGCAATTTCAGTCCTTGGCCTTTGGTGAACCACAAACTTCACTAATCCCTACTTTATTCCCAGTCTCCATACATGTATTTCCTTTGTTTTGTACAAGTCTGTACTTACTAAGAGCACTCTGTCAATTTTCCTAAGTAATTTCAAATGACATCTCTGTCTTTCTGAATTTTAAGTGAAACTGCTCATGAAAAGAGGCTGACTTTCACTTCTTACAAAACCTGCTCTGCTTCCCCACTGTACTTGGTACAGTACTCTGCACGTGAAAGGATCTCAATAAAGGTACAGAAGCTTATTTCCTGTCTAGAGGAATAGGCACATGATAAATTTGTCTCACCATTTGAAACAGGAAAAGAACAGACCAGACCAGGCATATCCACGACTTTCTATTCACAAACATGATCTCAATTCCCTTTTCTATATTCCCATCATTCTCAATTCTAGCTGACTCTACAAGGTAATGGAAGAAAAGATAACTTCCATGGATAGTTAGTTCTTCTGCTAAGACAGAGTAAGCAGTTAAGTGCAAAAAAATAAGTGATTTATTAAGTTATCAACCTGAAGAGGAAAGAGAGAGAAGCAAACTGGTCTTAGTGCACTAAACCTCCTCTCGAAAAGGTTCACAGAGGCCACTCTTCATAATTCGTATTTATCTCAAATAGTACCTACCTCTTATCTGGAGCTGCCCTAGAAAGATTCCGGTCATGCTGTCTCTCTTTTCGCCTGTCATGCCGGATTTCATCCCTCTCACGTGCCTCCCCATCCTCTGTGTGGACACAGTTGAAAATTACTTTATCACTATATTACCCATTAATATTTTGAACAAGAGAATATTCTTTAACCTTAGGCTGAAAAATCCAAGAATTTCTTTGTGCTCACATTCAGCCCTTTTAAACTTACCTGCAAGTAATTTAAATCCAATAGTATTGGTTTAATTTTTGAATGTGAATTCCAGAATCATGCATGCAGCTAAAGTGTTTAGGCATAAAGTGTACTGATATCTTTATGAAACACATCAAAGTAGTATGGTGGATTGACAGACGGAGAGAGAGCTGGGTAGGTATGTGATAAAGCAAATTTAGCAATGCTAACTGTTTTTAAATAAATGATAACTGTAGAATCTAGATGGTGGAGATATGGGTGTTCATTGTACAATTCTTTCAACTTTTCTGTTTTAAAATTTTCATAATAAAATGTCAGGAAAAAAGAATTATGCAAAGTTTATCCTTATATTTTCAAAGACTGACTTTGAATAAAGAACTGTTTGCTCATGGTACATTGGGGCTGGCTGCACCTTGATCTGTATCTATTGTGTTTATGTCTATCTTCATTTCTCTGCTCTCTCCAGGCTGAAGGGATATAATGTAGATATAGAAGGAATACAGTGTAGAGCATGAGCTTTGGAGCCAGACTGTCTGGATTCAAATCCTGTTTCTACAACAGACTAGCAAATGTGAAATTGTGCCGATGACTTAACCCCTGTGAGCCTTTGTCTCCTCCTCTGTAAAACAGTGATAATAACAGAACCACTGCATAGGGTTGCTGTAGGGATTATATAAGGTAATATATGTAAAGTGCTCAGAGTGGTGCCTGCCATAATAAATACTCAATAAGCATTAGCTTTTATTAATATTTGGCAAGATATTTTTAATATTTGTAACTAATTTCTCAAGAACCATTCTGTTTTTTTTTTTTTTTTTTTAATCAGTTTAGAGAACTTAGATACAGGGAAGTTTTACTGTGAATTACCTTCAGAGGCTAGGTTACAACAGGTAGCTTTTTATATCTTGCCTCATTAAGACATTTATATATGATTCAAGGAAGTGGATTAATACTTATAACCTTAGTTACTTCCCTATAGTTGAACTCAAGACTCCTATAACCAAGTGCCTGCTTGACCCCTCCATTTTAAACTTAACATGTCCACAACTAAACTCTCTTTTTTTTTTTTTGCGGTACCTGGGCCTCTCACTGTTGTGGCCTCTCCCGCTGCAGAGCACAGGCTCCGGACTCGCGGGCTCAGCGGCCATGGCTCACAGGCCTAGCCGCTCCGCGCCATGTGGAATCTTCCCGGACCGGGGCATGAACCCGTGATCCCTGCATCGGCAGGCGGACTCTCAACCACTGCGCCACCAGGGAAGTCCCACAACTAAACTCTTAATATTTCCCTCGCAGTCTTCTCAATATTAGTAAATGGCAACTCAATCCTTCTCAAATATTTAGATCAAAAGTTCTAGAGTCATCCTTGACTCCCTTTCTGTCATTCCTCTACAAAATCCATAAGCAAATTTTGTCAGCTCTACTTCCAAAATACTTCCAGTAACTGACCATGTTTTCACTACCTCTCATTATTATCTCTCATCTGGATTATTGCAATAGCTTTCCAAATGGTTTCCCTGCTTCTCCAAATGACCATTCCATAGCCTTCTAACATATACAAAATCATGTCACTCTGCTCAAAACTCTTCAAATTGCTTCCCTTGTTACTTGAAGTAAAAGCTATGTTCTTACAACGACTAAAAGGCATACATGACCTGGCCACTTTGCCCTAACTACTCTGACACCTCATCTCCTACTGCTTAGCTTTCTCAGTCTAATCCACCCATTACTGGCCTCCTGCTTTTCCTTGAACACACCAGTTATACTCCCAACTCAGGGCCTTTGCACTTGCTGTTCCTTCTATCTGGGATACTCTTCCCTCAGATATCCACATGCCTCACTTCCTTACTTCCTTCAAGTGTTTGTGCTAATGTTACTATCTCAGAAGTGAGGCCTATTCCAACCACTCTCTCCTTCTGGCACTTTTATACTCCTTCTCTGTTTTATTTTTCTCCATAGCTACTATCACCTTCTAATATACTATATGACTAACTTTTTTTGGTCTGTCTACATTCACTAAAATGCTCACTGCTATACCCCCTACCTGTCTATTAGAAAACTCTGTGTCTAGAAGAGAGTCTTGCACACAGTAGGTGCTCAATATGAACTGAATGAATAATTACACTAGTCTAAGATTTATTAATGAAAGAAAAACCACCCTCATAATTTTCTTGAATTAGAATTAGTCTTCTCACTCTACCTGAATTAATATACCAACGTAGACCACTAGATAAAGCCAGAGAGAAAATACTGGCAGATTTAATGATCAAAGGCCTACAAGATAGAAAAACTCTGGATTAATTTACCATGTGGGGGACATGAATTATTCAGTTGGAGATCAGATTTCTCTGTTTCAAGAAAATTAAAATAAGAGAAAATTAAGCCTATCATGTGAGTAATATGTGATTTTTAAAAGTATACTGCTCAGAACTTTAAAAACTTCTAGTGTTCTTGCATATTAGAGGCCCACATTTAAATACACATTCTTTGTTTTCTATTGCTTCAGCTTAATAAGGCAGAAATTACTGTTTCACTTCTAAATTATTTCTGAAATATCTATATTTTCTTTATATGTATGTACTGCTTCTGTATGCAATAAAAAACAATAGAGATTTTCTAAAATGAGATAGATATTATTAACAATGCAAATTCAGTTTAGTAATGAGTATGTCATACCTTTTTCCACATGGGTTTTGATCCCAGCTCTTCTCTCCCTGGCTTTCTGGGCCATTTCTCTAAGTTTCTCTTCATGTTTCTCCTTTTCTTTTTGAGCCATCTTTCTCTCTACTTGAGCACGCATTTCCACAGCTTCACGAGCCTGTTAGTAAAGTCAGACATTAATAAATAAGACACTATCGGGGATAAAGAATTTCAGCTGTAATGTAACTCCCTGACTAAACTCTGGCTTGAAAGAACAGTTATAAAGAATTCAAATTTGTTATTGCTGATTAAAACAAAGATTCTTGTCTACAGAAAGATAACTTGCCTAGATGACATTACAAATTTAGCTTTTTCACTCAGAGAAATGTTTTAGTGGTTGAAACTATAGTGACCCCAATCAATCTTGTAAGTCAGTGTTTCACTAATGTTTTCTCAGAAACAATCTAAAAAATAAAATTAAAGAAGATTCCAGTAAAGCAATTTTCAATACCAATACAGGAACTGGTTATATTCTCAAAATCAATCAGACTAACTCAAGATAAAGCCTTAGAGGGCAGAGAGCAGAAGCAAGAAGAATTACAATCCGGCAGCCTGTGGAACAAAAACCACATTCACAGAAAGATAGACAAGATGAAAACGCAGGGGGCTATGTACCAGATGAGGAACAAGATAAAACCCCAGAAAAACAACTACATGAAGTGGAGATAGGCAACCTTCCACAAAAAGAATTCAGAATAATGACAGTGAAGATGATCCAGGACCTTGGGAAAAAAATGGAGGCAAAGATCAAGAAGATGCAAGAAACGTTTAACAAAGACCTACAAGAATTAAAAAACAAACAGAGATGAACAATACAATAACCAAAATGAAAACTACACTAGAAGGAATCAATAGCAGAATAACAGGAAAAAGAACGGATAACTGACCTGGAAGACAGAATGGTGGAATTCACTGCTGCGGAACAGCATAAAGAAAAAAGAATGAAAAGAAATGAAGACAGCCTAAGAGACCTCTGGGACAACGTTAAATGCAACAACATTTGCATTATAGGGGTCCCAGAAGGAGAAGAGAGAGAGAAAGGACCCAAGAAAATATCTGAAGAGATTAGAGTCAAAAACTTCCCTAACATGGGAAAGGAAATAGCCACCCAAGTCCAGGAAATGCAAAGAGTCCCATACAGGATAAACACAAGGAGAAACATGCCGAGACACATAATAATCAAATTGGCAAAAATTAAAGACAAAGAAAAATTATTGAAAGCAGCAAGGAAAAAACAACAAATAACATACAAGGGAACTCCCATAAGGTTAACAGCTGATTTCTCAGCAGAAACTCTACAAGCCAGAAGGGAGGGGCATGATCATACTTAAAGTGAAGAAAGGGAAGAACCTACAACCAAGATTACTCTACCCAGTAAGGATCTCATTCAGATTCGATGGAGAAATCAAAAGCTTTACAGACAAGCAAAAGCTAAGAGAATTAAGCACCACCAAACTAGCTCTACAACAAATGCTAAAGGAACTTCTCTAAGTGGGAAACATAAGAGAAGAAAAGGACCTACAAAAATAAACCCAAAACAATTAAGAAAATGGTCATAGGAACATACATATCGATAATTACCTTAAACATGAATGGATTAAATGCTCCAACCAAAAGACACAGGCTTGCTGAATGGATACAAAAACAAGACCCATCTATATGCTGTCTACAAGAGACCCACTTCAGACCTAGGGACACATACAGACTGAAAGTGAGGGGATGGAAAAAGATATTCCATGCAAATGGAAATCAAAAGAAAGCTGGAGTAGCAATACTCATATCAGATAAAATAGACTTGAAAATAAAGAATGTTACAAGAGACAAGGAAGGACACTACGTAATGATCAAGGGATCAATTCAAGAAGAAGATATAACAATTATGAATATATATGCACCCAACATAGGAGCACCTCAATACATAAGGCAACTGCTAACAGCTATAAAAGAGGAAACCGACAGTAACACAAAAATAGTGGGGAACATTAACACCTCACTTACACCAATGGACAGATCATCCAAACAGAAAACTAATAAGGAAACACAAGCTTTAAATGACACAATAGACCAGATACATTTAATTGACATTTATAAGACATTGCATCCAAAAGCAGCAGATTGCACTTTCTTCTCAAGTGTACACGGAACATTCTCCAGGATAGACCACATCCTGGGTCACAAATAAAGCCTCAGTAAATTTAAGAAAACTGAAATCATATCAAGCATCTTTTCTGACCACAACGCTGTGAGATTAGAAATGAATTACAGGGAAAAAAATGTAAAAAACACAAACACATGGAGGCTAAACAATACATTACTAAATAACCAAGAGATCACTGAAGGAAGCAGAGGAAATTAAAAATACCTAGAGACAAATGACAGTGAAAACACAATGATCCAAAACCTATGGGATGCAGCAAAAGCAGTTCTAAGAGGGAAATTTATAGCTGTACAAGCCTACCTCAGGAAACAAGAAAAATCTTAAATAAACGATCTAACCTTACACCTAAAGGAACTAGAGAAAGAAGAACAAACAAAACCCAGAGTTAGCAGAAGGAAAGAAATCATAAAGATCAGAGCAGAAATAAATGAAATAGAAACAAAGAAAACAATAGCAAAGATCAATAAAACGAAAAGCTGGTTCTTTGAGAAGATAAAATTGATAAGCCATTAGGCAGACTCATCAAGAAAAAGAGGGAGAGGACTCAAATCAATAAAATTAAAAATGAAAAAGGAGAAGTTACAACAGACACCGCAGAAATACAAAGCATCCTAAGAGACTACTACAAGCAAATCTATGACAATAAAATGGACAACCTGGAAGAAATGACAAATTCTTAGAAAGGTATAAGCTTCCAAGACGGAACCAGGAAGAAACAGAAAATATGAACAGACCAATCACAAGTAATGAAATTGAAACTGTGATTAGACATCTTCCAACAAAGTCCAGGACCAGATGGCTTCACAGGTGAATTCTATCAAACATTTAGAGAAGAGCTAACACCCATCCTTCTCAAACTCTTCCAAAAAACTGCAGAGGAAGGAACATTCCCAAACTCATTCTATGAGGCCACCATCACCCTGATACCAAAACCAGAAAAAGATACTACAAAAAAAGAAAATTACAGACCAATATCACTGATGAATATAGATGCAAAACTCCTCAACAAAATACTAGCAAACAGAATCCAACGACACATTAAAAGGATCATACACCATGATCAAGTGGGATTTATCCCAGATATGCAAGGATTCTTCAACATACACAAATCAATCAATGTGATACACTATATTAACAAATTGAAGAATAAAAATCTTTCGATCATCTCAATAGATGCAGAAAAAGCTTTTGACAAAATTCAGCACCCATTTATGAAAAAAACTCTCCAGAAAGTGGGCATAGAGGGAACCTACGTCAACATAATAAAGGCCACATAGACAAACCCACAGCAAACATCATTCTCAATGGTGAAAAACTAAAAGCATTTCCTCTAAGATCAGGAACAAGACAAGGATGTCCACTCTCACCACTATTATTCAACATGGTCTTGGAAGTCCTAGCCACGGCAATCAGAGAAGAAAAAGAAATAAAAGGAATACAAATTGGAAAAGAAGAGTAAAACTGTCACTGTTTGCAGATGACATGATACTATACATAGAGAATCTTAAAGATGCTACCAGAAAACTACTGGAGCTAATCAATGAATTTGGTAAAGTTGCAGGATACAAAATTAATGCACAGAAATCTCTTGCATTCCTATACACTAATGATGAAAAATCTGAAAGAGAAATTAAGGAAACACTCCCATTTACCACTGCAACTAAAAGAATAAAATACCTAGGAATAAACCTACCTAGGGAGACAAAAGACCTGCATGTAGAAAACTATAAGACACTGATGAAAGAAATTAAAGATGATACAAATAGATGGAGAGATATACCATGTTCTTGGATTGGAAGAATCAATATTGTGAAAATGACTGTACTACCCAAAGCAATCAACAGATTGAATGGAATCCCTATCAAATTACCAATGGCATTTTTTTACGGAACTAGAACAAAAAATCGTAAAATTTGTATGGAGACAAAAAAGACCCCGAATACCCAAAGCAGTCTTGAGGGAAAAAAACGGAGCTGGAGGAATCAGACTCCCTGACTTCAGACTATACTACGAAGCTACAGTAATCGAGACGATATGGTACTGGCACAAAAACAGAAACATAGATCAATGGTACAAGATAGAAAGCCCAGAGATAAACCCACGCACCTATGGTCAACTAATCTATGACAAAGGAGGCAAGGATATACAATGGAGAAAAGACAGTGTCTTCAATAAGTGGTGCTGGGAAAACTGGACAGCTACATGTAAAAGAATGAAATTAGAACACTTCCTAACGCCATACACAAAAATAAACTCAAAATGGATTAGAGACCTAAATGTAAGACCGGACACTATAAAATTCTTAGAGGAGGGCTTCCCTGGTGGCGCAGTGGTTGAGAGTCCGCCTGCCAATGCAGGGAACACGGGTTTGTGCCCTGGTCCGGGAGGATCCCACATGCCACAGAGCGGCTGGGCCCGTGAGCCATGGCCGCTGAGCCTGCACGTCCAGAGCCTGTGCTCCACAATGGGAGAGGCCACAACAGTGAGAGGCCCGCGTACCGCAGGAAAAAAAAAAACTCTTAGAGGAAAACATAGGAAGAACACTCTTTGACATAAATCACAGTAAGATCTTTTTTGATCCACCTCCTAGAGTTATGGAAATAAAAACAAAAATAAACAAATGGGACCTAATGAAACTTCAGAGCTTTTGCACAGCAAAGGAAACCATAAACAAGATGAAAAGACAACCCTCAGAATGGGAGAAAATATTTGCAAACGAATCAACGGACAAAGGATTAATCTCCAAAATATATAAACAGCTCATGCAGCTCAATATTAAAAAAACAAACAACCCAGTCCAAAAATGGGCAGAAGACCTAAATAGATATTTCTCCAAAGAAGACATACAGATGGCCAAGAAGCACATGAAAAGCTACTCAACATCACTAACTATTAGAGAAATGCAAGTCAAAACTACAATGAGGTATCACCTCACAGCAGTTAGAATGGGCATCATCAGAAAATCTACAAACAACAAATGTTGGAGAGGGTGTGGAGAAAAGGGAACCCTCTTGCACTGTTGGTGGGAATGTAAATTGATACAGCCACTATGGAGAACAGTATGGATGTTCATTAAAAAACTAAAAATAGAACTACCACGTGATCCAGCAATCCCACTACTGGGCATATACCCAGAGAAAACCATAATTCAAAAATACACATGCACCTCAATGTTCACTGCAGCACTGTTTACAATAGCCAGGTCACGGAAGCAACCTAAATGCCCATCGACAGATGAACAGATAAAGAAGATGTGGTAAATATATACAACGAAATATTACTCAGCCATAAAAAGGAATGAAATTGGGTCATTTGTAGAGACGTGGATGGATCTAGAGACTGTCATACAGAGTGAAGTAAGTCAGAAAGAGAAAAAGAAATATTGTATATTAACGCATATATGTGGAACCTAGAAAAATGGTACAGATGATCCGGTTTGCAGGGCAGAAGTTGACACACATGCAGAGAAGAAATGTATGGACACCAAGGGGGGAAAGTGGCAGGGGGGCGGTGTGTGAATTGGGAGATTGCGATTGACATGTATACACTGATGTGGATAAAATGGATGACTAATAAGAACCTGCTGTATAAAAAGATAAATAAAATAAAATTCAAAAAAAAAAGAGATAAAGCCTTAATGTAGATGTGGAAGAGATAATTTCCATAAGGGTGCTCACTGTGATACAGAAGGTGTACTCTTCTATGTTCTATACACACACCATGATGTATGTAAAGTTCAAAGACACATATTAATACCATGATATTAATAGACAGCCAATATTATGAATGTCATTTTCTATAGCATTCAACACATCAGAATGTTTATTTGCCCTTCCCTATACCTTTTGCGAGACATTTAAAAGAGAGAAAAATGATGAAACCTAAAAAGAGCAGCTGGCAATCTTCCCAAAATGAGATCAGCCTAGTGAACCATTATTCTGGAATGTTGTGAGGAAGCCGAATCACCAGTGGTGAGGAAGGTGTACAAGTCTATGAATGCTGAGACCAGGTACAGAGCTGCAACCAGCACCTGTCATCTCTGGAACACATCCACAGGTGACAGCCTCTTCAGGTACTCAGCAATGTAGCTAAAATAACAGTATCTTAGGTAACTGAGAACGTATTTACAAATTATCAAGAGCATTAAACAACTTAATTATAACAGACCAACCTTCCGATCAGCAATGTAGAGGGCTTCGGCCAGTTTTGCAAAATTTTCATTGATGTGAACTGTCTGCAGTCCTCTTCCATCAGCTGCCAGACGTTTATCTAATGGAATTGTATAACCCTAGCGTGAAGGCAGATAGAAAACACTGGTCACAAAGGAGCTACTGCAGAGTCTTTAAAACTAGATTTATATATGTCCGTTTTGACAACCATTTAAAGTTTTTTCCTTACATCTTTCTTCACAATTAAGCAACAACAGCAGCAGCTACCAATGAGTGCTTTGTGTGGAGGATTGTTTAAGCACTTTATATCCAGGGCCTCATTTAACCTTCACAACAATTCTGTAAGACTGGTAACATTATTATTTCCATTTCACAAATAAGGATACTGAGGTAACGTCCCCAAGGTCATACAGTTAATAAACAGACAAACTAGGATTTAAACTTGGGCAGTATGATTTCAGAGTGCAAGCTCTGGGAAAAGATTCTCCTGTTAAGATTGTGGGTTATAATAAAAGGAAATCACTATCAAATAGTTAATAGTTGTTCATCGAGTAAATGTAACAGCCATACAAAGGTAGAACAAATCACTAAAATCACAGTGTCTATGGGTAGCTTAATCTGCTGTACTGTTCTCATGACTTGTCAGATTCTCGGAACCCTGCAAGTTTTAGTAAATGGAAAAAAGATAAAATTTGTTAGACAACTAAGATTCTGTGTTTTGAAATTTTGCATCCTATTTCAACAACTCAAGGAATACGTTTGAACATTCATGTAACTTTCAGGCTTAGCTTTCTGACTAGACTCCAAAATACTGACCTCTAGTCCATGGTCTTTATTCCTAATATAAGGAAGTGTTACAGAGTCAGCTCAAGATACCTCATAGTTACATACATATTAATCAATCCAAACCAGACCACCCAACAATCTTTTTGTTTCAGGATGAGTATATAACTTCTTCTTTTTTTTTTTGGACACGCTGCACAGCTTGTGGGATCTTACGTCCCAGACCAGGGATTGAACCCGGGCCCTTGGCAGTGAAAGCGTGGAGTCTTATCCACTGGACCACCAGGGAATTCCCTAACTTCCTTTAAGGAACAATTTATATTTAAACCACGGGTTAAAGTGGCCTTCCTCACTCATCAACATCAGAATCATGAAATATTAGTTGAGAGAAAAGAGGAAACAGTGATTAGGAAATTTATTCTGCATTATTTTACAGATTCTTCATGACTCCTGGTAGCTTTGGTGATTAGTACATATAGTTTATACTTGCATTGTTATAAACAGAAACAAGTAATTTAAAAATTAAAGCACTGAATATATCCAAACATTTACTCTGTCTTGTCATATGATTATTTAAATTGGTTTAAATCCTTTCAGGAAGAATTTTAGATATAAATTTGAGTTTTCTAAAGAATACCATCTTTCATTGATATGTTACTTTATTCTACACTTTCCTTCTCTATATGCTTCCGGTAACTACAATTTACTAGGAGAGTCCACATGGTATTCATGTGCCTGGCATACTAACATTTCTATTACATTAAAATAAAAAGAGAAAAGTCACATAAGTTGAGTGTTCCTTCTTGAAAATCTTCAGCTAAATGAGATGCTGAGGTTTCAACTAAAGGTACCCTGGCTGAAGGTCCTTCTTGGGTGTTTTCCAGGAGGTTCTAAAACTGAGACAAGTTAATTACCTTTGCATTTTTCCAGTTTGAAATACAGGGAGGAATCTTCCACTCTTGTTGTTCCTTCACAGTCATCTGAATTGAGAAAAGAGAGGAAGAAGAGACATTTTTAGATTTATAGTCTAGCTAAAAACCTATGTGCAATCTTTCTCTTCAAAGACAGCTCAGTATACACTACATATGGATGGATTTAGTCAAAGGTCCTAATTCCATTTGTTTGGTGGCACTATATACTATGTTCCCATATCATGGGTTCTAGTAATAACTTTAATATAAAAAATGGAAAATAATCTATAAATTATTTTTGACAGTTATAAATGCTGGTATTTTTACATATTTAAACTGATGTGACTTCTTTCAGATGAGAACTTGTTCTTTTAGTTGGGTAATAAAATATATCTAAAAAAAGCCACTTGGACTATCAAGCACAGACCTAATGATCCCAGGTACTTACTTCCTATAACTATGATAACATTCTTCTTGTCAAATACCAGACCCTTTTCATTCCATTAAATGCAGGGGTTAGGTTAATAATAATAAAACTAATAGCTAACATTTTACATACATTCTCATAGGCACTCTGGAACTGCATGTTATAGTCTTGAGTGGGTCCCTATTTGATCTTGGAAAACAAATTAAAGAAACAATAAGTGTGGTGAAATGTAACTACATAGGCATCTAGACTTTATTCGATGTGAGGTTATTTATAAAATTAGTAACTGTGAGTACAAAAAGAAATTTTAAACTAGAGCAAAGATTACCTTTCGGCTAGGAGAATGCATGACAGGTGCAGGAGGAGAAGGTGGTCCCCGGGGAATTTTCTTATTAATCCTGAAGGATAAACCAAAGCACAACCACAGAGTGATACAGATTTTTCCTTTTTAGTTAATATGTCGTCTCCCCTCCTCATTTTTTATTATGTAAAGCATCAAACAGATACAAAAACAGAGAGTGTATAAGTAACGTCCACCTATTATATAGCAACGCGTTGAGAAGCTAGAGCTGGTGTATTCAATTAAGAATGTGCAGATTATGACCTGCTGAATGAGGGGCACAAGACACCCACCCAGGGTCCGCAGATAGCTCTCTCAGCATCCAAGCTCCCACTTTGGGGAAGTGAAACCCATTGGGTTGTTTCAATTAAAGGTGCAGTTTTAATACACCCACCTGAAGAAGTAGAGTCACAAGGTTTATTATTACTTTCAGATCCCAGAAGTGAGGAGTGAGGAGCGGGGAAAGAACTGGAGGAAGGATAATCTTCTGTCCTAGGCCACAAGGGAGCAGGAGATAGAGAGCAGCGTAGCAATACCTATTACTTATAAGGTAGTTGGGACAGAGAATACTAACTCTTCCTGGAGCTTAACTCTAAGTGGTTATAGTCACCCTTTGGTATCTGAGGAGGATTGGTTCCTGGACGCCTGAGGATACCAAAAGCCATGAATGCTCAAGTCCTTTATTAAAGTGGCGTAGTATCTGCATATAACCTATACACATCCTCCCATATACTTTAAATCATTTCTAGATTACGTATAATAACTAATACAATGTAAATGTTATATAAATAGTTCCGGTAGGTGTGGCAAATTAAGTTTTGCTTTTGAGAACTTTCTGGATTTTTTTCTGAATTTTTTAAAAAAACTATTCTTTTGGCCATGCCACACGGCATGTGGGATCTTAGCTCCCCGATCAGGGACTGAACCCGTGCCCCCTGCAGTGGAAGCACAGAATACTAACCACTTGACCACCAGGGAAAACCCTCCCGAATATTTTTCATCTGTGGTTGGTTGGAACCACGGGTGCAGAACCTACAGATACAAAGGGCCAACTATATTTTAAAAGGTTCCCTGGGAAAGGCAAAGTGGGAACTTATGACCGGCATCCTAAACACAAGTTCTAATCTAAATGTCCAGTCTCTAGGTGTGAGCAGGGTTATCATACTGTAAAATGCCTAGGCAGCAACTCAGGAAAAAAAAAGTTGTTTTCCTCAAAAGTTGTTTTTCTCATCACAACCACTCAGCTTCAACAATTATTAAAACACAGCCAACTCTGTCATCATCATTACCCACTTCACCTCCACACTATTAACATCATTTCATCGAGCAATATATTTTTGCCTTCTTAAGAAACAGCTTTATTGAGGTACAACTGATGTACAATTAACTATACATGAAGTGTACAGTCTGATTAACTTCTGACACAAGTAAATACCTGTGAAACCATCATCACAATCAAAATAGTGAAGATACCCATCACCTCCAAAAGTTTCCGCATGCCCCTTTGCCTACCCCTGTTTTTCCTCTCATCGCCTATCCATACTCCCTCCTTCCCAGCAGGCAACCACTGATCTACTTCCTGTCATTGTAGACTAGTTTGCATTTTCTAGAGTTTTATATGAAAAGAATCATACAGTATGTACTTGTTTGTGTCTCACTTCTTTTACTCAGCATAATTATTTTGAGATTCACCCATTTCACTTTACTGCACGTATTAAAGTTTATTCCTTTTTATTGCTCAACAGTATTCCACATATAAATGTCTCACAGTCTGTTTATCCATTTACATGTTGATATACATTTTCCTCCTTTGATATCTCTTTTTAAGAATAGTGGTTCCTTCTCATGAAACCACCTACTTACTTGAACCTTGGAGGTTCCATCGGATCTTTCTGCATTTCCACCATTCGAATAACTCTCTGTTTAGCTCCAGAGTTGAAAGCCACTCCTTGTTGAGATGGTGTGTATCTAAAGAATGTAGATGAAACTAAAGGTATAACCAGTTCAAGTTTTCAATAGGCATTTTTCTTCTATTACAATCCTAAACTGGACTACATTGTCAATTTCTCTCACAAAGTATTAATCGAAAATTGCAACAATATTTAGGCAGAGCAGATAGCAACGGAAATAAGAGAACTAACAGCAATTCTGAATTATAAGCACAATGTAAACTACAGCTGTATTAATTTGCAAATAATCCATCACCGTCCATTTTGAACCATGGAAGCCACAGTGTTCAATTTCACAGATAAGAGGTCTAGAAAATAGCATCTATTTTGTAAGTCTGCACCTATTTGAGGAAAAAATGCCTCATAATATCCTCAGCAAGCAACTTATGGTTGGTAGTTTTTGACTAAGCACAGGCTGTAAAATGGAAAGAATAATGGCGGCAGTCCTACCAGCTCTAAATTTTCCATCAATATCTATATATGAATCATCTTTCCACATAAAGATTTAGTTGAGTGAAATCCCTCAAAATTTGGAAGTATTATAAGGATGCCTATTCTTATATAAATGATATTAATATATTATTCATATTTATAGTATACTATTATATTAAATAATTATAATAGTATTATACTATATAGTATTTCCAATATACTAATGTTATATATTATATAAAAATGGAAAACTATAATCATTGTGGTTTGCATCATATACTCTATGTAATTGTTAATTTCTAAAAACAAAAAATATGTTTTTAAAATAGCATAATAGCTAATATCTTAAAAGTGGATAGCTTAAAAAATTCTGCTTTCAACTGAATGCACAAAGAGTCAATAGGCTTCAAGTCATTATTCAAAAAACTGCATTTACAATTGTGACTAAAGATGGTGGAAGAATACCAGGACCCCCAACTCCAATCATCACTTCCAACATGAAACTAAAACCTCCAGGCATGATTCATACCGGATATACTGAGCAGGAGCCAGTTTATCAGCTGCTCGGACTGGCATGGCTGCAGCAACCTTCTGCGATACGGATTTTTCTAAGGCTACCCTTGTCTTTTCTGTTATCTGAAATAAGAAACAACACATTGAGTGGTTTGAAAGTTAATAAAGATGTAAAAAGTCTTCTAAAATAATTATATATATCAATTCCCAGATACCTCTTTAATGGCTTCTTCATCAGGTCTTTGCAGGTCTGGGTCATCTGCATTCATGACTTCTTTGGGAACCAGGTCAGTGTACTTGCTATAAATGACCTAAAATGTTCAAACACAAGCAGGCTTAAGAAAAGCAAAGAATGAAGAGAAGCAACCTCATTAAGTCATTTCAGAAGTCAAAATGTCCTCTCAGCACACTTATAAATTTAGGACACAGATTTTGTCTTTTAGATTTTAAAACCAAGGAAGTTTAAAATATATATACACAAATTGCTGCCCTGGCTATAAAAGTTAATAATTTTCCTCTGACCTCATGCATTTAAATTATTTGAGATCTTCTAATCAAGTCAGTGTCCAAATAAATTGTGCCAACAATATCTTATGCATCAGTGATCCCTATTTTTGAGGCTCACTAGAACTTGAAATTAATGATGATATAAACTGCCTATAGCACCATTATCTTGGATTACAAGCTCACTGGAATTTAAGTCAGGTTACTGAATAATTTCCAAATTCAGGAGGCCAAAAAAATTTCATTGACCTCACCCTACTTATAATGTTTGTCTTTTATGGCATCAACTCTATTCACAGACTAAGAAAATGAACATATGCCATGGTCAAAAAAATCCAGAACACTTTCTTCCATGAAAAAAAAATTCTATAGACATACCTTATTTTACACTCATTATCCAAGTTTAGGACTGTTATCTGATTGGGAGGCCTCTGCTGAATAGAATATTACTGACTTTCATGTCCATCTACCCTTTCGAATACTTCCATAATAACTTACATGGCAGATTTTATAGAAAAACAGTAGTACTGGAAATTTAACAAATAAGCAGCATTCTAGATTTTGCTGCTTGAGTTAGGAATTCTTTGACACATACAGATAAAGGACAACTTATAAATATGAAAGAAAACCAAATTCCTGGGCACTTGAGATCTTCAGAAATTTTCTGCATAAGAAAATGTTTACTACTATAAGTCAAAGTCTTATATCAATAATTGCATTCTACCATGACATTCCTTAAAATAGCTTAAAGGAAATGCATGCTATTGCTAATTTCTCACTCCAAACAACAGAGCAAAAAAACTTAATGGCCTATACGACCTGACCTGGCTTTGCCTACAGCTTCAATCTTTCCCTGTACCTCTCGCTCCCTCATTCATTATGCTTCAGTCACATGGACTCTTCTGTTTTTCTAACACAACCTGCTTTTCCCCAATTCTGGGCCTTTACAGAGTATTGCTCCCGGTTCTTCAATTGGGTTCTCAACCTGAGTCTTGGTTCAAAGGTCAGGTATGCAAGGGTGAGGCCTGCTATGACTACCCTCACTAAAGGAGCAACCCCTCCCTACCCAATCATTCAGTGTCACAGAACTCTTGTTTACTCTCTTCAAAGCACTGCTTACAGTATGAAATTATTATCTATTTTAAATCTTTACCTGTCTTCCCCATTAAAGTAATAACAATTATAATAGGTAACATTTATTAAGCACTTATTTTGTGCCACTGTTCTTTTGCTTTATATATATAAACTAACCTAACTTTCGCATCAACCCTATGAGGTGTGCACAATGATTATACCTATATTATTGATGAGGAATCTCTTATTCATTAAAGTATCTCCAGTGCTTATAACAATGCCTGGTCCACAGGAGGCATTCAGTCAATAGTTTTTGTACAAATGATTGAATGTATGACTTTCAGAGATGCTCTATTCTACGCTAAAGGTACATATATTTTGGGCCTGCAGAATGTTCTATATAAGCTGTTGATTTCCTGGAAAAACTGTAACATGACTATAGACTGAAATCTCTAGCTTGTTTTTCTCAGGAATAAGAAAAGGGATCAGGTAAGAAATGTAGATAATTTACCACAAAACATGTCTATTGACATGGAAGCTACTAGTGTCACCATCCTCTCAGAGTGTTCATTTTGGAAGGGACCCTAAAGCTCACTCCAGTGAGAAAAGCAAGGCTCAGTGCGTTAAGATCACACAGCTCGTAGCTGACCTCAAAAGTCTTACTTCTTGGGCTTCCCTGGTGGCGCAGTGGTTTAGAATCCGCCTGCCAATGCAGGGGACACAGGTTCGTGCTCTGGTCAGGGAAGATCCCACATGCCGCAGGGCAACTAAGCCCGTGCGCCACAACTACTGAGTCTGCGCTCTAGAGCATGCGAGCCACAACTACTGAGCCCGCGTGCTGCAACTACTGAAGCCCGCGTGCCTAGAGCCCGTGCTCCGCATCAAGAGGAGCCACTGCAGTGAGAAGCCCACGTACTGCAATGAAGAGCAGCCCTGGCTCGCCGCAACTAGAGAAAGCCTGCATGCAGCAACAAAGACCCAACGCAGCCAACAAAAAAAAAAAAGAAAAAAGAAAAAAAGTCTTTCTTCTTTTCAGTATGGAAAAAATCTATATCATAAGAATTAAAAGTTATATAACAGTCTCTAGAAAATAATACCAAGACTGTGAAGAGTTAATTACTTTTACACAGTAATTGCTACAGGAAGGGATTCTACTCCCTGGTAGTCGTATATGCTCAACATAAAGTCTCAATACTAATTTAGCATACAAGAGCCATTTGCTGCTTCTTATTTGGGTATTCCAAAGTTAATAACCCTTTAAATGAGCATCAATAAGATTCTAGCATTTCACAAAGCTGATGAAGGACATCTGGAGAGCAAGATTCCTCCAAGGTATTAACTATAAAACCCCAAATTTTTATTGCCTGAGAACCAAATGTGCTGAAGAAACTCAGTATATCTCAGGGGGCAAAGGGACTGGGGAGGATTATCCGAAAAATTACAATATACTTTCCAAGGTATCAGGAGCACAAATGAGTTTTGTGAACAAGATAAAGTAATAACTCTTCTATGAAACAGAAGTTTTTTATTTCTGAAAACTGGCAAAGGATTGGATTGAGTAAAAGGATAAGCTTGTCAGCATAGCTACCATTTCAGAGGTAGAAAGAAAACACTGTCTTTATAGACATAGTTTGTGAAATCCTATGAACAAGGTAATAACATACAATTTATCTTGGGGTTAAGGTTGTTTGGAGTTTTTTGGGGGGGGCACTAAGGGGTTGAAGGCATTCTTTTAGGCAATATCATGTATGTAACATTTCCTATTTAACGATTTCAGAAGGAAAAATGTAAACACCAGGCTTTTTATTTCAAGATTTATGACTGAAGTCACAACTGGAAAAAAAAAAAAAAAAAGGATTTAGTTCTATTGAGATTTACTTAAAATTTTTTTTCTCCTTCCCAATTTTGTATTACTATTAAGTCTTGTACACAGTATTTACTTTACATTTAGAGAGATCAATCGCCTTAGACTTGCCCTAGAATATTATCCCTTGGAACCTTGCCTTGTTCACCTCTTATACGTACAGCTAGCATTTTCCATTCTTGCTCTTTCACTATTAATATTTCAGTGAGAAGTTCCTGGTTTCTGAAGAATGCCAGATCCCTCTGATACAAATCAGAAACTACTGCAGTATAGCGCAAATTCAATAATCCAAAAAGCGATTTTCATCCTATGTCAAGGACCCTGCATATCAGCATTCTGAATGACAATGAATTTTTTAAAAATCTCATTTTGTGCATTTAGTAGCCAATTCCTACTTCTAAAACAGGAAAACCAGTGGTTTTAACACAGGGCAATGCTAACGCCTCCAACTCCCCTCCCAGGGCCTATGAAAATACGTGAGCTGTTTCTGTTTAAGACAATGGTGGGGGTGCAGGAGGGGGCACTACTGGCATTTAATAGGTAGTGCCAGTTATGTTAAACATAATACAATGCTCAAGACAGTCCCAAGCAATCAAGAGTGTCCCTCTCCTCCAAATGCCAATGCATAGTTAATGTTGAATCATTACATGCAGTCTAGAACTTCATGCATTAATACATCCACTTTTAAAAATAACATATTAATTAAATTTGTATAAAGAATTCAAATGTATATTCCACGGTATAAAGTCCAGCAAAGAAATACATCCATCATAAACAATGTTAGAATACTCCAGGTAGTCACTCTCTTCAGTATCTTTCTTCTCAACTCATTGAGTGCCCTATTCTTTTTTTTTTAATCTTCATTGTGGTTATTTATTATGATTTTTTTTAAGCAGTCTTACGAGCAGTTTTCAGAGCAGTTTTCGGTTCACAGCAAAACTAACAGGATGTAGAGAGATTTCCTATATACCCCACACACGTACAGCCTCCCCATTACAGTCAGGGCTAGTATGAACCTGACAGTGGTACCCCTATAAACTACTAGTCTAGGGATCATTTCCAGTGGCTGATTTCTACACAAACATGTAAGGCTTTTACTGTGTAACGAACAATACTTTGGAGACCTTATTTGGCCAGAATACTGAAATCTAAAATTAAAACAGTTCAGTTTTAACATTTCTACTCTACTTTCAATACAAAAGAATCACCAATATACATGTAAAATGGGTTAAAACTGTATTTCATTCAAACTTACACATCCTGTCAATGTCAAATTATTGTCCTAAAATGCTGCTTTTTCCTAATAAATGAGAGGAGAGGTAGCACATACCAATAAAGCATAGTTATTATTCCAGAGAAGGAGAGGTGCACCAAAACAAAGGTGAATGAAGACCTTCATGGCCCAGGGTAAATTTCCAGTATATGCCCTGCATGTATAGGGACCTATTTTTCCTATTGCAGGAGTGGACCATGCTTCCTTAGTGGCTTCAGGAAAAGTGGCTTTCTGTTATTCAATAAATATTGCTATAATACCTCCAACAAACACTTCTGAATGCCTGTGTGTCAAGCTGTCAGGCACTAAGTTAGGTGCCAAAGAGGAAAATGAAAAGATATCATCTCTGTACTCAAGGAGCTTTTAGTCAAATGACATAGAACATTATTAGTGAATGTATAACTACAACAAAAGGATAATTGCAACAAAATGGATAGTTACAACTGCTACTTTATAGTAAACACAGGGAATAGGGAGGAAGGACACCCAATCTAGCTAGGGAGGATCAGGGACAGTATCCTGGAATAGTGAAGAGCGAGTTGCGACTTGAAAGCAATAGAATTTAGCCAGAAAAAAAGAATAGGGAGACGGCTTTCCCCAGCATCGGAGGGCACCCAGGGGAAGCTCCCAAGGTAAGAAAGAATGTGCCATAATAGGGGAGCTGCAAGAAGTTCCTCATAGCAGACATTCATAGGGAATGCCTGAAAGTTTCTTCTTCTTTAACAACTACCTGTTATGGTGATTATTTTGTATTGAAAATAAATAGAATGGCTAAAACTGGACTCTTTATTTTTGGATTTCAGTACTCTGGTCATGAAAGTTGATGCTAGGCTAGAAAGGTAAGCGAGGGGTCAAGTGTGCCATAAGATGCTTGGCTGGTTCTTATCCTGAAGGCTATGGAAAGATTTTAAGTGTGCATGCTTGTATGTGTTTATGTGGGGGAGAGAGGGAGAGAAACAGAAAAACGTGAATGACTGTTTCTTCAGGCAGGCAAGACAAATGCCAAGGAGATGGGTTCAGACTCTGCTGCAGTAAATTAAGCAAGAAAAAATAAGGGTCTGAACTAAGTAGCAGAGAAGGGACAATACTAGAGAAATGTTAAGGAAATAAGATAAATCATGGTGACTAACAACAGATGGAGGGTCTGAGGGAAACACAAAAGAATGGAATGATTGTTAAGCAAAGGCTTTTTAGAGAACATACTGGCATTATGTGTCACATTTGAAATGGGAATATCCTTTGACCCAATGCATAGACTACTAAGAATTTATTTTACACAAATACTCATGTGCAAAAAGATGCTTATATATGGATCTTGAATACAGCACTGTGTGCAAAACTAAAAAATTGGAAACCACTAATGCTTAGAATAGCTATATAGTTTTCTTAATGAAAATCTTCAAAACATCTTAAGTAAAAAAAAAAAAAAAGTCTATGGGAGTTATGAGAATTAAAATCTCATTCATGTAAAAAAAGGATGTGTGGGCTTCCCTGGTGGCGCAGTGGTTGAGAGTCCGCCTGCCGATGCAGGGGACGTGGGTTCGTGCCCCGGTCTGGGAAGATCCCACATGCCGCAGAGCGGCTGGGCCTGTGAGCCATGGCCGCTGAGCCTGAGCGTCCGGAGCCTGTGCTCCGCAACGGGAGAGGCCACAACAGTGAGAGGCCCGCCTACCGCAAAAAAAAAAAAAAGAAAAAAGGATGTGTATGTTTGAGTGTGTATGTGTGTGTGTGTATATGTAAAGTGGGAATACATGTAAAGTGAGGTTACAAGGGGAAGGGACGAGATCCAGGATACACTAGAATACACTTGGCAAGATTAGGTTTAGATAGAAGAGATTTGTTATAGAGACAAAAGGAGTAGTCAAGACAAAAAGACACGTGCAGGATAAAGAAAGCCGACAATTTTCTTCCAATAGTCTTATCTGCAAACAGATGGGGAGTCGCCTGTTAAACTGAGAGGGGATGGAGAGGAGTAGGAGCTAAACTTGGAGGAACATCAAGACAGCTCTGCTGAAACCTGAGATACAAATTTGCATGACTGCGTAATTGTTTTCCTCCAAAACTAGCAGCCATGATGGAGGAGCAAAGGATGGTCTATCATTAGTGCTGTCTTACAGGGTAAAATGAAAATGTCTGGGAGAGAGAGAAGCAAAGGACAGGTAGTGAAGGTTCTCAAGTACTTTCCCCAATATCTTCAACTCTAAAGAGCCCTTTTACCTCTACTTGGAGTATTTATTTATTAAAAAAAACCAAACTAGGTCTTAAAAACAGTTCCTTGGCTCTGAGTGTGGCTGCTCTGTGATGAGATTATTTAAAGTAAACTTCATTTTTGGTCTTTGGATTACTTTGTAAGCAGGGCCATCCTAATAGTAGCAAGTGTCAGTTTTGTACTTAATCAAGGGAGAAAGAAGTTTATGTGATTAATTCTATTCAAATAAACCATTAAAATAATTAAGTATCTATGTACTCTTTTTTTTTTTTTTTTTTTTTGCAGTACACGGGCCTCTCACGGTTGTGGCCTCTCCCGTTGTGGAGCACAGGCTCCGGACGCACAGGCTCAGCGGCCATGGCTCACGGGCCCAGCCGCTCCGCGGCATGTGGGATCCCCCCGGACCAGGGCACGAACCCGTGTCCCCTGCATCAGCAGGCGGACTCTCAACCACTGTGCCACCAGGGAAGCCCAGTATCTATGTACTCTTTAAGTACATGGAAGAGAAATAGAAGACTATAGACAAAACTAAATTTAATTTTTTTAGGGTGCTAGGATTGTAGATTTTAAAAAATTTGCTAGCCTTTAAAAAAGTTAGTACTATAAAAGAATTGTTTTTAATATACAGTGCTGTATGTCAATTATATCTCAATAAAACTAGAAGGGAAAAAAAAGAACTGTTTTTAAAATGTAAAACAAATACATAAAAACCCTTAAGTATACATAACCTATCATCAATTTGGGGAATTTCAAAGGAAAAAGTCATTGCTGTTATGAAGTCATATTATATTGTTCATATTGTTATGAAGTCATCTTCAGTTAGCCTAAGTATACGTCACTGTTACTTTTAACATAAACTAAATGGCCAGATTTATCATTTTTCATACAATTAAAAAAACTCCTCACAAAATATTTATCAATGGGGAAAAAAATCAATGAGAAGGTTACCTTGTCTTTTGACTGTCCCTGTCGAGCAATTGCATCATACTTAATTTTTCCTTCAGCATCCACCTGAATGGCCAGTGCATTTGACATTTTTTTCTTTCGTCCCATATCCAGGGGATACTGGGCCACGTGGATCTCTGGAAAAGCACCTCCATCTCCAAAATCCTATATATTAAAAAGAAATAAAAAGAATATTTAATAGTAGTTTGAGATTTAGGATATATTCACTTATTCAACAAATAACCATTGAACCCTTATTATGCTAGATGCTACAGAAATGGCAGTAAACAAAACAGAGGTCTCTGACCTTGTGGAGTGTATACTTTAGTGGGCAAAGATATAAGCAGCATAATTTTTGGCTTGTGATAAATGCCTTGAAAGCAATAAAGGGACTGGGAAGAGGGGCTATTTTCTTTATTATTTTTAAAATTAATTAATTTATTAATTTATTTTAGGCTGCATTGGGTCTTTGTTGCTGCGCGCGGGCTTTCTCTAGTTGCGGTGAACAGGGGCTACTCTTCCTTGCGGTGCGCGGGCTTCTCGTTGTGGTGGCTTCTCTTGCTGCTGAGCACAGGCTCTAGGTGAGCGGGCTTCAGTAGCTGTGGCTTGTGGGCTCTAGAGTGCAGGCTCAGTAGTTGTGGCACAGAGGCTTAGTTGCTCTGCGGCATGTGGGATCTTCCCGGACCAGGGCTCGAACCCGTGTCCCCTGCATTGGCAGGCGGATTCTTAACCACTGCGCCACCAGGGAAGTCCCAAGAGGGGCTATTTTTGATAGTGTGGTTGGGATAACCTTTGGGAAGAGGTAACATGAGCTAAAGCCTGAATGATGAGAAATCAGTCATGGGAAGATCTGAAGGAAGCATTTTCTAGGCAGATTATACAGCAAGTGTGAAGGCCCTGCTGCAAAAATGAGCTTGGCATGTTCTAGGAAATGAGTGTCCATTGGGGCTGTAGCTTATTGAGGGCAGAGGAGCAGACATATAGGTGATAAGTCTGCATGGGTGGACAAACACCAGATCACGAAAGGGCTTCTAGACCATGGCAACAATGTGGATTTTATGTACATGACAGGAAGAAATTAAACAAAATGTTTAGCATAAGGAAAAGATTTTTCATTTTAGCATACATAATTTTCTTAGTGAAGGACAGGTCATGCTATAGGTAGAGCAAAAATGTAAAGTATTAGGGAGTTCTCTGGTGGCCTAGTGGTTAGGATTCCGGGCTTTCACCACTGTGGCCCAGGTTCAATCCCTGGTCGAGGAACTGAAATCCCACAAGCTGAGCAGTACAGCCAAAAAAAAAAAAAAAAAAAAAAAGGACAGAATTATATTTCTTCTTCAGATTTTAACAACATCCTATTTATTCAGTGTTCCATGAGAAGCAAATACATAGGAAGGACCCAGAAATGAGTTTACCACATTTCTAACGATGATTATACAATTACTTAGAAGAGAATTAAGACTTCTAAAGTAGAACAAGCTAAGTCTGTCAATGAAGTTTAATATTACAAAAACGTATATCATCAAATTAACATATGAATGTTAAATATAATTTAAATAGTTTTGTTAAATTTAATAATACTTGCCCACACATATATATATTCTCATTTAATTCTTATAGTTCTTCAACACCTCATATTTTCATATGGAAAAAATTCAAGTTTAGAAAAGTTAAAAGTGATTTTTCTAAGGTCTCATGGATAGCTACGAGGACCTGAACCCAGATCTTTTGACCCCAAAAGTCTTTAAATTTTTTACTAAACTGAAATACCCTGGCTCAAAAAAAGGCAAATCATTTCACTAAGAAATGAGAGAAAAAATATATTAATATTAATCATTCAGAGGGGGTTTGATAGAAAAAAATTATGAAAATAGCCACTTTTATATGATCTCCTCCTTCAAGAAATATTCCATTAGATCCTGGATATATGATTTTCTAGGTACAACATGCTTACTTGCTAAAGAAAGGTCTGACATTTTTAAAAACAAACAATAAAGCTAAAGGAGATGTTTTCTTGTAAATTAGGCAGAAAATAGTTAAGGTATTCCCAAGAAAGGTCCTACCTGTAGCCAGGCCATCAATCTGACATGGGCTCAGATTTACTAGAGTTCTTCAACTGTAATAAGCACTTCAAGACTGTAGATGTGGCATTACATGGTCCTAAAGCTTGCCAGAAAAATCATAGCTTTTACTTTACAAACTAGAACAAAATGCTTTCTTCCACAGAACTTTCACTCTCCTCAAGAAGCACTCACAGTATTTCTACTAGCTGGCCATTTTGGTTTGATTTTCAAATAAACTGTTCTGCTCCACCAGGATATATGACACTTTTGACAGTCAAGTAAGATTTTAAAAGCTAATAGTACCTGAATGTCCTGATGCTGAAATGCAAGTAAGGATGAGATTTCTACTGTAGGTAAAATGATGCCTGCCACCCAACTCTAATCTATCAAGAGGCCAAAAGTAGAGCACCTGTAATCCCTAAAAAGAAACACTCAAGCCTTCTGTTAGATAATGACAAGTTCTGTTTTTTCTGCCACAGATAAGTCAGCATCACAGCTTCCTTGATATCTTTTATTTTGCTCTGCTTCTCACAAATTACATTATCAGTGAAAACAAAAGCAACAACAACAAAAATCCCATCATAAGTGTGGTAAGACTGGCTTTCACACACTAGAATTAATAAGGACCACAGGACAGCTGAACAAAAATCAACCAGAGAAACAAAAAAATCACCAGGGAATATGTTAGGAGAAGACATGATCTCTTTAGTTGAGTGTTCCTCTTCTAGGCTGTACAAAGAGTTGGGTAGGGCAGGGGTAATGACAAACATGAGAGAGGCTGAGGACACAGTTGCCTTTTTATAGGTGCTAAGCAAAATATTTCAATCCACTGAATACTTAGTTCACTATGATCACCACTTGCAGGCATATGAAAAAAAGCTAAGGACACTGGGCCCTTCCCCTTTGTAAAGTAAAATTATAACCATATAAAGACAGAACATGACAAAGTGATAAAATGAAAATAACTGGGTACAAACATGAATAGGCACAGAGGTTTTCAATAGGGCAGGTATATCCCTTGGGAATTGGATGAGGAAAATTTGCAGGAGTCAGAATGAATATAGGGAGATGGAGAACAGGAAGCGGCTTGGAGGAGGAAAGTCTCAAATGTCTGCGTTTCTCCCTAGATTAAAAAAAAGGTGATCAAGCATGGGCAGTATGCCCTGGAATTAGGGAAAGGAATACGCATTGAAGTGATGCACAAGATCCTGAGTAATTAGGAGAATAGGTGCTGCCAAAAAAGTTTGTTCTTTGGGAACAAGCTAGAGATATAAAAAGATCATTTCAGATTCCTCCTTCTCCCTCACTGCCTCTGAATCAACCAACAAATTCTGTCTCTTATACCTTCCCCCAAATTTATCTAATCTGTATGTTAGGATATATTAACATTCTCAAGTTGAAGATAGGAAAACAGATGAAGAGAGCTTAGGATCTGTCCAGGGTCACACAAAGAGTAAGGAACAGGGCCTCCCTGGTGGCGCAGCGGTTGAGAGTCCGCCTGCCGATGCAGGGGACACGGGTTCGTGACCCGGTCCAGGAAGATCCCACATGCCGCGGAGCGGCTGGGCCCGTGAGCCATGGCCACTGAGCCTGTGCGTCCGGAGCCTGTGCTCCGCAACAGGAGAGGCCACAACAGTGAGAGGCCCGTGTACCGCAAAAAAAAAAAAAAAAAAAAAAAAAAAAAAGAGAGAGTAAGGAACCCAGCTATAATGCAAAACAATTAATTAAAAAAAACTCGTCAGTGTTCTAGCCACTATACCAACAGGAAAAAAATCAGAAAAAGAAATGCTGCTGGAGTTTTCCCTGGAGGAAAGTTGTTTCTTCAGGGTGATGCGGCATTGTGCATGAAGAGGAGAGGGAGGGAAAGGCACCTGAACATGAAACCATTCTTTCATCTTCTTCCTCTTACTTTCCCATTATTTTCCATATACTATAATCCCCCCCAAAACATAAAGGGTTTGTTAGTTTCTTCTGTACATGAGTAACAGTTTGACATAAGAATAGACATAAATTGTACACTTCTTCAGTGATCATAAAGCAGTGAGAATAAGCAAGAAGAAAAAGCTCAATCTTCTGAGGGAAGTACATGTCTTGAGAGCTCACAACCAGAATTTCTATCATACTGACATTCATATGCAGAAGTTCTAGGGTTTACATTTATTTTACAAAGGTGCTATAATAATTTTCAGCACAATTATTTACCTCTAATAACCGAGGTATCCAGCCTTTCCGGTACCCGTATGGGGGAGGTTCTCTTCGGGAGGAGACCAGTGAGGTCTGCCGTGATCTCTGCGATCTTGCTTTTTCTTCAGCCTCAAGCTGGTCCTGAGATAGCTGAGTAGGTGCAGGTAAAAAGCTATAAGCAAAGATAATAAAAGTCAGAATTTTAAAAACTCTTATATTTGATTATTGCAATTTGGCCATGGCCGCTGAGCCTGCGCATTTGGAGCCTGTGCTCCGCAACGGGAGAGGCCACAACAGTGAGAGGCCCGCGTTCTGCAAAGGGGAAAAAAAAAAAAAAAAGAATATGTGAATAAGCAGTAGAGCTTATTTATTCAAAAATATTTAGTGGTTGCTGGGGTGCAGGCACTGTGTTAGGTAGGCAATGAGATGATGAACAGAAAATGACAGCTGAGTCTTGCAGGGGAGAGAGACAATCAAAATCACACAAATCCACAGTAATCCACTTACTAAGTCATAAGAAAAAGTACAGAGTGTTATGACAGCGTATGTCAGAGGGCTCTAATTCAGTTTGGCGGGTCAGGTAATGTGATGGCTAAGAACTCAGAGTTCAAATCCTACCTATGCCACTCACTAACCTGGATTAGTTGTTTACCTCTCTGAACCTCAGTTTTCTCATCTGTAATGACAGACCATAAGATTACCTATCTCACAGAGCTGTAGTATTAAATGACAGTACCCATGAACCACTTGGCACGGTGTCTAAATACCATTCAATATGTGTTCCATAAATATTTGATTATTTGGAGCTGTTCCCCAATTCCCCCAGTTTGGGTTAGTTGCACAAACTAATCACCCATGCTCTCACAAGACCCTCTATGTATCATTATTACAACATCTACCTTATTTATTGCTATCATCTATTTATTGACCTTTCTTTCTCTCATTAGACTGTAGGCAACTTGAGGGCAGGAATCACGCCTTCTGTTTCTTTTATTCCTAACTCTCCATGCATTGTCTAGCTAGCTCACAGCAGGGTCTACTTCAATGTTGGCAAAAGAAATATATTCACTCTTCCATTTGCACTCATTTTTATGTTACTTGTTCCTTTAAACAAGCCATCTCAGGATCTTTACATTTGCTTTCCCACTGCCATAAAGTATTCTATTTACTTATTAAGAATACTCTTCACCAGATTTTTTAGTGATTGCTTCTTAGTATTCATGTCCCTGCTCAATTATACCTCCCAACAGCTGTTACATGATCACCTTGTCCAAAACAGCATTCCACCCCACACTTTGAGTTACTCTCCATCCCTTTATTTGTATTTTATTCTTAGTACTTACTACCTGAACTTGCATTACTGATTTGTTTACTCCTGCAGTCTGTCTTCCCTAGAATGTAAGTTCTGTGAGGATAAGAGGTTTGCCTGACTGATTCAATACTGTAAAACCAACCCTAGCCTGATACATGGTAGACTTTCAACACATGCGATTTACTAACTGGATGAATGGAGTGAAACATTTTGGGCTTATACCACAGTTGTTTTCAGTAAACCATGTATACCCAATACATAGGAGGGATACAAAGACAGTAACAAAAAAGCCAAAATATTTACTTATGTTTCATTTCTCTTGTCTTTACCTTCTGTTGGAAGAACCAATCAGTAAAATGATCAAAAGGCAGAGTTTGGACAAACCAGTAAACAGGAAATCTGGCCTGGATTATGATTAGAACACACCCTAGCCTTCCAGGGGGTCTTAATTTTGTTGTTCCCTGTAAAGGATGATATTCCCATGAGGTACACTCCTATGGTGGGGTGGGCTGCATAAGCCAGCAGAAAGTCTACCTCAGTGTTTCTCAACTGGGAGCAAAATATCTACAACGTAGACATTTGACAATGTCTGGAGACATCTTGATTGTTAGAACTTGGGAGGCAGGGGGTAGAAAGGGGTTTGGAGGTTCCACTGGCATCTAGTGGGTAGAGGCCAAAGATGCTGCTAAACATCTTAATATGCGCAGGACAGTCCCATACAAGAATGAATTATCCAGTCCAAAACATCAACAGTGCCACTGTGGAGACATCTTAGTCTATCCTTTCCCCTTTACTAAAGAAAGCATATTAAATGCAAGTGATATTATTAGATACATAACCTTAAATACACGAGTTTAGAAAGTTAAATCAGTATGACTTTAAATCTTTAGTTAGTAACACCAGAACTGTAACACATCAGCATGTCCAGTCCCTGCTGTTAAGAATCCTTGGTAGATTTCAGAGAAAACAGTTCACCTGGAAACTTGAGACCATAACTAGAAACCAAATCAGCTAAAACTCAACAAAATCAGAAAGCTATGTAAGTCAAGGTATTTAAAGACTGAACTCTGCCCCTGGAATTTTAAGGAAAAAAAATAATTTTTTGGCCACGCCACGCAGTTCCCCCAACCAGGGATTGAACCCGCGTCCCCTGAATTGGAAGTGCTGAGTGTTAACCATTGGACCACCAGGGAAGTCCCTGCCACTGCACTTTTAAGCACACAATACCCACAATATCTCTGATATTTTTCCTTTGTGTCCTTTTCAAATTCCATCTTTTCCACAAAGCCTCTCCTCATAACTCGACTAGTCTTTGTCACACTTCTCCCATCTGGAGAGTACTCAATCAAATGTTTGCTGCCTGCAACATTTACTAAAGAACACGCTCCATTTCATTCAGCTCATTCCATCTAATTCTTTTTGCACTTAAGGTCAGTACTACACAATAAGCATTCTGTGTTGTTCTTTGTTTCATATCTGTATGCCTTGTACCCCATCTTCCTTGCAGCCAAAGACTGTCAGATTTCCTTCTGTATACACACAAGCCCTAGGATAGAGCAAGGCACCCAAAAGTAATTCCCAAAAGAATTTTCTGATTCTAATAGGTGTAGGATTCATAACTGTCATCAGCCAGGAAAAACGTATGTGAGGAGAATGAAGGGTGTTTAGGGAACTCAAGCGTACGTACTAACGTGATTACTTTCTTTACCCTCTGTGACACTCAACTTTTCCTGTTGCGTTCGTTCGCATGGAAAGTTTTTCTATTTAGATGGGGCAGCAAGGTCGACAACTAATAGGAGTTACATAACTCCTTGGAATCGCCCCCTTAAGCATCTTTCTCTTAAAGGCGGGGACCACTTTACTTGCGGTTGCCAAGGCAACCGGGACAGCAAAAATCCGAAGTGGTTCCATCTACGGGAAGAAATTCTAAGGCCCACAGTTAAAGTGCGGAGCAGCGGCGCGAATTAGTAGACAGCGGCCAGTACTGTGGCTGATTTTAAATCTCCGTTCAGTGCTGCGCCCGCCCCCCCCCCCCTTTTTTTCCCCAGGAATCCTTGTTTCGGGACAGAGACAGGAGAGAGACTTCGGCAGGCGAACAGCAGTAAGCCAGGCGGTCGCCTCCCACCCGCTTCACTCTGCCAAGACAAATAAGCCACTGCCCTCCACACTCCCATCGCGCCCACCCAAGCCGCGGACCCAAGGGAGCTCTCTCCACACCCCCAAGATGCTTAAGCGAAAACACATGCGACTCCTCGGCATCTTAAGCCAGAGAACTATTCGCCACGCCGCGGCTTTCGGTCCTAGTGAGGGGGCGAACTCAACCCCAGAAGCCGCTCAGGAAAGACCCCAGCTTCGGCGAGGCCTAGTCGCCCCGGCGGCCGGCGAGAGGGCCTAGCCGTGGCCTCGGCCTATGTCGCTCTGTGGCTCGGGCCGGGTTACTGCCCGGAGAGTGTGGGCAGAGAAATGAAAATGGTGGGTACTCCCAGACCCTTCCGTATAGAGGACCGAAATCAACAACTCACCTGGTGAGCGCCATGTTCTTCCGCTTCTTCCAGCGCGAGCGACAGCACCGCGGGGCGGGTCTTTCCCGGCAGAGAGTTGGGGAAAGGAAGGAGCGCGCGGTGCGCAGGCGCCCTAGCCGAATGGCCTTCTGGGATTTGTAGTTCTTTGAACAAGACTACAATTCGGTTCTCTTCTAACCGGAGTTATCACGGGATAAGCGCTTCCGTTAAGAAAAAGCAAATGCATCTCTTCCACTGTGACACGATAGAGCGTTCTCTAGGCAAAGTACTAACGAAGTTGAGATGCCTTTTAAGTCTCTTTATTTTATTCTACACTTAATCTCATTTTCCTTGTTGGGGTCCCAAATACGAAAGCCTTCCGGGGGCGGCAACGTTAAATAAAAGAGTGGGAAATCGTGAGACTGGCGAATGGAGAATTATTGGACGCTGTGAAAACATTCACACTCAAAAATTTTTACACGCTGTCTTCTTTCTCCACACTCTACCTCCAAAACACTCTCCGGGGGGGAGGTATTGTGTGATCCTTAGTAAGTTACCTTTAGAACACTCCTTATGTGTATTATGTATGTATGTTTTTATATACGTTAGGTGTTTCAGATAGATTGTCTTTTACATAGATTATGGATTAAACACAGTCTTTGATGAAGTGATAGGATAAATGAAATCTGCTTCAAAATATTGGGGAGAGGGAGGTGGGTGGAATATACTGTAGATGAAACAAGAATAGCTATGAGTTTTGATCACTGTTGAGGCTAGATAATGGGGAAACGGATATTTATTATATTATTCTCTCTACTCTTGTATACGTTTGAAATCTTCCGTTATGTAGAAACGAACTTTTTTTTTTTTTTTTTTTTCGGGCCTCTCACTGTTGTGGCCTCTCCCGTTGCGGAGCACAGGCTCCGGACGCGCAGGCTCAGTGGCCATGACTTACTGGCCCAGCCGCTCCGTGGCATGTGGGATCTTCCCAGACCGGGGCACGAACCCGTGTCCCCTGCATCGGCAGGTGGACTCTCAACCACTGCGCCACCAGGGAAGCCCGAAACGAACTTTTAATAGCAGTATAGCACACATACAGAAAGGTGCATGCACTCAGTGTACAGTTCTTTGAATTTTTCCAAACCACACACACTAGTTTGAGCAGCAGCAGAAGCACCCCGCATCCAAGATCACTTGATTTCTGGTGTGACAAGATGTTCAAGGCTAATTTAGTACTTTTTCTGCCCCACACCTTGAATCAGTCCTTTTTCCAAGAAGGTTTTCTTTAAGTGGAAAGTGATATTTAAAGAAAACAATCTGGATGCTACAAATGCTCATCGTTACTGGGCAATTATTGTTTGTAAGCCTTTTCAGTGGACAGAGCTAAAAAATTCACATATACACATAGTTTTTGAGAAAATGCATCATGCATTTATACTAATATTCCAATCCAAGTTTAGGATTATACAGATTTTACTTTGATTTTATATGTGTATCTCTTCTGAAAATCTCAGTACCTAATGGTGTTAACATAATTACTCATTTGCCTTATCCTACTCTATATATAATGGTTTCAGAATAACATTTCCAATATGATTACTAAACATATGCCTAATGATAATAGTTTCTGAATTTTTTTTTCAAGTCTTTTTTGTCCTCAGGGTATATCTCTCTAGGCACGTACAGTCAAGTTGCATTGCTTTAAAGTAACTTGGAATAATTCCTCCATGTGTCATTATGCCACTAACTCGATACCCAGTTAGGTCTGAATATTTCATTTTGCTTTGGATTTTTGGGAGCTGCTTTTTTTAAAAAAAATAGTTTTGTGAAACAGTTATATGGTTTCAAATCCAAAATTTACCATGCAGGTAGTACATTTAGAGAAGTCTAGATTATTTCCCTGTCTCTTCCTTCTTTTTCCTTTCCTCACCCTGTAGATAAAGTTTAAAAATATTTTTTATAGTTTATTCTTCCACTTAAAAGTATACACAAATAAGTATATATATATATTTTAAAATAAATTTATTTATTTAATTAATTAATTTATTTTTTGGCTGCGTTAGGTCTTTGTTGCTGCGTGCGGGTCTCTCTAGTTGCGGCAAAAGGTGGCCACTCTTAGTTGTGGTGAGCGTGCTTCTCACTGCGGTGGCTTCTCTTGTTGCAGAGCACTGGCTCTAGGTGCACAGTCTTCAGTAGTTGTGACACGCGAGCTTCATAGTTGTGGCTTGCGGGCTCTAGAGTGCAGGCTCAGTAGTTGGGTATGGGCTTAGTTGCTCCACGCATATGGGATCTTCCCAGACCAGGGCTTGAACCCATGTCCCATGAATTGGCAGGCGGATTCTTAACCATTGCACCACTAGGGAAGTCCCCATATATATATTTTTATAGTTCTTTTTCTTTCTTAGACAAGTAGCAGATACCATACACACTTTTCTTCACTTTGCTTTTTTCCACTTGTCAATATATCTTGGAGATCACTCCTTTGCAGTATATAGAGATTACATCGGAGATCCTGAACAGAGAAAAAACTTGATCTGAAATATGTTTTTAAGGTGACCATTATGACTACTATGTTAAAAATGGATTCCAAGAAGCAAGGAAGGAAATGGGGAGACCAATGCGTAGCTTTTGAGATAATCTGGGGAGAGATGCTGATGGCTTAGGCAGGGAGTTAGTAGTGGATATGGTAAGAGGTTGGAATCTGGATCTATTTTGAAAGTATAAGCAAAAAATTTTGATGATGGAATTGATGTGAGGTATTAAAGAGAGTAATCAAGGATGACTCCAACCAGGATAGAGTTGCCATTTACTGAGATGGGAAAACTGCAAGAGGGTCATGTTTGGGGTGGGGGGAGGAAGATCAGGAATTTGGTTTTGAACACGTTACATTTGAAATGCCTTGTTAGACAGCAAAGTAAATGTGCCAAGTAGGCAGTTTCTATACAGGTTTGAAGTATGGGGGAAATGATCTAGGTTGGAGACAGATAGTACTTACATTCATGATACCAGATGAGATTACCAATGGAGGGAGTGTGGGTACAGAAGAGAAATAGTCCAAGGACAGACTTCTGGAGTTTAGAAGTTGGGGAGATGGGAGGAACCAGTAAGGAGACTGAGAGAGAATTGCTAGAGGTTTGATCAATGGAATTAGGAGAGAAAGCATATGCCTTTCTTTTGGATCAGAAGCTATAAGGTTCTATGTGTGATTTACCAATATCTGTCTTTCCTGGCATAAATCAAGAGCCCATGACAGGGAAGAATGAAGCCACCATGCAAAAAGGAGAGACCAGAGAGTAAAGGGAAGGAGAGTAAGAGATTGATAGAGGTTGAGACCTCTGAACAACATCATGGGAGTTCCTGGATCCAGCAGTGCCTAAAGACCACACCACCTTGAATTTTTTTAACCAAGTGAGCCAATAAATTATTTTGTTGCTTTAAACTAGTTTGAGTTTATTATCATTTACAACAAAAAGGTTATTTTCTTTGCTCCCATAATACTTGTTCTTCCCCCAGTCTTTTTTTTTAACATCTTTATTGGAGTATATTATAATAGTGTGTTAGTTTCTGCTTTATAACAAAGTGAATCAGCTATACATATACATATATCCCCATATCTCCTCCCTCTTGCATCTCCCTCCCACCCTCCCTATCCTACCCCTCGAGGTGGTCACAAAGCACCGAGCTGGTCTCCCTGTGGAGCTGATCTCCCTGTGCTATGCGGCTGCTTCCCACTAGCTATCTATTTTACATTTGGTAGTATTTATAAGTCCATGCCACTCTCTAACTTCGTCCCAGCTTACCCTTCCCCCTCTCCGTGTCCTCAAGTCCATTCTCTACATCTGTGTCTTTATTCCTGTCCTGCCCCTAGGTTATTCAGAACCATTTTTTTTAGATTCTATATATATGTGTTAGCATACAATATTTGTTTTTCTCTTTCTGACTTACTTCACTCTGTATGACAGACTCTAGGTCCATCCACCTCACTACAAATAACTCAATTTCATTTCTTTTTATGGCTGAGTAATATTCCATTGTATATATGTCCCACATCTTCTTTATCCACTCATCTGTTGATGGACACTTAGGTTGCTTCCATGTCTTGGCTATTGTAAATAGAGTTGCAATGAATATTGTGGTACATGACTCGTTTTGAATTATGGTTCTCTCAGTGTATATGCCCAGTAGTGGGATTGCTGTGTCATATGGTAGTTCTATTTTTAGTTTTTTAAGGAACTCCATGTTGTTTTCCATAGTGGCTGTATCAATTTACATACCCACGAACAGTGCAAGAGGGTTCTCTTTTCTCCACACCCTCTCTAGCATTTATTGTTTGTAGATTTTTTGATGATGGTCATTCTGACTGGTATGAGGTGATACCTCATTGTAGTTTTGATTTGCATTTCTCTAATGATTAGTGATGTTGAGCATTCTTTCATGTGTTTGTTGGCAATCTGTATATCTTCTTTGGAGAAATGTCTATTTAGGTCTTCTGCCCATTTTTGGATTGGGTTGTTTGTTTTTTTGATATGGAGCTGCATGAGATGCTTGTATATTTAGGAGATTAATCCTTTGTCAGTTGCTTCATTTGCAAATATTTTCTCCCATTCTGAGGGTTGTCTTTTCATCTTGTTTATGGTTTTCTTTGCTGTGCAAAAGCTTTGAAGTTTCATTAGGTTCCATTTGTTTATCTTTGTTTTTATTTCCATTTCTCTAGGAGGTGGGTCAAAAGGATCTTGCTGTGATTTATGTCACAGAGTGTTCTGCCTATGTTTTCCTCTAAGAGTTTGATAGTGTCTGGCCTTACATTTAGGTCTTTAATCCATTTTGAGTTTATTTTTGTGTATGGTGTTAGGGAGTGTTCTAATTTCATTCTTGTACATGTAGCAGTCCAGTTTTCCCAGCACCACTTATTGAAGAGGCTGTCTTTTCTCCATTGTATATTCTTGCCTTGTTTATCAAAAATAAGGTGACCATATGTGTGTGGGTTTATCTCTGGGCTTTCTATCCTGTTCCATTGATCTATATTTCTGTTTTTGTGCCAGTACCATACTATCTTGATTATTGTAGCTTTGTAGTATAGTCTGAAGTCTGGGAGCCTGATTTCTCCAGCTATGTTTTTCTTTCTCAAGATTGCTTTGGCTATTCAGGGTCTTTTGTGTTTCCAATATTCCACAAATTGTGAAATATTTTGTTGTAGTTCTGTGAAAAATGCCATAGGTAGTTTGATAGGGATTGCACTGAATCTGTAGATTGCTTTGGGTAGTATAGTCATTTTCACAGTGTTGATTCTTCCAATCCAAGAACATGATATACCCCTCCATCTGTTCGTATCATCTTTAATTTCTTTCATCAGTGTCTTATAGTTTTCTGCATATAGGTCTTTTGTCTCCTCAGGTAGGTTTATTCCTAGGTATTTTATTCTTTCTGTTGCAGTGGTAAATGGGAGTGTTTCCTTAATTTCTCTTTCAGATTTTTCGTCATTAGTGTATAGGAATGCAAGAGATTTCTGTGCATTAATTTTGTATCCTGCTACTTTACCAAATTCGTTGATTAGCTCTAGTAGTTTCCTGGTAGCATCTTTAGGATTCTCTATGTATAATATCATGTCATCTGAAAACAGTGACAGCTTTACTTCTTCTTTTCTGATTTGGATTCCTTTAATTTTTTTTTTTTTATTTTTTTTTTTTTATTTTTTTTATTTTTATTTTTTTATTAGTTTCTGCTTTATAACAAAGTGAATCAGTCATACATATACATCTGTTCCCACATCCCCTCCCTCATGCATCTCCCTCCCTCCCACCCTCCCCATCCCACCCCTCCAGGCGGTCACAAAGCACCGAGCTGATCTCCCTGTGCTCTGCGGCTGCTTCCCACTATCTATCTACCTTACGTTTGGTAGTGTATATATGTCCATGTCTCTCTCTCGCTTTGTCACAGCTTACCCTTCCCCTTCCCCATATCCTCAAGTCCATTCTCAAGTAGGTCTGTGTCTTTATTCCCGTTTTACCCCTAGGTTCTTCATGACATTTTTTTTTTAAATTCCATATATATGTGTTAGCATACGGTATTTGTCTTTCTCTTTCTGACTTACTTCACTCTGTATGACAGACTCTAGGTCTATCCACCTCATTACAAATAGCTCAGTTTCGTTTCTTTTTATGGCTGAGTAATATTCCATTGTATATATGTGCCACATCTTCTTTATCCATTCATCCGATGATGGACACTTAGGTTGTTTCCAGCTCCGGGCTATTGTGAATAGAGCTGCAATGAACATTTTGGTACATGTCTCTTTTTGAATTATGGTTTTCTCAGGGTATATGCCTAGTAGTGGGATTGCTGGGTCATATGGTAGTTCTATTTTTAGTTTTTTAAGGAACCTCCATACTGTTCTCCATAGTGGCTGTACCAATTCACATTCCCACCAGCAGTGCAAGAGTGTTCCCTTTTCTCCACACCCTCTCCAGCATTTATTGTTTCTAGATTTCTTGATGATGGCCATTCTGACTGGTGTGAGATGATATCTCATTGTAGTTTTGATTTGCATTTCTCTAATGATTAATGATGTTGAGCATTCTTTCATGTGTTTGTTGGCAGTCTGTATATCTTCTTTGGAGAAATGCCTATTTAAGTCTTCTGCCCATTTTTGGATTGGGTTGTTTGTTTTTTTGCTATTGAGCTGCATGAGCTGTTTATAAATTTTGGAGATTAATCCTTTGTCAGTTGCTTCATTTGCAAATATTTTCTCCCATTCTGAGGGTTGTCTTTTGGTCTTGTTTATGGTTTCCTTTGCTGTGCAAAAGCTTTGAAGTTTCATTAGGTCCCATTTGTTTATCTTTGTTTTTAGTTCCATTTCTCTAGGAGGTGGGTCCAAAAGGATCTTGCTGTGATTTATGTCATAGAGTGTTCTACCTATGTTTTCCTCTAAGAGTTTGATAGTTTCTGGCCTTACATTTAGGTCTTTAATCCATTTTGAGCTTATTTTTGTGTATGGTGTTAGGGAATGATCTAATCTCATACTTTTACATGTCCCTGTCCAGTTTTCCCAGCACCACTTATTGAAGAGGCTGTCCTTTCTCCACTGTACATTCCTGCCTCCTTTATCAAAGATAAGTTGGCCATATGTGCGTGGGTTTATCTCTGGGCTTTCTATCCTGATCCACTGATCTATCTTTCTGTTTTTATGCCAGTACCACACTGTCTTAATTACTGTAGCTTTGTAGTATAGTCTGAAGTCAGGCAGCCTGATTCCTCCAGCTCCGTTTTTCGTTCTCAAGATTGCTTTGGCTATTCGGGGTCTTTTGTTTTTCCAAACAAATTTTGAAATTTTTTGTTCTACTTCTGTGAAAAATGCCAGTGGTAGTTTGATAGGGATTGCATTGAATCTGTAGATTGCTTTGGGTAGTAGAGTCATTTTCACAATATTGATTCTTCCAATCCAGGAGCATGGTATATCTCTCCATCTATTTATATCATCTTTAATTTCTTTCATCAGTGTCTTATAATTTTCTGCATACAGGTCTTTTGTCTCCTTAGGTAGGTTTATTCCTAGATATTTTATTCTTTTTGTTGCAATGGTAAATGGGAGTGTTTTCTTGATTTCATTTTCAGATTTTTCATCATTAGTGTACAGGAATGCCAGAGATTTCTGTGCATTAATTTTGTATCCTGCTACTTTACCAAATTCATTGATTAGCTCTAGTAGTTTTTCGGTAGCATCTTTAGGATTCTCTATGTATAGTATCATGTCATCTGCAAACAGTGACAGCTTTACTTCTTCTTTTCCAATTTGGATTCCTTTAATTTCTTTTTCTTCTCTGATTGCTGTGGCTATAACTTCCAAAACTATGTTGAATAATAGTGGTGAGAGTGGACAACCTTATCTTGTTCTGATCTTAATGGAAATGGTTTCAGTTTTTCACCATTTAGAATGATGTTGGCTGTGGGTTTGTCATATATGGCTTTTATTATGTTGAGGTAATTTCCCTCTATGCCTACTTTCTGGAGGGTTTTTATCATAAATGGGTGTTGAATTTTGTCGAAAGCTTTTTCTGCATCTATTGAGATGATCATATGGTTTTTCTCCTTCAATTTGTTAATATGGTGTATCACGTTGATTGATTTGCGTATATTGAAGAATCCTTGCATTCCTGGGATAAACCCCACTTGATCATGGTGTATGATCCTTTTAATGTGCTGTGGGATTCTGTTTGCTAGTATTTTGTTTGAGGACTTCTGCATCTATGTTCATCAATGTTTTGGCCTGTAGTTTTCTTTTCTTGTGACATCTTTGTCTGGTTTTGGTATCACAGTGATGGTGGCCTCGTAGAATGAGTTTGGGAGTGTTCCTCCCTCTGCTATATTTTGGAGGTGTTTGAGAAGGATAGGTGTTAGCTCTTCTCTAAATGTTTGATAGAATTCGCCTGTGAAGCCATCTGGTCCCGGGCTTTTGTTTATTGGAAGATTTTTTATCACAGTCTCAATTTCAGTGCTTGCAATTGGTCTGCTTATATTTTCTATTTCTTCCTGGTTCAGTCTCAGAAGGTTGTGCTTTTCTAAGAAGTTGTCCATTTCTTGCAGGTTGTCCATTTTACTGGCATAGAATTGCTTGTGATAATCTCTCATGATCCTTTGTATTTCTGCAGTGTCAGTTATTACTTCTCCTTTTTCATTTCTAATTCTATTGATTTGAGTCTTCTCCCTTTTTTTCTTGATGAGGCTGGCTAGTGGTTTATCAATTTTGTTTATCTTCTCAGAGAACCAGCTTTTAGTTTCATTGATCTTTGCTATTTTTTTTTTTTTTTTTTTTTTTTTTTTTTTGTTTGGTACGCAGCCCTCTCACTGTTGTGGCCTCTCCTGTTGCGGAGCACAGGCTCCAGACGTGCAGGCTCCAGATGTGCAGGCTCAGCGGCCATGGCTCACGGGCCCAGCCACTCCGCGGCCTGTGGGATCTTCCCGGACCAGGGCACAAACCCATGTCCCCTGCATTGGCAGGCAGACTCTCAACCACTACACCACCAGGGAAGCCTGATCTTTGCTATTGTTTCCCTCATTTCTATTTCATTTATTTCTTATCTGATCTTTATGATTTCTTTCCTTCTGCTAACTTTGGGTTTTTTTGTTCTTTTTTCTCTAATTGCTTTAGGTGTAAGTTTAGGTTGTTTATTTGAGATGTTTCTTGTTTCTTGAGGTAGGATTGTATTGCTATAAACTTCCCTCTTAGAACTGCTTTTGCTGCATCCCATAGGTTTTGCGTCGTCATGTTTTCATTGTCATTTGTTTCTAGGTATTTTTTGATTTCCTCTTTTATTTCTTCAATGATCTCTTGGTTATTAAGTAGTGTATTGTTTAGCCTCCATGTGTTTGTATTTTTTAAAGATTTTTTCCTGTAACTGATATCTAGTGTCATAGTGTTGTGGTCAGAAAAGATACTTGATATGATTTCAATTTTCTTAAATTTACCAAGGCTTGATTTGTGACCCAAGATATGATCTATCCTGGAGAATGTTCCATGAGCACTTGAGTAGAAAGTGTATTCTGTTGTTTTTGGATGGAATGTCCTATAAATATCAATTAAGTCCATCTTGTTTAGTGTATCATTTAAAGCTTGTGTTTCCTTATTTATTTTCATTTTGGATGATCTGTCCATTGGTGAAAGTTAGGTGTTAAAGTCCCCAACTATAATTGTGTTACTGTCAATTTTCCCTTTTATGGCTGTTAGTATTTGCCTTATGTATTGAGGTGCTCCTATGTTGGGTGCATAAATATTTACAATTGTTATATCTTCTTCTTGGATGGATCCCTTGATCATTATGTAGTGTCCTTCTTTGTCTCTTGTAATAGTCTTTATTTTAAAGTCTATTTTGTCTGATATGAGTATTGCTACTCCAGCTTTCTTCTGATTTCCATTTGCATGGAATATCTTTTTCCATCCCCTCACTTTCAGTCTGTATGTGTCCCTAGGTCTGAAGTGGGTCTCTTGTAGACAGCATATATATGGGTCTTGTCTTTGTATCCATTCTGCCAGTCTATGTCTTTTAGTTGGAGCATTGAATCCATTTACATTTAAGGTAGTTATCGATATGTATGTTCCTATTACCATTTTCTTAATTGTTTTGGGTTTGTTATTGTAGTGCTTTTCCTTCTCTTGTGTTTCCTGCCTAGAGAAGTTCCTTTAGCATTTGTTGTAAAGCTGGTTTGGTGGTGCTGAATTCTCTTAGCTTTTGCTTGCCTGTAAAGGTTTTAATTTCTCTGTTGAACTTCCCCCAGTCTTAACATTTACCACACTTTATAGATTTTGATGGGTTATGTGACTGCAAGGGAGATTGAATCTCTCACACCATTCACTTGTGGCCATACAATTTTGGGAAGTCCTCAACCCTCACTGGATTTCAGATTCCTCATCTGTAAAAGGACAGCATAGGCTCAGGTAATATCAAACATCCCTTCTAGTGTCAACATCCTTTGATTGTTGGTACTTTTCTCTAGTTTTTAAACTTCTACATAAAGAGGTTTTAAAATATGCCATTTTAGGGACTATTGATACATACAACAACTTAAATGAATCTCAAAGGCATCATGATGAGTGAAATAAGCCAGTCTCAAAAGATTACATGTTATGTGATTTTATTTATGACATTCTTGAAAAGATAAAACTATAGTGACAGGGAACAGATCAGTGGTTGCCAGGGATGAGGGGTAGGGGAAAGATGTGGCCCTCTACAAGGCAATTTTGGGGGGTGATGGAATTGTTCTGTATCCTGACTGTGATGGTGGTTACATGCAACTATACATGTGCTAAAATTCATAGAAGTGTACACCCAAAAAGTCAGTTTTACTGTATGACACTTAAAAAAAGTAAAAATTTTAAAATGTCTGGTCCAATTCTTATTACCATACTGTTAGAAGGGCCTACTTAGCCTCATTCTGCATCAGCAACGTTTACTCTACACTTGCTGTGATTCAGAGCACACGTTGGGTTCCTAGGCCCATAGAAGTGGTTTCAGAAAACGTGTTTTTGTTTTTTTTTAAGAAGAGTAAGGGAATATTAGATGTATTTGTTTACTATTGCTGTAAAACAAATTATCACAAACTTAGTGGCTTGAAACAACACCCATTTATGAACTCACATTTCTGTAGGTCAGAAGACTGGCACAGCATGAATGAACACTCTGCTGAGGATATCATAAAGCTGAAATCAAATGTTGACTGGACTGAATTCTCATCAGGCTGAGGCTCTGGTGAAAAATCCATTTCCAGGCTCGTTCTAGTTGTTGCAGTTGTAAGACTGAGTTCCCTGTTTTGTTGTGTGCTATTGGTGAGGATCACTCTCACCTCCTACACGCCACTCTCAGGTCCTTCCCACGTGACCCCTGTGGTTAGTTAACATCATGGCTGTTTGCTTTCTTCCAGTCCAGATGGAGCACATCTCTCTGACTTTCTCCTCTGCTATCAGCCAGAGAAAAGTCTTTGCTTTTGCAGGACTCATAGATTAGGTCAGGCTCACCCAGATAATCTCCTTTTTTTAGAATCAACTTTGCCATATAAACATAACACAATCAGGGGACTGATATCTCATCATATTCACAGTCCCAGGGCATGTACACAGAGCTGGGTGTGGGGAGAGGATCATGGGAGAGATCTTAGAATTCTGCCTGCCACAGGATATAAGCCAAAAGACAAAAAATATTTTGGTAAATGCAGGATTATTGATTGTATTGTATGATGTACCAAGCATGACCTGGGAGTCTGAAGATATAAATTCAAGCTATAGCTTCACTGCTAAGCTGTGTTATCATGGTCAAGACACTTAACTTCTTTTGCCCCCAATTTTATCAAACTTAAAATGCTGATCTTGTTACCTGCTTTATGTATATATCACAGAGTGATTGTGAGACTTAATTGAGGTAATGGTGAATATGTTTTACTCAAATCTAAAGTACTGTGTAAATATATTAGTTATTTCTGTTAATATTTTGGCTGACAGTGATCTGCTTTAACCTCTGCTCCAGGAATGTATTATTTCTAAAAAGAGAATAAAAGAGGGGCAAATTAGAGAAGGTCTCAAAGCCAAGATCAAGAAGCTTAGATTTAATTCAGCAGGTGACTTGGAGCTGAAGGAGGACATAAACAGAGGGCCTGGGTCAAAGAAACTGACAAGGAAGACAATTCTTAAGGCAGAATGGGTTTCTATGGCGATGAGAGACAAAGGAGCCCGCTGAGGAAAAGGTTAAAATAATTAACATGGGAGATCAGTAAGATATAGACCAAGATCTGGGATGTAGGATTGAAAGAAAGGGGTGGAGAAGAGCTTTTACAATCCAGTCTCATTTTTCATAGAGGCATATCCATGTGAAGCATTTCTACCATGTGAGGTCCCTTGCTGTCCATGGGGTGTATAGAGAATAGCAACTGACTTTAATAGCAATGTTAGCAGAACATAATTAAGAAGGCAAATCTACTGAAAAAAATAACACGATATTATACCCCAAGGCCAAGTACTTTATTCAGTTTTGTGGGGAGGGGGCTTGTGTTCAGCTGTGCTGGATCATCCTTGTAGCATTCTTCCCTTATTATCACAGGTAAGTAGCAGCTGCCTGCTCATAATAGACTGCCCAGTGTAGGCTAGAATTGGTGATGCTCCAGATTACGAGGAACAATCAACTGACTCCACTCTTGGTATTCCAGATAGAGGGAGGAATTCATCCTCAGAGGACCTAATTGGATTCCTAACTAGCTGTGGCCCCATAGCCACAGTGACATAACTTGTGAGGTAGAAGCGTGGAGCTCTTAAACACACAGATTCTGGAGTCAGCTTTCCTGGGTTCCCATCCCAGCTCCCTAATTTACTAGGGAATTAGGGCAAGTCACTTAACTTCTGTCTAAATTTCTTGCTGGCCAAAAAAATGGGGAAAGTAATTATAATCTATTCTCATAAAGCTGTTGGGATAATTAAATGAACTCATTAATTAATTTAATCACATAAAGTGCTGGAATAATGTCCAGGATAGAGTAAGTACTCAAAAAATTATTATTATTTTCTGGACTTAATTTAATTGGCATTAACAACATTTATTAAGCTTCTTGAGCTTCAGATTTTGCATTTGTAAAGTGAGGAAGTTAAACTCAATTTTATTTCTAGGGTACCTTCGAACTAACATTCTGTTCTCCTGTATGATGCATGTTTTTATTTATTGCAATGCCAGTATTTTATGCTCTGATGCCATTATGCTTTAGTTATTGCTGCTTTATTTATTTATATTCATTCCCTGGTGAAAAGTAGCACTGTCCTACCTTTTTAGAAGCCTTTCATATGCCTTCACAATCTTAAAAAAATTTTTTAAATCAAAGTACTGATTTGTACTGAAGCACAGTTTAAAAGTCTAGACTCACAGATTACTTATTAACTGCAAAAGAAAAAAAAGTACCTTTATAGTGGAGAAATCTGGATCAAGGGACAATTTGATATTAGGTGCTTCTGACAGGATGTTCCTAAATTACCTGATCAAGCTAGACCTAACTTTGACCTCACAAGAAATTCAGGAGATAGAGGAATTGGTTAAATAGCACGAGGAAACAATCAGAAAAATCCAGAATATGAGACATTTTACAGGACAACTGGCCTGGAATCCATAAAATGTCATTGTCATATAGTGGCACACATTTCATTCCCAAACCCTTCAGCATGCATCTCCTAAAAATAAGGGCATTCTCTTTGTAACCACATTGTCATTAATACTCCTAAGAAAATTAGTAAAAATTCTATAATGTAGTCTACTATCAGCCGATAAACCTGAACAACAAAAGAAAATAATAGACAAATTGGGCTTCATGAAAATTAAAAACTTTTATGCTTCAAAGGACACCATCATGAAAGTAAAAAGACAACCTACAGAATGGGAGAAAATATTTGCAAATCATATATCTGATAAGGAACTTGTAGTCAGAGGAACTCTTACAAGTCAACAACAAAAAGACAAATAACCCAATTAAAAGAATGGGCAAAGGATTTAAGTAGACATTTCTTCAAAGTAAATATGTGAATGGCCAATAATCAAATGAAAATTTGTTCAATATCATTAGGAATCAGGGAAATGCCAATCAAAACTACAAAGAGATACCAATTCATTCTCATTAGGATGAGTAAAATGAAAAAGACAGACAATAACAGTTATTGATGTGGATATGGAGAAATTGGAACCTTCATACATCGCTGTTGGTATTAGAAAATTGTGCAGCCACCTTGGAAAACAGTTTGGCAGTTCCTCAAAAAATTAAACATAGAGTTACCATATGACCCAGCAATTCTACTTCTAGGTATATACCTAAGAGAATTGAAAACATACATCCATACAAAAACTTGCGCACAAATGTTCATAGCAGCATTATTCATAAAAACCAAAAAGTACAAACAATACAAATGTCCATCAACTGATGAAAGGATAAACAAAATGTGAAATATCCATATAATGGAATATTATTTGGCAGTAAAAAGTAGTGTAATACTGATACATGCTAAAATATGAACAAACCTTGAGTGAGTTTAGCCAACTTGCAAAGTTAGAGGGAGCAGTCAGTAAGAGATTACCTTCACTTCTAACACCAACAGCAAAGTTGGGGATGCCTAAAGCCACTCTCAGTTTTGATAATTCATTAGAAGGACACATAGAATTTACTGAAAGGTGTTATATTCATTTTATGGTTTATTACAGGAAAAGGATCTAGATAAAAAGTAGCTAAGGGAAGGTGTATAGGGCAGAGTCCAGGAGGATTCCAAGCATGGAGAATCCAGTTGTCTTCTCCCTGTGTAACCCAACAGCATTTCTCTCCTGGCATCAATGTGTGACAATAAGCAGGGAAGCATACCTGAGCCTTGGTGTCCAGAGTCTTTATTGAGCCTCCATCATGTAGAGGTGATTGACTGCCTGTGTGGCTGATCTCAGTCTCCAGCCCCTCCAGATATTTACTGATACTGTGTGACCTAAAGCCCCCATGCTAAATCACATTGTTGGTCTTTCTGGCCAGCCCCCACTGTAAGACTATTTGATGTGACCAGCTTCCCCCCTAAATCGTATTATTAGACTATCTGGTGACTCAAGGCTACCAGGAAAATAAAGTCACTCGTATTAGGCATGACATTTCAAGAGCTTAGAGATTGCCTCCCCAAAGCTGAGGACAAAGGCCAGATCTCTGTTTGGGCAAGGTTAAATCCTTTACTACAGAAGCCTTGAAAACATTGTGCTAAGTGAAAGAAAGGAGTCACAAAAGGCCAGATATTGTATAATTCTATTTACATAAAATTTCCAGAATAGACAAATGCATAGAGACAAAAGTAGATTAATAGTTACCTGGGGCTGACTTGTGTGGAAATGTGGGATGGGAAAGGTGAGTGATAGCTAATGGGTACAGGGCTTTTTTTTTTGAATATTGAAAAATTATAGGGAAATCCCTGGTGGTCTAGTGGTTAGGACTCTGTGCTTTCAATGCCAAGGGCCCAGGCCAAAAAAAAAAAGAAAGAAAAACAAAAAAAAAATTATAGAGTGCTGATGTTGACACAACTCTATGAATATACTAAAAACCACTGATCTGTACACTTTGAAAAGGTGAATTTTTTGAAATGTGAAATATATCTCAATAAAGCTGTAAAAGCGAAGTCAAAATGCAAAATTAATAAAATGAATAAATACGTGAATAAAATATGCCATCCCTCCATTCATTTTTTTTCCAAATGAAATTTAGAATTATTTTGTTGAGTTCTTTTTAAAAAGTCTGTAGGAATATTGATTGTCATTGAGTTGACCATAAATTAACTTTGAGAGCTGATATCTTTACAATTTTATATCTCAGGAACACTGTTTAGACTTTGATGTATTAAAATCGTCTTTCATCTCTTCCAATAACATATTGAAGTTTTCTTTACATAGATTGTACACATCTCTCAGGATATCGATTCTTAGGTATTTCATTTCTTTGTTGTCATGAATACAATCTCTGTTTTTATATGATGACTAAATGTAACTGTAGTTTTTTTATTAAGTAAGTCAAAAGTGTTCTGAGATGCATCAATTTATGAATGGAACCAATTTTTTGACTGTAGATGACAAAGTTAAGGTCAACTTGTATGTGGTGAGATGGGCTCCTATGTCTTCTTCCTGGGAATGAGCAGTTCTTTGGGTTGATATGGAGGAAAGCAGCTTCGCTGGCAGCTACTTCCCTCCTCCAGCTCTGAGACTTCCTGATTGAAAGCACTGCGAGACTTGCTGACCCTATTTCTTTCCAGATTTAATTATTCTTTTTGAAAGTTGGCTCTAACCTCAAGGGGATTTGAAACACAAGGCTCCAGTGGGGATGAAGCTTTAGACCCAAGATAACTGTTCCTTTTGCTACTGAACAGCCTGGCATGGGGACAATTTGCCCCTTGCCCTGAGCACTGTCATTTATTTTGATCGTTTTCATTCCTATCAAGTGACTCAGAAGGCAGCCATTTGATACCGGAAGTGACTCCTTATATTACTTCCTTGTTTTTTCTCTTGTCTTGTAACAAGATATCCCACTAAAATATGCCTGTTTGTGTACTAAGGAGCTGATGTGGGCGTGGATGGCTATGATTTAGTAACCCTAAGGGGGAAAATACGGGGGCAATAAGAATAGTTATTGTGTGTTGATGAGCTCCTCTGTATCTATTTATTTCATTTAACTCTTACAACAGCCCTATGAGTAGTTAACTCTTATTTATCCCCATTTTACAGATTGGGAAATGGAGGCTTAGAGATGTTATGTAAGTTGCCCAAGACGACAAATGGAAAGTGACAAATCTGCAAAGTGACTTAAATCCCCCAAATATGGTCTTAACCACTGTTCCATACTGGCTCCCAAGTGGAAGAGGGTACCTTTCTAAAAATTTGGAGTCAGACAGACCTGAGTTTGGGTCCTGCCTCCCTTGCTTCCTAGTTCTATAAACTTTAGCAAGTCTACCTACCTCATAAAGCGTTGAGGATGCTATGAGATAATAAAGTGCGTAAGTGCTTGGGCCAGTGAGTACTAAATGAATATCAGGTGTTTTCCTTCAAAAACGTATCAAGTGCTTTCTCTGTACCAGACCCTGTGCTAATCTGTGGGGACTTGGAGTTAAATACTGCACAGTCTGAGTCCTAAAGACCAGGGGGTTAGTAGATCTGAGGCTTGTGGGCTGAATCTGGCCTTCAGAAGTGTTCTGTTGGTCCACACATGCTTCAAAACTTTTGAATTAGTTGCAGACATTTAAAAATTGGGAAATTTTAATAAAAATCTGTATTTCCAGCTTTGGAAAGCTAGTAGAGATGGCAATACTGGGCCAGTATTCTCACATGGCAGCAATCATCTAGGAGGCAGTTTGCCAATGTGGGAATGTGGGCCATAGTCCCCACCACTCCCTATTGTGTCTGAGGGGGTCAGTGGCCATTCACGGTTGCAGTTGTGCACTGTTTTCTTTTCTTTTTTTTTTTTTTGGCCGCACCATGTGCATTCAGGATCTTAGTTCCCTGACCAGGGATTGAACCTGTTCCCCCTGCAGTTGGAGCACGGAGTCTTAACCACTGGATCACCAGGGAAGTCCCTGCACTGTTTTCTTTAGTAAAGGAAGTGACATGCTTCGTGTACCTATGATGCTCTTGACAGAAAATAAAAGGTAGATCAAGGGAACGGTGTGATTTAAGAAAAATAGATGAAATTTTTGTTTTCATTTAAAAGCTAGGATTATTATCATGTCTGACCTGCTTCACTTATTTTTCTTATCTTTCTGGCCTCTGTAGGCATTTGAGTTTGCAACCCCTGGTATAAAGAGGTAACCTCGTCACAGTGTGGTCTGGAGGTAAGCCCCAGATGCTTTGGAAGTACAAAGGAGAGGCACTTAGCAGAGCCTGGGGCTTCAGAGGATGCTTCCAAGATCATGTGCCATTAGTAGGTGAGACCCAGAGGACAGTGTCAGAGGTTTGGGTGGGGAGTGGAGTCGGGGAGCTGTTTGAGCAGACGGAACAGCATGGGAAAGGGCTCAGAGGTAGCAGCAACAGCCTGTCTGCTCTTTGATCTATTCACCTGCCTTTAACTTTCTACCCAGACCCCGTCCCAGGGGCAAGTGGGGTCTCTGGCTCTCTCATCACTGGGAGAGAAAAGATGACAGAACCCAGCTGATGGCTGAGACTTCCTGGCTCCATATACTAGCTGCACGCATATCCCAAGGTTCTCCTTGACTCACCGGACACACATATACCCTTGGGGACCACCTGTCAAAATCCCATCAACAGAAGCTCCTAATAGAAGAAGTCTTTCTACCCATCACCCAATTATACACCAGCAATAATATAGGGCTATTTCTTCAGATGAGGGGCTGAGAATATTTTAGTGTTTAAATAATAGAAGTCAGAGTTTGTGTGGCAGGTAGAATTTATATCCCCTTACAAAATAACCACCCTAAATGCTGTTCCTGACAAAAGCAAGTTAAATTCCTCCCAGGGCAGTAAAGAGAAGCCTCCAGAGGTGAGGTGAGAGTATTCCTGGGAGAATCCAGAAAAATGGAGAGAGGAGGAATCTAGCTCCTTTCAACATGAGAATGGAAACCTGTCTGAATGGTCAGGGTCAGGGTCAGGCTCAGCCCATATGAAAAATAATGTTCTAGTGGGTAGACTGAGAATTTTTTTTTTTTTGAGGGCATCGGGAGCCCAAGTCTGAGAGACTTGGCAAAGGCTGGGTGAAAGCTGAGGGTGGAAGAGAATATTCAAGGTGAAGTTCAACTTATAGTCAAGAAATTTGCTCCAGGGAGTTCCCTGGTGGCCTAGTGGTTAGGATTCAGGGCTTTCACCACCGTGGCCTGGGTTCAGTCCCTGGTCAGGAAACTGAGAACTGAGACCCTGTAAGCCGTGCAGTGTGGTAAAAAAAAAAAAAAGATAAATTTGCTCCAAACCACAATAAGATACCACTCCACACCCATGAGGATGGCTATAATCAAAAAACGCAGACAGCAAGTACCAGAAAGGATGTAGAGAAATTGAAACTCTCATACATTGTTGGTGGGAATGTAAAATGATGCAGTCGCTTTGGAATACAGTCTGGCAGTTCCTCAAAATGCTAAACATAGAGTTACCATATGACCCAGAAATTCCACTCCGAGGTGTATACCCAAGAGAAGTGAAAATATATGTTCACATTGAAACTTGTACACAGTGTTCATAGCAGCATTATTCATAATAGCCAAAATGTGGAAACAACCCAAAAGTCCATCAACTGATGAGTGGGTAAACAAAATGTGTTACGTATATTCATACAATAGAATATTCTTCAGCAATAAGAAGGAATGAAGTACCCATAGGTGATAGATACATCATACATGAATCTTGAAAACATTATGCTAAATGAAAGAAGCCAGCCACAAAAGACTGGATATTATATGATTCTACGTATATGAAATGTCCAGAATAGGTCTATCCGTATAGAATGTAGATTAGTGGTTGCCGGGGGCTTAGAGCCAGGGTGGGAGGACAGGAAGGGGAGACTGGGAAGGAGAAGTGACTGCTACTGGTACAGGTTTCTTTTTGGAGTCTTAAAAAAGTCCTAACATTGGATAGTGGTGATGGTTGTACAACTCTGTTAATATAATAAAGCCCACTGAATTGTACACTTCTTTTTAAATAGCTATATTAGTCTTACTTTATTTTGCTAGCAGATTTTTTATATTTTTATTTTTTGGCTGCGTCAGGTCTCAGTTGTGGCATGTGGGATGTATTTTTATTGTTGCGGCACGTGGGTTCTTTGTTGTGGCGAGGGCTTCTCTGTAGTTGTGGCACGTGGGGTCCAGAGCGCCTGGGCTCTGTAGTTTGTGGCACATGGGCTCAGTTGCCCCACGCCACGTGGGATCTTAGTTGCCTGACCAGGGATCGAACCTGCGTCCCCTGCATTGGAAGGCAGATTCTTTACCACTGGACCACCAGGGAAGTCCCTGAATTGTACACTTTGAGAAGGTGAATTTTATGGTATGTGGAATTATATCTCAGTAAAGCTGATACTAAAACAAATCTCTGCTCCTAGTTTCCTCACACTTCCTCTGAGATAAATAGAAGCCACAAGGGACTTTTGTCTCTCTCCCCTTGTCTTTTAAAAAGATTCCTTAGCCTCTCTTTACGCATTAACTCCTTATCTGCTGGTTTTTCTTAAGGTTCTGCTTTAGACCCTTTTCTAGTTATACTCCATGAAGGCAGACTCCCAACTTTACCACTAACGGTTGTGTGATCTTGAGCAAGTTAGTTAACTTCTTGACCTCAATTTCCTCATTTGAAAAATGAGGATAATAATTGCATTGTTACTGAATCAGGTCCAGCTGCTCGCCGCTGGAAAAATCAATACTCGAGAGAGAGAGACAAATGTTGGTAGAAAGGAAAGGTGCTTTTAATCAGAATGCCAGCAGTCTGTGGAAATGGTGGACTCAGTGTCCCACAAAACCACCTCCGAAGATTCTGCTCAGCCATGAAAGTTTTTAAAGGGAAAAGGGGAAGTAATCTCAGTTAATCACTGAGATAGGGGATTGGACTCATAGCCATCTCCCACTGTGTGCAGGCTTGTGCGCAGGCTTGTCGACTCCTGGTAATCTTTCTTTAGATACTATCTTTTTTTTTTTTTTTTTTTCTTTACGGTACGTGGGCCTCTCACTGCTGTGGCCTCTCCCGTTGCAGAGCACAGGCTCCGGACGCGCAGGCTCAACGGCCATGGCTCACGGGCCCAGCCGCTCCGCGGCACGTGGGATCCTCCCCGACCGGGGCACGAACCTGTGTCCCCCGCATCGGCAGGCGGACTCTTAACCACTGCGCCACCAGGGAAGCCCTTTAGATACTATCTTGTTCACACAGTGTATTCGTGAGATTACTGAAGGGGAAGCTGGGGAAGAGATCTGGTCATCTGTTAATTACTTATTCTTCATTTCTACTTCCTTGATCTACGGAAAGAACTGACAAGTTAGGCAAGGTATTGCGTGATTAGAAGATTTGAAAGGTGTGCTAGCGCCAGAGATGAGTAGAGCATGGGGGTGCCTGACTTAAGGTTAGTGACAAGACAAAAGGGTGCCTCCTGCAGAGAGCTCTTTCTTGCAAAGAGCTTTTTCCTGCCAAAAGCTGCTTACAGGGACTCCTTCATAGGCTAAGTGTGAAGAAAAAATAACTAAATATATGAAACCTATTTAGAACAGTACCTGGCACAGAGTAAATTCTGTATTAGTATTTTTAATGATTATTTATATATTAAAACCCTAGAACAGTATTTAGCACATGGTAAGTGCCCAATATGATTAGCTATTATTCAACCATACCTCATAAAAAGATTAGCTATTATTAATTAATTAATTTTTATTAGAGAGGGTAATGGCAAGCTTGTCCAAGACTTTGCTCTCCTGTTGATGAACATTTGAGCTGTTTCCAATTTGGTGTAATTAATGAATAGTGCAACTTTAGGTATTTGCCCATCAGTTTCTTTGGGTACACACTTAGGAGTAGATTGCTGAGTCACAGGGTATGTGGATCTTCCTATTTCCAGATAATGCCAAACTCTTTCCCAAAGTTGGTGATTCAGTTTACATTCCCACCTCCAACACTTGATATACTCATCATGTAAAATTTCACATCTGGTATGTAACGATGGCATTGATTTTAATTTGCATTTCCATGCTTACTGATGAGGGAGTGTCTTTGATTTACTCTTTTATGAAGATCCTGCTCAAGTTTCTTGTCCATTTCTTACTGGTTGATAAGTTTTTTTCTCGTCGATTTGTGAGAATTCTTCACGTGGTTTGGAAACTAGTGCTTTGTCTATTGCAAGTATTTTTTAAAAATTTATTTTATTGAAGTATAGTTGATTTACAATGTTGTGTTAATTTTTGCTGTACAGCAAAGTGATTCAGTTATACATATATTTACATTCTTTTTCATATTCTTTTCCATTATGGTTTATAACAGGATACTGAATCTAGTTCCCGGTGCTATACAGTAGGACCTTGCTGTTTGTCCATTCTCTATATAATAGTTTGCATCTGCTGACCCCAAACTCTCAGTCCCCTCACCCCTGCCACCTCCTTGGCAACAATAAGTCTGTGCTCTATGTTTGTGAGTCTGTTTTGTAGTATTGCAAGTATTTTCTATTACTCTGCTTGTATTTTTGCTCTAACAATTGTATCTTTTGATGAATAGAAAATTTTAATTCTTAAGCAAGCAAATTTATGAATCTTTTCTATAATGGTAGTGCTTTTCATGTCTTGTTTAAGAAATTCTTCCCTGTCTCAAGGTCTTCAATATGCTTTCCTGTACTATCTTCTAAAAGCTTTATAGTTTTCCCTTTTACACTTAGGTCAATTCCACCTGGAATTAACTATTGTGTATGAGGTGAGATACAAGTGCAATTTCAATATTTTTCTACATGGATACACAATTTTATCAGCACCATTTATTTAAAAATCTGTTCTTTTCTCACTGCTCGGCAGGCTGCCTCTGTCAGGTAGCAAGTAACCAAATGTGTAGGTCTGCTTAGGGGCTCCTTATTCTGTTCCTGTTTCAGCAAGTCCTCTCAGCTTGTTCTCCTTATTCAATAGTGCGTTACATCTTGGCCCTTTACCTTGAGAATCTGCTTATCAAGTTACACACACACACACACACACACACACACACACACACACACAAACTGAAAACTAAATAAAACAAAAACAGTTTTCTCAATCAGTATACATCTCAAGATCTAACTGGAGGGTAGGGGGCAGGGGTTTTTTCTTTTTCCAGCCGGCGGGGAACAAAGAAGCATGTAGATATAGTTGTGTCTCTTTCATTTGACAGCTGCCTTATTCTAGTGACATCAGCATGATGTTGAAAACAACAGTCAGAGATGGGCAGAACCAAGGGAATCATTGAGGACAGTCAGACCACCTCTGGGTGCTGCAGCTCTATTGGCTTAACTTGGGCTTGTTTTTGGATGCAACCAAAGGCATCCTAACTTATCCGTAAGCTATCTTAAATACAGACTTGAATGCAGGAACAAGTAAAAAGGCCTCTTCATGAAAAGGAAAACAGCTGTTACAAAAATATGAATTTTATTCTATAGGAAGGTAGTATGTAATAACAATAATAATTATAATGATGATAGCTATAGCTAACATCTGCCAAGCCAGGCATGGTGGCTAGGAATTTACAGATAATATACCATTACATTTATGACCTTATTTAATGGTTATGACCTCCCAGTGCTGTTCTTTTCCCAGGACCACAGATGTTAAGTAACTCTCCCAATGTCACACAGTTAAGAGGATTCAAAGGTCTGGCTCTAATACACTTATCAATTGCTCTTTTGACTTAGAATTTTTTATTAAATAGGGAAAATTAAATTCTTCCAGAAGAGTAAGATCTGGGGCAAAGGGGAATTCTACCTCACTATTGGTAGGACATTAAGTGAATAACCTTCTAGAGAGTAGTTTGGTAGTATGTATTAAATACCTGAAAATGTTTATTGTCTCTTAAACACTAATTCTACTTTTTAAAAATTAGCGGTGCCCCCAAAGAAAGATTTTCAAGGATGTTTATAGCAGAATAATTTTTAGCAGTAAAAATATAGTTTTCATTAAATAAATGTTAGGAACTAAAACACTATTGCAGCTATTAAGAATAAGGTTTTAGAATTTTTAATGGCAAGAAAAAATGCTATCTTAAGTGAAAGAAGCAGATCACAAAACAATATTCACAGCAGGATTTCTATTTTATATATTATTTAAAAGTCAAGAAGAATATACTGTAAAATGATAGTAGTGATTATCTCTGCAGGGGGAGACTATGGATAATATGTTTTCTTCTTTTACTTTTCTGAAAGTTTCAAGTTTCAGCTGTGAACTTCCAGAATATATTATTGAGGAAAATTTCAAAGATATTAAAAAATAGCACAGAAAAATGAAACTGATGAATACACCACCGACTTTAACAATTTTCAACACAGGGCCAATCTTGCCTATCATACCCTTTCCTATTCCCTCTCCCGGATTATTTTGATGCAAATCTCAAACATTATATTTCATTTGTAAAACTTTCATTATGTTTCTCTAAAAGATAGACTCCTGTTTAAAAACCACAACCACAGTACCATGGTCAGGCCTAAACTAAAAAAAATAATTCCTTGATATCATCAAATATCCAGTGTTTGAATTTCCCTGATTGTCTTAAAATTAGGCTTTACATGTTTTTTTAATGTGTTCTTGGTTTTGCTTTACACACACACACACACACACACACAGTTTTGCTTACCTGAATTGAGATCCAAGTAAGTTTTATCCCTTGTGATTGGTTGATATATCTCATGGAACTGAGCAGAATCCTGCAGGGCCCCTCCAAGTACAAAGGCCCCTCCATGTCCCCTGCCTCTTGTTTGTAGAAAAACTGAAGTCTCCCAGGCCTCCCTGTGTCACAAAAGAGGAGGCTCAAGCAGTTAATGATCAGGACAATAGAGTCACAGAATCTTTCAGCATCTGAGTTGTCTTACAGCTACTATAACTGCCACCAGGGGGATGACCAGACTGAAGCCATGACATAAACTGCTCCATCTTAAGCAGTACTGAATCTATGACTAGCACAATTCCAAAAACTGGCCTTAAGAGAATGGGATTAACACTGTTGCTCATAATAATCTATATCTTTGTGGGCATCAAAATAATTGTAGCTTGTTCTGCCCATATATGTAAGCAGGCAACTAATATTGTCAGCCAAGAGAGGCTACAGACCCATGTCAACATCTTCCACTCTGAGAATATGGCGCCCTATGTTAGCATGAAGAAGTAAAAGAAGACAGACCATCACCCATAATCCCATAGAAATGGAATGATGTTCTGACAAGTGGGGATTTACAAGCAGCTTTTGGCAGGAAAGAGCTCTTTGCAGGAAAGAGCTCTCTGCAGGAGGCCCCTTTTGTTTTGTCACTTTAGCAAAGCTATATTGTAACTAACCTTAAACCAGGCACCATCAGGCTCTACTCATCTCCAGCCCAAGCACACCTTTCCAATTTTTTGACCACAAAATACCTTCCCTAACCTGTTAGTTCTCTCCATAGATCAAAGAAGTAGAAATGAAGCATAAGTAATTAACAGATGACCAGATCTCTTCCCCAGCTTCCCCGTCACTAATCTCACGAATAAACTGTGTGAACGAGGTAGCATCTAAAGAAAGGTCGCAAGGAGTTGACAAGCCTGCACACAGTGGGAGATGACTATGTCTGATCCCCTAACTCAATGATTAACTGAGATTACTTCCCCTTTTCCCTTTAAAAACTTTCATGGGCAGGCAGAATCTTCAGAGTTAGTTTTGGGACTCGAGTCTGCCTTCTCCCCAGATTGCCAGCTTTCTGACTAAAAGCAACGTTTTCCATTTCTACCAGCACTCTCCAGTACTGATTTTCTAGTGGTGAGCAGCTGAACCTGAGTTCAGTAACATCATATCTCTTTTACTTATAGGTTCCCCCTCCATCCCTTTTATTTATTTATTTTTAATGCAATATTTTGTTGAAGAAACTAGGTCATTTGCCTTGTAGAGTTTCCTATAACCTCTACTTTCTATCTTTGTGATGTTGTTCCTCCTCTGTTTCCTGTAAATTTTTAATTAGATATAAAGGCCTGGTTGGATTCAGGCTTTTGTTTTGCTTTATTTTTGTGGTGCGGTGGGGGGAGGGGTAAAGCAACTTCACAGATAGTAGTGTTTACTTCTATTAGGAAGAATCCAAAGTCTGCTTGTCTTTCCTGTGACGTTAGCAGCCATTTATGATCATTGCTACACCATAAATCATTAGTAATTGCAAATTGTTCAATCATTCCTTTTCCATTTATTAGTTGAAATATTCTGTAAAAGAGAATTTTCCCTTCATCAACTATTTGACTACCCTTTGGAACAGATCACAAAGGGAAGAGAGAATGGATGCTCAGTTCTTTCTCTTTATTGACCAGCTTTTAAAATAATTAAGTGGTTTCCTAGTGTTCTTCAGAAGTGACTTTTTGTTGGGGGGGGTATCGTTGTAAACTTTATGGAGTTAAACATATTTGATGTGCTTCAATCCATTGATGATTTTAGCCAACTGATGATCAAATTGTGCCACCTTTAGCAAGTGGGAGGCTCTTCATGTTGACTTCTGAATCCTTTTGACCCAACCCCAGTAGTCTGATAACTTCCATGCTTTCTGGTATGACAAGATATTCCAGGATCATCTTACACATTTCCATACCCCGATCTGGAATGAGTCATAAAAACTACCCTTTGAGGAATACTTCCAGATAGATAGACAGGCAGATAAAGTATGGGGAGGAGGGTATATACCTCAAAAGATTGCACCTTGGAGCTTATTTCTGAGAACCACATTAAAAAATTTTAGTGTTTCTCTTTTTTTCTGATTTCAAAAGGATTTTATTCTCTGTGGAAAATTTTAAAAGTAGAAAAGCAAATAGAAGAAAATAAAAACCACCTGCAATTCTATAATCCAATTTCCATGACGTTGGTGTATATCCTTCTGGGCTTCTAAAGGACATTTTAATTGCTCTTTTTTGCCAGCAGATACCATCAGTGACTTGCCTGGGGTCTCTCAGCAAGTAAGTGAGGGAATCCACCCTGGAACTCAGCTGCTGAATCCTGAACTTCACTGTGCTCCATTGTAGCGGGAACAGAGGAGCTCGCCCCTCCCCCAGTATTACTTTACACATTTGTCTATATAGCACTTTTGAAACTGATTGTAAAATTTAAAAAAAAATCTGTGCCTACTACTGAACTATGGACTTCTCAGTGAGGCAGGGACATCATCTTATTTACATCAGTATTCTCAAAATAAGGTGTGGTGCTTAATAGTGGCTCAGTACCTGGGTCATTGTAGACCCCCCAATAACTGTTCCTTCCAGGCAGAGAGTGGGAGACAACTAGGTCTCCATGGCCTCTCACAGACTGGAATTGCAGGTGTCCTAGATTTTCCTAGACTGACCTGGTTTTCTGCCAAAGAAACGGTTTGTCGCACCCCATCATTCAAGAAACAAGATATCTTCTTGAAAACATGATGTAGGAATGTGTGAGGATGTAACCTTCCAGACATTTCATGGTGAGGCAGCTCCCTTCAGCCCATCAATTTTCTGGAGATGGAGGCAGCTGTGAGCTGTTAGCAGCCAACATTCACAGCAGCTGAGTGATGGGCATACTGGCCTGCTCAAGGGGACCTGGGCAGAACACTGTGTGTACCACATCACCTAAAATTATCTACCACCAGGGGCACTTGCACCATAGTTTAGAAAGTCTGGGTATACAGAATGGCACTGTGAATGCAGTGCCTTAGGTGGTGTTTCATGGAAAGTCTTTGAGGGGGAGGAGTCTGGAGGAAGGGGTGCTGGATGGAAGTGTGTGGAAGTCTAGTCATGGGATGTGTGGGGAGCTTGACAACGCTTGTGGTGATAGGAATGGGGAGGAAGAGAAAGATGGGAAGGGTTATAGAAGGAAGTGTCAAGAGGCTGAGTTCGTGACGAGGGGTTGAGAAGAATGAAGGAAAAAGGATGACTTGGGTTAGAACCTGGGGGCTTGGGAGAATAGCAGTGCCTGGGAAGGCATAGAGATTCTGGCTGAGGAAGCCAGCTTGGTCCTTCTGTCAAGACCAAGAGATCAATTCTCTAGCATGAATGTTTGTGGAAATATCCTCTCCTTTGCTTTTGTCTGGAATATCCACTGTTAAAAAAGTAAGGATTTGGACTTCCCTGGTAGCGCGGTGGTTAAGAATCCACCTGCCAATGTTGGGGACACGAGTTTGAGCCCTGGTCTGGAAAGATCCCACATGCTGCAGAGCAACTAAGCCTGTACACCACAACTATTGAGACTGTGTGCCACGGCTACTGAAGCCCATGTGCCTAAAGCCCGTGCTCTGCAGCAAGAGAAGCCACCACAATGAGAAGCCCCCGCACCACAACGAAGAGTAGCCCCTGCTCGCTGCAACTAGAGAAAGCCCGTGCGAAGCAACGAAGACCTGACGTAACCAAAAATAAATAAAATAAATAAATAAAAAGAACTGTGCACCCCGGGACTTCCCTGGTAGTCCAGTGGTTAAGACTCCAAGTTCCCAATGCAGGGGGCCCAGGTTCGATCCCTGGTCAGGGAAATAGATCCTGCATGCCACAACTAAGACCCGGCACAGCCAAATAAATAAATAAATAAATATTTTAAAAAAGTAGTATTTGCTGCCCGCCCCCCCCCCCCCAGGTTTTAGCAAAAGGAGCAGGCTAGGTGGATGTCACAACCCATCTGTCTCCTCTTCCTACAGAAATTCCAACCCACCCACCTGCCCCACGAGCAGGGTAGGGCCAGGGTGTCAGGAACTCCCAGGCAAAGCTGTAAGATCGTCTCCTCTTTCAGGATTGAATTAGTCCTAGACATGAGTCATATTTCCAATTGCCTTCCTTTCTGATGAGAGGGTCCTCGCTGGCTCTGCTGTCCTCCTTTCTTGGCCACAGAAAGGTGGTGTGAGATTAAATTTCTCAAGAAAACTAAAAAAACGCACAAAGATCCCCAGTCTCCATATCATGTGAGCCAAGATATTCTTTGGGTGAAGAGGGTCAGTGCAGACAAAGGCACTCTGATCACTTGCGATGCTTTCTCTCTCTAATTATAGAAAGTATTTAGCTATTGTTCCCTAATTGCTTGCTGCAGTTGGGTTTTTTTTTTTTTTTTTTTTTTTTTTTGACAAAAGCCTGGTTTCCGATGAGTTGTTCTTTTTTTTTTTTTTTTTCCTGCCCCTGCCTTGGTCCATTGCCATATCAGCCCCTGGCTATCCCATTGGAGAACTGAAGGAGTTGGTATGGTATTTCTCGAGAAGCCACTTTAACCCATCTAATTGTTTTCATGGCTTCGCCTCTCTTCCTCCTAGTTGCCTAATAGAGAAAGGGAATTAACATTTACTGAGCATCTATTTAGAATGTGCCAGGCATTGTACAAAACTTTTGCATAGATTATCATATTCAATCCTTGCAGCAAGGCTGAGAGGCAAATGTTATTTTCCTCAATTTATGGATGAGGATTCTAAGGCACAGGAAGGTCTCACAGCCTGAGCCAGGGTTCAAACCCAGTGAGCCTGAGCCCGGATTCCAACGCAGGTCTGTCTGACTCCATGTCACCTCTCTCAAAAGAGCCCAAGAGTTTTTTATAGACTTTGGCTAATAGAACATTGGTACTGATGCTCCCACCACCATAGGAGAATTGGGGAATCCTGCCCCCTCACCCTGAAAGTGCCTATTTCTAGGTCCTCTGACTTGGTGAGGATGCCTGTAGGACTCTGAAAGGAGGTCTGGGATTCCTATGTTGATTTATGACCCATGGAGAGATGGTGGCAATGACAAGGGAGAAAGCCACCCCACTCCCAGGGGTGGCAGCAGTCAGGGTATTATGGGAAACAGATGGCACGTTCAAGGGTTTAAATCCAGAGGACTGAACGGATGGACTGCTTAGAGGAGGTGTGGGACGTTAAGGGGAAGCAGCTGGGCACCAGCAGAGCAGGAAGTCATTGTCACCCCTAAGTCTAAAGGAGTGTGGTGTGGGAGTGGTGCTCCTATAGCCCAGTGGGAGCTGGGGCTAGGGCACAGGTGCTCCAACAGGAGCTGTGGCAGCCACTGCCAGAACACAGACAGGAAGGCTGGGAGCACATGCGGAAGGAGGCTCTGTGTGTGTGCAGATGTCGGGGTCTCTCCTTTCTTTGTCCTCCCTGTCTCCTACTCACGCTTACCACTGGCCAAGCTCAACTAGAAGACAGAGGGCAGGGGAGCCTCAGGGATGCAGCCTGTACTGGTCAGCCTCCTGAGCATGGAGCAGGGCAGAGAAGGGTGGAGAGATGACCTCGGGGAGGATACAGAGGATATTCAGCACAGGGGCTTGCTCAAGCCTGCCCTCCGTGTCAGTCTGTAGGGGTAGGACACTGCTTACAGACCCAAAGAATCGTGGAATGTGAACGATGGAAGAGTCCTTAGAGTTCTGCCCATAGAATTCCTTTACTTGACAAAAGAGGATCCTGAATCCCAGGGATGTAAAAGGACAGGTCCAAGGTCAGCTGCTAATGGAACCCAGCTCCCTAGCTCCCAGTCCATCATGCCTCTTAATTTGAGAACTGTGGTCAATTAATCATTGGTAATAAAGGATTACTGCTGAGCCAGCTTGCCTATTTCCTGTTAAAACTGCTCAAAGACCTCAGGGTGTATTTTACTTTGGCTCCAGACATTTGCCTCAAATGATTCCCTCTCTAAATACATCTGTGATCATAGTGGGCTGCCCATTCCAGAGTGTGGGCTCTGGAGTTAGACTCATGGGTTGGAAGCCCAGCTCTGCCCTTCGGCATGACCTTGGACAAGTTGCTTAACTCTCTGTTCCTCAGTTTGTTCAACTATAAAATGGGGATAATAGTGATATGTATCTCACATATCATGAGGATTATATGAGAAAACGTACATACTTAAAGCACTTAGACTAGCATCTGTCAATGAGTGCTTGATAAATGATAGCATATATATGTATATATAATATTGATTCAAATATATACATATATATGGGAAATATATATGTATATATTTCAATAAATAGATTTGCAATTATGGTTAAGAATTTATATGGTTTTTTTACCCTTACTGAGATATATCAGCTATTTTTCACAAGGAATTTTTCTTTTCCCTTATGACAGATAAGAAAATTGAAGGGTATGTCAATTAGATTTCAATAAATTTGGAAAACAAAAAAAGCCTGAAGGGCCTGGGTGATGTGCCTTTTGTGGGATTTCTCAGTCAGTCAGAGGCAGATAAGAAATCCCTGTTTTCCATTTCACTCCAGCCCCCAGGTTGGAAATTAATTCCAGATTACTCATCTTGATTTACTTCCTCCCAGATACTAAAAAAAATCCCTTTAGGCTTCCATCAAGTCCAGGCCCGTCTGACCACCTCATGGGGCTGGCCAAGCAGGTTTCTGCCCTTGCACTCTACTACACAGATGTACATGGATTGGCATATGGCTTGGGCTGCCAATCCTCTGGCAAAAGCTAAACTGCCCTCTGGGGTAGCTGGATCCTGACCTTCTGGCCCTGAGTCTGAGTTGACTTCCTTTGTCCTACTGGAATATTCTGTCCCGGGCAGGTGCTAACACCAGCTTCGGGCCTCTAGCCCATGCTTCCTTCTGCTGCTGCTTCTGTGGATGGACTCCTGTGGGGCATTGCTCCCCTTTGGGATGCTCCTGGGAGCCAATGCAACACTCCTGCTTCCTTTACCACAGGCCCTAAGCCTTCTCCCCCTGCCTAGAACACAGTTCCCTTGTTACTTCGTCTGCCGTGCTTTTTTCTTGTTGCCTTAAGGAAGAACTTTGTACTTTGGTTTCTCTTGCTTTTCCTCTGGTTGGCTGTGTGATGCTTTCTCCCAGATGGTCCACCTCTGGGATAAGCCACACAGCACCCTGAATGAAAACCTCTCTTGGACAGCATTCTAAATACTCAATGTACCAAACCCAGGCCTTGCTGTCCCAGAAATGTAACTGGGACTCTGGCAGGTTCTGGAATGAGTTAGTTGCTTTCCTTAATGGCTTTGGTTGCTCAGTGCATTTTCTATTTAGCTTCGCTGGTCATGTCCCCTCTCAATTTAAAACCCTTCAATGGCTTCCTAGTGCACTTGGACTAAAATCCAAACCGATGAGCCCTCCAAAGGCCCCTGCCTGCTTCTCCTACTTCCTCCCACACCATTCTCTCTGCTCAGTCACACTGGGTTCCCTCCTGTTCCTCAAACCTACTAAGCTCTTTCCTACCCCTGGGCTTGCTGTTCCCCCTGCTTGGAACATGCTTCCTCATCTTCCCCATGGCTGATGTCCTCATCCATTCGGGTGCAGCTTCCTCAAAGAGGCCTTGTGTGACTACTCTCTCCAAAGACGCAATCAATGGTTTCTGTCCAGTCACTCTTTACCATACCCCCCTGCTTCCTTCCTTCACAGAGTTTATTACATCATGCAACTATCCTGTTATTTCTTTGCATGTCTATTGTCTGTCTCCTCTTTCTCCACCTCAGGCAAATGACACTCTGTGAGGGCAAGGACCTTGCTTGCTTTATTCACCATTATATCCTTAGCACCTACTGTGTGGCAGGCACTGTTCTAGGCACCATGGATCTAACTCCATGCTCTCGTGGAGCTTATATTCTAGTGGGGGAGACAGATAAAAGCCATCTTAAACAAAATGAATGATATAATTTTTAGTATTGATGAGCGTTTTAATAAATAAAGCAGTGTAAGGGGATAGAATGTGTCTCAGGGAATGTGGAGGGGTGCTGGTGGTTAGATAAGGGTGATCAGCGATGGCCTCTCTGGAGGGGTGATGATGAAAGAGAGAACAGATTGCTGTGATAGAGCAGACCTTTGAAATTATGGGGGAACAGCAAGTGTAAGGGCCTCAAGGGAGCAGGCAGATTGGCAGGTTGAGGAACAAAAAGGAAGCTGGTGTGACTAGAGTGGTGTGAGCTGGGTGGGAACAAAGGCTGGAGACAGAGGGAGTGGTAACAGCCATGGGCAGAAGGGAGGGTTGGGTAAAGAGTTTGTATTTTCTTCTAAGTGTGATGGGACACATCTGTATAGCACTATTCAGTTTCCAAAGCACAAACACCATCTCACTTGATCCTCACAAGAACCTCTGAGGTAAGTAGGACAGATGATAGTTCATATCTTTTATCAAGAAGGAAACCACCATTTTATTAAGATGAAAATGAAAGCTCTGCTAAGTGAGAAAACTTGCTTTAAGTCACACAGTTCAAACAAGATTCTGTGAATCAGTGGTGTTTAACCTTGGCTGTGCATGGAAATCCTCTGGGGAGCTCTGCAAAATCCTTCTATCTGGGTTCTGTCCCTGGAAAATGGATTTAAGAGCTCCAGGGTGTGTCCCAGGAGGATTGTTAAAGCTTTCCAGGTGATTCTGCAGGGGCTAGAACTCTACACTGCTCTCAGTCTACCCACTTTTCACTATATGAACTGCCTTCTTGACAGAGCCTTTCCACTAAACTGCCCATTAAAATCACCAAGGAAACTTTCTAAGAATTACAGAGGCCCAGACTCCAAAATCAGAATTTCTGGGGCTGGGGCTCAGGCACTAGCTTGTTTAAAAGCACCTCACTCGCCTATCTGCTTTGGAGCTTCCCACATATATTTTTAAATTTTTTCTATCTGCTGTTGTCTCCTTTCTTGTTCCTTTTGGGGTTTATGCCTCTTTTATTCCTTTCCTGTCATTTTCATGGGATTTTAGGCAGGCGTGGATTTAAATGGGTATACTAAACATACCATGTTGAACTGGAAACCTGCTAAATTAAAAAATTTTTAAACAATTAAATTTTAATTATAAAAGTTATACATACGTTCACCGTAAAAAATTCAAATATTACAAAAGAGTACAGTATAAACTGAAAGTACTCCAGCCCCACCTCCCCCATTCCCATTCCTCAGGGTTAGCTGCTAGCCTGCTGGTAACAATTTCATAGTTAAAGTTAACGTCCAATTAGAGTAACCATATTAAGTTTTTAATATATTTTCTCTCTCTGTGGTTTAAAATTTTCCATTTTAATTTAAATGTCTTATGTCTTTTACTGTATTCTTCTTCTTTATGCTTTTTTATATGAACTTTCCTATGCCTGGTCTGCTCCCCAGCACCCTTCTCCCGGGGAGCCCCTGTTCAACCTTTGATTCTCAGCCTATAAGTCACGTCTGAGTTTACAAAGCATTTCGAAATCTCCTGGGCAAAATTAACGCTCCCTTCTTTATGTTCCTATACCACTTTGTTCATACCTCTATTCTAACACTAATCACACCGTTTGAAAATTATTCCTTTAAAAAAAATTAATTTAATTAATTAATTTATTTTTGGCTGCATTGGATCTTTATTGCTGTGCACGGGCTTTCTCTAGTTGTGGCGAGCGGGGGCTACTCTTCCCTGCGGTGCTCGGGCTTCTCATTGCAGTGTCTTCTCTTGTTGTGGAGCATGGGCTCTAGGCGCATGGGCTTCAGTAGTTGTGGCACGTGGGCTCAGTAGTTGTGACACATGGGCTTAGTTGCTCCGTGGCACGTGGGATCTTCCTGGACCAGGGCTCGAACCTGTATCCCCTGCATTGGCAGGTGGATTCTTAACCGCTGCACCACCAGGGAAGCCCGGAAATTATTCCTTTTTTTAATCTTAACACTTATACATTGCAAACTCGAGGTGGTGGCAGCTGTATTATGCAACTCTATAATACTGCTAGCTGTACTGTAGCCCTGTACTGCAAGTGTCTTCTCCCAGTTAGTGGCTTGTTTTTTTCTTCATGCCTTTTGATGAGGAAGTTCTTAACTTTAATGTAATCCAAATTTATCAAAGTTTTCTATACCGTTTTGCTGATGTCACTTAATAAACCCTTCCCTGAGATAGCAGGAAATTTTCCTTCAAAAGTTCTGATTTTACTTTTTCCTTTTAAATTCTTTAATCTATTTGGAATTAATTTTTTGTGTTAGGGGCCCAACAGAGAACCAGTTGGTTCAGCTCATATGCCAGCTCTGTCATATATCAAGATTCCACATGTGGACTTCCGGGTAAGATGGCGGAAGAGTAAGACGCGGAGATCACCTTCCTCCCCACGGATACACCAGAAATACAGCTACACGTGGAACAACTCCTACAGAACACCTACTGAACGCTGGCAGAAGACCCCAGACCTCCCAAAAGGCAAGAAACTCCCCACATACCTGGGTAGGGCAAAGCGGAGAGATTCCCGCACAGAGGATCGGTGCCGAGCGGCACTCACCAGCCCGAGAGGCTTGTCTGCTCGCCCGCCGGGGCGGGCGGCGCTGGAAGCTGAGGCTCGGGCTTCGGTCAGAGCACAGGGAGAGGACTGGGGCTGGCGGCGAGAACTCAGCCTGAAGGGGACTAATGCGCCACAGCTAGCCGGGAGGGAGTCCGGGAAAACTCTGGAGCTGCCGAAGAGGCAAGAGACTTTTTCTTCCCTCTTGGTTTCCTGGTGCGCGAGGAGAGGGGATTAGGAGCGCTGCTTAAAGGGGCTCCACAGACGGGCGCGAGTCACGACTGAAAGCGCGGAGCCCAGTGACGGGCGTGGGACGCTGGGGCTGCTGCTGCCGCCGCCAAGAAACCTGTGTGCGAGCGCAGGTCACTGTCCACACCGCCCTTCCGGGAGCCTGTGCAGCCCGCCACTGCCGGGGTCCCGGGATCCAGGGGCGGCTTCCCTGGGAGAACGCACGGCGCGCCTCGAGCAGGTGCAACGTCACGCCGACCTCTGCCACTGCAGGCTCGCCCCGCACTCCGTGCCCCTCCCTCCCGCCCGGCCTGAGTGAGCCAGAGTCCCCGAAGAGGCTGCTCCTTTAACCCTGTCCTGTCTGAGCGAAGAACAGACGCCCTCCGGCGACCTACACGCAGAGGCGGGGCCAAATCCAAAGCTGAGACCCAGGAGCTGTGGGAACAAAGAAGAGAAAGGGAAACCTCTCCCAGCAGCCTCAGAAGCAGCGGATTAAAGCTCCATAATCAACTTGATGTACCCTGCATCTGTGGAATACATGAATAGACAACAAATCATCCCAAATTGAGGAGCCAGGAGTCAGTGCTGTGCCTCTGAGGTGGGAGAGCCAACCTCAGGACACTGGTCCACAAGAGACCTCCCAGCTCCACATAATATCAAACGGCGAAAATCTTCCAGAGATCTCCATCTCAACACCAGCACCCAGCTTCACTCAACGACCAGCAAGCTACAGTGCTGGACACCCTATGCCAAACAACTAGCAAGACAGGAACACAACGCCACCCATTAGCAGAGAGGTGGCCTAAAATCATAAAAAGTCCGCAGACACCCCAAAACACACCACCAGACGTGGACCTGCCCACCAGAAAGACAAGATCCAGCCTCATCCACCAGAACACAGGCACTAGTACCCTCCACCAGGAAGCCTACACAACCCACTAAACCAACCTTAGCCACTGGGGACAGACACCAAAAACAACGGGAACCACGAACCTGCAGCCTGCAAAAAGGAGACCCCAAACACAGTAACATAAGCAAAATGAGAAGACAGAAAAACACACGGCAGGAGAAGGAGCAAGATAAAAACCCACCAGACCTAACAAATGAAGAGGTACTAGGCAGTCTACCTGAAAAAGAATTCAGAATAATGATGGTAAAAATGATCCAAGATTCTATTTCCCAGATCCAAAATCTTGGAAATAGAATAGACAAAATGCAAGAAACAGTTAACAAGGACCTAGAAGAACTAAAGATGAACCAAGCATTGATTAAAAACACAATAAATGAAATAAAAAATACTGTAGACGGGATCAATAGCAGAATAACTGAGGCAGAAGAACGGATAAGTGAGGTGGAAGATAAAATAGTGGCAATAACTAGTGCAGAGCAAAATAAAGAAAAAAGAATGAAAAGAACAGAGGACAGTCTCAGAGACCTCTGGGACAACATTAAACGCACCAACATTCGAATTATAGGGGTTCCAGAAGAAGAAGAGAAAAAGAAAGGGACTGAGAAAATATTTGAAGAGATTATAGTTGAAAACTTCCCTAATATGGGAAAGGAAATAGTTAATCAAGTCCAGGAGGCACAGAGAGTCCCATACAGAATAAATCCAAGGAGAAATACACCAAGACACATATTAATCAAACTGTCAAAAATTAAACACAAAGAAATCATATTAAAAGCAGCAAGGGAAAAACAACAAGTAACACACAAGGGAATCCCCATCAGGATAACAGCTGATCTCTCAGCAGAAACTCTACAAGCCAGAAGGGAGTGGCAGGACATAATTAAAGTGATGAAGGAGAAAAACCTGCAACCAAGATTACTCTACCCAGCAAGGATCTCATTCAGATTTGATGGAGAAATTAAAACGTTTACAGGCAAGCAAAAGCTGAGAGAGTTCAGCACCACCAAACCAGCTTTACAACAAATGCTAAAGGAACTTTTCTAGGCAAGAAACACAACAGAAGGAAAAGACCTACAATAACGAACCCAAAACAATTAAGAAAATGGGAATAGGAACATACATATCAATAATTACCTTAAATGTAAATGGACTAAATGCTCCCACCAAAAGACACAGATTGGCTGAATGGATACAAAAACAAGACCCATATATATGCTGTCTACAAGAGACCCACTTCAGACCTAGAGACACATACAGACTGAAAGTAAGGGGATGGAAAAAGATATTCCATGCAAATGGAAACCAAAAGAAAGCTGGAGTAGCAATTCTCATATCAGACAAAATAGACTTTAAAATAAAGACTACTAGAAGAGACAAAGAAGGACACTACATAATGATCAAGGGGTCGATCCAAGAAGAAGATATAACAATTGTAAATATTTATGCACCAAACATAGGAGCACCTCAATACATAAGGCAAATACTAACAGCCATAAAAGGAGAAATCGACAGTAACACAATCATAGTAGGGGACTTTAACACCCCACTTTCACCAATGGACAGATCATCCAAAATGAAAATAAATAAGGAAACACAAGCTTTAAATGATACATTAAACAAGATGGACTTAATTGATATTTATAGGACATTCCATCCAAAAACAACAGAATACACATTTTTCTCAAGTGCTCATGGAACATTCTCCAGGATAGATCATATCTTAGGTCACAAATCAAGCCTTGGTAAATTTAAGAAAATTGAAATTGTATCAAGTATCTTTTCCGACCACAATGCTATGAGACTAGATATCAATTACAGGAAAAGATCTGTAAAAAATACAAACACATGGAGGCTAAACAATACACTACTTAATAACACAGTGATCACTGAAGAAATCAAAGAGGAAATTAAAAAATACCTAGAAACAAATGACAATGGAGACACGACGACCCAAAACCTATGGGATGCAGCAAAAGCAGTTCTAAGAGGGAAGTTTATAGCAATACAATCCCACCTTAAGAAACAGGAAACATCTCGAATAAACAACCTAACCTTGCACCTAAAGCAATTAGAGAAAGAAGAACAAAAACATCCCAAAGTTAGCAGAAGGAAAGAAATCATAAAAATCAGATCAGAAATAAATGAAAAAGAAATGAAGGAAACGATAGCAAAGATCAATAAAACTAAAAGCTGGTTCTTTGAGAAGATAAACAAAATTGATAAACCATTAGCCAGACTCATCAAGAAAAAAAGGGAGAAGACTCAAATCAATAGAATTAGAAATGAAAAAGGAGAAGTAACAACTGACACTGCAGAAATACAAAAGATCATGAGAGATTACTATAAGCAACTCTATGCCAATAAAATGGACAACCTGGAAGAAATGGACAAATTCTTAGAAATGCACAACCTGCCAAGACTGAATCAGGAAGAAATAGAAAATATGAGCAGACCAATCACAAGCACTGAAATTGAAACTGTGATAAAAAATCTTCCAACAAACAAAAGCCCAGGACCAGATGGCTTCACAGGCGAATTCTATCAAGCATTTAGAGAAGAGCTAACACCTATCCTTCTCAAACTCTTCCAAAATATAGCAGAGGGAGGAACACTCCCAAACTCATTCTACGAGGCCACCATCACCTTGATACCAAAACCAGACAAGGATGTCACAAAGAAAGAAAACTACAGGCCAATATCACTGATGAACATAGATGCAAAAATCCTCAACAAAATACTAGCAAACAGAATCCAACAGCACATTAAAAGGATCATACACCATGATCAAGTGGGGTTTATTCCAGGAATGCAAGGATTCTTCAATATACGCAAATCAATCAACGTGATACACCATATTAACAAATTGAAGGAGAAAAACCATATGATCATCTCAATAGATGCAGAGAAAGCTTTCGACAAAATTCAACACCCATTTATGATAAAAACCCTGCAGAAAGTAGGCATAGAGGGAACTTTCCTCAACATAATAAAGGCCATATATGACAAACCCATGGCCAGCATCGTCCTCAACGGTGAAAAACTGAAACCATTTCCACTAAGATCAGGAACAAGACAAGGTTGCCCACTCTCACCACTCTTATTCAACATAGTTTTGGAAGTTTTAGCCGCAGCAATCAGAGAAGAAAAGGAAATAAAAGGAATCCAAATCGGAAAAGAAGAAGTAAAGCTGTCACTGTTTGCAGATGACATGATACTATACATAGAGAATCCTAAAGATGCTACCAGAAAACTACTAGAGCTAATCAATGAATTTGGTAAAGTTGCAGGATACAAAATTAATGCACAGAAATCTGTGGCATTCCTATATACTAATGATGAAAAATCTGAAAGTGAAATCAAGGAAACACTCCCATTTACCATTGCAACAAAAAGAATAGAGTATCTAGGAATAAACCTACCTAAGGAGACAAAAGACCTGTATGCAGAAAATTATAAGACACTGATGAAAGAAATTAAAGATGATACAAATAGATGGAGAGATGTACCATGTTCTTGGATTGGAAGAATCAACATTGTGAAAATGACTCTACTACCCAAAGCAATCTACAGATTCAATGCAATCCCTATCAAACTACCACTGGCATTTTTCACAGAACTAGAGCAAAAAATTTCACAATTTGTATGGAAACACAAAAGACCCCGAATAGCCAAAGCAATCTTGAGAACGAAAAATGGAGCTGGAGGAATCAGGCTCCCTGACTTCAGACTATACTACAAAGCTACAGTAATCAAGACAGTATGGTACTGGCACAAAAACAGAAAGATAGATCAATGGAACAGGATAGAAAGCCCAGAGATAAACCCACGGACATATGGTCACCTTATCTTTGATAAAGGAGGCAGGAATGTACAGTGGAGAAAGGACAGTCTCTTCAATAAGTGGTGCTGGGAAACCTGGACAGGGACATGTAAAAGTATGAGATTAGATCACTCCCTAACACCATACACAAAAATAAGCTCAAAATGGATTAAAGACCTAAATGTAAGGCCAGACACTATCAAACTCTTAGAGGAAAACATAGGCAGAACACTCTATGACATAAATCACAGCAAGATCCTTTTGGACCCACCTCCTAGAGAAATGGAAATAAAGACAAAAATAAACACATGGGACCTAATGAAACTTAAAAGCTTTTGCACAGCAAAGGAAACCATAAACAAGACCAAAAGACAACCCTCAGAATGGGAGAAAATATTTGCCAATGAAGCAACTGACAAAGGATTAATCTCCAAAATTTATAAGCAGCTCATGCAGCTCAATAACAAAAAAACAAACAGCCCAATCCAAAAATGGGCAGAAGACCTAAATAGACATTTCTCCACAGAAGATATACAGACTGCCAACAAACACATGAAAGGATGCTCAACATCTTTACTCATTAGAGAAATGCAAATCAAAACTACAATGAGATATCATCTCACACCAGTCAGAATGGCCATCATCAAAAAATCTAGAAACAATAAATGCTGGAGAGGGTGTGGAAAAAAGGGAACACTCTTGCACTGCTGGTGGCAATGTGAATTGGTACAGCCACTATGGAGAACGGTATGGAGGTTCCTTAAAAAACTACAAATAGAACTACCATATGACCCAGCAATCCCACTACTGGGCATATACCCTGAGAAAACCATAATTCAAAAAGAGACATGTACCAAAATGTTCATAGCAGCCCTATTTACAATAGCCCAGAGATGGAAACAACCTAAGTGTCCATCATCGGATGAATGGGTAAAGAAGATGTGGCACATATATACAATGGAATATTACTCAGCCATAAAAAGAAATGAAATTGAGCTATTTGTAATGAGGTGGATGGACCTAGAGTCTGTCATACAGAGTGAAGTAAGTCAGAAAGAGAAAGACAAATACTGTATGCTGACACATATATATGGAATTTAAGAAAAAAAAATGTCATGAAGAACATAGGGGTAAGACAGGAATAAAGACACAGACCTACTAGAGAATGGACTTGAGGATATGGGGAGGGGGAAGGGTAAGCTCTGACAAAGTGAAAGAGCGGCATGGACATATATACACTACCAAACGTAAGGTAGATAGCTAGTGGGAAGCAGCCGCATAGCACAGGGAGATCAGCTCGGTGCTTTGTGACCGCCTGGAGGGGTGGGATAGGGAGGGTGGGAGGGAGACGCAAAAGGGAGGGGATATGGGAACATATGTATATGTATAACTGATTAAATTTGTTATAAAGCAAAATAAAAAAAAAAAAAAAAAAAAAAAAAGATTCCACATGTGCCTGGATTGTTTTTGGGCTCTCTAGGCTGTTTCATTTTCCCTCTCTGCCTATCCCTATACTAATATCCCATAGTCTTAATTTTTATAGCTTCATAATAAATGTTGATATATGTAAGGATAAGTCCTTGAAACATGTTACTCTTCTTCAAGAGTGTTTAGGCTATGCTTTGTTCTTTGTTTTTCCATATAAATTTTAGCTTAGCTTGTAAACGTCCAGAGAAAATCCTGTTGGAAAATTTATTAGAATTGCATTGAATTGATAGATGAATTTTCCACCCCATCTCTGTTCCCCCACGAAGTAGCTCAAGAGATGTTTGTAGAAGGAATGAAGGTCTGATGATTGTCTCCAAAGTACATCTTATAAACAAACATTCAGTAAATAGAGGTCAATGAATGAATGGGGGACAAAATGACTAAGATCGATCAGCACTTTCTTACTATTCAGCAACTGTCAGTAAAATTCTACTTTGCCTGTTGTAATACACAAACCCACGACTCCATCCTCCTACTGAACATAAATCTATGACCAATTTGGATAGCTTCTTGAAAATAAGCTTTCAGGAAGCCTCCTGGCCGCAGCGCAGGCAAAGAAACAGGCTATCTGACAGGTCAAGTGTCTGTGACCCCTCTGCCTCCCTAGGTGGAACGGTCCAGGGCGACCGCGGTTGTTCTTTGGCCCTTGTCCCCGCGGCTTAGGGAACCAAGAAGAACTACAACTCCCGGCAGGCCGCGCGGCGCCCCGGCTTCACTAAGTGCAATGCGGAGGTGGCGGCAAGCAAAGTTCCCCGCAAACTCCCGCCACCAGGCTGCTGCTGGAAGCCGGGCGCCGCGTCTCTGTTTCCCACGGGGTGAGTAGGGGCAGCTCCTCGGAGGCCCGCGCAAAGCCCGGGCTGCCAGGGCCGCGGGGCGCGGGTAAGCCAGTATGGACGCGCCCGGCGCCCGCCTCTGCTGGGGCCTCCAGCCGGGGGGAAACCCTGGGCCGGTGACCTTATCATCCGGGGCCCGGCGCGCGGCCACGTGACTCGGGTGACTGGCAGTGCCCCATCACCTCTGCGGCGACTCTGCAGCCTGGCTCACCAGTGGGTGGAAGCGTGGCGCAGTCCTGCGTGTAGGTAGAGCTGGAGCTGGAGGGAGGCAGCAGGTGGCTCACCCAGACCTCCTCAGCCTAGGTGGTCTGTGGGCTCCGAGGCGCAGGCGTCCGGGGCTGGAGCGCAGGCTGGATCAGAGCAGGGGCGCGCAGATATCCTTTGCCCTCCGCAGGGCTTGCACGACCCCGGAGCGCGTCGTATCTGTAGCACTTGGTGGGGCCCTGAGCTTCCGGATCGCACAGTAAACGTGTGCTGATGACAGCGCTGTATGGAGAGCAGCCTTTAGAAGACGCCTAGCACAGCTCTCTCCCCAGGTTAAGTGGCATTTCCTTTCTACTAACTATGAAGTCATTCGATTCAACAAGTACTTATTGATCACCTCCATGATTCTTGGCACTTAGTGGCTGCTCAGGAAATATTTGCGGAGTTGAAAGTGAATTAGACTTTATCTGTGCCTTCACACGTTTTCTTTAAGCAGTAGTTCTCAAACTTTAGCGTGCATCAGAATCACCTGGAGGGCTTGTTACAACACAGAAACCTGGACCCTATCCCCCAAGTTTCTGATTCAGTAGGTCTGGGGTGGGGAGCGAGCATTTGCATTTCTAACATGCTCCTAGGATATACGGATGCTGCTGGTCTGGGAACATACTTTGGAGTGTCACTGTTTTGTAGGAAAAATTCCTGTGAACTTAAAGCACCAACTCGTCACTCCTGGTCCTGGGCCTTTCTGTTCTGGCTTGCCAGTTTAACTTCGGTAGCGATAGTGTAAGCATGTACGTATTACTTTGTTCACTGTTTCTTCCCCCACATTATATACAGATTTTCATGTAGTCTACACTTGTGTCAATTTTTCTGGGTTGCATCATATTGTATCTTTGCCCATTTCTCAGCAGCCTTCAGAATGTAAACTTTGACCTCTGCTGGGAGAGTTTACATTTTTTCCCTTTCTGATATACACTTATTTTCTTGTCACACAAGGGACCTATAAGACAAGAATAGTGCTTGGTTCACGCATTTCCCCCCACCCCCCACCCAACTCACTGAATAAACCATCTCAGTTTAGCTGTCTACATAAGAGGCACTTCAGGGACCCACCTCAGGGCCCAGCAAGCCCTGTTCTCGTCCACCTTGTGCTCTCTTGGCTGGAGCAGATACACCTGTATTCAAGTTCTGGCTGCATCACTTAGTAGCTTCCCAGCCAAGTTTCTTACCTTTTCTAAAACTCAGCTTCCTGATCTGTAGAATGAGGCTCTAATAGGATGCACCCCAGGATGTAGTTGTGAGAGTTACATGAGATGTTTAAGCACTTGGCACTGTACATTTCCGGTTATGATCTCACTCACTCTTCTCCTCTTACTTGCTACTCACTCTTTGTGCTTGGTTTTCCACTGTTCACCCTGAGTCCCCCTATCTCTGGATGAAGTAAGTGGAGAATTCTATTCCTTGCCTGGATGAGATTTATTTTTTCTGTCTACTCTGGGACTTCGACATCAGTTGGGGATTCCTTTAATCAATATTGATTGAATCACCTTCTGGGCATCAAACACTAGGAAAGAGAGTGATTACATTTGGATTACATTCCTATCTACAGGGCAGGGCAGGGCAGGCTATAAACCTGCTCAGGTCAACTAGATGGTCCCTCAGCATTGATATGAGACATGGTGGTATCATCCACCTTGGTTGCTTTTTATCTACATCAATAACCAGTTTTCCCTGAAAACCGGATCACTCTCTCCAAATGTATTATTGGGTCTTTTCCAGTCTTGGGAGCAGACCAAAAGAAATACTGCTCATTTGTCTAACGGTCTCTCTAGGAAATGGGAGGAGGAGCTGCGGTCACTTTATGGGATTAATGGGATTGGCGCCCTAAATTCTTTCCTCTGTGGCCATTCTCACCTGTGCAACAAACAGGGAGTGGTGATTCTAGGCTTACTGTCCTGTAATGTGGCATGGGGGGAAGGTAGCAGACGGATGGTAGCTGAAAAGGCCTAGCCCTGTGAACAGTAAGTGCTTGCTTCCCTATTTAGTTCTGCACAGAGGGTGGAATTTCATTTGACCATCAACTTTTAATTTGTAGAACTTCCCAGACTCTCCTCTTGCCTTGTATCAATGCTTGCTAGTATGTTTCCTGTGGTCCAGCGAGATGGATTCCATGCTCATCCTTGATTTGACAATAACACAGCTCTCCTAAATGTTTCATAGCCTGGAATTGGTGGTTTCCATTGAGGTGCTTTGGTTGATCTGTGACATGCTATTGATTTCCAGGGTGCCAAGCAGTGTCTTCCCCGTGCCTGGCACTGTTTGGGGGTGGTAGAGGGTCAGAAATCATAGTGACTGATGCAGTTACTTGAGAATGGGGTTAAGAATGTTGGGGATTGGAGGTCTGCGAGTCCCTGTCAGGAAGGTCATGTGCCATAAAGAGAAAGGGCTGAAGGTCTACTCTGCCATTTACCAGCTGAGCCACCTGGGGCAAATCACTCACCTTCTCTGCACCTTGGTTTCCTCATTTATACCTGGGGATGGTAGTAATATCTGTCTCACCTCACTGAGTTGTGTGGAATAACTAATGAGATAATGAGTGCAAAGGGCTGTGTAAAGGTAAGTTATTGCTAATATTATTATCTACTGGTTAGGTTTTAGGGTCCAGTGGCCCCAGGCACCTCCCCCTCCCACCCCCAACCAAAAAAAAAGGATATGCTGTTATGAGAAACAACTCAGGTGAAAGTCAAAAAAGGCAGGTAAACAAAACAGGGCAGGTGATTCATTAGCAAAAGATTTAATAATGAAAGGTGTTTTTCATCGACAGACATATTTCACGGCTGACAGGGTCTTTTAAAATTGCTACTCCAGGGAAGCAACTCATTTACATGTTAAAGACTCACTGGCACCTTATGGAAAACTCCAGCTCCAGTCTATTTAGACACAGTTTGACTCCTATATCATCTATTTTATGTTTTTCAATTTCCACCTCTTTTATTACTGAGGACATTTGCATGAAAACTGGGTCTTGGGAATTGTGTCTGCTTTGCTGCTGCTTCCCCACTCAGAGGTGGGCTTAAGGCTGGGGTGGCCTTATTGCCTAGAGGGACAGGCCTGGAGGATGGTGCAACCTGAGGAGGATGGGGTTTGGGGAGGGAAGTCTGGGAGGGATGTTGGGGGTGACTGAAGGAGGATGGCTGTCGAATTGTCAGCCCAAGTTTGTGATTCTCACCTGGGAACCTGTGTTGTTACTGACTCTGTACAGGTCTCATAGGGTATAGTTTACCCATTCATTAATTCATTCATTCAGTAAATACTTTTGGAGCACCTATTCCATGTGCTAAGCAAGGTTATGGCCAACTATAGCCTGCAAGCCAAATCTGACCACACCCATTACTTTACATACTGTCTATGGCTGTCTTTTGCTTTGCACTACAATGCCAGAGATGAGTAGTTATAACAGAGATGTTATAGCCTGCAAAGCCAAAAATATTTCTATATGGTCCTTTACAGAAAAAGTTTGCTGACCCCTATTTTAGGCAGAGAGAATAGCAAGTGCAAAAGCACTGAGGCTGGAATGTGCCTGGCGTGTTTGAGGAATAGCAAGGAGGCTGGTGCCTTTGGGGTGAAGTGAGCAAGGGGGGACAGTGGAATGGCCTGAGACCCTGGAGGGGACTGGGGAGTCAGATCATGAAGGGCCTCGCAGGTCATGCCAAGGCCTTGGCTCTTTTGAAACCACATACCTCAGATTGGGGCTCGAACCCAATTGCACCTCAGATGGGATCTGAATCCAGCCAAAACTCCTACTGGGACTCGAACCCACTGTTTGTTTGTTTGTTTTTTTTTTTGCAGTACGCGGGCCTCTCACTATTGTGGCCTCTCCCATTGCGGAGCACAGGCTCCGGACGTGCAGGCTCAGCGGCCATGGCTCACGGGCCCAGCCGATCCGCGGCATGTGGGATCCTCCCGGACCGGGGCACGAACCCGTGTCCCCAGCATTGGCAGGCGGACTCTCAACCACTGCGCCAACAGGGAAGCCCGAACCCACTGTCTTTTAATTAAAATCACTCACCTGGTGTCAGGACTTACTGAAGCTCAGGTTCTTTATGTCTCAGCACAGAAGGAATTCAGTGAGAGGCAAAGTGATAGGCAAGAAGTACATTCATTAATATAGGACACTTGTGAGGAATATAAGCAGGCAGGCAAGGGGGCTCTGCCCTGAGAACTAAGTGGGAAAGCAGGTTTATTTAGTGAGATACACACTCCATAGACAGATTGTGGGCTGTCTCAGAAGGCGAGAGACCCTGAAATATGGGGTGGTTAGTTTTTATGGGCTGAGCAATTTCATAGGCCAATAAGTGGGAGGATTATTCCAATCATTTCGGGGAAGGGGTGGGGATTTTCAGGAATTAGATCATCACCCACTTTTTGGCCATTTATGATCAGTCTCTGAACTGTCATGGCGCCTTTGGGTGTATCATTTAGCTAATGTATCACAATGAGCATATAATGAAGCTCAAGGTCCACAGGAAGTCGAATCTTCTGCCATCTTGGGCCTATTTGGTTCTAACTAGCTTATGACATATCCTCAATGGCTGTGTCATTCTTTTTTTTTTTTTATTTTTTATTTATTTATTTTATTTTATTTTATTTTTTTAAATTAGTTTCTGCTTTATAACAAAGTGAATCAGTCATACATATACATCTGTTTTTTTGTTTTACTTTTTTTTTTTAATTTATTTTTTAAAATTAGTTTCTGCTTTATAACAAAGTGAATCAGTCATACATATACATCTGTTCACACATCCCTTCCCTCATGCATCTCCCTCCCTCCCGCCCTCCCCATCCCACCCCTCCAGGCAGCCACAAAGCACCCAGCTGATCTCCCTGTGCTCTGTGGCTGCTTCCCACTATCTATCTACCTTACGTTTGGTAGTGTATATATATCCATGCCTCTCTTTCGCTTTGTCACAGCTTACCCTTCCCCCTCCCCATATCCTCAAGTCCATTCTCAAGTAGGTCTGTGTCTTTATTTCTGTCTTACCCCTATGTTCTTCATGACATTTTTTTTCTTAAATTCCATATATATGTGTCAGCATACAGTATTTGCCTTTCTCTTTCTGACTTACTTCACTCTGTATGACAGACTCTAGGTCCATCCACCTCATTACAAATAGCTCAATTTCATTTCTTTTTATGGCTGAGTAATATTCCATTGTATATATGTGCCACATCTTCTTTACCCATTCATCTGATGATGGACACTTAGGTTGTTTCCATCTCCGGGCTATTGTAAATAGGGCTGCTATGAACATTTTGGTACATGTCTCTTTTTGAATTATGGTTTTCTCAGGGTATATGCCCAGTAGTGGGATTGCTGGGTCATATGGTAGTTCTATTTGTAGTTTTTTAAGGAACCTCCATACCGTTCTCCATAGTGGCTGTACCAGTTCACATTCCCACCAGCAGTGCAAGAGGGTTCCCTTTTTTCCACACCCTCTCCAGCATTTATTGTTTCTAGATTTTTTGATGATGGCCATTCTGACTGGTGTAAGATGATATCTCATTGTAGTTTTGATTTGCATTTCTCTAATGAGTAAAGATGTTGAGCATCCTTTCATGTGTTTGTTGGCAGTCTGTATATCTTCTGTGGAGAAATGTCTATTTAGGTCTTCTGCCCATTTTTGGATTGGGTTGTTTGTTTTTTTGTTATTGAGCTGCATGAGCAGCTTATAAATTTTGGAGATTAATCCTTTGTCAGTTGCTCCATTTGCAAATATTTTCTCCCATTCTGAGGGTTGTCTTTTGGTCTTGTTTATGGTTTCCTTTGCTGTGCAAAAGCTTTGAAGTTTCATTAGGTCCCATGTGTTTATTTTTGTCTTTATTTCCATTTCTCTAGGAGGTGGGTCAGAAAGGATCTTGCTGTGATTTATGTCATAGAGTGTTATGCCTATGTTTTCCTCTAAGAGTTTGATAGTTTCTGGCCTTACATTTAGGTCTTTAATCCATTTTGAGCTTATTTTTGTGTATGGTGTTAGGGAGTGATCTAATCTCATACTTTTACATGTCCCTGTCCAGTTTTCCCAGCACCACTTATTGAAGAGACTGTCCTTTCTCCACTGTACATTCCTGCCTCCTTTATCAAAGATAAGGTGACCATATGTCCGTGGGTTTATCTCTGGGCTTTCTATCCTGTTCCATTGATCTATCTTTCTGTTTTTGTGCCAGTACCATACTGTCTTGATTACTGTAGCTTTGTAGTATAGTCTGAAGTCAGGGAGCCTGATTCCTCCAGCTCCATTTTTCGTTCTCAAGATTGCTTTGGCTATTCGGGGTCTTTTGTGTTTCCATACAAATTGTGAAATTTTTTGTTCTAGTTCTGTGAAAAATGCCAGTGGTAGTTTGATAGGGATTGCATTGAATCTGTAGATTGCTTTGGGTAGTAGAGTCATTTTCACAATGTTGATTCTTCCAATCCAAGAACATGGTACATCTCTCCATCTATTTGTATCATCTTTAATTTCTTTCATCAGTGTCTTATAATTTTCTGCATACAGGTCTTTTGTCTCCTTAGGTAGGTTTATTCCTAGATATTTTATTCTTTTTGTTGCAATGGTAAATGGGAGTGTTTCCTTGATTTCACTTTCAGATTTTTCATCATTAGTATATAGGAATGCCACAGATTTCTGTGCATTAATTTTGTATCCTGCCACTATACCAAATTCATTGATTAGCTCTAGTAGTTTTCTGGTAGCATCTTTAGGATTCTCTATGTATAGTATCATGTCATCTGCAAACAGTGACAGCTTTACTTCTTCTTTTCCGATTTGGATTCCTTTTATTTCCTTTTCTTCTCTGATTGCTGTGGCTAAAACTTCCAAAACTATGTTGAATAAGAGTGGTGAGAGTGGGCAACCTTGTCTTGTTCCTGATTTCAGTGGAAATGGTTTCAGTTTTTCACCATTGAGCACGATGCTGGCTGTGGGTTTGTCATATATGGCCTTTATTATGTTGAGGAAAGTTCCCTCTATGCCTACTTTCTGCAGGGTTTTTATCATAAATGGGTGTTGAATTTTGTCGAAAGCTTTCTCTGCATCTATTGAGATGATCATATGGTTTTTCTCCTTCAATTTGTTAATATGGTGTATCACGTTGATTGATTTGCGTATATTGAAGAATCCCTGCATTCCTGGAATAAACCCCACTTGATCATGGTGTATGATCCTTTTAATGTGCTGTTGGATTCTGTTTGCTAGTATTTTGTTGAGGATTTTTGCATCTATGTTCATCAGTGATATTGGCCTGTAGTTTTCTTTCTTTGTGACATCCTTGTCTGGTTTTGGTATCAGGGTGATGGTGGCCTCGTAGAATGAGTTTGGGAGTGTTCCTCCCTCTGCTATATTTTGGAAGAGTTTGAGAAGGATAGGTGTTAGCTCTTCTCTAAATGCTTGATAGAATTCGCCTGTGAAGCCATCTGGTCCTGGGCTTTTGTTTGTTGGAAGATTTTTTATCACAGTTTCAATTTCAGTGCTTGTGATTGGTCTGTTCATATTTTCTATTTCTTCCTGATTCAGTCTTGGCAGGTTGTGCATTTCTAAGAATTTGTCCATTTCTTCCAGGTTGTCCATTTTATTGGCATAGAGTTGCTTGTAGTAATCTGTCATGATCTTTTGTATTTCTGCAGTGTCAGTTGTTACTCCTCCTTTTTCATTTCTAATTCTATTGATTTGAGTCTTCTCCCTTTTTTTCTTGATGAGTCTGGCTAATGGTTTATCAATTTTGTTTATCTTCTCAAAGAACCAGCTTTTAGTTTTATTGATCTTTGCTATCGTTTCCTTCATTTCTTTTTCATTTATTTCTGATCTGATTTTTATGATTTCTTTCCTTCTGCTAACTTTGGGATGTTTTTGTTCTTCTTTCTCTAATTGCTTTAGGTGCAAGGTTAGGTTGTTTATTCGAGATGTTTCCTGTTTCTTAAGGTGGGATTGTATTGCTATAAACTTCCCTCTTAGAACTGCTTTTGCTGCATCCCATAGGTTTTGGGTCGTCGTGTCTCCATTGTCATTTGTTTCTAGGTATTTTTTAATTTCCTCTTTGATTTCTTCAGGGATCCCTTCGTTATTAAGTAGTGTATTGTTTAGCCTCCATGTGTTTGTATTTTTTACAGCTCTTTTCCTGTAATTGATATCTAGTCTCATAGCATTGTGGTCAGAAAAGATACTTGATACAATTTCAATTTTCTTAAATTTACCAAGGCTTGATTTGTGACCCAAGATATGATCTATCCTGGAGAATGTTCCATGAGCACTTGAGAAAAATGTGTATTCTGTTGTTTTTGGATGGAATGTCCTACAAATATCAACTAAGTCCATCTTGTTTAATGTATCATTTAAAGCTTGTGTTTCCTTATTTATTTTCATTTTGGATGATCTGTCCATTGGTGAAAGTGGGGTGTTAAAGTCCCCTACTATGATTGTGTTACTGTCGATTTCTCCTTTTATGGCTGTTAGTATTTGCCTTATGTATTGAGGTGCTCCTACGTTTGGTGCATAAATATTTACAATTGTTATATCTTCTTCTTGGATCGACCCCTTGATCATTATGTAGTGTCCTTCTTTGTCTCTTCTAGTAGTCTTTATTTTAAAGTCTATTTTGTCTGATATGAGAATTGCTACTCCAGCTTTCTTTTGGTTTCCATTTGCATGGAATATCTTTTTCCATCCCCTTACTTTCAGTCTGTATGTGTCTCTAGGTCTGAAGTGGGTCTCTTGTAGACAGCATATATATGGGTCTTGTTTTTGTATCCATTCAGCCAATCTGTGTCTTTTGGTGGGAGCATTTAGTCCATTTACATTTAAGGTAATTATCGATATGTATGTTCCTATTCCCATTTTCTTAATTGTTTTGGGTTCGTTATTGTAGGTCTTTTCCTTCTGTTGTGTTTCTTGCCTAGAAAAGTTCCTTTAGCATTTGTTGTAAAGCTGGTTTGGTGGTGCTGAACTCTTTCAGCTTTTGCTTGCCTGTAAACGTTTTAATTTCTCCATCAAATCTGAATGAGATCCTTGCTGGGTAGAGTAATCTTGGTTGCAGGTTTTTCTCCTTCATCACTTTAATTATGTCCTGCCACTCCCTTCTGGCTTGTAGAGTTTCTGCTGAGAGATCAGCTGTTATCCTGATGGGGATTCCCTTGTGTGTTATTTGTTGTTTTTGCCTTGCTGCTTTTAATATGATTTCTTTGTGTTTAATTTTTGACAGTTTGATTAATATGTGTCTTGGCGTATTTCTCCTTGGATTTATTCTGTATGGGACTCTCTGTGCCTCCTGGACTTGCTTAACTATTTCCTTTCCCATATTAGGGAAGTTTTCAACTATAATCTCTTCAAATATTTTCTCAGTCCCTTTCTTTTTCTCTTCTTCTTCTGGAACCCCTATGATTCGAATGTTGGTGCGTTTAATGTTGTCCCAGAGGTCTCTGAGACTGTCCTCAATTCTTTTCATTCTTTTTTCTTTATTTTGCTCTGCATTAGTTATTTCCACTATTTTATCTTCCATCTCACTTATCCGTTCTTCTGCCTCAGTTATTCTGCTATTGATCCCATCTAGAGTATTTTTTATTTCATTTATTGTGTTTTTAATCGATGCTTGATTCATCTTTAGTTCTTCTAGGTCCTTGTTAACTGTTTCTTGCATTTTGTCTATTCTATTTCCAAGATTTTGGATCTGGGAAATAGAATCTTGCATCATCTTTAACATCATTATTCTGAATTCTTTTTCAGGTAGACTGCCTATTACCTCTTCATTTGTTAGGTCTGGTGGGTTTTTATCTTGCTCCTTCTCCTGCTGTGTGTTTTTCTGTCTTCTCATTTTGCTTATGTTACTGTGTTTGGGGTCTCCTTTTTGCAGGCTGCAGGTTCGTAGTTCCCGTTGTTTTTGGTGTCTGTCCCCAGTGGCTAAGGTTGGCTTAGTGGGTTGTGTAGGCTTCCTGGTGGTGGGGACTAGTGCCTGTGTTCTGGTGGATGAGGCTGGATCTTGTCTTTCTGGTGGGCAGGTCCACGTCTGGTGGTGTGTTTTGGGGTGTCTGCGGACCTTTTATGATTTTAGGCCACCTTTCTTCTAATGGGTGGCGTTGTGTTCCTGTCTTGCTAGTTGTTTGGCATAGGGTGTCCAGCACTGTAGCTTGCTGGTCGTTGAGTGAAGCTGGGTGCTGGTGTTGAGATGGAGATCTCTGGAAGATTTTCGCCGTTCGATATTATGTGGAGCTGGGAGGTCTCTTGTGGACCAGTGTCCTGAAGTTGGCTCTCCCACCTCAGAGGCACAGCACTGACTCCGGGCTCCTCAATTTGGGATGATTTGTTGTCTATTCATGTATTCCACAGATGCAGAGTACATCAAGTTGATTGTGGAGCTTTAATCCGCTGCTTCTGAGGCTGCTGGGAGAGGTTTCCCTTTCTCTTCTTTGTTCTCACAGCTCCTGGGTCTCAGCTTTGGATTTGGCCCCGCCTCTGCGTGTAGGTCGCCGGAGGGCGTCTGTTCTTCGCTCAGACAGGACAGGGTTAAAGGAGCAGCCTCTTCGGGGACTCTGGCTCACTCAGGCCGGGCGGGAGGGAGGGGCACGGAGTGCGGGGCGAGCCTGCAGTGGCAGATGTCGGTGTGACGTTGCACCAGCCCGAGGCGCGCCGCGCGCTCTCCCAGGGAAGCCGCCCCTGGATCCCGGGACCCCGGCAGTGGCGGGCTGAACAGGCTCCCGGAAGGGCGGTGTGGACAGTGACTTGCGCTCGCACACAGGCTTCTTGGCGGCGGCAGCAGCAGCCCCAGCGTCCCACGCCCGTCTCTGGGCTCCGCGCTTTCAGCCGCGACTCGCGCCCGTCTGTGGAGCCCCTTTAAGCAGCGCTCCTAATCCCCTCTCCTCGCGCACCAGGAAACCAAGAGGGAAGAAAAAGTCTCTTGCCTCTTCGGCAGCTCCAGGGTTTTCCCGGACTCCCTCCCGGCCAGCTGTGGCGCATTAGCCCCCTTCAGGCTGAGTTCTCGCCGCCAGCCCCAGTCCTCTCCCTGCGCTCCGACCGAAGCCCGAGCCTCAGCTTCCAGCGCCGCCCACCCCGGCGGGCGAGCAGACAAGCCTCTCGGGCTGGTGAGTGCCGCTCGGCACCGCTCCTCTGTGCGGGAATCTCTCCGCTTTGCCCTACCCAGGTATGTGGGGAGTTTCTTGCCTTTTGGGAGGTCTGGGGTCTTCTGCCAGCGTTCAATATGTGTTCTGTAGGAGTTGTTCCACGTGTAGCTGTATTTCTGGTGTATCCATGGGGAGGAAGGTGATCTCCGCGTCTTACTCTTCCGCCATCTTACCCGGAAGTCTGTGTCATTGTTTTAAAGGTTGTGCCCTGTCCCATTCACTCCTGTCTCACTTTGAGTGAGGTGGGAGCCATTGGAGAGTTTAGAGCAGAAGAATGCAGAGTTTGACTGAAGTTTCCATGTTGAGAATAGACTGGGGAAATTTTCACTCTCTCATTCATTCATTCAGTCTTTTTTTTTTTTTTAGCAGACTTATTTACTCACTTATTATTTATTAGCGAATTCTCCCCTTTGCATTTAGTGGAAGAGGCAGATATAGGGCCAGATTATTAGCAGTAAAAGCAGTGTACAATGAGACCAGAGAGGAAGGAGCAAGGAACTCTGAGTGACTGGCTGACAAAATTTCATAGAGGGATAATGTGGGATTGAGTGTGGGGGGATATTTTGGGAGATGAAGCTGGAAAGGTGGGTTGGGATGAGAATGGGGTGGGCCTTGAATGCCTTGCTAGAGAATTTGGACTTTTTGGTAGAGAGTGGGTAGGTAAGAGTGGTAAGAATGCACTTGTGGGTTAGGATGATGATGACTTGTGTGGCAGAGTGAAGGTTGGCTGGGATGTGGGGAAGTGTTTGGAATGGGGAATGGTTGAATGGTTCAGGCAAGATGGGATGGGTTTCTCCCACCTCCTTTATTAATTGTACAAGGTTATGCTGAATTCTGGTCCCCGAGAGCTAGGAGTTCTTCTATATAAGCTCTTCAGCTTTTCAGAGAAGAAGAAATGAAGTTTAAAATAACAATAAGGAAAAGAAGTCTCATTTACTGAGCATGGTAGGCATTCTGTTAAAGCAGCATCTCATTTAATTCTCACAATGACCCTATGAGATAGGTACTATCAAGAGCCTCTTTTGTAAATGGAGGCTCTAAGAGGTTGTGGTTTGCTCACGGTCACACAGCCGGTGAGCAGTAGAGCCGGGGCTCTTCCCGGTCCAGAGGCTGAGTTTCTGACCACCGGTTGCTCTGTACTGCCTTCTTAGTGTGGGCTTTTCTGCAGGCCCCACAAGGAAGGTGCCTGGATCACCCCTCATGGACCTTTTCGAACTGACGATCTTGAAGGAAGAAGGTATGTGAGGAGTTGAGGGCACTCAGCCTAATTTAAGGCCTGCGTCCAGGTCCAACTGGGGGCCTGTGTCTTGGCAGAAACAAGGTGGAGGGGACATTGAGCGTGCTGCCCCGTTCGATAGAAAATACTACAGGCTGAGGGTGTAGAGAGCAAGATGAAAAGGTAGGGCTAGGTGGGGGACTGCCACGATGCTCGAAGTGGGGCATGCAGACGTTGATAGGGGAGTAATAAGATCCTTTACTAAGCCTGGCATTGGATGAAGACAGAATAACAACAACCACAATGGCGGTGGTGTAGTAATAGTGTCACTGGAGGGGGGCCCCTTCTAGGGTCTGGGCGTGGGCTCTTGTCTAACTCGGAAATGAGTTGTCCAAGGAGACACACGTACTGACAAAACAAAGGGCTTTATTAAACAGGGGCACTCCAGCGGAGAGCAGCAGGGTAAGGGAACCTGGGAGGACTGCTCTGCCACGTGGCTCGCAGTCTCAGGTTTCATGGGGGGGGGGCAGGGTTTAGCTTTCCGGGTTGTCTCTGGCCAATCATCTTCTTTGTGCTCATATTTGGTCTGACTCAGGTCCTTCCTGGTGGCACGAGCATCTCTCAGCCAAGATGGTTTCCACTGTGAGGGTTTCTGGGAGGTTGGCAGGACATATTATGGGCGGGGGTCTCCTCCCTTCTTTTGGCCCCTCCCCAATTCTTCTTTGGTGGCAGCTTGTCAGTATCCTGCTCCTTATTGGGACCTCCTGTTGTGAGACAACTCATGCAAGTGGTTATTACCGTGCCTGGCCAGGGTGGGCGGTTTTGGTCCAAGGTTCCCTAACAGTAGTAATTGCTACTGTGTTCTTACTGTGTAGGTGGCACCTTGCTAAACATTTTGCATGATTTCCTCATTCCTCACCACCTCATCAAGTAGGCACTGCTATGATCATCCCCATGTTACAGACAAGGTCACGGGATTCAGAGAGAGTTAGCAGTCTGCCCCTGCTTACCCAATGTCTAAGGGATGGTGTCGGGACCCAAACTCAGGCCCACTGGATTCTGGAGTGCTTATTCTCAACCACCATGCTGTCTCTCATCTGAAAGGAACGAGGGATGGGGTAGGGAAGTTTTCATAAAACAAAGAAGATGTAAAGAAAGGGGACACTGCAAAGCAAGGTTTAATTTATTCTTTTTGTTTATAAACCCCTTTCTTGCAGAGTTAGGAACTGCTCCCAGGAGTTGGGCCAGAGCATTTGCTTTTAGTGGAAGAAATGAGTTTCTTAAATTATCCCTTTAAAAATAATTGCTTGCATGGGACTTCCTTGGTGGCGCAGTGGTTAAGAATCCATCTGCTGGGAGATCAGCTCGGTGCTTTGTGACCGCCTGGAGGGGTGGGATGGGGAGGGTGGGAGGGAGGGAGATGCATGAGGGAAGGGATGTGGGAACAGATGTATATGTATGACTGATTCACTTTGTTATAAAGCAGAAACTAATAAAAAAAAAAAAGAATCCATCTGCTGATGCAGGGGACACGGGTTCGAGCCCTGGTCTGGGAAGATCTCACATGTCGCGGAGCAGCTAAGCCCATGCACCACAACTACTGGGCCTGAGATCTAGAGCCCGCGAGCCACAACTGCTGAGCCCACATGCCACAACTACTGAAACCCGTGTGCCTAGAGCCCGTGCTCTGCAACAAGAGAAGCCACCACAATGAGAAGCCCCCACTCACTGCAACTAGAGAAAGCTCACGTGCAGCAACGAAGATCCAATGCAGCCAAAAAAAAGAGAAAAAATTGCTTGCAGTCATCCTTGTGGGGTGAATGCAGTCATCTGGGGTTGCAAGTGGGTAGGATAAACTTGGAAGGGGGCCTCGTTTCACCGATGAATTTGAATATATGAAGCCTCTCTTTATTAAAAATGAAATATTTAGAAGAGTGGTTCTCAAACTTTGCATAAAAATAACCCATTATATTAACTATTAAAATGCAGATTCCTGAGTCCTACCCCCAGCTTTGATGATTCAGTGGACCAAGGGGTGGACTTCAGAAATTTGCACTTTTTAATTTTTTACTTTGCTACATCATTATCATTATTATTATTTTTTTGGAGTATAGTTGATTTACAGTGTTTCAGGTGTATAGCAAAGTGATTCAGTTATACATATATATTGTTTTTCAGATTCTTTTCCATTATAGGTTATTATAAGATATTGAATATGGTTCCCTATGCTTTACAGTAGGTCCTTGTTGTTTATCTATTTTATATATAGTAGCATGTATCTGTTAATCTCAAATTCCCAATTTATCCCTTCCCCCACTTTCCCCTTTGGTAATCATAAGCTTGCTTTCTATGTCTGTGAGTCTAGCAGAAATCTACATTTTTGAAATGGCACCCAGATTGATTTTTATTTTTTTTAAGAGTTCCTCTGACCACACTTTAGAAATGCTGGCTGGGAAAAGAACACTGCAAAGGGTAAAACAATGGGATTATAAAAAGAACTGGGTCCAGAAAAGTCAAGAAAGGAGAGAAAAAGAAACAGAACAGGTAGGAATATAGGAAGCACAGAAGATGGTAAAATTAAATCCAAATACATAAGTGATTATGTTAAATGCAAGCAAAATCAACTATATGCTATTTAGAGAAAGTATAAAGTGTAAGTTGAAAGAAAAGAATGGAAAAATATGTCCCTGTGGATACTTTAAAAAAATCTGTGACTATATTATAAGGCATGAGTCAAAATAGACTTTAAAGAAAATGCAGACAAGGCTGTTTGGAGCAGTTGTTTCCATACAAAGGGGAAACAGAGGCACAGAGCAGGGAGGGGATGGTCACAGACTGAGTCCAGGGCAGAAGCAAACAGGGTGATGACCTAAATTTCCCTGCTGCATTTGTGCCGGGTTTGCAGCTGCAGGTGGCTTGATGGTGGCACTTCTGGGTGGGACTTCTCCACTGGCAGCTGCGGCTGTGGTCAAGGACTTTAGTCTGATATAGAATTCCTAGGAATTGAAGGGGAATCTGCCCACTGGCTACAGTGGCCCCAAAGACAGTCTGTGCAGCCACCTGGCATGCTGAGCAGTACAAGTAGGGTGGGGAAAGGGAGCCGGGAGCCCACTTGGTCCCACTGAATGGGAGTGTGAGTTTGGTGAAACAGAGCAAATCAGCAGGTGGACCTTGAGCCCCTAACCAGAAAGCAGCCTGGAGGACTGTGAGTGGACAAAGTAGTAACAGCCATGGTGTTTGCCCTCAGGAGCTTACAGTCTAGAAAAGGGGCCGTCTATTCTAATAAAAATAAATATTTTGAAAATCAGTCAGACGTGGAGGGCTCACCTGGGTGCTCTGACCAGCTGCCATCTTAGCTGTAGTTACTTCTGACCAGGGCATAGGGAGCTAAGGACACCTGTGTGTGCTTAGTGGTACAATCATAGTTTCCGTAAGAGTCGTTAACATGCACTCGCTTTTCTTATCTAAAACAGCATCCTTGGGCTTCCCTGGTGGCGCAGTGGTTGAGGGTCCGCCTGCCGATTCAGGGGACACGGGTTTGTGCCCCAGTCCGGGGAGATCCCACATGCCGCGGAGCGGCTTGGCCCGTGAGCCATGGCCGCTGAGCCTGCACGTCCGGAGCCTGTGCTCCGCAATGGGAGAGGCCACAACAGTGAGACACCCGCGTACCGCAAAAAAAAAAAAAAAACCAGCATCCTTCATCACATATTCGTCCTCCTTCCTCTTACGCACTTTGATTTTCTTCTCAGCACTGGATACCTGCTGCTCTTCTAACACATGTCTGTTTGCTTGTGATCTGTCATCCCCTCTAGACTGTAAGGACTTTGTCTGTTTTCTTGGCTCTCTCCCTAGTGCCTAGAACAGTGCCTGGTCCTGTTGAAGGAAGAATGACTTTGACAGTTGACTTATGCTGGGTACTGTGCTAAGCATTTCATATACACGATCTCATTTTATCCCAACAGCTTTTGAGGTAGGTATCATCCTGTTTTACAAATGAGGAAACACAGGTGCAGTGAGATTGAGGAAATGACTGAAGATCATACAGTCTAAGCGGCAGAGCCTGGATTTGAATTTGACCACCTATGAAACTCTTAACCACTCCTCTTCCTCTGCTTTCCTTCTTCAGGGCCTGGGGACATGGCCCAGAGGGCTCTCAAGCTTGCTTCGTGGACCAGCATGGCTCTTGCCGCCTCTGGCTTCTACCTCTACAGCAACAAGTACTTGGACCTCAACGACTTTGGCGCTGTCAGGGTGGGCAGAGCAGTTGCCACGGTAGGTTCTTCTCCTTTTGGGAGGGGCAGAGGAACTGCAGTATTACCTGCAGGTGTTCATACATGTAGCAGATGTACCTGCCAGTCACACATATGTGGAGATTCACATGTACCCTTACATGTGTGAAACTCCCACTACACAGTTGCACAGGCATGCGTGTGCACCCCTGTGTACCTATATCCCTGTTCACACAACCTCTGGCATCCTGAGGTTAAACAGAGTGGTATTGCATGGGGTCTCTCTTCTGAAACCTTTACCTTTACAGAACCTCCTTATCTTATTTTAGTGACAGACTCAGGAGGCGGTCTTCTCAGGAAACACATGGAAAGAGAGCTTTGCAGCTTTGATTAAATTCTACCAGAAAACTTGGTCTGCCTCCTGTGAGCTCGTGAATGGTTCGTGATGCAGGGCTCATGCTCTGAGTATCTATGCCTTGAAGAACTTTGCCGATCCCCTCCAAGCTCCAAACTAACAGAATCTGAATTGAATATTTGGCTGTTAGAGGTTTTCTCCGGTGGTTCAGGAACATCGTTCTGGTGTGATCACATCCTCTTTAACTCTGCTGAAAGTGGCTGTTCCAGCCATCCCTACATAATTGCTCCATTGGTGGGTAGAGTGCCACATGCGTCCTGCTTTCTTTCCTCCTTTGTCTGCTGCAGGATGAGCTCATGCTTCCTTCCCCTCGGTGTAGAGACACTCTGATGCACAGTCTGTGTGGGCTGTTGTCTAATCATTTCCTTAATACTCAGTGTTGTCCCGTCTTCTTCCTAGCCTGGCTCAGATGTGGTGCCTGCTCCTTAACGTAAACTGGGTCGTAGACTCAAGATTAGCAAATAGATAAACAGGCCATGGCATATGTAGTGATTCCTAAGTGTTTGCTGAATTCCTTTTTTGGGCCCAGCATTGTCTTATATGCCTTAGGGGTAGAAACGAACTGTCCCACGCAGGTGCAGCTTTTTTTTTTTTTTTTAATATATATATTTTAAAATTTTATTTATTTATTTTGGCTGTGTTGGGTCTTCGTTTCTGTGCGAGGGCTTTCTCCAGTTGTGGCAAGCGGGGGCCACTCTTCATTGCGGTGCACGGGCATCTCACTATCGTGGCCTCTCTTGTTGCGGAGCACAGGCTCCAGACGTGCAGGCTCAGTAGCTGTGGCTCGTGAGGCTAGTTGCTGTGCGGCATGTGGTATCTTCCCAGACCAGGGCTCGAACCCATGTCCCCTGCCATAGCAGGCAGGTTCCCAATCACTGCGCCACCAGGGAAGCCCCTACAGGTGCAGCTTTGAGGGAGCTTCTGGCTGAGGAGTGTTCACATGAATAGGTCAAGAAAATAATCTAGGGCTTCCCTGGTGGCACAGTGGTTAAGAATCTGCCTACCAATGCAGGGGGACATGGGTTCGAGCCCTGGTCTGGGAAGATCCCACATGCCGCGGAGCAACTAAGCCTGTGCGCCACAACTACTGAGCCTGCGCTCTAGAGCCTGCAAGCCACAACTACCAAGCCCGCGTGCCACAACTACTGAAGCCCGTACGCCTAGAGCCCGTGCTCCACAACAAGAGAAGCCACCACGAGAAGCCTGCGCCCCGCAATGAAGAGTAGCCCCCATTCGCTGCAACTAGAGGAAGCCCGCGTGCAGCAACGAAGACCCAACGCAGCCAAAAATCAATCAATAAATTGAAAAACAAAACCATCTAAAGCCATGTATTGTGTCAAGTTGCGTGACTCGGGTGCCAGCTGCTGTGGGACCTCAGACACAGGAGTGAGTCCTGTGGGATGGGGTCGGGATGAGTGCCTTAGGGGAAGTAGGGTTGGATGGAACCTTAGGGATTTGAATAGTTGGAGAGGAGGGAGGAAGGTATAAATCAGTGCTTTATAAACTAGCCACTAGGCTGCGTATTCTTTAAAGGCCAGGGCTGTGGTCTATTTTTGGGGGGGTGACGTTTAAAAATTTTTCTTTATTGACGTATGGTTGCTGTACAATATTACGTAAGTTGCAGGTGTACAATATTGTGATTCGCGAGTTTTAAAGCTTATGCTCCATTTATAGTTCTTTTAAAATATTGGCTCTATTCCCCGTGTTGTACAATATATCCTTGTGGCTTATTTTATATATAATAGCTTGTATATACCTCTTAATCTCCTATCCCAATTCTGCCCCTTCCCACTTCCCTCTCCCCACTGGTAATCACGAGTTTGTTCTCTATATCTGTGAGTCTGCTTCTTTTTTGTTATAGTCATTAATTTATTGTATTTTTTAGATTCCACATGTAAGTGATATCATTCAGTATTTGTCTTTCTCTGTCTGCCTTATCTCATTGACCATAATTCAGGGCTCTGGTCTTGATTAGCCTTGTGCACCACTCAGGCCAGGTCTTGCTAGTGGTTGGTATTCAGCAAGTATATGTGGAATGGAATAAAGATTTGGGAGTATAGACAAAGGAATGGACTCCTCTCAATACCAGTCTTGCAAGCCCCTTAATTTCTACGGGCCTCAGTTGCTCAGTTCTAAAAGGGAAGGTTTGGGTTCAGCAACCCTTAAGGCTCCTCTGTACCTGAAGATACCTGGGAGCCTGTAATTTCCTGATTCACCAAGCATAAGGGAACCTCTCCTGGAGTTTTTGCAAAGGGACCCAGAATTAAAACTTATGCTATTAGAGCAAACATAAATTAGAAATGGTGTTTATTTGTGACAAAGAGGGGTGGGATAAGTTTATCCAACAGCATTCATTCAACTAGTATTTATTGAGCATTTACCTGTGTGCCTGGCACTGTGAAAGGTGCAGGGGATACAATGATGAACAGGAAGGACCTGCCCCTGAGCTTATAGAGCTTAATTTCTAGTGAAGTGGAAACCATCCATATACAAGGAAACAAATGAACAAGGTAATTTTGGACGGTGGTTTGTTATAATAAATAATTGGGAGTTCCTGGTGGATGGGGGTAACTTTAGATTGAGAGTCTCTGCAGGGGTAGCGTTTGTGCAGAGCCTTGAATGATAGGAAGAAGCCAGCCAGATCGAAATCTGGGAGCCAGGCCTGTTAGAGGTTGGACTGCTTCTCTAGACATACCACCTGTGTCAGGGGGCTGCAGCTGCAGGCCTTGGACAGAGGAGTAATATTTGATGTCTGGTGCTAAACCTTCCTCTTCCTTGGTTCACAGACAGCTGTCATCAGTTACGACTATCTTACCTCCTTGAGGAGTGTCCCCTATGGCTCAGAGGAATACTTGCAGCTTCGATCCAAGGTAAGGGACCTGTGGGACCCATCTGAGCTAGGCCAGGCCTGGATAAGTCCTGAAGTGACTGCAAAGCTGGCAAGCTTCCTGAGTGCAGCTGGAGGTGGGTGGGGGCAGTGTAGGGACTGAGGCTGGGGGCTTGGGAGGAAGGAGGGGGGGTGTTTTAGTGCCCATGGGCTGGGCTGCCAAGCTGCCATCAAGCTGGACCCCCCAGTACTGAGGTTATAAATCTGTAAGGTGCTGCTGGGGTGGCTGGTGTGTGTGTGTCTGGGGAGGGCATGTATCTGGGATGACTCAGGAGGGATGAAGCCTCTGTCCCTGAGATAAGTCAGCTGGCTTCCAAACTGCCTTGTCAGGCAAAACCCAATTGAGAGAGGTTAATTGCTTTCCTGTCCTCTGAAGGCTACACCGGGTCCTATTGTAGGTCTCTGAGTGGAGCTGTCGACCACACACTCTGTTCTCATTTGGAACAGGATAGTTGATTTTGGTGCTGTGTCTACATGTCCCAGAGAGTTGGGGGATTAAGCAAGAGGGCACTTGTGTGGGATGTAAGTTCAGTTTGAGGTCAAGTGTAGATAACTTTGGTTCTCCCAGAGAGAGGTCTGTGATAGATCTGTGTATCTTTACTCAGCCTGGAAGGCCCTTTGCCCCTTAGAAAATTCCTAGTCTTCCTTCAGGACTCAGCTCAAATACCTTTCCTCTGTGACACTTTCCTCCTCAGTCATCCTAGGTGGCTGGAATAATTAATTTTTAAATTTTTATTTAAACTTTTCATTATGGAAATTTCAACCATCCATAAGGGTAGAGTAGTATGAGCCCCTATGGAACTGTCATCCAGCTTCAGAAATTACCAACCTTTTGCCAACCTTGTTTCATCTACTCTCCCCTTTATTTATTCATTCCTTCATTTACTTCTTTATTCATTTATTTACTTATTATTATTTTTTGCTGAAATATTTAAAAACAAATCTCTGGCATCATATTATTTCATTTGTAAATACTTCAGAATGTATCTCTAGCAGATAAGGACCTTAAAATAACCTTAACTGCAGTACCATGATCATACCTAACAAAATTGATAATAATTCCTTAATAACGTCTAATAGCTAGTCCATATTCAAATCTTCCTTTTTGGGACTTCCCTGGTGGCACAGTGGTTAAGAATCTGCCTGCCAATGCAGGGGACGTGAGTTTGAGCCCTGGTCCCGGAAGATCCCACATGCCATGGAGCAACTAAGCCCATGTGCCACAACTACTGAGCCTGTGCTCTAGAGCCCGTGAGTCACAACTACTGAGCCTGTGCTCTAGAGCCCGTGAGCCACAACTACTGAGCCTGTGCTCTAGAGCCTGTGAGCCACAACTACTGAGCCTGTGCTCTAGAACCCGTGAGCCACAACTCTGAGCCTGTGCTCTAGAGCCCGTGTGCCACAACTACTGAGCCCGCATGCCACAACTGCTGAAGCCCATGTGCCTAGAGCTCGTGCTCTGCAACAAGAGAAGCCACCGCAATGAGAAGCCCGTGCACCGCAAGGAAGAGTAGCCCCCTCTAGCCACAACTAGAGAAAGCCCGCGGGCAGCAACAAAGACCCAACACAGCCAAAAATAAATAAATAAATAAATTTATTTATTTAAAAAAAAATCTTCCACGTTGTCCCCAAAATTTCTTTTTTAAGTTGATTCAAATCTGGATCCAAACAAGGTTCATATATTATGTTTGGCTGATGTTTCCTAGATCTTTTAAAGTCTCTAATATTTCCCCTCCCTCCTTTTTTTGGGAGCTATTTGCTTGTTGAAGAAACCAGATCATTTATCCTGTGGAATTTCGTACATTCAGCATTTGGCTGATTGCATCCTCACAGTGTCATTTAATGAGAAGTAAATTCAGCGGTACACAATTCAAAATATTTGAACATAAAAAATGACCCTCCTATCCCTGTTTCTCAGGTACCCAATTTTCTGCCTGGAGGTGATCATTATTTCCTGTATATCTTTCCAGAGAGATCTTCCTATTTGGATTTAACCACTCTATGTTCTTTATTCCTGTCATAGATGATAGTTGGTTATGTGTCTTTCTCTCTCTTTAGCCCATAAATTCTTTTAGATCAGGGATGGGTCTTTCTTTTTTACATCTCCTATCTCTAGCAGTAATGCCTGGGACTGAGTAGAGTTAATGTCTGTCTCAATGCCAGGCTGTACCCTGCTAGCTCCCTGCCTTGGGAGAGACCTCAGAAAGAGAGTAAGGTTTGTAGTCAGAAGACCTGAGTTTGTGCCTTGGCTTTGAGAAGGTCATTCAAACTTTTGGTGTCTGTGGACTACAGATAGTTATACCACTTACTGAGGATTATATGGATAGTATCTGAGACAGTGTGTTGTGAATGTAAATGTAAAGCAGGTATCAAAAATAAGTCAGATGTCTACTAGAAGGTATGCTCCATGAGGAAAGATACTTGGTCTATGTTGTGTATCTTCACTTCTGCAGCACTTACTACAGTACCCAGGACACAGTAGCTCCTAAATAAAGGTTTGTTGAATGAATGAATGAATGAAATGTTAGTTTGTATTGGAAGATCTCAAAGTCCTTGTCTCTGAGACCTAATGCCCCCTGCTTTTCCCTACCCCCTTTTCTCCATCTAACCAATGCTATGGGTCTTGGAACCCACATTTTGCGGAGCCACATTTTGCAGAGAGGTCCAGGCCAGGGCACAGGGGCAAGCCCTCTGCCTTGGGGAATCTGCAGAGCAGACAGGGGGATGGATGTCGTGAAGACAGTTGCCCTTCATGTGTAAGTCATCTGGAAAGCAGTGGCACTGCAGATCCTGGAGAAGCTTGGGGGAATGCAGTTAGGAAAGTACAGTCTGGCAGTTGACAAGAGAGCAGCAGCGCGTGGTGACTGGCACCAGATAACAGGGTGCAGGCTGGTCCCTGGGAGCTGTGCCTGGGAAGGGAGAGCCGGCCGGCACTAAAGAGCACAAGTAAATACCGCAGAGGTGTTTTCTTGCATTGGAGCACTTATCTGTTCTGGTCTGTGAGACTGATAAAGAAGTGAGTGAAGGGTAAAACATAATTATCTCACCTGTTAAGCCAGTGTCCCCAGGTCCCGGAGTGTGCCAGAGCCAGGAGCTTGGCAGGCAGTGACTTCGAGAAGCACTTTCAAGGTTGGTGCTCAGCTGGCTGGGATCGCAGTGACTCAGCTCTGCTTCAAGAGGGAGTGGGAGCCAGCGTGAGGGTGTGTTTTCTAGGGGCACAGTGGCACTTTGCTAGGCAGTGAGGGCGTGGGACGGGACCCAGGTGCTTTGGAGAACGAGACTCCTGGTGCCCAGGATGCTTATAAACAGAAAGGACGGGTGTGAACTTGCCTGTGCGTGAAGCAGAAAGAAGTCACTGCTGGTACAGATGTCCAGACGATGGGCTGGAGGAGGCAGGACTGAGTTGATTCTGACCAAGGAGTCGGGGTGTAGTGGACATATGTTAATTTTGCAGCACAGGAGCCATTCTTGTTTTAGGGAGCAGCATCTAAACTTTCCTTTGGGGAACCACTCCTATCTCATATACATGCCTTGAGGTTTGAGTGTAGCTCACCCCACCCTCAGGATGGGCATGTGACTTTGGCTATCAGTGTAGTCCATTCCTCTGGCCCTAGTGATTGATTCAAGGATGAGTATCTAAGCCAGTGCTGGTCGGTGAACTTAAGTCAGCTCCAGGACTTTTGGGGGTGTCTCCCCTGTGACACTGTCTTTTTTTGTGTGTGTGTGTGGTATGCGGGCTTCTCACTGTTGTGGCCTCTCCTGTTGCGGAGCACAGGCTCTGGATGCACAAGCTCCGTGGCCATGGCTCACGGGCCCAGCTGCTCCGCGGCATGTGGGATCCTCCCGGACCGGGGCATGAACCCGTGTCCCCTGCATCAGCAGGTGGACTCTCAACCACTGCACTACCAGGGAAGCCCCCTGACACTGTCTTTTCTGCTGGATTAGCTGAGGTATCAGATGTTGGCTTAGAGCTGCTGGCAGCCATCTTGCCACCACGAGGGGAGAGCCCATCTGTGAATGGAGCCAGTATTGTGGAGAGATATATTTGAGTCCTAAGCTGGGCCGCCACTGGACTTTTCAGTTATTTATGCCAGGAAATTCTCTTTTTGTTTAAGATGTTTTGAGTTCAGTTTTCTGTTCCTTGCAGCCAAATGAGTTCTGATAAACTCTTGGGGAAGCATAATTAGTGTTTTGATAGGTCACAGAAGGACCAGTAACTCAAGGAAAGAAATGAAATTCAGAAATTCCAAGGCCCATGGAGGATGAGGAGATAGAATGATGGTGCTGGGTAGAATTTGAGCCATTTTGGACCTAGAGCTCCTGGTCTGTCACCAAACACCTCTACTTCCCTAACTGTAAAGTGGGTCTTTGCCCCAGCTAAGTTTGTAAGAACAGAGGTGAGAAGCTTTGCTTAATTAAATACTGTGGATTATTTAACCAGCCAGAGAGGAGATCTAGAAGCACAGTTTGCCTTGATGGCTCCTTATCATTTTAATGAACAAGTTAATTATTTTCTATTTTTCTTATTTTTACATTTATTAATTGGAATTATTCTACAAGAAATAGCTGTCCCTTCTCAATCAGTTATTTGTTTATTTTTATCAGTATCAACTCATGGATATTTATTTTATTCTATGGGTTAGAGTCCAAAACAATCATTATTTCTTTTTATCACTCAAATTGTTCTGACTTTGGCCATTGGGAGCTTCTTCAGGTTGTCTCCTGTGTTCTTTTGATATGCCCCATCATTTTTTCAGCGCTATCTTAACTTTCTGGTACCACAAGCTGCCCCAGGCTCATCTTGTATTTTCATTGCCCAATCCCTGGAATCAGTCACTTCTCCAAGGAGCCCTGATTCCTTTTATTGGAGAATGGTATTCAGAAACCAAGATGTGGATGCATGTTGCTACTGGGGTGCTGTTGTTTCTAGGCTCTTCCAGGAGGCATAGCTAGGAAATATATGGATGTATACTTACTCATGCATAAACACATCTGTCTATTAAAAAACCATGAGTTCACGCTGATACCTCTAATTTCAATCTAAACTCACAGAGTTCATTATAGCCTTCTCCCTTTCCTTATATGTAAGGAAGGGAGATTATTTATATTTCTCCAACAGTGAGAATGCCTATTATCTACAGTATATTCACTTATTTGTTAAACCCTAGTATACCCCAAATTAGTTAACACCCCTAAGGCATACAAGAGCAGAGAGAGTGGCTCAAGATGAATTAAGCAGGTATTTGAGTTGAGTTTGGAAAGATGCATAAGATTGAAACATGTAGCATTGGGGACAAGGTGGTTGATGGGTAAAATTTTGGCCATTGTCCATAAGAAGCAGAGAGTAGTTCAGTGTTACTGGAGACTAGGTTATGAGTGAGGGAAGGGTTTTACTGGCCAACAGAGTTAGAGGTAGGTTGCAGAGGGACTAAAGGCCAAGTTTTATACCATGGACAGTAGGGAGCCCTGGAAAGTTCTAGAGTAAAGTTTTGTTAAGCCGTTAATGAATGAGAATGCTTAAAGCCATCAGTTACCGAATATTTTCTGAGCTTCTGCTTTGAGTTAGAGAATGAGTAAAAGTGGGGTGTGTGGGTGTGTGTGTGTGTGTGTGTGTGGAGAGGATAAAGCGAGAGAGTGAGAGAAATCGCACGTGCCTTTTCCTTTCTTAATCGGAGTCCTAATATAGGGAGGGGACCTTGATTGTTGCTGTGACTGGGAATCTTTAGCTGAATTCAGCTTCTTGTTTATGGAGCAGGTCACTGGGCTCCTGTGGTATGCTTCCTGGGATGCTTCAGGTCTGCAGTATGTGTGAGTAGTATTAGTTACTATGGTACTTAATAAATATTTGGGCTGGGGCTTCCCTGGTGGCGCAGTGGTTGAGAGTCCGCCTGTCAATGCAGGGGACACGGGTTCGTGCCCTGGTCCGGGAAGATGCCGCGGGGCGGCTGGGCCCGTGAGCCATGGCCGCTGAGCCTGCTTGTCCGGAGCCTGTGCTCCACAACGGGAGAGGCCACAGCAGTGAGAGGCCCGCGTACCGCAAAAAAACAAAAAAAAAATCAGCTTTATTACTGGTAAATGTTGGGCTGGATCACGTGTCTTGGGCCTGTGAACAAGTGGGCTTGCTGAACTTCATCCCTGAATTTGTTAGACTTGCCTACCCAGGCACAGACGTGGCAGGACAAGCCTCTCAGATGGGGGCCTGCCTCTTAGGGCAGGGAGGGACTGAATACCAGTGTTCTGCAGGTTTGCAGATCCCCAAAGGGAGGAGAGAGGAAGAGGTGAGCTGTTTCTTCTCCCAAACTCACCAATCCGGTTGACGGTTCCTCCTCCCACAGGGAGGGAGGGAGAGGGAAGAGAGAGGTCAGGAGGCTTATGCCTCCAATGGGGCTCCCTCCACCTGCTTGCCTGAAACTTAGTGACAGGAGGCTTACCTGCAGCACTTACCCTCAGAAGGGGAGGTAGCTTTAAATTTGCTGTAAGAACCTTTTGTGCCCATTAAATCCTTATAACCTTTACACCTGACCTTGTATAGGGACACAGGCTGCTTCGGGCTTGAATATGGGCTGACAATTTCAGCATTACTGAAATCTGCATTTAGAGGGAGGAGTCATATGCTGTCTACCTTTAGGATTATGGCATGTGTTAAGGTATTTTGGGGGAAAATGGACTCCACTTCTGACCAGTGGGTATTGGTCAGAGGAGCAGAATGAGGAGCTCAGGGAAGGTGATGGCTATTTATAATCATTCCATTGAACTTGAGAAAGACATCTTTGGCATCAGCTAACTCAAACCTCTAATGTACAAATGTGGAACTGGAGGCCCAGAGCAGGGTGTGACTTCTTCAGACACCCCCCAGCCTCCTGCAGGTTCTGGCAGATCGCAGACTTGGTCTTGGACATCCAGATCTTGCCCAATCTCATGTTCTTTGCACTTTGTACTTGGTCGTCTCCCTTTTTATCCACTTGCAACCTGGGGGAAAGCACCAAGTTGGATAGAAAGTAGAACCAAAGATGCCTGTGCAGCTTCTCCACATGGTCCACGCCCTCTGGTGCGAGCCCTGAGGCTGTGAAGCTGCCTGGGGTGGGCTTGGGAAACACAGAGGAAGAGAGAGAAGGGCAATAGAGCCTTCTCCCTGGGATTCCTTTACTTATTTAACCCATCAACCAAAGAGTTATTAATTCAACAAATATTTGGACTTTGCACTCCCCAGTGGAGGGGAGTGTAGACCCTCCAAAGCAATCAGTAGATTGCTTTGGGAGTTTCAACTCTTAAGCTGTTAAGCAACTGCTGGTTTTGAGGGTAACCGCACTCCCAGCTTAGTGAGGGTATGATAATTCAACAAGCGTTTTAAAGCTCTTCTTGCCTTGCAAGGGGAACTATAGCAGCGCCTGACTCTTAGGAATATTCTCTGAAACCTGGGACTATTCTGGCCAAACCAGGACATGTGTTCACCATTCTTATATCCACCTGTTATTTTATTTTATTTTATTTTTTGCGGTACGCGGGCCTCTCACTGTTGTGGCCTCTCCTGTTGCGGAGCACAGGCTCCGGACGCACAGGCTCAGCGGCCATGGCTCACGGGCCCAGCCGCTCCGCGGCATGTGGGATCCTCCTGGACCGGGGCACGAACCCGTGTCCCCTGCATCAGCAGGCGGACTCTCAACCACTGCACCACCAGGGAAGCCCTCCACCTGTTATTTTAACCAACGTTAACTGAGCCTGCTGTGTGCCAGGTCCTGCGTCAGGCTCAGGCTCGGAGCATATAAAGGGAAATAAGACTCCATTTCTGCCCTCCAGTTGCTCACAGTCTAGTGTGGGGACCAGACGTGAAATCTCCAGTTGCAGAAGATCAATGTGTTTTCATTCTAGCTCTGGCCCCTGACAGCAGCTAACTCCTAGCCAGGAGGATCGGGGTGGGTGGGGTGTGCACGGTGGGCAGGAGCCCTTCGTGGGAGGGGCTGCTAACCCCGACTCGGGGGTGGGGGTACATGCCTAGAAGGCCTGGAGTTGCCTTTTCTAATTGTGTTGCTGTTCCTTTTGCACGTTGGGTGTCTGTCAACCTGGCGTGGACGCTTTTCAGTGAGTTTTAATGCACTCTGTCCCTCAGATCCCCTTTTGCTGCTTTTGTTTGTCATCATGGAATATTTGCCTGAGAGTATTCTGCACAGAGGAGGAGGGAAATTGAATCCTTGCTGTTTTGGTGCCTGGCTTTCTCAGCGTTTGTGATAATTTCTGCAGGAGCATGAGCTGCATTTAATGTGCTCTGGTTGGGTCATCTAAGGACCAGGCCTGTGGAGTAGGGAGACTAGAGTCTGCTACTGAATCTAGCACCTCCTTTTCAGTTTTCTGCATACCCAAATCTTTCTGAGTACTGCATTGCAAACCTACACAACTTGCTTCGGTGGCCCTGACCCTAAAGTCTTTCTGATTCAGAGGTAGTTACATAGCAGGAGGCTCTTGGGCCTTGGTGTGGGCTGGGGAAAGCCTTGGTGGGGTCCACTCCCATTAGTGGGGACCCTGGGTGAAAATGTGGGGTGCCTTGTGCTTCCGCAGGAGATTGGGCCCACTGTGCGGTGGCTTCTCTGTAGTTCCCAGGCAGACCACACAAATGCCAAGCTATCTTCCTGGTTGCTCTAGACTTCTCAGTGACCTATGGACCATGGCCAATAACAGTACCCACTTTGCCATGCCTGCATACATTTTATATTTTAAAAAACATGTGAAATATATAAGACCTAAAAAAAAGTATAAAAAATAATTTAGTGATCACCCTTACACTCCCTGCTCAATTTCAGAAAAGATACCTTACCCATATAATGGTAGACCCCTAGGTGTTTCTTCCCTGATTCCAGCCTTCCTCCTGTGTAACCAGTTGTCATTCCCATGCACTTCTTTACACCCAACTATTTATGTATTGGTATGATATTTTTCTTTTTATTGACTCTTTTTCCTTTACTTGGTTTTGTTCAAAGCAAACATATCTGTGAAATTGCAGGTTTGATAGACTAGCTTGCTTTTTTGGGGTCTAATGCATATGCAAGTAAGACGTGTTCTGGGTACCACCCAAAATTGCCTCTTGTACCACTTTTTTTTTTTTTTACACTGGTACCAGGTCACACTTAGAGAAACACAGGCTGCACCATCGGTAGCAGTTGCTGGGCCAGACTCTGGCTTGCGCCCACCATTGCCTCGGTCTTTCCCCTGCTGGGTTTGGCTACTCTCTTTCTAGCTTTTCTCTTCCCCTAGCTCACCCTGTTTATCTCCTGGGGCTGCTTCAGGCTTGAAGCTGTGTGATGGGATGGTATTTGTTCCTGCTGCTCAGAAGTAGTGATCCCTTTCCAAAGGCCACAGCTGAAATAAAACAAAATCAGAAAAAAACAACCCCCCCCCAAAACCCCAACAAAATCAGCCCCTGGGTTTCCGATGATGGGAGGCCATTGCCTGTGCTGGGCGTCTCTCATCCTGAACAGCACGATTATCACCATTAGCCAGTTCCTCATTTGCAGTGTCTGCAGCTCCCTTGCCTACATGGGCTGCCTTGACACTCAGAGCTGGCTTTCTGCTGCTGCAGATCTGCTCTCCAACTGCCCCTGCCACCTGGTTCTGTGGAGTGGCCAGAGGAAGGCAGAGGGCCTTGCTCCCCAGAGATGGTGCTGTGTTGAGGGTTTAGCCTGCATGTAATGGGGCAGGAGCTGGAGAAACCCCAACTGCAGTCTGTCTTTGCTCATCTCAGATCCCATCCCAGACTAACCATGGCTGGGCTTCTCACTGCTGATTGCTTTTTCCACTGAAAACCTCCCTGCAGTTTCCTTTCTTGTCCTGGACTGGGTGCTTTCACCATGACCAAGGTCTTTCTACCTCTGCAGGGAAATGGAATGAAGCTGCGTGATGGGGGATTCGGAGTAGGCAAAAGCTAGGACTTCCTTACCGCTAAGGTTCTTTAGTACTGGACTGGGTTACCAAGGACAGATGTGAAATCTGTATCTGAAAGGGCAGCTTTCCAGAAACAGCAGAGACTCTGTTGTGGAGCTCACGGATGGTTTCTAACCTGTCAGATGGGGAGCCTTAAAAGTACAGATTCTTAGACTCTATGCTCTAAAATTTGTTTTCAGTGATTCTGGGGTAAGGCCTGGAGAACCCATTTTTTAAAATGGGCTCCCCAGGTGGGCTTCTTTTTTTTTTCCCCAGGTGGGCTTCTGATGCTAAGAGCAAGTGTTTACATTGACTGAACACCACGGGACAGGCACTGTGCTGAGAGCTCTCTCCGTATCATCTCCTTTAACTTCACAGTGACCTCGAGGTAGATGCTATCATTGTCATCCCTATTTTACAGATGGACAAACTGAAGCACAAACAGATTAAGTGACTTGTCCAAGGGCGTACAGCTAGTAAGCAGGTATATTAGTTTCCTGTGATTGTTGTGACAAATGTCCACAAGTTAGGTGGCCAATGACAATAGAATTTTATTCTCTTACAGTTCTAGAGACCAGAACAATGAAAACAAAGTGCTGACAGGGCCACGCTCCTTCTGGAGGTTCTAGGGTAGAATCCTTCCTTGCTGCTTCTGGTGGCTCCAGGCATTCCTTGTGGCTGCATCACTCCAATATCTGCCTCTGTCTTCTCTTTTCTTTTCTTCTGAGGACACTTGTCATTGGAATTAGGGCCTATCTGGGCAATCCAGGGTGTTCTTATCTCAAGATTCTTAACTTAATTAAATCTATGAAGACCCTTTATTCCAATTAAGGTTACATTCATAGGTTCTGGGGGTAATAAGACATGGGCGTATCTTTTGGGTGCCACCATTCAACCCACTATAGGGTCTTGGATTTAATCCCAGATAGGTGGCCCCTGAGCCTGTGCCTATAACCACTCAACTTCCTGGCTCTGTCTCCTGGACTGGATGAGCTTCTAGGCTTCCTATAGGCCAGCAGTCGAGGCATGGATTAACTTGCTGTATCAGGGAGTTGACAAACCAGTATTTTCCTCTACCTCCCTCCTATTGCCTCGACCCTCCACCATTTCTCCTGAAACCCTTTGGGCTGTTCATCTCAGACTCAGAAATTCTCGCACCTTGATGTGCTTGGGAGGTGAGGCCGTAGGGGCTATGAGGCCACACTCATACTGGCTCGGGCGAGATGCATTTTTCTTGCCTCAGTGGCCACGTCTCCAAAATGGGAATTGCTGGAATAGCAGGGGTAGATGGAAGGCCATAATACAACTAATAAAGTTGATGGAAGGGATCTGCAGCTGTAAGGGTGATGAAGGCGGTTGTTAGCAACACTCATAATCTAATAGCCTATTCTTGGTTTCCTGCTTCTCACCGTCTTGGCCCCAAGCAGCTATTTTCTACCAAATTAAATTCCACTCAGCTCCTTTCCTGTTCCTGAATAAAACTACCCTCAAAGCTCTTCCCTGTTACAGCAAGACTTTTTAATAGACTTTTCCTTGTAGAACCGTGAGACATATGTCCAATTAGCAGAATAACTTCACTTAAATATACAAATAAACTGTTGACAGATAATGGCAGGACATATGTGAAGCTAATTTAAGGCAGCATGGTTTGGGAGCTGGGGCACGGCCCCCTCCCACCCCAGTCTATCTCCAGGCCTCTCCTTCACTCCAGTTTCTTGCCTTTGGGATGGCTCTTCATGCCCCACACTCTATAGGATGAAGAGGGATGTCTCCATGCTGTGCCCGGTCACAGCCCAGAGCACCTGGGCCACTCACCATTCATACAGTCAATTGTGCAGCAAATATTTTTGAGCACTTACTATGAGCCAGGTACTGTGCGAGGTGCTGGGTGTACAATGGTCTATTCTTGAGGGGATAGGAGATCATTAGCAATTGATGGCACTCACAAGAGTGTCTGGTCCAGGAGGGCAGAGAGTCGATCTGTTTTTCTTGCCGCTGTATCCTTAGCACTTGGAACAGTGCTTGGCACACAACGGGCTCAGTGAATACTTTTTAGTGACTCACTGGGGTAAGTAAACAAGATAATGTCAGCTCTTGCTGAGTTCCCTAAAAGAGATAAAACGTGGTCATGGGATAAAAAGTGATGGAAGCTGGGCTTTGGAAAAGCCCTCTTACATGGGGTTTTTCAGTTGAAACTGAAAAGTGATGAAAGAACCAGCAAGTGAAGAGCTGGGAGAATATTGTTAGAGGAAGAGGCAGGGTGGGCTGTGTAATTTATAGGGCCCAGTGCAAAATGACAATGCAGGGCTGTGGCTGCGTGGGAAGTCAGTCTCCCCTTCTTGTGGCCCTGCTGCCCCAACCCGCAGTGGATGGGAAGCTCCCAAGGGATTGCAGCCTCTGTGCTGGGATGTGTTCAGGCTCTGGACCCGGCATGAGTGAGAAGTCCTGCTGAGTCACCTGCTGAACTTGTCATGGTGAGGCTAGACCCCGATCCTTCCTATGCCTGTACCCAGGCCCCCAGTAGGGACGAAGGGCAATGGAAGAATGTAGACCTCTCCCACCACCATGACCTGTTTGCCATGCTGGGTGGAGAGCAGCTGTAATTGTGGGGAGGAGGTGGGGAGGCTGGATGGAGCCAGGGTACGGGGCTTGGGTGAGGAATGGGCAGCTGAGAACCCACTGGGGAGGTGGGACTGTGTGTGCGCTGAGTCCCCCAGTGCATGCTCCATTGTCCCATTTGGCTTCACTTCCAAAACACAAATTCAAAGATAAAATTAAGAATTTCAAGACAGCTACCCTGTATTAGTTTCCTATTGCTGCTGTAACAAACTACTATAAACTTAGTGGCTGGACTTCCCTGGTGGTGCAGTGGTTAAGAATCCGCCTGCTAATGCAGGGGACAAGGGTTCGATCCCTGGCCTGGGAAGATCCCACATGCTGCAGAGCAACCAAGCCTGTACGCTACAACTACTGAGCTCACGCGCCACAACTACTGAAGCCCGCGCGCCCTAGAGCCTGTGCTCCACAACAGGAGAAGCCACCGCAATGCCCGTGCACTGCAACGAAGAGTAGCCCCTGCTCACCACAACTAGGGAAAGCCTGCGCACAGCAGCGAGGACCCAACACAGCCAAAAAAAACCCCAACAAAACTTAGTGGCTTATAACAACATAAATTTATTCTTTTACAGCTCTGGAGGTCAGAAGTCTAAAATGGTTCTCACTGGACTAAAATGAACATGTCAGCAGGGCTTTATTCCTTCTGGGGGCTCTAGGGGAGAATTCATTTCCTTGTCCTTTCTAGCTTTTATTGGCCACCTGCATTCCTTGGCTCAAAGCACCTTTTCTCCATCTTCAGAGCCAACAATGTCTGGCCAGGTCCTCATGCTGCTACCTCTCTGGTTCTCTTCTTGTGCCCCCCTATTCCACTTAAAAGAGCCATTGTGATTACACTGGACCCACCTGGATAACCTGAGCTAATCTGTCTCAAGGTCAGCTCATCAGCAACCTCAATTTCTTCTGCAACCTTAATTCTCCTTTGCCATGTAAGGTAACATATTCACAGGTTCCAGGGATTAGGGTTGTGGACATCTTTGTTAGGGGGGTATTATTCTGTGTTTTGTATTAAACCACAAGTGTGGAGCCTTTCTGAGTGCAGGATGCAGTCTGACTGCACTGGTCACATGTCCATGAAGCTGGCCCTGGGAAGAGGAGGCTACAAGCCTAAAAGTCCTGAGATGGGAACAAGCACAGCTTGTTCAAGGACCCGAAAGGAGGCTGGCATGATGGACTAGAGTGGATGACAGGGCATGTGGTACAAAATGAATCAAGAGAGGCTGGCGTGGGTCGAGCACACAGGGCCTCCTAGGCCACAGTGAAAGATTAGGAACAGCAGGTAGGGATCTGCCTTAAATCTGAAAAAAACAAGCAAACAAACAACCCCCCCCCCGAAAAACCCAACTCCATATAAAAAATTTCAAACCTAGTTAAAAAGTAGAGTAATATGGTGAACCCTATACCTGGCACCTAGATCTAAAATATGTTGCCATAATTCTTTCATTTATTTATTTATATTTTTTGCTGAAGAATTTTAAGTTATAGAAATCATGGCATTTCAACTGTAATTTCAACATGCATCTCTAACAACTGACATTTTTATAAGTATTGACGTCATTATCACAATGAATGAAATTAACAAGAATTCTTTAACTTCATCAAATTCCTGTGTATATTCAGTTGTCCCTCAAATACCCTGCCTGTTGATCTTCACGTTGTACCTGAGCTTTGCACCTTTTCTTCTTCTGAGGTTAGAATGAGTCTTCCTTCTCTGTACCTTTTAGGATTTTGTTTTTTGTTCCCTCCCACTCCTGTCCCACACCCAGGCCTGTAGCCTGAACAGGGTTGATGGGGAAGGGAAGGGAAACAGGCTGGATGGATATGTTATTCTGCTTGTGGCCTAACATTTCTCTCTCTCTCTCTCTTTTTTTTTTTTTTGCTTGTAATTGCCATTCCAGAAATGCCCTCACTCTTCTAGCCACAGAGCAACTGTTGAGAACAAATTAATTATGCATCTTCTCAGTGTGTGTGATTAAGGGGCAGATGGAGGGAAGGGTTCTCTTCAGTTTTTCTGGCAACTAGGTTCCCAAATGGATGCCTTCCAGACCAAAGAATACGTGTGCTGGGCTCCCGTGGGCATCTGGGTTTGTCTCTGTAGTGGCAGGCTTGCTCACTGGCAGGCAGAGTCAGAAGTTGTCAGTAATAATATTATTAATCCCTTAAATTTGCAGCATATTTGCTGTTTGCTGAGGGCTTGCGCACTCACATCAGCTCATTCGATGGGATTTCAGGGATGCTGGAACAACTTTCTTTGCTTAATACCTCCCTAAATCATTGCTGATGCTTGTAATTCCACCATTAGAGATTAATTCTTTTGGCCCCAAACTGTTCCCTATTAAAATGCAAGGGAGCCTTGGCAGCTGCGTAGTATGTTTTATTCATAAAGCTTTCTCAGCCACTAGTGGCTGCCCTCCCCAAATGCCCCCTCCCACAACTTTCTTTTTAGGATGGGCTTCTCTGAAACAGAACCTATGTTTGGAGTCTTTCTTATTCCAAAGAGAGAACTCTGCTCTCAGCTAGTTGCTGAAGCTGGGAAAACAGACAGAAACTCATGCCAAGGTGTCAATGACTGATAATAATTTCCTGTGTTACCATTTCTAGGGAGTATTTGTATTTTAAGTGGAAATTTCTGGGAACACAGTGCTTAGTACAAAGGAACCTGTACCCCTTCATCCTATTATGTCAGTGGCTTTGGCCTTAGATCTCCCTTTTATGGGGCTCCCTTAGAGAGACAGAGGAGAGGGAGGGCCAGCACATCCAGTTCATGTAACTACGATTAAGCATTGGCTTGGAGTGTCGTCCACTGTGGGTCGGGGAGAAAGTGGAGCTGACCACGTGTAACATAATGTCCATTTTGCAGAAGGAAAATGGAAGCGTAAGGACAAAATCTATTTGGAGTGGGGCTAGAATTAAAATTTTGCCTTCAGAACCCCAGTAACACAGTTTTAGATTTTTAGAGTCAGAAGACACCTTAGAAACAATCTAACTCTGGGAAAGCAAATGCATTTTATTTGTCAATACCAGTTGATACATAGTGGTTGAGGGGAGGGTGGAGAATGAGTGAGTCTTCACCTGGGCTCAGTGTGTTGTGGTTGATTAGTGATGTCTGATGGGTGCCATGGTAATAGAGGGGAGGCATGTATGCCGCACTTGTATTCCTGATTCTCTGCAACCTCTCATTGTACACATGGGCCAGCTGAGGTCCTGAAAGCTGGGATGATTTGTTCAGGATTATATAAGTAGGGGTGACAAATTAGGGGCAGAGTTGGCCCAGAATCCAGGTCCCTTGAATCTTGGTTCAAAACCCTTTCTTTTGAAGTATCCAGGTATTCTAAGAAGCATTTCACTGTGGTTGAAGAGCATGTGGTCTTGGAGTCAGACTGCCTGGGTTCAGGTCTTAGTTAGCTGTGTGCCCTGGGCCAAGTTATTTAACTTTTCTGAGTCATTGCTTCTTTATCTGTAAAACAGGGGATAATAATTGTGCCTACCTTATAGGGTGTATGGAATTAAATGAGATAATATGTGTATAAAGTGTTTGGATTAGGGCCTATACATAGTAAGTACTTAATAAATGTTAGTAACTTAATTAAAATTTTTATTGCCTTGTCCTAGATTATTGCTGGATACGGACACAAAACCTCCCCATGGTCACCCCCTCTGCAGTGTCTTGCAGAGTTACCCCTCAGACACCTGCTTCTCTTCCTTCCCTATTGAATGCTCTGGGATTTTCTGTGTTTGATGTGTTCCTGGAATTTGTAATTTGGTGATGAAAAGTCCCACAGTACTAACAACCAAGTGTGAGATGGTGCTGGGCCTGTAAATGCTCACGTTTGGGGCGTCATACTTCACACTCCACAGGAGTTTGTTTTGGTTTGGGGCATCGACAGAGCCCTGGATGCCTGGTGGGGTTCCCTGAGGACCAGCTGCCAAAGAGGCCTCGGTGGCCGTTTTGCCTTGTCTCTCCTCTGAACGGAACATTGCTATAGCATCTCCCCAGACCATCCTTGCTCCCCTGAGCCAGTATGTGCTCCCATCCCCCAACCTAGTTTGCAGACTGGACATCAGTGCCCAGCTGGTGCCAGCCTCCTCCCCTCACACCCACCTCTCCAGTGGGCTTAGAAAGCAGGGCCCAGGCAGAGCCTGGACCCATAACTGAGCTGGGGTCCTCTTCATGTCTTAGTCCAGCCACGCAGGCCCTTGTCAGTGGTCCCTTTGGGTGACCTTGAGGGGGACCCAGGGAGGCCTTGAGAGCCAGGAGGAGTCCGTGATAGTCCCAGATGTCTGGCCTGGGGTGATAGGGCTTGGGGCTGACTCCTGTAGGACCATGGTCTACCCCTGCATTATTCGACTTCGCCTCTTGGTGGCGTGCTCAGTTCCCCATGGAAGCAGTGCCCGGTGGCTCCTCTTGGAGTGTATAGGGGAAGGGAGCTGCAGCGGTGGGGAGGGCTCCCTGGGTGCTGTGATGGGCGTGTGGCTTCCGTTAAGTGAATCATCTGTGATTCCAGTCCTGACTGGCTGTGGGGGAAAAGCCTCTGCTCTGGATCCTCAAATAGAGGCCTTCTTAGGGTCTGCCCGTCTGTTCCTGGCAGACAAAGCGGGGAAAGGGGGCTGTGGGAAGGAGGCCATCCCCATTGAAGGACAGTCACATCATTGTCCCTAACATTTGGAAGCTCTGTTGCTTTGGGCCTTTCATCTTGGATCACAACCAAGTTTGGTGGCAACCTGGCCATGTCTGCGGTGGCTTCCCTGCTTTTCGTTGTCTGGGCCCAGGGCAGAGCAGATGATTATAGCCCCAGAGCTGCTGCATGCTCAGGAGCCTAGTATTTTCTAACGGAGGTTCAGAAACAGGGAGGATCGAGAGGCACGTTGGAGATGGAGCTCTGGCTCTGCTGTTAGTTCTGGAATGGTGGGCAGCAGTCACATCATCTGGGAGAAGGTAGACGGGGAGGAGAGGAGAATGGGCCAGGCTGGGACCAGGAAGAGGTGAGGGGAGTGAGGCCTGGGTCCAGGCTGAAGAGGATTCTGACAGGTGAGAAGGAGAAAGAGATGGTGAGGTTATGGAACTGCCTGTGCAGAGGCCGGGAGGCAGGGGATGGTGCAGGACTGATCACTGTGGTTGGGGGATAGGGAGTGAGTGGGGAGGGTAAGCGATGAGTTCAGAGGGCACCTGGCTTGCATCGTGATGGGCCTGGTAGGAGTTTGGATTTCATACCAAGGGCAGTGGGGACTTCTGGAGGGTTATCATGGAAGGCTATTTCCCTCCTCCCACTGTGGCCAGTGTCCTGCCCCTTTGTGACCTGCCTGCCTGGGCTGTATAGTCTTGTGGTCTTATCCTGTGTCTGTAGTGAGACACATTATGCCTCCCGGGCCTCCCTCTTTTCCTTCTCCCAGTGGCTCCCTGATTGCAGTTCGTTTGTGTGACTGGTGTTTTCCAGGCCCCTGTGTGCTCATGAATTTGTCCTAATCTTGGTGTTAGCCGGCTTACTGGAATGGCTCCTGGGAGCCCAGACACAGCCAGGTGCCATGGCGGCCATGTGACCTAGTTGTGGGATATAGCTGGGGGTGGGAGTGGGGACGGCAACACCGAGGGCCCATGGCAGGCACTGGCCACCTGGACTTTTTCCTTCTAATTCATGAAGAATGTCTAACAGTGTTTTTGGAGGAGCAGCGGAGTCTAGCAGAAAGAGATGGGTTTTGGAGTCAGAAGACAATGACTCAAACCTTGGATCTCCCACTTACTGGCTGAGTAACCCTAGCAAGGCCCCTAGCTTTTCTGTTAGGGGCCTTGGAGAGAATGATGATACCCACCCGAGGGGCTCTTACCTGGATCAGGTGAGATAATGTGTGTGAAAGGTTTAATGCACTTATAAAGAACTGGGCGTTTACTGCTGAGGACCATTATTACAGAGGGTGTGATGAACAAGATTTTGTTTCCCAGCTGCTTATATCATATGCTGTTATAGTGAATCAACGATTCAAATAGAAGCTAATGATTATGGAGAAGAGTATGTGAAAATTATAAATTAGGGACCTATTTGTACTTGCATTGTGCTGACAAGTCATTTGGCATCTTAGTTTGATCCTCATTTTAATATGAAATTATTAACTGAGCTTGAGTGTTAGTAAAACCTAAGATAATAGGAAACTCATACATACTGGGCATTCACAACCTTTATCATCTATTAATGAGTACTGATAAATTGAATGAGTCTTATTTCAAAGGCTCAAGATGGATGTTTATATAAAGTATGACTAAAATATTATAATTGATTTTAAAAAGTAAAATAATTTTTATGTCCTGGAATTAGATAGTGGTGACAGTTGCACAAGTTAGTGAATATAGTAAAAGCCACCAAATTGTATATTTTAAAATGGTGAATTTTAGGGACTTCCCTGGCGTCCAGTGGTTAAGACTCTGCGCTTCCACTGCAGGGAGCTCGGGTTCGATCCCTGGTCAGAGAACTAAGATCCCGCATGCCGTTTGGTGCAGCAAAAAAAAAAATTGGTGAATTTTATGGTGTGTGAATTATATCTCAATTAAAAAATAGAAAACTTAATTTAATTTATTAAAGGAGTAATTATAAAAAACTTAGAGGTTCAAGAAAAAATCTATAATTTCACCAATTCAAACTTATTATGATTTTGATATGCTCTCTTCTTTTCCTATTATATCCATAATTCTATCAATATAATTATCTGGTTTTCTGATTTACTATGTTATCTTTAGCATTTTCCATTTTGTTACAGTAATCTTCACCGTCTTCACCTAAAATGGCTACTTAATACTGCACTGTGTGACTGTTCCATAATTTACTTAACCCTTTTTCTACTTTTAGGATGCATCTAGCTATATGTTTTTCTTTTATAATTAACACTGTACTGAACCTCTCTGTACATAGGGTTTTTCCCTGTGTCCTGGATTATTTACTTAGGAGGGATTTTTAAAGTGATATATGTGAATCAAAACATTGCTGAGAGAAATTAAAGAAGACCTGATAAATGGAGAAATATATCATGTTCATGGGTTGGAAGATTCAATATTGTTAAGGTGTTTATTTTCTCCAAATAAATCTATAGATTCATAACAGTCCCAATCAAAATCCCAGCAGGCTTTTTTGTAGAAATTGACAGTCCAATTCTAAAATTTATGTGAGAATGCAGAGGGTTTTAGAGTCAATTCTAGAAGATAACACTGAAAAAGAACAAAGTTGAGGACTAATACTATCTGATTTCAAGACTTACTATAAAACTGTAGTAATAAGATAGTGTGGTATTGGTGTAAAGATAGACAAACTGACCTATGGAACAGATTAGAGGGTCCAGAAATAGACACACACATAATATGAACAATGCGTTTTATACGGTGGTGAAAAGGCAATTCAGTGTAGAAAGGTTTGTAGTATATTTATGCAGTGGAATACTACTCAGTTAAAAAAAAAGAATAAACTATTGATATATGCAACAACATGATGGGTCTCAGAAAAATTATGTTGAATGAAAAAGGCTGGATAAAGAGTATGGGCTATATGATTCCACTTATATAAAACTCTAGAAAATTCTAGTCTATACTGATAGAAAGCAGATCAGTGGTTTTCTGGAGATGGGAGGTATGTGGAGGGATGGGGCTGGAATTACCAAGGGACATCAAAGCTTTTAAGAGATGCTGGATATGTTTACAAGCTTGATTATGGTGATGGATTCATAGGTGTATACATATGTCAAAAAGTATCAGACTTTACATTTAAATATGTGCAGTGTACTCTGTCAAAATATCAATACCTCAGTGGGACTGTTAAAACAAAAAATGATGTTAATGGATTATGATCCTTTGAAAAAATTAGAAATCCATGAGTCCATACTGATATAAATAAACAAATGAATAAATTGAAATTTTGGTAAAGAACTGGCTATTTATAAAATTTGGAAGGACCTTCCCATAAAACACTTAATTATAAAAAGAAAACAAGTAACTTAAGTGAGGAAGTTAGGTGGATAACCATCTTAAGACATTATCAAAATTAACATTGTCTCTAGGGAGACAAATCAAAATTGTGCACCACCAGGTTGTAATGGGAAGAACAGAGCCTGTTTATAAATTGTTGGATTCAATTAGCTAACACTTTTTTTAAAAAAAGAATTTTCGCATCTATGTTCACTATGAATATTGGACTATAGCTTTTCTTCCCCCTTGTATTTTCTGTCTAGTTTTGATATTGGGGTTATGCTCGTCTCATAGAATGAGTTGGGAGGTATTCTGTCTTCAGTTTTCTGGAAGGGTTTATGTGGAATTGGCAATATTTCTTCCTTAAATGTTTGATAGAATTCAACTGTGACACCATCTCGGGTCAGAGTTTCTTTGTCTGATATACACCATTCCAGCTTTATTTTAATTGGTGTTGGCATGATTTATCCTTTTCCATCCTTTTACATTTAACCTATTTTTGTTTTAATATTTAAAGGGCAATTTCTTATAGGTAGCATATATTTGAGTCTTTCTTTTTTATCCAATTTGGCAATCTCTGGCTTTTAATTTGGGTGTTTAGACCATTTATATTTAAAGAGATTATTGATATGGTTAGATTTATGTCTTTCATCTTGTTATTTGTTTTCTACTTGTCCAATTTATGCTTTATTCCTTGTTTCCTCTCATGCCTTCTTTTGGATTGAATATTTTTTTCATGGTTCCATTTTGTCTCCTTTGTTGGCTTATGAGCTATAATTCTTTCTGTTATTTTAGTGATTGCATCAGTTCGTAGCATAAATCTTTAACTTGTCACAGTCTACATTCAAGTGACATTATACTACTTCCTTCAGAGTATAAGAATCTTATAATCGTGTACTTTCATTTCTTTCTTTCCAGCCTTTATGCTATTGTAATACGTTTTGCTTTTCCATATGTTATAAACTCCACATTACATTGTTATTATTTTTGTTTAAGCAGTCACTTATCTTTTAAAGAAATATACGATATAAAAAAATTCTTATATGTTTTCCTGAAGTTTCTATTTCTGGTCTCTTTTTCCTTTATGTAGATCCATGTTTCTCTCCAATATCATTTTCCTTCTGCCTGAAAGATGTCCTTTAACATTTCTTGTAGTGTAGGGAGATGAATTCTATCAGCTTTTATATGTCTGAAAGAGATTTTTTTTTTTTTTTTTTTTTTACCTTTAGTGTTGAAAGATGTTCTTGCTGGGTATAGAATTCTGGGTTTTCTTTCAGTGCTTTCAGAGACGTTGCTCCACTAACTTCTGCTTGTATTGTTGCCAGTAGAGATCTGCTGTCATTCTTATCTTTGTTCCTTTCTCCATAATGTGTCTTTTTTCTCTGGATACTTTCAGGATTTTCTCTTTATCACTGATTTTGAACAACTTAATTATGTAGTTTTCTTCATGTTTTTTATGCTTGGGGCTTGTTGAGATTCTTAGACCTGTTAGTTTATAGATTTTGAAAATCAAATTTGAAAAAAATTCAGTTATTATTTCTTTAAATATTTTTTCTCCACCTTTCCCATTCCATCTCCTTTGGGGATTCCAACAACGTGTTTACAAGGCTGCTTGAATTTGTCCCACAGATCACTGATGCTCTTTTCATTAAAAAAATTTTTTTTCCTCTGTGTGTTTCATTTTGAATAGTTTCTATTGGTAGGTCTTGAGGTTCACTAATCCTTTCTTCTACAATGTCTAATCTGCCATTTATCCCATCCAGTGTATTTTTCATATCAAACATTACAGTGTTCACCTCTAGAAGTTTCATTTGGATCTTGCTCTCTTTTTTTATATTGCCCATGTTGCTGCTTAACTTTTTGAACATATGAAATGCAGTTATAACCACTATCCTCCTTTACTAATATAGGTTTCAGTTTTGGGTTGGTTTGATTGATTGTTTTTTTTTTTCTCATTATATGTTGTATTTTTCTGTTTATTTGCATGCCTGGTAAATTTTTTATTAGGTACCAGACATTGCAGTTTTATCTTTTTGGATACTAGATATATTTGTATTCTTATAAATATTCTTGAGCTTTGTTCTGGGACATAGTTAAGTTACTTGGAAACAATGATTTTTTTTCAAGTCTTTCTTTTAATATTTATTAGTTGGGAATGGAACAGTGTTTAGTTTGGGATATTCCCCTTAACTGAGGCAAGCCCCTTCTGGGTATTATAACAAAAGCCTCAAGAATTATGAGATTTTCTGGTCTGGCTGGTGGAAATAGACCTTATATGAACACTGGGTACTGTTAACCCTAGTCTTTTGTGGTTGGTATTTCTCTGGCTCAGGTAGTTTTCTTGTGTGCATGTGCTGACTAGTACTTAGCTGAATATGCGAGATGGACCCTCGGCAGATCTTCAGAGTTCTTTCTTTGTACGTCTGTCCACTCTCCAGTACTCTGTCCTGCGAACTCTAGCTACTTCGGTCTTTCTGGCCTCTCAGCTCTGTCTCTTCAGTTCAGAGAATCTCCTGTTCACTGCCTGGGTTCCCCTTCCCTGCACTGTGGCCTGGAAACCCTCAATGCTGTAAATTGGGGCAATCATAGTGTTCACCTTGTTGGCTTCCCATCTCTCAGGAACCACTTTCCTTCCTTTCCTGATGCCCAATGCCTTAGAAAACTTTTTTCTTCTTTTTCTTTGGTAAATCTTGTCCAGTTTTTTGTTATTTCAGATGGGAAGGTAATTTTGGTCCCCATTTGGGAAGAGATGTTAAGGGTGACATCAATATTTATGGCTTCGACAACTCCAAGTTTAGAGTTGCAATTTCCTAAAATGTGGAAGACTGAGGGAGGGGTAGGTTTGGTGGTGGTAGAAGTGGTGGGAAAGTCACGCTGAGTTTGAGAAGCTCATTGGACATTGGGTGATGTCAGAGAAGAAGTTGGATATGTGAGTCTGGAGTCAGGGGAGAGGTCTGGGTAGGGGATACGCATTTGTGTATCATCAGTGTGTAGACGGTATTTACCACCATGATTCTGGGTGAGATTCCCCAAGGGAGTATAGCTAAAGTATTGTATTGATCATGTTTTTTATATTCTGATGCTTTGAAACTGGGGGTACTGCTGCTCTCAGGGTTAACTAGTTCCAAGAGATAGTAAACAACTCACCTGTGAGCATGCCTTTCACAGGCAAACCAACCAATCTGGAGCCCATACCTGCCAACCACCTCTGTTACTGAGCTGTTACACTCTGGGTCACGATCCACCTGCCTTATTCACCCCAGGGCCAGGTACCAAACAACTAGGAACATCCCCTATGCCCCAAAGCCAAATGAGATACTTAAAACTAGCCACTCTTAAGTCTCACCCATTCTTTTCCATGGAATCCACAATAAAAGCTTTGCCCACATTTCCCCTCACTCCCTCTCTCTCCTGGCCAACCCTGGTGCTTCCCGGTGTGGCTTTGTGTGGCATGCCAGCTCTCCTACTTGTAAGGAATTGTGAGTAAAAACTTCTTTCTTTATGATAGTCATTTCCATGTCTGTGTGTCTTACCATACCTTAAAACAAATTCTAGGTACCCTTACAACAAGTATAGAAGTGCCAGCTCTGGCTAAGTGAAGTGCCTGCGTTACCTCACCTCATTTAATCTTCACAGCAGCCCTGTGAGGTAGGTACTATTATTATCTTTCTTTTATAGATGAGCAGTCAGAAGTAAACAGAGGTTACATCACTTGCCCAAGATCACCAAATTCTGAGTGGTGAAGTTGGGATATAGACTGTGACAATCTGATGCTGGCCCTGTGCTCTTAACCAGGATCTATCTGATGGGTAGTCAGAGGAGAGACAGAGGACACTCCCAAGGAGTGGGATTAAATTTGTGGTCAACCTCCTTCAAAACTTTTATAAACTGCCACTTGTTTGTTTTCCCCCAAGACATGATGAGTTAGTTTTACTTTTTTGCTTAAATGAGAGCTTAAAGCAAAGGGTGACATCCAGAAAAGCAACCTTGGAGACCATCCTGGCCTGATTTCTTGGGGATGAAGGAGTTGCAGTTCCTTTTTTTTTTTTTTTTGCAGTACACAGGCCTCTCACTGTTGTGGCCTCTCCCGTTGCGGAGCACAGGCTCCGGATGCACAGGCTCAGTGGCCATGGCTCACGGGCCCAGCCGCTCCGCGGCATGTGGCATCCTCCCGGACCGGGACACGAACCTGTGTCCCCTGCATCGGCAGGCGGACTCTCAACCACTGCGCCACCAGGGAAGCCCTGCAGTTCCATTTTCATGATGAAAAACACACACGTGGATCATAGCACCCTGAAAAATTGGGGAAGAGATTCTGGATTCTGCACCAAGCTTGCCCAGTCTGCATGGGAGAATCTTGTCAGCTGGACTTTTCTATTTCCAGAAGAAGTTGAAGAAGGGATTAGTTTTTTAAATTCTCCTCTATTATTGATATAATACATATTAGTTTTAAGAAATTTGAAAAATACAGAAAAACCTATAAAGAAAAGTACTCTTTTAATCTCACTGCCCAGAGATAACACTGTTTACACGTCAGCGCATTTCCTTTGGGTCTTGAATCTTTGGTTAGAAGAATCTGTCAAGGGGCTTGTCTGTTTTGGGGTCTGTCTGTGACCTTGTCTTTCACTGTCTCTTTCTTCCTGTGATGTGTGGGGTATATATATGCGTCTGTCTCCTTCGTCTCTGTCTCACAGTCACACCCCGAAATCCCATCGGAGACACTGCTCAATTCTGATGGGAAGCCACTTTGATTCGGTCTGGCTTTGGTACCTTTCTGCCAAGTTTGGGGCTCAAGATCCCTACTCTTGGGGATTTAGACACAAGTAAAGGATGGCTCTCCTTGGGCCTTTGCTCCATCCCTCCCAATCAGTAATTAATCAGTACTGAGTTGATCTTATTAGCTATTCACTGCCCGGCCTCCCAACCCCAACCCAAGCTGGCTAATGACAATGCTTTTAATTAATATGAGGCAGATTAAAACTCATTACAACAAGGTTATTGGTAATGAGATAATCATAAGGCAAGTTATTGAGCTGGGAGTAAAAACAAAGTTGGAGGAGGGGCAGAGAGACACTGCCAGCCGCTCCTGCCGTGTTTTGGCAGGAACGGAAGGGGGAGTGTGGGGACTCTGCAGTGAGGACACGTGGCAGTGACATACCCAACTAGCTCGTGAAACCAGGTGCTGGGTAAGGGCAGGACTCGGGTCCAGTGAGCAAACGGGTGGGGAGTGTTAGGGCAGTAACATGGGTTGAGAAGCAAGAGCTGGTGTATTGAATTAGGAATAGGTAGTTTATGACCTGGTGAACGAGGAGCACAAGCCTCCTACACGGGGTTGGCTGGTAGCTCCCTCAGCCTCCAAGCTTCCACTGGGGAAGTGAAACGCAGTGGGTTGTTTCGATTGAAGGTACAGTTTAAATACACCCGCACAGAGGAAGTAGAGTCACAAGATTTATTATTACTTAGAGATCCCAGAAGAAAGGATGCTCAGTGAGCTGGGGGAAGGGCCATCCTCCATCCCAGGTACCAGCAAGCAGGAGGTGAATGCTGAGAGAGGGAGTTTGCACTAAGCCAGTAATTTCTTGAAATTCTGAGTGGGACCTGCCTTCTGATCCCAAAGGATGGTGGAGCTGTAGGATCTGGAGCTAGAAAGGGACGCTGGAGACCAGAGTGCCTGCTCTGTTGTTCAGCATGTGTGTCTTTTGGCTTTAAAAGAACATTTACACTTTTTGGTTAGTGGCAATGTCCCTCACCCCCATGTGACTCTGTGTGTGTGTGTGTGTGTGTGTGTGTGTGTATTTAATTAGAAGCTGGTTGAAGGTGACTTTGGGGCTTCTTTTGTTGAAATGTGGGTGCCATTTGCAGTAGATGCTGATTCAGCTTCATGGATGATTGTTTTGTGAGTGTATGACCCAAGGTTGTCATCAGTCTACATTTAGAGCTCATGCATGGCTTGCCCTGGGGTACACAGAGTCTACAGGGGACACACATGGTCTCTGTCCCCAATGGCTGATGTGCCAAGTAACCAGTGAGTCAGCAGTAGACAAGCCTTCCTGGGCTTGTGTGACCAGAGAGGGCTCTCTGCATTGCCCAGACAGTGTCCTGAAGGTGACCATCACTTTGTGCCAAGAGACACCCTACCCAGGACTGGCTCAGGCCACAGGTGAGGGGCAACAGAGCCCTGGCTCTGCTTCTTGGTAGGAGGGCTTGTTAGGGTGAGGCTAATGCTTTCTGAGGGCTGCCAGGAGCAGACATAAATGCAGATGTGAATCCAGTCTAAAGAAAATGGTGGAGCAGCTATTCAGCATCACACACACGCACACACACACACACACACACACACAGAGATGCATGTTGTTATGTTGTTCTCTCGATCTGAAATGCCCTCCTTTTTTATTCTAATCTTTTCAGGTTCAGTTTCAGGGGCTAACCCTATGTATCAGCCAGGGACTATAGTCATACCTGTAATTTAAATATAAAGACTTATTCACTAGGAAAAGGTAGTTAACTCCTAAAAGAAGTAAAAGAAGATTCTAAAGGTACAGAAGTAGTAAATGCATAAAGCACCTGCTCCCTCTAGGGCTGAGGGGGTGGTGAACAAGAATAGAGCTAAAGACTCAGCTGGGAGCCTCCCACCTGCAAGGCTGGGATGCTGGGCTGCCCTGGTGATGAGACGTGATGGCGGGCATGGTCCATGGGCACAGCCTGCCAGGTGGCAGAGAAATTTGCAGGAGGGTGCGACCTGGAGCTAGTGTGTAGGAGCCGCCTGCTAGGTGGTCAGAACACTTGCTGGAAGGTATGGGGCCTGAGTTGGTCCACAGGAGGGGCCCATCAGGTAGTGGAGAAATTTACAGAGGGTGGGCTGGTCCGCGAGGGCCACCAAAGTGGTCACCCCCAAGCCACTACCCACTGGCTGATGAGCTGAAAACAGTGCACAGGGACAATAAGGGAGCCTCCCTGTGCTGTGGCCTTGCGGTGTCCCCCAGAGCCCCCTGTTGACAAAGCCTAATAGCGACCCATCTGACAAAGGAGAAATGACACAGGGTCTAGCACCAGTATCCCAGCGCACAGCAAACAAGCATGGATTTGCAGCGGAGAGGCCCTGTGCTCCTGAGCTGCACGCACCCCGCTTCTCCCCAGGAGCCAAGGCTCTCTAATTCCAGCCCTCTTGTTTCTCCCATCTGTGAACTCCGTGGTCCTCAGTGTGATCCTACTGCCACGTGCCATTCTCTGTGTGTGAGTGGCTCTGTCACATTTCCCCACGAGGTGGAGGGCGTGGGACTCAGTCAGCCCCCAGTGAATACACAGTGGTTGATGTCTTTCCTGGGAGGGGCAGAGACAATGGGGTGTGTCCTCACTCCGCCTTCCAGTCCTCTGCCTTGACCCTGCAGTGGCTTTGGCGTGAGGGCTGAGCATGCCTCTTCGGGGGAGTGGGCAGCTGGGTGCCAGGGCAGCCTCACCGGGAGCCTCTGGTGGGACCTGGGTTCCGGTCACCCTGTACCTTAGGACAAATGGATTGTGGATGACTTGCTGGCTGCCTCTTATTCGGCAGGGTGGGAATTGGGGTTGATTATTTGAGCTGTAAAGAGTCATTTGTTCCTAACAGCCTGGACTCATGGAGGGTGGGGAAACGCCCAGTTCCATACTTGACCATGTTTGCCTTCTTTCTCACTTCCTCAGGACTTGAGTGTGGCCTTGGACAGTAGTGACCTTCTACCATCTGACGCCGGCCAGTTCAATTCCCAGTCCACCCCCCTGCTGCCCCCATGGGCCTTTTACTCATCTAGGGAAATGTGTTCTCTCCCCACACCCTTCCCGCCTTAATTCTTAGAGTCAATTCCCTTCTCTGTGCACCCTCCTGTCAGGGAAAAAAGACTCTTCTTGGCCTAGTTTGCACCAGGTGCCCGCACTGAGGCTGGAGCACTCTGTTCAGGGGGATAGAGTCATGTGGACATGGGCTTCCCCAGTAGTGGGTTGGGGCGGGACGCAGAGGTGTCCAGCAGAGCCCTTGAGGGCCTAAGGACAGCTTGTGAGTGCCTGGAGTGTGGGGCATCCCTGTGCTATAGAGGGAGTGGATAGATGGCTCCCTGGCTGCTGGGACCAGGGTGTTCAGGCCTGCAGTGTTCTCTTCTTAATTCCTAAGGTAACGGTTTTCTGTATGGTTCACTCAGCAACTAATTATGTAGGATCTTTGAACGTTTCTTCCATCTTTGTTGCCAACGGTTATTTATCTCTTTGTGTGGTTTATTGCTTCCAGTACACACTTAATTGTGTCACCATCCTTCATAGCACTTAAGAGAGTGTAAGCCCATCCTAGATATTCACTCTCCCGGTTGACTTATGGGTGGAAGAGGGTACTAGGTTCCCACAGGGCACTGGGCTCCCTTGTCGTTTGTGTGTGCCCATGGCTTCATCCTGCTTCAGGAACTGTAGCTCCAGGAAGGAAGGACCCTCAAAATTCCAAGACCCTCAGCTGAGCTGGTGTGATGACTGGGGATGTGTAGCCTGGGGGTGGATGGAGGCCACCTCCCACTCTGGAAGGATAGGTGGGCATCAGGCTGCAAGTTAAGGCCGGCTTGTCCTGCACAGCCTGCCCTGCCGCCCACCCCGTGTGCCTGATGCTCCCTGTAAGGTTTCCTTCAGTTAACAGGAGACCCCTGCTAAAGTCTGCTGCGTTGAAGAGCTCTAGGTATGAAGTGTTTTCTAGACCTTCCTTTGACATTTGTTAGCTATTTTTTTTTTTTTTTTTTTTGTGGTACGCGGGCCTCTCACTGTTGTGGCCTCTCAGGTTGCAGAGCACAGGCTCCGGACGTGCAGGCTCAGCGGCCATGGCTCACGGGCCCAGCCGCTCCGTGGCATGTGGGATCCTCCCGGACCGGGGCACGAACCCGTGTCCCCTGCATCGGCAGGTGGACTCTCAACCACTGTACCACCAGGGAAGCCCTGTTACCTATTTCTTGATAAGCAAAACATCTGAGTTTCTTATCCTTAAAGATACCAACACTTGCCCCCCTAAATTGTTGTAAGGATTAAAAAAATAGGGAATATGACCATGTTTAAAAATTGTAGACCTGCAAACAAACAGTATTATTAGTGTGCCTGAGGGGTGGGTGACAAATGCGTGAACTCAATGTATCCTTGAATGAATCAGAAGTAGATTAGAATTGGTTGAAAGCCTTGGATAAATGCTAGTTTCTGAGGGAGTGGGACTTGGACCAGGTAAGTTTTGAAGGAAAGGCGACCAGAAGCATCGGGCCATGTCAGGAGGCTGGTTGCAGTTTGAGATTGGAATTGACTGCCCTGGGTACCAGGAGACTGAAGGTGAATGACGGGGGGTGGTGGGGGTGGTGGGGGGTGGTGGGGGTGGTGGTAGTGGGGTGTGTGTGTGTGTGTGTGTGTGTGTGTGTGTGTGTACATACACTGGGGGGGTTGGTGAATCAGGGTTTCTGAGCAGGGGGTGCAGGAAAAGAGAAGAGCATCCAGTGGACAGTGAGCACTCACATCTCTCTGGCCCCGCCTGTCTTCCTGCAGGTGCACCTTCGCTCTGCCAGGCGCCTTTGCGAGCTCTGCTGTGCCAACCGGGGCACCTTCATCAAGGTGGGCCAGCACCTGGGGGCTCTGGACTACCTGCTGCCGGAGGAGTACACCAGCACGCTGAAGGTGCTACACAGCCAGGCCCCACAGAGCAGCATGCAGGAGGTCCGCCAGGTCATCCGAGAGGATCTGGGCAAAGAGGTACCCACTTCTGCCAGGGGGTGTGGGCTTCCGAAAAGGCCCCCGTAGAGTTCTCGCTGCTTGGCCCCAGGCCCTGGGGCTCCACCAGTGGCGTGGAGCCTACGCTTCGCAGAAGCTTTCAGTGTGAAAGCAGAGCGGTTAGAAGGAACGTGAGTGTCCCTCAGTATAAGATATTAGTTGGACCATATGAAATCGTTGATATTTAACTGTTTTTGACCTGTAACTTAATATGATTCATATGGTTGAATTTAATAATACCTATCAATTATTGAGGGTTTACTGCACGCTCACAGCTGCGCTGTTTCCCCCATGTTATCTCACTTAGTCCTCAGGGCAAACCTATGAGGTAGGTACCATCATTAGCCCCATTTTGCAGATGAGGGATGGAGACTTAGAGTGATCAGGTAGAGCATCCAGGGGGACTGTTAGTAAGTGATTCCACTGCACTGCTCTGTCAGTGAGCTGTCCTAATCATTCAGTGCTATGACTTTTCCAGAACGTCTCTGGGCCACTGCTTGATTACCTCTAGTGATAGGAAGCTTATTCTCTTACCTGCTGCTTAAGGTGGTCCATTCTATTATCACTCATCTCTAATTGTTATACATGCTTCCTCCTAAGGGCTAGACCTGCCTCCTCAAACTTTCCTGATCTTCATCCACCCCATGGAGCAAAAGAGAAAGGGGCTGAGGGCCCTTCCATACACAGTCCTGGTCACACTCCTTTGGACTCATGCCAGTGGCCTGCAGGATGTGTGGAACCCAGATTGCCACAGTGGTGTGGGTCCTTGCTAACCTGTTCTGCTCATCTTGATTCTGGGGATGGGGAGGGATTGGAGCAGCCGTCTGCAGGGTGCCGACTGGCCAATCAGGCCCAGCCTTACAAATTATGTGCTATAATTTCATGGTACCCCAGAGAACACTAATTAAAAAAAAACTTCTTTTCTCCCTTCACCTATTATTATTATTATTATTATTATTTTATTTTTTTGCGACAGGGGTCTCTGGTGGGGGGCGCCAAACCTCCCAGCCTGCCGCTCGTAACCTATTTCTGAATTGGGGTTTTGTTCTGAGGTTCGCAGGTAGAGGCGGGGGCCGCACGTCCCCTGTGGCGGTCGGCGTCCAGGTCTCCCTTCACCTATTTTTATATTTGAAATTCTCCTCTTAAAGAGAGAACCCTTTGGATCTAGAACTTTTCTGAGCAAAATAATCTTAAAGTCAAGCCTAGATCAGCTGATGCCTTTCCTGAGATTATTTTATTACCTTTGGTGCCTCCAAGTTTCCCCAAATAAAATCTTGAGCAGGACTTTCAAGGTCTACCCCATCCACTTTCAAGTTGCCATGGTCTCTGTCTGCCTGGAATCTCTTTACCCCATTCTCTCCCTGTCAGGTGATTCCTTGTGTTTCTAGGCCATCCGTCCATCTGTCTACCAAATGCTGGGCACTGTGCGAGGTGCCGTGTGTCCCGGCCAAATCCCAGCTCTCCTGTGAAATCTTCTCTGACCCTCTGCACAGCTTTGCTTCTGCTTGTGCCTCTCGTAGTTTGGTTAATTGTGTCTAGTTGGTTTCATGGTAAGTTGTAATGTCTGGGGATGAAGACCATGATGGTCCTTTTAATCCTATCTGCAGTTCCAGAATAGGATGTGGTATATCGTGGGCACCAGTGTTTGTTTAATGAACCAATGGCTGATAAGTGACAGTTTCCTTAGGCTACTGCGGACTAGGCGGAGAGTAGGGGCAGAGATTCATAAAGACCATGTTCCATGTTCTCTGGTCTGCGTGGAGCTGGCCCTGGCTGTCGGTGCCTTTCTGTAGAGCTGGTGTCTTGTGCCCGGCATCCAGCCAAAGGTGAACCACTCCCCACTGATAGCCTGGCCTGGGCTGGCCTCATTAACTGACTCTGGGGGGCCTGGGTCACGCAGGAGGTGAGCATAGAAACCTCTGTGGATTCCCTTCCTATCGAGGAGGAACATCTCCTCCAAGGGGACGGGGGTAAGATTGAGTGAAGCTTTAGGGCTGGTGTCAGGAGCAGACCACAGGCTGGGAAGAGCAGGGTTAGGATGCAGGGGCTGCAGGCAGAGGGGACGGGATTGGCATGGCACAGCCGTGTGTGCCTTTGCTTCTTGGCAAGACTGTTGGCCTCCTGCTTCCTACAGCATGAGGTGCACCCCCAAATTAAAACTAAATAAATCACTAAAACTAAATATAAAACTAAATAAATAATAACAGTGTGAAATGCATCATTGCTAGCACGTGGCAGCTCAGTGTGGGGGGCGGAGGCAAGGGAGGGAAGGCAGCAGATTAACCTTGGAGGCCGTCTCGTCTCTGGAGAGCCCGAGGGGGAGGCAAGAGCAGGGCAGTGGCTTCCTCTGAGCCACGGTGGAGCGAGATAGGAAGCTGGGGGTGTCAGCAGTCATGGTGTGCCCACCCAGCTGGCATGTCTGGGGTTGGAGGATGCTGCCTGCATCTTCAGGGTCTCTTCTCTAGGCCCCCTGGCCAAGTCCTCCTGAGCGTGGTGGCCCGTGGCTTCTGACCCACAGCTTGACTCGAGCCCTCTGAGAAAAGGAGGCTAATGTCAAGGTCATGGCTCAGAGGGGGTGTCCCTCACAGCTGGGAAGCTCAGAGACCTCTGGTTTCTTACCCGGCACTACAGGCGCACAAAGTCTTCCCTCACCCCTTCCTCCTCCTCCCTCCCGGGAAGATGGCATTTGTTCCCGGTGACACACTTTCTCAGCCTGTGGGTGGAGGGAGGGGAAAGGAGACGGGTGGGAAGCAGGGTAGGTGGGTGTGGGGCTGTGAGGGCGGGGAAAGTCACTCACTCTGCACTTCCCTCCTCCTCCTCCAGTGAAGTGTCCTGTGACACTTCTCGGGGAGCAGCCCTCCCCCCAGGAAGATGTTTGAGCCAGCCCCACCGATCCTGGGCTCCACGCCTGCCCTGGGGCCCTCCATTCCGTCCCTGGTTCCAGGAGCATGGTGAAAGGAAGGCGAGTCTGCCGTGCATCACCATCTTCTTTCTAGGGGTGAGTCCTTGTGTGGGCTCTGAGGTTACCTGGAGCTCAAAGACTGCATAGCTGCCCCTAGATCTCAGACTGAAGAGTGAGGAGAGGTGGCCAGAGGACCTCGAGGCCGGTGCGTCCCAGCTTGCACTGATTGGTTCCCTCTATGCTCTTAGGGGTCCCTCCCATCAGCAGAGGCCTTGTGGGGGTCACTAATATCCTCAGACTGATTCCTGTCCCAGGCAGATAGGGCTGGCCCTGAGGGGTATCCCCAGCATGGGGGATGAGGGTTAGGTGGCGGCTCTTCTGGATCCCATGATTTGCACTTGGTTCTGGATCAGTGCAAATCCCTGGACAGCAGCCAGTGCTGTCAGTGCAGAGGTGAGGGCAAGTGAAGGGGTACCATCCTGGCCTAGGGATTGGCCTGGGTAGGGAGTCGGGGGGACCGGGTAGCTAAGGGGATGGGACGAGACCTCAGATCTCCTGATCTTCTGGCCAGTGCTTTGTCTCTTATTAACAGAGCTTCTGTTTGGCAGAAATCCTCTGTAAATCACTTTTCTATGTGTCCATGTATCTGTGCCTTGGAAGTTTCTACTATTATTACCACAAAGAAACTTACTTTTTTCTTTTTCTTTTGAATGTTAGGCTTAAGTCCTGAAGGACAGGTCCTGGGAATCAGTCAGAAGTCAGAACTCTAGGAGGTGGGGTCATTTCTGCTGCTCCCAAAGTGACTTGGATCTGGAGTGGGTTGGAGATGGTCTCAGCCTTGGTCTCCTGACTGCCCTTGGGGCTGTGGGTCCAGGTGCAGTGCTGATCTCGACCAGCAGATGGCACCTGAGCTCGAGAGTCAGGGAGGGGTGTTGAAGACACGGTCCTTCCTTACAGAGGGGAGCCCCAGCAGCTGGCTGAGATTCAGATGATTTCTACTCCTGGGCATGGTCCATGCTGTGGAGGGAGCCTGGGCTGACACCTCTGACCCTGAATGGGGCAGACACAAGCCTAAGGTACGAGACTGTTGACCATCCTGGTCCCAAGGAGCTCTCGGCTGTGTGTTGGAGGACCTGGCAGGGTTCTTCACACTGACCACCAACCTATCCTTACGGCTTCCTCATTTGGAGTAGGAGTCCTCTAAGGCCCCCTTCAGGCTCTAACAGCATGCAGTTCTATGGTTCAACACGTTGTCCTTCATTTTTCCATTTCTTCTTTCTCTTTGTTGTCTAAGCAGCTTGAATTTAGTGAGAGAGGCACAGAGCTGGAAGCTGTGGCTGCAGCCAAAATGGGTAAGACCTCATTCTGGCCCCTGTAGTCTGGGGTCATCAAGAGGTACACTCATCACTGTAATACCTGGCCATGTAAGTGCCTGCGAGAGAGACAGAGACAGAGACAGAGACAGAGACAGAGAGAGAGAGAGAGAGAGATTATATTTGGGTGGATAGAAGCTTTCTGAAGCAGGTGGCATCTGACCCAGGATCTCAAAGATGGGTGGGATTGGAGGAGGTGGAGGTTGGAGGAGGGGATTACTGATGAATGAGGTGTGCCAAAGATGCAAGCAGTGGAAAGCATAAAGTACAGAGAGTGCACGGTGAATAGTCTTGTTGACTAGTATATGGGGTTCAAGCTGGTGGCCAGTGGAGCCGAGGTTGCACAGTTGGGGCTGAGGTTACATTGAGAGGGGCCTTTGAATGTTCTTTTCATAATGGGAGCCTGGAGGAGAGGAGGACTTGGAGAGGGGCCTGAGCAAAGAAGGACAGAGTGGAGTCGAATTTTCTTAGTAACATGGGAGATGAGGTCATCTCTTACAGGTGGGGAAGGTGGAGGCGGGAGGTTTGAGGTGGGCGGAGAGCTTGGGGGTAGGGGTTACAGTGGGACTTTGGAAGAGATGATAGAACCCTCAGCTGCAATGGGACAGTTATCCTTGGTCATAAACACATACACATATCTCTCCCCACCCCCCCAGCACATACAGACAAGTCCAATCTCCTTACAGTATATTTCAGTGAATGATCCAGTTTTGTTTATTGTCCCAGAACATAGTTATATCAGATCATGTTCTTTCCAACCCTTAAATTCTATGAAAAACCAAAGGAAATGAAGTTAGGGGCTGGATCAGAGCACAGAATACCTTTGTTAGGGGCAATGCTTGTGCTGGTATTGGGGTGCTGGGGTTTGGCTTCTGTGCTCTGAAAGATGTTTTATCCATCTTTTACCCCTGAGCTCCCACAGGGTGGGGATCTAGACTTCACCTTGTTTTGTAACTCCCCATAACTCCCAGGGACAAGGGCTCAGTGTTTTGATGGGCCATCTGACCAGAGTGGCTATGAGAATGCAGAAGAGAACCACTGTGATTCAGCTGGGAAAATGCACCCGTCATTGTTTCATACAAACCTACAGGCACGGGTGGAGGATGATGTTTCAGTTGTAAGCAAAGGTTCAGAAAAAGAGATAAAGAAGCTCTGCTCCCAGGAACATCATTCATCTCTCAAGCTTGGTGGGGGTGGCAGAGAGAAGGCACTGTTGACCTGAGGACCAGCGGAGGCAAAAGCAGAAGGCGGGGAGGTGAGGCAGGAACTCCTGGCCTGTGCAAGGGGTTCCTGGTGTGGGACCACTGGGTGGGGGCTGTGCAGAGACTGGAACAGGGGCTTGGATGGAGGCCTCGGGGCTGGGGGAGGGGACCGTAGGCTTGGAGAGTGAATGCCTGGCTCTGGGCTGAGCCATATCATTTCTGCATGCCTGCACACAGGACTTCTGCTGGCACACAGAGAATATTGTGAGAACTAGGAAACGGTGCCTGAGCTGGGCATCCCTTTCTCCAGGCGGTGACCACTCTACCAGGGCTGGATTTTTATTCTTCTATTAGGCAGGATTGGCCAGAGAAACAAGAGGCAGTAGGATACACATGTGTTCTTTTATCTAATAAATAGTGATTGATTGATTGATTTTAAGGAATTGGCTTATGCAGTTACGGAGGCTGGCAAGTCAGAAGTCTTCAGGGTGGGCCATTGGACTGGAGACCCAGGAAGAGCTGATGTGCATCTGCTGGCAGAATTTTCTCTTGCTTGGGGAGGTCAGTCTTGTTCAATTCAGGCCTTCAACTGATTGGATGAGGCCCACCCATATTAAGGAGGGCAGTCTGCTTTACTCAGAGTCTACTAATTTAAATATATATCTCGTCCCAAAACACCCTTACAGAAACATCAGAATAATGTTTGACCAGATTTCTGGGCACTGTGGCCCAGCCAAGCTGACACGTAAAATTAACCCTCATAGTTCCCCACGTGGCCCTTGGCTGGGCTTGCACATTTGTACCCTGGGTCCTGCTTTCACACGGCCCTTGAGCTTCTTTTTGAGCCTTGGAGGTGGGCAGGAGCCAGACTGCCTCTTGGTTTACTGGCTTTGTGACCTTGGACATGTTACGTATCTTCTCTGTCCCTCAGTTTCCTCATCAGTAAAATGGGGATAATAACAGTACCTGCCTCATAGGCTTGCTGCAGGGATTAAATGAATTAATGAATGTGGAGCATTTAGAGCAAGCCTGGCACAGAGCAGATGACCAGCAAAGGTTAGCTATTGTTTCTGTTTTGCGCTGGATGCTTCGTATGTGCAAGGAACCAATGTTCTGGGAGACTTTAAATGGTGGAGTTGGGTCTTTAACCAGGTTTTCTGATACAAGGTATGGTCCCAGATACTATTTTGCTAGAAGAATCGGCCTTTCTCTTCCCCTTCCTGATTGGTACCCAGCATTCCATCTAGTGGCCAACCCCTTCCCTCCCACAGTTAGAAACCTCGCACAGGCTGCCTTGGAGCCTGTCTCCTGGGCTTCTTGAGCACCACCCTCCCAACAGACCCCCACCTTGGGGGTGCTGGCAGCTCAGCGGACAGTTTCCTGAGGCCCATCAGCAGCACCTCCTGTGTACTGTTGGTCTGATTCCGTGGATGAGGTGGAGCCACAGGTGCCCAGGGCCATGAGTCGGCGGCTGCGCTGTGTCCAGGACCCACCGTGCCCTCCTCACTTGCAGGAAGGCAGCTGGACTCAACTTCCCTTGTCCGGGAGGAGGTGGGTATGGGATGTGCGCAGGGACGAACGTGCCCTGGGTTGGACTAGGGCTAGAGAAGAGCTTAGGACAGAGGTAAGAGGAGCCCCTCCTGCCCCCGGGGCTGGTTCCACCTGGCGACCCGCGGCTGGCAGAATACTTTCCTCCCTGATGACACATGCCTCCGTGCTCTCATGCTCCTTGCTGCCTTCTTTCCAATGCCGACCCAACTTCTCCCTGTCCGTCTCTTATTGTTCACACATATTTATGGAGCACTCCTCTGTGCCAGGTACCATGCCAGCCCCTGGGGGTCCCTGCCCGCCGCCGGGGGTCCCTGCCCTCTGGGGCTCCTGCCCTGTTCTCGCACACACTGGCAGGGGCCGGGCCAAGGTCAGCTCACCCTTTACCACCCCTGGGCTGCTCCACTGGTCTGCAGCTGAGGACCACCCTGAGGGCTTCAGCTGTCTGTAGAATTGCTTCTTTCGGTCTTCTTCTGGTGTTTGGTTTCTTTGTCTCCCCAGACAGCACCCCCTCCTCCCCAAGGCTACCGTGTGAGCATTCTGGGAATGGAACAGAAGGAGCTGGAATGCAGGGTGGAGTGGGTGGAGGGGATGGGGGGAGCTGACCACCCTCCCTCCTGACCTGGGCTCATCCAGCCTTCCCAGCAGCTCTCAATAAAAAATACATTTATATTAAAAACATAATGAAGAATAGAAAAACATTTTGCCCCCAATAATACTGAACTTCAAAAGGAGATTTTTATCAATTATGAGAGAGAGATTTTGGCCATAAAATGGTAATTTAACGAGTGGGAGATGGATGGCGGGAAGCGATCCTGTCAGCCGGGACGGATGGCGTGCCATTAGTCACTGGGCTAGAGACTGAGGCAGCCACACTGGCCCTTCCTCCCCAGGCCTCCTGGCCCGGCTCCACCTCAGGCCCACACCCCTCCGCAGGCCTCCTCTGGGGTGGGCGGGCACCCACGCCGGTCTCTGGGGCGCCTACCGTCCGATTCTTCTGTAGCTCCTGGGTGAACCTTACCCAGCCTGGGCCACGTCCCTCTCACGCCTGTGGAATGGAGGCCCCCGGAGAGCAACTCGAGCGCTGCCCCCCGCCCCCTGCTTTCTTTCCAGCCCCGTTGGCCTCTTACTCTTCACATACCTGCACCCTGGCTGCGCAGGGTTCTCCCATCAACCTGCATTTGTACCTCAGGCCTGTCCTCTCACGTCCCTCCTTTATTTCTCAGGCTCTTTATCATCCTTTGATAAAGGATGATGAACAATACCGTGCATGCGTGTGCACACACACACACACACACACAGTGAATGCCTGCCAGGTATCAGGCATTGCTTTAAAGCTTTCACATGGATCAACTCACTTTTCACTAGAACCCTCTGAGATGGATACTATTATTCCTTATTTTACAGATAGGAAACTGAGGTACAGTGTCTGGTGAAGTGGTCCCCCTGGACTCCCAGTCAGGATTAATGGCTCCTTTGCGCTTCCCCCGTTGCAGTTCTTTGTCGTGTTAGGATCGGTTGCTTTTCCATCTTGAGTCCCTGTGAGGCCTCGTGTGGGCTCTGTGCAGAGTAGGTGTTAGTAATGTGGTTGGGTTGACTTGTAGAACTACTTCAGATGCCCCTGTCCCCTTGAACAGGGCGGTCCTCTCACTTCAGCCTGGTCGTCTGGTCATCTCAGAGCTCGGTTTATGTTCTCAGGATGGCAAGTCTCTTCCCACCCATCTTGGGGTTTCCTCAAGGCTCTGTCCAGTGCTCGGCACACAAAAGATGCTTAATAATGGATTATAACACGCACTGAGACACTCCATCCAGCATAGGACATCGTGGTGTGGGGTTGTAGGGCCTGGGGTCCTTGGGGTGGCCAGCTCTGTGCCTGGCTCGGTACTGACCCCCTTGTTCCCTGGGACGTTCCCATATGAGCCTGTGGAGGGCTGTGCGAGGGTGCGTCTGGGGCTATCTAAACTACGGGCTGAGGGCCTTCCCTGGTGGTCCAGTGATTAAGACTTCGCCTTCCAATGCAGGGGGTGCAGGTTCCATCCCTGGTCAGAGAGCTAAGATCCCACATGCCTGGGTGGGGGCCAAAAAACCAAAACATAAAACAGAAGCAATATTGTAACAAGCTCAATAAAGACTTTAAAAATGGTCTGCATCAAAAAAGTCTAAAAAAAAAGTAAAATCAAAAAATAAACTACGGGCTGAGGCTCAGTCAGGGTCTGGCTTCTAGAAGGAGCAAAAGGATCATTTCTGAGGCAGCATGGCATGAAGGTTAATAAAATAGACTCTGAATTCAGAGGGCCTTGCACAAATCCCAAATGCTACCATATTCTAATTGTATCATGAGTTCTTTCTGAGCCCCAGTTTCCTCATCTGTAAACAAGAGTGGTAATAAAACCTCTGTATTCATAGGGCTGTGATGAGGATTGAAAGCTGAACCCGTCTAAAATGCAGCGCAGCGCATGGTGAATCCCAGTAGCTGTTAGCTGTGGTTGCCGTGTATAAGGTTGTGAGGAAGAACTGAAGCAATAAGGTGGGACCCTCAGATTATATCCAGCACGTCACCTGGTACTTGGATCTTCCTGGGGTTTGACAGACACTGGATCTTCTCGTTCAGCCCTCATCTTCCAGTGGCAGCTGCTTTAGACACAAGTTATCCAAGAGCGTCACTAACTCATGCGTTGTTAAGGGTTTAGAAATCATCTTGTTCGACCCCAGTTTTTCACAGGTGAGGAAACTGAGCCTCAGAGAGGAGAAGTAACTTGCCCAGGGTGGTACAGCTGCTTAGTGGTAGAAACAGGCCTAGAACCTGGGTCTCATGACTCCTGATCCAGGGCCAGTGCCCCTGGACTGTTCTGTTCAGGGCTGGAAGCTTAGCACCCAGAAGCAGAGGCCCCGCACAGGAAATGACGCCGGTCTTGCTCTCAACGAAACCTGGAGGGCCTCAGGTAGCTTCCCCCCTACTTGGGACCTTGTAGTTTCTTGTGGACTTTCAGGAAGCTGTATTTTCCTAAGTTCATCCCTCAAAGGGATGGATTCTCTTCTTCGTATCCTTCTATCCGTCCTTGTCTGTGCTTTGGGGAGATGATACCCATGCGCTTACCGGTTCACCTTTGGCCCACAGGCCATGCCTGGGGTTCTCCCCTTCTCTGGGATCTGTCCTGCAGGGTGGTGCCCGAACCCTCTGCTTAGCTGCTGTGTCTGGGCTGTTCCGTGGAGAAAGAAAGGGCCTCAGCTCAGGGTGGTCTCACTCACCGACTCAGGAAGGTTGGGGTGACCACTTGCTGCTTTGCTCACTCAGAAAATACAGGTTTGTTGAGCAGCTGATAGGTTCTTACCTCTGTGCCCACGCTGTGGTGGATACAGAAAATGTCAAAGCCACGTCACTCCCTCCCACCGTCCCCCTCCCACCCCAAAGCCAGGCAGACAAAACAATACACAGAGGGAGTAATTAGAGAACAATCAAGGCCTCACCTGTGGGGCTGATGAAGGAAAAGTTTGGGGGAAGTTCAGAAGGGGGTTCTTGGAGGAGGTGGGCCTTGAGCTGGGCCTTAGAGGATGAGTAAGATTTAAGGAGAGAAAATACGACAGCACATGAGGCCGGGCAGTGTGGTGGCGAGGGCTGACCACAGCTTGTTTTGTGCCAAGAGCAGACCAGTGGGGTTGGAATGACAGGGAACTTTGTTGGGGTGTATTAGTTTGCTGTTGTAACAAAGTACCACACATTGGGTGACTTATACAACAGAACTCTATTGTCTTGTAGTTCTGATGGCTGGAAGTCCAAGATCCAGGTGTCGGCAGGGATGGTTCACCTGAGGGCTGTCGGGGAGAATCTGTTCCCTGCCTTTCCCCTCGCTTCTGGTGTTTGGAAGCCAATCTTTGGTGTTCCTTGGCTTGTAGAAGCATCACCCTGATCTCTGCCTTTGCTCTCACCTGGCGTTCTCCCTGTGTGTGTGTGCACGTGTGTGTGTATCTGTCTCTGTGTCTGAATTGCCCCTTTTCATAAACACGGTCATGTTGGATTAGGGGTCCCACCCTATGCCAGCATGACCTCATCTTAACTAATTACACCTGCAAGGACACTGTTTCCAAATAAGTGCATGTTCTAAGTACTGGGGGTTAGGACTTCAACACCTGCGTATTCAGAGGACACACATCAACCCATAACAGATGGGTGCATTGGCTCTTTTGTGGTTGTGAGGATCAGAACCCCAACTTGATCTAGCTGAAGCAAAAAGGCAGATGTCTTGTCTAATGTAACCACATCTTAGGAAGGCTTGGGGGGTAGTTGAGCCTTTGGGGAGCTCTTCCCGGACTCTTCTGTCTGTCTCTCCACTTCTTCCTGCAGGTCAGCTTCATTCATGTTCCCTCCATGACCACCTGGCGCCGGCAGCTCTCAGCCTCACCTCTTTCCGTCTGTGGCCCCAGGAGGAATTCCCCCCACCGCTCGAGTTGCATTTTATAAAATAAAGTGTCCCCCTTCTTCCCCCCAGTTCATGTCTGTCTGGAACCTGAGACTGAAATAAGGTTTTTGCAGGTGTAATTAGGCAACTTAAGATGAGTTTACACTGGATTAGGGTGGTCCCCAGTGGCTGGTGTCCTTATAAGAAGACCATGTGACAATGGAAGCAGAGAGCTGAGTGATGTAACCATAAACTGAGGAACTCTGAAGATTGCTGGCAGCCAGCAGAAACTAAGAAGACGCAAGGAAGCCTTCTCCCTTAGAACCTTCAGAGGGAATGCAGGCTTGCCAACACCTTGACTGCAGATGAGCTGAGCTTTTGGAACTGTGAGACAATGAATTTCTGTTCTTTTAAGCCCCCCCAGTTAGTGGTAATTTGGTGTGGTAGCCCTAATTAGCAAATACAGTTGTCTGTTCCATACGGACCAATCACTGTGGTCGGAGGAGGTGGGGTCTGTAAGATAATTACCCCCCTCATTTAAACCCCAAGGTTTAGAATTGGGGTCGGGTGGGAAGCAGCAAGGCAGAAGAAGGCATAAAGATGCGTAAGGCCAACAGAACCGGAGATGTTCATGTCAGCGGATGATAATGTTAGTTTCTTTTTATTTGGTACTTGCTATGTAGTACACATTGGCAGGATGTTTTACAGATATTGTTTCTAACCCTTAACAATAATTCTGCAAGTGTGACAGATTTTGCCGTTCCAATTTTCCATATGAGGAAGCAGAGACCCTGAGAGGTTAAGTAACAGCCACAGTCACATAGCTAAAGGAAGCAGAGCCAGGCTTCGAACTCTGTCGCCTAAGGCCTTGCCCTCCTGCATTCCAGCTGCTAGCCCTGAGGAGGGACTGGTTCCCGGAGGGCGTTAGAGTGGACATAAGTGTTGGGCCTTGATGTGTAGGCTTTAGGGGGTGACCACAGGCCCCAGGAAGTAATGTTAAGTCAAATCAGCTAATAGTGTGTGTGTGTGCGTGCGTGCGTACGTGTGTGCAAGCTCCCGTGACTGATGGAAAAAGACATTTCGGGCAGAGTTAGCCAACACTGCAGGATGGATGGAGGGGCCCCAGGCAGGAGCTGCAGGAAGGGGCTCTTTCCATCATCCACATCTGGCAGAGGTGAACTCTCCCTACAGAGCCTTTTTTAGCTGTCTCCTGGGGCTTGGGCAGGGCCAGTTTCTTCTCTCGCCATCCCCCTGGAGCTCCGAGCAAGTGTCCCGAGCTGGGCAGTGAGTCAGGAGGCTACAAGCCAGAGGATGAATGTCACGGTCACTGCCCTTGAAGGAGCTGGCCGGACAGCTGACCCCATGCCCTCTGGGGCTGCTGGAGGGACTGCAGGGTCCTCATCTTCTCCTTGAATGAAACTGTGGCCTCTCCTCCCCTTCCCAGGGAGAAAGGGTGGGTCTCCACTTGCACCCCTCAGGGCTGGGGTTGGTGGCGTGGGCCGGCTGGATGCGCTCGCAGTGGTTTCTGTCTCCATGTGAGCCAAGCAGTTGTCTTTACTGGTGATGGCTGGTGGAGAAGCGAGGATCTGGAGGAGTCCCAGGTTCTGCCCCATCCTACAGTGCACATAATTGCCAGCCTTGGCCCAGTGCTCATGGCGTGAGAGGTGCTCATACTAGTTGGGGGTTCCCAGAAGATGACTCCAAGAAAAGAGTTCCAGTGCAAGTGGGTTTTTTTTTTTTTGCGGTACGTGGGCCTCTCACTGTTGTGGCCTCTCGCATTGTGCAGCTGTGTACAGGCTCTGGACATGCAGGCTCAGCGGCCATGGCTCACGGGCCCAGCCGCTCCGCGGCATGTGGGATCCTCCCAGACCGGGGCACGAACCCGTGTCCCCTGCATCGGCAGGCGGACTCCCAACCACTGCGCCACCAGGGAAGCCCTTGCAAGTGGTTTTGTGGGAAGCTCAGGGTCTTCCAGTAGGAAGTGGGAATGTGGTCCAGGGAAGAGAAGTCAGCCGGTGGCTGTGTGCTCTTAAACCAGCTGCACCAGTGGGTGAATGAAGGTTCATGCTGTGGGGAGACTGGGAAACGGTGCTCAACAGTCACCTTAGAATCATCCCACTCAACAGCCAAGGGAGAAGGTAGGGTGTTTATACACCAGCTTTCTAACTTCCTGAGTGATGGCTGCTCCAGCGGGCTGTTAATTCCTGCAGGTTTGGAGGAGGAGTCCTCAGGCACAGATGAGAATTGCAAATCAGGCCAGAGAAGGAGGAAAGATCTGAGGGAATGGGGGGACACTGGCAAACTTTGCAGGCATCATCTCCTGTAATTCTCACAGCTGCCCTATGAGGGGAAGTACTATTATTATTCCCATTTTATAGAGGAGCAAACCAAGACCAGAGAGGTTGAGTCACATGCTTGAGGTCACACAGAGAGTACCAGGCAGAGTCAGGAGCAGAAGCCAGGGCTGACTGCAGAATCCAAGCTCCTAACCACTGCGTTCCCTTGTTCTCTAAGGACCCCTGTGCTTTTCACAAGGTTTCGTACCTCTGGCATTTGATGGATTCTCCCAGCATTCCTGAGTGGGAGGCGGGACAGGCAGATGGGGAACCTGGCAGGTCAAGGAACTGAATGTTTATTAAGTGTTTTCTCCTTCCCTAGCACGTGTTAGGTGTTTTCAAACACAGGGTCTCATTTAGTCCTCACAACAGCTCAGCGAGGTAGGTATCCCTTTCCCCATTTTTTCCAGATGTAGAAACTGAGATTCAGAGACGCTAAGTAACTTACTCAGTATCACACAGCAGGACAGTGGCTCAACTGGGAACTGAACCTTAGTGTTGTCTGACTCCAGAGACCCACACCCTTCATGGAGGCGAGGGCCTGGTTCAAGGCCGCGCTGATGGGCCTGTGGGACCCAGTCTGCCTCTGAGGGCCATGCTCTTTCCTCTGACCTCACCGCAGTCTTCCCTCTTGCCTTCAGCCCTGAGCTGGCCCTGGGCCTATGTTGCCTCGAGAGCCAATCAGATGGTAGCTGAGGAGGTGCTCTAAGGAGCCTGCAGGGAGGTCATCAGTCTCTGCTCTCCATCTCACCTCTGGACACACCCTGTGTGTGTGCAGGCAGGGGCTGGTGATGGGGGAGTGGGCTGCTCCCCCACGGACTTCTCCAGGGAGGGGCCCCCCACTGCCCCCCCTCGCCGTCTACCTGATGCTGCTCCTCGGCAGCAGAGGGAGGCAAGCCCTCCACGTCCGCCTGATTTATGTTCATCGTTGAAACAATAATGTTTAACCTGGAAAGGGCTAATCAATTTTTTATGCTGATTATGAATAGGCCAGCTGTGCCTGCTTCTTTATTCATGCAGCTTTAGGAACAAGCCCATGTCCCAGGCCAGGCTCCCTTGGTGATTTCTGCTGTAGGGGGCCCAGCTTCAAGGAGTGGTGCCTTGGGTGCCTGGCCTGTGCCACTTTGGAGGTGACTCCGTGTGTGTGTGTGTGTGTGTGTGTGTGTGAGTGTGTGAGACCAGAGAGGGTAAGCTGACTCCAGGTGGAGAACCGGATATAGTGTGCATGGGTGCATGTGTGTCTGTGTAGAGGGTGGGATGGGCTGGGGAACAATTAGGGGAGCGTTGGATGGAAGATCAGTGACACAGGGTCATAGAAGTGGGAGGGCGATCAAGGATCAAGTACCCTGACGCCTCCTTTTACAGGTGAGGAATTAAGACCCAGAAAAGGTGAAGCAACTTCCCTAAGGTCACGCTGCTGGTTGGTGGCAGGGGTGGGGTTAGACCCCCCTACTCGGAGGACAGAACACTTTCCACAGCAGTACGAGCAGGGCAGAGTCAGAGAAAGGTACTGTGTGGGCTGCTCTTCTCGAGTTATTGACATCATACAACTCTGACATCTCGGAGGAGCTTGTATTTTAGGTACAGAATGAGCTGTAGATGTAACTTAATGAGAGGTTAAGACAGGCTGAGAGAAAGTTCTCTGAAGTTTGGGCTACAGTTTTCAGGTGTTCTTGGAATCAGTGAATAGGATCTTAGGGAGGGGTGAATTAGGACACTCTCTGAAGGAGGAGAAACCGGAGTGGGACTTCAGTGCTGTAAGAGGAGAACGAGCAGAAAGGCCTGGAGAGGGCCTTGGGGCAGGTGGAGTGGCATGAGCTGACGGGCAGAGACAGGGCTGAGGATCTGAATCTGAGCCAGACCAGGGAGCCTGTACCTCTGGGCCTGGGTGGTGTGGCTGCCCCACAGTCTGGGGTCCCGTGTGTGGACCCTCCACCTCCCTTCCAGGACATCACCAATCTTTTGCTGATTCATTTATTGGCTCAGCAGATGTTTACTGAGCTCTGCTGTGCGGGCGCCGGGGGTTCTGTGCATGAACAAACTGCCGTCGTGGTGCTCGTGATCCAGTTGTGGGGATGGCAGATGCTAAACAAGCGATCAGGAAAGTGAAAATCTAATGACACTTGTGATAAATGCCACGAGAGAGGAGGAGTGCTCTGAGTGTGGGGCTGGGTGGCCTTTCTGAGGACGTGAGGACTAAGCTGAGGCCTGAGGGTAATTAGCACAGAGAACAGAATGCAGAGGCCTCAGGGTGGGGAAGACAGTGGATCTGTCTGGGGGCAGAAAAAGGGTGGTAGTGGCTGGACAGAGAGACACCCTGGAAGGTGAGGCTGGAGAGGTGCTGGGCCCATTCGGGAGAGCCGAGGTTGGCACTGACCGGCTCCCTGCAGAGGACGGCGCAGTCCAGGCTGCAGGCTTGCAGGGGATCGGGGGGAACTGGGCGACCAGTTACAAGGCTCCTGTGGTCGTCCAGGCAAGAGGTGATGGTGACTTGGACGAGGCGTGGACAGACGTGCTTTGGAGGCTGAATCAACAGGACTCAAGGATGAATCACATGGGGAGGGGCCAGGGAGAGGGAGGTGCCACAGTGGCCTCCTGGGGTTCTGACCACAGCACTGGAGGGGACGGTGAGGAGAGTGTGTTAGGAGGTCAGCCTGCAAGCAGTTTGGGGAAGGGTCTTTCTACAGGGCTGGGGTTTGCACAGTGGCCCCCTCTCTCCTTAGTGGTCAGAGAAGGCCGGAGAGTCCACATGGGTCTGAGTAATTTGGGGTTCAGCATTGAGAGGCTGGGGTCCAGCACTGGGTTTCTGGTTTCCAGATATTAAAAAAGTACCCTGATCTGACGTGAGCTCTAGGGCCGTGTGTGTGTGTGTGTGTGTGTGTGTGTGTGTATAACGGATTTTGTAGAAGGAGAAGCTGTTACTTCAACAGCCGGAACAGCTTCGGCACATTAACTATTTCATCAGCATTGTGATGAGGGGTCTCTCATGGGCCCCCACTGCTCCTCCCACCTTTGGTGTGTGAGCCGATGGCAGGTAGTTCTGCGTGAGGACTGAAGCTCCTTGGGAAGAGGGGAAGATGCCGTTTCAGCCAAGCGGGTATTAGGGTTTGGCCTGGGGGCTGGGAAGGAATGACATGTAGGGGGCAGCTGGGGGAGCAAGTGAGGACAGGACTGGCTCTAGGTGTGCCACCTGGCACAGCAGAGCTGGAAGCAGTTGTGTGCCCTTCCTGTTTCCACATCTCAGGGTTTGCACTTGACCTGTGTTTCCCCCCACTGCCAGTGCAGCCCCTTGTCACATTCCCCAGCTTTCTAGCCCTGCCTCTGTCCTGGGAAATGCAGCAAAACAATAAAAACCGACTTGTACTGAGAGTGTTACACTAATGCTCTATTTCAGGGCCTATTTTAGGTTCCTATTGCTGCTGTAACGAATTACCACAAATTTAGTGGCTTAAAACAACACACGTTCATTATCTTATTGTCCTGTGGGTCAGAAGCCCTGAAATTCAGGTGCTGGCTGCTGCGTTCCTTCTGGAGGCTCTGTGGGAGAATCTCTTTGCCTTTGCCAGCGTCTAGAGGCTGCCTGCATTCCTTTGCTTGTGGCCCCTTCCTCCATCTTCAAAGCCATCAGCATAGCTTCTTAAAATTTTTCTCTCTCTCTTGTCCTTTCACCTCTGTTTCCGTTGTCATATCTCTGCTCTGACGCTGACCCTCCTGCCTCCCTTTTATAAGGACCCTTGTGGTTCCATTGGGCCTACCTGGGAATTCAGGATACTCTCCTCATCTTGAGAGTCTTACCTTCATCACACCTTTGGGGATTGGGATATAGACATCTTTAGGGGGCCATTTTTCTGCCTACCACAGGGCCAGATGGTAAATATTTTAGGTTTTGCAGGCTACACACTCTGTTGCAACTACTTAATTCTGCCGTTGCAGGATGAGAGTGGCCATAGACAATAAGTAATGAATGGGCATGCTGTGTCCCAATAAAACTTTATTCATGGTCATGGAAATTGAATTTCACGTAATTTTCACATGTCACAAAATATTATTAATTTTGATTTTTCTCTCTTAAAAATGTAAAAAAGTATTCTTTGCTGTGGGCTACAGAAAAGCAGGCAGTGGCCTGGATTGGCCCATGGGCTATAGTTTCCTGGCCCCCTGCTGTAGACGCATAATATCCTTTAAGCTTTAGAACTCTCCTACCAATGGGTATTATTATCACTCCCATTTGCAGAACGTTAGTGCAGCTAAGCGGTTTGCCCAAGGCCACTTGGCTATATGTTGGCAGATGGGGTTAGCCAGGAATGTGCGTGGTTTTCCCCAAATGTGAGCTTTATCTTCCCCATAGATCCAGCAAGTCTGGGTTTACCTCCCTCTAAAATTCCTGGGCACTGCTGCTGTCACATGCAAAGTAAGTCCGGGAAACTTCTTATTGGATGGAACACGCTCAGGTGTTATAGAAAGATCGCAAGGGCTTTGGTATGCGAACCCTCTTGTTTGGGGCTCTGAGGCATAGGAACATAGCTTGGGCTCATTTGCTGTGTGTCATTTTGCCACCTCCCAAAGGCTAAGGAAGTCTGTCCTGACAGCAAATGGTGCCGCTCTAAGCAAAGAATGCTTAGGCTTTAGTTTTTCCCTTCCTATATTTTTGGGTGTAGGAACATCTGAAGGTTGTTGGGAGAAGGCCTTTGGGGTTTTGTGAGGGTGAGCCCATCTGGTTTTAGAAGTATGAATGCGAGTCACTATGGCCAGGCTTTCTCCGCCGTGGGCATGAGCTGTGGATGAGGACCCTCCTCCTCAACCAGGGGAAGACCCGGGGACCCCAAGTGGGCCTGGATTCCAGGTTGGGAGTTGGTGGTCATCTTCTCTCTGGCTCTCTGCTGTCTCCATAACTTATTCCCCTTATTCATGGTTCACACAGGCTGTCCCCTCTGCCTGGAAGGCTCCTCTTTCCTTTCTTCAGCTAGTTAACTAGTTAACTGGCCCCTTATCCTTCAGAGCTCAGTTCTTTGTCTCCTCCTCCAAGAAGTTCTCCCAGCCTGGGTTTAATCCTCTGAACACAGGCTCTTACGGTACCAGCTACCTCTCTCTTCATGCACTTATCAGAGCTGGCCATTTATCTTTCTTTGTGATTTCGTGATTAATTCTTGTCTCCCTGTTGGACTTCATGTTCCTGTAGTAACTCCAGAGGCTGGTGGCCATACCCAATTTGGACTCACTCCCCACTGAGTCCCCACTGACCAGCACAGGGCCCTGCACATAGTAGTCACTCAATAAGCATTTGTTGGATGAATAAACGAATGACCTTTAGGGAATATATTCGACTCTGTACAATGGGGGTGATTGTATCTCCTCTACCTTAACCTCAAGAGAGGGTTGAGAATTACATAAGAGCAAGATATTATGCAAATACAAGGAATTACCCATGGTTGAGCGTTCAGTGCCTGCAGAGCAAAGATATCCTGACATCCCTTATTCCAACCAAGCTCAAGTTCAAGGAAGAAGTGGTGAGTCCTCACATGGGCAGGCATGCAGTGCAGGGTGTAGAGCTCAACCTGCCCGGTTCTTGGGTCTGAGCTCCCGGCACCACCCGTCTCTGGACCTTGGGATGGGGTGTGAGCACTTGACTCCCTGGGCGCTCTGCAGCTCCACGGACAGCTCATCTCCTCTGTACTCTGATCACCCAGGGGATGCCTGCCCTGGTGGGGCCCTGGCTGTGGGAGTCCTCAACTTCATACAGCACTGCCTAGGATCTCTGGTCTCTTTACCCCAGAGATCTCTGTCACAGGCAGAGACATAGACCTGTCACCCTGTGCAGCTGGACAAGTTATTAAGATGGGAAATGTTGAAAGATTAGATTTATGACAGCCAATGGTGGGTTATGAACAATAATTTATCAAATGTCAGTGCCTGCAGCCTACAATGTACAGAAGGTTTGCTTAAACTGAGAAGATCTGATTGGACTGTGCCCTCCCCCACCTCTAATGAATGACAGATCTAATGGATGGCTTCCCGGGCTGGCCGGCCACATTGGGTGTTTATCTGCTTTTTATTAATCATTATTATCACAACATTTCCATAGAGTCCCTCTACCCACAGCTTTCGAAGTGCCCAGCCACCTTGAGGGAACTGTAGCCACTTCCAGGAGGTGTTTTAGCTCTCCTGGATCAGCTGGAAGGCCTGGAGTCCCCTCACCAGGAAGAGGATGGGGAAATCAAACCTCACATCCATTCATTCACTAGGAAATACATACTGGGCACCAGTTGTGTGCCAGGTGCCTTGGATGCAATGCTGAGCAAAAACAGAAGTGTATCATCTAGAAGGAAAGAGGGAGATGAAGCAAATATAAATTGAGGCAAAAGTGCAGTTGTGTAATTGCTCTTGAGGAGGGCAATGAACTCGGAGAATGTACACAGGGACGCTTCCCTGAGGAGGTGACAGTTGAGCTGTGATTTGAAGGATGGGTAGGAATTCCCTCGATGAAGAATTCCTATTCATTCCTTCTAGGCAGAGGGGATGGCATGTGCAAAGGCCCTGGACAGTGAGGGAGGATGCTGGTGGTCAAAAGAGGCCATCTCGTCAGGGTAGATGGAGCTTGGGGAGGGCAGAGGGAGGAGAAGGGGCAGGACATGTAGGCAGGGTCAGACCCTGTGGGTCGTGCTAAGGATTCTGGCCCTGGGAAGCTGGTGAAGTAGTTGAAGCAAGAAGTGACATGATCAGCTTATGTTTGGAAAACTCACCTTAGCTGTATGGGGAAGATGGCTTGGCACACAAAGGAACATGAGTGGGCAGACCAGTTAGGAGTCTTTGGGTGAAAGAGGATGGTGGCTTTTACTCACTGACAGAACAGACCTGAGAGCCTCCTTGTCCAGTGCTCTTTTCATTAGACCACCCTGTCCTCTTCATGGAGGCATCAGATGGGGCACCCACTACTCCTGCTACAGTTATTGGGGGTCTTCTGTAGGCTCTATGCTAGACCCTTTATGTATGTTGTTTCATACAACTCTATGAGGTAGGTACCCCAATTCCCATTTTACAGATGAGGAAGCTGAGGTGCAGAGGAATTATGTCACTGCCGAAGCTGATGCACCTTGGAGCCAGAATTTGAGTCGGGGCAGTTTGACCCAGAGCTTGCATTGGAATCACTATGCCTTGCTGCCTCTCAGATCCGGCTGTCCTGGCCAGCAGGTGGGCATTCCCAGGGAGCATGTCCATGGCCATCCTAGGGTGGGCTGCTCCTGGCTTCTTGCTTTTCTTTCTGTCAGCTACTTGTCACCATCCTGCAGGAGAAGAGAAGCTTGGTCTGACCTGTGATGCCCTTGGCAGAGCCAGGTAGATGATTATCCTGTACCTGGAGGCTCTTCAGCAAATTGGTAAGAGTTTAGCATTGTGCCAGCCTCCTTGCAAGAACTTAGACAGGAATGCTGTTTTGTAATTTCTGGGGAGCACCCTTGTTGAGAAGGGCCTCAAGTTCTGCTGTTGGCCCAGCTTGGCAGTAGCAATAGCTAATGGCTCTGCAGAACCAACACTTTGATCTTCTAGAACCCCAGAAATAACACAGATTCCATGGAAAACAGGTTCTAGGTGTCCTTGAGCTATTATTGTCGTTACGATTTTTATTATAATAAATTGTTCTGAGTGGGAAGCTGGAGATGGGGCTGCACCCACCTTGAGGCAGGGCAGCTATTGAGTGGGGAGAAGGAGAGACACCTGGATGCCTTGTCCCCTCCCCTGACTCCCCAGGGTCTACATGGCGATATCGGGGGTCCCCTCTTCTTACCTTGCCTGAAGGTCCTTTCAGGGTTAGGTTAAGCAGCACTGGGCAGGGGGCACTCTCTCCAGCAGGTACTGCTAAAATGCATGTGTGTTTTTCAGAGGCTGTTGCCTTTTTCTAGTAGGACATTCTGCTGCACCAAGGTCTCCTCATGGCTAGGGACTGCCTGTTTTGTTGGCCCATGTTCCTAGCATGGTGTCTGTCATTTGATGGGCCTGCAGTAAATATTCATTGGCTTAGGCTAAGAAATGGCAAATTGGTTTCATTTCACATGTTAACTTTTGTCAGTTGGTAGTGGCTGCGTGGAACACTGGGTTGAGAGAGATTTTGAGGCATCATCTGGGCCCAGCAGGAATGAAGGCTGTGATTGATTAGTGATGTCTGGCAGGGTGTGCTTGGGGTACATTAATTAGCTATTGCTGCATAACAAATTACCCCAAAACTTAGTGCCTTAAAACAACAGACATTTGATATCTTACAGTTTCTGCGGGTCAGGAATTTGGGAGTGGCTTACTGGATAGCTTTGGCTCAGTCTCTTCATGAGGTTCTAGTCAAGATGTTCGCTGGGGTAGAGTCATCTGAAGGCCTGAGTGGGGAGGGAGGAGCTGCTTCCAAGATGGCCCACTGTTGGCAGGAGGCCTCGGTTCCTTACCACGTGGACCTCTCCACAGGTTGCTTGAGTGTCCTCGTGACATGGCAGCTTGCTTCCTCCTGAGCAAGCATTCCAAGAGAGAAAGCAAGGAGGACATCTTGGTGACAGTCTTGGAAATTGGACGCTGTCACTTCCTCCATGTGCTGTTTGTTAGGAGTGGGTCATTAAGTCCAGCCCCTACTTGAGGGGCAGGAATTGCAGCAAAATGGGGTATCAGCAAAATGGGGTGACTGAGATTGCAGCAAAATGGGGTGACTGTGAGATGTAGGGGTTCCTGGTGCTGAGAGGGGGGATGGATTTTCTGCCCAAGGCAGACATCAGACATCAGTGTTTTTGCAGAGTCCTAGCCAGCTAGAGCTCTATTGTCTGCCTCAGGCTGGGGTGGGTATGGTTCACTCCAGCCACTTCATTAGCATGGTGACTTGTCCTTCTCCCCATCAGGCAGCAGTGGATGGCTGCTGGCACCCAGCCAGGTGTGGGGTAGGCCGTCTCAAGACCTTGAGAGCCAGATGTTGTTTGCTGCTGGTGCCATGGTAACCTGCTCAGGTGCCCTGGGCAGTCTTCCTGGATCCTAAGTGGGAACTGCCTGGCCTTGGCATCGAGGCCTGGATTTGCTTCTGTCTGCATCCGGAGCTGGCCAGTTCAGGGTTTGCTGGCTTTGTTGGCATTATCTTTTGGTGATGTAGTTTCTGAATCCAGAATATGTCTGATGTGAATGAGTATGGGGACAACAGGATAGAGTATTTGAAATTGGGCCATCTTGGAAAATCTGGGACATCCCCCATCTTGTGACTGATGGGCCAGTCCCCATGAGGCTGGGGCTGCCTGGGCTGCAGGCTCTGGTGGCGCTGGCTAAGAGACCCCAGTGAAACCCCCCAGGGGTCATATTGAGGCTTCTCTAGAAGATCCTGACTTCCTGCCTCCTTATTTTGGGCTGAATGAGGACCTGGCCAGTGCTTGGCTGCTTAATGTGGCATTTTGGAAACATTGCCCGGTAACCTGGCTTTATGGGAATCCTCCTGGTTGATTTTCTGGAGGCTCTCTTACTTTGCCCAGGACTAGGGCATCATGTCACGTGGTCTCTTGATTCTTGGACCCCAGCTGAAGGCAGTCTGCTGACATTTTTTTTTCTTCCTGTTTTATTGAGATATAATTGACATCCATCACTGTATTAGTTTAAGGTGTACAGCGTGATGATTTGACTTACATATATTGTGAAATGATTACTGCAATAAATTTAGTTAGCATCCACCATGTCATATAGACGTGCTGAAGTCTTAACCTGAGCCCCTGGTCAGCTAAGCCCTTAGGAGGTGACACATTTCTTCTTGCCCTTCTGATGTTCATAAACTCCCCACCCCTTACACACACACACACACACACACACACACACACACACACACACAGACACACATACACACACACACCACACACATACACCATACAAAGCTGAGAAACTTTTTCCCTGATTATTTTTCCTTTTCCAGACAGAGACATTGATATATTTGAATCATGGGCTGACAGTAATTAAAAAGCACATAACGTCATTTTAAAATGTAGTTGTTTTAGTTAATTGATTTTGCCGCCAGACCCAGAGGGAGAAAAAAAAGAACAGGGGAAAGAAAGCCATAGAAGGGGAGAGAGGTTTCTGCGCGTGACTGGAGGCAGCTGAGGGCCCTGCTTGAATCTAATTGCTGCAAATGCTGCAGGTTGTTTCTGCTAATGGTTTTCTGCTAAAGGTCTGGGGGATGAGGCCTGCTTGGAGGGGGGTGACGTTTGTGTCAGCTGCACGAGGGGTAAAATTCTGCTTTCGGGACAGGGTCTATTTTTCCTTACTCTCTATCAGCATAAAGTACTTCCAGCGAACACTTTGAATCAAGGTTCCATTTAGAGATACTTTATTCATATTTAATTACAGCCTGTAGCCCCAATCTTTAATTACGGTTTTTTATAAGCCGGCTAGGAACATTCACTAGCAATCAATAATTATGTGTGTGTGTTGTGTGTGAGTGTGTGTAAGCACAGGAGGGTGTGGGTGTCTGACGTGCTTACTGATAAAGGGGAAGAGGATGGCTGCAGGGTCACCCCGGAGGCGGTGGGAGTGCATGGATGGGGTGGGGTGGGCGGGGTATCTGCCCCACAGGTTCCCTGGGCCGAGTGAGTAGCGCATCCTCACTTGCCATGCCTCTTTGCTTCCACTGGTCAAATTGAGGATTTGGGCAAGTCCTCACAGCTGGGCCTCGTGCAGGGTGCTGAATGGGCACCTGGGCTTTGGTGGCATCTTGGGACCCCCCACCCCCACCCCTGGTGGGAGCAGGGAACTGTGGGGGGCCCCCCTCCCCATTCCCTGGGGATATGGGGGACCAGTCTTCCTCTCACCCTGAAGATTGGGATATGCTTGCCTTGGCGCGTTCCTCCCCCCACCCCCCGCCCCCCGCCCCCTGCAGCGCTCCTGGCAGCTGTTCCTGCCACACAGCCCTAGTGATGCCATGTCACTCTTCAGTTGCAGTGACTCTGCAGCGTCCCTGCAATGACTCTGATTTGAAGACTCGTTGTCCTTCTGAGAGAACGAGCAAGTGTTCCCAGGGAGCCAGGCGGAGGCTTGGGGTGGGAGTGGGGTCAGATAACCCCCAGGTCCTCTTGCCCATCCTAGCTGCCGGAGGTGAGGGTCTGAGTTCACAGCTTTTCTCCAGAAAACATTCTCCTTGGTGCTCCTTCAGGAATTACCAGAGGCTTTCCAAGGAAGTGGTGTTGATCTCATTATGTAACGGACAGGAATGTTGCTGAAGTTCCATCTCCCTTCAGTTCCTGGATCCCAGTGCCAGCAAGAGGGTGGGGAGGAAATGGAACTCTCACGCACTGGCCTCTTGGGGGTAACGGGCACCATGCCCAGGTTTCTTTCATCTATCCCTGCTGGGGCCTGAGAACACGCTGTGTCAGTTAGAGCCCCTTCAGTTGTGTGTGACAGAAAACAACTCAAACTACCTTCAGCAAAAAAAGATATTATAGGGCTTCCCTGGTGGCGCAGTGGTTGAGAGTCCGCCTGACGATGCAGGGGACACGGGTTCGTGCCCTGGTCCGGGAAGATCCCACATGCCGCGGAACGGCTGGGCCCGTGAGCCATGGCCGCTGAGCCTGCACATCTGGAGCCTGTGCTCCACAACGGGAGAGGCCACAGCAGTGAGAGGCCCACGTACCGCAAAAAAAAAAAAAAAAGAAAAAAGATATTATAGGGTGGGCATCCAGGCATGACTAGACCCAGGGGCTCAGCCATTGTGACCAGGATTCACTCTCTCTCTTGGCCCTGCTTTCCTCTTTGTCGCTACTGTGGGACCCCTGGTAGCTCCAGGCTTCACATTCAATTTTCAGCTTCAAGTTGAGCAGAAAGAAAGAAAAGCGCTTCTACAGTTCAAGCAAAAGGGAAACAGTTGAGTCTGATTGGACCCGTTGGGTCAATCTCTGATGTAATCAGTGTGGCCTGAGGTACCCGGGGTTCTGACTGATCAGGCCAGGGTCTCACCCCACTCTGGAGTAACAGGTGGAGTCCACCTAGGTAAATCCCACTCGTGACATGTGCTTTTATGTGTGAGGCCTTTGGAATAGTAGCAGTGTGGGAGTAGGATGGTCCAGCCATTTCAAAAGGAGGAAGGAGTTGATACAATCCCTCTCCAATAGAAAGAATAGTGGATTCAGTCCTTCAACGATATTTGTTTAGTACTGACTAGTTCCCGTCCTGTTCTAACTGTAGGGAAGTCAGCAGCAAACAAAACAGAAAAAAATTGCTGCGTATTTGGAGCTGATGTTCTAATGTGCTATAGGGCTGGTGGCCCTTTCGTTCTTAGTCTAAGTCCAGGTGCAGGATAAAGCGTTCCTGTGTGGAGAGACCCAGGGTGATTCAGGGGGATGATGTGGGAAGAATCTGACCCTTAGGGAGCCCAGAACTCACGAGGGAGGGAAAAAGGCAAGTTGGGGAAGGGGGCAATAGGAAGGTACAAATAAATACCCAATAAGGAAGAAGGGGGGTGGGAAGCCAATCTGTACCCATCTCCCGTGACAGAAAAGGGTAGGCCCCTCCCATGTTGCCTGGACCTTTGGCCCCTGCAGGATGTTGATAAATGGCATGGAGTTAGTGAAAGCTACCAAAATGATGACAGGACTGGAGGGAGTGATTTATGAGATGAGATTAGCAGAGTGATGGTGCAGCCTAGCAAACAAAGGGATGGGGTGGTGGCCGTGGGTTGTGTGACCTCTGAAGTCCAAGGAGAGGAGAGGGGCTGAGGGGTAGGATGGAGTGGCTGCTGCCGAAGGGGGACAAAGAGAGGCAGCAGGGACACGGACTGAGTGGACCTCAGCATGAGAGCCTGGGTGGTGTGAGAAGGAGTGGAGGCATGTGGCATACATATACACATTTGCGTGCGTGCGTGTGTGTGTGTGTGTGTGTGTGTGTGTGAATGTGAATGTCTGGCCTTTCCAGAATTGTGAGGCTATACAGGGAATTCAAGAAATGGAGGGGATGAGAATTTCAGACCTGGACAATTTTGCAAAAGGCTTTTGGTGCCCTCCTTCCCATCTTGTAGAGTATTCATATCTGGACCATCTATCTGACCACTCAAGTCAGACAGACTTTTCCTTCAGGAGAACTGGAATGGCATTTCTAAGAGGGAAGGAGGGAAGGAAGAAGAGAAGAGAAGATGAAACAGTAAGGGGTATGTGTTCCATTTCATAGAGAAAGTGAGGCACAGAAGGGTCAGGGATCTGCCCAAGGTACTTGGGGTGGCATCACACATGAATACCAAAAGCAGGGCTCTGGTGTGCAGAGATCTCTGCCAGGTGGCTGGGTCAGGAGTGGACTTGGGGACCCATGTTGAGGCTCAGGCAGCAGCAAGTGGTAGCTGTTGGGTTTGGAGCCTCTAACCTGGGCTTCCTTGAGCTTTCCAGATTGACAGGGTTGGAACATCTTCCATCTGATCCCTGGGCTTGGGCTGCCCTGGGCCCAGGTTCTGTTAACTTTTGATCATATCCATACGTGAGAGCCTCGGAGACACAATGGTGGGAATTAAATGGATGGATGATGCACGGTTCTGAACACTCGAGATGGCACTTTTTTGGCTTTAATTGGAGGTGCTCAGGGTACCCATGCACAGGTATGAGACCCACCCTCCACGTGTGCTTTCTGTCTCACTCCCTGCACTAGTGGCTGGTGTGAATTTCCATGGCACTAAAGGGCCCAGGCAAAGCAATTGATAGAGGAGAAAATCTGTCTTGGGGGCACTGGGCAGTGCTGGCCCTGGCCCATCCTCCGGGCCCCTCTCACTGAACCGAGTCATCTTAATTGCTGTGTCCTCTCTCCACTCTTGACAGATTCATGATTTGTTCATGAGCTTTGACGACGCCCCTCTGGGAGCTGCCTCCCTGGCCCAGGTCCACAAGGCGGTGCTGCATGATGGGCGGACGGTGGCCGTGAAGGTCCAGCACCCAAAGGTGCAGGCTCAGAGCTCAAAGGACATTCTTCTGATGGAGGTGAGAGCCTTCCACCTTCCCCTTCCTTCATATTCATTCTACATTTCCCTGGGATCCAGGCAGCCCCAGTGAAACTGGTTCAAGGCCTGTAGTTTGGAGTGTGGCCCTTTGAGCAGCAGAGTGAAAGAGGAGAGCTTGAGACCACAAAGGAGGTGTCATGACAGCGCTGTGACCAGGGGACCCATGGCAGGGTTGCTTGATTTTTGATTCATTCCTGGGAACTGTCTGTGGGTGGTCTCAGAACACGGTGGGCAGCTGCTGGGGCCAAGGAGACCTCAGGGGGATATTGTAGAAATGAGACGACCCACAGGTGATTTCCTTGGGGGTAGAAAAAGTTACTTCCTAATTTGTTAAATTATAACAAAAGGGAGCATGTGGTCAGTCAAGGGATATGGAAATGACAGGCACATCACATAGAAATATTTATGCAGATTGCACCTTTGCTTCCCTGATATTTTGTTTTGAATGAACAAAACGTGTATGCCCTAAAATGGCCCTGGGACCGCTGTAGTGGGGACTGTGCCTCTGGACTTTTCTAGCTCCATGTCTGGAGCAAGGAAAAAGAGTGAGCGACCAGGGCTTGGGTGGTAGCCAGCACCCCCAGTGGAGGTCAGCAGTCTGCCTACCCTGCCAGCTTGTCCCTCTCCTTCCTTTTCTCTTTCCCCTTCCTTGGTTCCCTTTCCTCACTTTGGACACTTAGTTTATTCTCTCAGCTCACTTTGACTAAACGTAACACGTACATAGGAATCAAGAGTGAGTGACCTGCATCTTCATCTTCAGGGGAGCTCGCCATTTAATGGAGCAGACAGGCTTGTACACAGAACAGCCCTTGACTATGAGCTCCGTCAAAGGGGTGTTTGCAAAGTGCCTTGGAGCCCTGTGCCTGGACTGTTGGGGGCATCAGGGGGCCTTCACCAAGGCACCCATGAGACAGCCAGGCAGGGGAAGGATGACCCAGCCTGTGCGGAGGCCCTGAGTCTTAGGGGAGCAGGCTGTGCTTGGAGAGCTTCAGCGGGTTCAGATGGAACGAGCTGGGCGTGGGTGCAGATGAGGCTGGGAAGGTAGGCAGGAAAGAACATGAAGGGCCTCGTATTCCAGGCTCAGGCGCAGAATGGTATACATAGTAAGTACGTATTTACTGTGGAACCGAGCAGATCTGATTTTCTTCTGTAGTCAGTGGGGAACCATTTAAGAATTTTAATCAGGGGAATGTCGTGATCAGATGTGCCTTAGAAATAAAAGCCTGTTGACAGTCTGGAGGATGTATTGGAAGGCAGAAAGACTGTAGCCAGGGAGACTAATTGAGGGGCTGCAGCCTTGGTCTGAGAGGGAAAAGATGATGTGAAGCCAGGCAGTGTAATGGGGGTGGAGGAGAGGCATGGACTCACGGGGTGGAATCATCAGGACTTTGTGACCAGCTTTACATGGGATGGGGGAGAATACTGGTATGAATGAAAATGAAAACAAATTGTAAGTTTCTGGCTTATATGCTTAAATTTAGGTGCCTTTAACGATGTGTATCAGTCGGGATTCAGTTGGGGGAAAAAAGAACTTGCTCTAGGTATTTCAGAGGGAATTTAGAACAGACCATGGGGTTCACAGGGGATGGAATTGCTGAGAAGCCAAGTGGAATGGTGAGATAGTCACCAATAGCAGGAAGCCACTGCCACCCTCCAGGTGGAGGGACAAGGAGAAGAGGTGGGTCCCTGGAGCCCAGGTGCTGGGGCCACCTGAGGGGAGTGGATCACAGACCTCGGGCCTGTCACCTGGGGTTGGAGCCACAGATGCTGTTTGAGGCAGTGGGTGTTTCACCTCCTCCTGTCCCCCCCTCCCCCCCGTATTCCACCAAACCTAGCTGGAAGCCGGTTGGCAAGGGAGCCTGGGGAATGTAGTTTCTTATGAGATTAAGGGGGTGGGATGGATGTCAGAGCAAGTGGAGTGGGTGACGGAGCAACTATGTTCTGTAAGACATTGCCGTCAGTAGTTTTAGATCAGGATCTCTCTGCCGGTCTGCAGTTCGGGCTGGAAATACAGATTCTGGATTTATCAGCAAGGAGACTCATGGGAGCTGAATCTGGGGCAGTAGCTGAGATGACTTAGAAAAGCTATACAGAGTAAAAATAAAAGGAGGGGGCAAAGAAAGAGCTGTGGGGAGCATCATCTGGGGAGTGTGCCCAGGAGGATGAGTTCCGGAGCGGACTAAGAAGGCATGGTCAGAGGGATTAGAGGAGAGCCAGGACTGAGCAGCTATATCCAATGAGAACAATGTAGAGAAGAGAGCACTTCAGTTATCTAGCACCCCAACTGATACAACCACTAGTCTGCGTGATGAACCACCTGAAAACGCGGTGGCTTAAAACACCAGTCGTGTATTTTGCTCATGACTCTGCAACCTGGGCAGGGTGTGGTAGAGAGACTCATCTCTGTTTTATGTGGCGCCAGCTGGGGTGGCTTAACTGCAACAGGAGGACCCACTCACACGGCTGGCAAGTTGGTTCTGGCTGTTGGCTGGGAGCTCAGCCGGGGGTCCTGTGGGTCAGGGCCTTAGACCCTCACCAAGGCCTCTCCAAGGCTGGTTGGGCTTCCTCACAGCATGGTGGCTGGGTTCTAAGAGGGAGTGTCCCAAGAGAATAAGGCTGAAAGCACATCACAGTCTTATGACCTAGCCGTGGCAGTCACGCAGGTTAGTTCTTCCTTTATTGGTAAGAGCAAGAGTCACAAAGTCCCCCTTGGTTTAAGAGGCAGGGAAATAGACTCTACCTCTTGATGGGGGAGTGGCACGGTTCCAGAAGAGCATTAGAGTGGGAGGTATTGTTGCAGCCATTTTGGAAAATATAATCTGTCAGAATTACTGCACGTTGTCAAATGCAATATAAATTCGTAAAGCTCTGAAAAGAGTATTTTTGGATTTGGCGACTTAGAGTTCTTGGGAAGAGCAGGGAGAGTGGGGTGAGTGGGGTGGAAGAGAATTGAGGCCTCAGGGAGCAGAGACGGTTAATGTAGACTACTCTTTTCGTGTTTAGCCATGGATGGTGGGGGAGGGTGAGCATAGTGGTTAGAGCAGAGCACAGGATTAGCGGCGGGGACCTGGGGCAGGCTGTAGCTGATGGGGAAGGGGCAGCGGAGCTGGGGACTTGGAGATTTAGGAGAGAGAAGTAACTGATAGATCTGGTTTAGGAGGAGCCTGGAGGGATTGGGCTCCAAGGACACAGGTGGAAACAGTAGGCTTTGGCAGCCCTTGTTTGAGGCTAGAGGAAGGTAGTAAGGCTGGGTACAGATGAGTGAGTGGGGCAGAGGGGGGAGGTGGGGAAAGTGGACAGCTGAGTTGTACCAGCCTGATAGCCTCTATTTTTTCTCCGAAGTAGGAGGTAAGACCATCTGCTGAGAAAGAGCGGGTAGGAGGTGGCATGGAGGCTTGAGCGGGGAAGTGAAGGTTTGGAATATTGCTGGGTGCAGTGGAAAAGGGAGCTGACCGGGACTCGGGAGCGGGGTTGCCGAGGTGCATTGGGCAGCCACCTGGAAACCTTAGTTTTCTGAAGCATCAGTCAGTACCTATGGAACAGCCATAGATGCAAGTGCACTGTGAGTCTCGGAGGATCCCTGGGTGTCCTGGGACCCAGCAGCTATGCCTGCATTAGCTGGGAACCTGTCTCTGCCCGGTGGGGCCAGCAGACCCACTGGGGCTGGGAGGACAGCTGACATCTTTTCTCTGCTCAGAGCCTCACTGCTCCCTAAGTAATGGTGGCCGTAAGGTCAATATCAATAATAGTAGTAATAAAAATTTGGCATCTTCCTGCCTGAGATAAGCATCAGATGCTTTTCTTGGAAATCACCAGCCCTGTGACTATGTGCAGAGCACAAAGTGGCTCCTTCGCAGTGGCTGGGGCTGGGATCGTGAGGCAGATCAGAGACCCGCACTCACAGCCTACAGGAGAGAAGCTGGAAATGAGGCCTGAGGTCACCACCTCCGTGGACCGTCAGCATTAGCAGCAGCACAGAGTGGTACTGCCTCGTCACTGGGCTTGGCCTCTGGTGGAAAAAAGTCCTATCTGGTCACCCTTTCTGCTTTACAACTAAGAGGTGCCAACTGGAAAGCTCATTTTGTTTTATATTTGAAATGAGTATTACTATTTTTTTCTAAGTCCAGACCTAAATGGTGCCTTGATTTTAGGAATGACACATGCTCCGGTGTGCTTGGTAGGAAAAAAATGATTTCTAGGAGGCATTAGGGCTATCGTACCCACCAGAAACTTAGAGACAGAGGGGAGGCAAAGCTACTTTTCTGCAGAGCCTTCTGGTGTTTCTTTTCATGCCAGTTCCAGGTATTGTGTGACCTCATACTTCTCTCCCACTGCCCACTATTGTCTCTCTCTCATCTCCAACCCTGTGATTGATCACAGCCTGGTCTTGAGAGGAAGAAAACCTGATTAAAGTAGTTCATACTAAGGAGAGAGTGGCTAATAGGCTTAACCTCTGGATATTTGCAGTTTAAGAAGTGGGCTTGTAAATCCAAACACATATCTGCTGTAAGGATAGAGGTTTGCAGAAATGAGACTTTTGAGAATAAGGAGGTGTGGGCTACTAGCTATATCAGTTAGTATGCTTTTAACTGCATGTATCAGGACATCCAACTAAAAGTGGTATAAATAATAGTAACCTATATTATCTTACATTACAAGACATCTGGAAGTAGGGTCAGCTGTTTCAAGGTTGACTAATCCATCACTTCTTTGTGGTTTTTAAGGACCCAGGTTCTTTATGTCTTCCACTCTGCCAGCTCAGCTTCCTGGCTTGTCCTTCTAAGGTAGTGCCCCTCATAGCTGCAAAACAGCTGCGGGGTTCCTGCTACTACAAGTAGATGACGTCTAGATGCCAGAGAGGGCTTGTTTCTTCCCTCATATTAAAAAGTAGCCCCTTAATAGAATTCCTTTCAGTTTTCATTGGCTAGAAGCAGGCCCACATCCCCAAGCCTGAATCAGTCTTGGCAAGAGGATTGGGACCACTTTGATTGGCTTAGATCAATCATGATTTGTCTTCTCAGGCTAAGGCCTGCCTTCCTTGAAGGACAAGAAAGATGCAGAAAATTGAGGTTCTGTTAGCCAGGAAGTTGGCACCCAATAGCATGTGCCACCCTGGTGTTTTGTGTCTCCTCCTCTTGGGGAAGGGCATGGTCTCGGTGATAGCTGTTGACCAGTGCTAGAGAAACAGAGACTGACTCTCGGTAAATGGTGATGAATTTGATGGTGTCGGTGACTTTGCACAAAAGAGAAAGGCACAGCCAAGGGTGTTTTCAGCTTTGTCATTATCACCTGATATTGTCCCTTTAATAATTGGGGCAACTCTACTTCTAGATGCACGGCCAGTGACTCTTATTGATTTGAGTGGCTGTCCAGAGCCAGACTAATTGGGCCCAGAGATTGGAACAGTGATTCAGCACCAAGGGGAGAACTGACAAGGCAGAGTCTGTCTGCTGGCGGGCTGGCTTTGCAGCAGTTCTTGCCTGCCCACAGTAGCAGGGAGCTTAGCAGGCCGGGTCTCACTGCCACGCTCACCATTTGAGAACAGGGTAGGACTCAGTTGACCCATGAGGCAGTAGTAAGACCATCATTCCCAGGTCCCAATAGCACTATCCTGTATCACTCCCTGTTATCTCTTAAGCTTCTGAAATTGATGATGAACACCCCCGTGCTCTATCACCCCCTAAAGGATCTAACTCACGGCCGGGCTCCCTGCCCTTCATGTACCACCTGTCCCCAAGGTGCTCTGCAGCATTAGGGTCGAACTCTCTGATCTGAGCACCAGACTCCCATCCACCATTTGATGTCATCCAGCCCATACCAAGGGACTCTAAAAGTAAAGACCTGTGACAGTTAATGTTTTCGATTTTTCTTGAACAACATTTTCAATGCATGCTGTCTGTCATCTTGTTTCTTTTCTGAATGTGTTGATTGAGCAGTGGGTGGCTAGGTAATGTTTGTGTTGGCACAGAATCCAACAGCTGATTTTATTTTTTTTAATACATTTTTAAAAACCCCAGAGATGTAGACCATCCCATGGAAACTTCTCTTCACCCTGTAATTCTGCTTTCTAAAAAGTATGCACTTTAATAACTTATCAGAACAAAGATAAACCCCGTGAATGGTAAGCTATTTGCATCACTCTGAACTGATTTTGGATCCTTGTCCAACATCCATTTTTACCAGTTCAGATCCGTGTAGGCATTCTATTTAGTGTCCTGTTTTTCCATAGAACATTATTTCTTTTATAATATATAATAACTTGATAGCAGTAACTCGAATTTCAGTTGCATTTTACAGTTTACAAAGCTCTTTTTACGCCTTATCTCAAGCTTCCTGTTGTATTGTCCTGTATTGTATTGCCTGAGACAGGGCTGCATAAAGAAAGAAGTGGAAAAAAAAAAAAAAAAACAGCACGTGGGTCCAAGTCCCGCATTTGAAATTAAAAGCTATGTGACCTTGAGAAATGCTTTAACCTCTTGGATCTGATTCCCTTCTCTGTGAAATGGGCAAGAAGAAGCAGAAATGAGAGCATGTATATAAAGTGTCTCAGCGCAGTGCCTATGCCTGGATAATGATAATTCCCTTTTTTTTTTTTTTTTTTTTTTTTTTGCTATTATAAACAGCAGTCACTAGTTTTCAAACTTTTATGTGACTCTCAAGTTTTCCATTACATTTCTGTGTGGCTCATAATTTATTTTTCCTACTGTGAGCCAATAGCCCTATAGGAGAATGATTTCATTATTCTACCTTGAAGGAAGTATTAATTGTTGAATATACCTTGATTGATTAAGAAGACTCCAAATCAAGTAGAATATTCTCAGGCATCTTAAAATTGTGGTTCCCCAAAATTCAGAGGTAGTCCTTTCTCCACCAAAATCTTAGAGGCATAAAAACTTAGTGCATTTGGGTAATGCACATGTGAACATATAATTATTTCTGGGGAGAGGGCAAACCTTTTGGAATGTTCATTTATTCATTCACTCATTCATTCATGTGAATATTCAGTAAACATCTGCTGGTTATTGAGTACGTGCTAGGCACTGGTGGAAAATTGGCTGCTGGAAGAATTTTACAGAGAAGATAAATTTGGGAGAAAAATAAAAAAGTCAAATTGATAACAACACCTGTTTTATTTTCGTTGATTGCATCTGTTGTCAAAAAAGAAAAACTTGAATCTACTTAGGGCAGGCTCTTAAGAACGGAATTGAATGAAAACAGAAGGTGAAACTGAGGAGTTTTATTTTATTTTCCCAAGTCAAGAAAAGTCTAAAGTGGCAGCAGCCCAAACCATTTTAGACTTGGACCAGACAACTGACCCCTCTCCCCACCCACTGTGAAGTTCAAGGGGTTGATAACCCCCCTGAATTATGTACAAAATTATGGGAGTATTTACATTTTCTGGGCTTCATAGCTGGCATCAAAATTTCAAATTGGTGACTTCCTATAAAGGGGATGGTGTCCTATAAAGCTAAGAACCCCTGACTTCCATTCAAACAGACCCTCTCATTTTAAAGTAACCAAGGAAGTGACATGCCAACCACCACAGAATGCTTTTGAGACCAGTTTTATGAGTAGTGCAAATTTTTTTGGGTTATGAATTAGTTTACTAATTAGTTATTAGCAATTAATATCAATCAATAAAATCTTTGGCTGCTTTTATGATTCATGACATTAAGTATTAATAATAATCAATAGTACTAGTAATGACTAGTCACATAATTGATTAGTAACAGAAGAGTCTTTAAAGTGCCTTTCAGTGCTGTTTGGATATTAATGATAATTAAAAATTTCACAAATAGCAGTGACCATACAAATGATGAGGAGTTATTGTGTGGCCAGAAGCCTCATCTCCTGGTATAGACTCCACTGGGCTACATGTGGGTCTCTGTGTATACCTACGTCTGGTCCAAAGTCATTACCAAGAAGGTAATCAGTACATTTTGATTGAACAAATGAGTGAGACTCATTGTGGCTCCTTCCTTGTCCCTCCTGGGTGAGAAGCTCTGGAATCTAGCCTGCAGCAAAACACCCAAGAGGGTTCTTGCTTGAACTCAGAGCCCAGAGACTGGAATTCAGGTGCCTCGGATGACAGGTGTGCCCTTGGCCTGGGCCGGGCAGGTGCTTCTGTTTCCTGTGCACCAGCTCTGCCTCCCCTTTCGTGACAGCTGAGGGTCATCTGAGGGCACGGTGACGAGACAGGATGCCCGGCTCTGACACACGCGGCCTGGGCCTCACTGTTGCCACCTCTTCCTTCTTGTTTCGTGTGATGGAAACAGAAACAAAACATAAACTAAATCGATTATCATAAGGTCACAGGTCTAGCCCCTGAAAGACTAGACAAGACTTAAAGGAAATTAGACTGCAGCCAAATGTAATTAAAAAGGGTTTGAGAGAAATTGAGTATAATAACCCTGTGTGATGATTCTTTTAGAGTGGCGTCTGGTACATTGCCTCGGACATAGGATTTAAAAACAAAGCTGTAAAATGCTTTGTAGTTAATGGCCTTACTTTAGATTTATTTCTTTGTGCTGCATGTGCCTAATACAGTGTTGGACATCATATCATAGACCAGGGCAAACAGAAGCATGAGACAAGGCTCATAGCTGGGGCTCAGTAAGGCCTTCTGGATAGACTGGGTGGTGTCTTGGTCAGCTCAGGCTGCCATAACAAAATACCATAGACTGGGAGGCTTAAATGGCAGACACTTATTTCTCACAGTTCTAGAGGCTGGGAAGTCTAAGATCAAGGTGCCAGCTGATTCGGTTCCTGGTTGGAGCCTCTTCCTGGCTTGCAGACAGATGGCTGCCTTCTCCCTGTGTCCTCACCTGGCAAAGAAGCGGAGAGCTCTGGTCTCTCTTTCTCTTCTTATAAGGACACTACTCTTGTCACAGGGGCCCTACTTTCATGAGCTCATCTAGACCCAATTACTTCCCAAAGGCCCCACCTCCAAACACCATCACCCTGAGGTTAGGGCTTAACATATGAATTTGGGGACTACATAAGCATTAAGTCCATAACAGATGGTACCAATAGGCCCATGGTTCTTTAGTTCTCGTTCCTTGTCCTTCTGCTCTAGCCAGGGCTAGAAGTGGGGATTCTCAGAGAACTTGAACCATAATCTATACCAAGAATTACTGGGAGGATCTGTCAGTGCTTCTCCCCAGGCCTGACTTTGAACACCAACAGGAGGGCTTATAGAAGAACAGGAGAGGTGCCTTCTGTGTCCCTCCTTCTCCCCCTCCCCCATGCTGGAACATCCCCCATGTCCCTGGCATCACCCTTGCTTACCCACTACAGTGCTATAGTCTGTGAACTTGTGAGACCATCTCAAATCCAGAGCTCCAGTGGTGGGGTAGCCTCAGAACTGAGTCCCTGCCCACGGAGGTGCTGTGGTGTGCTCTGCAGATGTCTCTGGGCTCTTGTTCTCTGCCAGTGATGTTTGTTTCACATAATTAAACTGACAACTGAAATGCCAGATAAGTCTTCTGAAACTCACTCTTTCATCATGTCCTGACTCAAGAGTCCACAGTGGGCCCAGATCTCCGAAAATCCAAGCTTTTTACCCAAGTAGTCAAATCCCTTATCTCTTACTCCTCTTGTCTTATCCAACCTTGTTTCCTTATTCCAATTTGATTTTTTATCATGAAATATTTTAGATGTATTCAATACAAAAAGCATAGAAAATAATATAAATGCTCAGGTGCCAACCACTCAGCCTAAGAAATAAACAAAATGTAGCTGCTGCCCCCTCCCAGCCCTTTATAAACAGGACCACGAAGCACAAATCTGGGAGAAGCAAAGGCAGCAATTCAGCAACGTGCTTAAGAACAAGGGTTTTGGGGCCGGGTAGACCCAAGGGGAATTCTGGCTCTGCTTCCTTGCTGGGCAAATTCAGGAAAATCACATAACCTCTCAGAGCCTCAACTTTCTTAATCTGTAAAATGCAGATGATAAGGGTGTGTACCTCCCAGAAACACTGTGAAGAATAAATGGAGGAATAAGGCAGGTAATAGTGCTTACCCAGTGCTGGGCAAGTGGGGAACGCTCAGTAAATGGTGGTGGCCGTTTCTGTTCGCGGCTGTTGGGCTTTCATAATCTTGGATTTGGACTACAGAGATGGGCCCCAGGGGAACTGTTTCCCCACCCACCCTTACTCCAGGGGCGGCCTGGGTACTTGTCAACTCCCAGACCCAGGCAGGAGGACAGAGAATGTACCTCCCTTGGTGGGGGCCGTGGACAGACTGATGGGGTGCTTGATGGGTTTTAGGTGCTCGTCCTGGCTGTGAAGCAGCTATTTCCAGAGTTTGAGTTCATGTGGTTGGTGGATGAAGCCAAGAAGAACCTGCCTTTGGAGCTGGATTTCCTCAACGAGGGGAGGAACGCCGAGAAAGTGGCCCAAATGCTCAAGCACTTCGACTTCTTAAAGGTAGGAGGTCAGGGCCATGGGGCCCTGGTGGTTGGGCGGAAGAGGGCAGGGGAAAACTGGTCCCAGCCCTGAGCATCCCCCCTTGCAAGACATGAGCGGGGACATCTCCTTCCTGAGTCTTCCTTCTGAGGGTGACTGATTTGTCCCTGGTGATGCACATTAAAGCCCTTGAAGGCAAAGTTATTGATACAAATTAGCAAAGGGGATTGTTGACTTTTTGAACAAATATTTTTTTTATTGAATGACCTACAGTTGCAAGACCTTGAGCACTCCTGAAGGCCTGTAAGCCATGGTTTCCATCTTCATGAACCATGGGATGATGACATTGATGATGGTGACGGTGATAGCTAACGCTAGTATACTCTGGCACTGTTCCTAAAACTTTACCTATATTACATCAGCTCATTGAATATGCAGGTCTGTATCACACAACACATGTGTCCTAGAAATCTCCACAGTATGCAAAATCGCACAAGAGAAACCACAAGGTGTATGGGCAAAATAGGGTTAGGCTTACCACATTCAAAAATGTCACCAGTGACCCAGAAAATAAAAGCGGATAGGAACCTAATGAAATGGTAGCATAGTTTTACACATGGTAAGTGGCTAAGAAATACATAAGACCACAGTACACACACCACTTTACTTGACACGGGCTTGCGGAAGCGGGCATCAGAAGAGTGGCTGCTTAGGAGTTACTGTAAAGAGGTGGAAGGAGGGTCATCTGAAATTGGACAGCTGTTGTGACACCAGTTATGGGTGAGTGTAACCCATAACACACGTGGTGATGTTTGAGGTGTGTCTGCTTTGTGTATTCCTGTGCGGATCAGCTGGATGCAGTTTTCTGCATTTCCAAGTATTTCTCGCAGATGATACTGCACATAAGTGAATGTAAAATTTGTGCTATGTTCAAATTGTTCCCTAATTTATCAGTCACATTGGAACAGATTTGTGTTTTCAAGTATTTACTAGAACTGCTGGTGTGATAGGAGACACTTACTGTGGGAAACAACATCAAATGACACAAAGTCCCAGCTCAGTGAGAGGTCCTGCTCTAAGGATTCAGAAGAAGGGGCTCCTGTGGCGAGCAGGGCAGGGAAGGCTCTAATCCTCGAGGAGTTGGCCTTGGAGCTGGTCTTTGAGGACTGTCCTGATGTTCCCCACAGGGCCTGTGGAGGTCGGAGTGAGAGAGATGCATGCCCACACCACTGCTCTTCCAACACATTTTGTCCATGGTGGGGCTTGGATTCATTTTCCGGGGGGACTGCTTCATCACAGCAGTGCAGGGGTTGGGTCCCTCTGGCAGTCTACATGGAGAGATTGACTTTCAACTCTTGGAAGAGATCAACCCTTTGCTTTTCACTGGGGAGGCCTGGAGAATGTGGGAGGGGAAGGCACAGGGCTCCAGGTACTAGTTCTGGAGCAAACAGTCCAGTGGGGCTCTTCCTGGGGAGGGTGTCTCAGCATGTGGACTGGAAGGTCTCTTGCTCTGGACTAAAGTATCCACGTGGCTTCTGAAGACATCCTGAGAAACAGAGACCGTGTTTATACTGTACTTCTGCTATCCGGATTGATTAATAGAGATGGGGAGACTGAGGGTGCATCTACCCTAGCTGCCTGAGAGTCCTAAAGCTTGGTTCACGGGAGGAAGACCTACAACTGTGATGAGCAGTGTGGCGTCTTGATACGCTGATTTGGTGGAAGGTGTGGCCACTGGCAAAATCCAGCTTTTTGAGTGAGTTGGGGGTCAGGTCTGTCAAGATGCCCCCAGTGTGCTTGACTGGATTTTCCTTAAACAGCCCTACAAGGCAAATGCCATTATTTGTACAGACCCTCTTGCTTGGGCAAATCCAGATGATGTGGTAACATTGCCCCAGCCTTGAGCTTCAAACCACCAATTCAATGAAAACTTGGCTTTCTAATGCAAGTAATAATGTTAACTAATTGAAATAATGCTGTGGGGTCTGAATTATGCTTCCACTTACATATTCCTTTTCTTTCATTCCATTATTCCACATTTATTGAGCATTTCCTGGGCCTGTTGCTGTGCTAGGATCTGGAAGGTACCTAGATGAGTAAGAGATGGTTGGCTCCTGCCTGGGAAGACTTCCCATCTAGTGGGGGACAAACACACAGCATGTTGTTATAGTACAGGTTGGTTAGCACTATGCCAGAGACTGATCTATGTTTCTGTGGATGCCCAAGAGGAAGTACTTATTTCCACCCAGATAAGGAGCTCAGAGGGGGCTTCCAAGACGTGTTGATTATACAAAGGGATAGGCAATGTTTACTGAATGTTTCTTTTGTGGCACTGAACACTATGCTGATACTAGGACACTGAATCCTTCCAATAACCATCATCCCATTTTACAGATGGTAGTCTTAGAGGAGAGGAGTTAGGGTACAAACAGGACTTTCTGACTTCAACTCTGAGGCTCGTCTAAGGACATTCTGTTGCCTCTTAGCCGGCAGGGGTGGTCCTCCGTGCCCAACAGAACCGTCTCCTCCACTGTTCCCATGGAAATAGCAAAATCGTCCCCTGGCTAGGGCCAACTAGCATCTGTCAGACCAAGACATGTAATAATAATAATAATAATAACACAAATTTTTGAAACGAGGCTGCCAAATGGGTAAATAATTAGTGTAATGATTTGACCTGCTGCTTCTAAAACCCGCACACCATTCCTAAGACAATGGTAGAATTAAGGCTCCTGAGTAATTAATTTTCTCTAAACACATAACAAGTGGGAAGCAAATTTTGCGTTGCGAACCCCGTTCAGCTCTTAAAACAGGAGATAGATTGCTTTTGCACACTGGCACCCCATCACAACATCTGTGCATAATTAAGCCTCAGCCAAGAGTTTACCTCTCAGTGTGTGAGGCCTCTTCCAGTGGGGTTTAATAACCTCAGCCCTATGCTATAAATCTCCGAGCCTCAGACAAGCACTGAATGCAAATGTGGTGTCGGGGAGACGGGGAGAAGGTGATGGGGCAGCCAGGCCGAACGGTCAGACCAGGGCATTTGTAGATCTGGCATCGGAGTGTGTGTATGCTGTGGGGAGGGGACAGGACAAGCAGTGAGGTTTGTGACTGACCTTGGGGACAACTGGGACAAGATAGAGGGAGAAGCCTTATAACCACAGGGTTTCGGACTGGAAGGGATGAGAGTGTGTCTCTATATGTGGAGGTGGGGCTTGGTGGGGGGTTGTCTCTGGAGCAGGGGCCACTGCAGGGTTTTTTAGTGCTAGGTAAGGGGCCTGGGACACTCCAGAAACTGTGGGCAAACCCTGAGGGGATGAGCATGCTTTTGGTGAAACACCATAACTTCCTAAGACTCTCAAAGATGAAGAAGCACTGATGTGTCATAATTAGTGTTCGTTAATATTTTTTACATGCCTGTGCTGTGTTAGACACTTTTAAAGTGCTTTATGTATATTTACTCTTTAATCATTATAGAACCCCACAAGGGAAATGCCATTATGAGCTCCATGTCAGCAGCAGGGAAGCTGAGGCCCAGAGACAGGAAGCCACTTGCCCAAGGTTACACAGTTTCCTGGTAAGGGACAGAGGCAGCCTGGCCCCAAGCCTGCATGTTAAACCTTGAGCTCTTCTCCCTCCCTAATAACTTATGGGCAGATCTGAGTTATGCTGAACTGTCTGTTGCATTCGCTCTCAGCCCTGGTTGTGTTTCAGAACCAGTGAAATTCTACGTGGCTGTCATATGGCGGCTGCCGTGTTGAGCACCGGGACCTCACACATGCATAGTAGGAAGTAAGGAGCGTCGCTTTCCTTGTAACTGTCGTCACCCTTTTACAGTGAGGGAACTGGCACTCAGAGAGGTTATAAAACTTACCCAAGTCACACAGCTTGGAGGTGGCAGAGCAGGGGCTCCAGCCTGACAGTCTGACTTCAGGTCTCTGCTGTGCTCCACTGGGCTCGGCTAATGGGACGACTGTGGCCCTGGATGACGGGGGGCTGGCCTGGACAAGCCAGGTGTGCTGACCAAGCAAAGAGGAAGCACAGGGTCAAGGCCAGTTAATGAGGCTGAGGCCAGGGTTTGGGGCTGGAACTTTCCATCATCTGTGCCCTCCTTCCGGGGGTCAGGATTGGCTCTGGTATGGGGCAGGCAGAGCCCACAGGAGCGGGGCCTCTGCTCTGTGGTGAGAAGTTTAGACGCCAGACCCAGAGGTCCTGATGGCCTGTGTGGGGTGAGCAGGCACCCTGGCCAGGAGCCTCTCGGGGTTTATTTTTGTTTGGGCAGGGGACAGGGTGGTTCTTATTGCCTCTTTAAAAATTTTCTCTTTCATTTTCCATTCCTTGATGGAAGAAGCTGAGGAAGGGATGGTGGTGAAACATTGCTGTTGGGGTGAAGTAAATTTCACCTTACAGCCCCAGAGCCTCCTGCTCACATGATGATTTAGGGGTGAGTCACTTCACCTTGTGTCCCCTGTCAAGCCAAGTTTCTCCTAATTGAGCAGGAGGCACATTGGCATTTTGCAGTCATTTCCATGTTACATCCATCTAGGGGCAACTGCAGCCCTCCCTTAGCTCCCAGGACAAACACTTCTGCCTCCCATTTTTTTGCTGTCTCTGCTGTTTCAGAGCTAAGCAGCTGAGGCAGGCGCACATTCCATTGGGAGACTGGGTTGGTTGCATTTGGAGGGAGACTGGGGGGAAAGGTGGAAGAGGGGAACCCAGTACACCGGTGACCCTGACTAACAAGCCCAGGGAGTCTCCAGCTTTTGGGTTTTCTCTCTGGTCTGTGGCTCTTTCTTGGATGTTTTCCCTGTTGCCCCAGGCGGGCACGGAGGGGAGGGGTCTGACCTCGTTTCCAGAGCCCCAGGCACCCACGACCAAGCTTGGGTCCCAGACAAAGCAGGGGAAGGACTTAACCCCCAAATATGTCCCTTTCATTTGGAAGCCACCACCAACAGCAGCAAACGTGCACTCATATTTTTAAAGAGATTTTTTGAAAAATGCCAAGCGAGACTGAATTTTAAGTTCAAAGTAACATAGGGTCACAGATTTCTCTAATGGCCTAGATTTTCAAATGGCAAAAACTGCAGGAAAGGAGCAAACCAAAATGACACCTTGATTTCAGTAGGAACTTTTGTTCCAGGGAGCCCAGGGTGTTCACTTGTATGTATGGCACCTTTTGTCCCCAGAGCTCCTTATTGAGATGGAGCAGGAACAATCTCCTTTCTAATGAGGGAAACTGAGGCATGGAGAAGTTAAGTGTCTGGACTCAGACACAACAGTTGTTAGCAGAACCAGGAACAAGAAAGGTTTCTTGGCTTGAGGGCTGCTATCTTACTGCTAGGTGAGCTTTGAGGGTTGGGATGAGGGAAGTCCTTATTCCCCAAAACACTTGAATTAGGTGCCCTTGCTTCTTCATTCATAAGTGGAATAAACCCATTAAGTTGTTGGGGAATCATGGCATGCTGAAGTCCTGGTCATTCCTCCCTCCTGGCCATGGTGGGACTCATAGGTGTCACTCACTCACATGGCAGCCCAGCAGTCCTTGGTGCAGCCCAATCTCTTGGCTACTCCTGGGGAAATCTTCTCTTTTTGGCTTTGGGTGTCCTTAGAGTCAGAGGGGGTTGGAGAGCATATCAGTTAGGAATGCATTTGTCTGCAGGTAACTGACAGCTCCATTCAGAGTGTCTTAAACAAAAAGGATGTATTTTCCTCACATAGCAAGAAGGCTTGTAGCAGTTGCCTGTTGATATTGTCTCAGTGGTTTGACAGTATCAGAGCTGGCATCTCTGTGATTTTCTTAGACTTTTCCTCGTGGTTATAAGATAGCTGCTGCAGCTCCAGTTATCACATTCACTCTCAAGGTAGCAAGAGGAGGGTAAGAAGAGTTGCAATATTTACAAACATCCCTTTTTTATTAAGAAAATAAAAACCTTCCTACACCCCCTAACAGACTTCCACTTATGTCTCATAAGCCAGAACTGTGTCAGATGGCCGTAATTATTGCAAGGCAGGCAGGGAAAGTATTTAGTTTCCCCTGTCTCGGGGGAAGAGGAGGATTGGGACTAGGTGTTGGGTTAGGCCTCAGCACTGCCTGCCACAGGAGGCTTTAGGAAACGGGCATGAGAAAACTCATGATTTTGTGACTGAAAAATTGATCACTCAGCAAAAATTCATTCATTCAATCATTCATACATATAATAACACCCATGGCACAGGTGAAGAAACTGAGGCAGAGGGTTTATATTCACATGAGGAGCCTGAAATAAGCCTGGTGTGAGAGAGAAATTGCTTCTAACACCAACTCTGGCTCAGATATGAGAGGTTCCATGCATTTTCCCCTAAGTTCCCGTTTTTGTGTGGGCTCTTCATTGTGTCTGGAAGGCACTGAGGAGGGTGGGAAGCCCTTCTCTGGTCCCCAGGCAGGAGGGGTCACTAAAGGAGGCCTTGCGCCTCGCTGGTGGAGGCGGAACAGCCTACCCTTCTCTCTTGGCCTGCCTCCCGCTTTCCCCACCAATCCCTGCTGGGGGGGCTTCCCTTCCGTTCCTGGGAGGATTGTGTGCTGATGTCTGGCTCATGTGCCTGTCTGCAGCCCCCTTGCCTGCAGCTTCCAGTCTCCTGCCTCCTTCTGACCTGCCCTTTCCTATTCCAGGTCCCCCAAATCTACTGGGAGCTGTCCACCAAGCGGGTCCTTTTGATGGAGTTTGTGGACGGCGGGCAGGTCAACGACAGAGACTACATGGAGAGGAACAAGATTGACGTCAATGAGGTAAGGTCAAGGGCGCTTGGCTGCTGGCGCGGGACGGGGCTTGGGCGGGGCTGCCTAGCAAGGGCAGGTGTGTCTGGGTGAGGTCTCACGGCCTTGAAGTGGGGCCTGTTGTCTGAAGAATTATAACATCTCTGAGCACAAAGCAGCCTTCCAGGTCCTCTATGGCAGCTCTCTGCCCATCTCCTAGAGCTGGGGTTGGCAGCAGGCAGCGGTGTGGGGCACGTGCTGAGCCCCGCCTGCCCCCCCCAGCAGCTCCTGCCTGGATAGGGGATTACCATCTGTCTTCTTGTGCCATCTGAGCCCCGCAGTGCAGAGAAACTGAAGAACAATGGTGCAAGTCCATGGGACTTAATCCTCTGCCCTTTGGGCCCTGGACGCACCTCCTCCCTCTTCCTGCCCTCCCCAGATCTCCAGGTATCAGGCCAAAAGGGCGCAGCAGTAGCCAGCTAGTGGCCTGGAACGAAAAAAAGAGGGGCTTCTGTCTCCCGCCTGCCACCTGATTGGCCTCAGGGAAAGCGGACCGGTGGGCTGGGGCCTGTACCCCATTTTCTTCTTCTTGGTCACCATGGGGTCCCACAGGTAGGGATGAGGTTGTCCTTTTTCTACCAGCATTCATCATTTTTTAGTCCCTACTCTGTGCTAGGTGTGAGGGTTCAGAGTGGAACTAGACACAATTCCCTTTGTCAGGGAGTTCCCAGCCTAGCTTTGGAGTCAGACACACAACTCTATCCTTATAGCCATCTCTCAGGCAATGCAACGAGGGGTGAGCCAGTCCCCAGGGAGCCACAGGGAAGAAGTGCTCACCTCTGCCCCAGGCCGGCTTCCCCAGCAGGATGAGCGGGAATTTGCCAGGGATGTGTGCGTGTGCGTGTGTGTGTGTGTGTGTGTGTGTGTGTGTGTGTCGGGGGTGCAGAGGTGGTACTGCAAGGAAGGGTAAAGGAGTGGTGAAGTTTTTTTTTTTTTAATAAATTTATTTTATTTATTTGGCTGCGTTGGGTCTTCGTTTCTGTGCGAGGGCTCTCTCTAGTTGCGGCGAGCGGGGGCCACTCTTCATCGCACTGTGCGGACCTCTCACTGTCGCGGCCTCTCCTGTTGCAGAGCACAGGCTCCAGACGCGCAGGCTCAGTAGTTGTGGCTCACAGGCCCAGTCGCTCCACGGCATGTGGGATCTTCCCCGACCAGGGCTCAAACCCGTGTCCCCTGCATTGGCAGGCAGATTCTCAACCACTGCGCCACCAGGGAAGCCCAGTGGTGAGGTTTTGCAGGGCTGCAGACAGATGGCGAAGGCCTTAGGCATGACCCCGAGGTACTGGGGAGTCATTGAAGGGTGAGTAGTGCAATGACATGACCCCTCTGGCTGGTGGGAGGAGGGAAGGAAAGGGACCAGACCCAGCAGAAGTGAACGCTCTTGGCTACTCCCTCTCGGGCAGCACACGAAGATGAGCCTGTGGTCCCAGTGGTAGCCCAGAGAAAAAAGCCGTACTTTGGCTCAGCAGACGAGCCAGTGGGAACGGCAGGAGAGTGTGCAGATTGTGAGCCCAGGCCTCGGGTGCCTGTGTGGCCTCTGCAATGTGGACGATCATAGCCTCACTTCTAAAAACGTTGGGAGGACCTCAAGAGTTAGTGCACAGCAGTGCCTAGAACAGTGCCTGGTGTATGCTGGGCACTCCAAAATGGCAGCAAGACTGTTGTTTTCACTCTTTTCTTTGGGCTCCGGCCTTTCCTTCCTCCTCGTTTATCGCCTTTTACGGTGAATGTTTGCTGAATGCCTGACTCCCTGTGCCAGGCCCTTTTCTCCATCATAAACTCAGGAGGGAGGTCTTATTGTCTCCATTTTGCAGATGAGGAATCAGAGATTCAGAGAAGGAAGGTAACTTGCCCAAGGTCACACAGCTAATAGAGCTAGGATTGAAACCCAAGTCTCTCTGACTCCAGTACTCCTCTTAGTTCATAAAAGGAGGCCCTGCATCAGAGGGTATGGAGCTGCTGCCAGGAGCATGTTTAGCCACAGCTGGCCTTGGATCCTGGGGACAGCTGTTGTCCCCTGACTTAGGGAACAGTGCTCCCAGAACCCTTCAGGGGCCCCTGGATGGGTGGGGAGGCTGGATGGGCCTCTCTACTCCCTACCCTGCTTCACCCAGGGCAGCTCTGCCATCGCCTGAGTTGCCTATTGGGCTTTTTTGGAAGAGATCTGCTGCTCGGGGGCTGGGGGCAGGGGGAGGATGAGAAAACTACTGTTCCAATTCAGGGGAAGCTCAGAGAGATAGCAAATGTCTTTCCCGAGGTCGCCTGGCAGTAGCACAACTTGGGCTTCTGACTCTGCTTCCCTCACTGTTGGCTAGAGGGTGTCTGGGCAGAGCTTCCTGCAGAGGAGGGAGTGGTAAGACCTGCTTGCCCATGTCTTCCTCTGTTGGTGGGGCTGGGGGTATGTCCCCGCATCTAGCCAGGGATCCTTTGTCCTTTGTCCACCAGGACTCTTGAGTACAAAGTCTCTGGTGCCAGTGAGGAGGGGAAGGGAGGGGAGGGGGTTCACCTCTTGTTTCTCCTGAGCAGTCTTAAAGGGGAGCAGGGTCTCTCTGCCTGCTGGTCAGGAAAGACTCCAGGGGCCTCAGGTTACTGGCGTTTCGTTACTGCCAGCTGCGGTGGGCTTTTCATGCCAGCAGCACCCCTAAATTCATCCATCTCTTTTGATCCAGTGAACCCAGGGCCGTAATGGTGTTTCATCAGGCAGCTTTGATTTTCAAAGACAAATGCAGACAAAGATGTGCTCTGGGGTAGTTGCTTGCTCTTGGCTGAGTGAGGTACCTGGGAGGAGGTTGGAGGTGGCTGGTGGGAGCTGGGGCTGGGTGATGCCCTCTGAGGGCCTGGGCTCATCTGGTCCTGCTTCCAGCCCTCTTGAATCGGCTTTGCAGATAAGGCCAGTGTTCTGTGCAGAGCAGACCCTTGGTGGACGTCCTATGAATTAGCAAACAGATTAAGCCAGTCTCATGCCCTGGATTGGCCTCTATGAGGCAGGGCTGAGGTAGAGGGTTGGTTTTTCTTTCCGTGGACATACAGAGTCGGGCAGGCTGATATCAGAGTAGTTTGGGGAAAACAATAGCAAAAATTAGTATAAGCAGCTTATATGTACCAAGCATGGGACGAATATAATCTCTACTCCTTACAGATGTCCTCCAAGGATATATTGTTAACCCCATTTATAGATGAGAAAGGTGAAGCTCGGAGAGGTTCAACCATTTGCCCAACATCACACCGCTAGCAGGGGCAGAGTCAGGTCTGCATGACTGCAAAAGCCTTGCACCTCCACCTTCTCTGTCTCCCTCCCAGGGATATGCCTGGGGCTGCAGTGGATCCCAGGGCCACCTGGGTGACAGCCACGCCAGTAACTCCTCGAAGAAGGAGTTGGAATACTGACAGAAGTTTTGCCCAGCTCCCAGGGCACCATCTACATGCAGCCCTTCACTCTCTAGCTTACATCACGTTCATATTACAAACGTTCCATTTTCTGGAGATGTTGTGAAGGCTAGATGTGTCCTCCTAGCACAGCTCCTGGCGTGTGGCTAGAACTCTGAACTGGTAGCTAGTTGATGGTTGTTGCTGTTTTCATTATTATTATCATCACTGGGCCCTGCCCTTTCCTCCGTTACCTCCTTTGACCATTAACGTTTACTGACTGCCTGACTCTGGGTGCCAGGCCCGATCTGCATTATAAACTTAGGAGGGAGGTCTTTTTTTTTTTTTTTTTTTTTTGCAGTACGTGGGCCTTTCACTGTTGCGGCCTCTCCTGTTGTGGAGCACAGGCTCCGGACGCGCAGGCTTAGCAGCCATGGCTCACGGGCCCAGCCGCTCCACAGCATGTGGGATCTTCCCGGGCTGGGGCACGAACCCGTGTCCCCTGCATCGGCAGGTGGACTCCCAAGCACTGCGCCACCAGAGAAGCCCAGGAGGGAGGTCTTGTCTCCATTTTGCAGATGAAGGATCAGAGACTCAGAGAGGGAAGGTAACTTACTTGAGGTCCCAGATCTTCATGGTACACCTCAGTGAGTTTTCATATGGATATACCGTGTACTCACCAGCTAGATAAAGGGACAAACCATTTCTAGCCCCCTGGCAGGCCCCCTCCTGCCCCCTCCCAGTTGATACCCTCACCCCCACCAGAGCTCCCGCTATTCTGACTTCTGTCGCCATAGATCACCTTCTCCCTTACTGAATTTCATGTCAATGGCATCATACCATATAGTAATTTAGGCCTGGCATCTTTGTCCTCAATTGGCTGTGGGTCTTCTCTGGAAGCTCTGTTCTCTTCCATTGGTCTGTTGGTCTGTCCTTGCAATAATAACCAAACTGTCTTAATTCCTTATTTCCTTAATCCCCTGCCCCTGGCTTCTAGGGTTTGCATGACCTGGGAGCCTCCTTGGTAGTATTCTGAGATGATGTCTTTAAATACTTCCACAGGAACCTCAGGCTGGGCAGTGGGCACTGGGACACATGCTCTACTGTGCCGTTGCTGACCATTGGTGATGTTGGAAGACTAGGGACAGGCCCTACTGTGAAGAAATTAACCTATTATGGCTCTTACCAACCAACCTAAAAGCCACAGGCCTCATGGAAGACTAGTGGGGTGTGTGTGTGTGCGCGCGTGTGTGTGTGTGTGTGTGTGTGTGTGTGTGTGTGTGTGTGTGTGTGTAGCATGAAAGACTCCACGTGACTGAAAGTTTCTTAAAAAATTCTGAGGTTCTAAAACCTGTCTAGGACTGTGGGACTGAGTGGGCCTGTCCCTGGAGTGATTCTCCCTCCTGAGGACAGCCTGGCTGTGAGTGTTGCCTGGGGAGGGAAATACAGGGGTCAGATAGGAGTGACAAAGGGCAAAGATCTCACCCCAAATCCTGGGGGAAAGGATAGTTAGTGGCATCTTGGCTGCTACAAGTTGTTGACTCAGCTGGAAGATGGGGCTCAGGAGGAAGTGGTTCTAGAAGGAATTGTCCTCGAGGGTGGGGAGGGCTCTAGACCCCTCCAGACACTTGTTAGTCATGCCCACGCCACTTTGAAGAGGTCTCCTCACCCTGCAGGGTCCCAGCCCAGTTGGGCTAGTATGTGAGGACCTGAAGACCAGTCCAAGTGGCCAGTTCCCCACAGACTCAGGTAGGGAAACACCAGTTTAGGAGACAAGAGACCTGGGTTCAAGCTCCATCTCTGCCAGTGGCCCGCTGTGTGACCTTGGACACATCACTCCCCTCCTCTGGGCCTCAGCTTTCTTACTGAAGGCATTGGGTTAGCAGGACTCTAAGGGTCTGTCCTGCTTGAATACTTTACAGAACAGCGACTCTTGGCTTGCTTGGAGATAAGACTTGAATGCAGATTCCTGGGCCCCACACCAAACTTACTTATCAGAATCTGGGGGGGGGGGAAGGGTTGCAAGAATCTGCATTTTAACAAACTCTCCAGTGGTTCAGGCACTCACTGGAGTTCAGGAACCACCTGCCACAAGACCAGGGGGTCCCTGGCTGCCCCAGGTGAGCCCACAAGCCTCACCTCCACTGTTTTGCACGTCCAGGCCCTGCCTAGGTGTGTTGTCTGGCCAGGGAGCATGGAGCCTGGGGAGCCAGCAGCCTGCAGGGGCCCTCGTTTGTCTGTGCTCTGAGCCCAGAAGCAGCATATTATTGAGGGCCTGACCTGGTGCTGGTGACAGTGACTGTCATTGATTTCATTAAGAATAAAGGTCGTGCAGGAGCACGCTTTCCTGGGCTGAATGGAGCCTCCTTAAGCCACAGGACGACTATTGATTGCAGGACCTTTATCGAAGGTTAATTGGATTTCAGTGAGCGTGTGTTTAAGACCCCACATGGGCTGAGGCCCAATTGAATTTGTGTGAAATTAGCTGGGAGAGAGGTGACAAAGTCAGGAGCTGGGGTTGGGTGAGACAGGGACTGGAGGCCTGGTGGGCAACATCCGCAGTCTGTGAAGGACAGGTTGGGTGCAGGGATGGCGGGCTTGCAAGAGACGCCAGCCTGTCCATCCTGGGGGCCCGGGAGCCTGCTGGGGGAAGAAGGCCGGGTGCTCCGCAGTGGTCATGATGTCGACTTTGACCGGGTCCTCTGTCCCCATGTTGGCCCTCTGGTCTGTGGTGTGGCTTGTAGAGCCTGTCTTTTTACCACTCCAGAGAGTAAATCTTGTCTTCCATAAGGATCTGAAGGGGATCTGGAGGTTTAGCTCTTACTTTGGACTCCCAACCCATGTATCAGAGGTGCCAGGGCCCGAGTTGCTGGCCTCTCTAGGCTCCGAGACAGCCGACTTCAAGTGCCCCCACTGTCAGATTAAGGTGCCCTGTCGTCTAGCCTGCTGAGCCATTTTTCAGCAGCTGTCTGCTCCCCTCTGGCAAACACAGCCTGGCTAATCTCTTGGTGTGCTGTTTTTGGCCATTCTACTCTCTGTTGCAGTGGGGTCTCGGCCTTATTTGTTGCTTTTAGAGTCATTTTAGCGGGGCGGGTGAGGGAATGTAGTCAGTGCCTGGGTTCCGTCTGCTGTGTGCAGCCAGCCGCCCTTGCCATGTTTCTTCTTTCCAGTCGTTTTTCTATTCCGTGTCACTGGAGAAGCAGTGAGAGCATCTCAAACCCGTCTTTCAGCAGACGTTTCTTGAGCACCTACTAGGTGCAGGCCCCTCATGTCAGTGCCATAGGAGCAGTGTGGACAGAGCATGGGACACGTGGGCCGGTCAGGCGTCACCGAGGCTGCGTGCATGATGGGAGGGGCAGAGGGTTCAGAGTCGGGCCACCTGGGGTTGTGTGTAGCTCTGCCATTTATATTGGCCAGGTACCCTTGGGCAAGTTACTTAAACTCCGAGTCTGAGTTTCCTCATCTGTACAGTTGGAGTGATAACAATACTTCCTTCACAGGGTCGTTGTGTGGCTTTGCAGGCTGTGAAGTTCTGTTAAAAAAAAAAAGTCATTTATAGTTCATGAGGTTATTAGTCACAGAGGCATGTCTTGCTCCACAGAATCTCCAAGAATCTTCTTGCTCCTCTCCTGTCCACCTACCTCTGTTGTCCATGAGTATGTAGACTCAGGGGTGATCAGTGGTCACTGACTGAGCAGATGGGGACCCCCTTTCCTATCTCTAAAAGCCATGCTGCCCAAGCGTTTCCTCTTGTCTCCCGACACCAGCTCGGATTGTGTAGGACATTTGCTTTGTGCTCAGCATCATCCACCACTTGGCGGGTCACCCTGGTTCGGTGGTGGAAGGTGCTCAGAAGACTGGGGAAGAGAAGCCAGAGAGGCACAAAGACCCCCGGTTACTGAAATCAATAGAATGAAAACACCTCCTCCCATCGTCCACCCTCCGTAACTTCTCACACCAAATCTTGAGAAGCTTGGGGATGTTGGAGGGGTCCAGGTGCACAGATGGCTTCCTGGAGACTTATTTCCCCAACAGCAGGTGTGTCAGGAGTGGGGAACAGCGTCACTTTGGAGTTGGCCTTCCTGGCTTCTGTTGTTGGCTCTGCTGCTTGCGAGCTGTGCCGCCTGGGTGGAGCTCATCACCCTTGGGAAGGCCCAGGTTCCTGCTGTAAAGTGGATACAAGAGAGTATCAGGGGGCTTCCCTGGTGGCGCAGTGGTTGAGGGTCCGCCTGCTGATGCAGGGGACACGGGTTCGTGCCCCAGTCCAGAAGGATGCCACATGCCGCGGAGCGGCTGGGCCCGTGAGCCGTGGCCGCTGAGCCTGCGCGTCCGGAGCCTGTGCTCCGCAACGGGAGAGGCCACAACAGTGAGAGGCCCGCCTACCGCAAAAAAAAACAAAAAATAAACAAACAAGCAAAAAAAGAGAGTATCAGGGACTTCCTTGGCGGTCCAGTGGTTAGGACTCCATGCTTCCACTGCAGGGGGCACGGGTTTGATCCCTGGTTGGGAAACTAAGATCCCGTATGCTGTGTGGTGTGGCACCCCCCTCCCCAAAAAAAGTATTGGATTGTTTGATGATTGAAACATGAAGCAGCTGGTGCAGTGCCCACAGTCCATGCTCTCAACACAGGCTGTTTTGCTGGAATTCTAACCCCCAACCCCCTCTGTGGTGCTGGCAGTAAAACATTAGCCAGAAGAAGGGGGAAATGTAGGGAAGAAACCCTTTGCTCATTTTCTTTATCCTGACCCAGGTAAGGTGGGCGGATGTGGACGTATTTCTTTGGAGCGAGTTGCTGCCCGAGGCAGGGATGTCAGAGGTCATCATGTGTGTCTTCCAGTAGTCGTGGCCCCTGGGATCCACTCCCCGCCACTCTGGTAGCCGTGACCCTTTGAGCCTCACTGGCCTGGAGACCTGAGGAGCCCTCATGGGCCTGTGGATACCCCAGGCCCTGGGTCTCAGGTGCTGTCCCGGTTCAAGCCGAATCTAGAGAAGCTTTCACCAAGCTCCTAGAGGCTCCGAGATTAGAGAAACTCCCCCAGGTTCCTGTAATAACCCGGCTCCTCTTCTTCCTTCCTCATTGCCGCTCCCAACACCACGTGTGGCTGAAGAAGTTCCCCCTGCCTTCACACTCAGGGACTCATCTCAGTGTTTGCTGGTCCAAGATTGACCCGCTCCGTGAATGGGCAGCAGCGAGGGACCTGAGGCTTATACATCCCAGGGGTGGTTCCTGGGGGTGGGCTGGGCTGGACAGCAAAATGCTCTAGGCAGTGGTCTGGTCTGGTCCTTGGGGCTGTGGTTCTGCCTCTAGAAGCCTGGGCGGACACCAGGGGAGGGGCAAAGAGAGCTTGAATTATTAACTTCCTTATACTTAATATCGGGCTACTTGTGTGATTATTAATATCCTGCAACACCATCCTCCTGCTTCTTTCAGAGATCTTGACCTTGCTTCCTTGACACCCCCCAAGAACATAAATAGACTTTCCCTTGGGGGTGGGAATAAATTCATCCATGCAATTATAGAATAATTTAAGTACTTTCAGCCAATTCAAGTTTTGAGAAAAATCCAAAAATAACTCTTTGATTTAAATATTATTTACTAAATTAATTCATTACTCAGACTTTTTATAGATTCCTGGGTTTTCCCCTGCCTACTGTTAGAACATAAAGGCATTGTGTTAATTACGGAAATCACTTATGTGAGCGGCACATTCTTTTTACATGGAACAATTAAAGACTTGTCACTGATTTTTTTTTTTTTTTTTTCTGAAAAGAGCTGTAGTGTGGCTTTAGTTAACAGTGTATTTTTGGTTAGACAAACAGCTCTGGATTTCCCACTGCGACTCTTTTCTCCAAATGGAATGCTTTCTTGGTTGCCGTGGGGACCTGCAGAAGTTTTTGGTGCAGCTCCTGCCACCAGGAAGGAGCTTCCCGGTGAGTGGAGAGGCAGGAGGGGCTGGTGATTGAGAGCTTGTTCCCTGGAGCCAGGCCACCTGGGTTTGGATCCCGGTTTCACTAACTGCTGGCCAGGTGACCAAGCTTCCTCCTCTTTTTGTATCTCGCTTCCCTCACCTGTCTACTGCAGAGGTGGCTGTGAGTCCATGTAACGTACCTGGAATGGTGCATGGCACAGAGCGTTAGCTGTTACCATTCTAAAAAGGTGGGATTCCTTTCTTTATGCAGATGCTGCCGTTAACAGGGCAAGGGGCAGCCTTAGAGGAACTGAACCGACATTTCTCCAAAGAAGGTATACAGATGGCCAAGGGGCACATGAAAAGGTGCTCAACATCACTCATTGTCAGGGAAATACAAATAAAAACCACAATGAGAGATCACCTCACACCTGTTAGAATGGCTGTCATCAAGAGGACAAGAGATAACAGTGTTGGTGAGGGCGTGGAGAAAAGGGAGCCCTTGTGCACTGTTGGTGCGAATGTAAATGGATACAGCCATTATGGAGAACAGTATGGAGGTTCCTTAAAACACTGAAAATAGACCTACCATATGATCTGGCATTTCCACTTCTGGGTATACACCCGAAGGAAATGAAATCAATATTAAAAGGATACCTGAACTCCCATATTCATTGCAGCCTTATTTACAATTGTCTGTTCTTGAGGAGGAGACATAGCTAAGTATATGGAAGGGGTGGAGAGAGGGTTTTGTGCCCAGTGGTGGCCTTAGGTTTCTCCTGGGACTTTCGGTGCCTCTGTGAGTAGGAGGGGGCTGGCTGCCTTTCTCTGGGCAGATTGGTTCTCAGAGACTATTTACTGCAACTCTGATAGATGTTAAGAAAAATTACCTAAAATTCAGAAAAAGGCGTGTGTGGTTTGTCCTTTCAAAGTCACTCTTGGGCATTGTTCAAGCAGCCTACCTGAGGATTTTTTCATATCTAAGGGAATGTACTTTTGTTTGACTTTGCTATTGACAATTAATTAAGGGCTCAGACTGAAGTCATATGTCAACCTGTGGATCTTATCCAGTAGAGATGCAAATAATTTCTCCCTGCTAGAAAAGATAACCCGGAAGGTTATGATTTCCTTATTGCCCAGTAGGCCAGTAAGCAGTTTTGTATCTAATCCTGGAATCTTAGTCTCTTATTCCTGTTTAAATACCCATAAATACCCAGTCCCTCAAAATTCTCTTTGAACCAGATCTACTTTCTTACTTGCTCCTTTACTGATGAGTTACACAATGTTTGACCTGTGTTCATTCTATATTTGTGTGAAAGTCAAGTTTTTAACTTTTCGAAAATTACTCTTTGATGGTGACAGTGGATATATTTTTTTCCAGGTTTAAAGTAAGCTACCACATGACAGAAAACAGACAAGCACGTTTGTGTCGTAGAGTGTAGCAGATAAAGTGCCTTCCCACAAGCAATCACATTTTGACCTTGAATCTCGAGGTAGCTCTATGAGGAAATAGAGTGGATGGGGCTAGGCTCACCGAACAGCTCAGGGAACTTAGACCCAGATTGAGAAGGGAGGTGACTTGTCCCCCAGGTCACCCATGCCCACAGTGGCAGTGCCAACAGGGCCTCAGAGTGAAGCCAGTGACATAGGCTGGTCCTCCCTCCTGATTCTGCCTTCCACACCTGCCTATCCCCGTGAGATCTGGTTAAAATGAACATCAGGAACAGCCCATAAAAGGAAAGACACCCAGGTAGGGGCCGCTGGAAGGGGAGGGCTGCTCTGGTGGCTTTGCCTGTGTGTATATGGGCTGCACTTGGCAGCCTCTCCTCCTCCTCCTATAGCAGCCGCTCACTCCTTATGGGCCAAGGCTCCCCCAGCCTGAGTCCCCGGAGCCCTAGGGGCCACCTTTCAATGTAGTAACAGGGGGCCCACAGCGACTAGCAATATTTCAGAAAGCTTAAGGGAGGTCATACATCTCCCCATGACAGGTCTGCCCAGACTAAATGAAATGTCATTTCTCTGCTTTTGGCTGGAATTCTGTCAGCTCTGTCTGGCTGCCCTGCTTATCTTGGGCTGATCAGGAGCCCTGATCGGACCTTATAGGCATCCTTGACAAATAAAAATGAATTATTACTTAATAAATGCAATTGGTTTGGCAAATATGGCCTTTCAGAGCTCATCTCCGTAGAGCTCCAAAGAGCCTAACAGAAGGGGTTCTCAGTGGTCCCGAGGTGGGGACCTGCTGGCTCATCCAGGACCAGCTCTGGCTGGGCTCCCTCTCCTAGGAAACAGAAAATGGTGGCTCTGGGACACCCAGCATCTCAGCCTGAGTCTGGGAACTTGACACGGGGTAAAGTTCTGTTCCTGATGCCCACAGACACTGAGTACTGGGCATTCCTTTCCCCCAAGAAAAATGTCAGGAGCGTGTGGTAGCAGGGCACAGGTGACAGACGAAGTGTCAGGACTTTAGATATAGCCTCTTTAACCCTGATTTCATCATTTCTTTTTTTTGTTTTTTTTTTGCGGTACGCAGGCCTCTCACCGTTGTAGCCTCTCCCGTTGCGGAGCACAGGCCCCGGACGCGCAGGCCCAGCGGCCATGGCTCACGGGCCCAGCCGCCCCGCAACATGTGGGATCTTCCCGGACCGGGGCACGAACCCGTGTCCCCTGCATCGGCAGGCGGACTCTCAACCACTGCGCCACCAGGGAAGCCCTCATCATTTCTTAAAAAGGTACAATGGGGCTTCCCTGGTGGCGGAGTGGTTGAGAGTCCGCCTGCCGATGCAGGGGACACGGGTTCGTGACCCGGTCCGGGAGGATCCCACATGCCGCGGGGCGGCTGGGCCCGTGAGCCATGGCCGCTGGGCCTGCGCGTCCGGGGCCTGTGCTCCGCAACGGGAGAAGCCGCAACGGTGAGAGGCCCGCGTACCGAAAAAAAAAAAAGTACAGTGAAACCTAGTCTGCCGTCCCCCCCCAGGAGTGCTATGAGGAATCAGGGGCACCTAGGAGAGGTTACTAGGTCCTGAGCACCATGATGCTCTCATTTACCTGACAGTAGCCTGTGAGAGTGGCACTATTATTATTTCCATTTTGCTGAAGTTGAGAGTATGACTAACTTCTTTAAGGTCACAGAGTTCAATTGAGAAGTGCAGAAGTCGGCGTGAGCCAGTATAGAATAGTGGTTACTGGAAGGCTGTGGGTCACACCTGGTTTGAATTCTGTCTCCACCTCTTTCCAGCCAGGTAGCTCTGGGTACATTAAGCCTCAACGAGTCTCAATTCCTAATCTGCAAAATGGGGATCATGACTGTACTTATTTTTAGGGCTTTTAATAAGGATGACAACTACTGTTACTAAAGTAGACTTATTCTTGATGATTTAATTGGAGGCCAATTATCATTGATTGGGATTCAGAGGAGACTAACGGGGTTAGGATAAGCATCAGAGGCCGGAACCTCAGCATCCTGGAAAAACGTGGAGAGGCAAGGGTCTCACTCATGTTGAAGGCAGAGTCCTATACTCACATGTTTGGCCTGTTACAGGCAAGGGGATGAATAATAGAACCAGTCTGTGATATGTAACTTAGACCTCAATGAAGCTGTTTAACAAAATAGAGCCAGTTCCTGCCATCATATAGGAGCTTATGATAGCGGGCTAGATGGTTGTTAATCAAATAATAATACAAAGAGTGTGCTAGTGATAGAAAAGTGTGAGGGTGTATGGCAGGAGAACATCATTTAGTCTAGGAAGTCAGGGAAGGCTTCCCCAGGGAGGTGATGCTCAGTTGGGGTGGGAAGGAAGAGAGGCGTGAACCAGGTGAAGGGGAGATGAAGCAATGTTCCTGGAATATCATGTGCAAAGGCCCTGAGGTAGGAAGGCACAGAGATTATTAGAGAAGAGGAAGAGAGCAAATATGGCTGGCATGTCAGTGTGGTACAAGATGAGACCAGGGAGGGAGGCTGGGCCTGGTTGTACAGGACTTTGTAAACCAAGGAAAGGAGTCTTTATCTTAAGACCCTACTCCTATGTTCCGCATCCCATGGGCCCCAGCTCCTCTCCTCTAGCTGGGATATGTTTGTTAGTGACCATGGGGTCCAGCCGAGGCTGAGGGATGCCAAGGGCAGTGTGTGTCCTAGGGCGTCAGCTTCCTGGGTTAAGCATCTCTTTGTCCTGTGGAAACCCATCAGCAGACCATCTGTGAGTCCAGGTCTGGCTCTGTTCAGCAGCTGTTCCCAAGCTGGGAAGAGGCTTTTAGCTTTAATAAAAAGGGAGTAGAGATAAGGAGGCTGCCTCGGCAGGGAGAGCAGCAGTGACAGGATGATTTAAATGGCCTCTCCAGTGTCATTTCTTCTGTGCAGACATCATAAATCAGATTAGCATTGGGCTCTGGCAGCGAGGGGAGTAGGGAGAGGGGCCTGAAGGGAGCAGGGAGAAGGGCTTGTGATTCTGGGTGCTCCTGGGACTGGCCTGGAGTGCTGAGGCAGCCCCAGAGGGTGATGGGGTCATCTATTCCTGATCCTCAGCCCCCTGGCCTTGTTCTTTGGAGAAGGGGCAGGTAGAGTGATCCCTACCCCCACCCAGCTTTCCAACCCCTATTCAGCTTTGGGGGAAAAAAGGCAGAGGGACTGATAGAAGAGGAAAACCAGGGAAGATTGGAGGGGCCGGTGTGGGAGGTGGGGGTTACAGCCTTCAGAAAACCTGGAAGCAGTGGTTCTCCTACCTTGCCATCCATTAAAATCACCTTGGGCACTTAAAAATAATACTGTTGCCTGGGTACCACCCCTAACATTTCTGAGTTCCAGCTGAATCTAATGTGCAGATGAAGTTAGGAAAAGCTGGATGAGCGTTCAGCTTCTATGAAGAACGATGCAGTCTCAAGCCATCCCTTCCACCGTGACTGCTCAGGCCTTCCTCCTGAGAGTGGCCAGATTGAGGGGCCAGAGGAGAAGTCTCTGAGGCATGTGGTAATGAGGTGCAACTCCCACCCGCCTCCCTTCTCTTTCAGATCTCACGCCACCTGGGCAAGATGTACAGTGAGATGATCTTTGTCAACGGCTTCGTGCACTGTGACCCTCACCCGGGCAATGTGCTGGTGCGGAAGTGCCCGGGCACAGGGAAGGTGGAGATCGTCCTGTTGGACCATGGGCTTTACCAGGTAGGAGAGCCCTTTCTCCCCAGGGTCTGGTCCTGCCTGGGCTCAGAGCCCGCTGAACTCCCCTATTGGCCACAGAAATGGGAAGCAGATAGCACGGTAGCTGAAGAGGGCCCAGCCCTACCCCTAGAGCTGTTATTTTGTGGAAGTCAAGGTCATATGAGCTTTGTTATTTTGTGGAAGTCAAGGTCATATGAGCTTTGTTATTTTGTGGAAGTCAAGGTCATATGAGCTTTGTTATTTTGTGGAAGTCAAGGTCATACGAGCTTTGTTATTTTGTGGAAGTCAAGGTCATACGAGCTTTGTTATTTTGTGGAAGTCAAGGTCATATGAGGCCTCCAGGCTCTCGGAGCCTCAGCTTCCTCCTAATAGAGTGAGTGGTAACACCTCCTTTAGAGGCAGCTGTGAGGGGTAGATGAGATTGTGCCTGGATATGTGAATGGACTTCCTCAGCTGCAAAAAAAAACCTTTTTCCCAGGGAAGCCCAGGCCAGCCAGACCCTGGGAGTTGAGCTGCCCTTACATGAGCTGGACTTCAGGGGGAAGGGTAACTGAGCCCCAGTGAGGAGGTCATATGTAATGGGAAAGGGCACAGGGAACTGATAGGGGTTGGATGGTCCTGACTCTCCTCTGGAACTTGGGACACGGAGCTGGTTCCAGCGAGCCACGTGTTCCTGCCTGGAAGCTGACAAGTTCAGTGTCAATCCCAGGACCCAGGTCCTGGCTTGATTCCAGGAGGCAGGTGGTCCTGGGGAGGTTTCCCCGGTGGTCTCCTGCTTCTCCCCTCAGAGCCCTGATCCCACATCCCCAAATCTGGGCTTCCTTTGAAAGGCTCAGGGGTGTTGGGCATGTTAGTTTAAGGTAGACACAGCCCCCAAGTGAATGATGACCCAAACACAACAGATGTCTAATTGCCTGCTCACACACCAGCCTGGGGTGTGTGGAGGGGCCTGAAAGCAGGGGCTGCCCGAGGCTGTTGCTCCCAGGTCTCCTTGGGGGTCTTGCCCTCCACCAGCAGCAGGGGTGAGGGCCTAGAGGAGCAGGAATGGGAAAGTTTTCATGCACCAGGCCTGCAAGTGGAGCTTCTGCCACATTCCATTGGTCAGAGCTCAGGCAGAGGGCTACGTCTAACTAGGAGGAAGGCGGGGATCTTAGACTGTACTTGGGAAGAAGAGGGGAGTATCGATTTTGGTGGGCTGTTGGTAGCCTCTGCCCCTCAGGACCAAGGCTGGCCAAATAGTGGCTTTGTACTTGGACCTTCAAGGATGGCTGACCGTGGGAGAGGAGCAGACGTCGTGCAGGAACCACGGTTTCCCTCCCCTCCCCTTTGCAGTGGTCACACCAGGCAGGGACGAGGTCTTTCATGGGAAGAGGGGGCTCAGATCCTGCCATGCTGCCCCCGCTGTAGGTGCTCACGGAAGAGTTCCGCCTGGATTACTGCCACCTCTGGCAGTCGCTGATCTGGACCGACATGAAGAGCGTGAAGAAGTACAGCCAGCGCCTGGGAGCCGGGGACCTCTACCCCTTGTTCACCTGCATGCTGACAGCCCGGTCGTGGGACTCAGTCAACAGGGGCATTGGCCAAACTCCAGTCACCGCCACTGAGGTGGGTGCCCCCCACCACCCCGGTCCTGCCCTGTCCCGGATGCAAGGGGCAGGCCCAGGCGTGGCCTTTGGAGCCCTGCCAACCCAGGGTCTGGGGTCCTATACTGGTGGGCTGTGGGGATGGAGTAGGGGGCAGAATTAGAGAGGTACTGGTTGAGGAGGGAGGGAGGGAGAAAGAGTGTGCCAGGATGGACGGGGGGAAAGGCGACGCTGTCCCACTGTGTCCCTCCTGGCCTCATCAACCTGGAATATAAGTAGGTCACGTTAACTGTATAAGCCAGGCTCTGTGACTTTCACTACAACCTGCTCTCATAAGATTTCAGGCTTCCACCAAGTTCTCCCCCAGGACTTCTGGGAATCCCCAGGGACTGTCTGGTAAATAAGTCTGGCACCACCCACTGTCTCCTGCTGGGCACCATCTCCCATCGTGGGGTTGCTCTAGGGCACCCTCCTGGGCAGGGGGCTTCACTCCTCATGCCGTACTCAGGGGCTGCTTGTCCCTTCATTCCTATGGAGTTTTTAGTGAAACAGCTCTTTTGGTCTTTGTTTGTAGCTCATTCCTCCCTTGGATCTGGAGTCTGGGCTGAGACCGATCCTAGGAACACCTTCTCCCTGTACTTGTACTCACCTCTGCCCCTCCAGTAGGGACTTACCGGGTAGCTCATTCTTCCTGGCTCAGGGTGAGCTCCCTCCCAGGCTTCTTAATCCCTCATGGACTTGCCTTCTGTCTTCCCAGTCTGTCAGTTTGCAGACCTTTGCAGGCTTGCCCGTGTCCATGCGGGGAGGGGCTTATGCTCACCACAAGGGACAGGGTCCTGCTTGTGCAGTAGGAAGACCTGGGCTCTGGTTCCAGCGCCTGCTTCTGGTGGCATGACCTTGGATGGTTCTAGTCACCTCTCTGAGCCTCGCAGTCCTCCCTTGCGAGCTGCCTTGTGGTGGGGGCTTTAGGAAAGGCTGGGTCCAGAGTCTCCAGCGATGTCACCAAACCACCAACCGCCTCTTGCCATCTCTTGGCTCTGCTTTCCTCCAAGTTGACATCATTCCCCAGCCAACTTGGTGGCAAAGATGACCACCAGTTACCCCAGGCTTACACAGCTTTCAGCTCATCATCTCAGAAGAAGAAAAACAATCTCCGCCGTTTGTTGAATAGGGATGATAGTTTCTGCTTTATTGATAATGCATGTAAAATGCCTCCTCCTAGTTTCTGAAATTTGTTCACTGAATAAACATTTGTTTTTGCTGGACCCTGGACTGGGTGCCTGTGGATCCAGTGATGAACAGACAGACAGGACTTCCATGTAATTTGCCCTTGTAGAGGAAGACAGACAGTAAACAAGTGAATAAACAGGTAAATGGAATAATTGCAGGTTAGAGGTGCTGGGGGGGCGGGAAATAAGCAGGGTGCCGCGATGATGGTTGATGGGGGGATGCTGTAGAGGAGATCTCGCTGGGGAGTTGACACGTAAGCTGAGGCCCGAAGGACAAGTAAGGCACCAGCCACTGGAAGAGCTTGGAGAAAGCACTCCGGGCAGAGGGCACGCGATGCATTAAGGGGGCAGAGTTGGGTGGTCTGGAGTGCGTGAGGAGGGTGGTGGACTGAGAAGCGTGTGGAGGGCTGAGCTGGGAGAGCATCGCACAGGGAGAATTTCAGATTCATTCTCAGGACAAAGCAGAGCCTTTGACAGGTTTTGAACAGGAGAAGCATGTGCTCAGACTCGCTATGTTAAGTATTTCTCTGGAGCGGGGCAAGATGTGCAGCGGGGCAGGACTTCAGGTGGAAAGATGGTGGGGCTCAGACTACGCTACTGGAGGTGGAGAGAAGCAGATGGGGTCAAGGTGTATTCTGGACATAAGAGTGAGAGGCCTTTCTGTCGGCTTGGACGTGAGGGGAGGAAAAGGGGAGAGTCGGAGTTGCATCGTAGCTTTTTGAGGTGAGTTACGTGGTGGAGGGGGCACCACTTCCTGACATAGGAAGACTTGGGGAAGGACATGTTTGGGTGGGAGGGTCAGTAGTTCTCGTGAGCGTTCAGATAGAGGTGTCGTGGGCAGTTAAGCCTGGTGCTCAGAGATCCAGCCTCGAGACATATAAGTTTGGGAGTCCTCAGCGTATAGATGGTATTAAAGCCACAGGGACGGAGAAGATTGCGTGGCACACAGTAGGTTCTCAGTGGATGATATCTGGTTTTATTAACTAAGTTAGAGTTTTATTTTTGCAAGCGGGTAAACATCCAGCAGGTTCCAAGCTTGAAGGCTGTGCTGCTCTGAGAAAGAGCCCCTCCGGGTAGCCTGGGTGGACACAGGGGCTTCCGTTTGGGCTGAGAGGGGGTCTGGTGAGCGGGGCCTTGATCTGGCCTTAGCCCCCGCAAGCAGGGTGACCTGCAGCTGTGCGGGGAGGTGGCGGGGAGGCAGACAGCCTCTTGGTGTCTGGCTTGTGTTGAGATGTTCCAGTCTGATAGCTCCTGCCTGGGGGCCATTTCAGGTTTCACAGCGGCTCAGTTGTCAGCGGTGCACGCGTGTTGCTGAAAGAGCCGAGGGTTCTGCTTCTGCTGCAGAAAGCGGCTGGGTGGGGTGAAGCGCTTGGCAGCATTGCTGGGCCCCTTGGGGTGACTTTGACGGGCCCCACGCGCCTCCCTGTACCTTATCCCTGATGACCCTCTGGGTTCTGCTGGGAGGTGGGCACAGACGGTGTTAACATGCCCAGTTTTTTGGGGAGGACATTGGGTCACACAGTCCTCTGTGAGATGACAGGCAGTGTAGTGGTGAGGGTGCGGGCTTGGGAGCTGCATGGCCTGGGTTTGACTTCTGACTCACCTCTTACTAGCTGTGGACCTTGGGGAGGTTACTTAACTTCTCAGTGCCTCAGTTTCCTCCTCTCACATGGGGTATACGCTTGCCTACCAGGGTTGCCGTGCGATTAGATGAGTTAACACATGCAAGCATTGTCAGAGCGCCCGGCTTACTTAGTGATGCTCCATACATGTGGACTGTTGTCATCGTTGTCACCATCCCTGTTTCCCTGGAGACTGAGAAGGGATCAGAGCCTCACTCTATACTCAGGACTCTGGCTAGAGGCAGTTATCTGCCCAGAACCATGCAGAGCTGAGGGACGGGGAAGGCTGGGAAGCCAGACCCCAAACTTACCCACCAGGGTAGGGCAAGGACTAGCCCTGAATCCTGCTCTGAGGACAGGAGGACCTCGGGCAATGGGCGGGCTGACGCTGGCTCCAGCGTGGAGGACAGTGATAAGCGGTGGCCAGGTGGGCAGGTCTGGTGGGGTGCGGGGCCAGGCAGGGTATGGGGCAGGACTTTGGATTTGGGTTTGGGGTCAGCAGCTCAGACCTCTCAACTGCACCAGCCTGGGCTTGGCTGGAGAGATGAGGGACACGACTCAGAAGCACCAGCTTCCAAGGCTTCTTCCAGGCCTGGCCTGAAATTGGTGGCCAGTGAAGAAGCCTTAGAAAATAACACAAGGGTGGCCCCCAGGCTGAGAGGCTGGACTCATCAAATGGTTGGTGGGGAGGTAGACTTCCTGCCCCGGTCAGTATGGGCTTGGGGGCTGGGTATGGGTGACCTGGGCTGCCGGGAGCTGGGATGGCAGAGGCAGCAGAAATGCGGCCTGGCTCCTGCTGACGTGCTTCTGATCCTGTACTGCGTTCGGTGCTTGGCTAGAAGTTGGGTGAGACGGCCCATCCAGGTTTGTCCGGCTACAAAGCCCCTTGGGCTAGGCTTCCCTCTGGGGAGGATTCCCAGTGCTGCTGAGGCAGCTGTGCTAGACGCTCCCTCCCGGAGCTTCCTTGCAGCCCCTCAGGTCACAGGCTGCCCGGACAACCCGCCACCCGTGGCCCCACTTCCCATGCCAACCGTCTGTTTGTCCTCCTGTTTCTGCTTCAGGACTCAGAGATCCGCAACAATGCGGCCAACTACCTCCCCCAGATCAGCCACCTTCTCAACCTCGTGCCGCGTCAGATGCTGCTCATATTCAAGACCAACGACCTGCTGCGGGGCATCGAGGCCGCCCTGGGCACCCGCGCCAGCGCCACCTCCTTCCTCAACATGTCACGTTGCTGCATCAAGGCACTGGCCGCGTGAGTGTGGGCTCTGGCCTCTCCTCCCCTCTAGCTCCCCGACCAGCCCCAGGGGTCTGCACACCTCCAGTTTTTCCCACCAGTCCCCAGGGCCGTGCCTGAACTCCCCAATCTCCAGCTCTCCCTGCAGGAAGTTAGGGGCAGAAAACAGCCCCAGTGACCTGGCTGATGCCTCGGGGTTGTGTTTTAAGGTGGTCCAGAGAGCCACCTCTACTTGTTAAAATTGTGGATTCTAGGACCACACCCTCCCGGGCAAGCTTTCCAGGTGATTCTTACCCTTAGTAAAGTTTACAGTGTTTTCGGAAAGTCTCAGTCCCATTCAAGCGTCCCCTGGACTTGGGATCGGGATGCCCGCGTTCACATCCCATCTCTAGCCGGTCCTGGGACTGTGTCCCCAGCATTGGCCAGGCAGTGAGGCCAGTGTTCCTTTCCCTGCAGGTGTGGCTGTGACTCAGGAGAGTGTCACCAGCAGGCCATCTCGGAATCTCAGGTCTTTTTAGATGTCTCAGCACCCTTGAGGTGTTGATGAGGAAGCGAAGGGTGCTTCCTCAGGGGGATAGTGACAGAGGAAAGAGGGTTCTAGGCTCTCCTAGCTGACAGTAGCAAATACACAGGAAGGTCTATGCTCTGACTGAAAGTTCTCACCTGAGAGGGCAGGCCTGGACTGTGGTCAGCTCCAAGCCCATCCATTCTAGGCAGCGAGCGAATGGGTCATTCTGGTAAATGGGTGAAGGGAGTGTTGACCACATACATCATGCACCCACTATCAAATACTGAGTTAGATTACAGGAAAATAGACTGTATACAGAAAGGGCCGAACATGATTTATTCTTCCTCTGAGGTTCAGGAAACAAAGTCTCGGGAGTTCCCGGAGCAGTCCAGTGGTTAGGACTGGGTGCTTTCACTGCCGGGGCCCAGGTTCAATCCCTTGTCAGGGAACTAAGATCCTGCAAGCCACATGGCACAGCCAAAAAAAAAAAAAGGAAACAAGTCTTGAATAGGTGGTCATCGTAAACACTAATTTTCATCATGTCCTTTTGTTGGTGCAGAGGAGATTGAGCTGGACTGAATTCACAGTGGCCCCAGCCTCCCAGAACTACCTTGATTAGGTTTCCAAGTGATTCTTACCCTCAGAAAGTTTGGGAAAGCCTTTACATTTGGGTTTGGGGGATTCTGATTTGATAAATATTAACTATACTTTTGGAAAAAGGGAAACATTGGAACGTGCTACCCACTGGGTTCACTAGACCATTGATACGCTGTGAAACAACTGCTTTTGCTGACCCCACTGACCTGGAAAATGCCTTTGGACTAGCTGAGTCCCACTGGGCCGTGGTCTGATCCGTAACCAGGAGTTGTCCACTGGGGCGGGGGCTGGTGAGTTGGCAAAGCCACCATCTTCCATTTTTCTAATGAGACTGAGTATTTCTTACCTCTTTGTCTCCTGTTCTCTCCTTCCTTCCTGCCCCTCCTGCAGGCACAAGAAGAAGAATACCCGTTCATTCTTCAGAAGGACCCAGATCTCTTTCAGTGAGGCCTTCAACTTATGGCAGATCAACCTTCATGAACTCGTTCTGCGTGTGAAGGGGCTGAGGCTGGCCAGCTGGGTCCTGGCCCTGCTCTGCTGGCTGTTGCCTGCTCCACACTGAGTGGACTTACTGTTCCCTTCCCGGTGTGACCTTGTGGTGGCCAAAGGGGTCTTTTCACTCCTCACTCTTCCATCATGTCTCTACCCACTTGCCCCGTTTCTGCCAGCTGGTGGCCTGACAGCCTCATGGACAGCCCCACGGTCACTGTCCATGGCACCGTTATGCTCCACCTCTGAAATTCCTCTCCTTTGGAGCCCTTGTCTTGGGACCCCCAGGCTGTGCCGTGTGATAGGTTTCTTTCTCTCTGTATCCAGGGAGAAGGCACGGCAGTCTGCTTTCCCGCCCCCCATGTGGGCCATTGGGTTGGATGCCCCCCACTTCCGTTAACCCTTCCTGTTATCAGGATGGACCATGAATCCCACCGAGGGCACATTTAACTTGTAGGAAGTTTGATTTTGCTGGAGGGGAACGTGGTCTCTGAACTGGAGAACAGTTTCCTCTCCTTGCGCTGTCACTCCCCAGAGGTGTCGACCTTAGCAAGGTGGCTTGGCACCCAAGCCAGGCTCTGTTGCAGCTGTGAGTTCACTGCTGTCGTGGTGACCCCTTTGGTGTTTTATGTACTGTGATTCAATAAAAACCCCTCAGGGTTGCAGAGCAGAGCTGGGTCAGTGGGATTTTTATTCCAGGTTGGGAGTGAATCCACTTTGGCCACTAGGTAGGAGTGGATCTGAATGCCGTGTGCCATTGTGATCTGCTTGGCTTCTTGTCCCTGAAATCCTTCCACCCTTCCACTGTGTGGCAGCTTTCTGATTCTTGTATGTTTCTCTCACTTTCTAAGACTGAGACCTTGGTTGGAGTTGTTAGGAAGCCCAAGGCCAGGAACTCAGAGGCTCAGCTGAAACCTCTGACTTGGGTTCCCCCGGTTTCTCACCTCGTTCCCTGTGACCTGGCACCTGCCTTGTTCTACCAATTGGCTTCTGACTTAGCCCTTGGAGTCATCATTTGATACCCCCAGTCCTGGAGACTGTAGTCTAAAGTTCAGTCTCCGTGGCTGGGCTTCCACTCTGTTGTCACCTGTCTGGACTCTACTTCTACCTATTGCCTGTTGCCAGCCTGCCCTCCCCCCCACTTGATCATCTGGTCCTGTTTTGGGGACACCCACAAACTCCTGCTCTAACTCCTGTGTTTGTGTGGTCTCCAGATCCCTAAGACCCCAGATATGGCAGGTCCTAGCTCTCACTGAGCACCCAGGCTCACAGAGAGTAATTGTGTTTAAATCTCTCTGATCTTACTTCACTGCATTCATGAGGGCAGGAAAAAACCTAAATTTAAGTCTCATTTTCTGTTCTCTTTATTCATAATACAACAAGCAGATTTTTCACTGACCAGAGATAATTCGCCATCCCTTTATTTCCTGAAAGAATTAATTGTTCCTAGTGACCAGTTGGATGCACCCAGAGACCTGAGAGAATAATTTGCAAGATCTGTTATGAGTCATGAAGATGCACGCTGCATATTACATTTTATGGTGTCTTTTATAGCCACTGAAGTAAATATAAATGTCCTTTTTGTTCAAGGTAATGGTTACTTGCTTTTCACTTTTGGTTTAATGGTTGGCTTCCTGCTGCCTTGGGATCTAAAACATCAGCATGTTGCCAGAACAGTTATCCAGAGAGAGCTGAGAGGCTGGGAGAGTTTGGGGTACAGAGCCGTTTGAAAATAGGAGGGGTCAGTGTTTACTGAGTGCCTTCCATGTGTGAGAGAACATGCTAGGTTCTTTGTAAATAAGTTCCATCATTGATTTGTCTCATCAGCTCTATGAGGGTGAGGGGTCATTAGCCTCATCTCACAGAGATGGGAACTGAGGCTCAGAGAAGTTTACTAATTTGCTTGAAGTCACACAGCTGCTGAATGAGGGTCCATGCTTTGCTTTTTATTCCACAGTGCTGGAGATATGGATTACGCCTGCTCCGTGAGCTGTCGTATGTGCCCGAATTGTGACTCTAACACCCTGACTTCAGAGAAAGTTGGGTTTTCAGTGGAAGTGGGGGAGTGGATGGGGAAAGGAGACAAAAAGTTCTGGAAGTGCAGACTGAGTCCTGCATGTTCCTCGGGCCTAAGACAGGATGGACCTGGACCACTGTGAGAACTGCAGTGCAATTCTGGTGCTGATCACCTAGAGCTAGTACAGACTCTGCTCCCGTAAGCGCATAGTTCCCATACGACTGCCCTCACTTTAGACACAAGTTGCAGGTTTGGGGGTCCCTAGGCCATCTACACTTTTGACCAACTGACTAAAAATTTGGGGGTTCCCACAGCCCCCTCAGATTTGATAATTTGCTGAATGACTCACAAAACTCAGGAAAGTACTACACTTGTGACCAGGCAAATGAAGAGACACATAGGGTGAGGTCTGGGACGATCCCGAATGCAGAGCTTCTGGGTTCTTGCTGTGAAAGGAACCTCTTGGCACAGAAATGTGTTTGTTGAGCTTCAGTGTCCAGAGTTTTTATCAGGGTTTCATTATATAAGCACAATTGATTGAATCATTGACCACATGACTGAACACAATCTCCAGCCCCCCCTTCCCTCCCCGGAGAAGGTGGGGCTGCTATCAACCCCATCCTGAGTCATTTAGCATAAGCTCAGGTGTGATCCAGGGGGCACACCATGAATAACAAAGATACTCCCATCACTGAGGAAGTCCAAGGATTGAGAGGTCGTCTCCCAGGAGCAGACAAAGCAACAAAGACCAGGCAGATTCTTCACTATATAACAATCACTCTGGTGTCTCCTCGTCCTGTGTACTTGGCCTGAGGTGCGTCTTTATCAACTGACCACTGGTCTATGCCTTCTGCTCTGCCAGGTGGAGCCATCTCTGGTGGATCCATCCCAAGATCTCTGTTCTGCAGTTCAGAGAGTGTGCACGTGAGTTTATACGGGGGACCTTACCCCTGCTCCCTTCTGTCCTGTGGAACTTCCATACGTTGATTTGGGTTTGGTGCTTCCAGTAAAATCCTGCGGCTTTCTTCTCCCAGCAGTTACGACGTGTCAGGAAGTCAGCACCAGCTTACGTTGAAGAACACCTTCTCTTTTAACCCTTGGATCCTTACTCAATTTAGGTGTTGGCTTCTTTGATTTGGGCAACATGGCGATAGTTCCCCTTCCCTCTTCTCATCCACCCAAGGAGGATTCTAACTCGATGGCCCATTTGGCTTCTCATGTATGTACCCAGCTCATAGGAAGGGCGGATGTCCTGGTTTGTAGTAAGTGCTCAATAAGCACGCAAATATTTAGACTCTCAGAATGCTTCACTATTTTCAAGGGAGTTGAAACCTGTGTATTTAAAAAGAAGCTGCACACGCCAGTCTCCCTCTGCTAGGAACACTGCCTTGTTTGACTGTCAGGTTAATTTCTGCCGTGTTCTGAGCCCACTCCCGGGATCAGGGGTGGTCACTCTCAGCATGATGGGCTGCTAGGTGCCCCCATCCTCCACCACCTCACGGCTGTAGGGACTTCTAATGACATCTCAGAAAGTGAGTGTGGCTCCAAGCAGCACAAATCCTCAGGGGCAGTGCTTTGGAGATTTGGAATTACCCTCAGTGTGAGCAAATGTGAGAAGGGTGGGATGGAGCCTTGCCGAGGGACACTTGGGGCTTCAGCAGTCTCAGGGTGTGGCCAGGCGGAGCTAGGGTCTGAGCTGGGAACTGGTGACTGGGCAAGATCTGAATAGACAGGATGAACAGGGTCTCAGAGAGTTCCTGGCAGCCTGGCCTGCTGCGGGTGATGTTTGCTGGGCTGGATCGGGGGTGAGAGGCCTTGAATGCCCAGCGACCTGGTGCTGCTGCTGTTTGTAACTGGCCAAGGGGGACTGGGGAGGCTCCTAAGCCTTAAGTCCGCAAATATTTTGGTAAAAACCCATTTGTTCAGAAAGGCTGTGTTCTCACCTTCCTTCCTTCCTCCCTCCCTCCTTCCCTCCCGTGGAGTAAAGCTTAGTACAAAGCTGCTCTCTCCTTTTCTAAAGGAAGGATGAGGGACCCTCAGCAGAGTAAATATTAAACCTTGGGCTGTGATGTCCATGTTCCTACAGCCAGTGCCTCCTGGCCCAGTTTACTTCTCTGGAGGCTGCCTCAGCCCCCGTCATCGGCTAGCTCCTCTTCTAGCCAGGTCACCGTGCCCCTGGCCAGCACTGCAAGGGACAGAAAGCACTCTTTCTGCCCAGTTCTGCCTTTGGCTTAACAATAGCAAAGGGCCTCCGGTGTTTCTTCCTGTTTTTCTCTTTCCCGTGTGTAAAGGGAAGTCCAGGCTGGTGAAGTGGTGAAGTGATGGGTATCAACAGCCCCCTGACCCCTGACATTTCAGCTCCCATTTCCTCATCTCTCCTTCCTGAGCAGTGCTTTCCAAACTTCCCTGTATACACAAGTAACCTAGGCTAATGTTAAAACACAGGTTCTGCCTCAGTGGGTCTGCGTGGGGCCTGAGATTCAGCATTTCTAACCAGCTCCCAGGGGATGCTGATGCCACTCGTCTGAGGACGATGCTTTGAGCTGCAAGGTTCTGATCAGTGGCTCTCAAGGTGTGGTCCCGGGACGGGCAGCATCAGCATAACCCAGGAGCTGGTTAGAAATGCAGATCTCAGACCCCACTCCAGATCTGCTGAAGCAGAAACTCTGGGGGTGGGACCCACCAGTCTGTTTTAATAAGCCCTCCAGGGAATTCTGATGTACACACTCACGGTTGAAATCTCTGGTCTATAGTTCTCAACTCTACCTGTACATCGGGATCACCGGGAGAGCTCTGAATGCCCAAGATTCTGATTAACTTGGTTTGAATGAGGGCCAGGCATTTAAAACAATTTTTAAAAACTTTTTATTTTGAAATAACTTTAGATTTACAGTAGGTTGTAAAGATAGTACCCAGAGGGTACCCACATAGCGTTCACCTAGCTTTCCCTAATGTTCACACCTTACATAACCAGGGTAACCTTTATTAACACGAAGAATGAACATTAGTACAATACCAGCAACTAAACTATTCCAGTTTCATCAATTTCCCCACGAATGTCCTCGCCACGTCCCAGGATCCAATCTAGGGCATACTTTACTTTCATTTGTCACGTCTCCTTAGTCCCTGCTCTAGGACAGCTCCTCAGACGTCCCTTGTTTTTCATGACCTTGACACTTTGGAAGGGCACTGGTCAGGTATTTGTAGATCGTCTTTCAAGTTTGGTTTGTCTGATGTTTTCTTGTGATGAGCATGGGATTACAGGTTTGAGGAAGAATACCACAAAGGAGGAACACCCCCTCATCATGCCACACCCCGGGAAACATCATATGGACAGGGGGGATGTACTGATTTTGTTCTTTAAAGCTCCCCTGCCAAGGTTGGGACCCAGTGTTAGGCTCATGCACCTTCCAGGTATCTTCTGGAGAAGGAAGAGATGCAGCTTATGAACTTCTCCACAGGTGGGCGTTAGGCAGAGCCTCTTTGAGATTAAGGGAGGCCTGGCTATTTCCAAATTAAAAGGCTCCCAGGAAACTAAAAAATGCAGCTATACCAACACAAGCTGTGTATACAAATGGCTGTGTAATTTTAATGTTTACATTTGCCGCATGTTAACTCTTTAAGCAAACACACAAATGTAGTGACAAATGGATGTAATATCAGAAGCGTGAGCACCAACCCCTCCCACCAAAAGATAGGCCTGGCACTAGCAATTTTATTTTCCAGGTGTATTTGCAGTCCTAGACATGGAAATCACTAGTGGGAGGTTGGCAGGGAGCCCTCTGGTCAGTCACCCCTGAGTGGTGGGCCTGGTGTCCTCTGCATCAGCCTGGCCTGGCAGCCACCGCCCAGTGCCCAGAGGGGAAGTCAGAGTCTCAGCTGGGCTGGTGGCCAACTGTTTCTAGCCCACGACTGACTGCCCAAGCCATGAATGACAGAAGTGCTGGGTGATCCTTCCCCTAGGTGAGTAATAGCAGAGAGGGAAGGCTGGAGGATGGAGTGCCAGCAGCAGGACTTTCCTCCCTCCCTCCAAGGTGACTCTGGGTGGGACATGAAGTCCTTCCAGGTTGATGAACTGGGGACAGAGGTCAGGGGCTCTGGGTATTCCTTGCCCTCTTGGAGTTTCCAGGGCTGTGTGTAGGTGGGGGTCTTCTTCCCTGGCCCCTGGGTGCCTGCTCCTTTTTCTGCCAAATGTAAGCATGTGCACATCAGAGTATCTATAAACATCTGTTGACAGTTGCTGCTACCATCATGGAGGTGATGCCCTCCAGCCCAAGGGCCTGGGCTCTACAGTTGGCCTGAGTTCAAATCCTGTTGCCCTCAGTGTTCTGTGTGATCTTGGGCAAGCAACACAACTTCTCTGGGCTTCAATTCCTAGATTTGAATAGTGGGAATAATAGTACCTACCTCACAGGGTCATTGGGAGGATGAAGTTAGATAACATATGCAATGTACTTGCAGAAATGCTTAGAGAAGAGAAACCATAGCAAGTGCTCAATAAATGTCATTTTTATGATTAGCCCCCGTGGCAGATCGTATTCCCAAGGCCTTTTCTTAACCCTGCCCTCTACTCGAGAGGCTGAAAAAGTGAGGTCTTGGTTTCCCAGCTTCCCTTGCAGCTGGTGGTGGCACATGACATGGCAGGTGAAGAGGAATCTTTTGGAGTGATTCTGGGAAGTGTTTTTTTTTAGATATTGATATAGGTATAGTTTGTTAGTATTGCACCTTCTTCTTCATTCCAGCAGGGGAGACTGGTGTGTGGTTTTGGATGTCTGGAACTTTGGCAGCCATTTTGTGATCTTGAGGTGGTAGGTACAACTTGATGTTTTATTTGGGCACGTAGCGACCTCTGCTGGATGCTGGGCATCACTCCTCCCAGGCACGTGACAACCCTATGAAGTCTAGGGACCACTATTATCCTCTGTGTACAGGTGAGTAAACAGAGGCACAGAGGCTTAGGTTGCTTGCTAGAGGCACACAAGCAGTGAATGGTTGAGCCAGGCTTTGAGCCAAGGTAGTCTGCAGCCAGAGCTTTGGCTCTCAACTACTGACTTTCCATTTTCCTCTGCTGGAGTGGACTGCTTCCACTGAGCCTGCTAGAGGTTGGACCCGTCCTGCCTTCCTGCAGCCTCCTCAGTCTGGAGCTAGTGGGTTCCTGCAGTGGTGGGCTTCTGTGCTTCCTGCAGTGAGTGCAGCTGGGCAGTGGCACCCTAGGAGTAGTCATTTCTCTGCAGAGGGTGGGCCTGTATGGCCCAGGGCTCACCCAGCCAGCGAGGCCTCACATCAAGCCTCTTGGGCAGCTCTGGATGCTGGAATGCATCCCCTTCTAGGGAAATCCTTATAAGGGAAGTTGACATTGGCAGAGATTCAATTTTGCCCCATGGTAAGTAGGCATATAGAGGAGGTTCTGCCTTCTTCACTTCTTCCTCTCCCTCCTGCCTCCCCTCAGGTATGCAGGGAAAAGTGATGACTGACATGGGATTTAGGAGAGAAACCGGGAACATTCAGGATGTTATAATGAGCTGATTAGAAGTGAGTTCCGATTTGTAACAGCTTATGTCCATAATAATCAGATGGCACAATGTGCCCAGAGTAGGCTCTGATCTTTTTCCTACCTTTGTCCTGGACCATACTCTCTGGACAGGGGCCAGTGTCACCTACACTGAGCCGGGCAGCTGGAGGTCAGGCCCATCAACCTAATTCTGCTATCACTGGGCAGGTTGTTTTGGTCTCTGAGCCTCTGCTTCCCCTGCTATGAAATGGAGTGGTTATCCATAGGTTGCCTTTCTTGGAGGACTGTGATGAATGTGAATAGATAGTGCCAGTGAAAGCGACAGGGAAAAGCAACACTAAGAAACTAGCAGATACATGGCGTGCAAGTGAACAGTTTATCTACCCAGCATCCCTTGCAGCTTTAACAGAACTCCCTTCTCCTGTAGCGACACCCATTCCTGCGAGTATGCTGATCCAGTGTCTCCCACACGCCATGGGGGTAGACAGATGGCCATCTCTCTGGCCACAGACATTGGTTCCAGTATGGGCTCATGACTCCAAGGACATTCCTGTGACTTTCAGCGAAGACTATGGAGGATGACTATCTTTCCACTGGTTCCTAAGTTCCAGTGGCTCTCTTGCCTGCCTCTCTTCTGAACTCCTAGATCCAGCCATTCCTGCAGGCCAGATCCACCTTGGTTTTTCAATTACATGAGCCAATAAATCTGCCTCTCCCTTTTTTGTGTGTTACTTTAAATTGGGTATTTGCATTTTAACCCAAAGTGCCCTTATCATTGCAGCTATTATCTTTAAGGGCCCTGGACCCATGTTTGGAAGATGTGGAGAGCCCAGAGGAAGTCTAGAGGAGAATAATAGACATGTCTACAGGGATAGAAAATAAAGAGATGATTATAGACTGGACACTCTCCAGAGAGCTGAGCAAGAGAAAACAGAGTTAAATTACAGTAAGGTCTTATTGTTACTGCTGTTGTTGAGACAGTGAGAGTGAGGGCTGCTGATTGGTTACCTTATATGTTATTTTCTGGTCAAAACCAACACAAAGGCCATGCCATTCTGGCTGGATACCAGTTGTATGGACACGCTTTCTGTAATAGTCATGGCTATTTTCTGATGATCCATAGGGTATTTAGAAACTGGCTTTTTGGCTGAAAGAGGCTTAATTTCTTATTGATTCTGCTAGTTGCTGTCCACCCAGGTTACCACCAGAGAGCTGGCAGGAGCTCTTTCTTTAATCACAGTGTTAGTTTGAAAGAGACATCCTGGGAGCATTTAAGGTAAAGACAGCCTCACGTAGGTGCTCCCTACTGGCCTCAGAGCTGAGCCGGCCAGTTCACAGAGCCCATGTTTAACCAAGGATGAGTTTGGGAACTGGACTGTGTGTGTGGAAGCTTCTCTTTCTTCCGCTTTTCCTACTTCACACGTCCGGTTGAGTGAGATGAGAGCTCATGTGAGGGTTGTCACCTCTCTCTGCCTGTCTGGGTTGTGAGATTCCTAAACAGGCTGATCTTGATGTTTTATAGGCATCAGGCTCACCCCATCTCCATGGTCTTGCTCTGGGTGTTCCCTCTGCCTCTCTCTGCTTTTCCTTATATCCAAGCCCTCTGCTTTCTGTATTCGTGACAGCTCTCAAGTCCTGCCTTCTGTAGGGAACTTCCCAAGATCACTGCCCTTGTTGAGCTCCTCTCTTCCTCCTCTCAGTTCTCTTGATACGTCTCTCTACCCCCACCATCCACACTCAACTGTCTGCCTGCCCTGTGCAGTCCTTGGAGGGCAAGGGCCGCCTCTTTGTCTCTTCCATGCTCTTTGACCCCAGGACAGTGGAGGCCATAGTAAGCCTTTCATTGGTCATCACGTGGCCACTTACACATGCCTCGATTCATGTATGTCCCGTGCATTCCTTCAATGCCCTTTTATTGTGGAGGGGAGTGGAGAGACAAGATGAATCAGACATGACACCCGCCTTTAAGGAACTGAGGTATATTTCACAAGAGCAGCTGGCTTTGGGTAAGGAGAGAGCCTCCTGCCGGTGGGGGCAGTGGTGAGCCAGGAGGTCTGTGGTCTGGGAGGAGAGAAAAGGATTTAAACAACTCTTGGGGACCAGTGATGCCAGTCAGCAGCTCTACCTGGAAGCAAGATTTGATGAGACCATCTCTATCTCTCTTTGGGGCCAGTATTTCCCCAAATTTCATTTTTACCAGGGGACCTGCATTCACTGTCTTAGTGGTTGGTGCCACCAGCAGTCACCCAGGTGCAAAAGCCAGGAGTCAGCCTTTGAAGTGAGGGTCTTGACCTTCATAGAAATGCCCCATAAATGATATCACCTTGTATGTCCTGTATCCTCTCCTCTCCCACTTTCCCACCAGCATCCTGGTTCAGATCTGATCCCCTCATTGGCCTCCTTGCCTCCCAACATGTCCCACCAAACTGGCTCTTGTTCAATTCACCTAAAGCCAACTTGCCTGCAGTCATATGGCCCCAAACCTGTTTGCCCAAGGATCAATTCTCCCAAAGACCAGTTTACCTCAAATTAAGTATTCTTGAATGTTTTCAAGATCCATTTAACCTTCCTATTATTTCTTGCTTTTTTTTTCTTTTCACTTTAAAGATTTTTAAAACCAATTCATGCAAGAGTATTTGACTTAATTTTCTATTTCTAATAAGTATTTATTAAAGAGACAGCTCTCTGAACGATTATTTTGTATTCCTATGGATGTCTTTTTCTAGATTACCTATTTTCATTAACTTTAAAGATAGCCAATATTTAGCCATTTTTTTCTAAATTTTTTCCCTTAAAATATGGCTATCCTAGCAAAGAAAAATTCAAGGCATTAATTATAATCAATTGCTATGCACTGTGTCATCTTTTTTTTTTTTAACATCTTTATTGGAGTATAACTGCCTTACAGTGTTGTGTTAGTTTCTGCTGTATAACAACATGAATCAGCTATATGTATACATATATCCCCATATCTCCTCCCTCTTGAGTCTCCCTCCCACCCTCCTTATCCCACCCCTCTAGGTGGTCGCAAAGCACTGAGCTGATCTCCCTGTGCCATGCAGCTGCTTCCCACTAGCTAGCTGTTTTACATTTGGTAGTGTATATATGTCAATGTTACTCTCTTACTTTGTCCCAGCTTGCCCTTCCTCCTCCCTGTGTCCTCATGTCCATTCTCTATGTCTGTGTCTTTATTCCTGTCCTGCCCCTAGGTTCATGAGAACCTGTTTTTGGTTTTGTTTTTTTTTAGATTCCATATGTATGTGTTAGCATACAGTATTTGTTTTTCTCTTTCTGACTTACTTCACTCTCTGTATGACAGACTCTAGGTCCATCCACCTCACTACAAATAACTCAATTTCGTTTCCTTTTATGGCTGTGTAGTATTCCACTGTATATATGTGCCACGTCTTCTTTATCCATTCATCTGTCGATGGACACTTAGGTTGCTTCCATGTCCTGGCTATTGTAAATAGTGCTGCAGTGAACATTGTGGTACATGTCTCTTTTTGAATTATGGTTTTCTCAGGGTATATTGCACTGTGTCATCTTGATCCCTTAACTAAGGGTACATCAATTTCAGATGGAAAATGGTGGGTATTAATGCTGAGTTTTGTGTGGTGCATACTATTTTATGAATTAGAGACCTTGGGAAAGGATGATTCTTACATGCAATATGACAGGTTTGCTACATCTCCCCACTACCAATGACTGATGCATAGTGTATGCTCAACTCACAGGTCCTGAGTGAATGAGTGAGATTCTGAGATGAGAGTCTAGTACTGCCATTTGTAGCAAAGCAATTTATCTCATGATTGAACTGTGTCAACCATCAGGAAGGAGACATTTGCCTCAAGTTTTAAAGAGAGAAGCCAGTGGTATAAAATAGACTGTTACTGGCAAAGCTTTTGACCTAGGAAAATAGATTGGATTTGTCTAGGGTTCTAAGACCAACATAACAAACACCTGGCCCCTACCATGGCCCATGCAAACTCCACAAGTTGGTCATTGTATCCTCTCAAGTTGAACTGGGATATGGCTCCAGAATCCTTCTTAACACAACACACACGTCAACTGCTCCTGATTGAGCAGTGTTGGCATGTAATGCCTAAGTGCTGTTTTGGGCCTCAAAGTAGGATCCTTTCTTTACCTGGGAGAGTTTCAGAGCTCTCATAAATGAAGACAGGAGGACGATCAAGTTAGCTTTCTGGTGGTGGGGAGGAGACATCTTGGGCTCATTTGGGCAGATTAATTGAAAGGCGTTGAGATGTCATTCCCTAGCTTAGAGGACTTTATTTGACACTGTATGGCTGTGTTTTCCTTTGTAGGCACTTTGGTCTTCTGGGGGTGTGGGGAGCAATAATGAATCTGTGCATGGGAACCAAAGGAGTTCCAGCCAAAAGCCTGATCTCCTCCCACAGTGTTCAGCTTGGAAGCTGCAGTGTGGAGCTAGGAGGGATCCTGGGATGGGAGTCCGGAGACTGGTGGGTGCTGACCAGCTGGTCACTTAGGGCAAGTCTTCTCCTCCTTAATCCTCTGATTTCTTACCTGCAAATTAAGGAGACTGGGCTAAATGAGTGGTACTCCATGGGGGTGCTACTACCCCCAGGCACTTTCTGGAAATGAGTGAGGACATTTTTGGTTATCATAATGACTAGGGGATTGCTACTGGCTCCGATCGGGTGGGGTCAGGGACGCTAGACATCTTCCTATGGGCAAGGCAGCTTTACCCAACGAAGAATTGTCCTGTGGCCAGTGTGGTGTCCAGGATATTCATGTGCTAAAAATCCCAACTGTACTGAATCTACAGCCTAACTCTGTTTTACATATAAAGGCAAACCTTTTTCTTTTTTTTCATGGTTTTAATACCTGTTGAATTTTACAGGAATGCAATTACCATGAGAGTTGAGGGGTGATTTGTTTCTTTAGGAATTATTGGTCACTCTTCTGGGAAAGCACATAACCAATGACAATGCAGAGCCTGCATTTGAATGGCCAGTGTACCTGCATCAGTCTGACTTTCAAAAATTATGCAAGTAGATTAATTTTATGTATACATAGATTATAGTTTCTATGGATTTTGTTTCAGGATGGTCGGGGGCATTGCAAAATATTTGTTGTAAAAAGGGTGCATTAGGTCTGATTGGGCTAAAAAGCACTGGTCTAAAGATCCCCAAAGAGCCTTTTTAGCTCTGACATCCTCTGAGTGTGAGCAGAGAGGAGACTCACTTGGCATTAATAATGGAAAACATGCAGCAGTAGAAATGGATCAAGGCAAGGATTAATGTCCCCACGTTGAGCAGAGTCTGCTGCTGAGAGCACCCACTGCCGCGTAACCCTGGTACTGAGGTGAAGTCCTTGATTCTGGACTCTGTGTCCAAATGGGATTCAGGATCAGAATGTCCTAGTTACATACACAGCCACGTGCATCTTTTACTGTCGGCGGGGGGTCTGACTCCATGGGCAACTATTGTACGTGGAAGCTTACCTCCCTTCCTTCTCTCTGTAATCCTTCCTCATGCCCCATTCTCATGATGTAATTTTAGTAGAAGTAAACTTGAACAGCCCCAAATTATATAATTAATTACATTCAGCTTCAATTACAATCACTAATTGATCCAAGCCTGCTAGCACAACACTCATTATTTGGCACACAATTATTGAGTGCCTACTTTGTGCTGGGAATAAAGTAGGAAATGGTCAATTTTTCCTGAGGAGAGGGGTTAGAGGGGGGTTAGGGTTGTCAAGACAGGCCTGCTATGGACAAAGGGTAGTGGCCAAGGCTTTGCTGGGGAAGTGGCAGGTGGGTACATCCCACTGGCCTTCTAGTTCAGTTGTGAATATTCACGGGCTAAAAATCTCACAACGGCCATGCTGGGATCAGGCAGGCTGGTTTGGGCATCAGATGTCACACGTTGTGCTCTAGGTCTCTTTGGTTTTCTTTTGGTTGTTGAATAATAATTAGTTGCATCACCTCACTGGTCTCCCCACTCCTAACCCTTTCTCTGTAATCAAAGGCCTTGCTACTCAAACCTGAATCCCTATTCTTGTTAAATGCAAACTCTGATTCAGCAGGTCTGGGTGGGGCCTGAGGTCCTGCATTTCCAACAAGCCCCCAAGTGATGCTGATGCTGCCAGTCTAGGGACCACACTTTGAGTTGCAAGGTGCCAGGATCACCAGATTACCCTCCTTTCAGGTGCTGACATTCCTTGAGGGAGAAGCCAAAGCAAAGTTATGACACCTAACTGCAGTCAGGGGTCTCCCAGAGCGGGACAATTACTCTCCAATTGCACTGGGGTTACTTCCTCTTTGTCCGCTGTGTTTCTTTATGGGGCATGTGTTCTTATTTCTCCTGGTAGTGGCTGTATTAAGTAGCTTACTAGGTGAGTTCAGAGGTGGTAACAAAGGTGACATGTCCCAGAGGTTGTTAGGCATTTGTGAAGTGATTTATTCACTGAATACTTCCTGTTCACCTTGGAGGAGCTGGGTCCTATAGAAAAAGGAGAGACAGAGGTAAAAAGAAAGATATCCCTTGGGGTAGGAAAGGCAGGCAGGCAGGCAAACAAACACATGGTCTTACAATGTGATCAGTACCCCGTGTGGAGCAACCTGTGTGGTGCTCTATTCCAGGGGACGCTAAGGACCAGCTGTGCCCTGGCGTCAGGGCGATGGTACATCCCCTTTACCAGGGATGCGAGCAGCCTGGCCCACTTGGGAACCTGAGTTGGAGGGTCCTCTGGGAGCCAGCTGGCCAAATGGAAAGCCTCCACTCCCAGAGTTCTTTTTTTTTTTTTTTTGCGGTACGCGGGCCTCTCACTGTTGTGGCCTCTCCCGTTGCGGAGCACAGGCTCCAGACGCGCAGGCTCAGCGGCCGTGGCTCACGGGCCCAGCCGCTCCGCGGCATGTGGGATCTTCCCAGACCGGGGCACGAACCCGTGTCCCCTGCATCGGCAGGCGGACTCTCAACCACTGCGCCACCGGGGAAGCCCCTCCCAGAGTTCTTTACCTCAGTCGCCTTCCACTCGCCTCTGCATTTCTCTGTGTCCTCCACCCTCCTCCTCAGTTTCCAGTAACACCCCGTTGCTGGGCAATCAAAAAGGGAAAGGGGTGTTGGCCACTGGCTGTTTCTCAAAGAGGAAGAGCTGTGATCGTGTCTGTTGTCGTTGCAGCAGGTCTGATGATGTCTCATCAGCCTGAGAACTCCCGAGCTGTGGGACTGCCTTCTCCTCCTGCCTCAGCTCCCCAAACAGTGCTCCACGGCCACGTTCTACCTCTCTCACAAAGGAGGCGGGGGTCAGGAAGGCCACTGGGTCTCTTCAATTCAGCCTGAAGCCCATTCCTCCAGGAGGGAGAGGTTTCATCACGGCCAATTCTCCCCCGTTTCTGAGTTCTGAGGGTTTCCATGGGGCCAAAGCATCCACAGGGGCCAGCATGCCCCTGATGCTGTCTGGCCGTGCAAGCCTTCGCTGGGCTGGACCAGTCCTCGGCTACTGCTTACCTTTCCTGGAGACATTTACCTTGTGAGCCTCTAACACCATGTTTGCCAGAATGACCCTCATTCCTCTCTTCTCCACCCTCTCAGGGCAACTTCGTCGTGACTTCTGGGCACAGCAATCACCAGACGGACCACTGTCCTGAGCCACACTGGGGCACAGGGAAGCGCTGAGACCGTAAAAGTAGAGACACTAGTTGACCATTCTCCAGTCCAGAGGCAGCTCTACCTAGGAAATGCTCACAGGTGTGCTCTGACCACACACCCCTCTGGACTCCTGAGACCTAAAATAGGAGCAAGGCAGAGGATGTAGGGCTCCTTCTCTGGGACCAGTGATGCCTCAGCTTTCATCAAGTTCCTCTATCTCCCCTCTTACCACCTCTGGGGAAAAAATTTTTTTGTAGTTGGGGTCGGATTGGGGGAAGTGCTGGAGGGGGTGCAGGGGGAGGAGAGAATCTTGCTCTTTACTCCTAATGTTTTCTCCCAAATGCTTTGCTTAAATTTTGAGCCTATTCCATTCCCTAAAGAAAAATCCAAGTAGCTAGCTTTTTTTTTTTTTTTTTTTTTTTTTTGCAGTACGCGGGCCTCTCACTGCTGTGGCCTCTCCTGTTGTGGAGCACAGGCTCCAGATGTGCAGACTCAGTGGCCATGGCTCACGGGCCCAGCCCCTCCGCGGCATGTGGGATCTTCCCGGACTGGGGCACGAACCCGTGGCCCCTGCATCGGCAGGCGGACTCTCAACCACTGCGCCACCAGGGAAGCCCCAAATAGCTAGCTTTTTGAATCAAAAGCTAGTAAACGGGCCCCCCCACTGCCATTTTGCAGTCTTATCTCTTCCCAGCCAATAAAAGGGAGAAGCCTGGTTGCTGCTTGATGGTGGGGATGGGGAGAAGGGCAGTGAACAGGAAATGGGGAGGGGAGGATCCCAGCACTGAAGAGTGCAAAAATCTTAATCTGTCACAATATACCGAGTCTTCCATTTGGTAAAGGATGGATAACGAGATACTTCTGATCTCTTAGTTCTCTTTTGGCTTGCAGGACCAGCCCGCTGCCAAAGGACGCCTCTCCCTTCCTTTGGCCCTGTTTCTCCCCCAGAATACATGCCTGCAGGTTTCCCTGAGCTCACTGGAGCTCTGGTGGTGAAGTAGGAATGTGAAAGTTCACTCAGTGTGATTTTTTTTTCTCTTTTCTTTTCTTTATTTTTAAAAATTTATTTTTGGCTGTGTTGGGTCTTCATTGCTGCACGCGGGCTTTCTTTAGTTGTGGTGAGCAGGGGCTACTCTTCGTTGTGGTGTGCGGGCTTCTCATTGCGGTGGCTTCTCTTGTTGTGGAGCACGGGCTCTAGGCGTGCGGGCTTCAGTAGTTGCGGCGCATGGGCTCAGTAGTTGTGGCTCGCGGGCTCTAGAGCGCAGGCTCAGTAGTTGTGGCGCACGGGCTTAGTTGCTCTGCGGCCTGTGGGATCTTCCTGGACCAGGGCTTGAACCCGTGTCCCCTGCATTGGCAGGTGGATTCTTAACCACTGCACCACTAGAGAAGTCCCTTCTTTTTTGACTTACAGTGATTTTGAAGTTTAGGCATTCTCTGTCTTCCAGCCATGCTGAATGTGTGGTTTTTGTGTAGCTTTAATTTTTCTTCTTGTTCTCTATTGTTCTGGAGGAAATCTGGGGAGACAGACATAGGTAGCCACCATTGTCTCAGTAAAATGGAAGGGAGAGGCATCCTCTGGAAGGTGGGTGGCAAAGGGGATAAGAGGCAAAAAGAACCATTTAAGATCCCACAAGATAGTAGGTGGTCAGCAAAAGTTTGTTTGCATGGAATTTGCCAGACAGAGCTGGGTTAATTCTGGCTTTGCTCTCTACCAGCTGTGTGAGTCCTTGGACAAGTCATTTACCTTTCTATTCTTCCGTATCTTCCTCTATAATACAAAAATAATAAAGATACCAACTTCCTACCTCTTAGTGTTATGAGGATTGAATGGGAAGAGGCTTGGGGCATACTAGGCACTTAATAACATTAGCTATTATTATCATTACTACTGCTACTACTATTATTATTATTCATTCACTATCTCAAAGAAACTCATCCTTGACAAGCATAAGCTCTGATAACACTGGTTTAAGAAGACATGTTTCAACATTAAACATTTTCCCTTTAATTCTCGTAGGAAGCAGCAGTAACAAGTTTCCAGTTTTGGTTTCTGATCCTGATTAAGTTCCTAGTCCATTGCCTTGCATATAGTAAGTATGTACTCGGTAAATACTTGTTGAATGATACTTGTTGATACTCCATATTTTCAACTGTAACAAAAATAATGGGGCCATGTTTTTTTGTTTGTTTGTTTTTTATTTTATTATTTATTATTTTTGGCTGCGTTGGGTCTTCGTTGCTGCGCGCGGGCTTTCTCTAGTTGCGGTGAGCAGGGGCTACTCTGCGTTGCGGTGAGCGGGCTTCTCATTGCAGTGGCTTCTCTTGTTGCGGAGCACGGGTTCTAGGCACATGGGCTTCAGTAGTTGTAGCTCGCGGGCCCTAGAGCGCAGGCTCAGTAGTTGTGGCACACGGGCCGCGGCATGTGGGATCTTCCCGGACCAGGGCCCGAACCCATGTTCCCTGCATTAGCAGGCGGATTCTTAACCACTGTGCCACCAGGGAAGTCCCTGGGGCCATGTTTTAAATCATTTCTCTCTCTCTTCCTCTCACACACGCACACACACACTCAGGCACACCCTGTTTTAAAACAGAGTTCAACAAGGCTTTAAGCAGACATAGAATATATATTAGTTTTCTGTTGCTGTGTAACGATATCACAGACTTAGTCACTTCCAACAGCACACATTTCTCTCACACTTTGTGTAGGTCAGGAGTCCCACATCTTAGCTGGGTCCTCTGCCCAGGGTCTCACAAGGTTGTGATCAAGGCTGAACACAGAGTCAGCCTGGTTGTGTTCTTTTCTGAGGCTTGAGACCCTCTTTCAAGTTCAGTGAGGTTGTTGGCAGAATTCAGGTCCTTGTGGTTGTAGCATGGAGGCCCTCAGCTCTCAAAGGCTGCCCCTTCCCACAGGCCGTTCACAACATGGCTTTGCTTCTTCAAGGCCAGCAGGAGAGTGTATCTCTAACCTCAGGAAGCACCTAGTCCCTCTTTTAAGGGCTCACCTGATTAAGCCAGCCCCACCCAGGATAAGCTCCATTTTGGTTATCTCCAACTCAAGGACGCTGCAAAATCCTTCCACCTTTGCCAAGTAACATGACCAAATCACGGAGTGGCATCCCATCATATTCAGTCTCACCCACATTTAAAGGGAGGGGATTATACAAGATGTATAGGGCTGTGTGTGGGAGGTGAGGGCGTGGGAGTCTCGGGGGCCCTCTTAGAATTCAGTCTATCACAGAACCTCTCTTTCAGCTCAGTAGATATCATTACAAGTAGAAACTCCAAACTGGGTTTCTACGCTCAAGTTGACATAAACTCAAAGAAGGTGGGGACCTTATTGAGGGCAGTCCCTGCCTAAAGCACCATAAAGTCAATGACCATAGTAGTTTCTGTATGCCAGGTGCTCTTCAGCACTTTAACATTCTTTATTCTAATTCTTACAACTACTGCATGTTACAGAGGGGGCTGGGATATGAACCGGTGTGTTTTGACTCTGGGGCCTGCTGTAACTCCTGTCCTAAATTGAATTTAGAAAAATATGCAGTGACAAACAAATGCATGATAAGTGATTTAAAATGACGGTAGTGATGGCAAGTTTTATGCATGTGCTGCATGTTCTCTTTCTCCCTTCTGCTCTCTTACATTAAAGACTTGGTTACTCAAGGCCACAGTTACAGGATGTTTAAGTAAACATTCCCCACTCTTTTTTTTTCAAGACAAGAAAATGGAACAGAACATTAGGGAAGGAGGCTTCACAGCGTCTCAGAGCAGCTGACTGGCCTGTGCAGAGGCTGTGCGGCCACCCGGCCCGGCCCCCTCCTGCTGTCATGGCCAGGGGACCCTCTGCGCTGCTGTAACCACGAGCGTCTCCTCCCTGGGCGCCAGGACGTCCCTGCCCCGTGCGTGTCTGGAATAGGCACTTAGATCAACGCTGACTCTGGAGCTCGTCCTGCAGAAGGGGCCAGGAGGTCAGCCAGACGGGGTTTTTCGCTGTCTCCCTCCCCTTCCTATGCCACCATCTCCCCACAAACCAAAGCTCAGCTTTTGGTCTCCCACAACGTCTCGTGATCCCACCCGAATTGGCTTTCCTGCCTTCTGCTTTGCGGGCGGAGTATAACTGTAGCGCTTGTGCCTGCTCACCAGGGGTCGCAAAGTCCTGGCTCGCTTTACCCCAGCTGGGTGGGTACCATTTCTGAGTCCGGGGGCCAAGGGAATTTACACACATACACCTGGTGTTTGTATATTTATCTAATAGGAATCTTTTTTTTTTTTTTTTTTTTGCTTCTGTCAAGAAATAACTAGCTCTCCTATTTTTTTTTCTAGACACATGCAGCTGTGTCTTTTATGTATTTCTTCCGAGTATATAGAAGAAATAGGCAACACTTTTCCACTCAGAAAGTCATTCCACAAGGTTTGGATAGGGCTAAACACCCTCCACCCCCTCCCCGCTCCCATGAGCTCAGGAGTGGGAACAACTCAGGCCTAGCCAATCAGATCATTTCATTATTCTGGCCACAGCCATTGGATAAGGGATGGTTTCATGGGTGGTGCTGGACCAATCAGAGTGCTCCCTGAGACTTTCTTATTCCTAATTTCTGGGAGGAGAGCTCTTCTTTCTGAGGCTAAGCTGGACTCTGGGTGCTGGCAGCTGTTCTTACCCTAGAAAAGCTCTAGAGAAAGTTTGTATGAGAAATGGAAATACAGGCAGAACCCTAGTGATATTGATTGGGCTCCTGGATCCCCCTATGCCAGAAGCCTTCATACTGCTTCACTTTGGGGTTATATATACACACCAACCACACACACACCTTTTTTTTTTTTTTAAGTTGGGATCATCTGGGATTCTGTCACATTTGACTGGAGAGTCCTTATACAAGAACCAACATTCCGGAAATTTCTACCGTGTGCCAGTCACTGTGCTATGCATTTTAATTACATTATCTGTTTTAATCTTCTGTTTAAGGGCCTTGCATGGTAGGCATGATTACCTCAGTCTTACAAACTGGAAAAGGGAGTCTCAGAATAGGTAAGTAAATTTCTCATGAGCATACAGCAAGTGGCAGAGCAGAAATCTGTGCTTTCTGTCCTGAACTTCTATACTACTTACCATCTTTGCTGTTCATTGGCATTTGGGATCATATCACTTATAGCATTATTTCATTTCTCCATGACCTTACGTCTGACTAAACCATTTCGATTGTAAGATCCTTGATGGCAGGGATTGTGATATGTTTGCTGGCTCCACTGTCATCACCACTACACAGGCCCATAGCACCCAGCATCGGGTGAAGCATATCATAAATCTTGAACAAACCCTTGCTGAACTCATGACATGCCCATGGCACTTCACAAAAGGCTTGTCATAACCCGAATCATGGGAGACGAGACATGGGGCAGAGTGTGCAGTCACATCTGCTGAGCTAAACATGCTTTTTGCAATCACTACAACCAGTTCTCCCCAGGAGCTGACCCTGATGAGTCTCCATCTTTCATTCATTCAATATCCATCCATTCTTACATTCGACAAACATTTTCGGAACATTTATCATATACCAAACATGTTGTAAGACTCAGGATACTAAGTGAATAAGACATGGCTCCTGCCCTCAAGGATCTTATTTGTAATTGCCTTTTAATTACCCTGCAGCAAATTTTCCAAACCATTAGCAAGTTGCTGTTAGAATTGTTGACCAGCTCTCTGGATTGTTCATCACTGGGGCTCAAGCATTGTCCAGGAGGGGAACATCAGCCCCCATATTGGTCTTTGTCAACCAACTTAGCCCCACTTCCACCAACAAGGCTGCCACATGTACAACTCCAGGGGGCACCATTCACATAAACTAATGACATTCTCAGAAGTTGAGCAATGCACAGCCTGTACAGCTATACATGGCAGCCTTGATAACTCAAACAGGACCCATTAATGATAGCCCTTCCCATTCACAGTCACATTTGTGAAGCACTTTACAGTTTACAAGGAATTTCACCTCCATTCTGTCAGTTGAACTGAGAAATTCTGTTTTGGTTCCCATAATGCATTCTCTCTCCTCTGACCTTCACCCATGGGATTCTCTGTTTGTTCCATGAGCTCCCCATAGCCACGGCCTCTCAGATGGTGACAGTCCAACTGAACTGGAGACAATTACCAAGCACCAAGTCACATTACCAGCCCCAGGCTTTCTTCCACCCGACAGCACCTACCTGGAATTAGCAGAGCCACAGCTCGGCAGAGGTGACTGTGCTGGTGATTACGAACGCATTTCTTATTTGTCTTTTCAGCACTGAGATTCTGTCAGTGAGGAGAAGCGATAATAACATGTTATTAAGTTCTTTCTGAGTAATGTAATTCAGGAGTCAGGAGGCATTTTGGTCATTTATGTCTTTGAAAAGCTTAGAATAATTTTCAGTGTCATTATCCCCCATTTTAAGCCAGGCTCTAATATATAAATATAGATCTGGCCACTCCTCTGGGTATATATAGATACACATGTACTCTTAGATGTGCACATGTGATGTGTATATACGCATGTACACAAAACACAGGATGTGGGCAGGTATGTGTAGAGTCAACACAAACTTCCAGTTTTTTATAGATCTATGTATATGCATAATAACTCCTCCTTTTAGGATCATGGCTGCTATAAGGTTCTATCCAGGTTTTCAGGAATTAAATTTTATTCCTAGCTTCTCCCTTGACATGTTGCAGAGTTTCCATTTTTGCTCATCATTATAATAATGAAAGGAAGAACTCCGTTTACAAATACACCTCCAAGTTGTGCAGTGCCAATGTATAGGGACATTTCAGTTGCCCAGTCCTCTCCATCACACCGCCTTTCCAAGTTATGGTTCCCAGTAAGCTTCTTAGAGCTTTTTTTTTTTTTTTTTAAGATGTTGGGGGTAGGAGTTTATTAATTAATTAATTTATTTTTGCTGTGTTGGGTCTTCGTTTCTGTGCGACGGCTTTCTCTAGTTGTGGCAAGCGGGGGCCACTCTTCATCGCAGTGCGCGGGCCTCTCACTATCACGGCCTCTCTTATTGCGGAGCACAGGCTCCAGACGCGCAGGCTCAGTAGTTGTGGCTCACGGGCCTAGTTGCTCCGCGGCATGTGAGATCCTCCCAGCCCAGGGCTCGAACCCGTGTCCCCTGCATTAGCAGGCAGATTCTCAACCACTGCGCCACCGGGGAAGCCCCTTCTTAGAGCTTTTGATTCCATCAGAAAATGTCTTTCTACTAACTGCCAATTATTTGTTGATTTTCCCCTAACGCCTTGTACCTGGCGTTACAGGAAAGGTGCGTCTATGGTATGTGCTAATCGTACTTGCTAATGGAGTTGGTGCTTGTTTATAGACTGGAATTTCCAAACTGGAAGGAATGTGAGATTGTATGAGTTGGCTCCCTCTTTGCACAATGAGGAAGGGGATGGTCAGAGCGGGCAGTAACTAGTCCCCGGTTCCTGAGAGTCAGTGGCAAAGCCAGGATGAGAACGCATGTCTCCTGGTCCTCCAGCCAAAGCTCTTTCTGGTAATGTGTTTCAGCCCTCATGGACCACTTAGCCCCACTCTAAGTGTGCTCTTCCTACATTTCTTGTTGAGCACAGTGATGGGGACTGGAGATGGGGTCCTCCACAATCTTGGTGCAGTCCTGATAAGCTCTTATCAAGGCAGTCCCAGTGCAGTGGGAAAAACACGAAGACTAAAAGCTCAGTTTCTAACTGCAGCTTTGCCAAATGGCCCTGGTCAAGTCTCATATGCTCTGTGCTCATTTAGTTACCAGTAAATTGGAAATAGTAATAGTATTGAACCCTTACAGTTGTTATAAATTAATACATATAAAGTGCCTGACATATCTTATGTGTTGGCTCTTACTATTGACCCTCACCTGCCTACAGCATTTTCATCTTGTTCTCACTAAACTCTTCATCTCCAGTTTAGACACTTTTTTCAATTGAAATATAGTTGACTAAACACTTAACTCTTAACAAGACTTGTGACCTAGTATTTCCCATCTACGGCTTTACCTCCTTTAAGGTAGTTTCATCCACTCCCATTGCTCCCCAAATTTACGTCTTCTGGTCCCATTTACATGAAAGTCCCACAGGTCTTATATTAGCTTCATTCATTGATTTAGTCATATAGATATTTACTGAGTGTCTGTTATGTGCCAATAACTTTCTAGGTGCTAGGGATTTAGCAATAAATAAAATAGCTTCAAATCCTTGTCCTCACGGAACTTATAATCCTAGTGGGGGTGGTGGTGGACAGTATCTCAAATCATGATACGTGCTGTGACAAGAAAGCAGGAAAAGAGGACAGGGAGTTCTGGAGAAAGGGTAGACGTTACTATTTAAATAAGAAAGGCCTCCTTGATGAGATGGCATTTGAACACCAAGGAGATAAGGGACCAGCAGCTTGGCTATCTAGGAGATTATTCCAAGCTGAGGGACCAGCAAATACCAAAATCCCTAAAGCTGGAATGTGCTTGGTCTGTTTGAGGTACAGGAAGCCTGTATGGCTGGAGTAGAGTATATGAAAGGGAAGTAGTAGAGATAAGATTGGAGAAGTACTTCCATCTAAAAGAAAGCGTAGTTACACGAAATAATGCAAATGAGAAGATAGCCACCCCCCTCCCCCAAGAGGAAAGACCCAAAGTCTCATCAGTCATTGTGTCCATCTCTGACTGATGTTTTTCTCCCTCCTACTTCTCTCATCATCTCACTTGATATTCTAAAGACTAAATTAGAAGATGAGCTGCCACTAACACTCCTTGTATAAAATAATAGGGGAATGAAAGAGGAAGAAAAGACCTAATAAAGCAAGGAAGAATATATGCATATTTACTACATTTTTGCAACCAGCCTCTGTTGATTATTGTAACTTCCTTCTTCTGCCATCTATCCCTTGTTCCTTTTGTTCTCAGCCAGCATTCAGCTGTTCAGGGTTCTCTATCTGGTAGAATGACCCAAGCCTTCCTTCCTGAAGGGTGTGCTCTTGGTGGTTCTTCTTGTATTGCTGTAGTTTTCCATTAACTTTTACTAAAGGACATAGATATACAGAAAGCTATAGGAACCCAATGTTCAAAATTAGTACCATTAATTGTGGGACAACTAGACATCATTTGCCTGCAGATGTGATAAATAAGTTCAATAGGAAATTCAAAGCATCCTTTTAAAGTATTTTGACTTTATGTGTTAAACCTGAATCAAACCAAGCTTTCAGATTATGACTATTTACATTTGTCAAAGCACATAGAACTGTAAAGTAAAAAAGATGATGTTTTACAGATATAAATTATACCTCAATAAATATGGCTTTAAGAAACCCAAGCCTTGGACTTGAGAAGAAGCAAAGATGGCGGAGTGAGGTGCGTCGTGGCTATCTGGACTTTGGGCCAAGGGGAGGGCCGGCCCCCTGGCGCTCGAGTGCTTCTGCTGGCCTGTACGAGGAAGAACATTTTCCTTGACTTGTAGGTGCTTTTATATTCATCTCGGAAAGAAAACAAAATTCTGAACTCAGGATTTGGCAAGTTTTGAATCAGAACTGTCTCGTCTTCAAGCAGAAGAGGTTATTCAAGCTCAGTTTGGAGTTGAGATATAATAAAAAATAAAAAATTATCCAGATAAAATGTAAAAGAAAGAAAATAAATCATATTATCTTAGCAAGCTATTTTATTTTCCTTTATCCTTTGAAAGATTACTGGATGAGGAATCAGAAAACGTGGATTTTAGTTCTAGTTACACCACGTGGGAATTAATTATATCAGACAAACCACAGTACCTATAGACAAATGTCTGTAGAAACTAATAAATGACACAGAGCTGGGACTTCCTTGGTGGTGCAGTGGTTAAGAATCCACCTGCAAATGCAGGGGACACGAGTTCGAGCCCTGGTCTGGGACGATCCCATATGCTGTGGAGCAACTAAGCCCGTGTGCCACAACTACTGAGCCTGAGCTCTAGAGCCTGCGAGCCACAACTACTGAGCCTGTGTGCCACAACTACTGAAGCCCGTGCGCCTAGAGTCCATGCTCCACAACAAAGAGAAGCCACCACAATGAGAAGCCCATGTACTGCAACAAAGAGTAGCCCCTGCTCGCCACAACTAGAGAAAGCCCGCGCGCAGCAGCGAAGACCCAATGCAGACAATAAATAAATAATTATTTTTTTAAAAGTGTCTTTAAAAAAATAAATAAATGTCACAGAGCAAAATGTGAAGAGATCCCAAAATTATGCATAGCATGTAATATATAACAAATATTTCATTGAATATTAGTCTGCTAATGGCCAGGAATGAAGGTTTGCATCACAACAGGTAAAGAACTATGATCATGTGGGTGCTTGCCGAAGGCAAAAGGAATACAGAATGGGTAGTGGAAGAGGGTAGTTATAAATACCAGCTATGACCATGTGACCAGTTACAGGAAAGTAATTGTCATGAATATCTCCTCCTTATTTTGTTATGCATATGTTTACGTGTACATGCATGTTTATGTTTTCTTCCCTTTCTTTTCCCATATCATGTAACATAAGATGTACTGACTTTTTATTATAGTATTTAAGGATTGGTATTGTTGGTATTGTTAATTGGAGAAGTATACCTACTCTTTGGAGACACATGTTAAATATTTAGAAATTAAGTGTCATGATGTTTTTAATTTACTAAGAAATGATCCAGTTATGAGGCAAAAAAAGGCAAAATATTAATAATGGTTAAAACTAGGTGGATGGTATAGGGGCGCTTATTGTATTCTTTTCTTTCCTGCGTGTATGAAATTAGAATTAAAATTACATTGAAACAGACAAACAAAAAACAGGAGAAAGCTGCTGCCGGATCCATATAGCTGTCCTACACAGCCTGTAGACCCAAAGTGGGTGATAGACCATAGAATATAGAGCCTAATGGCCACAGCAAAAACTCATACCTGCTGAAACTGGCACTTCAGTAACTGCCACTGGCAAAGGAAGAAGGGCTTCTGCCTCCCTTCCACGAATCATGGGTATGTGATTGACCAGATGAATCTAGAACCCTGCTGGCCAGGGGCATCCTACCATGCAGGTAATAGAGCTTAAGCCTCAGAGCCCCTCAGTTGCACAGGCATCTTCCAAGACCCCAGAAGGGCCTTAGCGAAGTGTTCATGGGGTCATATGCTTTTGCAACCATCTTTGCAGAAGTAAGATATGTCAACTGAAAATAGTTAAGATTGCTATTTCAACTCTGATTTTCCTTGTGTCGTGGTATTGAATGACCATGTGTTGTGTTGGATGGTATTGGAATGGCCATGGGAATTTTTTTTTTTTTTTTTTTTTGCGGTACGCGGGCCTCTCACTGTTGTGGCCTCTCCCATTGTGGAGCACAGGCTCCAGATGCGCAGGCTCAGCAGCCATGGCTCACAGGCCCAGCCACTCCGTGGCATGTGGGATCTTCCCGGACCGGGGCACGAACCCCTGTCCCCTGCATCGGCAGGCAGACTCTCAACCACTGCTCCACCAGGGAAGCCCTGGCCATGGGAATTTTGGGGATCCAGCTAAGAGGAAGTTGAACTGTAGGTACGTGTAGTTGGTGTTTGACTGTATCTGCTTCTGTGGTTTGTGGTCAATTCCAAGTTGTCCTGTTGTAGGAATGGCTTCCATGAAGACACTTACTGCTCACTGTGCCAACTCCCTGGGCTTTATGATATCAAGGTGCAGGGCCAGAGGTCATATCATGATGTGAATGTGTCCTATGCCCATCAGCAGAAGTACTTAGCAGTGGTGGAGGAGAAAAAAAGGCTGAAATGTACAAAGCCAGAAGCTAGTCTGTGTGATATTCTTCCACTTACCAGATGTATAAAATTGTAAGTGGAGAATTTGGTACTCACTGGTGCCTAGTAAAATAGAAGATTTCTCCTATCAGGAACATGCTCAGTAACTTAGCTTACACGTTTACAAACACCAAATAGTTTTTGATGGGCATTATGAATCGTAGAGTTTATCAGAATTCCTATATTTGTAGGGCAAAACCTGCAGTAGTACTACAGATAGTATGTTTCATATGTTTTATGCATATCAACTATCAACAATAAAAATAAATTTTAATGAACCATGCTGAAAGAAAAATTCAATTATCTTTTTATTTATTTTCCATTAGATATTACAAAATCTTATCTTATGGAAAAGTGATCAAAGATCATGTAGCACAAAAAAAGTAGAAAAAAAACCTGTTATAAAGATATGTTGGGAAGGTGAATAATTATTTTCCTTGGGTGTAGTGATGTTTGTGTTGTTTCAGCCTTTAAAAATTTATAATGCATTATGATTTTTTCCCTCATTCTAAATAATTATTTGTAATTTTGTGTTCTTTTACTTAAAGAAGGCCTGCACAATTGTATAAGCTTTAGACAGGAGATGTCAGAGCAAAAAGATAGAATTCTGGTCTCTATGACACTTAAAAGCCCATGGCAGCTCTGGATGGCCCATCTCCAGACTCCTTTTATTTAAGGGAGAAATAAATATCTTTCTTGTTTAAGTGACTGGTTTTTTTTGGCTTTTCTGTTATGAGCAACCAAACAGAATCTTAACTGATATGCCCTTTGACTCAGCAGTTCCACTTCCAGGAATTTGTCCTACAGATACACTGGCATATTTGCACAATGATGTATGATCAAGGTCATTCATTGCAGCAAAAGATGAGAAACAATCTTTATGCTCATCATTGGAGACTGGTTGAATAAATTATGTACATTCACACAGTGAAATAGTAAGCACTGTATATTAGGAGGAAGCTTGTCATATTGACATGGAATTATCTCTAAGGTATATTGTTAAGAGAAAAAAGTAAGTGCAGAAGAGTGTGAATACCATGCTATTATTTGTGTTAAAGAAGAAAAATATGCCATTGGTTGCCTCTGGGGGTGACTGAATGGCTGAGGACAGAATGAGAGGGAGACTTTTTACTGTGTTCCTTCTGAATCATTGTGAACTTTTAATCTATTAGAAATAAAATTAAAATAAAAACTAGAAAACATTCTTATAATTAATACTTGTATAACAAAACATATTGTTTGCTAAAAAAAACCTCTTTTCAGATTAAAAAGAAAATCCCCTAAGTCACCCATAAATAGAGATGCCATATGCCTGGCTTGCCCAGACAGTCCCAATTTATGCCTCTTTCTCTGGAATAATTGTCAATATCACCTCACTTCACTCTCAGCGGTGTCCTGGTTTGGACGATAAATTGTCTGGTCAACGCACCCACAAATTACATCAGACCCCTTAAGGAGTCCAGCCCAGCCAGTGATGAAAGTGATCCCACCTCTTTGACTGATGACCAGATGAAGTAGTTGGTTTTAGTTTAGGGACCTTGAGTGAAGAAGAACATGTTTTTAATGATAAATGGATGTCAGTGAGGTGGGCAATGATCACACCAAGAAAGGCAATAGGGAGTGGAACAAACTGAAGGTCTGATAGCTTCTCTTTATCATCTTGTGCTGACGCTGGGGCGTTGCTTAGTGGCAGGAATGGTGGATGAACCACTGTGTTGTTTCTCTGATTATTTTCTCTCTCTCTTTTTGCTGTATAATTACATGAACAAATGTTACAGGCACATATGTCATGACTCAACTCTGTAGAACTTACCATGTTGTATTTGCAATCTGCCTATACCTCCTGGATTGTGAGCCTTGTGAGGGCAGTGACTGTGATTTCTCCCTGTGTCCTGGCACACAGTCAAACTCACCAAATGTTTGTTGAATGAATGACTGAACTCTGCAGAGACCTGCGCTGACATCTGGCGCTCTCTTCCCCACAACCTCTGGTTGTCATATCTTGAAGACTGTAATATTTATGAAGGCAGGAGCTAAACTTACTTGAATCAACACTGGAACCTCAACGCAGAGTACTGGTACATAGTAAGTGCTAATAAATATCAGTACATGCCTGGTATATAGTAAGTACTAATAAATGTCAGTTTAATGGATGAATGAATGATGCAGTTTTAAAAAAATTTTATTGACGTGTAGTTGATTTACAATGTTATGCTAATTTCTGCTATACAGCAAAGTGATTCAGTTATACATATATATATATTCTTTTCCATGTTCTTTTCCATTATGGTTTATCACAGGATATTGAATATAGTTCCCTGTGCTATACAGTAGGACCTTGTTGTTTATCCATTCTATACATAATAGTCTGCATCTGCTGACCCCAAACTCCCAGTCCTCCCCTCCCCCACCCCTCCTCCTTGGCAACCACAAGTCTGTTCTCTTATGCCTGTGAGTCTGTTTGTTTTGTAGATATGTTCATTTGTGTCATATTTTAGATTCCACATATGAGTGATATCATATGGTATTTGTCTCTCTTTTTGACTTACTTCACTTAGTCTGATAATCTCTAGGTCCATCCATGTTGCTGAAAATGGCTGAGTAATATTCCATTGTATATATTGTATATACCACATTTTCTTTATCTGTTCATTTGTTGATGGATATCTATTGTAGGTTGTTTCCATGTCTTGGCTCTTGTAAATGGTGCTGCTATGAGCATAGGGGTGCATGTATCTTTTCAAATTTTGTTTTGTCCAGATATATGCCCAGGAGTGGGATTGCTGGATCATATGGCAACTCTATTTTTAGTTTTTTGAGGAGCCTCCATGATGATTTACACAGAGGCTGCACCAATTTACATTCCCACCAACAGTGTAGGAGGGTTCCCTTTTCTCCACACTCCCTCCAGCATTTGTCATTTGTAGACTTTTTTTTTTAATTGGAGTATAGTCGATTAACAATGCTGTGTTAGTTTCATGTGTACAGAAAAGTGATTCAGTTATACATATACATGTATCTATTCTTTTTCAAATTCTTTTCCCATTTAGGTTATCACAGGATATTGAGCAGAGTTACCTGTGCTATACAGTAGGTCTTTGTTGGTTACCTGTTTTAAATATAGTAGTGTGTACATGTCAATCTCAAACTCCCAGTCTATCCCTACCCCCTACCCTTCCCCCCTGGTAACCATAAGTTCCTTCTCTAAGTCTATGAGTCTGTTTCTGTGTTGTAAATAAGTTCATTTGTATCATTTTTTTTCAGATTCTGCATATAAGCGATATCATATGATATTTGTCTTTCTCTGTCTGACTTACTTCACTTAGTATGATATTCTCCAGGTCCATCCATGTTGCTGAAAATGGCATTATTTCATTCTTTTTAATGGCTGAGTAATATTCCATTGTATATATATACCACATCTTCTTTATCCATTTGTCTGTTGATGGACATTTAGGTTGCTTCCATGTCTTGGCTATTGTAAACAGCACTGCAATGAACATTGGGGTGCATGTATCCTTTCAAACCATGTTTTTCTCTGGATATATGCCCAGGAGTGGGATTGCTGAATCATATGGCAACTCTATTTTTAGTTTCTTAACTAACATCCGTACTCTTCTCCATAGTGTCTGTACCAATTTACATTCCCACCAACAGTGTAGGAGGGTTCCTTTTTCTGCACACTCCCTCCAGCATTTGTCATTTGTAGACTTTTTTTTAATTGGATTATAGTTGATTAGCAATGCTGTGTTAGTTTCTTGTGTACAGCAAAGTGATTCAGTTATACATTTACATGTATCTATTCTTTTTCAAATTATTTTCCCATTTAGGTTATTACAAGATATTGAGCAGAGTTTCTTGTGCTATACAGTAGGTCCTTGTTGGTTATCTATTTTAAATATAGTAGTATTTTGGATGATGGCCATTCTGACTGGTGTGAGGTGATATCTCACTGTAGTTTTGATTTGCATTTCTCTAATAATTAGTGATGTTGAGAGTCTTTTCATGTGCCTCTTGGTCATCTGTATGTCTTCTTCAGAGACATGTCTATTTCAGTCTTCTGCCCATTTTTCAGATTGTGTTGTTCGTTTTTTTTGTTATTGACTTGTATGAGCTGTTTGTATATTTTGCAAATTAAGACCTTGTCAGTCACATCATTTGCAAACATTTTTCTCCCAGTCTGTAGGTTGTCTTTTAGTTTTGTTTATGGTTTCCTTTTGCTGTGCAAAAGCTTATAAGTTTGATTAGGTCCCATTCATTTATTTTTGTTTTTATTTCTATTGCCTTGGGAGACTGAGCTAAGGAAACATTGGTACGATTTATGTCAGAGAATGTTTTGCTTACGTTCTTTTCTAGGAGGTTTATGGTATCATGTCTTATATTTCAGTCTTTAAGCCCAAATGATTCAGTTTTTGCCTCAGTCATCTGAGGACCAATCTCTTACACTGATCATTCTCATCACTGGTGTTATGAGCTCAATATCTGTGTCCTCCTCAGATTCATATGTTGAAACCTCTAGCTCACAATGGGATGGTATTTGAAGATGGGACCTTTGGGGGATAATTAGAGTCATGATGGGATTGGTGGCCTTATAAGAAGAAGAAGCTTGCACACACCGAGGAAAGACCATATGAGGACATAGAGGAAGTAAGCTCTCCCCAGGAAGCCAATCTGCTGGCACCTTGATCTTGGATTCCCCAAGCCTCTAGGACTGTGAGAGATAAACTTCTGTTGTTTAAGCCACACAGTCTATAGTATTTCGTATGATAGCCAAACAGACTAAGACAGGTGGTGCACCTTGCCCTGGAGTAGGGCAGGGGAGCTCTCTTACCCTGGTGGAGGAAGAGTGCCTGGAGAAGGCAGGGTTTGGAGACCTTCCTGAATGAGCACAGGGCGTGCTTTACAGGCTGCTTGGGCCTCCTCTGTGTCCCAGCGCACTCCCTCCCCTGCCTGCAGCTTCTCTACAGCATCTCTTCCCATGTCAGGGAATATACTCTCCTGGGTATTCAGGTTTTGATAAAGTCTAAAAAAATTGGGTGGGAGAAAGTAAAGTACTATGATAATTTCTAAATGCCACACCTACTAAGAATACACAGGTCTTAATTATTCACTCGGATTGTGCCATGTTCAAAATGGGTTGTGACTTATGCAGTTACCAGTGAACTAGCTGTCATGCCATCCTCTCTCTTCCACTCAAGGATACATATCAAATTCAAATTCAAGGGACTGTGATGTTGTTTTAGGGAAGAAACTGAATTTACTCTAATTTTCCAAAAAGTAGTGAAGTCACAAATTTTAGTAGTCTCTGTTATTAGTAACAAATTACCTTACAACTGATTGAGACACACTAAGGTAGAGAACCAACTATTCCTTTGTTTCAGTACTGCCTCTTTCTAAATCCACCTTAAAAGTGCAAATGCGGGCTTCCCTGGTGGCGCAGTGGTTGAGAGTCCGCCTGTTGATGCAGGGGACATGGGTTCGTGCCCTGGTCCGGGAAGATCCCACATGCCGCGGAGCGGCTGGGCCTGTGAGCCATGGCCGCTGAGCCTGCATGTCTGGAGCCTGTGCTCTGCAACGGGAGAGGCCACAACAGTGAGAGGCCCACGTACTGCAAAAAAAAAAAAAAAAAAAAAAAAAAGTGCAAATGCTCTCAAAGGATAACATTTCACTGACTCCCTCTCGACTTCTCTACGTAATGGTGGAGTCTGGCCAGGTGTGATATGGACCTGCTTGTGTGTGTGTGTGTGTGTGTGTGTGTGTGTGTGTGTGTGTGTGTGTGTGTATGGTGGGGGGGATGTGGGGAATGTCTGCTAGGAAAGGCATGGGGTAGAGAAGGGAGGCTGAGTGCTCCAAAGCCTCACAGTTTTGCTTTGGGCCCAAGAACATGGCTCAGAGGCAAGTATGGGGTCATCTGAGGGTGGCGATTCTGTGTCATGTGTGGTAATAGTCACCATTTCTCCTGACCTGTGTGTCATCAGGCCGTATTGTCCTTTGATAAGTGCTTGGTTCTGGGATGCTATTTTCTGATGGAATGGTGCCTGGCTTACCCTGGCCTCCCTTTTGGTGTCTGAGACCCCATTGTTCTCCAGGAAAGAATGAGTGGTTTGGTGGAGGGAGGAAGTGGAGGGCTTGGGTCAGATGCCCTGGGTTTGAACTCCATTTCTATCACTTATTAGCTGTGTGGCCTCAGGAAAGTCACTTGACCTCACTGAGCCTCAGTTTCTTCATAAATAAATGGGTTGATAATAAACGTTTCTACCTTATAGATTTGTTGTATTAAAACCAATATAGTGCTTACCATAGCTCTTGGCACATAATAAACCTTCAGTAAATGTGAGCTATTATTTTTTCTGTATGTCTGCTCATTCTTCTAACAAACAGAAGACTGTATAAAAAGGCTTTGGTCGGGACAATTCCTAGTCATCATTCACAGTCTACCCTTCAGCTTGTCGCTAGGACAACAACCAGAATGAGTGGGCAGAGCATAGTACGCTGTCAATCAGGGAGGCTTGCCTTTACCATCCGAGTAATATCTGGGATGCTCGGAGCATCCTGTGGATGCTGAGCTTCTTTGAGTCCTGAACATGCAGGAATAAGGCAAGTGGTCAACCCTGAGAGAGGTTGTTGGAATCCAAAGCCCGAGTTCTAGAAAGCGGGAGTCTGGGTGGTCTAACCAGAGCAGACCTTTGGTGAGAGACAGGAAGGTGGGAGTGCCAGGCTACAAGGAGAGCGGTTTGACCATCCTACAAATCCCTGCTTGCTGGAAGCTGTCTCTCACAGGACAATGAGCTGTGCATCATTGAGGGCAGTGGCATGGGAAGCCATGCCTATAGCCTGGGATGGGCCACACTGAGGCTCAGATTTTAACAAGCAAGAGCAATGAGCTCTGCGTTTGGAGGCTTGTCACTAATTGTGGGACCTTCACTAAGCCAAGGCACCGCTCTGGGTCTTGGTTTTCTCACCTGTAAAATGAGAGACTAGATGGTCTCTGAGACACCTTCCATTGCTGACATTCTGTGGCTGGGAGATTGTGAAAGAGGAAGAAATCGTATGTTTCTGGGGGCCTGGCCTTACTGCCTCTCACTGTTTCTCCAGTTTGCCACTCTCTCTGGGTCCTAGGGACATTCTTGTTGCCACTTGATGGTCTAGGACACCAAAATTTGTGGTCATCTCTGTCACCGGTATTGGTGACTGTGACATTTTTCTCCTTATCTGCCTCTCCCTGTCCATCCATGAGGATGAGTTTCTCATTTTCCTTCTCACCCTCCACTCACAACAATGGTGCCACTTGGTCATTCATTTGTTCATTCATTCATTCACTAGGTGCCAGGCCCAGTGCTAAGGGCAGAGGCTACCGTGAGAGTGAAGCAGGCATAGTCTTGTGCTTGTGAGCAAGATGGTGGAGGACACAGGCCTGGTGACAGGTGTAATAAGAAAGGAACAGGCTCTGTGAGGGCAGTTCTTGGGGAGAAATTCGACAGGGAAGGGAACAGGCAGGCAAGATCTCTTTGAGGGCGGGACATTGGGCTGCGACTTAAATGCTAAGTAGGCGTGAGGCAAGAGAAACAAGCATCTGGTGAGAAGGGACTGGGGAAGGAGCGGGAGGGATGTCAGCTCCAGGAGGGTGAGCATTTTTGACTTTGGTTTGCTGTGTACCCCAATGTCTGAAGCAGTAGGCACTCAACAAAGAGTTGCTGAACGGAAGAATAGACTGAGCCACACAGCAAAGTCCCTGTGGCCTGGAGGAACCTGGAAGGCTGGTTCTCTGCAGTGCTGTCTTTAGAAGCTCAAAGCAGCAAGAGCGGAAGTCCAGGAGTCAGTCAGGAGGCTCACCCAGTTTGGATTCCCCCCAAATCAGGTACTGAGACCAGGATTTAGGTGCTGCTAGTTTTTCCTTGGGAAGCACAAGTGAGGGAATGGGAGGAACTGAGAAGAAAAGAGAGAAAAGCCGGTAAAGTTGGGGTAGTGGATGGAGGGGCTGAATCCCATTGGGGACCTCTGAGGAATCTTGTGGAATATGCCTCAGCATTGTCCTCCTGAGGAGTGGGGATGGGTAGTCATCTGTGATTCTTGTGGAGTGTCCCTGGGGGGCCATGAGATCCCTAACACTCCGGGCTGTCCTGCTCTGGGCTGAGCAAGCTGCTGTGCTGTGTCAGAAAGCCCCGGGAGAAAACAGGGGAGCTGCTGGAGGAGGGAAGCTGCCGGCCTCTTGGCAACCCTCCACCACAGCTGCAGCTGTATTCAGGGGATGCTAGAGGGTCTGGGGTGGGCCTCACAGCGTCCATTCCAGAGGAGATACAGGGCTCCAAACAGGAGAGAGTGGTGGCTTTAATTATGGTGGTGGCATTGGACGGGGAGAGAAATAGGCAGATTTGAGGTACTTTTGGGATATGGATGGTGAACAACAGTAAAAAGTCAAAGCTCTTTCTTTTTCCCTCTCTGTCCATTTTCATTCCATAGATATGTACTGCTGTGCTCTGGCTCCCTGGGAAGTGGACACTGAGGCTGTTTATTGAGCATGATGGTAAGGAGTGTCCTTGCACCAACACCTGTGGAAAGGAGGGAACAGACACAGGAGTGGGCAACGGGGAACCACACAGCCACAGTCAACCCCAAAGGGCGCTCTGGAGCTGACCTGCAGAGTTGTCCTAGGTCGGGCCTGGATGCTGGACCTCCATCAGGCCAGGGATGTGGGCCAACCTGGGAAGGGCATCTCTCTTCAGCTGAGGCAATTGCTATCACAGCGTCTGTCACAATGATTGTCTTTTGCAGGCCAGGTACCATTGTAGGTGCTGAGTATGTAGCAGTGAATGGGGTCAGGTGAGGGAGAGACAACAAACAAATATATAACATTGGGCAGTGAGAAGTGCAAAGCAGGAAACCACACAGGGTTAGCTGCATGGTGGCTGGACAGGGTGGGTGAAGGTTGGGATGGAGGTGATGGAAACTTGAAGGTAAAAGCAACCTGACTGTGACAGTTTAGGGGCTGGGCAGCCTCTCCCTGCACTGCACACCCCTGGAACCCACTCCGGAGTGGAGAGCTGCCCCATCTCTTGGCCACATTTCCCAGCCTCTTTGTAGGAGGTAGGGGCAGCCCCACTCCCATAAGAAATTTGCCATGGGGCCCTCTGCTTTCTTGTTGGCCAGCAGCCTGGGGTTTTCGGGGTTGAGGAGTGGCATGAGGGGCCATAGCTGGAGGTTGGCAAGTCTTCCCGCTGCCTCCAACCTGGGGAGGGGGGTGGATTGGCAGGACGGGTGGCTGGGCCCAAGTCATGGCCGAGACTCTGTGTGTGTGTGTGTGTGTGTGTGTGTGTGTGTGTGCGCGCGCGCGCTTGTGTCGGTCCTTTTCCACATGCGATCCTGCTGCCCGCTTCCTTGGCCCGCCTCACCTGGGCAGGTACCTGCAGGGGGCAGCACTGCTGGGGTCCCTGCTGGGGGCCAGGGTCGGGGGAGGCTCCCCCAGCCAAGCCCAGGCTCCGCCTGCTTCCCTCTCCCTCTCTCCCCAGGCCCTTGTGTTTGCAAAGGAAGGTCGGGCGTCCCGGGAGTCTGGCTGCAGTCACGGATCATTACGGCCGGGAGAGCTGGTGCAGCCTCGGCCAGGGCAAGGGCACGGCGGCTGGTAGACTGGCGGGTGAGGTCCCGTGGAGTGAGGCCGTCCTCGGATGCAGCATCCCTGCCAGTGTCACCACTCCTGCGGACGCAGAGGCCCGGAGAGTGGTGCTATGGACTGGTTCTGGCCAGTGGCGCATTTAGCATCAAAACAAACCCAATACTGAGTTAGTTGGCGACCAGTCCCTCTGTTTCTGACAGCTTGGGTCAGTTTCCTGGTGACTGACAGAAATGAAAACCTGAATTTAGGTTGTGGCTCTGCCAGTCTTTGCCTGAGAGCTCTCAGACAAGTTACTCAGTCACTCTGAGCCTCAGTGTTCTCATCTGTAAAATGGAGGGATTCAGCATGATCGCTGAATGTTTTTTCTATCTCTAAAGCACTGTCTGTTCTGTGGCCCTCTTCCTGTTCTGGTCCTGGAGGTCAGGAGAGATGCAAGAAGTTGGAGTTGTAAGGACTTCCTTCTTGGCTTCTGTTCACCCAGTTGTGAGCATCTGACTGGAGAGACTCTATAAGGGACAGATTGCTGAGGAATAGGGAGGCCCTTCCCATTTGTGAAGAGCAGAGAAGAGTCATGGTGGGTGAGAGCCAACAGCAAGAGAAGGGGAGGTGGCAGAGAACATCCGAAGAGCTTCTGGCACATAACTGTGGTGCTCATGGAGGATATCAGCTCCTTTGTGGTTTGCTCTCCATTCCTCCCTTGGGAAACTGTCATTCCCCAATACCTGTGTTTCAGGTGAGGCTATTAACTATGGAGCTCTGCCCGTCCCTGTCCAGCAGTGGGGATTGTGAGTCATATTCAGGGGCCAGTGTGGATGGTGAAGGAGACAGTGGCACGCTCTTTTCTCTGGCTTTGCTAACTGTGTGGGTGAGGTAAGTCTGGAACTGTTTGGAACATCTTTGATGCCGCATGGAGAGAGCCTGCCTGAAAATGGAGCACACCAAAGGGAAAGCAAAAATATTTTACATTTAAAAAAAAATTTATTTTATTTATTTATTGGCCGCACTGGGTCTTTGTTGCTGCGCACGTGCTTTCTCTAGTTGCAGCAAGCGGGGGCTACTCTTTATTGTGGCGCGCGGGCTTCTCATGCGGTGGCTTCTTTTGTTGTGGAGCACGGGCTCTAGGCACACAGGCTTCAGTAGTTGTGTCTCGTGGGCTCTAGAGCACAGGCTCAGTAGTTGTGGTGCACGGGCTTACTTGCTCCGCAGCATGTGGGACCTTCCCAGACCAGGGCTTGAACCCATGTCCCGTGCGTTGGCAGGCAGACTCTTAACCACTGCACCACCAGGGAAGCCTGGGAAAGCAAAAATAGAAACAGAAGGTCCTAGTGACATAATTTGAGCTCCTGGATATATCCATGCCTGAAGCCAGCACCACCCTTGGATTTCCCCACTTATTTGTACCAATGAATTCCTCCTTTCGATTATTCCAGTTTGAGTTGGATTTCTACTGATTGTTGTTGACTGAGTTCTGGCAAATATAGTGTCTAATAAATATAATAGCACTTCAGGATGATATGCTAGATCGTTTCTAGTCAAAGTGGTCCAAGGACCAGCAGCATGGGAGCTTGCTGGAAATGTAGAATCTCAGGTCTATCTAAGACCTATTAAATCAGAACCTTCATTTGAACAAGAGCCCAGGCTATCCATATATACACTGAAGTTTGAGAAGCAGTACACTAGACCAGTAGCTCTCAGCTCTAGAAGCACACTTAAAAGTCCCAACACCCAAGCCATACTCCAGACCAATTAAATCAACATCTCTGAGGGTGGATCCTGACATCCTCATTTTTTTAAACTCCCTGGGAGATAACAATGTACAGCGAAGCTTGAGGACCACTGCTCTGGAGTGATTTGCTTAATGGTAGCTAAAACGTCAGATGCTTTGTGATTTAGAATACAGCCAAAGCCTGCTTCTGCTGTGGGCACAGCAAAGGGACCTTGGTAGTGGTGGGGTCCCTTAGAAATGAAGTGGGAGCTGCCTTGCCCCGTAGAGGGGCCAGACTGGGCTGGATCCCACAAACAGAACTCACAGGCACCCCAAGGGGGATTTTACCAAATCCTGGAATACTTTCTTTTCTTACTACAGCAACATATCTTCTCTTCCTTTGAATTCGTAATCTAGGACTACGTAAATATCTCGTAAGCTTTAAAAATTCAAGTCCCTCTGACACAGGAACTTGACCATACGCACAACCTGAATCCCAAACTGAACCCAAATATTATTTTTTTATTGAACCATGAACAACCTCCAAAATATGTTGTGAGTTTTTAGCTTCCTTCTAAAAATCACTATTGTGGTGAATCAATTCACTCTGGAACTAATCCAGATGCTTTCTAAAATCAGTCAACTAGAAGAAAATGGGGATATCAGAATATTCTCTGAATTGAACGCGAGCAAAATACTTTGCATTGGAGAATTGGCTCTGACTGGTTGCTGTGGGAATTTGGCCTGTGGCCTCATGTTTCCAGTGGCTAGTCAGATGCAGCATTCTCCTGCATTTCTATTTCTTTCTGAGTGAGGACCTTGCCAGGACCCATGGGGCACCTGTGACCAATTATGTATGGTCCAGGTGCCATCGTTAGAGTGTTAGCAGGTGGCAGCGGTCCGTGTGCATGGAAAAATGAATAAGATGGAGGTATATCCTCCTAGGGAGAAGGAGAAGAGGGATGGACAGGGAGTTTCTGGGGCTGCTTTGTGTTTGTTCTTTATGGTTTTAACTGCTGGCAAATAACCCTTTCCTGCCTGGAGCGCTGTTTGGGAGCAGGGAGAGGTGTGGGAGGGGATGGGGAGAGAGCTAGAAGCTGGCCTTTCTCTGCTCACCGTTGTCAGCAGCTTGTTAGGGATTCTAATCAGGCAGAAATATTTCCCCGTCACCTCATTACCAACTCTAACAAGGTCCCAGCTCCAGGTCGTGGCTGCTTTTCTCCTGCTGGGGATAACGACGAGCAGCTTGTTGGAGCCTTCGGAACTCATTTGTTATAACATGCGATTCACAGCAGCAAGAAGGTTCTGGGGTGGAGGAGGCAGAGCAGAGAGCAGAGGAAGGAGGTGGAGGGAGAGCCCTCTTCGCAGAGGACAGGAAGGCAGAAACGCCCAGTGCTTCGGGGAAACCAAGCTCAGACCCTAATGGGCACCTTGAATCTTCTGGGAATCCGGGCCCAGCTCTGTGTGAGGTGCAGACCAGCTCCAATTGTGTGTGGAAACAGGTGACATCATGACCAGTTGTTGGCTGGGGATTAAAGGGCGAGCTTTTAATCCTGTGGGGACAGTCTTCAGGGCCTCTGCTTTGTGCGCTTGTATGGCTCTAGACGCCAATCCTTGAACTTAGTGACTTGAAAAATATTTACATGCCATAATTTACCGGGTCAAAGCCTATCAATGGCTCCCTAATTCCCATCGTCTTACATCAAAACTTCTTTACTTGCCTATCTAGGCTCTCCATAAGATACCTCTACTCAAACTAGTTGTGTCTCAAGTATTTCCCCCATACAAAATCCTCTATTTGAAACTTAAGGACTTGGTCTCTTCAATATCCCATAAAGACTGTTAATTTTACCTTCTTCTTGATTGTTCTTCCTTCACATTCAAGTCCTATCCATTCACCAAAGCTTAACCAAAGCATTATATCTTCCATAAATCCTTTCATGATTATGCTACTGGATGCCTACGGCATGGCTTAAAATGGGGATCTGCCAGATTTGGCCCATCTCTTTTTATAAATAAAGTTTCATTGGAACCCAGCCATGCTCACATGCTTACTTAGCTGCTTTTGCACTACATCAGAAGAGTTAAGTAGTTGCAACAGAGACCATATGACCGGCAAAGCCTAAAATATTTACTATTTGCCCCTTTGCAGAAAAAGTTTGTCTACCCCAGCTTAAACCATAAAGTTTATAACTTTAATTTATATTGCGCTTCCTTATATTCTTCCAGAATGCCTTCCCAGATTATTCTTTTTCTCCTCTTCTTCCTATCTGCTCTGCACTCTTCCCATCTTCTCTTGCTCCGAACTTTCATCACATTTTATCTGTTTACTTCTTGTGATGCTTTTCTCTTACTAAAAATTGCAACCGTCATTTATTTAAATGCCTGTTCTGTATAATCTCTAGCCTGTAAGCCCTTTGTGGGCAGAATCTCTTCAGATCCATCTCTGCAACCCCTCAACTATTAGCACAGGGTTCAGTAAGTGGGAAAAGAACCTCGTTGGTTTCAGAGTCTGCCATGACTCCTGAATGGCCTCTCTGGAATTGCCACGAGAGGTGTCAACAGTTTTCTGGCAGTTCTTTTCAGGGTTATGACATCATGAAGAGCTGTGTTCCTTGTAGAATAAAGCTATCTAACCCTGCCCTTGAATTACTGCTTCCTCAGTAGTGAGATCACCATTTCATGGAGGGTAGGATGCCCTGCAACTTTGTGGATGAATTAGGGGATACTATTTTTTTTTTTTTTTTTTTTGTGGTACGCGGGCCTCTCACTGTTGTGGCCTCTCCCGTTGCAGAGCACAGGCTCTGGACGTGCAGGCTCAGCGGCCATGGCTCACGGGCCCAGCCGCTCCGCGGCATGTGGGATCTTTCCAGACCGGGGCACGAACCCGTGTCCCCTGCGTCGGCAGGTGGACTCTCAACCACTGTGCCACCGGGGAAGCCCAGGGGATACTATTGATCCTGGTTCATTTCCATCTCTCCCTTCTTTTCTAACATGACCCCATTTTATAGAATTCCAGGTGTAGGCCACTCAGTTCTATGGAGATGTCCGAGAAAAACAAAAGCTTCCTGTCTTTCAATCTTTATTATACAAAATCACAGTGAAATTGTGGGAGGCAGAATAATGGCCCCCAAAGATGTCTATGTCCTAATCCCTGGGAACTGTAACTACGTTACTTTATAATGCAAATGGGAGTTTGAAGATACGATTAAGGGTAAGATTTTGAGATGGTGATATTATCTTGGATGATTGGATTGTCCAATCTAATAACCTGAGTCCTTAAAGGTAGAATAGTGAGGCAGGAGAGTAGGTCAGAGAGATGTGACGTGAGAAGGACTCAATCCATTGTTGCTGACTTTGAAGATGGGGGAAAGGGCCATGAGCCAAGGAATGAGGGAAACCTCTAGAAGCTGGAAAGATAAGGTACAGATTCTCCCCTAGAACTTCCAGAAGGGAAGGCAGCCCGGACACCACATTGATTTTAGCCCACTGAGACCCATGTCCGACTTCTGACCTCTAGAACAAGCAGATAATATATTTATATTGTTGAAGACACTAAATTTGTGGTAATTTATTACAGGAGCAGTAGAAATTTTACCATTTTACACAAAATACTTCACTGACTTAGGAAGGCTGTGTGGGGAGGTGGAGGCTAGCTGGTATTTGTCTATCCATTCCATAAATAAAGAAGTGTTGTTCAGAGTCCTGGAGCTAGAGCTGGCCTGTTTGTCTTCGAGATCATTACATTTACCCCTAAGATTAAGTTAAATTGGGGAAATGTGTATGGCCTTTTGCTGTCAGTATTTTGGGGGGAAGGCATGGACTGGCTTTGTGGGGTTTTTGTTGCATGTACATAGTGTAGACAGACTTCAGGTTTTTAGACCAGTTTGTAGAACTCTGGTCCTCAGAGAGTCAGGAACCCCGAAGTTCAGGGCCTGGGGTGATTTCTCCTGGGCATTGCTTTGGTTACTAAAACAATTAGTTGAACCCTGTATCAATTATCTATTGACATAATAATGCTACATAAAAAACCATCCCCCACCAAAAACAAAAAGAAAACAAAAACAAAAAAACAAAAAACATCCCCCAAACCTCACTGACTTGAAACAATAACCATTTATCATTGCTCACAGGCTTATGGCTCTGCTGATCTGGGCTGGGCTCAGCTGGGCTCAGCATCTGTGGTCAGGTTGGCTGGAGGCTGATTGGTTCAGAATGACCTCAGCTGGGGAGACTTGGCTCTTCTCCACATGCTCTCTCCCCTCCAGAAGGCTAGCTGATGGTGTTCTCATGACGGGGGAGGGAAGAAGGGGGGTTGTGGAGAGTGGGAGAGGGAGAGGGAGAGGGAAGTAGGTGAGGCCTCTAGAGGCCTAGTTTGGAGCTGATATGTTGCTGCCCACATTCTGTTGGTCAGAGGAACTTACATGGAAGCCTAGATTTAAAGAACAGGGAAATAGTTTCAACTTCTTGATGAGAAGAACTACCAAGTCACATTGCAAGTGGTGTGGGAAGGATGGAGACTTAAGGCCATGTTTGCGGTCAGTCTGCCACAGACTCTCCGGGAAGGGAAAAATGCCCTTAGACCCAAACAGCTCCTGAGAGCTGGCTCCTTTCCTGGCGTGGAAGTCATCAGAGCCTCCGGATCCCATCCCCTTTTCACTACATGTCCTCTCTCAAAGAAAGCCACAATTCTCCCTGTGAACTGCCAGCCATCAGCGCCCCCCTTCCCTGTCTCTCTGCTCCAAGCCTGAGGGATGTCGTGGACGACCAGCCAGCTTGATGAATGCCGCCTCTGTAAACCCTCCCCTGGCCTCTGTCACAGCATCAGTGTGAAATGAACTTGCTAATACTCTGAGAGCCACAAACCTTTTCCTCTTCCCCAGCACGACGCATCGAATCGATCTGGCTGGGTGAGCCGCGACAAACCAAACCCCACAGAAAAAGGCATCAGCAAATTTAAAGCCTTGTTCAAGGTCTTGATTCACCATAAACTAAGTTGCCGGCAGCAAGCATTGACACTTCTTCCACGGTGGTTGATACCGGGATTTATTGACTTGCCATAAGATGTTGATATTGACCAAGACTGAGTTACAAATGAAAAGGCCTTTGGCAGTATATCTTTATTGCTCAGGTAATCCACGGACTTGCTAATCCTTCCTTGTCCTACTCAATAATGTTGCAGAAATTCTTTTGGAACAGAGAGACCATTACTTAAACACAACAAAATGCTCTTTCCCTACAAGGCCTCCTGAAACAGGGATGGAGGTACCAGCAGTGTGTTGAGAACATAACCAGTGTTGGAAAATCTATTTGTGCCTGTGCCCGAAACCATAATGCCTTTAACTTTTTAGAGACCCAGCTCCCTCCTCTTGGGAAACAGCCCAGAAAAAAACACAGTAGGGTTTGACATGGGACCTGTTCATGAATAGTGTCCACTTCCCTTTCCCCACTGGTCCACTTCAGGGCCACAGGTGTGCCTACCTCCCACCCAGGCTAGTGAACACTATGATGCCACCCTTAGTGCTGGTCCCTGACAGTGAAACGAATGTGAAAGTTGGTTCTTGCTAATTTTGGGGCCCACTAGGAACACAGAAATAGAGGGGCAATTTATTACCTGCTAATTTGTTTTCTCATTGAAATAAATACAGTCTGCAGCCCTCATTTAAGGGAGGATATGTATGCAGTAGAGTCACATATGGTGACTTTTGAGTTATTTTGGATATCAGGGTCCCTAGGAAGATCAGCAGGGAGAAGTTGAGCAAAATGAACAGGGCCAAGGAAGCAGCCCAGAGTGTCTGGGTCAAGGAGCAAGCCAGAGGGGCAGAATTTCCAACCCAGCTCCCTTACCCAGCTCTGTTCCCCTGGATAGTTTCTAAGGGCCTCTTCCAAGAGGAAGATGGAGGCCAGTGGGGAGAGGCCAAGGAAGACAGAGCCACAGGAAGATGGAGATTTCATAGACATGCTCTCCCCTGCCATCAGGTAAGCAGGTGCAGGATGACCCAGATGCTGACCCACAGTGGGACTCTTGCTCTCTTCTAAGACTTGCATAGTCATTAGCAGTGCAATCTCTACTAGCCCTCCTGGCTTGCTGCCTCAGGGAGGGAAGGAATGGATCACAACAACTGCATTCCAAAGAGGTACTAACAGAGGTTGAGAGCACAGGCTTGGCAGCCAGACAGCTTTGGTTTTGCAATCTGGCTTCTGCACTTATCGGATGGGTGACCTTGGGCAAGTCTCTTATCTTTTCTAAGCCACAGTTTTCTCATCTGTAAAAAGGAGGAAATAGTAACTGTACCATGGTAGGCAGTGTTTATTGCCTCCTTTTCTTCCTTGCCAACAGGATATCAATTTTGTTCAGGTGTCACTTCTCGTGATTTCTGGGGAGGTGGGCCTTGGTCCTGATCCTAGAGTGAACACGTGATCAGTTCTGGCCAATGAGATGAAAAGGGAACATTTTGGGGCTAGTTCTGGCATTTTCCCTTCCTGATATGAGAAGGCAGACAAAGAGTATCTCTCTATTCTGTCTGACACCTGCTTCCTTCTTGACGTGAAGTTGGTTGGTGGGAGGAACCCCCCCTGCTCACGCTGCCCCCTGCTTTCTACAATGGAAATTTGTTGACTAATGCTATGGCGTTGGCAGCAATTTTATTCCCAAGAGACCAGGAGAATGTGGAGACACCTATTCAGGGTCCTCCATCATGGAGCAGCTAAAACAAAGCCTAACTGCCCAAGTTTCATGTGAGAAAAACGAACCCTTGTTTGTTAATGTTGCTGTGAATTGATTATTCTGTTCCTTGCAGCCAAAAGCATTTGTAAACAATATAAGTACCTATTTCATGGTTTGATGGGAGAATTAAATAAGATAATCAGAGGGTCTTCTGGACAGAGGCCTGAAAGCTTCTCCAGTTTCTCTGCAGAGCCTTGACAGTAGGTTTGTGATATTTCCTCCTTGGGAATAATGATGAAAGAGAGAGGCAGGGAAAAGGAGCAGAGAACTGAGATAACTCCACTTTTCTCTTTCTGTTTTGGGGAGAAGGCAATTCAGACTTTAGATGATGATTCTCCAACCACTGTGCCTGTACTTCATTGCATGCTGGGTCAAGCGACTATTGAATACATCTTGCAGACAATGGCTGGATTTTAAAATTTTTGTGTACCTCAAATATTGGTAAATTTCATTCAATTTTCTCATTGCTTACTAATTTTAGGACTGTGTAGGGCATCACTTCAGTTCAATAAGCAGTGGTTCCCATTGTTTTAGGTTTTTTTATTTCTTTGCCATTAGGTCTGCAATCTATAAGACTGAAGGGGACTAGACAGTTCTCTTTGCAAAGGAACCTTTTGGTAAGTGAAGAATCATTATTTAGTGCTAAGAATCATCTTCCAATTAATTTATTTGATAAAATTCTTGAGAACCCAATAGTTGGGTTCTCAAGTAGGGTAGCAATCTGCCCCAGGTTGGCTTCTGAACCCTGAAGCTCAACGTATTGTGGTAGCTCACAGCCTGAGAGAACCTTGCAAATTATTTGCAAGGATCAGGGAAGGGACTGCAAAACAATGTATTCTTAGCTTTGAGTTGGTATAGCTTGTCTGTCTCATAGGTTAGTATTTATTTTTTAAATTTTATTTAAAAATTATTATATAGTAAAATTAATGTTTTGTGTGTATACGATTCTATTAATTTTGACACATATATGGATTTATGTAACCACCACCATAATTAAAACAGTGCTCCCTCATGCCAGCTCTTTCTAGTCACATTGTTTTCTCACCTCCAGCCTCTGCCACTCACTTGTCTGTTTGCCATCACTATAGTTTTGTGTTTTCGAGAATGTCATATAAAGGGAATCATATAGTAGATCACCCTTTGAAACTGGCTTTTTCATTCAGCATAATACCTTAGAGATTCATTCAAATTGTTGTGTGTATTAAAATCTGTTCATTATTACTGCTGAGTGGTTGATATTCCACTGTATGGTTGTTCCACAGTTTGTTTATCCGTTCACCTTTTGAAGGATAGTTAGGTTGCCTCCAGTTTGGGGCAATAATGAATAAAGCCACTATAAACATTTGTGTTCAGGTTTTTGTGTGAACTTGGGTTTTCATCTCTTAGGGTAAATAATTAGAAGTTGGATTGCTGGGTCATATGGTAAGTGTACGTTTAACTTTATAAGAAATTGCCAAACTGTTTTCTGGAGTGGCCACACCTTTTTGCATTCCTACCAGCAAGGTGGGAGAGTTCTAGTTAGTCCATATTTTAATCAGTACTTGGCATTTTGGGTATTTAAAATTTTATTTTAGCCATTTAATGTGTGTAGCGGTATGTCACTATGATATTAATTTGTATTTTCCTAATGGTTAATAATGTTGAACTTTTTTTTTTTTTTTTTTTTTTTTTGGCAGTACGCGGGCCTCTCACCATTGTGGGCCCTCCCGTTGCGGAGCACAGACTCCAGACGCGCAGGCTCAGTGGCCATGGCTCACGGGCCTAGCTTTCCACGGCATGTGGGGTCTTTCCGGACCGGGGCATGAACCCGCGTCCCCTGCCTCGGCAGGCGGACTCTCAACCACTGCGCCACCAGGGAAGCCCTGTTGAACGTTTTTTTGACATCCATATATCCTCTTTGATGAAGTGTTTATTTCAGTCCTTTGCCCATTTTTAAATTGTGCTACTTGTTTTCCTGTTGTTGAGTTTTGAGAATTCTTTATATATTCTGGATACAAGCCCTTTGCTGAACATGTGATTTGAAAATATTTTCTTCCAGTCTGTAGCTTGGTTTTTCATTCTCTTGACAGTGTCTTCTGCAGACCAAAGTTTCTAGTTTTGAAGAAATCTTATTTTCAGTTTTTTTCTTCTATGCATTATACTTTGTGTCATGTCTAAGAATGTTTTGCCTAACTTTAGATCTCAAAGATTTTGCCCATGTCTTCCACAAGTTTTGTAGTTTTATATTTAGATATATGATCCAGTTGAATTAATTTTTGTATATGGTGTGAAATTTAAGTTGAATTTCAGTTTTTTTTTTTTTTTTTTTTTAGCATATGGATGTCCAGTTGTTCCACTACCATTTGCTGAAAAGACTGTCCTTTCCCCATTGAATGGCTTTTGCACTCTTGTAAAAAAAAAAAAAAAAAAAATGAGTTGGTCATGTTTGTATGGGGCTATTTTTGGACTCTGTTCTGTTTCACTGATACGTGCATGTCTATTTCTTTGCTAATTCCAAGTCTTGACTACTGTAGCTTTATAGAGAGTATTAAAATTTGGGTAGTGTGACTTCTCCAACCTTACTCTTTATTTTCCAAGATTGGTTTAGCTATTTGTCTTCATCAGTTTGGGCTGCTAAAACAGAATGCCACAGAATGAGTGACTTAAACAACAAACATTTATTTTTCAGTTCTGGAGGTAGGAAGTTTGAGATCAGGGGGTCAACATGGCTGGGTTCTGGTGACAGCCCTCCTCTTAGTTCATAGTTGGCTGCCTTCTTGCTATATTCTTCACATGGAAGAAAGAGAGAGGTAGCAAACTCTCTCTTGCCTGTTCTTATAAGGGCAGTAATTCCATTATGAGGGCTCCACTCTCATGACCTCCCCAAAGCTCCATCTCCAAATACCATCACACTGAGGATTAGGTTTCAGCATATGAATTTTAGGGGTACACAAACATTCAGTCCATAGCACTATTCTAGTTTCTTTGCTTTTCCATATAAATTTTAGAATTAACTTGCTCAATTCTATAAAAAAAAATCCTGCTGGAACTTTGATTGAAATTATATGAATCTATAGATCAATCTGGGAAAAATGAATATCTTTACTATACTGAGTTTTCCAGTCTATGAGCATGGTATGTTTTGTCATTTATTTAGGCCAAATTTGAATTCTTTCATCAGCATTTTGTAGTTTTTTTCAACTCGCAGGTCCCATGCATATTTTGTTAGGTTTATACATAAGTATTTTATTTTTCTTGAATATGAAATATGAAAATGGTATGTATTTTTAGTAGTGTCTAAAACTATGATTGGGGCGTCCCTGGTGGCGCAGTGGTTAAGAATCTGCCTGCCAATGCAGGGGAAATGGGTTTGAGCCCTGGTCGAAAAAATCCCACATGCCGTGGAGCAACAAAGCCCATGCACCACAACTACTGAGCCTACACTCTAGAGCCTGTGAGACACAACTACTGACCCCGCTAGCCACAACTACTGAAGCCTGTGCACCTAGAGCCTGTGCTCCGCAACAAGAGAAGCCACCAAAATGAGAAGCCCACACACCACAACGAAGAATAACCCCCGCTCGCCACAACTGGAGGAAGCCCGCACACAGAAATGAAGACCCAACACAGCCAAAAAACCCCACAAAACTGAGGTAGGGATGAGGATGGGGAAGACGGTGGGCCGCGCGTCTCGCTCGCTCCCGCGGGGGCTGGAACTGAAGGGTCCTGGTCTGGGTGTGTAGACGGGGACCCCGCTCTGCGGGGCGGGTGAGCCAGAGCATAACAGCCAGCGGTGGCCCGGCTCGCCTGGGTGTGGCTCGCCCCTCCCCCACCTGCCGCAGCTGTCGGATCCCCGTAGACTAAAACATCCAGTCATGGATAAAAATGAGCTGGTGCAGAAGGCCAAACTGGCCGAGCAGGCTGAGCGGTATGACGACATGGCGGCCTGCATGAAGTCTGTAACTGAGCAAGGAGCTGAATTATCCAATGAGGAGAGGAATCTTCTCTCAGTTGCTTATAAAAATGTTGTAGGAGCCCGTAGGTCATCTTGGAGGGTCGTCTCAAGTATTGAGCAAAAGACGGAAGGTGCTGAGAAAAAACAGCAGATGGCTTGAGAATACAGGGAGAAAATTGAGACCGAGCTAAGAGATATCTGCAATGATGTACTGTCTCTTTTGGAAAAGTTCTTGATTCCCAATGCTTCACAAGCAGAGAGCAAAGTCTTCTATTTGAAAATGAAAGGAGACTACTACCGCTATTTGGCTGAGGTTGCTGCTGGTGACGACAAGAAAGGGATTGTGGATCAATCACAGCAAGCATACCAAGAAGCTTTTGAAATCAGCAAAAAGGAAATGCAGCCAACACATCCTATCAGATTGGGTCTGGCCCTTAACTTCTCTGTGTTCTATTATGAGATTCTGAACTCTCCTGAGAAAGCCTGCTCTCTTGCAAAAACAGCATTTGATGAAGCCATTGCTGAACTTGATACATTAAGTGAAGAGTCATACAAAGACAGCACACTAATAATGCAGTTACTGAGAGACAACTTGACATTGTGGACATCGGATACCCAAGGAGACGAAGCTGAAGCAGGAGAAGGAGGGGAAAATTAAAAGGCCTTCGAACTTTTGTCTGCCTCATTCTAAAATTTACACAGTAGACCATTTGTCATCCATGCTGTCCCACAAATAGTTTTTTGTTTACGATTTATGACAGGTTTATGTTACTTCTATTTGAACTTCTGTGTTTCCCATGTGGTTTTATGTTTAATATTAGGGGAGTAGAGCCAGTTAACGTTTAGGGAGTTATACCTGTTTCCATCTTGAGGTGGCCAATATGGGGGTGTGGAATTTTTATACCAGTTAGAAATGTTTGGCATAGTACTTTTGGTACATTGTGGCTTCACAAGGGCCAGGGTTAAAACTGCTTCCATGTCTAAGCAAGGAAAACTGCCTCGTATTGGTTTGTCCTGGTGGGGAATAAAAGGGATAATTGGTTCTAGTCACAGGTGTAGCTGTGGGTACTTTAAGGTTTGGAACACTTATAAGGCTATAGTAGAAATAGATATCCCATGGATATTACATGTTAAACCATGTGTTATCTGTGGAATACTCAAGTCTCAATGTGCACACCATTGACTACAGCTACAGAAGTGTTCCTTTAGTTGTGACCCAATTTACTCTGGATAAGGGCAGAAACGGTTCACATTCCATTATTTGTAAAGTTAACTGCTGTTTGCTTTCATTATTTTTGCTACACTCATTTTATTTGTATTTAAGTGTTTTAGGCAACCTAAGAACAAATGTACAAGTAAAGATGCAGTAAAAATGAATTGCTTGATATTCATTACTTCGTGTATATCAAGCACAGCAGTAAAACAAAAAACCCACGTATTTAACATTTTTTAGGTTTTTTTTTTTTTTTTGCTTTTGTGGGTTTTTTTTTGTTTTGTTTTTATTTTGTTTTTTGGGTTTTTTTTTTTTTTTTGATACTTGCCTAACATGCATGTGCTGTAAAAATAGTTAACAGGGAAATAACTTGAGATGATGGCTAGCTTTGTTTAATGTCTTATGAAATTTTCATGAACAATCCAAGCATAATTGTTAAGAACACGTGTATTAAGTTCATGTAAGTGGAATAAAAGTTTTATGAATGGAAAAAAAAAAAACCCCACAAAACTACAATTGATTTTTGTGTGTTGAACGTTGAACTGGTGGCCTGTGACCTTGTTAAACTCACTTACTGTTTCTATGAATTTTGCTGTTGTTGTTATTGTTGATTTCTCAGGACTGTATATTTAGAAAATTATGTTTGTGAATAAAGACATTTTTATTTCTTCCTTTCCAATCTGTAGGTATTTTATTTCTTTTCTTGCCTAGTTACATTAACTACAATTTCCAGTATGATGTTGATTGGACTGGTGAGAGTATGTTTTCTTCTTTTTTTTTTTTTTTAACATCTTTATGGGAGTATACTTGCTTTACAATGTTATGTTAGTTTCTGCTGTATAAAAAAGTGAATCAGGGCTTCCCTGGTGGCGCAGTGGTTGAGAGTCCGCCTGCCGATGCAGGGGACACGGGTTCGTGCCCTGGTCTGGGAAGATCCCACATGCCGCAGAGCGGCTGGGCCCGTGAGCCATGGCCGCTGAGCCTGTGCATCCGGAGCCTGTGCTCCGCAACGGGAGAGGCCACAACAGTGAGAGGCCCGCGTACTGCAAAAAAAAAAAAAAAAAAGTGAATCAGTTATATGTATACACATATCCCCATATCCCCTTCCTCTTGCGCCTCCCTCCCACCCTCCCTATCCCACCCGTGTAGGTCATCGCAAAGCACTGAGCTGATCTCCCTGTGCTATGTGGTTGCTTCCCACTAGCTATCTATTTTACATTTGGTGGTGTATATATGTCCATGCCACTCTCTCACTTCGTCCCAGCTTACCCTTCCCCCTCCCCGTGTCCTCAAGTCCATTCTCTACGTCTGCATCTTTACTCCTGTCCTGCCCCTAGGTTCTTCAGAACCTTTTTTTTTTTTAGATTCCATATATATGTGTCAGCATATGGTATTTCTTTTTCTCTTTCTGACTTACTTCTCTCTGTATGACAGACTCTAGGTCCATCCACCTCACTACAAATAACTCAATTTCACTTGTTTTTATGGCCGAGTAATATTCCATTGTATATATGTGCCACATCTTCTTTATCCATTCATCTGTCGATGGACACTTAGGTTGCTTCCATGTCCTGGCTATTGTAAATAGTGCTGCAGTGAACATTGTAGTACATGTCTCCTTTTGAATTATGGTTTTCTCAGGTTATATGCCCAGTAGTGGGATTACTGGGTCATATGGTAGTTCTATTTTTAGTTTTTTTAAGGAAACTCCATACTGTTCTCCATAGTGGCTGTATCAATTTACATTCGCACCAACAGTGCAAGAAGGTTCCCTTTTCTCCACACCCTCTCTAGCATTTATTGTTTGTAGAAATTTTGCTGATGGCCGTTCTGACCCATGTGAGGTGAAACCTCACTGTGGTTTTGATTTGCATTTCTCTAGTGATTAGTGATGTTGAGCATCCTTTCATGTGTTTGTTGGCAATCTGTATATCTTCTTTGGAGAAATGTCTATTTAGGTCTTCTGCCCATTTTTGGATTGGGTTGTTTGTTTTTCTTATATTGAGCTGCATGAGCTGCTTGTTTATTTTGGAGATTAAGCCTTTGTCAGTTACTTCATTTGCAAATATTTTCTCCCATTCTGAGGGTTGTCTTTTCATCTTGTTTATGGTTTCTTTTGCTGTGCAAAAGCTTTTAAGTTTCATTTAGGTCCCATTTGTTTATTTTAGATTTATTTCCATTTCTCTAGGGGGTGGGTCAAAAAGGATCTTGCTGTGATTTATGTCATAGAGTGTTCTGCCTATGTTTTCCTCTAGGAGTTTTATAGTGTCTGGTCTTACATTTAGGTCTTTAATCCATTTTGAGTTTACTTTTGTGTATGGTGTTAGGAAGTGTTCTTATTTCATTCTTTTACATGTAGCTGTCCAGTTTTCCCAGCACCACTTATTGAAGAGGCTGTCTTTTCTCCACTGTATAGTCTTGCCTCCTCTGTCAAAGATAAGGTGGCCATATGTGTGTGGGTTTATCTCTGGGCTTTCTATCCTGTTCCATTGATCTATATTTCTGTTTTTGTGCCGGTACCATACTGTCTTGATTACTGTAGCTTTGTACTATAGTCTGAAGTCAGGGAACCTGATTCCTCCAGCTCCATTTTTTCTTTCTCAAGATTGCTTTGGGTGTTCAAGGTCTTTTGTGTTTCTAAACAAATTGTAAAATTTTTTGTTCTAGTTCTGTGAAAAATGCCTTTGGTAGCTTGATAGGGATTGCACTGAATCTGTAGATTGCTTTGTGTAGTATAGTCATTTTCACAATGTTGATTCTTCCAATCCAAGAACATGGTATATATCTCCATCTGTTTGTATCGTCTTTAATTTCTTTCATCAGAGTCATTTTTTTTTTTTGTGGTACACGGACCTCTCACTGTTGTGGCCTCTCCCGTTGCGGAGCACAAGCTCTGGACACGCAGGCTCAATGGCCATGGCTCATGGTCCCAGCCGCACTGCGGCATGTGGGATCCTCCCGGACCGGGACACGAACCCGCATCCCCTGCATCGGCAGGCGGACTCTCAACCACTGCGCCACCAGGGAAGCCCTTTCATCAGAGTCTTATAATTTTCTGCATACAGGTCTTTTGTCTCCTTAGGTAGGTTTATTCCTAGGTATGTTATTCTTTTTGTTGCAATTGTAAATGGGATTTTTTCCTTAATTTCTCTTTCAGATTTTTTGTCCTTAGTGTATAGGAATGCAAGAGATTTCTGTGCATTAATTTTGTATCCTGCCACTTTACCAAATTCATTGATTAGCTCTAGTAGTTTTCTGGTAACATCTTTAGGATTCTCTATGTGTAGTATCATGTCATCTGCAAACAGTGACAGCTTTACTTCTTCTTTTCCCATTTGGATTCCTTTTATTTCTTTTTCTTCTCTGATTGCTGTGGCTAAAACTTCCAGAACTATGTTGAATAATAGCAGTGAGAGTGGACAACCTTGTCTTGTTCCTGATCTTAGAGAAATGGTTTCAGTTTTTCACCATTGAGAATGATGTTGGCTGTGGGGTTGTCATATATGGCCTTTATTATATTGAGGTAGGTTCTCTCTATGCCCACTTTCTGGAGAGTTTTTATCATAAATGGGTGTTGAATTTTGTCAAAAGCTTTTTCTGCATCTATTGAGATGATCATATGGTTTTTATCCAGTTTGTTAATATGGTGTATCACATTGATTGATTTGCATATATTGAAGAATCCTTGCATTCCTGGGATAAACCCCACTTGATCATGGTGTATGATCCTTTAATGTGCTGTTGGATTCTGTTTGCTAGTATTTTGTTGAGGATTTTTGCATCTATGTTCATCAGTGATATTGGTCTGTAATTTTTTGGTGACATCTCTCTCTGGTTTTGGTATCAGGGTGATGGTGGTTTCATAGACTGAGTTTGGGAGCGTTCCTCCCTCTGCTATATTTTGGAAGAGTTTGAGAAGGATAGGGATTAGCTCTTCTCTAAATGGTAGAATTCGCCTATGAAGCCATCTGGTCCTGGGCTTTTGTTTGTTGGAAGATTTTTAATTAGTTTCAATTTCCATGCTTGTGATTGGTTGGCTTATATTTTCTATTTCTTCCTGGTTCAGTCTCAGAAGGCTGTGCTTTTCCAAGAATTTGTCCATTTCTTCCAGGTTGTCCATTTTATTGGCATAGAGTTGCTTGCAGTAGTCTCTTAGGATGCTTTGTATTTCTGCGATGTCTGTTGTAACTTCTCCTTTTTCATTTCTAATTTTATTGATTTGAGTCCTCTCCCTCTTTTTCTTGATGAGTCTGGCTAATGGCTTATCAGTTTTGTTTATCTTCTCAACGAACAAGCTTTCAGTTTTATTGATCTTTGTTATTGCTTTCTTCATTTCTTTTTCATTTATTTCTGATCTGATCTTTATGATTTCTTTCTTTCTGCTAACTTTGGGTTTTTTTTTTCTTCTTTCTCTAATTGCTTTAGGTGTAAGGTTTGGTTGTTTATTTGAGATGTTTCTTGTTTCTTGATGTAGGATTGTATTGCTGTAAACCTCCTTCTTAGAACTACTTTTGCTGCATCCCATAGGTTTTGGGTCATTGTGTTTTTATTGTCATTTGTTTCTAGGTATTTTTTGATTTCCTCTTTGCTTTCTTCAGTGATCTCTTGGTTATTAAGTAGTATATTGTTTAGCCTTCATGTGTTTGTATTTTTTACAGATTTTTTCCTGTAATTGATATCTAGTCTCATAGCATTGTGGTCGGAAAAGATACTTGATATGATTTCAATTTTCTTATATTTACTGAGGCTTGATTTGTGACCCAAGATATGATCTATCCTGGAGAATGTTCCATGAGCACTTGAGAAGAATGTGTATTCTGTTGTTTTTGGATAGAGTGTCCTATAGATATCAATTAAGTCTATCTGGTCTAATGTGTCTTCTAAGCTTGTGTTTCCTTATTTGTTTTCATTTTGGATTATCTGTCCATTGGTTGGTGAAAGTGGGGTGTTAAAGTCCCCTACTATTATTGTGTCACTGTCGATTTTCCATTTTATGGCTGTTAGCATTTGCCTTATGTATTGAGGTGCTCCTATGTTGGGTGCATCAATATTTACAATTGTTATATCTTCTTCTTGTATTCATCCCTTAAGCATTATGTAGTGTCTTTCTTTGTCTCTTATAATAATCTTTTTTTTACAGTCTATTTTTTCTGATATGAGTATTGTATTGCTACTCCAGCTTTCTTTTGATTTCCATTTGCATGGAATATCTTTTTCCCTCCTCTCACTTTCAGTCTGTATGTGTCCCTAGGTCTGAAGTGGGTCTTATGTAGACAGCATATATATGGGACTTGTTTTTGTATCCATTCAGCCAGTCTGTGTCTTTTGGTTGGAACATTTAATCCATTTACTTTTAAGGTAATTATTGATATTTATGCTCCTATTACCATTTTCTTAGTGGTTTGGGGTTTGTTATTGTAGGTCTTTTCCTTCTCTTGTGTTTCCTGCCTAGAGAAGTTCCTTTAGCATTTGTTGTAAAGCTGGTTGGGTGGTGCTGAGTTCTCTTAACTTTTGCTTGTCTGTAAAAGTTTTAATTTCTCCATCAAATCTGAATGAGATCCTTGCTGGGTAGAGTAATCTTTGTTGTAGGTTTTTCCCTTTCATCACTTTCAGTATGTCCTGCCACTCCCTTCTGGCTTGCAGAGTTTCTGCTGAATGATCAGCTGTTAACCTTATGGGGTTTCCCTTGTATGTTATTTCTTGCTTTTCCCTTGCTGCTTTTAATCTTTTTTCTTTGAATTTAATTTTTGATAGTTTTATTAATATGTGTCAATGTGTTTCTCCTTGGATTTATCCTGTATGGGACTCTCTGTGCTTCTTGGACTTGATTGACTATTTCCTTTCCCATGTTAGAGAAGTTTTCAACTATAATCTCTTTAGATATTTTCTCAGTCCCTTTCTTTTTCTCTTCTTCTTCTGAGATCCCTATAATTCGAATGTTGGTGTGTTTAATGTTGTCCCAGAGGTCTGTGAGACTGTCCTCAATTCTTTTCCTTCTTTTTTCTTTATTCTGCTCTGTGGCCATTACTTCCACTATTTTATCTTCCAGGTCACTTATCCATTTTTCTTTCTCAGTTATTCTGCTATTGATTCCTTCTAGAGAGTTTTTAATTTCATTTATTGTGTTGTTCATCATTGTTTGTTTGTTCTTTAATTCTTCTAGGTCCTTGTTAAACGTTTCTTATATTTTCTCTATTCTATTTCCAAGATTTTGGATCATTTTTACTATCATTGCTCTGAATTCTTTTTTAGGTAGACTACCTATTTCCTCTTCATTTGTTTGGTCTGGTGGGTTTTCATCTTGCTCCTTCATCTGCTGCATATTTCTCTGTCTTCTCATTTTGTTTAACTTACTTTATTTAGCATCTCCTTTTTGCAGGCTGCAGGTTCATAGTTCCCATTGGTTTTGGTGTCTGCCCCCAGTGGGTGAGGTTGTTTCAGTGGCTTGTGTAGGCTTCCTGGTGGAGGGGACTGGTGCCTGTTTTCTGGTGGGTGGGACTGTATCTTTTCCTTCTGGTGGGCAGGGCTGCATCCAGTGGTGTGTTTTGGAGTGTCTTGAACTTAGTATGACTTTAGGCAGCTTCTCTGCTAATGAGTGGGGTTGTGCTCCCGTCTTGCTAGTTGTTTGGCATGGGGTGTCTAGCACTGGAGCTTGCTGGCCATTGGGTGGAGCTGGGTCTTCGTGTTGAGACGCAGATCTCTGGGAGAGCTCTTGCTGACTGATATTATGTGGGCCTGGGAGGTTTCTTGTGGTCCAATGTCCTGGACTCAGCCCTCCCACCTTGGAGGCTCAGGCCCAACATGCGGCCGGAGCACCAAGACCCTGACAGCCACACAGCTCAGAAGAAAAAGAAGAAAGAAACAAAACAAAACAAAACAAAAATGAACAGACAGAACCCTACGACAAAGGGTAAAAGCAAAGCTATACAGACAAAGTCACACAAAGAAGCATACACATACACACTCACAAAAAAAGAAAAAGAAATATGTATATAAAAAGAAAAAAGAGAGCAACCAAACCATAAACAAATCCACCAATTATAATAGGCACTAAATACTAAAGTAAGGTCAGCATAAAAGCACAAACAAATTAGACACAGAAAGCAAGCCCCAAGTCTACAGTTGCTCCCAAAATCCACCACCTCAATTTTGGGAACATCCATTGTCTCTTCAGCTATTCTTCAGATGCAGGGTTTATCAAGTTGATTGTGGGGATTTAATCTGCTGCTCCTGAGGCTGCTGGGAGAAATTCCCCTTCTCTTCTTTGTTCACACAGCTCCCGGGGTTCAGCTTTGTTTTTGGCCCCGCCTGTGCCTGTAGGCCACCCTCAGGAGTCTGTTACCCACCCAGACAGGAGGGAGTTAAAGCAGCAGCTGATTTGGGCTCTCTTGCTCACTCACTCCAGGGGGAGGGAGGGGTACAGTAATCATAATTGGAATGCGGGGCGAGCCTGAGGTGGCAGAGGCTGGCTTGACATTGCAACAGGCTGAGGCACACCCTGTGTTCTCCTGGGGAAGTTGTCTCTGGATCACGGGACCCTGGCAGTGGCGGGCTGCACAGCCTCCCGGGAGGGGAGGTGTGGATAGTGACCTGTGCTTGCACACAGGCTTCTTGGTGGCTGCAGCAGCAGCCTTAGCGTTTCATGCCCATCTCTGGTGTCCACGCTGATAGCCGCAGCTCACGCCCATCTCTGGAGCTCATTTAGACGGTGCTCTGCCTTCTGTGGGCACACAGGGAAGGAATCCCCTCTCTTTTCACACCCAGAAACAATGGTCTCTTGCCTCTCTGGCAGGTCCAGACTTTTTCCCGGACTCCCTCCCGGCTAGCTGTGGCTCACTAGCCCCCTTCAGGCTGTGTTCATGCCAACCCCAGTTCTCTCCTTGGGGTCTGACTTCCGAAGCCCGAGCCTCAGCTCCCAGCCCCCACCCATCCCACTGGGTGAGCATAGAATCCTCTCAGGCTGGTGAGTGCTGGTCGGCACCGATCCTCTGTGTTGGAATCTCTCCACTTTGCCCTCCGCACCCCTGTTGCTGCACTCCCCTTCGTGGCTCCGAAGCTCGCCCCCTGCCCACACCCCATCCCCACCAGTGAAAGGGCTCCCTAGTGTGTGGAAACTTTTCCTCCTTCACAGCTCCTTCCCAGAGGTGCATGTCCTGTCCCTATCCTTTTGTCTCTGTTTTTTCTTTTGCCCTACCCAGGTACGTGGGAAGTTTCTTGCCTTTTGGGAAGGCTGAGGTCTTCTGCCAGTGTTCAGTAGGTGTTCTGTAGGAGTTGTTCCACATGGAGACGTATTTTTGATGTATTTATTGGGAGGAGGGTGATCTCCACATCTCACTCCTCCACCATCTTGAAATTAGTTCTCCTTCTTCCTAACCTTAGGGGAAAATAATTCAATCTTTCACCATTAAGTATGATGCCAACTGTAGAGTTTTTATAGATGTCTTTTGTTAGGTTGAGGAAGTTCGCTTGTATTCCTAGTTTGGTGGGATTTAAAAAAGTGATTATATATTGCATTTTGTCCAATGTTTTCCTGTATCAACTGATATGAGGTTTTTCTTTTTAGATTGTTGATATAGTGGTTTGCATAGATTGATTTTCCAATATCGATCCATCCTTGAATTTCCAGAATAAACTTCACTTGTTTATAGTGTATTATTCTTTCTATGTTCTTCTGGACTTAATTTGCTAATATATTTTGAAGATTTTGCATCTATTTTCATTAGGGATATTGGTCTCCAGTTTTCTTTTCTTTTTTCTTCTCACTTCTTTCTTTCTTTTCTCTTTTTTTTGGGTAGGGAGTACTGTCTTTGATTTTTGGCATTAGGGTAATGCTAACTTCATAAATTGAGACAAGGTGTTCCCTCCTATTTTCTGGAAGAGATTGTCTAGAATTGTATTATTTCTTCTTTAAATAGTAGAATTTGCCAGTAAAATCCTGGAGATTATTTTGGGGGGATGATTTTTAAACTATAATTTAATAGTTATAGCACTATTTGGGTTACCTATTTCATCTTGGGAGAGTTTGAGTAGTTTGTGATTTTTGAAGAAGTGGTCATTTTATCTAAATTGTCAAATTTATGTGTGTAGAATTGTTTATAGTATTCTCTTACTATCATTTTAATATCTGTGGGGTTTATAGTGATAGCCCCTCTTTCAGTCCTCGTATTGAAACTTTGTATTTCTTCTTCTTTGTTTTCTTTTTCTTTCTAGAAAATTTTCAATTTTATTTATCTTTTCATATAACTAGGTTTTGGTTGTATTGATTTCCTTTTTTTTTTCTGCTTTCAATTTCATTGATTTCTACAATATTTATTATTTCTTTCCTTTTGCTTGCTCTCTGTTTACTTTGTTCTTCTCTTCTACTTTCTTACAGTGGAAACTTGGATTATTGACTTGAAACCTTCACTGTGTTCTAATATAATCACTTAATGCTATAGATTTCTCTAGAATTATGGCCTTAGCTACATCTCACAAATTTTGATGTGTTGTGTTTTCATTTTTGTTTAGTTAAAAATATTTCCTAATTTCCCTAGAGACTCTTCTTTGGCCTGTGAATTATTTAGAAGTTTGTTGTTTAATTTCCAAGTCTTTGGAGATTTTTCTGTTATTTTTCTGTTACTGATCTAGTTTAATTCCATTATGGTCAGAGAACATTCTTTGCATGGTTTCAGTTCTTTTAAACTTGTTGGTTTAGTTTTTCACCCACTGTTTGATCTATCTTTGTGAATGTTCCAAGAACATGTATTCTGCTATTCTTGAGTGGAGTGGAGTATTGAGAATGATGTGTATTCTTCTGTTGTTGGGTGAAGTGCTGTGTAAATGTCAATTAGATCCAGTTGTTTGATGATGTTGTTTAGTTCTTCTATATTCTTGCTGATTTTCTGTTTACTAGTTCTAATTATTAAGAGTGTCAAAGTCTCCAGCTATAATTATAGAGTTGCCTGCTTCTCCTTTCAGTTCTTATCAGTTTTTGCTTCATGTGTTTTGAAGCTCTGTTGTTAGGTACACAATTAGGATTGCTACTTCTTCTGGTGAATGACTCAGTTATTTTCTCATTTCTGAAATCTTTTTGGTCTGATATTAATATAGCCACTGTGACTTTATTTTTAGTGTTTGCATTGTATGCCTTCCCCCTCTTTTTATTTTTAATAAGTTTCTTGTAAACAACACATAGTTGTGTCAGGGGTTTAAAAAAATGTATTCTGACAACATTTGTCTTTTAATTGGTGTGTTTAGATCATTTTCACTTAATGTAATTATTAATAAGTTTTGATTTAGGTCTACAGTTTTATTATTTGCTTTCTGGATTGCACTCTCTTTTTGTTCCTCTGATTCCCCTTTCTATTTTATTTAGTATATTTTTTGGTAGTTTTGTTTTGTACCTAGTTTACAGCAATTTGATTATGATGCATTTGGGCATGGGTTTCTTTGGGTTTATTCTTTTTTGGATTTGCTGAGCTTCTTCAATGTGTATGTTTATTTCTTTTTCTATTTAGACTATTTAAGTCATTTTTAGTGTTTCACTCATGTTTCTTTATTTTTTGAGTCTATTTCTTTGTACATTTTTTAATGGTTGCTATAGGGATTACAATATACATTTTAACTTTTCACAAACTACTTAGAATCCATATTTTCCCACTTAAGGTGGAATGGAGAAATCTTGTCACATCAATCTCTCTATTCTCCCATTTGAGGTTGTAATTATATTACATAGTGTACCTGCATACATTGAAAAGTTCACCAGGTGATGTTATAATTCTGCTTTTAATCATCAAACACATTTTAAATAACTTAAGAGGTGAGAATAGTTTATTATACCTAACCAGATATTTACCCTTTCTGATGCTCTTCCTTCATTCTGATGTTCCAGATTTTCTTCTGGTATTATTTCCCTTCTGTCTGAAGAATTTCCTTTAACAATTCTTTTAGAGCAGGTCTGCTGGCATCTTAGTTTTTCTTCATCTGAGGAGGTCTTTATTTTATCTTAAATTCTGAAGGATATTTTTGACAAGTATGAAATCCTGGTTGATAGTGCTTTATTTTCAGCACCTTAAAAATGGTGTGCCACTTCCTCTGGTCTCCATGGTTTCTCATGACAAATCCACAGTCATCTGAATCACTGTTCTCCTATAGCTAATGTGTTGTTTTTCTCTGGTTGCTTTCATGACTTTTATTTTGTATTTAGTTTACAGCAATTTGATTATGATGCATTTGGGCATGGGTTTCTTTGGGTTTATCCTTTTTTTGGATTTGCTGAGCTTCTTGAATTTGTATGTTTATTTCTTTTTCCAGATTTGGAGGGTTTTCAGCTATTATTTCTTCAAAAAAATTTTAGCAACGTACTATTTTTTCTCTCTGGGACTCTATTTTTTTTAAAAAAATATTTATTTATTTATGGCTGCATTGGGTGTTGGTTGCTGCATGCAGGCTTTTCTAGTAGTGGCCAGCAGGGGCTACTCTTTGTTGGGGTGCTGGCTTCTCATTGCGGTGGCTTCTATTGTTGTGGAGCATGGACTCTAGGTGCACGGGCTTCAGTAATTGTGGCACACAGGCTCGGTAGTTGTGGCTCATGAGCTCTACAGCTCAGGCTCAGTAGTTGTGGTGCATGGGCTTAGTTGCTCTGCAGCATGTGGGATATTCCCGGACCAGGGTTCGAACCCATGTCCCCTGCATTGACAGGCTGACTCTTAACCACTGCACCACCAGGGAAGCCCCTCTTTGGGACTCTATTAACACAAATATTAGACCTTCAATTAGTGTCCCACAGGTAAGGCTCTGTTCTTTTTTTTTTTTCCTCTCATTTTCTTTATCTTTGTTGTTCATTTTGGATAATTTTATTCTCTACCAGTTGGTTGACTCCTTCCTATGTACTCTCTATTCAGCCATTGAACTCATACTGTATTCTTCAGTTCTAAACTTTCCTTTTGGTTCTTCTTGACGTTTTCCATTTCTTTGCTCAGAGTTTCTATATTTACATTAATTTCCAGAGTGTTAGGAACTATTTATTGGAGCATTTTAATAGTAGCTGCTTTAAATACTTTACCAGCTAATTCCAACTTTTGTGTTGTCTAGGTGTTGACATCTGTTGACTGTCTTTCCCCAAGTGAGCTAAAAATTTTCTGATTCTTCACATGTTGAGTAATTTTGACTTGTACCCTGAATGTTTTTCATATTTTGTTATGAGATTCAGGGTCTTTTTAAAGTCTTATGGATAATGTTAATATTTTTATTTAAGTAGGCAACTGATCTGGTCAGGTTTAGGCTGCAAGTTCTAATTCACTTTCTGTGGGCTGTTTCCATATCAATTTGGTTTCTAAATCCTTTATATATGCTACTTGAATCTCTCCCATGTGTGTGCCACCCAGTGGCTACTCTGGAACCTGGGGGGTGATCTATATGTTAGTTCATTGTTCATAGTCTTTGGTTTGCTGTTTGGGATCAGATCCATGCAGGCACAGCTTGGAGGCAACCCCATAATCAGTAAGATGGGGTTACTTTCTTAAGTTGCTTCCTCTCCATGATCTCCCTATTATTTTCTGGGTCCTTGGGTTTTTCTGTTCTTTGGTCAGAAATCTAAGATTTTATTTATACTGTTTTGCCACCCACTTTCACAAGTGTGCCCATCTCAGGGTCCAAGGAGTAGAAAGAGAAAGAGAAAAAAAGCAATGGAGGTTCACTCCATTCTTTTGGGACCATAGCTCCTCCAATCATAGAGGAAGTTTCCCCTCTTTCTGAGTTTTTGTTCCTGTGGGATTCATTGCTACCAGAGCATTGTTTGGGAGCTAGAGTGTGAGAGAATTGAGGGAAAGAAGAAAAAAAATTCTAGGAGATTTGTGCCCTCTCTCTGAGCTTTAGGAGTTCCCCAAGCCAGAGCTAGAGGCTTCTCCTGGAACTTACTCTCTGTGCCCCAGTGCCCCTTCTGGGTTTTGGGCTGCATTGAGTTCAGACTGGTGGATACCAGATGGAAAAAATGGTAAACACACTATTTAATTTTGAGAGTTCTCAAATAGCTGCTCCATGCATTCTGCCCAAGATTTACAGCTGCCTTCAATGGGAGAAACAGGGTTAAGGGCACTTACTCCATCTTACCTGGAACTGGAACCCCAGTATTCTCTTTCAGATTTAATAATAATTACCATTTCTACACACCATGCTAAATACCTCACATCACTTGTTTTGCATTTTAACAATCTGGCTAATGGATGGTCTCCTTTTAAAGGAAAAATATTCTTTCATGGGCTCCTAGAGTTAATAAGCTATTTTTATCATTTTGCTCCATAAATATGTAGGGACACACAACTAGGTCTCAGATTCTTATGCTTGCAGTGTTTAAGCAACTATAAAACAAAATGAAATTTTTAAATTAAATGCAAACAAAAGTACAACACAATTTAAATCAACATCATTTATTTAACGTGACAGATGACGATGTTTGTTGAAACTAAATAGCTGTTCATACTGTGAATTGTAGTGGATGACTTTGGTGCAGGTTCTTTAGTCACATCACTGTTCCCTCATGCTGAGTGATGACTCAATTCTCCCACGAATTTCTCTATTTAACCACTGCACCACCCTGAAGCTTCCACATGTACAATGTGATGTGACATCATTGGCCCATCTTTAACTCAAAGCAGCATTTACATATTAAGTGTCTCTGCGTCTGTCTGTCTGTCTCTCTCTGTCTCTCTCTCTCTTTCTTTACCAGCCTAAAGATTACAATAGTAGTCACTGGTGCCAACACTTGTGCAAATGGCATCAAATACTTGGACTCTGAGCTTTCCCAGCAGGACTTAATTATGAGGTAGTCAACCAGATAATCTGGAATATGTTAATATTATAATTTTCTGCTTACTATCCAATTGAGAACTACAAAATATAGTTTTAGAAAACTCTTTAGACTCAGAAAATGTATTTGTGGATCCCCATTTGAGAAGCATTGCAATATTACTTAATTTAATCCTTATCTCCACTTCACAATGAGGAAACTGAGGCTTAGAGAAAGAGGTTAAGTAACTTGGCCACAGTCTCATAGCTGACAAATGGCAGGGTCTGGGTACACCGAGAGCAGCTAAGTCTGTCTATCTCCAGAGCCTCCACTCGTAACTGTGACGAAGTTAAGGAAGGCTACTGTTTTCTCCATAAAAGCTCATGCCTTGATCTGTTCTTTCAAAGTGGGCAGAGGCTACCATCTGTGAGACAGAGGAAACACCAAACTGCCTCACACCGTCTCCCCTTCACTCCTTGATCTGAGTCCTAAGAAAGACTTGTTTTATTATACCCTCAAGACAAGAAAGAATACAAGGAACATAGAAATGTATTCTTTTTATTACTTTGAATTCTTTTTATGTCCTTGTTCCTGCACAGAAATGCATTTTCCTATAGGTGTGATCAGGGCACATGTTGATGTCCCCTCTGAGGAGCCTCTCTGTCTTCTCAGACACAATTAATCACTCCCTTTCCTCTTCAACATATAGCTCTCTGCTCACAGGCCAAATGTATACACTGTATACATTGTATTATGCTTGTCTTTCCTCCCCCAAACTTTGAGCACCCTGGGGATGCTTGAGCACCTTTGAGCACTTTGACTCATCTTCCTCATGTTTGTAGCGTTGGAAGAGCACCAACACAGTTCAATATGTGCTTGCTGAGTTGAATTATGTCATGAGCTCATATATTAATTGGCCATATGTTAAACGAAAACTGATCTCGTGATTTTCTCCCTGAACGTTTTCCTCCCTTAGTTTTCTCCATCACAGAAGAGGACACTGCATCCACGCTACTTTAAGCTACCATCATCTCTTGCCTGAACAACACCAATTGCCTCTAACTGGTCTCCCCACATCCCCTCCAATCCATGGGGATCTCTGACTACCAAGTTTCCCTCTGTCATTTCTCCTTCTCTATGTGTATCTGATTCATTCTCCTCTTTCTTCAGTCTGGCTTTCCTTTCTCCTTCTCCTCATACCACGTATTACATTGCTGTGTAACAAATTACCACAAAACTTAATGACCTAAAACATCATTTATTATATCACAGTTTCAGGTCAAGCATCCTGGTGCATCTTAGCTGGGCCTTCTTCTCATAGGATACAATCAAAGATGTCAGCCAGAGCTGCAGTCACCTCAAGGCTCAACTGGGAAAGGATATTTTTCTAAGCTCAGCACATGGTTGTTGGCAGGATTCAGTTCCTGGACAGGTGTTGGACCACAATTCCTTGCTAGCTCTTGGTGGGAAGCCATCCTTAGCTCCTGGCCATGTGTGCTGCACCATAGGGCAGCTCCCAATATGTGGCAGTTTGCTTTATCAGAGCAAGCAAGTGTGAAGAGCCAGAGCGAAAGGGAGCAAAATGGAAATCACAGCTTTTTATAACCTAATCTCAGAAGTGACATCACTTTTTCCATATTCTATTTGTTGGAAGCAAGTCACTAGTTCCAGCCCACAGTCAAGGGGGGTGGTGGTGGATTATATATGGGCATGAATACCAGGAGGTGTAGACCAATGGGAGCCATTTTAGGAGTAGCTGACCACAGACCAGATCACAGGCTGGGAAACACCGCTGTCCCTCTGTTCTCACATTTATACATACATGTGCAGCTTCATGGAGTGATCTGGTTCTTTCTCATGGCCCCAGTTCTATATTTCTCACAGAAAGGTCTCTGATGGACTAGCTTAAGTCATGTGCTCACTCTTGGTTCAATCAACTGTGGCCAGGGTAGTTTAAGTTGAACAAAGTTGGTGACTGGGAGTCCACTACTGTCATGTGGACTGAGGGTGGGGGAGAAAAAAGGAGTCTGGTGGTTCAGCTGTGGACAAACAACAAGTATCCACTGTAGATGTCCCGGCCTCTAGGGTCTGTAATCATTCTTCCCGCTTTTCCCAACTCCCTAGCTTAAATGGCATCTAAATAAGAGAGGACCTTGAATTATATTGGACTCTCGGGGACACGGTGTTACCAGCCCTCTCAAGTAGGTTCCCAACAAGGGTCCTTCTGCTTGGTGTCGTTCAAGCCGATAGAATGAGACCGAGTTCAGTTCGGAAGCAAAGGAAAGCTTTATCCTTTCTGTTCTCTAGAGCACAAGCTCTCCCCCTTCCCTACAGACCATGAGCGGGGCTGCTGCATAGGGATTTCCGCAGCGGGGAGGGGGGCGGAGTTCTCGCCGGTGGGCACAGCTGTGCTGCCTGTAGCTCCAAATAACCGCTCCGGGCTCAGCGTCTCTGCACACGGCCTGCAGCCACCATCTTGAATTGCAGTGTCCTGTGCGGCGCTTCTGCACACAGTCCTCCTGAGCTGAGGTGTCGGGGCAGGCGTTTCTCACGGGGAACTCTGGTCTGAAACGCCGGATTGGAGGTCTCTGCACGCCGCACCTTATAAGCAAGTGAAACTACACGAAGCACCAAGGGGAAAAAAAGGTGAGACTTTATTTTATTACCCAGATTCTATTTTTATTTCCCGTGAATTGTTAACGGGCTTTGCCGGTGACAACAGATCATTCTGGAAGGTTCTCAGAAAGAGAAATCAAGACCACTGTCTTTTTTTTTTTGCGGTACGCGGGCCTCTCACTGTTGTGGCCTCTCCCGTTGCGGAGCACAGGCTCCGGACGCGCAGGCTCAGCGGCCATGGCTCACGGGCCCAGCCGCTCCGCGGCACGTGGGATCCTCCCGGACCGGGGCACGAACCTGTGTCTCCTGCATCGGCAGGCGGACTCTCAACCACTGTGCCACCAGGGAAACCCAAGACCACTGTCTTTAAGTTGCAATATAAGCTCCTGGCTTTGGAGAAGTTGGCATGTCCCCACTGGGCTGGGGTCTCTCGGGTCAGAGGAGTGAAGAAAGGAAGGCAGGACAGATTCAGAGAAGTGCATCTTTTTGAAATATCTTAGGTGGAATCCCTTCTCCTTTCTGGTGTGTTAGGCCCATAGGAATGTGTCTTGTCCCAGGAGCCTGATCCTTCACAAGCTAAGTGACAGCTGTATTGATTTTAAGATTCTTGAGCAAAGTCTGTATTAAGCTGGGGCACTTAGAATGCTTTGTCCCTGGCCCTGTTCTTCCCACACATAATGTTTCTACTCAGTTGTGGTGATCATATCCCAGATAGGAGTCCTTGAAAATGCCTTTCGGAGGGTCTCTGAACCTATCTCTTGGGCACAGATAGATTGTGGGCTAGCAAACTGCAGACTTGCCCTGTCTCTCCTGTGCCAGTGTTGTGCTCTGTTGTCTCTTACCCCAGACGCTGTGGCTGTGATGAGGCGCAGGGTGGACTTTCTGTACTCAACAGCTGACCATTGTATGGACAACCTCCTCAGGGTGGGTCTAGAGATAATTTCTTTCTTTCTTTTTTTTTTTTTAATGATGACAATGGCTCTTTTTTAAAAAATTAATTATTTTTGGCTGCGTTGGGTCTTGGTTGCTGGGCGCAGGCTTTCTCTAGTTGCGGTGAGCGGGGGCTACTCTTCGTTGCAGTGTGCGGGCTTCTCATTGTGGTGGCTTCTCTTGTTGCGGAGCACAGGCTCTAGGTGTGTGGGCTTCAGTAGTTGCAGAACGCGTGCTCAGTAGTTGCGGCATGCAGGCCCTAGAGCTGGCAGGCTTCAGTAGTTGTGGCTCACGGGCTCTAGAGTGCAGGCTCAGTAGCTGTGGCACACGGGCTTAGTTGCTCCGCGGCATGTGGGATCTTCCCGGACCAGGGCGCGAACCCGTGTCCTCTGCATTGGCAGGGGGATTCTTAACCACTGTGCCACCAGGGAAGTCCCTATTCCTTTTTTTTTTTTTTTTTTTTATTAGTTTCTGCTTTATAACAAAGTGAATCAGTCATACATATACATCTGTTCCCACATCCCTTCCCTCATGCATCTCCCTCCCTCCCACCCTCCCCATCCCACCCCTCCAGGCGGTCACAAAGCACCGAGCTGATCTCCCTGTGCTCTGCGGCTGCTTCCCACTATCTATCTACCTTACGTTTGGTAGTGTATATATGTCCATGCCTCTCTTTCCCTTTGTCACAGCTTACCCTTCCCCTTCCCCATATCCTCAAGTCCATTCTCAAGTAGGTCTGTGTCTTTATTCCCGTTTTACCCCTAGGTTCTTCATGACATTTTTTTTTTAAATTCCATATATATGTGTTAGCATACGGTATTTGTCTTTCTCTTTCTGACTTACTTCACTCTGTATGACAGACTCTAGGTCTATCCACCTCATTACAAATAGCTCAGTTTCGTTCCTTTTTATGGCTGAGTAATATTCCATTGTATATATGTGCCACATCTTCTTTATCCATTCATCCGATGATGGACATTTAGGTTGTTTCCAGCTCCGGGCTATTGTGAATAGAGCTGCAATGAACATTTTGGTACATGTCTCTTTTTGAATTATGGTTTTCTCAGGGTATATGCCTAGTAGTGGGATTGCTGGGTCATATGGTAGTTCTATTTTTAGTTTTTTAAGGAACCTCCATACTGTTCTCCATAGTGGCTGTACCAATTCACATTCCCACCAGCAGTGCAAGAGTGTTCCCTTTTCTCCACACCCTCTCCAGCATTTATTGTTTCTAGATTTCTTGATGATGGCCATTCTGACTGGTGTGAGATGATATCTCATTGTAGTTTTGATTTGCATTTCTCTAATGATTAATGATGTTGAGCATTCTTTCATGTGTTTGTTGGCAGTCTGTATATCTTCTTTGGAGAAATGCCTATTTAAGTCTTCTGCCCATTTTTGGATTGGGTTGTTTGTTTTTTTGCTATTGAGCTGCATGAGCTGTTTATAAATTTTGGAGATTAATCCTTTGTCAGTTGCTTCATTTGCAAATATTTTCTCCCATTCTGAGGGTTGTCTTTTGGTCTTGTTTATGGTTTCCTTTGCTGTGCAAAAGCTTTGAAGTTTCATTAGGTCCCATTTGTTTATCTTTGTTTTTATTTCCATTTCTCTAGGAGGTGGGTCCAAAAGGATCTTACTGTGATTTATGTCATAGAGTGTTCTACCTATGTTTTCCTCTAAGAGTTTGATAGTTTCTGGCCTTACATTTAGGTCTTTAATCCATTTTGAGCTTATTTTTGTGTATGGTCTTAGGGAATGATCTAATCTCATACTTTTACATGTCCCTGTCCAGTTTTCCCAGCACCACTTATTGAAGAGGCTGTCCTTTCTCCACTGTACATTCCTGCCTCCTTTATCAAAGATAAGTTGGCCATATGTGCGTGGGTTTATCTCTGGGCTTTCTATCCTGATCCACTGATCTATCTTTCTGTTTTTATGCCAGTACCACACTGTCTTAATTACTGTAGCTTTGTAGTATAGTCTGAAGTCAGGCAGCCTGATTCCTCCAGCTCCGTTTTTCGTTCTCAAGATTGCTTTGGCTATTCGGGGTCTTTTGTTTTTCCAAACAAATTTTGAAATTTTTTGTTCTACTTCTGTGAAAAATGCCAGTGGTAGTTTGATAGGGATTGCATTGAATCTGTAGATTGCTTTGGGTAATAGAGTCATTTTCACAATATTGATTCTTCCAATCCAGGAGCATGGTATATCTCTCCATCTATTTATATCATCTTTAATTTCTTTCATCAGTGTCTTATAATTTTCTGCATACAGGTCTTTTGTCTCCTTAGGTAGGTTTATTCCTAGATATTTTATTCTTTGTGTTGCAATGGTAAATGGGAGTGTTTTCTTGATTTCATTTTCAGATTTTTCATCATTAGTGTACAGGAATGCCAGAGATTTCTGTGCATTAATTTTGTATCCTGCTACTTTACCAAATTCATTGATTAGCTCTAGTAGTTTTTCGGTAGCATCTTTAGGGTTCTCTATGTATAGTATCATGTCATCTGCAAACAGTGACAGCTTTACTTCTTCTTTTCCAATTTGGATTCCTTTTATTTCCTTTTCTTCTCTGATTGCTGTGGCTAAAACTTCCAAAACTATGTTGAATAAGAGTGGTGAGAGTGGGCAGCCTTGTCTTGTTCCTGATCTTAGTGGAAATGGTTTCAGTTTTTCACCATTGAGGACAATGTTGGCTGTGGGTTTGTCATATATGGCCTTTATTATGTTGAGGAAAGTTCCCTCTATGCCTACTTTCTGCAGGGTTTTTATCATAAATGGGTGTTGAATTTTGTCGAAAGCTTTCTCTGCATCTATTGAGATGATCATATGGTTTTTCTCCTTCAACTTGTTAATATGGTGTATCACATTGATTGATTTGCGTATATTGAAGAATCCTTGCATTCCTGGAATAAACCCCACTTGATCATGGTGTATGATCCTTTTAATGTGCTGTTGGATTCTGTTTGCTAGTATTTTGTTGAGGATTTTTGCATCTATGTTCATCAGTGATATTGGCCTGTAGTTTTCTTTCTTTGTGACATCCTTGCCTGGTTTTGGTATCAAGGTGATGGTGGCCTCGTAGAATGAGTTTGGGAGTGTTCCTTCCTCTGATATTGTTTGGAAGAGTTTGAGAAGGATCGGTGTTAGCTCTTCTCTAAATGTTTGATAGAATTCGCCTGTGAAGCCATCTGGTCCTGGGCTTTTGTTTGATGGAAGATTTTTAATCACAGTTTCAATTTCAGTGCTTGTGATTGGTCTATTCATATTTTCTATTTCTTCCTGAGTCAGTCTTGGTAGGTTGTGCATTTCTAAGAATTTGTCCATTTCTTCCAGGTTGTCCATTTTATTGGCATAGAGTTGCTTATAGTAATCTCTCATGATCTTTTGTATTTCTGCAGTGTCAGTTGTTACTTCTCCTTTTTCATTTCTAATTCTACTGATTTGAGTCTTCTCCCTTTTTTTCTTGATGAGTCTGGCTAATGGTTTGTCAATTTTGTTTATCTTCTCAAAGAACAAGCTTTTAGTTTGGTTGATCTTTGCTATCGTTTCCTTCATTTCTTTTTCATTTATTTCTGATCTGATCTTTATGATTTCTTTCCTTCTGCTAACTTTGGGGGTTTTTTGTTCTTCTTTCTCTAATTGCTTTAGGTGCAGGGTCAGGTTGTTTACTCGAAATGTTTCCTGTTTCTTAAGGTGGGATTGTATTGCTATAAACTTCCCCCTTAGAACTGCTTTTGCTGCGTCCCATAGGTTTTGGGTCGTCGTGTCTCCATTGTCATTTGTTTCTAAGTATTTCTTAATTTCCTCTTTGATTTCTTCTGTGATCACTTCATTATTGAGTAGTGTATTGTTTAGCCTCCATGTGTTTGTATTTTTTACAGATCTTTTCCTGTAATTGATGTCTAGTCTCATAGCATTGTGGTCGGAAAAGATACTTGATACAATTTCAATTTTCTTAAATTTACCAAGGCTTGATTTGTGACCCAAGATATGATCTATCCTGGAGAATGTTCCATGAGCACTTGAGAAAAATGTGTATTCTGTTGTTTTTGGGTGGAATGTCCTATAAATATCAATTAAGTCCATCTTGTTTAATGTATCATTTAAAGCTTGTGTTTCCTTATTTATTTTCATTTTGGATGATCTGTCCATTGGTGAAAGTGGGGTGTTAAAGTCCCCTACTATGATTGTGTTACTGTCGATTTCCCCTTTTATGGCTGTTAGTATTTGCCTTATGTATTGAGGTGCTCCTATGTTGGGTGCATAAATATTTACAATTGTTATATCTTCTTCTTGGATCGATCCCTTTATCGTTATGTAGTGTCCTTCTTGGTCTCTTCTAATAGTCTTTATTTTAAAGTCTATTTTGTCTGATATAAGAATTGCTACTCCAGCTTTCTTTTGATTTCCATTTGCATGGAATATCTTTTTCCATCCCCTTACTTTCAATCTGTATGTGTCTCTAGGTCTGAAGTGGGTCTCTTGTAGACAGCATATATATGGGTCTTGTTTTTGTATCCATTCAGCCACTCTGTGTCTTTTGGTGGGAGCATTTAGTCCATTTACATTTAAGGTAATTATTGATATGTATGTTCCTATTCCCATTTCCTTAATGGCTTTGGGTTCGTTATTGTAGGTATAGTCCTTCTGTTGTGTTTCTTGCCTAGAGAAGTTCCTTTAGCATTTGTTGTAAAGCTGGTTTGGTGGTGCTGAACTCTCCCAGCTTTTGCTTGTCTGTAAACGTTTTAATTTCTCCATCAAATCTGAATGAGATCCTTGCTGGGTAGAGTAATCTTGGTTGCAGGTTTCTCTCCTTCATCACTTTAATTATGTCCTGCCACTCCCTTCTGGCTTGTAGAGTTTCTGCTGAGAGATCAGCTGTTAACCTGATGGGGATTCCCTTGTGTGTTATTTGTTGTTTTTCCCTTGCTGCTTTTAATATGATTTCTTTGTGTTTAATTTTTGACAGCTTGATTAATATGTGTCTTGGCGTATTTCTTCTTGGATTTATTCTGTATGGGACTCTCTGTGCCTCCTGGACTTGATTAACTATTTCCTTTCCCATATTAGGGAAGTTTTCAACTATAATCTCTTCAAATATTTTCTCAGTCCCTTTCTTTTTCTCTTCTTCTTCTGGAACCCCTATAATTCGAATGTTGGTGCGTTTAATGTTGTCCCAGAGGTCTCTGAGACTGTCCTCTGTTCTTTTCATTCTTTTTTCTTTATTTTTCTCTGCATCAGTTATTTCCACTATTTTATCTTCCACCTCACTTATCCGTTCTTCTGCCTCAGTTATTCTGCTATTGATCCCATCTAGAGTATTTTTCATTTCATTTATTGTGTTTTTAATCGATGCTTGATTCATCTTTAGTTCTTCTAGGTCCTTGTTAACTGTTTCTTGCATATTGTCTATTCTATTTCCAAGATTTTGGATCTGGGAAATAGAATCTTGCATCAGCTTTACTATCATTATTCTGAATTCTTTTTCAGGTAGACTGCCTATTACCTCTTCATTTGTTAGGTCTGGTAGGTTTTTATCTTGCTCCTTCACCTGCTGTGTGTTTTTCTGCTTTCTCATTTTGCTTATGTTACTGTGTTTGGGGTCTCCTTTTTGCAGGCTGCAGATTCGTAGTTCCCGTTGTTTTTGGTGTCTGTCCCCCGTGGCTAAGGTTGTTTCAGTAGGTTGTGTAGGCTTCCTGGTGGGGGGGACTAATGCCTGTGTGTGTTCTGGTGGTTGAAGCTCGATCTTGTCTTTCTGGTGGACAGGTCCACGTCTGGTGGTGTGTTTTGGGGTGCCTGTGGCCTTATTATGTTTTTAGGTATCCTCTCTGCTAATGGGTGGGGTTGTGTTCCTGCCTTGCTAGTTGCTTGGCATAGGGTGACCAGCACTGTAGCTTGCTGGTCGTTGACTGAAGCTGGGTGCTGGTGTTGAGATGGAGATCCCTGGGAGATTTTCGCTGCTTGATATTATGTGGAGCTGGGAGGTCTCTTGTGGACCCGTGTCCTGAAGTTGGCTCTCCCACTTCAGAGGCCCAGCACTAACTCCTGGCTGCAGCACCAAGAGCCTTTCATCCACCCGGCTCAGAATAACAGTGAGAAAAAGTAGAAAGAAATAATTAGTAGAAGAAAGAAAGAGAGATTGAAAGAAAGGAAGAAGGGAAGTAAGGAAGGAAGGAAGGAAGAAAGAAAGAAAGGAGGGAGGGAGGAAGGATGGAAAGAAAGGAGGGAGGGAGGGAGGAATGAAAGCAAAAGGAAGAGTGAATGGAAGAAGAGAGGGAGGGAGGGAGGAAGGAAAGAAAGAAAGAAAGACAGGAGGGAGGGAGGGAGGGAGGAAGGAAAGAAAAAGAAAGTGGAAAGAAGAAGGGTGGGAGGGAGGGAGGGATGGAGGAAAGAAAAAGAAAGAAGGAAAGGAGGAGCGGAGGGAGGGAGGGAGGAAGGGAAGGGAGGAAAAAAAGAAAGAGCAGGTAAAGTAAAATAGAATAAAGTATGAAATATAGTAGCGTTATTAAAATTAAAAAGTAATTATTGAAAAAAAACACGGACCGAAAGAACCCTGGGACATATGGTGGAAGCAAAGCTATACAGAGAGAATCTTACACAGAAGATTACACATACACATTCACAAAAAGAGAGCAGGGGGAAAAATCAAAAATCTTGCTCTCCAAGTCTACCTCCTCGATTTGGGATAATTCGTTGTAAAAAGAGGAAAAGGGCGAAAAGTCTGAAATCTTGCTAAGTCCACCTCCTTAATTTGAGATAATTCGTTGTAAAAAGAGGAAAAAAAAAGGGGGGGGGGGAAGTCTTAAATCTTGTCCTCAAGGTCCACTTCCTCAATTTGGGATGATTCGCTGTCCATTCATGCACTCCACAGACGCAGGGCACATCAAATGGACCGTGGAGCTTTAATCCGCTGTCTCGGAGGCTGCACAGAGAGATTTCCCTGTCTCTGCTCTCACAGCTCCCGGGTCTCAGCCTTGGACCTGGCCCCGCCTCTGCGCGTAGGTCGCCGGAGGGCGTCCGTTCTTCGCTCAGACAGGACGGGTTTAAAGGAGCCGCTGATTCGGGGGCTCTGGCTCACTCAGGCAGAGGGGAGGGAGGGGAATGCCCTCTCCTCGCGCAGCAGGCAACAAAAGGGAAAAAAGTCTCTTGCCTCTCCGGTAGCTCCAGACCCTTTCCCCGGACTCCCTCCGGGCTAGCACTAACCCCTTCAGGGTCTCTTCCTGCCGCCAGCCCCAGACCTCTCCCTGCGCTCCGACTGAAAGCCGATACCCGAGCCTCAGCTCCCAGCCCCGCCCGCCCTGGCGGCCGAGCAGACAAGTCTCTCGGGCTGGTGTGTGCCTGAGGGCACCGATCCTCTGTGCCAAAATCTCTCTGCTTTGCCCTCCACACCCCTGTTGCTGTGCTCTCCTCCGCTACTCCGAAGCTTTCCCCCTCCGCCACCTGCAGTCTCCGCCCTCGAAGGGGCTTGTAGTGTGTAGAAACCTTCCCTCCTTCACGGCTCCCTCCCACTGGTGCAGGTCCCGTCCATATCCTATTGTCTCTGTTTATTCTTTTTTTCTTTTGACCTACCCAGGTATGTGGGGAGTTTCTTGCCTTTTGGGGGGTCTGAGGTCTTCTGTCAGCGTTCAGTAGGTGTTCTGTTGGAGTTGTTCCACGTGTAGATGAATTTCTGATGTATCTGTGGGGAGGAAGGTGATCTCCGCGTCTTACTCTTCCGCCATCTTCCTCCGGCTCCGTCCCTATTCCTTTTATTTTTTAAAAATTGAGGTGAAATTTATATAACATACAATTAACCACTTTAAAGTGTACGATTCAGAGTCACTTTGTGCATTCACCATGTTCTTTCTCTGGTTTCAAAACTTTTTCATACCCCTTAAGTAATCATTCCTCATTCCCCACCCCTACCTCCAGCCTCTGGAAACCACTAATCTTCTTTGTGTCTCTATGGATTTGCTTATTCTGGATATTTCATATAAAAGGAATCATACAGTGTCTGGCTTCTGTCACTTTTTTGGAGCATAGTTTTGAGGTTCATCCATGTTATAGCATGTAACAGTACTTCATTTCTTTTCATATCTGGTTTCTTTTAAAATGAAGTATCTGAATTCCCATTTGACACATTGTAACATACCTCTCCCACATTTCTCCTCCTTTTCCTTTAACCTTTCTCTCTTCTTGAGGAGCTGGGGGGAGAGGTACACTTTTAATCTGGTGAGGAACACAGAAAGATTTGATTGTTGATCTCAATCAAGATTTGTTTTTAAAATATTGGACTGGATGATACAGCAAAATTACCGTCAACACAGTGTTTCTGAAGTCCCTTCACTAGGGACCCTGGAGGAAGAAGTTCTCATTTGATCAGGCAACAACGTTTCTTGAGCACTTACTGTGTGCTGCTAGAGGAAGGAGAGCAAGTTGGCTGGATCACTGGGTGAGGTAAGACACTGGCCCCATCCTCATGGAACATGCATCTCAGACGGATGACAGAGACATCCCCCAAGCATGACAATGCTGTGCAATAAATGCTTCTGTTAGATATTTGTTCAGGGTGTTGGGAAAGCACAGAGTCAGGGTGTTTAATTGGGAAAGGATTTCAGAAGAAACTGATGTTTGAACTAAATCCTGAAGCCTTGAAGGAATTTCCCAGAAGGAGCAGGCCAGGAAGGGAACAGCTTATGGAAGGTCCAGACGTTACAGTGAGCCCTGTAGGCTCACACATCATAAAAAACAAGAAACATGCCAACCAGTCCTGACTTCTCTGTAGTGAGACCATATGACCTGTTCATTGGCTGGTGAGCTTGTTTCCACCAAACAGTCCATGGGATAGGAGTATGGGGTGTATATCCACATGACTGTGAAAACACAGGTTGCTGGTATATTCTACGAGAGGTAGTGGTGTGGCAGTTAAGAGCTGGATTTTGGAGCCAGGTGACCTGAATTTGAATCCTGATTCCATTGCTTATTAGCTGTGTAACCTTGAGCAAAATATGTTAAAATCATGGTGCCTTGGTTTGGTCATCTATAAAATGGAAGGCATAATAGTTTAAGATTATTATGAGGATTACATGAGTTAATACAGTGTACGTATAGCAACTGAACAGTGCCTGGCACAGATCAATCCTGTTGATAATGCAAGCTCTGGGCTCAGCTTTTATTGTTCCTCTGGACTGATCACAAAAACCTTTCATTAGGGGCAGGAGCCATAATGGCTACTACAAAAGGCACTGGGTAATTTATATGTCATATCATTTACCACTCCGGTGAGGGAGGCTAAAAAGAGAGAGACCTGACAGATGAGTAATCAGGCTTGGAGAAATCCTCTCCCAAGACCCACAGCTATTAAGGGACAGAGTCAGCATTTGGACCTCGGTTTGCCTGATTCCAGAGAACTGCTCTTAACCACTCCTCTATACTGCCTCTCTTGGCTGGAGATTCCAGAACACCAGTGGTGCACATGCCTTGGTGCTGGGGATTGTGTGTTGGAGGTCATTTCAATGCAAATTTGGGTCACTTAAGCATTTATCCCCTTCTCTTACAACTCCAGCAAAAACCTTCCAGTTTGAACACGCCCCACTAATATGCTCCCTGCTCTCTGTGTGTATCAGATTAATTTCATGTTTGTCCCATAAACCAAAATGCAGGGGAGTTTCTTTCTTGGGACAAAATCTAGCTGAGCATAGGGGAGATGTTTTGATTCTGGAGAAGGAGGTGGGGCGTGCCAAGTAGATTCAAACATCCCCTTGGGTTCTAATTATAGTGTAGATGGAAAACTGATCCTCAACCTGTGGTCATGGAACTGGCCTGAGGAGGAGTGGCTTTAGAAGGGACGCCAGAGGTAGTGACCTAACTGAACGTGCACAGCTCTTCTGTGAGGGTTGTGGGAGCATCCTCTGGGGTGGGGATACCAGCACCTTTCAGGACCCTGGGGTTTTCCAGCTATTAGAGGTCTGAGTCAGGGTCTGTGGGCTCCCAAGGGTTAACTCTGCAGGCTATGTGCAACAGAAGTGGCCTGCTCTTTCTGTCTTCATCATGATGGAGAGGTAATTTTTGTTAAGAGCTGTTAGAGTGCCCGAGCCAGGAATTGGCTGGAGAGAGTGGCCATAATCACGTTTCCTGCTTCTGTCAGGACCTTGGATCCTTCAAAACACCAAAGCATCCTGCTGGAGGCCTCCCCAAGTGGGAGCTATCAGGAAAAGCCCAGAAACATGGCTATGCCCATCCTCCATTGGTCTACAGTGTATGGGCTGAGAAGGCAAAGTTCTTTAGAAATTTGGAGATTGAATTCTGTCCATTTTGTTTTGCTGATTTTGGAATTAGAGGAGGCGGAGGAGTAGGAAGGAAGGAAGTTTACTTATGCTTAGAGACTGTCTACCTTGATGGAGCATGAGCTGGGTGGGCAGTGGGTTCTTTGAGATGCTTGATGTGAGCAGTGAGGGATAAAATGCCTCTGGGCTCTCTGGGGACACAGATATTGTCTTGGGACTCTCTCTGCAGTTAGAAGGGAGAGGATAAAAGCATCCTTTCCTCCCTCTATCTCTCCCTCCCTTCCGCCCTCCTTCATTCCTTCCCATCCTTTCTCATTTTTCCTTCAAGAATTTATTGAGCACCTACTGTGTGCTAAGTTGGCTGATATACCTGTGGAGAAAACACACCAAGGTGTTCTCAGTTTAGCAGTGGAGACAGCCAACAATTACAACATAGAGTGATAATGAGGTCTGTGCAAGGAGCCAGGTGAGCAGAGGAGGGAGCAACTGACTGCTTAGAATGGGACGTGGGGGACAAGGATGAGAGAATTCACTGAGGGCCATGGAGGGGTTCATAAGGGAGCTAGCATTTGAGAGGAACACTGGAGGAGTCTGCCAAGTGGTGAAGTGGGGAAGGGCCCCCAGAAAGAGGAAACAATACAAGAAAAGGCTTGGAGTCATTAAAGAAAATCAGATATGTGTTCACAAAAATGGGGATATGTAGTGTTCCAATAAAATGTATGCATTTGCAACACAAAATAAATGCTATTCTGTTGTAGACCATTGTTAGCAATACATTGGTGTTGGTTGTGGACATTTTGGCTATTTGTGACTTTAAGGAAACCAAAATCAATATTAGTTAACATCTGATAAAATATGTGTTAATGAATTGTGAGTATATTTTACTAGATAACCAAGGGTTTTGGTGTATCTGGAACAGAACATGTCATGAGGGGGACAGAAAGAAGAAATGAAGATACATAGGGCCAACTTAATGCTTAACTTGCTACATGTTTTAAGGTTTTCTCTTTTCTTTTTTTTACTTTTTATAATGGAAAAGTCTCACACATAAAAGTAGAGATGAGTATGAGGGAGTCTTACATATCCATAACCCAGCTTTAATAACCACCGACTTTTTCTATTGATTACTTCTGGATTCTTTTTTAATTGCTGGAGTATCTGAAGCAAATCCAGTACCCATGGATACTTCAGTATAATTTCTTTAAAAGAATATATAAGCTGGGATGAAGTGAGAGAGTGGCATGGACATATATACACTACCAAATGTAAAATAGATGGCTAGTGGGAAGCAGCCGCATAGCACAGGGAGATCAGCTCAGTGCTTTGTGACCACCTAGAGGGGTGGGATAGGGAGGGTGGGAGGGAGACGCAAGAGGGAGGAGATATGGGGATATATGTATACATATAGCTGATTCACTTTGTTATACAGCAGAAACTAACACACCATTGTAAAACAGTTATACTCCAATAAAGATGTTAAAAAAAGAAAGAAATCTGCTTATTCATTGAAAAAAAAATAAATAAAAGAATATATAATCACAAAAGTATACCAGATAGTTTCTTTCAAAAATAAAACTACAATATAATTTGCATGCCCAACAAAATAAGCAAAAATTCCTTACTATCATTTAAAATCTGGCCCATTTTCAATTTTCTCTTGTTTTCTCAAAAATGTCTTTTTCAGTTGGTTTGTTTAAGTCAGAATCCAAACAGAGTCCACCTGCAGCATATGGATGATTTGTCTCTTAAGCCTTTCTTACTCTATATTAGCTCTCTACCTATCCACCTCTTTATTAAAAAAAAAAACCTTTTTTAATTAAAAAACTGTTAGGAAACAGTTGTTTGCCCTGTGGTACCCCCAAAGTTTGGATTTGGCTGATTGTACCTCGTGGTGCCTTTTAGCAAGCTCCCCTAACCCCAGCATTGCCTGTGAACTGGTAGTTGAAGCTAGAGACTTGACCAGATCCAGGTTCTCCTTCTTTTGCAGGAAGACTTCATGGGTAGTTTTGTGTGTTTCCCGTTGAGTCATTAGTTAGTGAAGTTAGTGAAGTAAACTTTGGTTACTGGGTTCAAGTGATGTCAGACTAATCCATTCATTATAGAGTTTGTATTCAGGTTTTAAAGCAGGAGTGGCAAAGCCAGATTTGTTTGACAAAGATCCCCCTGGTAACTATGTGAAGAATGACCTAATGAAGTGATCTTAGAGGTAGTAAGACCAGTTGAGAGCAATTGCAGTGGTCTCGGTGAAACAGGAAGACTTTTGACTAAGAGGGTGAATGGGGGGGTTCCACATTTGAGAGATATCCAACAGGAAGTGGGTGTCTACTGGGTGTGGAGGTAATCGAGGAGAATACAGTCAATCAGTTAGCCTGTTGTCCTCTTTCCTCTAGATCCATCCTACCTTCGGAGCCCTTGTCCATTGCCAAGGCTTTAATACCCTTATATGCAGTTGTAACTCTGGCCTTAAACTTTCATCCTGAACTTCACACTCATATATCCAATTGCCTGCTGAACATTTCCACTGGGAGCTTATACTTCCATGTCCAAAACTATACTCTTGTCTTGTCCCCAGCAACCTGCTTCTCCCCAAGTTTTCCTTATCTCAGTAATGACACTCCTACTTGTTCAGACAAAAACCCTAAGAGGCTCTTTGTTTCTTACCTGTCCTTACACACTATCATCAAGTTCTGTCAGCTTACCGTCAAAACATATCTGAATCTGAACAATTCTCACCAGCTTTGGCCTAAGCCAAAATATAGTCATCTTTCAGCTCACCCTAAGTCTCACTCTATTTGTACACCCATGTTCATCACAGCATTTTTCACAATAGCCAAAAGGTATAAGAAATCCAAGCGTCCATTGATGGAGGAATGGATAAACAAAATGTATATTGTATACATACAATATAATATTATTCAACTTTAAAAAGGAATGAAATTCTGACACATGCTGCAACATAGATGAACCCTAAAGACGTTATGCTAAGTGAAATAAGCCAGTCACAAAAGGACAAATACTGTATGATCCCACTTCTGTGCGGTACCTAGAGTGGTTAAATTTATAGAGATAGAAAGTAGAATGTTGGTTGACAGGGGCTGGGGGAGGGGAAAATGAGGAGTAAGTGTTTAATGGGTACAAAGTGTCAGTTTTGGAAGATGAATAAAGTTCTGGAGCTGGATGATGTAATGGTTGCAGAACAATGTCACTGTTCTTAGCGCCACTGAACTGTACACTTAAAAATGGTTACAACGGTATATTTTATGTTATGTATAGTCAGTCTCAACTTTTAAAAATGGCATGGAAAAAATTTCCTCAGGCATTTAAGATACATTTTAATACATTTTTTGAGCAAATCAACAATACAGCAAAAAAAAAAAAATTCAGGCATAATAAACAATTGGCCTTTTTTTTTTGGTTTATTGTATGGAAGTATATCTATTTTCAGACTATTATTCTGTATCTAGACTCTATTTTATATTCAGGATACATTATAGCTCTGTAGCTCCCATCTTAACATCTAAATTATTTTCCCTTCATATGAAGACTGATGACAAATGTGCTTCATGCCTAATTAGTTATCTCATTTTGTATATTTTGAGCACAATCAAACTTAGATTAAACTTTAAAATTATTTAATATTTAACATGTACAATAAAACATGCATTATACATATAACATATGAATATCTATAATATATGAATATATATGTAAGTTATATAAAAATATCCATTATATTTTAAGATATAAATGTCAGATCATTTCACTCTCTCATCAAAAAGACTTCAAAGACTTCACTTCTCAGTCCTTCCCATGGCCCTCAAGTGCTATAGAACCCTACCTGGTCTGTCTTACCAACTTCATCTTTTACTACCTTTGTCTTAGCTCATTTTGTTCTGGTGTCCTTGGCCTTCTTGTCTGGACTCCAATTCCAAGTTTGGACGTGCCTCAGGGCCTTTGTATTTGGCATTCCCTCTGCCTGGAAAAGTTTCTTTCCAGATATCTGCATGTCTCATGGCCTTGCTTCAATCTGATCTGGGCTCTAATGTCAGTTTTTCAGAGAGGCCTATCCTGACCATTCTACCTAAAACAGACCCCTCCACTCCATCACTCATGATGAGCTGCCTCCTGTCCTGCTTCACTTTCTTGTTACTACTACTTTCTGCATAAGGTTTCATCACATACTTATCCTTCATCTATCCTTGTCTTTCACCTATTTGTTCACTGTAGTATCCCCAGCTCCTGACACATTGATGATGCTCAATCAATGTTTGTTCCATGCATGAACTCTACAAATGTTCATTGAGTCCCTACGGTGTGCCAGACACCATGGATTTAGTTCTGTCTTCTGTGTGGAAGATGATACTGTTGAGTGACACAAGGTTTTGAGATTGGGAGGACTGGGGACAGTTAGGTTACCTTAGGACTAACAGGTTGAAATGGAGAAAGGCAGCTGTAGCCCTGGTATGGAATTCAAGGCATCTGAGAGATTGGCAGGAATGCATAATAGAACATACAGAATTCTACCCTGGGACTCACTACCAGTCCATCCAATCTGGCATTCTGTCTGTGACGGGGACAAAGGGGACACTGAGGGAAGAATAGTCATGATGGTCCATAATATCAACAGTAAGGTCCATCCTAGACAGAGCCTTAGATCATGTGGCTTCAGGAATTATGAAGACATGTCCGCTCCCAGAACCACAGGCTTCTCGAGCTCCCTGTTGGAAATTCCCTTAGAGGGAAGTTGTCAGTTGGCCACTAGAGAGAAGCTAAAAAAGCAAGCACTCCCATGAGAAGGCCCCTCCACTTCAAGCCTGTCCACAGATATGTGTAGATGACTCATATTGGAACTTTCCAGAAGACAGGCTTTGGGAGTTGGGTAGAGAGAGAATCTGAGGTCTGGGGCAAAGAGCAAGGGAAGTAGGAAGATGAATATATACTGAACGTTCCTAACTTCTCACTTCTAAGTCATTGTCTGCAAATTTCCTAGATAAAAAGTGCTCTTATATTTGTCTAGTGCTTCATAGTTTATAAAATATTGCATTGAAAAGTCAGGTGCTCCTAAATTTGAATTCCACCTACCACTTATAACCTGTGTGACCTTTGGAAAATTTAGGTAACCTCTACAAATGTCCTAATTTGTAAACTGCAGGTAATAATATATTTATCATGGGGTTAAATGAGATAAGGTATGTAAGGTACTTAGCCCATTGCAACACATGCACATACACATTAAACATTAGTTTCCTTCCCTATTTCTTTTACTTTACTTCATTTGAGCCTTACATCATCTCTGGGAGGTAGGTTTGGCAAGAACTGTTATCATCTCATTTTACAAATGGAAAACTGAGACCAGGGAGATTTATTCTGACTTTCCTAAAGCCATAGAGCTTTCAAATAAGAGAGTTGGGATTTGAATTCATGTCTTGGTCCCCATATTGTCTCCACACACCATGTTGCCACTAACTCCTTTCTGGTCATGCTGTATTGATATTGTCACATGGTGCTGACACTGGGGAAAACAGGGTGTAAACATTTACCACATGGTCTGTTCCATGGGCCAGGAGGACACTGCTGCCTTTGCTTTTGTTATAATATACTTTTGAACACATGTAGAAGCAAAATGTCTGAAAGCCAGAATAGATTTACATGTTATCAAAGATATTCTGATCAAATTATATAATCTCTAATTGCATCTTGCCTTTTAGACATAACCTTTGTTGCTCTATTTCAGGCACGTCAAAATGCCTTTCATTTCACTTTTTTCCTCTATGATTAGACACAGACTTGGCTGGCTGGAGGATGCTGGGTGGCCAATCAAGGCTAATAATTCACCTTTGCCTCCTTTGTCCAAAGTTTATGAGAATTTTACCTTCTTACTAGTATCAACTCTTTCCCCATTTCCTTTCCCAGTTATTAAAAAAAAAATAATGGCAAATTCAAGACAACATTTAGATAGTTGCCAGCTAAACATGGCCATACAGACAAGGGTGGTGATCTTGCTGACCCTAATTGTTGAAGAGGCAGCATCCTTATGCTATAGCTCAACAGAGCCTGCTAATTTCCAAAGCCTAGAAGGGGCCATGGGTGACTGTTGTGTAAGGCATTGAAGACTATGCTAATGTTGCCCCTCAGAAGGTATGACTTGGTTGTCAGCTGCCTCTATTGGTCCTAAACTTGTGTCTGCCCAGGAGGTGGCGCCCTTTCCCTGCCCAGTTGGTAGTAGTTGGTCATTACTGTGGGGAGGGAAAAACACAAGCTTTGTAGTTTGGACTGCCATTTCAGAGGCTCTGAGATGCAGTGGCCCCTGTTTCCCTCTTCTAAACGGACAGCAATTCCCTTGAAGCAGGATACTGTATGGGGCTTCTCTTCTGCAGCTGCCGGAGTCACCTCTCTGCCCAGGGTATGGCCCCCTTCTCTTCCCTTTAGAGGTGCCACTATCACCTCATTTCTTTGGGTTCTCTCCTCTTAGAATGAGCAGTGGGTTCCCGAGAATGATCAGAACAGAGGATTGTAAAGAGGGTAGAATGGAAATGGAAAAGAGGACAGGGCGGCTGAGGGGCTGCTTTTTGCAGTGGTTTCTTCTCTCTCTCCCTATTATGATCAGCCCTTCTGCTCTTATTTTTGGAGTAACAAATTTGTCCTGCATTCTGCACACAGAGCCTAGTCCCCAGTCAGGATTGTTACCTGGGCTGTTGTTTTCCCTAAGTCCTTTCTTTTGTTTTAGATGGATTGTAGGGAATCTAAGATCTGAACTGGGAAGGAAGGAGAAAAGGATCGAGAAATGAAAATCAGAGAAGAAATCAGGGGGAAAGAGACAGACATCAGAGGGAAAAAAACAAAGAGAGAGACAGTGACACATATACAAGGGTGGGGACATTGATTTGGAGGCAGAAGAATGGATTTGCATCCCAGCTTATCTACTTCAAGCTCTGTGAAGTTGGGAAAGTCACTTGACTGCTCTGAGCCTCAGTTTTCTCATCTGAAAATGGGAATAAGTGCACTTCCTCTGCACCACTGTGATGAGGACTGTACAGAATGCACGGAGGAGGTCCATTTGTAAGTGATAAAGCTCTACTTAAAATGGATGGTACCTGATGTCAACCAGACCTTAAGAGAGAGGGTGTGGTCCTGGCCCACGCTGAACCAGGTGTGGGGCATAGGTATTCATAGGAGCCCAGGGAGGAAAACTTAGCCCTCTGCCCCCGAATTTTATTTTCTCAGAGGACTTCGTAAGAGGGGAAGATTGCTTGCTTCCAGCTCCTGGGCAGAGAAGCCTCCTTGCCCAGGATGGCACTGGTCTCTCTATGTGTGTATAAATACTTCTAGATTACTCGTGCCCAGAATTACTACTCATAGCTAATACTGAGTTTACAATATGCCAGGTGCTCTTCTAAGTACACTACGTGGATTAACATTTAATCCGCACAACTGCCTTATGAAGTAGGTACTATAGTTAGCCTCATTTTAGATGGGGAAACTGAAGCGCAGATGAAAGAAAATTGCCATAAGTTGCACAGGAAGTTGCAGAGGGGATTAAAACCCAGGCCATCTGGTGCGAAGTCCTCGTCCTAACCACTCTGCTACACTGCCTCTCCAGTTATGTTCCTGTCCCTCACGCTCTCATCTGTCAGTGAGTGGGAGATTGCCTCAGAGGAGAATTTAGCTGGCATGTGCATGCCCTGTCATTCTAGGGGCGCACTCTGGGGACTTGTCCCTGCACTCAGGGTATTGGGGGGTTTCTTAGCTTGCAATGCCTCTCTATGGGGCCAAATGTGCTGTAATTCTTTTTCTTGCAGTGAGCTGTCAATTTCAGCACTTAAAGAGACAGATGAGGAAAAGAACATCACATGCCCTTTGTTCCTGATCAAAGGCAGCACCCAGACATTGTCTAGACACTGACAGCCACCCTGCTTCCAGCCTTGTTTCTAGAGTTGACTGAAAGGTTCTGGACTTCAGAGCTGGGTTTGGTTATACAGTGGCTGGGAACAGACAGCAGGGTTTGCAGTGAAGTTGTCCCCACGAAATGAAGGGTCATCCACGATTTTAGTTACTTTCCTTAGGGCAGAAATTGTGGGCCCAGAGTGAAATCCAATGATAACTTCATTTTGCCTTGTTTCTTATCAGGAAGTGATATGAATGTGACCAGGTGAGCAAGATTCCAAACAAAGAGGCATCAATTACAGGCTTTGCAGATATTCTCATTTTGCTGCTGTGCAGATGCACTTGAAACCCAGGGCCTGAAAACAAAGCTCAGGTCTACTGGTCTCATTTTTTTCCCTCAGAGAAGGGAAAATCTCCACAGGGGCTCTGCAGCCAGAGATCTAAGTCTCCTTTTATAGGGTATTTTCCTGAGGGTTTCTTCTAACACATTCACTGCCCTGGTTTTTTTTATTTCATTGAGTAGTTTTAAAAAGAAGGTGCTGGGTTGCTCTACTGTCTTTGTTGTATCGAGTTTGGGAACATCTGACTGTAACTTTACGTTCATACAATGATCTGTTGTGATTTGCAGTTGGGTCAAATTTGCTTTCCCTCAGAGCTTTGTGGACATCAGCCTACTGTCTTCTGGTATTGAGTGTTGCTGTGAGAAGTCTGAAACCAGTCTGATATTTTCGTTCTTGCTTATTCTGTTTATTCTTTCTTATCTCTGAGGTCTAATAATTCAACTAGGGTGTGTCTTTTTGGTATCTATCATGACTTATTTATTTTGATTATTATTTTCTTTGATGTTCATTAACTTAAGTAGGCTATATATCATGATGCCTATTATTCTGGAATAATTATTCTTGATCTGTATGATGTATCATTTTGAATTGCTGATTCTTCCTTCATTTCAATGAAATTTTCCTGAATTATATTTCAGAATATTTCTTGATGTCTATTTTTTAAAACGTAGGGGTACCAATTATTCTTACATTTGACAAGCTTTGTCCTCTGCACCTGTAATTCCTTATCTAATTGCTTTAATCTGTTTTCTCCTCATTCACTGTGATTACATCAGGTCTTCCCCCAAACCTGTTAATTCTGTATTTCAGCTGTGTCTATTTCACTTCATTCAGCTATTTCTAATTTATTTATTAGATTTGTAATAAATGTACCTTGGTTCGCAGTTTGTTTCCTTAGCTCTGTGAAATCCCTTGTAGTTTCATTTTATTGTTCTATCATCTCCTATTTATGGATTTTATATGTTTAAAGTTCTATAAAAGAAAACTCTCGTGGAGAACCTAGTTCTGTTCCTTGGATTACTGTTTTTTTCTTGACTGTTAGATTGGATTTATCATGTTTCTTTTTCCTGTTGTGTCTCTCCCTAGAAAGATGGTAAGCCCCAGGGGTCCTTCCTGCCTCTGCAGAGGCCCCATGGTGGGATGGAGGGGTTTCTAGTCACTGGAATTTTCCCACAGCTTTTCCTAGAGCTACATACTTACTCTCTCAGTTCACATCTCCTCAAATTGTACAGTATTTGTGAGAATTCTCAGGAATCTTTAGACTCAATGACTTTCCTATGTTCTACTCTTGTCAAAAATGATATAAACAGTCATTCTGATCACACCAGAATATTCTGTTTCTTTTCTTGGTTACCATTTTGGAATTCTGTAGTATAAGGTTTTACTGCTTTTCTTCATTGGTTGCTGCTCATGACTTCTTGCTGGTTTGTTTCACTTTTTTTGCTTTATTTCATTGAGTACTTAAAGAAAGGGATTCTGTGTTCTTGCTCTACTCAGGTGATTCTACCTAGAAGTCTGCACTATTTCTATAATCAGAGAAAATGATAAAAGACTATTAAAATAAAGCAAAGAGATCTCAGTTCTCTCTAGAGTTTTGACCAACTGTTCTAGTATGCTTTTGACTATATTAATATCTGCCTGTATGAACAAGTTTAATATGACCACCGTTTTTAGCTTGACTGCTTGTTTGAACACAGATTGGGACAAAAATATAGAGAGCAAAGTTGTACCACATTTTCTCTCATTACACGAGCTTCACCTTTACAGACAATTCTGAACTTGACCTCACAGAGGACTTCAAACAATGTTTAGATTTGCTTATTTGATTTTGCTTTTCATTATATTGATCCTAGCTAACATTTCTCATGGTGTAGAAACTTTGGAGATTTTCTTTCCAAGTTTGCTTTTTGTTTTGAATGTTGCTGCAAGAGAGAGGGTTACATGCAATCATCGCCCAGGGGTTTCTTGCACAAGGAATATCGAAGTTTAGATTCATTTCATATTGTGTTTCCACAACAATAAAACCCACACGATGAACCTATATAATGAACCCATATGATGAACCTAAGTAAATCTTTTTTTAAAAAATAAATTTACTTATTTTATTTATCTATTTTTTGGTGCATTGGGTCTTTGTTGCTACACGCGGGCTTTCTCTAGGTGCGGTGAGTGGGGGCTACTCTTTGTCGCGGTGCGTGGGCTTCTCATTGCGGTGGCTTCTCTTGTTGCGGAGCATGGGCTCTAGGTGTGTGGGCTTCAGTAGTTGCAGCATGCAGGCTCAGTAGTTGTGGCTCACGGGCTTTAGAGCGCAGGCTCAGTAGTTGTGGTGCACAGGCTTAGTTGCTTCGCGGCATGTGGGATCTTCCCTGACCAGGGCTCAAACCCATGTCCCCTGCATTGGCAGGTGGATTCTTAATCACTGCGCCACCAGGGGTAGCCCCGTACCTAAGTAATTCTTACACTCTTAAGACTGACTGCTGGTTATGATTTACTGTCACTGTCAAGGTCATTAATGTCAGCCTAAAGGACAATAGCACGTCTGTCACCACCTTGGATGATTTTTGGAATGTTCTGAATATTTGACTTTCAAGTTAATGTTTCAAACTTTTGGATTTTTGTCTATCTATCCAAGTTCTGAGTTTCAATTCAAATTTCATAATATTATACTTGGAAGAGATACATACAAAATTCCAAAAGTTTTGGAACTTGATATTATTGAGAAATTTACCCCAACAGTATATGGGGGAGTTAGCTTTGGCTTACTCTGGTAAACAGAAGTAGCTGGCGTGGCTCACATGGCTTATTTGAGTTTAGGCAAGTCCAAATTTTACAGATTTATAAATGCTGAGCAGACCAGCAAGCTCGAAAGCTCTTGGGCAGGAGCTGCTGCTGCAGTCTGTGGGCTGAGTTTCCTCTTCCTCAGGGAAACTTCAGTTTTGCTAAGGCCTTTCCACTGGTTGGATGAGGCCCAGCTACATTACCATGGATAATCTTTCCTTAAAGTCATCTGATTGTAGATGTTAATGACATCTACAGAATACCTTGAACATCGCACCAAGAGTTTGATTGGATAAGTGGGTACTGTGGCCTAGCCATGCCGACACAGAACTAACCATCACAACTAGGGAGAGTGGAGTGGAAAGGGAAACGGCAAAATATATAGCAGAAGTGTTGGTTTGGCACGTTACTCTCTCCAGAATTTAATAGGCTAAAAACATGTTCCTACTCCTTGGCTTTGGCAGACGTGACCAACAATGAGAGTCACATTTATATAACTCAGCAAGTGAGTTCCTTGGAGAGACTCCACCATGAACTGTCCATGTGAAGGTGCACTATGGGCACCTCTGGACACCATATCCCTCTGTTGGAGATCCATAATGTGAATCACCATGTTGAAAACCCTGAGAAATCCCATAGCAAAGACACTTGTTCATCTTTTTAGAAAATCTGGCTTTTCCTAAACTCATTTGACAATGAAACCTTTTCTTTCTTTTCCATATGTAGCATCCATCAACAGAGCATGTTTAGGGAAAGGCTGGCTTAATCTCCTCTCCCTAAAATAATAGCCCAGTCCACTTGGATACTGCTGAGGTTTCCCTGATAACACAAAAAGAACAACTTTTTCAATCACTCGCTGCTAAACATAAACATTTCCTTCTATCCTGATGTTCACAAAAAGTACAAGATTGGTTGACGCAGGAAAGTGGAGTTTTGCTGCTTCTGTTTTGTGCATAGGACAAAACCTTTTAAGAGATAAACAATTCAAAAGCCTTTTCACCAAATCTTTGAGCAAAATGGTCTCTAGGAAAGTGCTGCTTTGTATATCACTTGGTATACCACAAGGTACCCTCAGGGGTATCAAAAGCCCATGGGAAAACTTGTCTTGCACTCTTGTGAGTTGGTGCCCCTGACAGCAGCGAGCAGTGATGCCAGTAATGTAATACAATTGATCTCATGCAACAACAAATTCCTCAACTAATTCTTGAGTATCTGCTGGGGGCTGGGCCACAGTATGTGTGTGTGTGTGTGTGTGTGCGCGCGCGCACAGAAATAAATAAAGAGCTTAAGTTAATGGACTTTTGGGGTAGGATTTGATTTAGTAACAGAGACCCTTCAAATAATAGTGCCTTAAACAAGACTAGAGTTTATTTGCCAAGATCTACCAGGCAGACCATAGCTGGAATGGGTTCCAAGGTGCAAGGGAGCTGGGTTCTGCAATTTCCAAGGCATTTCTCTCATCTTATCATCCAGAATGGCTCAATACCCCATCCTCATTCCAGCTAGGAAGGAGGCAGAAATAGTGCTAAGAAGGGCATACCCTCTCCTTTTAAGGATGCAACTCAGAAGTTTCATACATCACCTACTGTACATCCCATTGGTCACTTAGCCACATATAGCTTCAAGGAGGCAGAGGCTGAGAAACATAATCCTCATTCCAAGCAGCTATTAACCTGGAAATACCATGGGTCTTAGTATTCTGGAGAATGGGAGAATGGATTTTGGGGTACAAATAACATTTGCTTCCCCAGGGTTATATAAAGTTATATAAAGTATATAAAGACATTTATTAAGCCCTTGACTTTCCAAAGCAAGGGTGTACCATAGATCTTTTATTACAAGGATTGGACTAAGAGATTTGAATTCTAAGGGCTGAGAACCATAAGGTGAGTATCATTTATACCTATGAGTGGATAAGAACCATCCCAGAACATGAAACATTTAAGGCTGACATTCTTACTTCCAAAATCTCCCAGAGTACTTTTATTTTTAATAGCAACTTAACTTTGCATTATAATTACTTCTGAGTGTAGATGTGTCTGCCTCCCCAATTATACTGTGCTCCTATAGGGCGGGGACTCTGTCCTGTGTCTGACTCATGGTAGGTACTTAGTAAACATTGTATGAATCCATTGTGGGGAGTTGACACCCACTCCCTTTCCCACTTCTGCCTCCATGCTTACCTGAACTCTGACCTTCTCTCTAGAATTAACTGGAAGTGCTGAGGGTAAATTCAAGTAGTAGCTGAGGACTTGGATTCATGGCATCAACTCTATTCTTGGGATCCCTGGTTGTTGGTTGCTTGCTTAACTGACTCTAACTTCATATGGGGAATATCTGCTCCAGCTTCTGCATACCATCTGTTCTGGCTATCCATTACCATGTAACAAACTACCCCAAAACCTAGTGGCATAAAATAATTGCTCACAGACTCTGTCAGGAATTTGAACAGGGCACAGTAAAGATGGTTTGTTTCTGTTCCACAGTGTTGGGAGACTCAGAAGCTGGGGGTGACTCAACATCTGGGTTTAGAATTATCTGAAGATTTCCTCACTCTCATGTCCAACAGTTGATGCTGGCTGTTGGCTGGGACCTTTGCTGGGGCTGTTGCCAGAACATCTACACATAGTTTCTCCATGTAGCTTGGGCTTCCTCACAGCATGGTGGCTGGGTTCCAGTGGTGAGCTTCCCAAGTGAGAAAGCCAGGTAGAAGTTGTATTGCCTTAGTTCTAACTCAACTTGGAAAGTCATGCAGCATCACTTTCACCATATTTTCTTCTTTGTGGCAATCACAAAGTCCCTTCCTGTATCAAGAGGAGAAAAAATAGATTCTAGTTCTTGATAGGGTGTTGTTGTTGGTGATGGCAAGGTTCTGGGAAGAGCACATGGGATTGGAAATATAGTTGCAGCCATTCCGGAAAATGCACTCTGCCTATTGCAGTCATCCAGAGGACTGAGGAGTGAGGATTCCTGGATTCACTGAGGGCTTCTGGCAGGATAATGCTATCAGCCACATTCCCCTCATTTCACAGGAGCCCAAGAAGAGTCAGGAGCTTTGGCAAGATCCCTGGCATCATTCCCCTTATACCCTGACAAGCAGCATGGGGTGGTGAAAATCTCCCTTGACCGTGAGTTAAAAGGCCTGTGATCTGATTGTCATGTGATTTGGATAGGCGACTTGATCCATTTAAGTCACAGTTTACCCTACCTGACAGGTGAGAAGTTGTTTTTTTTTTTTTTTGGTATGCGGGCCTCTCACTGTTGTGGCCTCTCCCGTTGCGGAGCACAGGCTCCGGATCCGCAGGCTCAGCGGCCATGGCTCACGGGCCCAGCCGCTCCGCAGCATGTGGGATCTTCCCAGACCGGGGCACGAACCCGTGTCCCCTACATCGGCAGGCAGACTCTCAACCACTGCGCCACCAGGGAAGCCCAGATCAGTTTTTTTAGTCCTTTATATTAGGAGATTCTTTTCTTCTTAAATTTGTATTATTTTCAAACAAAAGTTCAGGTGAAACCCAATATATGAACTGGATAAATGTCATTGAAAGGGGTGTGTTATACATGCCCACTTGCCCCCTTCCCCATGGGGATTCTCCATGGAATCTCAGTGCTCCTCAGAGCACATTTGGAAAATCCTTGAGCTATGATTCTGGTCACGATGTGTGGGTTTTTTTCCCACACCAATTAATTCTTCAAAACCAGCTGAGTGTCTTACAATTTAACTCAGTTCTGACACTATCTACCTGGAGGTAGCATCAGACTCCACAGGTTAAGGGCTCAGCCCCACAGGACTGCCCTCCACTTCAGATGCCGGTTGCAAGCCTGGGTTGTTACTTGTGCTTCTTTTGTCCAACTGGCTATAAATCAGAGGTTCTCATGACCCCCTCCTTGCATTCAATTTATTTGCTAGAGCTGCTCACAGAACTCAGGAAACTAGTTTACTCACTAGATTACCAGTTTATTACAAAGAATATTAAAGAATACGAATCAACATCCAGATGAAGAGATACATAAGATGAGGTTCTGAACAAAGGATCTTCTGTCCTCAAGAGGATTGGGGTCCAGCTCAGTGGTGCATGGAAGGGTTCTGGTACCCCAACTTGGAAACACTCTGAACCCCATCCTTTTGGGTTTTTAGTACAGGTTTCGTTACATAGGAATGATTGATTAAATCACTGGCCATCGACAACTGACTCAACCTCCAGCCCCTTTCCCCGCCCTAGAATCCAGTGGGTGGGACTGAAAGTTCCAACCCTCTCTTCACATGGCTGTTCTCCTGGCAGCCAGCCCCCCACCCTTAGGTGCTTTCCAAAAGTCACCTCACATTAACATATACTCAGGTGTGGTTGAAAGGGGTTTGTTATGAACACGGAGACACCTTTACAGCTCTTATCACTTAGGACCTTCCAAGGGTTTTAGGAGCTCTAAACAGAATAAAGAATAAAGACCAGAATAAAGAAACAGAATAAAGACCAAATACATACATATATATATTTATTTATTATAAATCACAATATCATAGCCAGGATATTTCCTAAGAGTCTCCAGGGTGTGATTGGAGTGAGAGAGAAAAACCCAGCACCCAGCTCCCAGATTTCTCTCCTGAGTACTTTCTGCTTCCTTCCTGCTTCCTACATGAGCCCTCACTCCCACCTGTCAGCCATCTGACGCCGAAAGACTGGGCAGGTGTTCTGGATGAGCCAAAATCCCACAAGTACCTGGAAGAGCAATATTTAAGGAGCAGGGATATCTACTGGTATTGTTGGAATTTGGGGCCCTCCCGGCTTCCCGTCACTTGGGCCAGACCAGCCTCGTCTGGAGAGAAGCTGGGGACTCTGTGGAAAGGCCTGAGAGCTATGGAGATGGTGGTCTCACAGTTCCACCTTCTGGGCCTGGGGGTGACTCTGGCATCAGGTGCCCGCCCCTGGAATCTGAGGGAGAGTGGGGCGGTCCTATCCAAACGACATGGATTCTCGGTGGGGAGGAGGGGTCCCTCAAAGGACAACAGAAGAACACGGCGGGAGATGCTGCACAGGTGGAAACAGCAGGTGCCTATGACTGGCTCTGAGCACCCAGGTGAGGGCGCAGTCCCTGGAAATGCCCCAAATCCTCCTACTTTTTGCTCGGCCCGTCCTCAGTTCCCAACCCTTGTCCACAGCTCCGTGAGCCTCCTCACCTGAGCTAGGTGCTCGTAGGGTCCTTTCCTTTCTCTGATGCTCTCATCCGCTTTGCCCACCACTCTCCCTCCGTCTCCTCTCCTCCCCCTCTTCTCAGCCCACTCCCACCCCCACTTTTTCTCTCCCACATTCTCTGCTCCCTATCTTTGTCTCTTTATCCCGTTCTTTCTCTTTTTTTTTTTCTTTAAATCAATCCACAGAGTGATTAGATTTGCAAATGAGCCGGCAGGAAACTGGGAACAAAGGGAACCAGAGCCGAAGAGAGAGCAGGTATAATTACTGTAATTAACTCAAGCAGCAGGGACACATCCCCTCGTCAGCAGTGGCTGCTGAGAGGTGCTGCCAGGCGCCACAGGGGAGGCTGAGGGGAGCTGCACGCCCCCAGGAAGCTCAGACCACTCCCCCTCCCTAGGGCTGGGGTGCCTCGAGGGGTCCCTGGTTGGGAAGCTCCTCCTGGAGAAGGTGCCTGCAGGAGGATCCATCTAATCTCCTGTCCTGGGCTCAGCGGGAGCAGGGAGGAGGAATCTGGGCCCGGAGGACATGATATGATCTCCTGCCCACAGAGGGGGGCCGGAGAACAAAACCATCTCTTTCCTCTCTTACCTGGACACTTAGCTCTTTACCTGCTTTATGACATCCTGAGAGCCTGCTCTGGTTTCTCTGGAATCCAAACATTTCTAGAGACCTTGGAGGAGGAACATGTCATGAAACTGTCATATCTGCATCCCTAAGCATCCCCAAAATACACTTCCAGATGCTTGGGGCCTTCCAATGCACCTTTGCAACCTGACCTTTCAGAGTTGCCCCTCATATCTTCGTCCTCTAGCCAAATCTGACCTTGCGATACACCCTGAATATGCCCTGCATTCTTCTCTTTCTCTGCTTTCACCTGTGAGACAATCCCTTTCCTCCCATGCTGCACTTTCCTAAATGTCAGTTGGTAGAATGGCATCCACCTTTTGAGATACACTTGAAACTAAAGTCATTTCTGTGAAGTCTATACGGATCTCACCCTCTACAGAAGCCCATAGCCCTTGTCTCTTTTATGGACCTTACCTTACTATACCTCCTCTCCTATCGTCTGGGGAAGGCAGATAGACCCTAACTTTGGATTCCTGGAGTTCATCACCTTTGGGGGTCTGTGTCAATCAGACCCTTTTCACCTGCCAATGACAGAAATCCCAATGCAAACTGGCATAAACAACAAAGGGAATTTATTAGTTGTAGTAACTGAAGAGTCCAGGGACGTTTGCAGTCAGCCGTGGCTGGATCCTAAACCTTACCATCAGATCTCTCTCTCCTGTCCCCTTTCCTCAGTGTGGGTTCATGCCCAGGCAGACCTCTACACAACGTGGCCCCCAGCATCTCCAAGCTAACGTCATTCCTGCAGGCAGCTATCTTAGGGAGAGTTTCTCCCTCCCAAAGCTCCAGCACACACATAAGATTGTGTGTGAGATCAGCAGGCTGGATTGGGTTCAGAGCCAATCATTGTGTTTGGAGAAATGAAGCCCAGTGATTGACCAGACTGGCATCAAGTGCCCGCCCCTGGAATCTGAGGGAGGCGTGGGGCCACCCCTATCCAAACCGCATGGGTTCTCCTCTCATGGGGAGGAAAATTCAAAGGACAACAGAAGAACAGAGCAGAGATGTTGCACAGGTGGAAACAGCAGATGCCTATCACTGGCTCAGAGCATACAGGTGAGGGCCCAATTCCTGGAAATGCCCCATATCCTTTCATTTTTATACTCAGCCTGTCCTTCAATACCCAACCCATGTCCACCAGCTCTGATGCCTCCTCACCTGCTCTAGGTGCCCAGAGTCTGTATCACTTAACCAGGCACACACCTATATGCTGCCTTCTCCTTTCCATCACATGGTTTTCATCACTCTAGATGTAAACTCTTTCTGTTTAGAAACCATCATGGTATTTTTTTTTTTTTTTTTTTTTGCGGTACACAGGCCTCTCTATGCTGCCTTCTCCTGATCGTTATGTTTTCATTTGTTACAACCTCATCTGAGCAACAAGATTACAGACCCACTGGGAGCAGGTGTGTGACCATGCTTGTATGCCCCTCCTCCCACCCTGATACAGCCCTGGGCACCTGGACAGCACTATGGTGAACCAAGCACAGAATGCCTACGATGTCCAGGTCTGAGAAATGGCTGGGTCACCAGCTGAGTGATCTTGTGAAGTCCCCTGACCTCTCTAAGCCTCGGTTTCCACATCTAGAAATTCGGGCTATGAAAACACCTATTTCACAGAACTGTGAAAAATAGAGATAATATGTGTGGAAGTGCCTCCCATCTTTTCTCAGCTAAGCTCAGCCTGTCTTCCTCCAATTACCTGATTGGGTATTTAATTACAACTGAAGTAAGAAACAGGCATTCACCCTCCTTATTTCTGTGACACTGAACTCTCCAGCCTTCCCTCTGTTTTCCTAGTCATTTGTTTCTATTTTCTTGGCCAGCTCCTCTTAGTTTTTTGTCTACCTGTTAAACAGTGTACGTGTTCATGGTCAATAGCACAGGCTTGGGTCCTAGGTTGCCCCTTTTGGGGTTGCAGTTATACCACTTACTAGACTGTAACCTCAGGCAAGTTATTTTACCTCTCAGAGACCCAGCTCCTCATCTGTAAAATGAGAAATCCCACTAGTATTTACCTCATGGTGCTGAATTGAGTGAGTTAATTTGTGTAAGGCACTTGTAACAGGAATTGCTGGGGAGTAAGTGCTATAAAATTGTTAACCAATATTCCTTTTTTTTTTTTGCGGTACGCGGGCCTCTCACTGCTGTGGCCTCTCCCATTGCGGAGCACAGGCTCCGGACGCGCAGGCTCAGCGGCCATGGCTCACGGGCCCAGCCGCTCCGTGGCATGTGGGATCTTCCCGGACCGGGGCATGAACCTGCGTCCCCTGCATTGGCAGGCGGACTCTCAACCACTGCGCCACCAGGGAAGCCCCTAGTATTCCTATTTTAATGTTCCAAACTGAAATACATTATCCTTCAGCATCAAATCCAGTCAATTCTTTCTCCTTAAAACTTTTCAAATTCTTTTTTTTTTTCTAATTCATTCTTTCACTGCTTTCCATCCCTGCTCCTAATTTCTTAACTTAGTCTCTCATCGTATCAAGCATGGATTACTCCCACATCCTTTTAATTGGTCTTCCTTACCTGTCTTTCCTTCTAATCTATTTTCCACACAAAAATCTGATCATACGTCTCCCCTGTTTTAAGTCTTTGAATAGCATCCCACAATGATCAGGATACAAAGTCCAAGCTCTAGGGCATGACGTACAAAGTGCTTCATGAGTTTTTTCTTGCTTATTTCTTTAGCTTCATCTGTCTCCACTGACCCCTCTTGTCTGAACCCATCTGCCTTCCTTTACCTCTTTGTTTAGAATGTGCTTACTTCCTCTTTTCTCGTGGCCACTTCTTTGGCATCCACTGAGCCTCAGTTTAGGCATCACTCCTCGCAAAGTCTTTCTGGATGGCTAGCCCCCTCCTCCCAGGATGGTCTAGATGTCTCACCTACAGAACCCTGGGAATATCTCTGCCCTAGCAGTTGTCACTTTGTGTAAGTGTCTGTCTCCTCCACTAGACCATAAACTTCTTAAAGGCAGGGATCTCATGTTCGAACGCCTAGCTCTTGGCACAGTTTCTGGCACCTAATCCGGGCTCAGAGCTTGTTGAATGAATTGAATAATGGTGATCCCTACTGAATTTGTCAGGCATCTTCTGGTTGCAAGTGACAGAAACTGCCATTAAGCATCACTCATCCCTGTTCTCAAATGACACCATCAAGACTATATCCCTTTCTAATTCTTGGCTTCATTTTCTTCTGTCTTGGTTTCATTCTCAAGCTGGTGCCCTGAAAATGACCACCAGCAGCTTCAGTCTATTCACTTTGCAACTCTGAAAAATCCTGAAAAAAATGGCATCTCTTTCCCAACATTTTTAGCAAAAGTCTGGGCACTACTCTCATTAGACCAATTTAATTTAGCTGCTATCCAGGGGCATGAAATGTGGTGATTGGTCAGAAACAACAGAAATTTACTTCTTATAGTCTGGAGGCTGGGAAGTTCAAGATCAAGGTACTGGTAGATTCTGTATCTACCCGCTTCCTAGATGGTCATTTTTGCTGTAACCACACTTAGCAGAAGGGATGATGGAAGTCTCCAGGGTCTCTTATCTAAGGTACTAATCTCACTCCTGAGGGCTCCACCCTCATGACCTAATCACCCCCAAAGGCCCTGAGACCATAATAACATGCCCATCTCTGGAACTGGAGGGTAGTCACGGTCACCTGAAACAAATGGACGAGTGGGGCAGGGGTGTTTCCCCCAAAGGGAAAGTGGGGTGCTTTTGCCAGAAACATGGGTTAGAGGGAAGCAAAACCAACATTTGTACAGAAGTGCCAGATACTGCTAGCTCTTATATAAACATTTCAATTAATCTTCACAACGATCCAAAGAAATCCATTCCACCCATGAGAAACCCGAGGCTTGAAGTGTTTCAGTGACTTGCCTGAGTTTACACAGCTTACAAGAGATGGAGCCAGATTCTCAGACAGTCTGACTCCAAAGCCTTCCCTCTTTAAAAAAAAAAAAAAGTTAAAAAAAAGGGATATATACGCACAGTAAAAATTCCAAACAGTGCAAAAAGGTGTACAGTGAACAGGTAGTTATACTGCAAGCCCTGACCCTGATCCCCAACCTCCTCTTTTCTGCCCCTCAATCATTCACCCAGGAGGCTTCACTTCTATGCTTTATTATGCAGATCCAGAATAGTCTTTTGTCTAGGTCTAATTTGTTCCCACTTCTGAGGATTTTACCCCATGCCCAGCTTATTATGAGGTCTTTCCCCTTGGGCTGGCAGGAACATGAACTAGTTCCAGCCCAGCATATAGTCGGGAAATTGTTGGGCCTGCTGCTTTGCTGTGGTTCTTTCCCAGCCTCTGGTAGCTTCTCACACATGCGCTGACCGGTACTCAGGCAATGGCTAGAGGGAATCCTCTGCAAGTCACAGGAGCTCTCTCTTCTCTGACCGTCTGCCCTGTCAGTCTAGCTGCTTTGGCCACCCTGAATGCAAGCTCTGCCTCCTTAACTCAGGGAGAGCACTGGGTTCCACCTGGAAAGGACCTCCTAGTAGTAAGCTGGGCAGTTATACGGCCACTTTCTTCCTTTTCCTTCCATCAGCCATCAGCGACCCTTCCAGCACTGTCTGCTGCACAGTGTCTTAAACCGTTGTTTCCTCTTGACTTTTTATTTTAAAGCTGTTTAAGGAAGGAGGGTAAATCTGGTTCCTGTTACTGCATTAAGGCTAGAAGTAATGCTACTTTCGCCAGGATTTATGAATCCTTCCAGAGATATAAAGTGCTTAAACAAGCATATATATATATATCCTCTCCTCTTTATACACACGGTAGGTTTTGCCGCACAGTTTTGCACCTTACTTTAGTCGCTTATTATCATACAGATTGTTCCGTATAGATTGACCTCACTCTTTTAATGGCAGAGCCTGCACTCCTAACCCCTACTCTAGTCTGCCTCAGTGAGTGATAGCTGAGTTATTATTGGCTGTAATTGATGCTTGGTAAATAGTTGGCGTGTTGAATAAATTATGTTGAAACTGCACCCAGGTGGCTGGACTCTCATGTTCTGATGACTGGAGAAAACAGGATACACCATATTCAGTTTGGGGTCCTTTGTATTCGTGACTACTCTGTCCTCTGCTTTCACTTCTCTGAAGAGTTTCTTCTTGCTTTCTGGTCTATGGGAAGCTGAGAAATAGTAGTATTTAAACCTCAGCTCTTGTCTCATCTCCCATTTGATAAGAATCCAATTTACATGACAAAACCACATCCACTGATAAAAAGAGGCACACATGTACCCTTTCGGGGCAGCACTGTAAGGTGATATAGAAGTGTGCCTGGACAGTGCTTAGCTTCTAGAAGCTCAGCAAGTACTTTTTGGATGAACTTGGGGTTCACTTGTGTCTTGTGCAATTATTATCTAGGCCCTTCCCCCCAAAAATGTTCTGGTTGTCTAGTATCTATTTAGGACCTAGTAAGTGATAGTGTCGAAGATGAGTATGTGTGAGATAATTCATTGACTCATTACTTATGAATGGAAATTGGAAATACCCTAAATATTCATAGCAACAGAATTTTGTTGTTAAATTTGTGACACAAAGTTGTTAAATAATGGTGAAAGATTAGTACATAGCATTAGTATTATCTTAGTCTATTTGGGCTATAACAAAAATACCACAGACTGGGTGGCTTGTAAACAAAAGTTTATTTCTCACAGTTCTAGGGGCTGGGAAGGCCAAGATCAAGGCTCTGGAAGATTTGGTGTCTGGTGAGAACCTGCTTCCTGGTTCAGAGATGGCCATCTTCTTACTGCATTCTCACGTGCCAGCTGGACTAGGAAGCTCTCTGGGGCCTCTTTTATAAGGGTACTAACCCCATTCATGAGGTCTCCACCCTCATGACCCATCACCTCCCAAAGGCCCTGAGGCAGGAGATAGATGGGCCCCAGGCTGAGCAGCTGGAGTTCGTTTCCTGTGCAAAAATACTCCAAAATGAAGATAATAGCAGGAGAGAAGGGGAGCTGAGCCCTGCCCAGGTAAGAGACAAAGAGACCACATATTTCTCATTCTTGAGTCAAGGAGACCTTCCCGACTACACATGCACAGGAAGACTCCTTGGGAGTCAAAAAGGGAGGGGGCGCCACCCCATAGTAGGTGATAACCTACACATGGGCTTGTTTGCTAGAATCCATCTTGGCTAAGAGATGCGTGTGCACACAGGGGAGGACCCTGGGAGAAACCAAACACAGACTCAGAGCCAGGCAAAGCAAGATGACTGGCAGAGGAAACCTGGAAGAAATGCCCCATATGAGTGATTCAAACTACCACGAGGGCTCGACTCTCTCTGTGAGACTGCCGTGTGAGTCTATTCACACATACCCTTTTTCCTCCTAATAAACACTTTACTTGTTTCACTACTTTCCATCTCTTTGTGGACATTCATTTCTACAATGCCAGCGGGCCAGGGCCTTGTCACTGGCCACGGGTCTAGTGGTTAGGATTCAGCACTCTCACTGCTGCGGCCTGACTTCAATCTCTGGCCAGGGAACTGATATCCTGCTTCAAGCCGCTGAAGGCCAAGACCACCTGAGATCAGCCCCACCTCCTAATAGCATCACATTGGGGCATAGGATTTAATATATGAATGGGAGGGGGCACAAACATTCAGTTTATAGCAAGTATATAGCTCTTAAAAATGTGTGCTAGTGTGTGTGTGATACAGGTTAACATGGCCCTCAAATGCAAGTCAACCACTTCATCTGGGCTTTAGCTGCCTTTCTTTTACCACAACTTTGGAAACTCACACTCAGCCTGAGGTACAAGTTTACTGTTTAACATCTCTTCTAGTTCTCCCAGCAGGCTGACAAAGTAGCTTTATTTATTTGCCTTATCCCTACAGAGCTAGTCAAGGCCATATAGGTAATGTGTGGAGGAGCTAGGATTTGAGTTCAGGTCCTTCTGACCCTAAAGCCTGAGCTCCAGCTCCCCATGGGGGTTAAAGCGTTGTTCCCAGAGAGTGCTCTGCAGAAATCGGCCCTACTGATTGTTACAAGCAAAAAGGGCTCCCTGGGGCTTCCCTGGTGGCGCAGTGGTTGGGGGTCCGCCTGCCGGTGCACGGGACGCGGGTTCGTGCCCTGGTCCGGGAGGATCCCACGTGCCGCGGAGCGGCTGGGCCCGTGGGCCATGGCCGCTGAGCCTGCGCGTCCGGAGCCTGTGCTCCGCAACAGGAGAGGCCACAACAGTGAGAGGCCCGCGTACTGCAAAAAAAAAAGGAAAAAAAAAAAAAAAAGAGGGCTCCCCGTTCTCAGGGATATTTGCATTTGTTCTTGAGGTATATGCATTTCTGTTGTGATTTAAAGTGGGAGGCAGCTCACATAGTATAGGCACACCTCATTTTACTGGTATTTATTTGCAGATAATGCTTTTTTTTTTTTTTTAACAAATTGAAGCTTTGTGGCAACCTTACATCAAGCAAGTCTATTGATGTCATTTTTCCAATAGCATTTGCTCACTTTATGTCTCTGTGCCACATGTTGGTAATTCTCACAATATTTCAAACTTCATTATTGTTATATTTGTTATGGTGATCTGTGATTAGTGATATTTGGTGTTACTATCGCAAAAATATTTCAACTTGCTGAAGGCTCAGATCATATTTGGCATTTTTTAGTAAGAGAGTATTCTTTAATTAAGTTATGTATATATTTTTTTACACATAATGCTATTGCACACTTCATAGACGACAGTAGTAGAGTGTAAGCATAACTTTTATATGCACTGGGAAATCAAAAATTTTGGTGTGTCTCACTTTATTGTGATATTAGCTCTATTATGGTGTTCTGGACCCAAACCTGCAATATCTCCAAGGTGTGCCTGTATTTTCTAGCATCTGCCTGTGGTTGAGAGAGGAGTTTTTAACAGATGGTGGCTGGGTTGACACCTTGGTATATAAGGTAGCCATTTCTACAAACTGCCTGGGTTGTAGAAACTGGAAAAGCAGGGTGAGGAGGGCTCCAGAAAGAATGATTTAGGCCCACCTCTTCATTTTACAAATGAGGAAATTGAGGCAAAGGGAGACTACCTTATCCAAGGACACCACTTGTTTGGCTGAGAGAGAACTAGAACTTCCTGATTCCTAGTCCAGTTCTCTTTACTCCTTCTGTGAATAAGAGAGTTCTTTTCTAACTTGCCTGGCAATCAATGAGTGGTTTTACATATAGTTTCCCACTGTTTCCATTTCTCTGTATTTTAGCTTGTGGTTTGTTTTTTTTTTTTGCGGTACACAGCACTCTCACTGTTGCGACCTCTCCCATTGTGGAGCACAGGCTCCAGACGGGCAGGCTCAGCGGCCATGGCTCACGGGCCCAGCCGCTCCACGGCATGTGGGATCTTCCCGGACCAGGGCACAAACCCGTGTCCCCTGCATCGGCAGGCGGACTCTCAACCACTGCGCCACCAGGGAAGCCCTAGCTTGTGTTCTTACTCTTTCTGTCTCAGGCCTCCTCCTATTGTATTGATATTTAGTTCACAGTGAGATGACAGGTTGATCCATGGAAAAGAGGGCTAGAGAGTTGAGCAGAAGGGCCATAGGATGTAGGATTACAGCCTTGCATCAGCTCTGTTAGGGATAGTTGCACATCAATACACCCCGGATTTGTGACTGAAAAGCTATGTGTACAGGTAAGATTTTACAGATGAGTCATATTAAGGATGCCTCCTATTTAAAGACTACCATGGCCACCCTTTGCCTTATCCATTCCATCTCTAGAGATTTAACTTACAAAGATATATGCAAAAGGATGTTTTGAAAAACATTGTATACAATAGCAAGAGACTATAAACAACCTGAATATCCACTGATGGGGGGATGGTGATAAAAACTGTGGTACATCCATACAGTGGAGTATATATGAGATGCAATGTGGTAGATCGTATGGGCTAATATGGTGCAACCTACAAAATATATTGTTAAAAAAATAAGGTGTGTATATGGCTTGGTTTGTGTTCCCTTAAAAGAGAGCCTCGGACAAGGACGTGGGTGCAAGTAGTTTATTTATTTATTTATTTATTTATTTTTTGTGTTACGCGGGCCTCTCACTGTTGTGGCCTCTCCCGTTGTGGAGCACAGGCTCCGGACGCGCAGGCTCAGCGGCCATGGCTCACGGGCCCAGCCACTCCGTGGCATGTGGGATCTTCCCAGACCGGGGCATGAACCCGTGTCCCCTGCATTGGCAGGTGGACTCCCAACCACTGCGCCACCAGGGAAGCCCGCAAGTAGTTTATTTAGGAAGAGATCCCAGGAAAAATAAATCAGGGAGTGAAGAGAGTGAGGCAGAAAATGCAAATAAAGTATGTACTGAGTGGTTGCTATAGCCAAGAGAAGCCCGAATGAGCCCAGACCTTTGAAAAACACACACACCCTCCCTATCCCACTCCTCTAGGTGGTCACAAAGCACTGAACTGTTCTCCCTGTGCTATGCGGCTGCTTCCCACTAGCTATCTGTTTTACATTTGGTAGTATATATAAGTCCATGCTAGTCTCTTACTTCGTCCCAGCTTACCCTTCCCCCTTCCCGTGTCCTCAAGTCCATTCTCCACATCTGCGTCTTTATTCCTGTCCTGCCCCTAGGTTCTTTATAACCACTTTTTTTTTTTAGATTCCATATATATGTTAGCATACAGTATTTGTTTTTCTCTTTCTGACTTACTTCACTCTGTATGACAGACTCTAGATCCATCCACCTCGCTACAAATAACTCAATTTCGTTTCTCTTTATGGCTGAATAATATTCCATTGTATATATGTGCCACATCTTCTTTATCAATTCATCTGTCGATGGACACTTAGGTTGCTTCCATGTCCTGGCTATTGTAAATAGAGCTGCAATGAACATTGTGGTACATGACTCTTTTTTTTTTTTACTTTTTTTTTTTTCTTTTCTTTTTTGGCACGCGGGCCTCTCACCGCTGCAGCCTCTCCCACCACGGAGCACAGGCCCTGGACGCTCAGGCCCAGTGGCCATGGCCCACGGGCCCAGCCGCTCCGCGGCATGTGGGACCCTCCCAGACCGGGGCATGAACCCGCATCCCCTGCATCGGCAGGCGGACTCTCAACCACTGTGCCACCAGGGAAGCCCCATGACTCTTTTTGAATTATGGTTTTCTCAGGGTATATGCCCAGTAGTGGGATTGCTACCATTCACTTTCTGATGGACTTGCGGATTGTGTCTAGTTTTGAGTTTTATGAATAAAAGTTATCAAGAAAAAGTCATGAACACTTGCAACAAGTCTTTGTGTAGACATACATTTTTATTTTATTGTGTAAATACCTAGGGGATTGCAGGGTCATATAGTAAGTGAATATTTAACTTTATAAGGAATTGCCAAATTTTTCCAAAGTGCTGTATTATTTTGCATTTCTACCAAGAAGTATGAAATTTCCAGTTGTTCTACATTCTTGCCAACACTCAGTACTGTTGTTCTTTTTAATTTTTTTTTTTTTTTTTTTTCGGTACGCGGGCCTCTAACTGTTGTGGCCCCTCCCGTTGCGGAGCACAGGCTCCGGACGCGCAAGCTCAGCGGCCATGGCTCACGGGCCCAGCTGCTCCGCAGCATGTGGAATCTTCCCGGACCGGGGCACGAACCCGTGTCCCCTGCATCGGCAGGCGGACTCTCAACCACTGCGCCACCAGGGAAGCCCTTCTTTTTAATTTTAATCATTCTAGTGGGTGATAGTAATATCTTGTGGTTTTAATTTGCATTTCCCCAATACTGTTGAGCATATTTTCATTTGAGGGTTTGCAGTTTGTACTTCTTTGTGAAATATCCGTTCAAAATTTTTGCCTATTTTTCAGTTAATATCTCATTATTGAGCTATAAGAGTTCTTCATATATTCCAAATGCAAGCCTTTTGTCAGATATATGTATTGCACATATATTTTTCTTGTCAATGGCTTGCCCTTTTTTTTTTAATGTTCTCTTTCAAGAGTAGGAAGCTTTAATTCTGATATACAGTCAACCTCTGTATCTGTGATTCTGTATCTACACATTCAACCAACAGCAGGTGGAAAATATTTTTGAAAATTCCAGAAAGTTCCAAAAAGCAAAATTTGAATTTGCTGGGCACTGGCAACTATTTACATAGCTTTTACATTGTATTTACAACTACTTACATAGTATTTACATTGTATTAGGTATTATAAGTTATGTAGAGATGCTTTAAAGTATGTGGGAGGATGTGTGTAGGTTATATGCAAATACTATGCTATTTTATAAAAGGGACTTGAGCATCCTCAGATTTTGCTATCCATGGGGGGTCCTGGAACCAGTCCCCCGTGATACCAAGGGACAATTATAGTCCCATTTATAAGTTTTTTTTTTTCTTTTTGGAGTACATGCTTTTTGTGTATTGTATAAGAATTCTTTACCTAAACTAAGGTCATAACATTTTTCTCTTATGTTTTGTTCTAGAAGTTTTTAGTTTAGCATTTATATTTAGGTCAATGATCAAGTTTTTAAATTGAAGTATAGTTGCTCTACAATATTATATAAGTTACAGGTGTGTAATATAGTGATTCACAATTTTTACAGGTTATGCTTCATTTAGAGTTATTATAAAATATTGGCTATGTTCCCCTTGTCTTGCAATATCACCTTGTAGCTTTTTTTTTTTTTTTTTTTTTTGCTGTACACGGGCCTCTCACTGTTGTGGCCTCTCCCGTTGCGGAGCACAGGCTCCAGACGCACAGGCTCAGCAGCCATGGCTCACAGGCCTAGCTGCTATGCGACATCTGGGATCTTCCCGGACCGGGGCACGAACCTGTGTCCCCTGCATTGGCAGGCGGACTCTCAACCACTGTGCCACCAGGGAAGCCCCTGTGTTCCTTTTGATGATAGCCATTCTGACAGGTGTGAGGTAATATCTCATGTGGTTCTGATTTGCATTTCCGTGATGGTTAGTGATGCTGAGCATCTCTTCTCAGCCATCTGCATTTCCTCTTTGGAAAAAAACGTTTATTCAGTTTTTCTGCCCATTTTTTTTTTCTTTTGCGGTACGCGGGCTTCTCATTGCCGTGGCCTCTCCCGTTGCGGAGCACAGGCTCCGGACGCACAGGCTCAGCAGCCATGGCTCACAGGCCCAGCTGCTCCGCGGCATGTGGGATCCTCCCGGACCGGGGCACGAACCTGTGTCCCCTGAATCTACAGGCGGACTCTCAACCACTGCGCCACCAGGGAAGCCCTCTGCCCATTTTTTAATTGGATTGTTTTTATGATGTTGAGTTGTATGAGCTGTTTGTATATATTGGATATTAATCCCTTATTGGTCATATCATTTGTAAATATTTTTTCCCATTTAGTAGGTCGTTTTTTGTTTTGTCAATGGTTTTCAAAAGATTTTAAGTTTAATTAGGTCCCATTTGTTTATTTTTGCTTTTATTTCCTTTACTTTAGGAGATGGATCCAAAAAATATTGCTGAGATTTATGTCAGAGTATTCTGCCTATATTTTCCTCTAGGAGTTTTATAGTATCTCGTCTTCCATTTAGGTCTTTAATCCATTTTGAGTTTATTTTTGTATATGATGTTAGAGAATGTTGTAATTTCATTCTCGTACATGTTAAGTGTCCAGTTTTCCCAGCACCACTTATTGAAGAGACTGTGTTTTCTTCATTATATATTCTTTAATGATCAATTTTAAGTTAACTTTTGTTTATATTGTAAGAAAATGTTCAGTTTATTTTCTTTCTGGGATATTCAATTGTCCTAGCAACATTTGTTGAGAATCCTTTCCCCTTGTATTACTGTGGCATTTTTGTCAAAAATTAATTGACCACATGAGTGGGTCTATATCTGGACATTTTATTCTGTTCCACTGATCTATACGTCTCTCCTATGTTAATAGCACACTGTCTGTATTATTGTAGCTTTATTGTAGATCCTAAAATAGTGTAGGTCTTACACTATTTGGGGATGTAGTGTAGGAGGTAGTCTAAGTCCTCCAACTTTGTTCTTTTTCAAAGTTGTTTTGGCTCTTTTAAATCCTTAACATTTACATACAGATTTTATTATTGGCTCATCAATTTCTATTAAGAAAAACTTGTGACATTGTGATTGAAATTACATTGAATCCCAATACATTGGGAAATATTAATATCTTAATATTGTGTCTGACAATCCATAAACATTGTATATATCTTCCTTTATTTAGGTCTTTTAAAATTTTTTCAGTGATTATTTTATCATTTTCAGTGTGGAGGTTTAGCATGTATTTTGTTAAATTTATCCACAAGTGTTTTATATCTTTTGGTGCTGTCACAAAAGTTATTTGTGGTAGCCAGCCTCCAGGTTGGCCCTCAATGCTCCTTCCCTCCTGGTATTCATGCCCTTGTACAGTCCCCCCTGCAATGCACACACATCGTACCAAGTCTGTGTGACCAGTAGGATATGGCAAAGTGATGGAATGCCACTTCTGAGAGTAGGCAGTAAAAGGCATCATGGCTTCTTCCTTGCTCTCTGTTGGATCGCTTCCTCTGGAAAACATGAGAACAGCTCTACTGGAAAGTCAAATGTGGTGAAGAACAGATACCCTCATAAACGAGGAACAGAGGCCTCCACTAACAAGACGTGAATGAGTGATCTTGAAAGTGCATCCTCCAGACCCAGTCGAGCCTTCAGATGACAGCAGCCCTGGCTGACATCTTGACTGCAACCTCCTGAGAGATGCTGAGCCAGACCACCTGGTGAAGCTTTTCCCAGATTCCGGACTTGTAGAAACTGTGTGAGTTAACAGATGTTTGTTGTTTCAAGCTGCTAACTTGGTAATTCATTATGTAGCAGTTGAGAACTAATACAGTATTTTAAAAAATTAATGGTATCTATTTTATTTCAATTTCTAACTCTTTGTTTCTACCATTTAGAAATTCTCTTTTTTTTAAATATACATATACCTTGTACCTTTGTCCTTGCTAAAAATCAGCTCTTTTGCAGATATTTTAGGATTTTCTACATAAGCAATCATGTTATCTGTGACAAAGACAGTTTTGCTTCTTTTCAAATCTGCATGCTTTTTATTTATTCTACTGCCTTATTAACCTGGTGGGACTTTTAGTATGTTAAAAAAAAATGGTGAGAGAGCAGATATTCTTGCCTTGTTCTTGATCTTAAGGGGAAAGCCATTCAGTCAATATGATGTTAGTTGTAGTTTTTTCCAAGATGCCCTTTATCAGGCTGAGGAAGTTTTCTTCTGTTCTTAATTTACTAAAAGGTTTAAATTTTTTTTCTCAATTTTTTTTGTCATCAATACTAGATGTATAGTTTTATTATAGTAAAAAGTAGCTGTTACAGTGAGATCTATATACATATACAGAATTACATTTAAATTCATATAGAACAATATTTACATTTTAAGTTATACCTGAAATTAGAAGATGAAGTATGGCTTAAACTTTACAACAAAGAAAAGAAAAATACGTGGGATAAAAATAGAGTTAACAGTAAAAATAGAACAATCTGTTCTTGATACATGTGGAAACTTTTTGTCAGAATGCTACATCTTCTTAATATGATTGTCTAAACCATTAAAATATGGGTAGCTCAGTTTTGTTTTGTCAGCAGTTTGTTTGACAGGATTATAAACTGATGTTTTTGAAAGCAAATCCAAGCCATTTTCAACCAAGCTTTTGACATGGGATACTAGGCTTCCTGGTTTTCACTTGGGAAATGTATTCTTATAGTCCTGTAAAGATGCCACTTCTGGCCATGCTTCATTACTGGGGGGGTCCCAAAGCTCTGAATATTTTAAAGAGTTGATCAACTTCTGAATTCCCATAGAAAAGTGGCTTCTTTGTTGTTAATTCTGCAAATATGGTGTCTATAGGCCAAATGTCAACTGGAGTCGAGTAGTGAGCTGACCCCAGCAGTACTTCTGGAGATCTCTACCAGAGTGTTACTAACTCATGTATGTATACTCTAATAGGTATTCCAGAAGCTCTGGCAAAGCCAAAGTCAACTAGTTTAATTGTTCCTTTGTTATCAATAGATTTTGAGGTTTTAGATCCTGTGAAGAGATCTTCTAGGCTGACAAAACACAATCCCTTGTAGGATTTGATACAAATAACTCTTTAACAAGTGAAGAATCCATGAACAGACCTGGAGGGATAGAAGCCAAGTACTTTTGAGATCCAAGGAATTCAAAGATGAGATATAACCTGGATTCCTGCATAACCACATTTGAAGATTGACTATGTTTGGATGACAGAGTTCTAAAAGAGAAATTTCCTGAGTTGAGACACTAGAAACACTTCCTCTTTACTTTCTAGTCTGATTTTTTCATGGCTACCACTTGACCTATAGTTTTGTGTCTACCCTTATACATAATTCCATAGATACTTCTCCAACTTTCTCTATTTTGGAATAATCATCCACAGTTACTAAATAGGAATGGTAGATCCTGGATTATCATTCTGTGATGGTAGAGGATGTGGTTGGAGGTGTCAGAGGGGTGGTGGAGGCAGTGATGCAGCTACCATATCTGTGTCGCTCTTCCTCAACTTCCAAGAGCCCTGAGAGCTTTTATTATGAATAATTTTCTAATAATCTTTCTGAGTCTATTGAGGTAATTGGTTTTTTCTTTTTTGTTCTGTTAGTATATTGAATTACATTGATTGATATTTGAACGTTAAACCAGCTTTGCATTCCTGAGATAAAACCCACTGGATCATCATGTATGAATTGTTTTTGAGAATATTTGATGAATACTTTTCTATTATTTGAGGCACATTTGCATTTCATCTGAGAGAAGCCAGGAGACTCTGCTCCCATTGGCTGCTTTTGGGAGCACAGTGCTTCCTTGGTGCTTGAAACTTGGATAAGTGGGTTTTTGTACCCCTTTGAGATCCTTGGGGGAAGTGTCCAGACTGAGACATGTGGGAATCTTGGTAGACTGTTGATAATTCCTTGCCCCCCCGAATCAATATATTTGTTCAATCAAAATGTTTGTTCAGGGCTTCCCTGGTGGCGCAGTGGTTGAGGGTCTGCCTGCCGATGCAGGGGACACGGGTTCGTGCCTCGGTCCGGGAAGATCCCACATGCCGCAGAGCGGCTGGATCCATGAGCCATGGCCGCTGAGCCTGCGCGTCCGGAGCCTGTGCTCCGTAACGGGAGAGGCCACAACAGTGAGAGGCCCGTGTACCGTAAAAAAAATAAAATAAAATTAAAAGGTTTGTTCAGCTTTAATTTGGAGGAGGAGTTGAAAACTGGGAAAGTGAAAAAAAGAATGGAGAAGGAGGACTGCTGGTAGAAACCTCAAAATAGGGAGACTGTTAAGATATTAGCTACCTTAAATGACAAATATTCACTATTGAAATCATGGCCCTTAGAGGTCTTAGCTACAACTTCAGGATCATTTTGCAGTATTCCTTTAACCACACATTCTACTTTCCTGAGAAGATTTTCGAACTTGCATTTTTCCTCTATCTATCTCCTGAATTTCCAGTGACACACCCGCATCCACTGATGTTTGAACGTATCTTTCCTTGTGTAGTGGTGCTCCATGCAGCTGCCCGGCAGACCCACTCCTTAATTTGGCTCTGGCCTATTTTCTCTTAATGCTTTGATCAGTATTTGTCGAGAGCTCAGTGTCCCCTTCTTCGAGACTCCAGGGAGATGGGTATGAAATATTATAATAACTTATTTTCACTCAAGGGCATTAAGACCAGGAGAAACCTCTCTTGGCCTGCCTCGGGGGCTGGGGTCAGTGTCAGTGTGTTATGAGTAGAGAGACTGAGACATGGGATTATGAAAAGGAAACTTTCAGTGGATGAAATGATAGGAAAGAGTCTGGGTGGCTCCATCGAGTCCCAAATAGCTGCCAACTTCTCAAGGTTAACACACTGAGAAGGGCTAGACCCTCTTGGCTTTCTCCTGTATTCAGGCGGCTATGGATCTATGAAAGTCTGTGAAAATAGCTGCTGAGCAGAGTAGAGTAATGCAGTCTCTCTTTCTCTATCCTTTTCTCTATCCTCTGTCTCATTTTTCATTCTCTCCTCGATCCCCCTCTAACCTAGACTGGGACAATCAGATGACAAAAGAGTTCTACTTTAAAACAAGTGCACTCAGGTATTTATAGTAAGGAAGTGGACTGAATGAGCCAGCTGCTAAATATAGGTGGTCTGACTTAATCCATTCAGGAAGACTGTGGCCCAATGCATTTAGGGATAAAATAAATCATTTCAGATCTAATATTTAGAAAACTTATCCCAGATTGGAATGGTTGGCCTCTTGTGAGAAATGCTATAGATTTTTCTAAACTGGCAGCAGTGGTGGGGATGCGCTTTGCAGGGAAAAGACTTGACATCAGCCTAGACATCAGAAGATCTTCTCAAGTCTGTTTTAGTTTTCCTCCAGAAAAATTGGTCTAAGTCCTCTAAGCTCTGTACAAAACAAATGTCAGTAAACCTTGCTGAGTCCATAAGGTAGGTTTGGGGCTCTGACTTATGTTTGGGGGATACTAACTCTGTCAGTTGTATGGTAGATAGTCATTAAATTTTCCCACATGGGTAAGTTCTTTTAATAAATAAACACATGCATAGCATTTATTGAACACTTACTGAGTGACATGCACCAAGCTAGGCCCTGCTCATTCTATTTTATTTAGACCTCACCCTAACCTTGGCATGTGCTCTCCTTTTTGCTGATACACAAACTGAGACTCAGCTAGGATTTTCCAAAGCCATGTTGGTTGAGAATAGCAGATTGAGGTCTGAACTCATATCTAGCATGGGGCATAGATATGGAGTCTTGCAGTATTTTTGCAGTCCTCTTGGAATTTTATTCTGGGCTGTGCACTTACAGACCCTCAATCAGTGTTTATAATGAAGACTTTCTTGATTCTCATTATCTCTTCCTCCTTTGAGTTCAATAGCCTACTTGTACTGTTCAACTTCGCATCTACTTTATGTTATCTTATATCATCCATTGTATCAGTTAGGAATGTGTTAATTTGCAAGGAAAAATACCTCAACCGATGTGGTGTTTTAAAGAAAAATGGTGGCAAGTTCTTTTTACGCCTCCAATTGAGAGCTGGTGTCTGTGTCTCCTCTCCTTGAATCTGGTGACTGCTTCGACCAACTGAATACTGTAGAAATGACACAGATTCCTGCATGAGCCTGGATCATAAAAATCCATGCAGCTTCCTTCTAGGTCTCTTGGAATGCTTGCTCTCAGAACCCAGCCATTGTGCTGTGAAAAGCCTAAGCCATATGGAGAGGCCACATGTGTTGGCACTTGGTCAACAATCCCATCTGAGCCCAGTCTTTGATCATTCTAGTCTGGGTACCAGATGCATGAGTGAAGAAGTTTTCTTGGAAATGGATTCTCCAGGTCCAGCTATTCTAGTTCCTGGGTATTTGAGTCACTCACCCGGTTGAGTCTTCTCAACAGAGGCTCCGGATATCATGCAGTAGAGACAAACCATTCCAGATGGACCCTGTCTGAATTCCTGACCTGCAGAATCTGTGAGCTTAATAAAATGACTTATTTTAATGTCGCTTTTAGAGTAGCTTGTTACACAGTACAAGTAACTGGGATATCCAACTAGCACTGGTTTACAACAATTGAAATATGTGTATACATGTATTTAATGTAGTAGAAAATCTAGAGGTAAGCCCTTGTTGGCATTAGTTCACTGCTCAGCTATGCCATCAGGGACCCAGGATCTTTCCATGTGTCCATATTGCTAACCTTAGTATGTTGCCTTTGTCCTCATGCTTGTTGCCTTATAGTTTTGGCATAAATGCTGTAGCTCCAGGCATTGCATCCGCATTCAAGTTAGGAAGAAGAAAGGACAGGCAGAGCTAGCCTCATCTATATGGTTTTATTAGGAAAGCAAAAGCTTTCCCAGAAACCCTCAGGTCTTTACTTATGTTTCACCAGCTAGAAATTTGTCACACGTTCACCCCTCAGGGGAAGGGAGGCTGAAAAAATGAGTATTTACCTGGCATATTGCTGTCCTAAACACAGTCTGGATTTACTTAACAAGGATACCAGAGAGCGTGAGCACCATGTGGGCAAGACCAGTGTCTGCCACATACCTCAGTTGCTTTGCATCATTTTTTTCTGGTTGGTTCAACTAGGTGGTGAGTTTTTGAAAACAGAGACAGCGATGGTTACTCCTCTGGGATGCTTCTTAGCATGCCATATAGCACTGAGAATGTCATTTCTGTTTAATATATTCACCTACTGAAGAAAGAGGAGAATAGTAAGGGGGAGATTTTCTAGAGCAGAGGTCTTCTCATGTTCTCCTTGCATATCCCCCGAAAAAAATTTGAGAGACAGTGTACCCCCTTGTACATTTTAAACTTGGTATCTACAGTTACTATAACTACATAAAAATTATAAAGAATGTAATTTTGGCAAATAGTAAATACTGAAATTTAAAAATTTTTAAATAAACCTTTACATTGCTCTTTTTAAAGTTTCCAATCTAAATACCATAATGATTTGATACTACTGTCTTCTGTTTAAAAATATACAAAAGAGCTTTTCTTTAGTAGTCAGAAAATTTTACATCATTCCTTTTTCTCCTTGGACTCACATTTTCCATTCCACTTTCCCCACAGAATTTTATCCTAATGTAATATATTTTTATGCTTGAAAGTTTTTTATCGATTTCTGTATCATGCTTCTCTGCAACAAAAACATACATATAGATTGAAACAGCATTTTAAAACATTTCATGTGACTAAAAGTCTTTAAGTATTAAAACATTTCTTCTGGATTGAATTATCATTAAAATTATTATACTATGTAATTGAGAAAAGCAACATAGATATATTATAATTTTTATATGGAGTTATTAAACACAGAAGTGAAATTCATTGGAAATGCATCTGCTGTGAGATGGATGGCATTTTAAAAGCTTGTATCATGTATCTGTGGGTGAATATTACTTATTGCTTGATTGAGACAGTTTGGCATCAATTGCAAGCCAATTTTTTGTTTATCAAGACATAAATGCTGACGGATGTTAACTAGACTTATTGTGGTCATCATTTTGCAATCTATACTAGTATTGAATCATTACATTGTACACCTGAAACTAGTGTAACATTTTCAATTAAAAAGAAAGGTTAAAGTGCTGAAAACGTTCACATAAGTAAGTGGAAATGTAAGGAAAATTGTTACATTTGAATTATTTGAACTGCTTCCAAGTCATATATTAAAAATCACATAGTGGTCTATCATCAAAAATTATTTTTAATGATCTATCAGCTGACAGCGCAAATTAGGTCCCCATTCGATTATGTGGAAAACACCTGACTTGGAAAAGAAATTGTAACCAGTCATTTGAGTTGTTCATTTGCAAATGGATTTTCCCCTCTCATTAGAGACATTCACAACCTCAATATTTCTATTTATTCCCTGTTTGGAGCCCTGGAAGTTTGTCCTCCAGGACACCTAGTAAGATTTGGGATGTGTGAGCACTATGTCTTGCTTTTGGTCAGTGGGAGGAGGGCTACTGTGAAAGAGAAGATAGGGAAGATGTGGAAGGAGAACTTGCCTGATGCCCCAGCTGCAGGCAGATCAATTTTAGGGGAATCTGTAGGAAAAATGAGGATTTGGAAATTGATCTTCATCAGTCTATCCGTGTCCCCAAACCAAGTCCTCTTATACCCCCAACAGCATGTGTACCCCAGCTTGAAGGCTGCTGTTCCAAAAGCTGTTAGAACTCATAGAGATGGTATCACTCTTGGAGAGGGTGAATTTGCTTGAGTTCCCCTTCAGGCACACTGGGTCTCAGTGAGCTGCTCTGTGCAGTGCCTTATAGGTCCCATCTTACCAAGTCCTGAGAACAATCTTTAGAGGGAGGAATCATTATCTCTATTTTGCAGATGAGAATGCAGTGGTTAAGGGAAGTAGCAGACATCAGGCACCAAAACCGGGGTTCAAACCCAGGTGGATGGGTTTACAGAGAGAGCCTGAGCTATTTAGCCACTGTGTTAAATTGTGCCTGGCTCTGGTTACAGGGAGCATAGCTCTTCACAGGAGCTGTTGCCTGGACTGCTGTTGCTTTCATCTTTGTTTCCTTCTTGGCAAATTTCTCTAAACCCAGATGGCTGGGCCCCACCTCTAGAATTTCTGATTCAGTAGGTCTGGGGGAGGCCGAGAATCTGCATTTCTAACAAGTTCCCAGGTCTGAGAGCCCACTTCTCTAAAGCATGTCCAGCTTCATGGGAGAGATTCCTGTTTCTAATGTATTTAGGGACTGATGCTTTTTCCCTTAAGTTTCTTTTAGGGCTGACGTTTTCACTTGCCTTGAAGTGAGTATATATAAAATGCACATTGCATATATATTTCAATGCCTGAAACAACTTTGGAAAAACTTGTGCTGCAGGAATTTTTGCTGGAGATGTTTTTGGAGGTATTGCACACGGGCATGCCTGCATCAGGGGAAATTATATTTACATATTTTATTTATTTGTATATCCTTTGCACACGAAGGTCCTCTGTGTCTCTGCCAATTTGTTCACTCTGTCTGGATGGAATGTCCTTTCCTTCATTCTTCACCTATTGGCTCAGTCCTCAAGACTCATCTCAAAATAATATCTTCTCTCTGAAATTTGCTGGTTAACTTAAGTACCTCTTCCCTGAACTCCTCTAGCCCGGCATAGCATGCTATAGGCACAATATTGCTTACACGTTCTCTCTTGCATTGGTTGATAAATCTGATACTAGCAAAGTGCCCAATAAATAATAATAGCTAGCAAACATTTAATAAGCACTTACTAAATACTAGGCATTTGCTTACATTTACTATTTCATTAAATTCTTACAACAGTCTTATGAGGTAGATACTGTTATTATCCCTATCTCATAGTTGAGGAAACTGAGACACAGAAAGGTAACTTAGACAAGGGCATACAGCTACTCAGGGGCATTTCCTTTGTTGGAGTCTCTGTGGCCTAGACTGACCCTTGGGCTTGCAGCCCCAAATACTGATCTGTCAGCCCATGAAGCTCATTGACATGAATGCACATAATTTGTGTCAAGAGAATGCCAGGCCATTGATTTGTGTGGCTAGAAATGCCCAGGGGAAAGGGTACTCTGGGCAGTGTATTCTGTCTCTTATGGCAGACTTCTTGGGAAGCCTAAGTATAAGCCTCCATTTGACTTGCTAGCACAACAGTTCAGACCAGGGGAGTTGGTGACACAGGTGCAATCTGTAGTGGCCTCGGGTTAATACAATTCATTGCTGCAACAAAGATATTGTTGGGAGCAATAGGGCAAGTCCTTGGGTACTATTGCTTGGTGGATAAGAGAAGAGATTCTGCAGCTAGACTGAACGGTTCAAATTCCAGCTCTGCCACTTACTAGCTATGAGGAGCTGAGCAAGTTACTCATCTGAACAAGATGCTGATAATAATGGAAACTATGTCATAGGCTTGTTTCGAGGGCTAATACATTTGCATATATAAGGAACTTAGAGGTGTGCCAAATATATAACAAGAACTGTACTATTGTGACTATTAGTGTTGTATTCTCAGTGCCCAGTAGAGGCCTGGCACATAATAGGAGTGCTATGCAAGAATGAATAAATGAATGACTAGTTTGACTAAAACTTTGTTAGACTCTACCAGTATTTACTTGAAAGCAGTCACTGTCAAAAAAAAACTAACAGTAAAGAGATACATTTTAAATTGAGACCAGTACACATGTACACACACACACTTCATGAAAACAATAAACAATACTTACTATTATTACATGTGATGCAATCATATTTTCTATTCTATGTTATTTCATTTTAAAAAAAATGCTGGTAACTCACTAGTTGATTTTACTACCTATAAAGGAGTCAGGACAATTTGATAAACTACCGCCTTAAGATATTTCCCCTTTAATGAACACATTCCATGTATAGATGTGTTAATATCACCAGGCAGGCTTTGCGTATCTTTGTTCAATCTTTAGAAGACAGACTCATTACCCTCATTCCTCTCATTTTCAAGTTCTTGGACCGCTGTGTATAGGTCAATAGAGATCATCTCCTCTATTCTGTGGCTGGCCTTGAGGTCTGTGCGTCTTTCCAGGGCCCATGGATGGAACTCTTCCATGAAGCCCCAATTTCTTCAGGGCTGGGTGGACCAGAGCTGTGACCTGAAAGTAACTACATCAAAGGCCTTGAGCCTCTTTGGCAAAGTTCAAACTTGGCTAAGGAAATGCTGTCTTTACAGACTCTAGTCTCAGTGTTAACACTTTCGCTGAAGGTTGACCAGCACCAGCTGTGGAGATGATCTTGGTCTTTCCCTGCTTCTTGGCTCACCAGATGTAAGTTGCTACCACCCTACCTCCCCAAATGGACTGTTGGCTCCTGGGCCCCCTTCCACACTGGGGAAGCCTTATGCTTGTATTTAGCCCAGATTCCTCAGTTTTGTTTTTTTTAAAAATTTATTTATTTATATATTTTTGGCTGAGTTGGGTCTTTGTTGCTGCGCGTGGGCTTTCTCTAGTTGCGGCCAGCGGGGGCTACTCCTCATTGCGGTGCGTGGGCTTCTCATTGCGTTGGCTTCTCTTATTGCAGAGCACAGGCTCTAGGTGTGCGGGCTTCAGTAGTTGTGGCTCATGAGCTCTAGAGCACAGGCTCAGTAGTTGTGGTACACTGGCTTTGTTGCTCCGCAGCATGTGGGATCTTCCCGGACCAGGGCTCGAAGCCGTGTTCCCTGCATTGGCAGGCAGATTCTTAACCACTTCGCCACCAGGGAAGCCCTCCTCAGTTTTTTGATGACTGGCAAGGGTGAGTAGGAAAGTGTGCTCCTGGAGAATTATGTTCGATGGGGTGGGGTGGGCTGCAGGGTGCTGGAAGGAGAGGCTGGGTGTAGCGTGTCCTGATGTGGGTTTAGAACTGTATAGACTCTAGACCGAGGTGCCCTTTTGAAATGCACTGGCCTGACCTCCTTTTGCTGCCCTGGATTGTGCTCCCCCGTCTTTGGTCACTCTTCTTGTGTGAATGGTAAGGACAGAATCCTTGGGAAACTTTCCTAACCATCAGCTTGGTTCTTTTCAAGGCTTGTGTATAAATGCCACATGTAATACTAGTTCAAGTCAAAGGAGAGGAAAGAAAAAGACTGTATGGTCAGGGGAACTCAGTGTGTCAGTAATGATACTAACAACCGCTGCTACTATTTACTGAGCATTTCTGAGTGATGATACAGTGGATTCTGCCTCCTGATTCAAACCGGCAACTGTGTCTCTGCTCTGTTATCTTGTGGTCCAGGGGACCTCTATTCATCTTTGTTGTTTAAACATTTTAAACTCTCTTCCATTGTTTCTTCAAAATGCTAAAGCTAGCCTTCTTAAAGCATGCCCATTTAGGGCTCTTGTTTTTTTCTGGCTTAGGAGGGTGTAAACCTCCACCTGTCTTCCCACACTCCTGTCCCTCTGTTCTTCATTACTTTTCAAAAATGTTAGAGCCTTAGTATATTCCCACCCAAAGACTCAGTAAGGCAGACTTTTAAGATTTACTGATTTTGTATGTGTTACACATTTTCCAAGTATTCCCTAGCCTATCTGTTGTTGATAATTATTTTTGCAAAGTCTTCATTACTTCCTAATAGTTTAAATGTGTTTCTTGGCCCCCTCCCTCTTTCCTTTCCTGTACTTTAACTGTTCAAGCAGTGGGTTATGGATTTTTGGATTTCATGGATGGAGCAGAAGTTAAATAAAAGAAAGGTAGGGTAACTTATGTAGGGTTGCCATCTTTTAATTTTTTTCAAATAAAAACAAATACCATTTACTTTTTTTTTTTTTTTTTTTTGCAGTACGCGGGCCTCTCACTGTTGTGGCCTCTCCTGTTGCGGAGCGCAGGCTCTGGACGCGCAGGCCCAGCGGCCGTGGCTCACAGGCCCAGCCGCTCCGCAGCATGTGGGATCTTCCCGGACCGGAGCACAAACCGGTGTCCCCTGCATCAGCAGGTGGACTCTCAACCACTGCGCCACCAGGGAAGCCCCCACCATTTACTTTTAATATAACCTTATTTAGTTTAAAATAGTTTTAGAATTACAGAAACATTGTGAAAAGAGTACAGAGAATTCCCATAGACGTCACACCCAGTTTCTCCTATTATTAACATCGTACATTGGTGTGGCACATTTATCTCAGTTAATGAACTAATATTGGTACATTATTATTGAATGAAGTCCATATGTTATTCACGTTTTCTTAGTCTTCCCCTAATGCCCTTTTCTGTTTCAGGGGCCCATCCTGGATACCATATTCCATATAGACTCCTCTTGGCTGTGACAGTTTCTCAGACTTTCCTTGTTTTCGGTGACTTTGACACTTTTGGCGAATACTGGTCAGATATTCTGTAAAATGCCCCTTAATTGAGATTTGCCTGATGTTTTTTCTCATGATTAGGCTGCAGTTGTATGTGTTTGGAAGAAGACCACAGAAGCAAAGTGTCATTCTCATCACATATCAAGGGTGCCTACGGTCAACATGACATCACTGCTGATGTTGACCTTGATCACCTGGCTGAGGTGGGGTCTGTCAGGTTTCTCCACTGTCAAGCTATTTATTTATTTACTTAAGGAATGATTATATTTATTCTTTAAACACTCTTTCAAAAAATCTTAAGGATGCCTCACTTTACAATGGCTGGACACTGTCAAATTATTCTTTTATCGCCCTTTCCATACTGTTCTTTTTGGAAGGAAGTCAGTATGTGCAGCCCATGCTTAAGGAATGGGGATTTATGTTGCTTCTTTTTGAGGATGGAGTATCTACATAAATTATTTGGAATTCTTCTGTATGGGAGATTTCTCTTCTCCCCCATATATGTATTCAATCATTTATTTATATAAGTATGGGATATAATCCAATGCTACTTTATTTATTTTGTTGCTCAGACTGTTCCAGCTTTGAGCACTGTGGGGTGGGGGGGGTGTCTTTCAGTTGGCTTCCATCATTGTGGTCACCTGGCCTCTTCAGTGACACAAGCTATCAATTTCTTTTTACTCTAAGTCTTTTTATACTTTTTAACTCAGTTTAAGTGAAGGTTTCTGTCGTAACCATAAGATACTTTTTTCCCCACTCAGAACCTAGATATGTTTATTTTATTTTATTTATTTATTTTTTTATTGGAGTATAGTTGCTTTACACTGCTGTGTCAGTTTCTGCTGTACAGCAAAGTGAATCAGCCATACGTATACACATATGCCCTCTTTTTTGGATTTCCTTCCCATTTAGGTCACCACAGAGCACCGAGTAGAGTTCCCTGTGCTAGACAGTAGGTTCTCATTAGTTATCTATAACAAATACCATTTACTTTTACCATCACTTCATAAAAGAAGTTGCCCAGTGGAGTCCTAGAAGCATGGCAATTGCCTTTGTGGAGATGAGTTCTCAGAGAAGCTCTCCTTCCTTACTGATTCAAGTTCAGTGTAATCTCTTGGGCACCCACTGTGTGCTCAGCTCTGTGGTGGACATAAAAGAAGGATTGGAGTTTTGCCTTTACCCTCAGGGATCCCACAGAGGAGACGAGACAAGCAGCTATGTAGCACTGTAACTCTGGGTCTGCCTTCTCCATGAGACTGTACTCTACTTAAAGGTAAAGATCATACCCTTATATCTCCTACGTCCCACTGCACCAGCACATGTCTGACATTTCATACATGCTATATCAATGTTTGCTCACTCATAATGAATTACAGGACAGTACAAGATCAAATATGTGTAGACCTTCGATTGAAGTCAATCATGTACCACTACTGTATGATACTGTATCATGAGTGGTAGAATAGAGCAGGAAGGGGTAGGTCACAGCTGACTCAAGTTGGCAGGAAGACTTCATAGCAGGAGATGGTGAGATTGAGATGGGCCCTCAGGAATGATTAGAAGTCAGACAACCTGGCAGTAAGCAGTGGGGCTCTGTTGGAAAGCAGCTTGAGGCCCAGGGAGTAATATTCAGAAGAGGTTATGTCTTTGTTTTGCAGGGTAATCGCTTATTTGGAGTTTACGGTAGCATGGGTTGGTGATGGATACCAAAGAACCTTTAGGGTAGTGGTTCAAAACTGGGAGTGATTTTGTCCCCTAGGAGACATTTGGCAACATCTGGAGACATTTTTTTTCTTAAAACTGGGGGAAGGACGCTATTGGCATGTAGTTCTGGCATATGGTAGAGGCTAGGGATGCTGCTAAATACCTTACAATGCACAGGGCAGTCCTCTTCCCCCACCAAAGACTTGGCTGGCCCCAAATGTCAACAGCACTATAAGTTAGAAACTCTGGGGAATTCCCTGGCGGTCCCATGGTTAGGACTCTGAGCTTTCACTGCCTAGGGCCTGGGGTTCCATCCTTGGTCAGGGAACTAAGATATCACAAGCTGTGTAGCACAGACAAAAAAAAAAAGAAAGAAAAAGGAAAAAAGAAACTCTGATGTAGGGGGATTAATATGAAAAAGGAAATAGATATGATGCTATCAATAGCATTTCATGATCATGAGAAGTGCCTGGAAGCCAAAGCTACTATTACAGGGTAGCATTTACTTCTCTCCTTCTCTCCAAGGAACTTCCTTTTCCCTACCTTTATGGGTCTCTCTCCTGACTTGTGTTGCAGGTGTCTTTCTCTTCTCTCATTACCTCCCCTTTGGTTTCATATTTTCAGAGCTTCTACTGCCCTCCTGCAAGTCAAGAACCTCAGAGCTACCTGGGGAACTCTGGAAGGCTGTTTGGGCAATGAATAGAATTTGGAGATGAATGCAGTGGTCTTGGCCCAACATATATCTTTACTTTCATGTCATCTAGGCTAAAAGTCATTCTATTAAGCCTCATGGGTTATGTATTTATTCAGAGGGACTTTTTTGGCTTTGTCACATTTCTAATCTGTCAAGATTTCCCCCCCCCCCCAGGGGTGTGATAGCTGCAATTGTTTACCTTAGGGATGACAGCAGGATATAGAGGTGAATTTTCCAAAGTATAGTCCCTGTAACATTAATTCTCTATATTAATAAGTATTCTCTGAAAAAGAAAGAGTTACAAAAAAAATATTTCAGTGGTCACACTACAGGATTAAACAGATATTTTAGTGTAAGACTTCTTAGGGTCTTTATTATTCATATGGGCGTTTTGAATTTCCAAGAGAAAGAAGTGGCATTCTATTTTCTCAAACCTAATTGACCATGGGACACATTTTGTACAACATGTATCAACAACTTAGTTTGGGAAAGTATGGACTTTGGAGCTTTGTACCCAGAATTCACATCTCTGCCTCCATCACTAACTCATTTCTTGGGATAAGTACTTGACGTTTTGAAGCCTCAGCTTCCTCATATGGAAAATATAGCTCTATATAGGCAAATAATCCTTCTTCACAAGGTATTGGGTGTTACCTCCTAATCTCATGCTTTCATGGTTGTCACATGTTTCTACATTTTGTTGTTGACATGAATGTCTTTCCTACTAAACTGAAATCATTGAGGGCCTAGATGGTATCTTATGATCTTTATATTCTCAGTTCTTCCCCCAATTCCTGGCCTATCATGGCCTCGGCAAATGCTAAATAAATCAATGGGTAATGTATATAATAGATACAGTGCACCTTGTGCAGTCTCAGTGAATGCTAGTTCTCAACTGGCTCCTTCCCTTATCCCTCCTCAGTGTGTAAAAGCTTTTTGGAAGAGATAGGAAGGAAGGGGATTGGAGCCGTATAGTGACGGTAACTTTGATATTTTGGTTGGCTAAAGGCTTCATGAGGTTTCATGCTTTATCTGTATGACAGTTAGCTAGTGTATATCAGAGGCTTGCTTAAGGAAGGTGTGCTCATCTATTTATAATTTTGTGCCATAGTAACATTGGTTAGTTCTCATCTGGAGCATTCTGCTCAATTTGGGACATCAACTCTCAGGAGGTGGGGGGTTATTGGTTTCTTGAACATCCTTAGCCATGACCGCTTCTGGAAAGGATTGTGGAGAGGGCAAGGGAAACATTCACAAGCTGATGAGGGTCTTCCTGGGAGGGTTCTGGTGCAGATGGACATCTCAGATTATGATGGATGGTAAAGGAAATGACAATGTATACAGGGATACATGTTAACCTTCTTCGTAAGAGCAGCATACTGTAAAGAAAAGGGCTTTGGATTTGTATGAGCAAACCTGGATTTCAATGTCTGTGTGACTGGGTGGGGGGTTTCCTGCCTCCTGAGCCTGAGTTTGTCTTAAAAATGAAGGTCTGGGGGACTTCCCTGGCGGTCCAGTGGTTAAGACTCTGTGCTTCCACTGCAGGGGGTATGAGTTCATCCCTGGTTGGGGAACTAATATGCCACATGCCATGTGGTGTGGCCAAAAATTAAAAAAAAAAAAAAGAAGATTTGGGGCTGGAAGATGTTTGCAGGTCTCTTTTTGTTTGATAAAGCGTAACTCTGAGACATTTGAGGGCTGTGTTGGAGAAGAGAGTCTAGACTGCAGACTTTTTCTGTGGGTTTCAGAGGGCAGAACTCAGACCAGTAGGGTGGGAAGAGAAGAGGCCAGCTGGCTGCTCAATAAGAAAAAGTCATTTCAGAGGGAGGGAGAATGTGGATGAATCCTATTGCCAGAAGTGCTACCAGAGTCACCTGCCTGGGCTCTTCTAGAGATGACCCTTAAGACCCCCGCTGTCAGTGAAGAAAAGTTTTATTTTAGAGTAATTTTAGATGTATGGAAAATTGTGAAGATAATGCAGAGAATTCCCATATACCCTCCATCCAGTTTCCCCTGGTATTAACATTTTATATTAGTATGGCACATTTATTATAATTGATGAACCAACATTGATACATTATTATTAACTAAAGTCCACACTTTATTCAGATTTCCTTAGTTTTTACCTAATGTTCTTTTTCTGTTCCAGGATCCCACCCAGAATATCACATTACATTTAGGTTCCTCTTGGCTGTGATAATTTCTCAGACTTTCCTTGTTTTTGATGACCCTGACAGTTTTGAGGTGCACTGGTCAGGCATTTTGTAGACTGTCTCTCAGTTGGGGTTTCTCATGATGTGTTTCTCATGATTAGACTGGGGTCGTGGGTTTTGGGGAGGAAGACCACAGAGGTGAAGTGCCCTTCTTATCACATTGTATCAATGTGACTTTTCGCTGATGATGCTGACCTTGACCACCTGGCTAAGACAGCATTGGTCAGGTTTCTCCAGTATGAAGTTGTTATTATTGTTTTTGTCCCTTTTATATCATACTCTTTAGAAGGAAGTGTCAATGTACAGCCCATACGTATGGGGTGGGAAGTTAGGCTCCCGTTCCTTGGGAGGAGTCTTTTTAGTTTTAAAAGAAAAAAATTTATTTTGACTCTTGTTTGTCTCCCAAGTCTCTTGCAGAGCCCCAGGTGCAGTGAGTGAGCCCATTCTCACTTTTTCCTCAACATCAGACAGCTAATCAAGGCGTGGGGATTTACTTAAACTAACAAATGATTATCCTTCCCTGTAGAAGAGTTACCAGAATGCTGAATTTGCTAATTACTCTTCTCTCTGCTTCTTCCAAGCAGTGATCTTGAGAGAGATGAGACCAATCTATCTTAAGCGAGGGCTGCAACTCAGGAAACTGGGAGGCTGAGGAACAGGGAGGGGTGGCCACTTACCAAAAATGAAGTGGGGGGAGGTGGATGCAGAACTGAAGTGACCTAAAGGGAAATGATGTGGTTAAGAGGGAATTAACCACACTGGGCCTAATTGAAATTTCTCAGTCTGTGCTATCCATCAGCATTTCTTCTGGATTTCTGCTTGTATTGACACCTCTGCTAATGGGGGTTGAGCAGAAATGTTTATCTTGGGACAGTGGCTGCTTGGAGTCTCTCTGGCCTTCTGTTCCCAACTTGCTGCCATTTCCTCCACATCAGGCCTTTGCTGCTTACATCCAAAGCTGAACATTTGTGTTCAATTCTGCCGTTAACTGTCTGTGTGATCTTTGAGCTCCCATTTCCTCATCCGTAAAATGATGTGTTAGTTTGAACCAAAAAGGGTAAGATAGGCATTGGTGATGCTTGATCCCTTTTCATACTTTTGGCAGATATTGCTAACTGATCACACCATTCTCTTCTGCTGAGACAGATGTGGCCTCAGAATCTTTCTCAACACAGTGCTGTAGGTATTAACTATTTTTTAAAAAATTAATTTATTTATTTGGCTGCATTGGGCCTTAGCTGTGGCCCAAGGGATCTTCATTGTGGCAGGCGTGCTTCTCTCTAGCTGTGGCGTGCTGGCTCTAGAGCGCGGGCTCAGTAGTTGCAGCACACAGAGTTTCTAGTTGGAGTGTGCGGGCTCTAGAACGCACAGGCTTAGTTGCCCTGCAGCATGTGGAATCTTAGTTCTCTGACCAGGGGATCGAACCTGCATCCCCTGCATTGGAAGGCGGAATCTTAACCACTGGACCACCAGGAAAGTCCCAAGTAGGTATTAACTATTGATACATATCAGTTGGGGTGGGCAACAAGTAAATGATTTGCCATCCCTGGACTAGAGGCTTTTTTAGGGTCTTAAGATATTAAGATTCAGGTTTATACAATTCATTCATTATTCAGTCAACAAATATTTCTGAGTGTCAACATGTGCTAGGCATTGTGCTAGAGGCTGGGTATATGTTAGTGAATAAAATAGACGTTGTCCCTGCCTTTGTGGGGCATAAAGTTTGTAAATTCTTTGATAAATGTCATGTGTTGTATCTCAGTAGCTCTTAGTATAGTTTAGGGCAATCAAAATCAGCTGATGGTGGGAGGGGTAGGAAGTAGATTTCACTAAGCACCTTGGGCAAGGTTCAAATATATTATCTCATTTAATCCTCACCTCCACCTTGTACGTTAGGAAGCAACAGTCACAATTTACAAATGAGAAAAGCAAGGCATACAGAAGAAGTTGCCCAAGAGCCAAGAGTGGTAAGTGGTAGAGCAGAGACTGAACCTTTGTCAGTCTGATGCCAAGGGCAGTGGGCTTCATACCACACCTCACTCATCCAAACTTCCTGTTCTTTAATAAAGAGAAAACATCTTCAGTAAGGAAGGAGGGCAGATTAGAGTCCACGCCACGGAGCCGGGGAGAGGATTGGCCCGTGTAGATGCTGACCTATGGCTGCTGGCGGCCCTGGCTGAGGCTGCTGTGTGGGGCTGGTGCAGCCAGTCAGCCCAGTGGAGCAGGGGTCTGGCTAGAATGGTGATGTGAATGAGGGCAGCCGAGAGAATGCACCTCCTCCTGCCCCTATAGATCAGTTATCTATCACGTCAGCCTGATTTCCTCCTAGGCCTGCCTTGGACTTGCAATGTAACCAGTCCTCTCCCAGTTTCTACCAGCTGCTTAAAGCTCTAAGATTTCTCCCTATGCTCTTGTGCTGCCTCAAGTTGGGTTGCACCCTGGAAAGATGTGTTGAAAGAAGAGGAGGAAGGAGGCAAATACTGGGCATAGTGGGTTGGACTTAACCTCCTGCATGTGGCTCTGCTCTAAGCCTAGACCTCTGTCAGGGCCTGGACACCCAGCCTGGCCTTGCTCTGTTCTCACATTTAATACAGAGCTCTCCACCAGCCCTTGGCAATTCAGCTCCTGAATGCCCAGAGTTTCATTCATGGAGACGGATGATGTTCAGAGTTCAGAGGCCCGTTAGTCCTCCTTGAATAGTAGGTCCAATATGGGAGAAATAAAGGACTTTCCTGGAAAAGAAATAGGGAAGAACATCTCTGAGGCTTCACTTAAGTTACTTCCAGAGACTAGGAAGACCCCTTTTCTCTTAGGCAAGCACTCCTTTTCTTCTTCTCCTAAATAACAATTCAGTGGGCTATGAGAATCTCTCCTTCCTTATAAGTGAACTAAACATCACAGTTGGTCCCTGTTGTTTTCATTCCAGTTTCCCTGAGAGCAAAGCCTGAAGCCAGGACTTGGATGCAGGTGGTTTATTTGGGAGGGGTGGTGGACACTGGATGCACCATCAGATCTTCCTTTAGGAATGAAGGAAGGGCTGATTGCTCATCTGCTGCGAGTGCTATGGCTGAGAGCTCTCGGCTGTCAGCCCTCCCAGGGTGGCCTGTTACAAACAGCCACCCAGTTCAAAGTCACACCCACTTCCGGGGCTGCTTACATCCAATGACGGATGGAAGTCAGGGTAGAAAGCTCTTGTCGCCTCCCCCCCAACTCAGGATAACCTGGAGGTGTCATCTCAGCTTCAGAGCTCCTCTGAGGGTCAGTGGAGGCTCACCTGGTGCTTCTTTCCCTTTCCCTCCACGGGTGTTGTTGATTCCTAGAACCCTCCATAATGAACCTGACCTGGGACTGTAGCTGCCTAATGTAGTCTGGGAAAGTGGATACTAGGATGGGATTTGGGAGCTGGATCACCATTGCCTGGCTGGCAGCGAGGACCATGTTACTCACGGTAGGTGGGGTAGTACAAGCTATAATTTGTGGTGATTTGGGATGTATACAGTGGAAAAGAATGGATTAGCTGGTGCAGTGTCTCAGCATTTGAGAAATATGGGATAAATAGTAGCCATGAGGACAGTGAAATTGGGTAGATGTTGCTAAGGTCAAATAATGCTTTGGAAGAAGACATTGCAGAGTTGAGAGCGATCAGTCACAACTACAAAGCTAAGTGTGAAGGCCAGAGGACTTCCTTGTGGCATGTAAAGAGGTTCTCATCACCAGCAGAAGGAGAGCAGGGAAATCTGAGGCCCAGGCTCAGGACTTAATCATTAGAAAGAAGAGGTGACTTCAAAGAAAGTTAAATTAGCAACATAAGCAAGTGCTTAGGTCGAATCTAACCAAGGTCAGGGCCCTGGTTAGGAAAGAATGGGATCGTGACACATGGAATGGGGACTTCTGGTTGATGTATCTGAAAATGTTGAATCATCTGATTCTTCCATACTCTCTGAGCCTGCAGGAATGACCTTTTCCTCCCTATTAAGGGCTGGTGTTCCCCTTTCCTTGAAGACAATGCAAAGATCTCTGCAAGAGAGCGTGTGCCTCCTCAAGCATGCTGCACCTCCCCTCCTGGCCACTGGGCCAAAAATTAGGGTACGGTCGTGACACCTGGCTAGGGACAAACTGGGCCTGTTAAGCTCTCTCCTTTGAGAGCTGCAGGACCCAAGCAACATATTCCAGCAGGAGCCAAGAGAGCATGCTTGGGGCTGGGTTTTGAGATGCTTGATCAAGGTGGGATGGAACGTAGAGTAGGTCGAGGGAGAGTTTTTCAATTTGGGAGTGAGTCCTCTGCCTGGGGCATGCTGCTGCAATAGGTCCTAGAAGCTTGGGAAAAGTGTTGGCCCACACTAAAAGATGCCCAGATTTCTCTGGTGCTTGGTAGGAGGAGGGGACAAAAGGTTGAGAGAAATGAGCATGGTAGAGCGGACATACTATTGAAGCCAGAAAACCCACAAAGGATGATGTTCCATGGAAGACCCTGAGGATTTATAGAAGCAGTAAGGAATCTGTGAGTAAGAGGAACGCCCTCATCAGTGAGGTGGCTCTCCTCCAGAGACCAAGGGCCCGTGGCAGGAGATGCCTGTACAGAATAGTGCTCCATGAGAGCAATGGGGAAGGTAGGAGCCTGAGGCAATAGAACCCTGCAGAAGCCAGGTGGATACATTTGTTGTAGTGAGCGGAAAGGTCAAGGGCAGTCAGAGGGGTCCTCAGCTGTGGAGTTAAGGGATGGTTAATTGAACATGGCATCTCTAGGGGCAGCCGAAGAGGATGGCACTCGATCTGCATAAAGGACCAGCAGGATGGTCACCCATGGCTATTTACTCATGTAACTGTTCACGGCGGGGAAAGGAGAATGACCTAAACTCATGAAGGACTGTTGACACAGGGTCAGAATTGACACTGATACTTGGAGACCTGAAGTGTCGTTTTGGACTCTGGCGGGTTGGAACGTGAACTCTTTTCAGACCTTTGGGGATTACTTTACCTACTCCTTTTCAGAGGATCTTTCCGCATGTCTCAGCTAGTTCCTTCTCACAAATGTGCACATTGCTGCTCAGCAAATTACTGAGAAGAGCTTTCTGCAGTGTCTCCTCTCTGGTACACTCTGCCCCACAAATTACAGCCACCATGGGGTCCCTGAGCTTTGATTTCTGGCCCCCCAACTCAGAGAGACTGCCAGGCTCTGTTTGTATACCCCCTACTTTTGTTGTAGTCAGAAACTATCTTTACGTAAGCTGGTGTAATAGGAGGGCTCATCTGGCTTGTTTTTCTTTTCTTCAGTGATCACAGTCCTGTGTTGCCTGTTATCTAATCTCTGAAAACTTATGTCCCTTTATTTTGTGGTTTTTCCAAGTTGTTTAAGGTGTGAGAATAAATCTAGGCCCTGTTATTCCTTCTTGATCAGGAGTAAAATCCTCTGATTTTGTTCCTTTGTTTGTTTAAACGTACCACTCAACCCTAATGACACAAAGGATTGTAAATGACAAATAAAGTACATGCTTGGTAGTTGTGGTGAATGATTCCTTGGACAATAAAGCAGTCAGAGTTCTATAGCTTAGCTACTAACTTGACCAAGACTTGCCAGGATTTTGCAGCTGAAATTGATGCTTTTTCTGCCTAGTGGAAGTACAGCTCCCTTTTGCTAACGGACCTTCCTGGAGGCTGGTTGGTGTCTCCGTAATGGATGTGAGTATCCCATTGGTAGGCTTGAGTACCCACTACCCGCCTCCAACAGGGAGCAGCTGTTATGTGCTGACATCAGAGTGTTTCAAGGTTAGGGCTCTTTGGCCTGGGTAGTGGCTACCAAGGATGTCTGGTGGAAGCAGGAGCAAGGGAGTGTATAAAATTGGGGTAGCCACACAGGTGAGTGTGGGATGTATAAGGGGAAGCAAAATTCAATGGCCGGGGAGCCAAGTAAGCACACAAGGGAAGGAAGGGGCCAAAGTGGAGGTGGGAAGGAGGGACTGAGGCCCCATGACCGTTGCCTTGCCCAGGCCTGGAACACCAGAGCTTCTTTCTAAATGTGAGGGTGAGTAAGCCCAGTTAAAGATGGAGAGTCAGGGGGGTGCTGGAAGGATGGGCCGAGGAGCTAGGTTTATTGAGGACATCCTTTACTCCTTTCCTTCTAAGTCTGACCCCTCCCAGAGAGCATCAGATTTCGGTTCAGAAGCTCATGAGCAGCTTGGCCTTCTGCAGGAGGGCCAGGAAGGATGTAATACCAGTGTCTGGTGCAGCTCTTCCAGAAGTGATTTCCTTAGATCACAGTTCTGTGAGGGGCTTTTCCTCCCTTGTCAAATAAGTTTGGGGAACACTGCATCAATATCCCTATCTTGAAGAGCCATTAGCACGTTAAAAGTTCTTAGAAACCCTGCACTGAAGAAAGCTGTTGAATTTTATCTACCTTTTCCTCAGGTTGCCCTGCCACAGGAAATGGGAAGCCGCACTACGGTAACCAGCTGGGGAGTAGTGGAGGGCACAGACATTCAGTCTGTGACAGGAATTGTGAGTAGGAGATTGTGGATCATTTTTTTTTTTTTTTTTTTTTTTTGCGGTACGCGGGCCTCTCACTGTTGTGGCCTCTCCCGTTGCGGAGCACAGGCTCTGGACGCACAGGCTCAGCGGCCATGGCTCATGGGCCCAGCCGCTCCGCGGCATGTGGTATCCTCCCGGACCGGGGCACGAACCTGTGTCCCCTGCATCGGCAGGCGGACTCTCAACCACTGCGCCACCAGGGAAGCCCTGGATCATTCTTTATATCATGCTCACTACTAGTTCAGCCATTCTGGCCTTTGTGTTTCTGGAGTCCATCTAGCTGTTCTAGCTAGGTAGTGCCTCTGCATGAGCAGCTTAGCGTGTTCCTTGTCCTAGAGCCCCCCACCCCCCCTCCTCCCGTTCACCCACATCCCCACCTGGTTCTTCAAGGACTGCATCAGTCTTGTCTCCACTCCCCCCTCACTGGCTCACAGAGGCTTTTCCTGAGCACCCTGCTTAAAGCTGGCCTCTGCAGTCATTTTATTTATAGGGCTTTTCCTCTTCTGAAATTAATTTACTTACTTGTCCTTCTGCTAGAATGAGATTTCCAGGAGAGCTGCGATCTTTTCTCCTCTACCGTGGCATGCCCATAGTTGTCAGCTTCTTCATACAAGTTAGTAGCTAATGGTCCTCAGGTCTGATTGAGCCCTCCCTTGGGACAGGCACTGCTCTTGGAGCTTTCCCTGTGTTTTTGCGTTTGTGAGACTTGTTGACTAAATTAGTGAGGGGAGCCGTCTCCTCACCCCCCATACAACTCTGGCCCGCAGCTAGTCCTACCTTGACCATTCTGGTCGGCACTAGCCCTCTTCCTCCAATGCACCATCTGCTGCTTGGGAACCGCATTTCATGTGCAGATCATAATTTACCTGTTGAGTCCCTTCTTTTTTTTAAAATTTTATTGGAGTATAGTTGATTTACAATGTCGTGTTAGTTTCAGGTGTTGATTCCCTTCTTACCAATGGTTAAAATTAATTGGGTGGTTTTTTTTAAATAACAACTTTACAATTTGCTTTGTAATGATTATTGTAGCTTTGCTGCAAAAAAAGAAGTTTCTGAACTGTGCTGCAGTATTGCTGATAAAGCCCTTCTCTGGGCTGGTAACACCTAAATAGGGGCTTCTTGGCAGCAGGAACTCTCACTCACTTACCTCCATTACCAGGTGTTCATTGAGCATGTAACATGGGCTAGGCAATGGGCAAGTGCTGAGGACAGTGTTGAACAGACAGGCACCACCCTGGACCCCCCCGTGCTTACATCCTAGAGGAGTTTTATGGTGGTTCTGCACATCTCATGGTGTTAACCCATTCATTTATTCATTCATTCAATCACCTGTTCACTCATTCACCAGTATTTATACCAACCAGGTTCTAGGCACTGTGCTTGGTATAGGCACACAACAGTGAATATCAACAGATACATAACTCACCGGACAGGGTATAGGGGAAGGGACAGGTAGCTATAAGGCCTATCAAGCTGTGTAAGGGGTTTGCTATAGTTTGGGGTACCTGGGAGGGCTTCCTTGATCTGAAAGAGGAGGAGGTGTTCACTGGACACTGTGGCCTGCTTTTGCTGACACTGGGAACAGAAGTGCCCTGAGGTAGGAGGAAGCTGTGATGTTCTGGAAACCCAGAGAAGAGCAGTGAGCTGGGAGCCAGGGAGAAGGGGCATCTTGTGGGTCCCTGTGGACAAATAGGAACTCCAACCGTGGCTTTTATTTAAACAAAGACTTTTTTTCAGTGTAACTCAATCCTAGGCCTGCAGCAAATTGTTCCCCTTCCTAGGGAGAGTGAGGCTGGAGACAGACATGCCCTTTGAAAGAGGCCTCTAGAGAGGCCCTGTGCTGGGTGTCTGCAAGGAGCAGAGGGTCGGTGTGAGGGCTGACACTGAGCGCTGCAGGCTTGTAGAATAAACACCACCAGGAACAGGTTGTTATCCACTGCCTCCTCGGAATCCCTTCCCGCTTGCAGTGAGGCGACTGTTTGTACAAGTCAAACATCGATTCAGCAGCTGGTGGGAAAGTGTTCTGGGCTGGAGGGGGAGGGGCTGATCGCAGGGAGTGGGGAGGAAGGGGGGAGGGGAAACTGGCAGCGGGAGAGAGTTGGGGGAGGCCGGCACTCAGGGGTTAATTCCTCCTGCCTGTGTCTCTGCCCCTCTCTGCTGGCAGGCTGTATTTATAGATGGGATAATTGCAGAGGCTTTGAAAGCAGGGCACTGGAAGAGAGGGGCTGGTGGGTGCTGGTGGAGAGGCCTGGGCCCCACCTGCTGCTGGGAGCTGCCCCTCCCCCGTCCTCGGTTCTCAGGCCTCCTTAGGAGACCTCGCTCAGACAAAGGGGCGGGTGCTGACTAGCAACGTCCTCGCAAGGTGTTAAGCGCCTCACTTTTAATCCCCCAAACTGCCCTAGGTGGTGAATACAGTTACTTCCCCAGCTCTTTGGTAAGACCTTTCCTGACCACCTTAGCTAGAGGCGCGCCTACACCCGAACCCACCGGCCACTCTCTAGAACCTCACCATGTTTCTACTTCTTTCATAGCACTGATCATAGTCGGACAGTTGTCTTATTTTTTACGTGTTTTTAGTGTCTGTTTTGTCTATCTTGTTTGCTGAATGCCTGGCCTAGAATAGGTGCTCGAGAAATATTTGTTGAATAAATGAATGCTTATTTAATAGAATAGGAAACTGAGGCTCAGAGTGGTGAAGTAATTCTCGGGGTCACATGGGGTATAAAGTAGCTGAGCTGAAATTAGTGTCCAGGTCTGATTGTCATCAAAGCTTAAGGTCCTACCAGTGGACCAGGAGTCTCAAACACAGGGCCCAGGCCACTCAGGTGAGTGAGTGAGTGTGAACAGGGCCGTGTGTGTGTGTGTGTGTGTGTGTGTGTGTGTGTGTGTGTGTGTGTGTGTGTGTGTGTGTGTGTTTGGAGTGCTGCCTCTGGTGCATGGAGCTCCCTCCTGACCCTGGCTGAAGGGGCAGGTGCTGTTCAGCTGTGGCTAATTGTTGCTAAATCTTCCGATTTTCAGGACAAGCCAGAAATCTGGATTTTTATGTGAAATGTCCTGGATTTTAAATGCTGGCAACGAATCCACATTTAAAAAACACACCACACAGAGCACAGCCAAACCCATCACAGCTGTGGGCTGGATGGGGCCATGGTTTGCAACCTCTGTTCTCAACTTGCCTGCCTTGTATTGAAAAGCAACACAAATAAGGCTCATCCCTTCCACGGACACTGCACATTGGGTATTTCATAGCCTTTCTTTACCTAATGTTTCATTTAACATTCACAGTGTTTCAGGAGAGAGGTAGGGGAGACTGCTGTACCCGTTTTAGGGATTAGCAAACAGAGACTCAGAAGGACTCTTATGAAGCCACAGGGAAGTGGCAGTGAGCTCTCACTCTTGGGCCCTTTGCCTTCTAGCCCGGCGTTGTCTGTCCTGCCCAGGACCACCTCTCGCCATGGGTTTCATTTCTCCTTCTCTACTTGAGATATAGGAGAGAGGTTCTGTGTGATGATTCCCATGTTGTGCCACCCACAGGTTTGGGGTGCCCCCAGCAGGGTTTATTGCCAGCTCTGTGGAGAGCGGCCTGTGCTAGTTCTTGTTTGGAGATGCAGTTATCAAAATACTGTCACGCTGAGTAATGATATAGCTCCATCAACACACTTCAATTGTGATTAGGTCTTAACCGTCGTCAGTCAGCCCAACAGGAGACGGGAAGCCCTTGGCTAGTCTGCAAACTCTGGTACAGTGCAGTGCCTCCCTTATTCAGCCCTGGGCCACCCCAAGAGTGAAAGGGCAGCAGTCGACTGTTGAATGAATGAATGAATTCCCAAGTGCCCATGGGATGAGGGGAAGAAGACCTCTAATTATACTGTCATAACCGTAGCTAGCATTTATTGTGCACCTACACATTCCAGATACTGCTTTAAGCCTTTTCCCTGTCTGTTGGGGGTAATCTGTAAATCTAGAACAGTGACTGGCCCTCTGTAAGTATGTGGAACACGATACCCATTAATGTTTCATGTGATCCTCACAGCAATCCTGGGAGGGAGGCATTATCATCCCAGTTTGTAGATAAGGAAGCCAAGTCATGGGGAGGTCAAGCGACTTGTCCAGGAAACCCAACCAGCAGTGGTGGGCTCAGGGCTTGAACCCCCAACTGTCAGACCCCAGAGCTCAGGCTCTCACCCACTTGGGAATCGCAGAGGGAGATTGCCTAGAGAGACCAGAGGAGACAAGAGAAGTGAGGAAGAGCATTCAAAGGGTCGAGAAAGGAAGGGTGTGTGTGGGAACCAGGCTGATAAAGGGCAGCGAGTGGGGGGCCTCGGGCAGAGAAAGGGCAAGAGTGAATTGAATTGGAACCTGGTTCTAGGCGCCCCCTCCCTGCTGCCATGTTTCCCACGTGAACGTGATAGAAGCTGACAGGGCTGGGATTAATCTAAAGGCTTCGGTTCCCCGAGTACCAGATGAAAATTTGCCTCAAGGCTGGCCAGAGTGTGATTTGTAAGCGGGGCTTAACCTCGGCCGCCAGCCAGGCTTTGTACCCTCCACACTTCTCCATGGAGGCTGGAAGGGCCAGGGGCCATCTGCTGAGCCAAGTCAAAAGTGTTTAAAAACAGGCAAGGAACAAGAGAACGGATCAGTTTTTCTCAGTGAACTTAATGCTCTCTGAAGGAAGTGTGTAATTACATGAACTTACATGTGTGGGGAGAGACCCAGAGCTGTCTGTCTGTGTGTCTCTCTCACCGTGTACTACCGTGGGTGGTCTGGAACCTTTTTCAGTACATGTCTCCACAGCTCATGCATCTGGGTGAGGAAGATGAAGAGGTACAGGTGCTTCAAGCTTTTTTTTGCCCATGGCCCATAGTAAGAGAAACCTTTGATATCATCACACAGTACACAAATACAAAACAGTGGCACCAGTCTCCGTGGTCTCATCGGGGCCAGGCCTGGGAGCCAGGGCTGCTGGTGGGTGTGGTGAGGTCCACATCAAAGCTCAGCCCTCACCTTCAGGGAGGCTGAGCCGGTGTGGTCATGTCAGGAGGTGAGTTGAAGATAATGGTGGTTAGAGCCTTTTCCTTGAGCAAGCCAGGCCAGGTAAATCTGGGAAGGTACTTAAAATGGGATCAGGGTAGGTTAACTCCAGTTCTCCTTCTCTGTTTGACAGTCTATGGGGACTGAGTGTTGGCCAATGAGCTGCAACAATAAGACTGTTGGGGGCTTCTGGAAAAGATGTTTCCTTCCTGGTAAGTAAGAAGTATAAAAGGAAAAAGCCATTTTGCTGCTCTCTCTTTTTTAAAACTTTATTTTCTACACATTTTTAAAGATTACTGTCCATTTATAGTTATTTCAAAATATTGGCTATATTCCCCATGTTATGCAATATATCCTTGTAGTTTGTTTTATAACTAGTAGTTTGTGCCTCTTAATCCCTTATCCCTATATTGCCCCTCCCCCTTACCTCTCCCCACTGGTTACCACTAGTTTGTTCTCTATATCTGTGAGTCTGCTTCTTTTTTGTAATATTCACTAGCTTGTTGTGTTTTTAAGAGTCCACGTATAAGTGATACCATACAGTATTTGTCTTTCTCTGACTTACTTCACTTAGCATAATGCCCTCCAAGTCCATCCATGTTGCTGCATATGGCAAAATTTCATTCTTTTTTTATGGCTGAGTAGTATTCCATTGTGTGTGTGTGTATAATGTGTATTATATATAATGTGTATTTTATATATAATGTGTATCATATATATATATGTGTGTGTATATATATATATATGGTCACATCTTCTTTATCCGTTCATCTGTTGATGGAAACTTAGGTTGCTTCCATATCTTGGGAGCTGTAAATAATGCTACTATGAACATTAGGGTGTATGTATCTTTTCAAATCAGTGTTTTTGTTTTTTTTTTAAATATATACCCAGGAGTGGAATTGCTGGGTCATATGGTAGTTCTATTTTTAGTTTTTTGAGAAACCTCCATAATGTTTTCCATAGTGACTGCACCAATTTACCTTCCCACCAACAGTGTACAAGGGTTCCCTTTTTTCCTCATCCTTGCTAACATTTGTTATTTGTGTTCTTTTTGATGATAGCCATTCTGACAGGTGTGAGGTGATACCTCATTTTGGTTTTGATTGCACTTCCCTGATGATTAGCGATGTTGAGCATCTTTTCATGTGCCTGTTGGCCATCTGCATTTCCTCTTTGGAAAAATGTCTATTCAGTTCTTCTGCCCATTTTTTAATTGGGCTGTTTCTTTTTTTGATGTTGAGTTGTGTGAGCTGTTTATTTATGCTGCTGCTCTCTTTTTTGAATAGTGTTTTGGATACTGTTGTGTGATTATATGATGGTTGGAATATTGCAGCCATGGTGATGGTTGGAATATTGCAGCCATGATGTGACTATGAGGGGAATGTAACATAAGGAGGATGGCAGAGGATTGATGGAACTAGGCCAAGCTGGGGTACTTACCCTGGGATCACCTACCTCTACTTCTTGTCTAGTAAGTAATAACTGTCTCTATAGTTGAAGCCACTGTTGGTCGTATTTCTAATCCTTGCAGCTGAAATAATCCTAACTGATTTAGAAGCAGAAACTTGGAGGCTGTATTCTGGGCTTTAGGAGGTCCAGACTTTTTGGACTGAGTCCTAGAAACAATGTTGGATGATTCAGACCAATGGGTTGGCTTGCACCTTACTTTTTTGTGTGTGAGTGAAGTTAGCATGGCACCTCATAGTGTTGGCTCAGGATGCCTATTCCTTGTGTGTTTTGCTCTATTTGATTTCCTTGCTACTTTTCTCTTTTATAAGAAGAAAAAAAATCACTTTGAATTGACGGGGGAGTTTCAGTTTCATTTTCAATCAAAAAAATGTCCTGGCCAAGTGCATTGGAATAGTCACACATAAGGAGCTAAGTACCCAAGGGTGATGGTGAGAAGAGAATGGGGAAGAGGACCTCTAAATAGCTAACATTAATTGCACACCTATATATATGAGACATAAAAAATTGAATTCTGGGACTCTAAGTTTTATTTCATTGATCTATATATTTATCCTTAGGCCAGTGCCACCCTGTGTTGATTACAGTAGCTTTGAAGTAACTTTTGAAATTGGGAAGTGTAAGTCCTACAAATTTGTTCTTTTTCAAGATTATTTTGACTATTCTGGATCTCTTGAATTTCCATATGAATTTTAGGATCAGCATGTCAATTTCTGCAAAAAGGCAGTAGGGATTTTGATATACTGAATCTGTACATACATTTGGGGTGTACTGCCATCTTAACAATATTAAGTCTTCTGATCAATGAACATGGGATGGCTTTCTATTTTTTAAGTCTTATTTGATATCAGCAATGTTTTGTAGTTTTCAGAGTACAAGCTTACACTTCTTAAGTTTATTCCTAAGTATTTAATTCTCTTTGCTATTGTAAATGGAGTTGTTTCTTAATTTCATTTTTAGATTGTTCATTGCAAGTGTATAGAAATACAATTGATTTTTGTATATTGATTTTGTATCCTGCAGTCTTGCTGAACTCATTTCTTCTGGGTAATTCTTCATGGGATAAGTATTTTTTTTCTCTCCGTAATTCTACTTGTTGCTGATCTCCAAGCTTGGCTCCATAAGTGTTTTTTCCATTTTTAATATAAGTAGACAGAACATTTGAAAAGCATGTAAACCTGGTGAGGCTAGACATTTCCAACCCCCCTGCTTTTTTTAAATTAGTTTCACTTTTGCTTTGAGTCTGAGATACGGAACAAGATGGGGAATAATCTCAGGTATCTGGGGAAGAAAGGAAAAGGAGATCCATTTACTTAGGGAATTAGAAGAGCCGGTTTGAGCAGAAACAGGAACAAAGGAGAGAGAGCAAGAAAGGGGAAATACCCAACACCATGAAGTAAGTTCCCTGAGGGAACTTACCCAAGGAGGTGAGAGAAGGAGAGTGAGGGGGAGAACATGAAGGCAGTGTTCAGAAAAAGGCACGTAGGGTATCTGTCACTGAGCCTGGTTGCCCAGGTGAGGGGGTACCAGCGACATGCCCAGGAAAGGCTCTTTAGTGTTGGTGTGGCTGGGAGTAAAGAACACTGTTGCCACCCAGTTCTCAATATTTGCATCAACTACTATTGCATATCTGCTATGAGTTTGGCACTTTCATTCATGACTCCTTTAAATGACTCTGGATGGTAGATGATGTTATCTCTATTTTACAGGCAAGGGAATTGAGCCTCAGGGAAGTTCAGGAACTTTCCCAGTTAGTGAAGGATAAAGTCAAAAGCCGAGAACTATGTGTCTGTTGGCAATCTGTATATCTTCTTTGGAGAAATGTCTATTTAGGTCTTCTGCCCATTTTTGGATTGGGTTGTTTGTTTTTTTGTTATTGAGCTGCATGAGCTGCTTGTAAATTTTGGAGATTAATCCTTTGTCAGTTGCTTCATTTGCAAATATTTTCTCCCATTCTGAGGGTTGTCTTTTCGTCTTGTTTATGGTTTCCTTTGCTGTGCAAAAGCTTTTGTTTCATTAGGTCCCATTTGTTTATTTTTATTTCCATTTCTCTAGGAGGTGGGTCAAAAAGGATCTTGCTGTGATTTATGTCATAGAGTGTTCTGCCTATGTTTTCCTCTAAGAGTTTGATAGTGTCTGGCCTTACATTTAGGTCTTTAATCCATTTTGAGCTTATTTTTGTGTATGGTGTTAGGGAGTGTTCTAATTTCATACTTTTACATGTAGCTGTCCAGTTTTCCCAGCACCACTTATTGAAGAGGCTGTCCTTTCTCCACTGTAGATTCCTGCCTCCTTTATCAAAGATAAGGTGACCATATGTGTGTGGGTTTATCTCTGGGCTTTCTATTCCTGTTCCATTGATCTATTTTTCTGTTTTTGTGCCAGTACCATACTGTCTTGATTACTGTAGCTTTGTAGTATAGTCTGAAGTCAGGGAGCCTGATTCCTCCAGCTCCATTTTTCTTTCTCAAGATTGCTTTGGCTATTCGGGGTCTTTTGTGTTTCCATACAAATTGTGAAATTTTTTGTTCTAGTTCTGTGAAAAATGCCAGTGGTAGTTTGATAGGGATTGCATTGAATCTGTAGATTGCTTTGGGTAGTAGAGTCATTTTCACAATGTTGATTCTCCCAATCCAAGAACATGGTATATCTCTCCATCTATTTGTATCATCTTTAATTTCTTTCATCAGTGTCTTATAATTTTCTGCATACAGGTCTTTTGTCTCCTTAGGTAGGTTTATTCCTAGATATTTTATTCTTTTTGTTGCAGTGGTAAATGGGAGTGTTTTCTTAATTTCACTTTCTGATTTTTCATCATTAGTGTATAAGAATGCCAGAGATTTCTGTGCATTAATTTTGTATCCTGCTACTTTACCAAATTCATTGATTAGCTCTAGTAGTTTTCTGGTAGCATCTTTAGGATTCTCTATGTAGAGTATCATGTCATCTGCAAACAGTGACAACTTTACTTCTTTTCCGATTTGGATTCCTTTTATTTCTTTTTCTCCTCTGATTGCTGTGGCTAGAACTTCCAAAACTATGTTGAATAAAGGTGGTGAGAGTGGGCAGCCTTGTCTTGTTCCTGATCTTAGTGGAAATGGTTTCAGTTTTTCACCATTGAGGATGATGTTGGCTGTGGGTTTATCATATATGGCCTTTATTATGTTGAGGAAAGTTCCCTCTATGCCTATTTTCTGCAGGGTTTTTATCATAAATTGGTGTTGAATTTTGTCAAAACAAACACATGAAAGAATGCTCAAGATCATTAATCATTAGAGAAATGCAAATCAAAACTACAATGAGATATCATCTCACACCAGTCAGAATGGCCATCATCAAAAAATCTAGAAACAATAAATGCTGGAGAGGCTGTGGAGAAAAGGGAACACTCTTGCACTGTTGGTAGGAATGCAAATTGATACAGCCACTATGGAGAACAGTATGGAGGTTCCTTAAAAAACTACAAATAGAACTACCATACGACCCAGCAATCCCACTACTGGGCATATACCCTGAGAAAACCATAATTCAAAAAGAGTCACGTACCAAAATGTTCATTGCAGCTCTATTTACAATAGCCAGGACACGGAAGCAACCTAAGTGTCCATCAACAGATGAATGGATAAAGATGTGGCACATATATACAATGGAATATTACTCAGCCATAAAAAGAAACGAAATTGAGTTATTTGTAGTGAGGTGCATAGACCTAGAGTCTGTCATACAGAGTGAAGTAAGTCAGAAAGAGAAAAATACCGTATGCTAACACATATATATGGAATCTAAGAAAAAAAAAGTCATGAAGAACCTAGGGGTAAGACGGGAATAAAGACACAGACCTACTAGAGCATGGACTTGAGGATATGGGGAGGGGGAAGGGCAAGCTGTGACAAAGTGAGAGAGTGGCATGGACATATATACACTACCAAACGTAAGGTAGATAGCTAGTGGGAAGCAGCCGCATAGCACAGGGAGATCAGCTAGGTGGTTTGTGACCACCTAGAGGGGTGGGATAGGGAGGGTGGGAGGGAGGGAGATCCAAGAGGGAAGAGGTATGGGAACATATGTATATGTATAACTGATTCACTTTGTTATAAAGCAGAAACTAACACACCATTGTAAAGCAATTATACTCCAATAAAGATGTTAAAAAAAAAAAGAAGCCGAGAACTACCTTCTTTGACTTCCAAGTCTGCCTTTTTCCTGCCGAGCTGCATAGCTTCCTGAGCCCTGGGATGGGGAGGTGTGCTCTGCAGGCCTGCTCTGTTCTCCCTCCTGCAGCTGGTGCCTCTCAAGACTCCTCTGAAAATTCTCTTAGGGCAGGGTGTGTGTGTGCATGGTGCTCCTAGATCTGTCTTGTATCACCTTTTTGCAGAGTATCTTCAACTCAGCGCTAGCCCTGGTAGCCAGCGTTTTCTGCCTTATTCAGCATTTTCCTAGGTACAGCTGGGAGAACCGGGAAGGGGTAAGGTGAAACGCACACTCCCCCTTGCCCTGAAAGCTCTACAACCAATTCTGTAAGCAGGTTGGGAGATGAGCATTCTCCTTTGTGTTTGGGCAGACAGACCTGCCTGATTCAGTTTTGTGAATATAGGAGAAGCCCATGGTCATCTTGCCAGGACCTGGGCTTGGCTAGTAATACTTGGCCACCTAGAAATGCAACTGGGACATAGTTGGGTCTCAGAAATATTTTTTGAATGAATGGATTCTAGTCCTTGCCCAGCACCAGTGTTATTGGGGGCTGAAATCTGTTAGTGATTTTCAAAATGGGAGGCAGTCCAGTTTAGAATATGTGGTAGGTTTTTTTGCTTTTTTAAAAAAAAAAATTTATTTACTTATTTATTTGTCTGTGCTGGGTCTTAGTTGCGGCATGCGGGATCTTCTTTGCTGTGTGTGAGATCTTCATCGCTGCATGTGGGATTTTTTTTTTTTTTTTTAGTTGCAGCATGCAGATCTTTTAGCTGTGGCATGCGGGATCTAGTATCCTGACCAGGGATCGAACCCGGACCCGCTGCCTTGGGAGCACAGAGTCTTAACCACTGGACCACCAGGGAAGTCCCAGAATATGTGGTAAGACTCACCGTTATAGTAGATCCCACCTTCATAAACTCATCTGTGTGTTGAGTGAACAAATATTTATTGCTTTCTGAAGAGGTGACCAGGACAGACCAGCCAGTGAGTCTGGTACTCATGGAATTCAGAATTTAGAGGGGAAAATAGACATAAAGCAAGCATTTCGTTGCAAGTACCTATATCCTGGGCACTGCTGTCTGTCTTCTGTTACCATGTGGCTTTTCTTGACTAAACAACACTGTCATCTTTCCTGCTTCTTTACCCTCTCCTCAGCTTTCTATGTTACTTCCCCACATCTGGCTACACTCTCCAGCCTCTTTCCCCAGCGCTGGGTGTGAGTTTACCCTTCTTCCTGCAACAGAGGCTTCCTATTCCTCTTTCTGAGAAGCTCCAGGCAAGCATTCCACACACTGCTCTTGTTAATCTCCTGTGAGTCACTCCCCTGCCTGTGTCCACCCATAAATGCTGGGGGAACTTCCCTTGGTCAGGATGGACTCTGAAGAGCACTTTTACCACCTGAAGGACAGTTCCGGGAAGAGATGCCATAGAAAAGTATCATTTTAGGCTCAATTTTTCCTGGGTGACTTGCCTGTGCCGAGTTCCTACCCTTGGAGGGAAACGTTTTTAGTGCTCATGTCCCTCACTGTCCCCTTCACTGAATGTATCTTTAAGGACATTCGGTGGGCCAGATGGAGGGCCAGGGGCTGGAGATGTATGTGGTGATCAGTCTCCACCCCCGTTCTTGTCCTTTTGGGACAAGGAAGTACCTATCAAATGGTAGTTAATAAGGTATGGAGTCATAGAATCTCAACGATAGGAGGGACCTTATCACTTATTCCAATACTTTTCAAACTTCTTTTTTTTTTTTGTGGTACACGGGCCTCTCACTGTTGTGGCCTATCCCGTTGCAGAACACAGGCTCCAGTTGCGCAGGCTCAGCGGCCATGGCTTACAGGCCCAGCCGCTCCGTGGCATGTGGGATCTTCCTGGACTGGGGCACGAACCTGTGTCCCCTGCATTGGCAGGCGGACTCTCAACCACTGTGCCACCAGGGAAGCCCTCAAACTTCTTTGATCATGACTAACAATAAAACATTTTACATGTTTTTTTTACGTGACACAGTATGCATGCATATACATTATTTGTACTTATGCACATACATATTAAATAAATGTATAACAAATGTTTCACAAAGCCAAATTTACCCATAATATGCCTATATTTTCTATTTTATTTCATTTAAAAATGCTGACCCTACAACTCACTAAATTGATTTTTGTGACTTAGTATCTCAATATGAAGTTTCAAACTGCAGTTTGGAAAGTACTAATCTAACAGTAACCTGGAGCTTACACTCTATCCTGTTGTCAAGTAGTTGTCTAGTCTTTGCTGGGATTTCTGTGGTGATCGGGAACTCAGTGTCTACCTAGGAAGTCAATTCTATCTTTGGACAGTTTTGTCTGTTAAAAAGTTTCCTTATAATGACCTTAAATCTGGTCTTCCACAAATGACTCATTCTTATTCCATGTAAAATCCCCTCAGAATAGCAACTGTGCCATCTTCCATTCCTCAGTCTTGTATAATGTTGTAACTCTGGATCAGTAGTGTGCTTGAGCCAGTGTGTACCAGCTTGTGAGAGCCAATTTCCCAAATTTAGGAGTTTTGTGAATCAATTATTAAAAGTCATTATTAAAAATTAAATTCTATGACTTACAAATTAAAACCAAAGGTAATAAGTACTCAATGCTCATCACTTTATTTTACTACATTTGACTGTTGTCTACGCTCTTGAAGTTACATCTACTGAACTTGGTGGTAGAAATACCATACGATGGTGTGCTACCGCCCATCTCTTCCCCGCTCTGTGCTCAATGGCATCACATTAGTAGCTCGAAATTGGCCATGGTGGGGGTATTTATACCGTGAAAATCAGCAAATACGACAGGGCTCCACCCCCAGGAAAGCCAGTTGTTAAGTACTTACCAGCACACCACTGCTCTGCAGTTGCACCACTTGGGTTTAATCTCAGCTGCAGCACTTGCTAGCTGTGTGACTTGGACAAGTCAGTTACCATATCTGTGGTTCAGTGTCTTTGCACAATGCCCAGCTTTCAACAGTTGCTTTGAGGATTAAATGAATTAACCCATATGAAGTGCTTAGAACAATGCCTGGTACATGGCATCTTTGTAGGTGTTAGCTGTCGTCTAGGCTAACTGTTGCTAAATTATTCCATTCTCCCTGGAAAGGTATGGTTTTCAGGAGTCACTCAGCCTGGTCACGCTCCCCTATCTTGCCTTCATCTTCAACCTATGGGTTTGTTTTCTCTTCCCAGCCAGATCACAGGGCCCCTGAGAGTAGGGGTGGTTGGCTTGTTCTTTGCAACCTCTAGGTTCTGGCATTGAGTTGGGTGCAGCCTGGATGCTCAGTCTCATTGACAAATGGGAACCTTGAGGGGCCCTTGCTGTTCCAGTGTGATGCTCTTCTCCTGGTGGAGGGCTCTGGGCTTGGCTGGATGATTTGAGGATGAATAAGTATTTTGGTTGAGGCAGTCCTGAGCTGGCTAGCAATCTCAGACAGCCCAGCTGCCACCAGGTGGTTGGCCGATAAATTGCTAGGCCTTACCCTCCCTGCAACTCGATAAAGCTGAAGCATAAACAGCATCTAGTGTCAGTGATGAAGCATCTGGCTTCTCCCTCAGCTCTCGACAAGGCTTCATGGAATGTATTTAGGTCCTGATTATTTCTTGCATACAGTTGCTGTGCTATTTGAAGAAGTCGAGAGACTCTCCTGCCTCAAAACAGCTCCACTGGTGTCTGTATTTTACCGTTAGGGATTTATTTTTTGAGGGTAAGCAGTGCTTTCTCTGTAAGGTTTTATTTTACAATGGTGGTACCTTGGGAGAGTGGCATCTTATTAAGCCTCTAAAATCTTAGTGTGAATGTACTTGTCAGCTACCTTGCCCCCTGCTTCACTGCCATGTCTTATCAAAGTGGGCAGCAATTCCAAAGAAATGCTGGAGGCAGCACTGTGTGGTGTCGATTCCCAAAGCTGGCTGCACTTTCAGAATCACCAGGAGATGCTTTTGCTTAATTAGAAAAATTTTCATTTAATAACTATTGACCCCCCCCACAAAGTAAATGTCACTCAGACAATCTCATTATTTAGATATGTTTCTGTATATTAATAAGAAACAAAAATTTCCCCCTCAACTTATCCACTTCCAACCTCGGGAGTCTTTAAAAAGCAATGATTTCCTGGGTCCCTCCCTAAACCTACAGAAATGGAATTTTCTGGAATGGGGGCCAGGAGTCCTTATTTTAAAATATTCTTGGGACTTCCGTGGTGGCGCAGTGGTTAAGAATCTGCCTGCCAACGCAGGGGACACGGCTTTGAGCCCTGGTCCAGCAAGATCCCACATGCCGCAGAGCAACTAAGCCTGTGCGCCATAACTACTGAGCCCACGTGCCACAACTCCTGAAGCCCGTGCACCTAGAGCCCGTGCTCTGCAACAAGAGGAGCCACTGCAATGAGAAGCTTGCGCACGGCAATGAAGAGTAGCTCCCGCACACAGCAACGAAGACCCAACACAGCCAAAAATAAAAATAAATAAAAATTTTAAAAAGTCTGCCCTGTTTAAAGAAAATAAAAATCTCTCCCAGTGATTCCTATTGTGCAGACAGGCGTGGGAACTAGTGGAGTAGTGGATTGATGTTTCTTAGTGATAGGTACCATATTTGATCCATTTCTGTGTTCCCGTGTCTCCTCACCCAGGGCTTGGTGCGTAGCAGCACAAAGTCGGTGCTTAATAAGTGATGTTTAAACTAAACTGGAAGAGGCTAGGTGTTGGGCAGACTTGGATTTGAGTCTAAACTCTACCACTTCCTGTGTACCCTGCGCGGGTGACTGCCTCCTTATCTGGGAAATCAGGACAATAATGTGCACAAAAATAGGGTCAAGGGCCAGTGGGATTGCCCCACCCCTTGTCATGCCTCCCTTCCTGGAGCTGTCAGGGGAAAGGAGGCAGTCACTTAGAAGACAGGGTAAGTTTCAGTTACTCAGGGGGCAACTATAAGCCTCCTTCAAGCACTGGCCTTACCCTGCTGCCACAGGTCTTACGGCACTGCCTGTGGGCTGCAGAAAGAAAAAGCTAGTGACGTTGGCCGGGCTGGAATTGATTCCATCTCTGCCTGTGGCTGGATTGATCCGATTCCTGCTTGATATCTGCAATTAGGAGACCAACTGAAGCTAATTTCCAGCTCGACCAGCCCTAGCTCCTGAGGATTGTCAGGGAGGTCTCCTTAGAGGAAGGCAAGAGTCTAGAGGGAGCTTGCAGAGAAGGGGGAGTGTACTCCTCTGGGGGTGGGATTGTGTGTGTGTGTGTGTGTGTGTCCCCTCCATCTTCACACATAAGGGAAGGAGCTATGACCGCCTTCCCCACCGTCTTAGTGTGACTTTTTGACACCTGCGTCTCCCAATCCTTTTCCATTCTAGTTTCAATAATCATCATACGACTGCATTTTTTAAAATGTTTTCTTGAACTGGGGACTTTGGAGTGCTTAGGGGGAGGGACAGCAGAGGCATCAGCAAGTATCCGTAGCTGCGCTCTGTGGCCTCTTACTTTTGGAGGAAGGGAGTGGGCTTGTGTCACTTCAGGGATTTGGTTTCTGGCTGAGGTCTCTGGTGGAACCCTGGAGCCAATTCTTGGAGTGCAGAGAGGTAAAAAAGTGTGCTGCTCCGGATTTGGTTATTTGGGGGCTCAGCTGTTCCAGGAATTGAGGCTCCCTAAGTTTGTTTCTTTTTCTGTAAAATAGGATAACAATATCTATTTTACAAAAGGGTAGGGACTCGATGAGAAAACCCAGGAAAAGAACCTGGCATGGTCCTTGGAACATAGTAGCTGCTCAATAATTGGTAACCGTTGTGGCTATTGTAATTTTTCTTAGTTTCTCCTCTGTTTTAAGACCCTCTCCCCATTTAAATATATCTGAAGTCATGTCGTGTCTTGCAGTCTTGTACACTTTATGGTGTTTTGTTCCTCTCCTTCCCCAAGAGCTGTTGTTAAATCAGTGATGACTTTTATAACTAAGAGTTTCTCAGACCTGAAAAAATGTGCTATCAGAGTTCTGTTTCCCAACCCTCAGCTGGGACTGCAATGATACGCAGAGTTGTTTGGCCAATAACCCCTTTATAAAAAGGTAATTGAGCAGGAGTTAAAGGTGTATCAGCAGCTAAGTGAACAAAATTAAGGTGGCATTGAAGAAAGGGGAAAGTTTGCAGAAAAGTAGATAACCGTGTAAAGCTGCACATGGAGAAAAATATTTAGGGACTTCTCTGATCTGGGCATCCCCAGAACCTGTGTTTCTTGTTGCATCCTGCTCACCTGCTTGCCTCTAGAAAAGCCCCTCTCCTCCTGTGGGGTTATCTGCCTTAGGGACCCTAGTAGAGTCTGCAGGATGAGGCGTTTGCTCATTTGTGACAGGGTATCTTGGCTCCCCGCACACGGACCAGTCTACTGATGCACTCAATTAAAATTAAAAAACAATTTAGAGCCTAATTCCTAAGACATTAGGAAATAGCAAAATGTGGTATAATTCTGGCACCTCCATTCATAACTACCACAAAAAGAATTTGAAGATGTCCTAAGCCTTTCTCGTTTTGTATGCCTGTGTGCACGTATGTGTGCTGTGCAATTAGGGGACCTGATGTTCCTGAGAGAACCTCTTATTGGAATCGTTCCAGAGAATTTACACCTTGCTGCAGGCACCAGCCGCCAAAGGAAGCTTCCAAGCCCTCTGTGGGTTCCAGGTGCTGGGCTGTGAGCAAAATCCTTCTGGGGTCTTGCCTTTCATTCCCACATTTTTGGCAGGGTAGGAAGTGGACAGTGCTTTCACTAGAGTGAAACTGTGTAGGCTGATGATAAAACTATTACTGATTCTACCACCACTGCCTTAGGTAGGAGCTGACACTTGTTGAAGGCTTGCTATGTGGAAGGTACTATGCTAAACATGTAACTTGCAATTCCTAATTTGATTCTCACAATGTTCCTATTAGAGAAATTCTATTATGAACACCATTTTGCAGATGAGGAAATATAATCCCAGAAGACTTGCTTTATGATTCCCAAGTCAGCCTGACTCCACACTCCCGAGTTTTAAGTTCTCTGCCAAGATCACTGCCTTCTTGGTAGCCCTGGATAAGGGTGCTGAGCATGTGGGTAGATGTGCTGGGAGGGGTTTTGGGGGTCCTGAGCTGTGTATGCTCCATGTGAGCCCTGCTCTGTCCTGGGTAGCCCCTGCCTAGATCTCCCTTAGGGTTGCTCATCACATGACTCCAGGAAGCATCATCCACATCTTGGTCTATGGCAAAAGATGACAAACTTGTAAAAGGCCCAATACTATTTTTGGCTTTGCAGGCATTACAATCTCTGTTGCAAATACCCACCTCTGCTGCTGTAGTGTGAAATCTGCCACTCATAAATGAATGGACGTGGCTGTGTTCCAGTAACAAAATCAGGTGGCACGTTGTAGATTGCTGACCTCAGGTCTGTGGCAGTCAAAGGGGTGACATTCACAGACATCCAGGTGGAGGGTGCCCCCCAGGGGGGTGCAATGAGTGAACTCTGCTTTTCGATGACTGACGAGTACTTCTGAGGGGGAGAGAATCGTCATCTGTGTTGAACGAAGCCCATGTGTGTGTATGCGTGTGTGGGTTTGGGGGTAGGGGTGGGGTAGGAGTATGTATATGTGTACTTGTATAAATGAATCACATTCCTTATTAAAACCATCCTAGTTTCATAATCCTTATTTAAACAAAAGCAAAAATGCCAGCATTGTCAGGAGAGCCTTGCAGGTAGGGAAGGATGGTGTGACTCAAGGGCTCCCTGAGTTTCAGTTGTCTTTGGTGGGGGAAGGGTTCCCTATGGTCACTGAAACAGTGATTCCAGGGATGTGCTATTCCCCCCTTTAAAGGTCAGGCCCCAGCACAGGCAAACATCTTCCTAAGTCCTTTTTAATGCAGCCAAAAGATAAAGAGATTCGAGATTTTTCAGAGCGTTCAGAGGAAACCAAAGGGATAAATGCATATGACACAAAAATACATCCAGTTTACCACATACAGATTTCTGACCCTACCCCAGCCTGCTTGTCTCCGTGGGTCTCAGAGTCTCTCCTATTTTATACTCTCTTCTGGTACCTTCTAATTAAGTCTTGCTTTAGGCCCGGGGATACCCCCATCCCTAGGTAATCAGTGGCACGTGGGGTTTGTCATTACGAATGACCTACCTGGAGGACCTCATTCTCAACATACAAAGGAGGGCCCACAGCCATGACGTGCCAATTAGCTTTTTATTATTATTATTATTATTGGCTGCGTTGGGTCTTTGTTGCTGCACGTGGGCTTTCTCTAGTTGCTTTGAGCGGGAGCTACTCTTCGTTGTGGTGTGCGGGCTTCTCATTGTGGTGGCCTCTCTTGTGGAGCACGGGCTCTAGGTGCGCGGGCTCAGTAGTTGTGACTCGTGGGCTCTAGAGTGTAGGCTCAGCAGTTGTGGCTCATGGGCTTAGTTGCTCCGCGACATGTGGGATCTTCCCGGACCAGGGCTCGAAGCTGTGTCCCCTGCATTGGCAGGCGGATTTTAACCACTGCGCCACCAGGGAAGTCCCTCCAATTAGCTTTAAGTGAATTAAAAAACCTATAAGTGGTACAAGGAAAATAAGGTACATTTAGAAAGAAAGAAAATAAAAATCAGGTGTAGTCCTTCCATTCAGGGACGACCACCGCACATTCTGGTGCATCGTTCTCCACGCCCTTTTGGTAACACACTCGGTGTCTTTCTTGAACCACAAGTATAAATCCGCACAACAGTAATGACAGTGCAGTAATAGAAGGGTCATTCCGTCACAGCAGAATAAGCACTGAGAGATGTTTGATGAGGGGGAAGGGAGGGGAGAGAAACAACAGAACCACACAAGGTGCTGGGCGGGCAGCTGTGCCTCTGTTGCTTTCTGGGTGCTCAGAATGGGAACAGTGACAGGGAGGGAGCAGGGTGGGCGTGCACAGCTGTCTGAGATGTCCTTGCCGTCTCTTGCCTTGGAAGGGAGGTGGCAACCGTTCTGCAAATGGAGATGGGATAGGGGTGGGAGCTGGTGCCTCCTTCTCATTCTCTCCAGCTGCCCATCCATCCTGGTCAATGATGCTTGTCCATCACTGCTGAGATCCAAGTCCAGCCATGTCCGAGGGGAACATCTGTTCCCATGGTTGCAGGTTCCTGCAGTCCTGAAGCCAGAGTGAATGCAGAAGTCAAACTTGGGGTCACTGGTGTGTGTGTGCTGTGGGTGTGGAGAGGAGGTGCAGAATGGAGTGCAGGGTGTCTGATGTCATTGGAGGCACTGCCTGTTACTCTCTGGGCAGTTGGCACAACCAACCCACTGGTCGTTGGGGCTCTGAGTCCCCTGGGGCAGCGTCTGGCAGAAGGATGTAGGCAGTGGTTCTTTGGGAGCTCAAGAGGCTGTGGGTAGAAAGCGGAGCACAGAATGTGCTTGTCTCCTGGTCTCTGTGCCACTCAGCATCAGCCGTGTAATAGAGGATGGGTTTCTCGTGTTACCATATTATGAGGGCTTTATGGACACTGTTCCTTGTAGCCTCAGAGACCAGGTGTTCACAGCAGGACCTGCTTCCATCTTTTCATTAGTTCTGCCACCAGTTCTGCACAGATAGCACAGGGGTTAAGAACCTGTGCTCTGGAGTTAAACAAAAGTGGGTTCAAATACAAGCTCCTGTGTGTGCTGGCTATGTGACCTTGAGCAAGAGATAAAATTTCTCAGTGCCTGTTTCCATCCCTGAGAATGAGGATAACAATGCCTGTTTTCAGAGTTCAGGGAAGGATTAGTTCAATTAATCACCCAGCTACAGCACTGTAGCTGCCAGTAGGGTAAGTGTTGATTGCTTCCTTTCTGTCTTGGTTTTGTTCACATCTATAGACTCTGTGACTGCACTCTCCGAGGTACCCAGGGCATCTGCCATTCAGGAAAGGATCAAGGTCAGTGCCTTTAAGCTCCCTGTTTGATCCTGTGATGGCCATCTGGTCACTACCACTCACTGTTAACCCCGGCGGCCTATTTCCCAGGCCTTAAGGGTATGAGAGGGCTAGCAGGTCACATGGATGGCCATGACCTGTTTCCCTTGCTGCTTCTTGAATTTACCTGCTTACCCAGGACCTCAGCCCTGCAAAGTTGCTCCATCCCTGACACATGTGGGAGTGCCTGGGGGCAGGGGTCTTGAACTATCATGTCAGAGCTGGTCTGCAGCCTCAGGGCTCTGCAGCTGTTGCTCTGGCTCCCCTGAGTCCACAGGCTCTTTCCCCCGCCAGGGTCCCCAACTGTTTGCCAGTGGATACCACACCCTTCCCAAGATCTCTCTGCAGGGCTGTCCATCCTTTCTCTGAAGCTTTTGAGATGCCAAGGCTGTCCCTGATGCTGCACTGAAGAATGCCTTGGTGGGGGTAGGGTGAGGACAAGGAATTTCTTTGAATGTACCCTTGGGGTCACACTGAGCTGGGAGGTAGTGTCCTAAAGCCATTCTGCATCTGCTCTGATCTCAGCCCTTCTCTTGAGATGTCTCTCTTCACTTTTTATTTCCAGCATCCACCACCGCTGGACTTGAGACCTGGTCCCGTTGAGGACTGGCTGGGACTAGGTCTGAGAGCCTGTCTAGATTCATCCCTCCTTCCTGACCCTGGGCTTCTGTGGATTGCAAAGTCTCCCAGAAAGATCCTCAGACCTCACAAAGAGGCTCTGGCAGGCCTGCCCCTCTGGGCTCCATGCCAAGTCCAGATGCTCAGGCTCAGGCGGGGAGGCCTCATGCCCACATGATCATTCACCATTTGCTTGGAGACTATCATGGATCATCTGGCCTTCTCTTTTCCAACTAAATAATCCTGTTTCCCAGAACTGTCCCCTTATACACTTTGTTATACTCTTCTGATCCTTTCAAGTTCAGCTGGATTTTCTTGTTGTAGGGGCTTAGCTATGGTCCTGGGGACAGTCTGAGCAATGCTGAATAGCATGGGTGGTTGCAGCATTTCCTGTATGCCATGTGCTTTGTATTAGGTGATCTTTATGGGGATATGCCCTGGTCGGGGGGCTTCTCTAGAGTCATGGGGTGTTCCTGCTGGTCAGCAGAACTCTCGCCATCCCTCCTCCCCACCAGCCCAGATGGCTTTTCCTTCCCAGCTAGTTGTAATGCAGGCTCGCCCTGGAGATCTCCCTCATTCCTCTGAAGGCCAGTGGTCAACGTGTGGTCTGAGGACCACCTCTAGGGTCACCTTGGGGTTCTTGTTAAAATGCGGAGTCCTGAGCCCTTCCCAAGCACACCATCATTGTATCCATTCAGTGCTTCAGGCACAGTACATGGTGGAAAAGCTTATAAGCTCTTCAGCGGCCTTTGTAAACATTTGAACCCTGAGGAGGAAAAAATACTGGCCACAATATATAAAAAGAAAATTGAAAAATCAAAATTAATAAATGTTTAATTAAATGTCTAGAAAATGTAGCTATGTCAACTCATCAACCACAAGTCAATCCACTCTCTCATAGTTACATATCATTTATATTTATAGTGGGAAGAAAATGGCTTTTAATATGTCCCTTATGAGGCGGGCTGGAGCCATCATAGTAACAGTACCTGGGGCCTCCTACAGTCTTATGATGGCTCTGTCCAGACTCTTTGAAATCTGAATCTCTGGGGTGGGACTGGGAATCTGCATGTTGGGCAGGTTTGCCAGGTGATTCCCAAGAATGTTGGTCTCCTGGCCTTCCTGCTGATTGAGAGGATGGTTAATGAGGGACAAGAGCTGTATCCTGGAGGGTGGCAGTTCCCAAACCTAGGTGATCATGAAAACCTCCAAGGAAGTTAAAACTAAAAAACACAGTGACCTGGGCCCACTCCAGGCCTGTTCGATAGGCTCATCTGGGGTGGAGCCTGGGAATCTACATTTTTAAAAATTCTGGTGGGGGGTGCCTCATGATTAGCTAGATTTGGGAACCACCGGAATTAAGGAAAGGGACCAGACCAGTGCATCTCAAACTTTGATGTGCACAGAGATCCGCTGGGGGATCCTGTTAAGCCTTGGATTTTGACTCAGCCACTCTTGGTTGACGTCCCAGATTCTGCATTTCTAACAAGCTTAGCAGTGCTTCCCCTGCCTGTTCACAAACCACATGAGGATTTGAGCATCAAGGACCTGGACTCTGGCCTGCAATCCTGGTTTAGCTACTTAACAGATAGGAAAGCTTGAACATTTTAGTAACATGGAAAGCCCTGGAAAAGAGATTGCAATCAGCTGACCCTGAGGGCCTGGAGTTTTATTACAGGCCCCCAGGGTGGTGAGGTTTGGATGGTTCATTTCCCTCTTCTTGGCTCACCTCTGGATTAGAGCGGATCTCCCCAAGGCCAAGGCCACCCTGTGGATTTCCCAGATTTTCCAGAATATAGCCAGGGACTGGTTTGCTCAGCCAGCAGAATCTGACTTGTGGCTTTTATTTTTCTCGTGGCTTTTTATTCCCCAGAGAAACACTTATGATATGATTAGATACTGTTCTTCAGAGAGTGGTCCTCTTGGAAATTCTATGAGCTCTCTAGTATCCTTTACCAAATCTCTCTTCTTAAATTAATCCGAGTGGATTCTGTTGTTTGCAATTAAGAACCCTGACTAATATGTGTGTGGAGGTGCCAGGGATCAAAGCCACAGAAAATGTTAGAAATGGCTGCTCTACCCACCACCTGTGCTCAGTCAGGCAGCTGGGAATTTCAAGTTCTTCTTTGTCCTCCCAGTGCCTCTACAATTTATTTCTTCATATATTTTGTGTGTGTGTGTGTTTTGTCTTGATAATTTAATTGAAAGCCTCTTGAGGACAGGATTGGGTGTTCATTTATATCTTCATTCATTTATTCAGTCAGTCAATACACATTTATTGAATGTCAACCATGTGCCTGCCAGGTACTAGCTGTCTTAACCTGGGTTTCCCAGAAAGCAGAACTTGAGACAAATAGCATATGTGGGAGTCCTTTATTGAAGGGTGATCCCAGGGGGCAGGAGTGAGCAACAGGAAAAGCAAAACAAGGAAGGAGGGAGAGACCCAACAAGGGTGTACTAGTGAGGTGGCCACGGCTATGGGTGTTTGGGTGATAGACACCATGGGACATCTGAGAGGCCATATGAAACATATCCCAGGGCCACCTGTCCAGGGCAGGTAAGGAAGAAGCATCTATCCATTCACTTCTATACCCTATGTGTATTAGTTTTCTTGGACCGCCATGACAAATACCACAAAAACAGAAATTTATTCTCTCACAGTTTTGAAGCTGAAAGTCTGAAATCAAGTTGTTGGCCAGGGCAATTCTCCATCGGAAGGCTCTAGGGAAGCATCTTTTCTTGTTTCTTCTTAGCTTCCAGTGGTTGCTGGCATCCTTAGCTTTCGTTGGTTTGTAGCTGCATCATTCTAATTTCTGCTTCTATTTCACATGGCCTTCTTCCATCTCTCTCTGTCTGTGTATCTCCAAATCCTTCTTTCCTTATAAGGAAACTAGCCATTGAATATGGGAACCACTCTATTTAAGTATGTCCTTAACCTAACTTGATTACATCTGCGAAGACCCTATCAGATCACATTTATAGGTACTGGGGTGAAAGGGAAAAATTCTGTTTCTCCCTGGACTCACAGTACTACGCTCAGTACTTCACTTCTGACACCAAATGTGTGGGTGTTTTTTCTCACACCAAGCAATTCTACAAAACTATCTAGGTGTCCTATAATTTAACTCAACTCTCATACTATCTGCCTGGAGATGGCATTGGATCCCACATAAGCGTTCAGTCCCCCAGGACTGCTCCCTCTTCAGATGCCAGTCACAAGTCCAGGTTGTCACCAGCTATAAATTGGAGGTTCAGCAGCTATAAATTGGAGGTTCAGATTGGCCAGCTATAAATTGGAGATTCCTACAACTCCTTCCTTGGGCTCCGTAATGAACTAGAATGGCTCAAAGAACTCAGGAAAACAGATTACTTACTAGATTACCAGTTTACTATAAAAGGATACTACTCAGGACTAGCCAGATGGAAGAGGTGCACAAGGCAAGGTATGGGGGCGGGGGTGCAGTGTTTTCATGCCCTCTCCAGGCACACTACCCTCCAGGAAACTCCAAGAGTTCACCAGTACTTTTGGGATTTTTATGGAGGCTTCATTATTTAGGCATGATTGATTAAATCATTGGCCATCAGTGATTAACTCAACCGTTAGCCCCTCTCCCTCCCTGGAGGTCTGGGGATGAGTGGGTGGGGCTGAAAGTTCCAACCCTGTAATCACACAGTTGGTTCCCCTGACAACCAGCCCCCATCCTGAGGCTATCCAGGAGACCCCGGCCACCAGTCATCTCATTAGCATATAAGAAGACACTTAGAACTTGGAAGATTCCAAGGGATTTAGGAGCTGTGTGCCAGGAAACCAGGGCCTATGTATTTCTTAGGTCACAGGGGTTAGGACCTCAATATAGCTTTTTGTGGTATGCAGTTCAACCCACAACACCCTGGCTAGACATTCTCCCCAACGTGCTGACTCCACTGTAGTTCCAGGTTGCATTTACATGGGGGCCAAGGCTTGGCATGAGCAGAGGAGCCTTAGGATGGGAGGTGAGAAGTCTTAGACATGGGCCTAAGGTGAATGGCCCGTCAGGCTGTACCCGTAGGAGCCTATCAGCGGCCACTGAGCTGTTGGCTGCAATAGGGGCTAGAATAAGAAGAAAGGCCAAAAGAATTTAGAATGGTGCATACGAGGTGTCCTTACTGATAATGAATATGCTGGGAGCTGATATTCAGCCCTTACTGTATGCCAGACCCTGTGCCAAATACATTAGAGGAATTTTCTTATTTAAATTTCACAGCAACACTGTGAAGCAGGTGCTATTATCCCCATCTTACTGATGAAGAATCTGAAGTTCAAGAGATGTTTCTTACTTAGAGTTAAACCTTCCCTGCTCTAGAATGTAAGCTTCATAGGAACAGAGACTTTGCTCAGTGCTGTAGCCTCAGCACCTAGAAAAAGTTCTGGTATACAGTTGGTGCTCCATAAATGTTTGCTTACTGTTTAAATGATGGAGCTGGGATTTGAATCCAGGTAGTCTGATGCCCAGGCCCATGCCTTTAACCTGACTTAGAGAATTCGTGATGGTCAAAACAGAGAGATGCCCTTCCTCTCATGAGCTACTACCCCATTCAGGAGACGAGCCTAAATAAGTAATTCTAAATATTCAGTCCTAGGTTGGCCCTTGCTCAGGTGACAGGCATGCAGTAGGTACTGCATACACATTTGATGGGTTGGTGCTGGGCTCACATGCCACAGGATTTGCACTTTCTGCCCAGTCTGGCCCATCTCCAGCAATTGCACTTTGGTCTCTTCTGCAAAGGCCAGGCTTTGCCTGCCAGATGCATTTCATGACACTAATAAACATTCACACCTACCTGGAGCATTCAGACAGAAAATGGAGCCTAAAAGCTCCATGCAGTAATGTGCTTCCCCTCCTGCAAGCTGGGGGAACATTAACTGAAACGCATATGCTACGGAAACTGGCTGCATCGTTATTGGAACTGATGCACACTCACTCCAACCAATCTATTTTTATTTGAAGCACTTACGTTGCATGAAACCGAGCAAATAACTACAGTCAATAGAGATGTATTTGTTTTTATTTAAACTCATGAATGTGCTAACGCCAATAAAGATTTTTTTTCCCTCTGAAATGTGAGACATGTATGGAGGAGATGGAAATTTACACATCCATCAAGACACGAAGGCCCATTTTCTCAGAAACCATTTTTTGAATTGCCAGTGATTTATGGTGGCAGACTGAAGACCGAGTTGGTGAGGCTGGGAGAAGGAGAGGGAAAAAACCCATCAATGTAGTTAATTTATTTCACTCCATTTAAAGAGCAGAGGGCTTAAGACTGGAGAGTGGAGGGCAGAGATAGGGTACACGAGTGAGAGTTGGATTCTAGGAATAAGAAAGCAGTTGGATCCTCATTGTCCTCGTTTTTGTTCAAATATACTTTGGGAATTTGGCAATCAGATGGGATGGTGAGAATAGCCTGGCTTTAGAAGACCTAGATTTGCTACTATCTAGTCATGTCACTGTGACATGGGTCTTGGGCTGCCTCATCTGTAAATGGGACATTAATATTGGCCTAGCTTGATGCTTAAGAGCACAGATTCTCCAGAGCCAGACTTTTGGACTTAAATCCTGGCTCTGGCTCTCCTACTTATAACTGTGTGACCTGGGCAAGTTACTTTACCTCTCTAGGTTCTGGTTTCCTCCTTGATCTGTGAGAAGATGCTAATACTACAGACCTGTGATATTGTGATTTATAACAAGAAGTATGTATTTGATCTTTGTCCCATTTCTGACAGAGAACTCCTAAAACCCTTGGAAATTCCTATGTGACAAGAGCTGTCTTTTGAAAGGTGTCTTTCAAAGGTGTCTTTAGAAAGGTGTCTTTTGTTATGTTAATAGGGTGACTTTTGGAAAGCCCCTAGGCTGTTGCCAGGAGACCCAGCCACGTGATTGGAGGTGTGAACTTTCAGTCTTACTTCCTGACCTCTGGGAGGTGAGAGGGGCTAGAGGTCGAGTTAATCATCAATGGCCAATGATTTAATTAACCATGCCTATGTAATGAAGCCTCCATTAAAACTCTGAAGTATGGAGTTTGGAGAGTTTCTGGGTTGGTGAACACATGGAGGTGCTGGGAGCATGGCGTGCCTGGAGACACATGGGAGCTCTGTGCCCTTTCCCCGTACCTTGTCCTAAGCATCTCTTCTGTCTGACTGTCCCTGAGTTGTATCCTTTCATAATAAACTGACAACCTAATAAGTAAAATGTTTCTCTGAGTTCTGTGAGCCCTCTAGAAAGTTCATCAAAATGAAGGAGGAGGCAGTGGGAGCTTCCAATCCATAACAGGTTGGTCAGAAACCCAGGTGACACCTGGGCTTGCAACTGGTGTCTGAAACTGGGGGAGGAGGGAGCAGTTTTGTAGGATGGAGCACTTCACCTGTGGGACCTGACGCTGTCTCCTGGTAGATAGTGTCAGGATGGAGTTGAATGTGAGGGCACCCAGCTGGGGTCAATTACTTGATGTGGGGAAAGATCCCACACATTGTCAGGGGGGCCCAGAATCTTACCACTGAAGGGGAGAAAATTTGCCACCCTGAAATGTTTCCCTCTGGCGTGAGGATTATTTTAGGCTGATTATTTTTAAGAAACACAAGACTCAGGAAGTTTTTCTTTATACCTCCCCCTTAACTGCCTAAAAGAACTTAGATAGGGAGCCTGCACCAGAAAGAGAGCTATCACCAAAGATAACTTTGTTTTACATAAGGAAGACTTCTCGGATTGGCAAGGCAGACATTTGTTTACCAAACATTTGCTCTTCCCATCTTCCTGTGAATTGTTTTCCGCCCCCTTTGAAGTCCCAGACCCCTACCACCTTTTCCTTAGCTCAGAATAGCACATAAGCCTCAATTGCCTGACTGTCCTTTAGGCTTCATAGTCTTATGGAGCCCTGTACATATGAAATTAGATTTGATTTTCTCCTGTTAATCTGTCTCATGTGAATTTAATTATGAGACCAGCCAGAAGAACCATTAAGGGTAGAGGAAAATTTTTCCTCCCCAACAATACCTGACAGTCTTGTTTTAAAGAAGTAATGCGTGTAAAGGACTTAGAACAGGGTCTGTTACGTGACAAGCACTTGAGTAGCTCTTTTCATCAGGAGAGCTGGAAAGGCAAGTTAAAAAGTATTTAGTCCAGAGCCCTTCATTTTACAGATGACAATTCTGTATTAGTTTCCTATTGCTACTGTAACAAATGACCACAACACACGTGGCTTAAAATAACACACATTTATCCTCTTAGAGGTCTGGATGTCAGAAGTCCGAAATAAGTCTTTCAGAGATAAAATCGAGGTGTCCGCAGGTTCCAGGGGAGGACCTATTCCTCGCCTCTTTCAAGGCCATCCACATTCTTTGGCTTGTGACTGCACCACAGCAATCTCTGCTTCTATTGTCACATTGTCTTCTCTTTCTGAGCTCCTGCCTCCCTTTCATAAGCATCTTGTGATTTCATCAGGCCCACCTGGATAATGCAGAAAAATCTCCCATCTCAAGATCCTTTACTTACTTGCACAGTCCGTTTTACCATGCAAGGTAACACATTCACAGGTTCTGGGAATTAGGGTGTGGACCTCTTTGGGGGAGGTGGGAATACAATATTCAGCCTTCCACAAGTCCCAAGGTCACATAGCTGGTTAGCAGCATGGACTGGTTTTGAGCAAGAGATTTCTGGCTGCAAATGCTCTTTTCATGTCCTGGTGCTGCCTTGGCTCTTGAAATGACCTGGTGACTGCCCTGCAGGCACCTGGCCGGCAAGACTCCTCTTCCTCAAATGTCTGAGGTTTTCTCTCAGAGGAGTGGCTCCTATACCAGGTTACCACTTTCCCACTCAGAGAATTCCTAGCCCAGCAAGGCTGTAGGACCTACTGAAGCTGCTGTATGGAGCTTCTTGAGGGTATATTCCCCAAGTGGCCTGCCAGCTGGGGCCTTGGAGCCTGAGGTGGGTAGGTTGGATCCAGAGTTTGGCTGGTGTGGAGCTGGGGCCCTGCCATGATGCACCCAGGGTGTGGAGGGTGGGTGCTGTGGAAGAAGAGCTCACTCAGCCTGGGCCTAGTGGGTCAAAGAGTGGCTGGAGGGTGAAGATGAACCACAAGGAGGCTCTGGAAGATAAGAGTTCACTGAGTTCTTTAGAGTAGTCTTTTTTTTTTTTTTTTGCGGTACGCGGGCCTCTCAATGTTGTGGCCTCTCCCGTTGTGAAGCACAGGCTCTGAACGCGCAGGCCCAGCGGCCATGGCTCACGGACCTAGCCGCTCCGCGGCATGTGGGATCTTCCCGGACCGGGGCGTGAACCCATGTCCCCTGCATCGACAGGCGGACTCTCAACCACTGTGCCACCAGGGAATCCCCCTAGAGTAGTCATTTCTAAACTTTATCAGCTGTGGCTTTTTTTCAAGGCACATCCATTAGAGTGGCTACTATAAAAAAACAAAGAAAATGACATGTTGGTAAAGATGTGGAGAAATTGGAACACTTGTACACTGTTGGTGGGAATGTAAAATGGTATAGCTGCTGTAAAAACGGTATATCAGTTCCTCAAAAAATTAAACATAGAACTACCATATGATCCAGCAATTCCACTTCTGGGTATATATCCCGAAGAATTGAAAGCAGGGACACAAATACCTGTACACACATGTTCATAGCAACATTCTTCACAGTGGCTAAACGGTGGAAGCAACCCGAGCGACCATCAATGGATGACTGGATAAACAAAATGTGGTGTATACATACAACAGAATATTATTCATTCTTTAAAAAGGGAGGAGGGATTCCCTGGTGGCGCAGTGGTTGAGAGTCCGCCTGCCGATGCGGGGGACACGGGTTCGTGCCCCGGTCCGGGAGGATCCCACATGCCGCGGAGTGGCTGGGCCCGTGAGCCATGGCCACTGAGCCTGTGCATCCGGAGCCTGTGCTCCGCAATGGGAGAGGCCGCCACGGTGAGAGGCCCGCGTACTGCAAAAAAAAAAAAAGGGGGGGGAGGAAATTCTGACACTTGCTGCAACATGGATGAACCTTGAGGACATCATGCTAAGTAGAATAAGCCAGTCCCAAGAATACAAATACAGTATGATTCCACTTATATGCAGTACCTTGAGTCATCAAATTATTAGAGACAGAAAGTAGGATGTTGGTTGCCGGGAGCTGGGGGGAGAGGAGGCTGGGGCATTGTTGTTTAACAGGGCAGAGTTTTAGTTTTGCAAGGTGAAAACTTCTGGGGGTGGAAGGTAGTGATGGTTACACAAATGTGAATGTACTTATTTCTACTGAACTGTACACTTAAAAATGATAAAATGGTAACAAACGAAGCAAAAACAACCCAACAACATTGACAAAAAACCCAAACTTGGAAACAAAGAGAGGCAGCTGTTGTGGAGCTGCTGAGGTTGGGGTGGGACAAGGTGCCTGGGCTCTGACTTTCCGTCTTCTTTCCACCCTTTGTGGAGGCCCTGAGGTAACTCTCTGCAGCTCTGGAGCCCTTTGGATGGCCGTCAGGAAACACTGTTTAAATCCTTGTGAAGCTAACTGAGGAAGGGAGCCTAGCTACCTGTGGCTGTCATCCAGGGCAGCTTGTTTGCACTATAAATTCTCTCACTGTAGGAAAAATTGTTCTGTCCCTGAATGGGCTCTGAGTGGCAGTAGTGGTGGAGAAACACAGGCCTGGGAGAAAAATGGGCAATGCTGTGCCTCCCAGGAGGCGATCTTTGGGCTCCTGATGTGCCGTTCAGTGGCTGCATCAAGTCACACCACCGCTAAGGGCAGTGAGACTCTGGGCCTTGCCAGGGGAGGGGAAGCCGAGGGGGTGTGGAGCAGACTTGTGCTGACAGCTGGTAGCTTCCCCAGTTGTACCTGCCCCTACAGGAAGGTGTGCCCTCTGAGAGCTCCCTTGCAGGTTGGTCTCAGAAGCAATTCAGGGTTAAGTGGAGAAAGGGGCAGCACAGCAGAAGGCACAGAGCATCCTCAGGTGGCCCGGGTCCCAGCTGGCCTGCAGTTCACTCTCCAGGTCTGCATCTTCCTTGGCTTCAGCTCATGGCTCTGCGCATCGATAGTCTCAGCCTGGGGCTTTCTCTTCCTCTAACTTTGACCTCTCCTTTCTTTCTTCCCCCACCTCCTCTGAAACCTTCTTTCACCTTCTTCCCCTGGCTGGTCATTGTGGGCAGACAGCCTGACTGTATTGACTGCTGGAATCCAAGGCTCAGCAGGGGTGGGTTCTGAATGGGCAGTTGGGTAAGTAGCTTTGGAAGATTGAACAGCATTTGCTCCCCCTGGGTTCCTGAGGCTGCCCTAGCCTGTGCCTCTGACTGCTGGACCAGGTGTTGGTTTTAGCAAGCTGGGATGGAAGGGGGGCATGGGAGGGGACTGGTGATAGTGAGAGCCCCTCACCTGTATAAAGGATCAAGAAATAGCTGTCACTAGGCTGTATACAGAAAGGTTCCCATGAGTGATAGACATAATGTTATAGGAAATGATAGAGAAGAGCCATGGCCGTACCCTGGAGGGCTTTGAAAAGGAGTCAGGGACTAAAAATGGGCTATGAGGGGTAGGGGGATATATTATCTTTTGGTTGTGAGGGAAAGAAAAGTTCAAGCAAAAACAAACAAACGAACAAACAAAAAGATGTTATAGCCAAAACCTCCAGACGTAGATACAGCTTGAGGCCGATCTTGGTTCTCAAGTGATGTCATCAGGAACCTTTCTCTCCACCTCTTGGTCCTGCCTTCTCTGTGTTGGCTTCTTTCCCCACACATGTTGGCAACATGGCTTCTGGAAGCTCCAGGCTTGCAGGCATCTGCCAGCAGTGAGGCGGTGGGCAGGCTGCTAGTGTGAGAGTAGAGGGTTCATGCAGGGGTTACATTTGGAAGATTCAAGATAAAATTTAAAAACGAGATTGGGTCCAGGTTGTGGGTGTTTTTGAATGCGAAGCTAAAGGTTTAGGCTTTATTGAAGGTTTTGAGTAGAAAAGTAACATGGTTGAGCTGAGTTGGCATCTTGAGAATCTAGTATTGGTGTAGTGAAGTTGGACTAGAGAAGGAAGAGTTTGGAACCTGAGAGATTATTTAGAAGGGTGTTTGAGAAGTCTAGGGGTCAGTGGAGGGCCTGGAGTGAACTTAGAGGGTTGTGCTACTCACTGTGCTGCTCAGACTGGCACAGTCACCTAGATGTAGGGTCCAAGGCCCAGTCAGGGGCTCAGTGAATGTCACAGCGCGAGTTGTTGGGTGAGTGGGTGGATGGATATGGGTGAAGCGATGTCTGGGTGAATATCCCAAGTCTTAGACCAGGCCGTGCAAATGGATGGAAGTTGCGTGGGGAGAATGTATAAATGTGAGGAGCTCCAGTAAGGATACACATGCATAAAGTTTCACCTGGGGTAAGCAGATCTCAGCAAGACAGAGAAATGTCTGTTGCCTTCAGCCTGCTCTTGGCAGCACTGAGAATTCCACAAGAGATGTTAGGAACCGGTACTGCCCTCCTCTGACCTCCTGGGCATCTGGCACCAGGTAATTGTTTCAACTAGAAAATTTAAGCCTGTCTTCCCCTTTCAGGGAAAATCAGAAGCAGAGTCTTTTTATAATTTGTTGTGTCAGGAAAGGTTGGCACCAAAGAATCTTCTCCTGTCCACCACAGGACATTCCATCCTTCTTCTTAATCTTATCTCATGTACAGGGGCAGGGGGAAATTGGGCTTTCATAAATTTAAAGCAAAGTTATTGAATATCTACCATATGTTAAATCTTATGGTAGGTACTGGGACTAAAAGATGAATACAAATAAATTTTATCATTTGTGATTCTTTTGATTGCAATGAACAGAAACCAACCCTGGCTAATGTAAGCCAAATGGGCAATTAATTTGAAGGATATTGGGATGGTGTCAGAATCTGCAGAAGAGCCTAGCCAGGCCTCAGGAAGAGCAGGAACCAGGCCTGCCTAGGGTCCCCAGTTGCTACCTTACTAGAAGTCTGAGGAGTAGCAAAGATCTCCAACCTCAAAACTCCTGAAGTCTCAAATTCCTATGTGAGAGAATCTGATTGTCTCAGGCTTGGATCAGGTGTCTTTCCTGGAACTGATAAGCTGTGACAGGAGCTTCAGAGTCACATAGCAAAGACACAGCTACCCTTGGGAAATGGACCAGAGAAAAGGAAATAAACTACTGTTGTGAGTCAAGCAGCTACCCCGATATGTCTTCACTACAAAAACCTGTTTCAAAGGCTGCTAGGATAATCCCACTCATTCTTGGTTCAAGGTGGATGGGAAAGGCTGATCCAGCATCCATCCTTTTTCCCTAATTTTCACACTTGTGTAATGGGTTGTCCCATCCCTTGGCAGGAAATAATTTCCTCCAGACACTTAGAGATGCTCATCCCATCTTTGAGCCAAACAAGGTAAACAGACCTATTTCATTGATTTCCAGGCCACTTATAAGGCTGGAAAACCCACAGAGTGCTTTGATGCCAAAGGGGCTACCTAGATGTTGCCCAAATTTCCTTAATAGCTCACCTTCAGGACATCTGCAGTAGCATCAGCAGTAGGTAAATCAGTGAAGGCTTCTTCTCCATCCTTCCCTCTTATTTATAATCAGTTAAATTTGTGGTCATCTTTTTTTTTTCCTTCTGGATAGTTTTGTGATTGGTATTTCTGTTGTAAGTGGGTCAGAGCCTAAATAGGTCATGTAGGCTCTCTGAATGTGGTAATCCTGAAATGAACAGTGCAGGGGAGAGGGAAGGAGGGAGGAGTGCTTAACTGGTATGTGAAGGGACAGGGAAGGTCAGCTTGGGGCTCAGGGTCCTATTCATAGGGTCCCACATGTATGGAAACCTCTGGTAACAGGGGCTAGGGATCCCTAGGTGAATTGAGGGAGAAATGGCTTTTTGGGCTTTGGACAGAGTGGAAGATGGTGTGTATGAGAGCAGCTCTGCTTCCCTCTGACCTGATCTGTGAGGGTGATAAGAACTGGCTGGGATTCTGGATCTTTTTCTGGATCTTTTCAGCAGCTGGAAATTTATGGGGGAGGGGGAAAATGAATTGTTCTGGGCTGAACTGTGTTCCCCCTAAATTCATGTTGAAGTCCTAACCCTCAGTACCTCAGAATATGACTGTATTTGGAGTTAGGATTTTTACGGAGGGAATTTAATTAAAATTAGGTCATATGCGTGGGCCACAAGCCAATAGGACTGGTGTCCTTATTAGGACACAGACATCCCAAGGGAAGACCACATGAAGACACAGGGAGAAGGTGGTCATCTGCAAGTCAAGGAGAATGGCTAGAAGAAACCAACTCTACTAACACCTTGATCTTAGACATCCAGCCTCCAGAATTGTGAGGAAATAAATGTTTAAGTCACCAAGTCTATGGTACTTTGATACCAGACTAATATAGGGGCCTTCTGGGAGGTGATAGGGTTGCATTCCTCTCTGCTTCCTCTCCCGTTAACAGACTTGGCTTTTTGGATTCTCTGAGTTTTTTGGGGCAGTGTCTGCTCTTGGAACTTATTGGCCCAGGACCTCTGGGACAGATTCTGTCTTTATGCTCAGTCCCCTTTCTCCATGGCTTAAGGAACTTTCCTATTTGCCAATGAGACAGCTGAGAAAGACTGTGCAGAGCTGACCTTGAGCCTGACCCTGGGACTTGTCTTCATTTTCTTTCTCTGCATCCCTAGCATACTTTCACAGTGAATGGCCATTTCAGTGCAACTATGAGAAGGAGGGCAGAGGTCACATCGTTCTTGTAGCTAGAACCATAAATAAAGGCCCCTTGGTGATGACCCCAGAGAGCTTGATCAGTCTCAGCATCTGTTCCTCCTCCCCGTCCTCCTGCCCGCCCCCCCACCCCCGCTACTCTGGCTCTGCCCAGCCCCAGTGGAGCCAGGTAGGCATGTACTAAATGAAGAGTTTATGCAGTTCATTGCATTTATTAATTTGTCATTTCACTGAACTACATGTAGTGAAAGTTTTAATAGGACAATCAATTCCAGTAGTGTATTTTGTGCTTGAACATTTACAAAAATTATTTAAAAAATGAAATGATTCTATTGGGTCTCGGCCACTGGTCTCTCTTTCCCCCACCCCACCTTGTGTCCCAGGGGTTAGTACTGCTGATGCTATAGCTTCAAGTTACAAAGTGTTTTTCAGAACAGAGGGCTATATAACTATTTTGTTGGTACATTCGCTCTTGAGTTCCTGGGAAGCCATGAGGACGGAGAGTTTCTGCAGCTCTCTCTCACCCTTAGAGGCTGTGAGGGCCGGTTCTTAGTACTAGCTCTGAACCCTTTGACCATATGACTTGTACAGGAGAGGTGGAGAGCTGAAGTTGGGTTCTGCCTGTTCTCTCTCAAGTCTTGTTGGTATAGAAAGCCTCCAAGTTTAGGATTAGGAAGAGATTTCTGAAAGAGAAAGGATTTCCTCAACTTAGCCGATCAGAATTCCTGGTTCTGCTGCCCAAATCCACAGACTATCAGCCAACCTTACAGATCTTCTGTTTGCAAAGCAAGGATGAGGTCCCATGGGAGACAGCGCTTTTCGAGTTTCTGTGGAGCCAGGATTCTTTTCCTGGAAATATGCCTCCTTGAGACCTCACTCTAGAACTGAGGCCCTGCTGTTGGGTCTGCCTGCAGATCTTGGATCGGAGGGGAGAATACCCTGGCAGCCTCTCCCTTGCTTACTTGGAAAGGAGGGAGGAGGAGAGGTACTTAAGAAGGAAGATTTATGCCTAAGTGATAACAGGTCCCAAGGAATAGGTCCCTTCCTGGATAGAAACAGAATTATTGTCACAAGGATGGCCTATGGCTGGCATTTTAGTGGCTGAAAACTTACAAATCACGTTGGGAACAGGAGAGAATATTAACTCCCAACGGTCTGGTGTATAGTCTCTGTGACAAGCATCCACATGGATATGCCAGGCAGACAGGGTTTCTTTTGTTTTTTTGCGGTACGCAGGCCTCTCACCGTTGTGGCCTCTCCCGTTGTGGAGCACAGGCTCCGGACGCGCAGGCTCAGCAGCCATGGCTCACGGGCCCAGCCGCTCCGTGGCATGTGGTATCTTCCTGGACCGGGGCACGAACCCATGTCCCCTGCATCGGCAGGCGGACTCTCAACCACTGCGCCACCAGGGAAGCCCCAGACAGGGTTTCTTGTTGCTGGGTTTATAACTGCTCCCTGGATCCTCTTCAAATATTTGGTGAAGGCTGGTATTGGTGGGGGATGCCAGCCTATGAATTTTCGGGGTGCTTCTGGGGATATTCTCAGTGCACAGGAGTAGAGGCTATGGGAGGGCTAAGGTATTGGGTTTTTCCCCTGGAGGACAAGTGGCTAAGTTATCCAAGGCTCTTTGTGTTGAGGACCTTTAATGTGAGTGTTTAGAAGTTGAAGGGTTCCCTGACTCCTGTCAGTAGGTAAGCTCAGAAACCTTGGCGCTCTCCCTTCAATGGATCTGTGCTTAGGGCCAGCCCGGGGTTAGCTGTCTCCTGACCTTGAAGGTACATCCCACTAGGGTAAGCAGATTGAACAATATTGCAACAGGACTTTATGGAGACTTTGATAGCTGGTGTGGTGTACCTATAAAGTATGTAGTATTTCCCAAACCTACTTGAGCTTGACCATAATTTTTTTTTTCTTAACAGCATGCTAAGGGGTTTATATTCTGCAAACCACATTCTGGAGACATAAATCCTGTCCACTTGCAAGACTTATGAATTAATAGTAGAGCCATGGTTTCCTAACCCATGGGCTTTCTACTTTGTCCTTGCTACTCAAAGTGTGCTCCGTGGACCAGCAGCATGGGCATCACCTGGGAGCTCCTTAGAGATGCAGAATCTCGGGCCCACTGTAGACCTACCGAATCAGAATCTGCGTGTTAAGAAGATCCAGGTGACGGGTGTGCACCCTGAGAACTGAGGTGCCCTACCCTGCTCCTTGCTGCTGTCTCTCCTCAGAGCCTTCCTAGGCAGTGACGGCAATTGTGCTAAGTTTGGATTTAGACAGGGAAGATTTCTGGGCCTCTTGGTCCTATTGGGATGTCCTGTTTTTCGCTTCCAGGTGGCAGTAGTAACCTACAGCAGGGCGCTCTATAAAAGAATTCAGAGGTAACAGAGAGAAAATATAGTGAGACCATGGGGAAAATATAAAGAGATTTTTTTTTATTAAACCCAGAAGGAAAAGGTGCTTGGGTGGGTAAGCATGGACAACATTGGAAGGAATTTAAGCAGATTTATGCCGAGGGCTGTGATGTGATAGGGGTGGTGGTGGAATGATGCTCTAAGCCCTGCCAACCCCATCCTCTTTGATGGGAGGTTGGGAGAGGAGCTCAAAAGGCATCTTTTTTCAGCTGAATGTGAGAAGTCCCTGCCAGATCAGATGTTCAACTTTAAAACAAATGGAGGAAAAACGATCAAATGCAGTCAACTAGAAAAATCCACGTTTCCTATTTCATAAAAAGCAAGAGCCCATGTGATAATCCCTCCCTCGGCACATGTTAGAGATTTCTTTATTGTTTCTGTGCTTGCAGCCAATTCTGCCACACCCAGCAGGGGTCTGGGCAACAGTGACTTCATTTGCACCGGGTCAGCATGCCAGTTCCAAGCCAGTGGCTCTAGAGCTGAATTCTAGTGGTTTTCCAGGGAGAAGGAAGACTCCTTAGAGTTTTCCTTCATGCCTGCTTATGAACGAGAGGACGTGAAGTGGGAGACGGGGGAAGAACAGAGGATGCTTCGCCCCTTCTCTCCCCAGGCACAGAGGAATGCACTTCCCAGCGTGGCCAGCGGAGGCGGGCTGGGTCTGTCCCCCTCCTGAGCCAGGACCGAGAGCTCTTTCAGTGCCAGGATCATGACTTTCCTGCTACATACCAAAGATAAACACAGTGCCTGGTATTTTCCCTAGAGTTGCTCAATAGATATTTGTTGAATGAACTTTGACAAAATCAAAACCATTGAGGTAATAGAAAGCTCATGAAATATGCAGTCAGGAGATGTGGGCTCTAGGACTAAGTGCTGTGTGACCCTGGACAAGCTCTTCATCTCTCTGAACCGTAGTATACGAAGGGGTGATTGTGGTGCTTACCTCCCTGAGGTGTGGGGAGGATTAACTGAGATCTGTGAACAGTGCGTAATTCATATGAAGGGATTCATTTTCCCCTGTACGTCGTAATCCCTGCAACTACCCCAATTCCTACTTAGCATAAGGAAATGAAACAAAATGAAGAATAAAATGTCTTCCCATTTTATTCAAGGGGGCTTAGACTTGAGAGCTTTGTAGGAATTGAGCTTAGAGCTCAGAGCTGGGTGTGAATAACCTTGGAGTTGACCTCGGCGCCTCTTGCCCTCACCCTCCACATCCAGTCCTTCGGCCGATGGTGATTTAGCCACTGAACACCTCCGCTGCCACCACCCTGACCTGGGTCTCCATTGTATTTCACCTGGATCTCAGCTGAATTTCTGTCTGGTCTCCCTGCTTCCTCCATTACACCACTCAAGTCTATTCTCAGGTTCACATCCAGAACGATGCTGGTCAGACAGACATAAGCTTCTTCCTGTCACCCCTCTGCTCAGAAGTCTTCAGTGGTTCCCCATCTGACTCATATAAAAGCTGAAGTTCCCTAATGGGCTCAGAGCTCCCCACTCCTTGACCTCTCTGACCTTATCTCCTTTCTCCTTGCTGCATTAGGACCCAGGCATGCTGGCCTTGGTGCTCTTTGACTATGCCAGGCATGTTGATGCCTCAGGGCTTTTGCACTTGCTGTTCCCACTGCTTGAAAACCTTTCCCCCCATCGTTCCCTTACCTTCTCTGTATCTCAGCTCATTTTCACCTTTATGTGAGGCCTTCTCTGACTTTCTTTTGAAAGTCACGCCCTGTTCCCATCTCCCACCTGATACTCCCTAAGTCCTACTTTATTTCTCTCCATGGCACCCATGGCCCTATAGCATACTTTATATTTTACCTATTTGTTTGTCTCCTCTCCTAGGTGTTAAGGCCTGGGAGTGTTTTGTTCATTAGTATATCATCAGCTCTCAGCACACTGCCTGGCACTGTGGTATAAATATTTGTTGAGTGAATGAATTTCATATAACCTTGTTATATAATCTTATTATAAGGCTTGGGTCAGAGGTATCGAGCACAAAGGGCTCAGGCTTATTTGGGGGACACTACAGATTGTATCCTGAATTAGCTCCTTTAAGATGTCATAAGGTAGGAATTGGTATTGTGTTTGCTCAGCTTGTCTCAAGGACCCCTGAGTGAGGAATATGTCATTGGGCAGAATTTATTACATTGCCCTAGCAACTGCTTCCTGAGGTTCTATTTTCTGAAAACTTGCTAATTTGCCTTATTTTCCTCTTACTCTCAATTATGACAGTCTCCTCCTTTCACCCTCCCTTTCCCTTTTCTTCCTCCACATCTCCGTTTATCATCTTCTGAGCACCTCCAAGCGGTCCCTCCACCCCACCCACTACCCAGCCTCTTGGACTGGGAACTGGAACAGGTGCCTGTTTTACTTGGTTTTCAAACTACTGACCCTGCAAGCTCCTAGTTTGCACTCTTCCAGCCCCAGTGGCAGTGTGCATGATGAGCTCCACCCTAAGTCTGGGGAATCCACATACTGATTCCCTAGAAGTCTTTGCTTGGGATTGTGTTTGTCCTTGTGGGCAAAGCAAAGAGCAGATCTGACGGATATTAGCACTCAGTGGGGACCCTGACTCTTGTCCCGAGGGTCTCTTGACAGCTTATAGGTATGGACAGGCACCTGCTATCTGTGGCTTTGGGTCTGAGTTCTGACTTTGCTTACTAGCTCTGTGTCTTGAGTTCTGACTTTGCTTACTAGCTCTGTATCTTAAGCAAGTTACTTTACTTCTTTGAGCTGCTCTAAGCCTCAGTCTGCCTCCTTATTGAAAATTAGGGCAATAGAACCTACCTCACAGGGTTGCTACGAGGACTGAGGGGGATCATGTAGCTTTGGCACTTGATGTAGAGCCTCACGTGCAGGAAGTGCTCACTGAATTGTTCTGTCGTTATTGCCATTATTATGTTGTTGTCACTGATAAAATCAACTCCCTGGAGGACCTTCCCTACCAGGCAGCGTGTGTTTGTGTGTGTGTGTGTGTGTATAGGTAGGTATGAGTGGGGGAATTTACAAGTTGTCATTGTAAACTCATCAAGAAATAAATAGGAGATTTATAGCTTCAGGGCAATTAAGTCTGCAGCTTTGCCCAGCATTATCTCAGTTCTGGGAACAAATACACCCCTATAATGGATTATAATCTTTAGGTATTCGGAATATAAAACAGCCCCTTGGGTTCCCTGTCGTGTTATGAGAAAACAGTAACAGTTTAAAATGCAACCCACAGGCAGCGCTCCGGATGGGGTCAGCTCTCTTGCTATTGGCCTGTGATGTCCTTCAAAGAAAGTTAGAGAAACAGATATTCTTAACCTCCCTATAGAGTCGCAGGAAGAGAAGATGGAATCTAAATGCTGCGTTGACCTTGACAACGGTGGCAGTAAAAGGTTTTCAAGTTAGATGGAAATATTCACTCTTCTCCCTCACCTGGCTAACTCCCATTTAACCAACAAATCCAGATCCAATGGCCTGATCCTCCCGGGCAGAAGAAATCACTCTCTCCTCTGTCCTCTGTAGCACTAGGCTCATGCCTCTCTCGCTGTATGTATCACTTTATGTTATTATCCTGTTTCCCTATCTCCACCCCACTGTGCAAGGGAGGGAGATACTTGAGGACAGGGATGATATTTAGGCAACTTTGCATCTCCAGGGCCAATACAGGGCCTGGCACCATGATGGTGGGAGGCGGTGAAACATGCTGGTTGACTTCCTACCAGGTTCTTGGACACTTGGCACTTGGTAAGTTACTTTATCCCCCTCAGAGTCCTGCTGGGGGGCTGTCTCTTCTACACAGGAGCAAACTGAGGCTCAGAGATTTTGCACAACCTGCTAGTTACTTTACTAATGAGCGGTAGAACCAGAATTTGAACTCAGTTCTGTTTGTCTCCAAAGCCTGAGCTCGCTTGCTTGCTTTCATTGTTTGTTTTCCCCTTCCAGTGCAGTGTAATGGTCAAGGGCATAGGCTTGGGCCAGACTGCTTGGCTTCGAATCTTCACCTCCTCATTATCAACTGCATGGCTTTGGGCATGTTACTTAGCTTCTGTCTCAGTTTCCCATTTATAAAGTTGAATAACAATCCTTCCCTCTAGGATTGTGTTGTGAATTAAATGAGATAATATACATAAAGACCTTAGAACAGTATCTGGTGGTATGTAAACACTCGCTATTACTATTAAAATTTTCCTTCCTTCCCTCCCAAGTCATACTGCATGTGCTCTTCATAGCTGCCCATGCTATGCTTCCCATACCCTGCTGGCTCTGGTGTTGAATGGATGGATTAGGATGTTGGCTGAATGTGTCTGGCAAACACCTGGGCTCTCTTCCCAGGTGGATCTAGCAGGTAGCTTTGGGTACACAGTTGTGTGATTTTTTCACCTGGCACCTTGTCTCTCCTGGCTTCAGAGGGCTATTGAAAATCATTATCATTACTTAACCTCCAGGAGATCATGGCTGAATATGAGAACATGCTTGACATATAGCCATAATGTGGCTCTCTAAAACATGCCCCCTGAATTGAAGTTACCCGTCAAATTGACACCTCCCCCTTGTAGTATAACAAGAGACAGTATAGCAGAGTGGGCCCAGCAAGGACAGTGGAATCAGACTGCCTGAGTCTGAATCTCAACTCTGCCATTTGGTAGCTCTGTGACCTTAGGCAAGTTACCTAATCTCTCTGAACCTTGGTTTTTTTAATCTGTAAAATGGAGATAATAATATGCCGTATAGGGTATTGTTGTGAGGATTAGATGGATTAATGCCTATAAAATACTGAATCAGTGTGTGGCATATTGTAAGTGCTCACTAGGCATTGGTTGTTGTTATTGTTGTTATTACTGGAACTTAACCTGGTAAACTTACTGTATGAACAAGCAGAGAAGAAACTATCCAGGGGTCAGGGCTCCCTGCAAATGAGGGAGAGAGGGGTGGCATGAAGAATATTCAATTCCTTCTCCTACCTTCACTGGTCTGATAAGTCGCTCCTTTTGAAGAGAGGAGCCGGGAGGTGGGGGCAGAGAGAGAGAGGCGGTGGGTATTGCTCTGCTGTATGGAAATGTGATACCTCTGGCCTGGCTCTCCCTGCATTTACCCCAGACCTGGCGCTCTGCTCAGTCACAACGGAGAATGTGGCAGGGGTGCTCCTGCTCTCAGAGGTTATATGAAATGCAAAGTTACTCTTGTTTCAAGTTATTCTTTTTTTTTTTTAATTGAGGCATAATTGACATTTTAGTTTCAGGTGTACAACATGATTCAATATTTGTCTATGTTTCAAAATGATCACCTCAATCAGTCTAGTTAACAACCATCACCATACAGAGTTACAAAATTTTTTTGCAAGTTATTCTTGCACAAAGTATAAAGTTACTCTGACTTTTAAATGACTTAAGACTAATGAGTGTCATGACCCAGGCAGAAGACCTGAGCTATGGAAAACCTGGTTTATTGTCACATGCTTATCCAGGGTGGCTTGTGTTTCATTATTTACCCAGGTCTGTCTGTGAGGATGGGGAGGCCCAGGGGCCGTGGAGGGGCCTACAACAGATGCGAATTTCATAAGCCTCAAGTGCAAGCAGAGGCAGGACTGTGGGGCAGCCTGGCTCCTTCTTCCCAGCCTCATATGAATCACCAGGAAGGGAGAGAAGGACTATGATTTACTATATCCCTGCCAACTGGGAACGTATTTCCACGTCACAGATGAGGAAACTGAGGTTCCAGGTGGGGGTTAAGCAACTGAGATCCAGAAATCTTATTCAAGGTCACTCAGCTAGTGAGCACTAGCTGGATTAAACCTGGATCTGTCTGATGCCAAAGCCACACCCTTTCCACAATGTCCCCTTCTGCTTTCCTACACTGAGATGCTCCCCAGTGCCCCTGTGCTATAGACAGGAATGAGAGTTATTACAGGTAACTCTACATTATAACAGTCAATTAAAAAACTGATTTTATTGTTCTTACTGGCCCAAATGGAAATATATTTGGGCAGAATCAAGCTGATTTTACCATGAGAAAAGTAATAATAATGACTCTAAAATACACCGTGCTTTATGTGAGGAGGATATCGGCATCCTGCTCTCCACTGTGTTCCATGGCTGGTTGTGACAGAGGTGGTTTGCAGGATCTAATGCCCAAGGGACCAGCTAAGTTTCAGGAAGCTGCTTGTGTTGGCAGAAAAGATGTGTAGCTAGCATGAGAATCTAGGTTGCCACCTGACTTTATGTCCTGGAATGATGGCTCTCACCCACGTAGAATGGTACACAGAAGCAAGCATGCTTAGAGTGGCCCTGGCAGGCTACTAGCCTAGATTCAGGTCATTTATAATGATTTGGAACATATTTGTAAAGTATCAACCATGTTCAAGCCACTCTTCTCAGGGCTGTGTTGTGAGCTGCATGGTCTGGATTCCTCAGTATTCTGGGTGTGTCTGGCAGAAAGACCAGTGTGAGCCAAGATTGGCTTAGGGAAGAGGGGCACAAACAATTTAATTGTCAAGATTCCAAGGTTTAGAAAGTTGGCTCTCAAACTTTGATGTCAGAAAACATTATCTGGGACATTTGTTAAAAATGCAGGTGTCTAGATGCCACCTTGAAAGTGTCTGGGGGTGAGACTAGCCTGGGGATCTGCATGTAACAAGCATATCTGGTGATTCTGATGTGGATGGTTCATGGACCCATTTGAGAACCTGTGGCTCAATCTCTGATGATGGAAGCATCAGAACATTAGGGGGCTGAACTTCTCAGGTGGGACAGGGATGTTCTAGCAAGGTTCATTCTTGGTATTGGGTGCAGTCAGCGCTAATGGTCACAGGACAACAGGATGGTCAGTTGTCGCTGGACTTCAGGACCGGGCTTCAGTCCCAGTGGGTGAGCTAGAGTAGAAAGGAAGAGCCAGGGAAGAAAGCAAGGCAAGCTGACTGGTCACATGGTGGAGTCAGGAGGTTTCCACCTAAAAAGTTCATGGGGTCTCTAGGGGCCAAATCCAACGCTGGCATGTTGAACATGAGTGTGAGATCAGTGGACACCAATGGAGAAGACCTCACCATGCAGCTCATGGCAAGAGGCTGAAAGAACAGGGATTGGGATAAATTGTGTGGAAGGTCCCAGTTGGAAGAGGGTACTATGTCTGACTTAAATCCATCAGTGGCTTTCCCTCACACTTAGAATGGTCTGAGTTACCTGGCCCCTACTAGCATCCACAATCCCCCTTGAGCCTTTGTTTCTCTCACTCATTTTGTTCTAGCCAAACTTTGAAGAACATGGCTGTTTAGAGATGCCAAGGCCTTTCCTCCTAAGGGGCTTCCCAAGTCTGTTCCTTTGCCTGGAGACCTCTTTCCACCCCTTTTCCCGTAAGATATGTTTTATGAAAAAGCTGATGACCTTGAGTTCCCTCTACCTCTTATCATTCCCAGCCCCTTCAAAAGTAACCAAAGGCACAATGACATGGGTCCTCCAGGCCTTGCAAGGATGTGTCCCAGGGGATTCTTGCGGCTTTCACTTCTGTTCCTGGGCATAGAATTTGGGGGTGGTGATGGAGAAGGAAGGCATTGAGTCCACTTAAAACTGGCACAGTCTTGGGAAGGGTGGGGAAGTAGAGGCCAACTGAGCTCTCCCTAAGGAATCAGAGGTGTCTCGAGGGTTGGTCAGATTCACGTGCCATTTGGCCTCACTTACACGGTGGCCAGTAAGTCTAGGAATAGTCTGCGGTTAAGAGGCAGAGGCAGAGAATGAGGAATGGTTGGTGATTAAAAGAGGCTAATCAGAGCATCTTTGTATCCCCTAGTACCCAGTAGCACACACACCTCTATCTCCTTACATCTATACTCATACACATACCCATTTGTGCATGTGTGTGTGTAAGTATGTGTATATACATGTGAGCATATATAACGTACAAATGGTTGGGACAGCATAGGAAACATGCTCAGGAACTTTGGGGATGTCTCAGGTTGCGTTCCCAGCAGGTCTGGGAGAATCAACAGGCAGGGCTGCCAAGCATCCTTGAGGTCACTGCTAATTGGCTCTAGGTATTTATCCAATGGCTGCACCATCCATTGACTCAGTCACATCTGTGATGGACCGGTAGTCCATTTTCACATAATAGGTCTTCTTATCCTTGCAGAAGGGACAGGTAAATGAGGACCCAAAGTGTGTGACATCTTCACTTTGGGGGGTGGCTGCTGCTTTGTCTTTCTATACACTAATCTCTCAGGAGGGTGCACCTATCTCAGCTTTCCTCACCACTCCTCTCATCTCCTTGGAGCGTTTATGATTTTGTCTCAACAAGCCAACTCATTCTTCAGCTCTCAGCTCTGATTTCACTGCTCCAGAGATGGATTCCCTGACCTCCCACTCCCCTTATTTCAAAGAACCCTACTGGCTATATCACATTTGTGGATATAACTGTAGTTTTATTATTTATATATTTATTTATCTCTCTTCCCCACTAGCCTGTAAATGCCATAAAGGAACGATTATGTCTGTCTTGTTCACTCATTGCCTCTCTAACGCCTTGGGAGAGGCACTGTGCTTGTCAGTAATTCCTTGTTGAATGAGGGAAGAATGAAGGAATGAAGAGCTGGTTCTTAGAGAATCAGTAGGGCTTTGGTGGAAGACAGTCAGGAAGTCATAAACGACAAGGGCAACAGCAGGAGGGAACTGATGCATGACATCTTTGCGATACTTTGGGTGAACCTGTTGGTTAGAGCACAGGGCTCATTTGGGGGCAGTGTGGGAGACCTAGTTAAGAAGGTAGACTGGGGCCAGCACACAGGGTTTGAATTCTGAACTTAGGTTGGACTTTATTCCTTAGGCAGTGGGGAGCCCCTAGAGGTTTTTGAGCAGGGGAGTGATAAAATTAGTGAGAAGACTGGTGGTACTTGGGGTGAATGAAGAGGAAGAAGCCAGAGGTAGGAAAAGCAGGAGGAGCGTGTTGCAGCAGCAGCCCAGGCAGGAGGCAATTGCGTCCTGAACCAGAGTAGTGACAGTGGGGGTAGAGAGGGAGAAGCAGATGTGAGAGACATTGGGAAGGAAGAAATGACAGACTTTGGTGGCTGATTAGATGTGGGGGCGAGGGAGTTTCTCAGCCATTCAAAGGAAAAATGCCACCTCCCTTCTCCTGCTAACTTCAGCTCAATGGCAGGAGTGTATCAGTGACAAAGAGCTGGCGTGATCTGAGTCTGGAAGCATCTGTAGAAAGTAATGAAGTATATGCAGCTGAATGTGAATGGGAAAAAAATTTGTGTCATCAAGTGGTCCTATTGCAAAATGTGGAAGGAAACGAGCATTTATTTGGAAAAAAAAAAAATCTGCTGCGAGTACAGTGCCCCATCCCTTCCAGTGGATGAGTTGCTCCCACCCACTTGGCTGTGGTTTTAGCTGCGTGTACTTGAAAGAGGATTAAAATAATGGCAAGAAGCAGCCACAGGAGACTTTCTTCAAGCTCTTTTGGTCATTAGATCAGTCTGAACTTCAGCCATGTCTGAGATGGGACATACTTTTCTGCTAAAATATATAGGCTTTCAGAGAGATTAAAAAAATGGACCCGTTAGAGCTACAGTTGGCCAATTCAACAGCAGGATCCCACTAACTGTATGAAACTCCAACTTACTTGGCCATTTTGGGCCTCAGTCTCCTTACTTGTAAACATAAGGGTCTGGAAAAGATAGAAACTCCATTGTTTTTCTGTGGGCTAACCTGAGATTCTGTGACCCAATCGCATGCGTTGAGGGTAGCTTCAATCAGTGAGGAGGGATTTTATGCATTTTTAATTTAGGTGCCAGGTGTCTGGAGTCAAAACATTGGGGGCACATCTTCTTTTTTCCCACTGAACTCCAGTATTAAACAATGTTCTCTTCCCACCCACCCATTACATATCTGTTAAACAGAACCAGTCACTGACAGATTGCCTTCTTTGTAGGCTGAGGATTTTTCATCTTCATTTTCCACTGGGGGATATGTAGGGTTTATGTAATTTTGATGTAAATTTACATTCATTGGAGTCATTGCTGTTTCTCTGGTGGGTAGTAGAGCATAATGGTTAAGAAGCCAAGGAGGCAGGTAAGTTAGTAAGTGTGAAGCCAGGATTTGAACCCAGGAAGCGTAGGTCTGAGGCCACACTACCTTATGCTAGTGCCTTTGTATTAGTCTGCTCATTTTGTCATAACAAAACACCACAGATGGGGTGGCTTTAAAAGCATACATTTATTTCTCTCAGTTCGGGAGACTGGAAATCCAAGATCAAGGTGTTGGCAGGTTTGCTTTCTCCTGAGGCCTCTCTCCTTGGCTTGCAGATGGCCGTTTTCTCACTGTGTCTTCACATGGTCTTTCCTTTGTGTGTGAGCATCCCTGGTTCTCTCTCTTCTTATAAGGACACTAGGTTTATTGGGTTAGGGCCCCACCCTTGTGACCTCATTTAACCTTAATTAAAGGCCCTATTTTCAAATGCGACACATTGGGGGTTAGGGCTTCGACATGTGAATTTTGTGGATCACAATTTAGCCCAGAACAACCTTTCTCATGAGTTTGTTGAAAGGATGAAATGAGCTTGCATATGAAAAGTACATACTTAGAACAACAGTGCCCAAGATACAGTTAATTCTCAGAGCTATTGTTATTTTTAAAATTAATTAATTAATTAATTTTATTTTTGGCTGTGTTGGGTCTTCGTTGCTGCATGCGGGCTTTCTATAGTTGGAGCAAGCGGGGGCTACCCTTTGTTGCGGTGCGCGGGCTTCTCATTGTGGTGGCTTCTCTTGTTGTGGAGCAAGGGTTCTAGGCGCACAAGCTTCATTAGTTGTAGCACGCCGCAGGCTTTAGTAGTTGTGGCTCACGGGCTCTAGAGCGCAGGCTCAGTAGTTGTGGCGCATGGGCTTAGTTGCTCTGTGGCATGTGGGATCTTCCCGGGCCGGGGCACGAACCCATGTCCCCTGCATCGGCAGGCGGATTCTCAACCACTGCGCCACCAGTGAAGACCAAAGTGCATCATTTGAATGAATGGATGAATACGTGAATGATCTTGAATCTGGAGATTCAAGTAGGAGGGGACTATCCAGGATAAACATCCACAAAGTAAGAATGGAGAGCTCAGTGGCAAAGTGGAGGAAGGGTTTTTTTTGTCATATATGTCTTCTTCAGAATGTCTGTTTTGGGGGCAGGTGCAAGCATGCATATCTTTTTTTTTTTTTTTTTTTTTTTTTTTGCGGTACACGGGCCTCTCACTGCTGTGGCCTTTCCCGTTGTGGAGCACAGGCTCCAGACGCGCAGGCTCAGTGGCCATGGCTCACGGGCCCAGCCGCTCCGCAGCATGTGGGATCTTCCCGGACCGGGGCACGAACCCGTGTCCCCTGCATCAGCAGGCGGACTCTCAACCACTGCGCCACCAGGGAAGCCCCCAAGCATGCATATCTTGATCTCCGTGGTGCAAAGGGAACTATATGACATACATAAAATTTCCAAAAGATTCAGACTACTCTTGGCCTTTATTGGATTGAATCCCAGGACCCCAAAGCATTACGGCTACTGAAAAAGTATCCTGGCATCAGCTACAGAACCTGGCTCCTGCCTTATCAGCCTTTGCCATCTTGATTCATCCCTTGGCCCTGATGGATTTCATCTGCATGCTTAGCCCTGCCCAGGCCCAGGAGCCATGCTGTCCAGACCAGAGAGTACTTTCCAAAGTACAGTACCCATTCTCCCTCGGGTGATATTCTAAATATTTAACAACTAGTGTAGCAATGGCACTGACGATTCAGCTGTAAACAACCAGTATAGCTGAATTAATGTGTATTGGCCAAAAGTCAGCTCTGACTTCCCCATCAATCCCCTCCCCGGAAAACGGGTATAGCGTTTACTCTATTGCAAATGATGAAGTGGCTGTACCTACCTGCCCATTCACCTTTCCCTTTCCACATGCAGTAGCCCAGTCTTTCCTGTGGGATGCTTCACTTTTCCCATTGCAGCTGAAGCCCCTTTTTGTATTTGGGAACCTGATAGCCTGCCAAGTACCCCATTCATTGGACAAGTGTTTATTGAACAACTTTTATGTGTCAGACACTGTGCTGGATGCTGGGGATAGAGCAGTAAACAAAAAGATGCAAATTACCTCCTTTATGGAACTTAGATTCAAGAATATTCCAGTGTTTCTGCCTAGTTGTTTATAAAATACAATATTGAATTACAAAGTTATTGAAGTGTTAGGGATGGGAGTAAATAACGAGAAACCACACTCGAGATGAAAGGGGAGCATCTCCTGCTTAGTTCTTGCCAATCTCAACTTCTGCCCCAGGAGGTGGGACCTTTTCGCCTGTACCTCTCACCTTGCCTGGGTCCTGTCCCAGGATTACTTACCTGGAACCACATCAAATCATTTGTCTGACTGCACGTATTGCTGTGGCCTAGAGGCACTTCCCCCGTTGTGCTGGACACTGTAGATACTGATGCTGCCTTAAGCCATATTGTGCTTTTCCAGGCCTTTTGGGCAATGGTTTATGATTTTCATCTCCTAAGTCCTGCCTTCCTTTTTACCTTTTCTGATTTTCTCTCAGCAGAACACTGAGTCTCAACATGACCCTCAGTGGAGTTGCTGCACATTTTGACAGATGTAGAGTCTCAGAAGCCTCCTGCTTTTACTTTTCCCACATAAGACATCCTGTGACACCAGTAGGATGGTGTGTGCCTGATCTTTTAAATGTAGACGCGAACCAGCTACTTCTAGTGGAATTACGTCAGATCCCTTTCTACGAGGCCTGCTCTGCCAGTTCTTTTCTGCTGACTTATTTGCTTTGGGTAATTTTTTCTCCTGAATCATGACTGGTTCTGGCATGCACCCTCATTTGACTCAATATCCCCATCCCAACAGTCAGCAAAGTGCTTTAGTTAGGAAGTTTTTGGTTTCAAAGAATGGAAAACTCAACCTAAGTTGGCTAAAACGTTAAGGGGGAATCCATTTGCTTTGTAACTAAACGGTTTGGGTAAGGCCTGAATTAGGACTCAAGTGAAGTGACCAGAACGTGGCTTCTCTCCCCGTTTCTTGGCTCTCACTCCTTGACATTGGTCCTGTTATCAAGCAGGCTGTCCCTTGTTTCTGAAGATTGTGAACATCTCCCTGGCAGTGTCCTCATTCATAGCCATGAGAAAGAGAAACTTTGCTTCTTTTGTGGTTTTAACCAAAAGTTGAGTCTTACTGGCCCTTGATTGGCCTGATTTTGATCATGTGCTATTTTGGTCAGTTGAGACTGCTATAAGAAAGTACATAGATTGGGTAGCTTATAAGCCACAGAAATTTATTTATCACAGTTCTGGGGGCCGGAGGTCTGAAATCAGGCACAATCAGGTTTTGGTGAGCGCTCTCTACCAGGTTGTATTTTCACATGGCAGAAAGAGCTAGCTAGATCTCTGCTCTATTCTTTTTTTTTTTTTTTTTTTTTTTTTGCAGTACGCGGGCCTCTCACTGTTGTGGCCTCTCCTGTTGCGGAACACAGGCTCCGGACGTGCAGGCTCAGCGGCCATGGCTCACGGGCCCAGCCGCTCCACGGCATGTGGGATCTTCCCGGACCGGGGCACAAACCCGTGTCCCCTGCATCGGCAGGCGGACTCTCAACCACTGCGCCACCAGGGAAGCCCCTCTGCTCTCTTCTTATAAAAAAGGCTAATCCTGTTCATGAGGACTCCACTCTCATGACCCAATTAACTCCCAAATGCCCTACCTCCAAATACTATTACATTGGGATGAGATTTCAACATATGAATTTTGGAGGGACACATTCATTCCATGATATGTGCCTTTTCCTCAACCAATCACTGTGGCCAGGATAGAGGGGCAACACAGAATGGCTGAGGCCAGTCAGGACTCAACTCCTCTTGCTGGGAGTGGGGTCAGTTTCAGCCAAATTGCTTGGCTTGAAAATTCAGGGTGATGTTAGGAAAAGCACAGTGGGAACAGGTGTCCCCTATAGCAAGCAACTTGACCTTTGCCTCAAAATTCTGCCTTTGCCTCCAGAATTGATATGGCATTCAATATAATTTCTCTGATAGAAGTTGTGTGCATGTTTTTATTTCCCATCTTGCAAGTCCTTCTAGTCACCCCTCCTCCACTCCCCTTTTCCTTCTTGGGAGTATGGCCTTAGAGATGTTGTGCGATAGCAGGTCATTGGAATAACTTAGATATTGTAAATGCAAAAGATACTCCTTCTGCAATAGTAAGGTGGTAATCATGGTAGAAACTGTACAGGTTAATAGTGATAGGTACATTGAAAGTAAGCAAAACAGTCCAAGTTTGTCTTGGAGATATTCTTTTTTTTTTTTTTCTTCCTTTTCTTCCTGCGGTACGCGGGCCTCTCACTGCTGTGGCCTCTCCCGTTGCGGAGCACGGGCTCCGGGCGCGCAGGCTCAGCGGCCATGGCTCACGGGCCCAGCCGCTCTGTGGCATGTGGGATCCTCCCGGACCAGGGCACGAACCCGCGTCCCCTGCATCGGCAGGCGGACTCCCAACCACTGCGCCACCAGGGAAGCCCTTGGAGATATTCTTAATGATTTTCCTTGACTTGATATCTGTGACATTTGTCACAATTTATATCCTTTAACTTTTAGTTTTACCCCTATAGAAGATTTCTTAGAATTATTGGACTTGAAACTTGGCAATGGTCTAATCCAAGACTCTCATTTTTCTTGTTAGAAAACAGACCCAAATAGGTTATGGGACCTGCCCAAAGTCACACAGAAATATCCATAGTTTGGGGTCCTAGTTCTTAGTCTACTGCTCTCATTGTCCTTGTGGACAGAGAGGCGGTGGGGAGTGCCCACCAAGCGGCAGTAGATGCCCCGACTAAGTGTTCTGAGTCCCCCGTGCTAGGTATGCCCTGGCATTCTCACTGCAGTTGCTAAGGCTCCCGTTACAGATTTAGAGCCGTTCTGTCTCCTTTAAAAGAAAATATATAGTTTTATTATTAAAACTGATGAAATTAAACACCATATTTTTCTAGCAGATTATAAAAGAAATGCAAGCCAAAAGTACAATTACACATTTTCTTGCTATTCATTAATTTATGGCTAAATGAATTCTAGCCATATTTCCAAATTTTCACTAAAATTTTTGGTTTCTGCATTACCCTTAGATAGCCTTTCTGAGATTTATAAGATTCTTTGGGACTTTAAGACTTTGGGACTTTCTTCGACTGTTGGCATTAATTCATTCATTCAACAAATATTTGGTTAGGTTTAAACTAGGCAGTCATTCATATAAGTACTTCTGTTATTCGTTTGCCAAAAAATTCCTGGGGACTTGGATTTTCTTTTTCTTTGAACCCCCAGTCTTCTATTTTATGTGATCATGGCTATCACAGTAATGATAACATACATATGCAACAGGCTTCCTAGTAAGTATTATCATGATACACATTTTACAGATGGGAAAACAGAAATCCAGGGAGGTTATATCACTTACCCAAGGTCACACATCTGGTGAGTGGTGCAGGTGGAGTTTGAACTCAGGCAGTCTGACTCCAAGGTCCATGATCTAAATGTCTAGAGATAGAGAAGGCTCTGTACAGAGACAATATGGACTGCATATACAATGAGCTGCCTTTTGAAAGATTTTTCTCTAATAAGAAGAGGGCAATTTTCCATTTTCTTTTAAAGGAGAATGAGACCAACACTGCTATTTCCAGCTTACTCTGGGGAGATTGCTAAAATAACTTAATAAACTGTTGTTTCCAACTTTTGGGTATAGAAGCCCATGAGCTTTTCTTTTCTTTTCTTTCTTTCTTTCTTTCTTTCTTTCTTCTTTCTTTTTCTTCCTTCCTTCCTCTCTCTCTTTCTCTCTTTCTTTCTTTCCTTTATTGCTTTCTTGCTTTCTCTTTCATGATTGTTTCCCTTGTAAGGACTATGTTAACAGTTTTTGAATATATCTCCGTCCAGATACAGAGTCCAGCTTATTCTCTCACAGAGTTGCTTTTATCTGGCCATCTGAGAAATACTTCTCTCTCTAGTTCATTCTAATCATTTACTCTTCAGGGCAGACCACATGGAATCACAGAAAGAGCACTGTACTGAGAACTGAAGCACCAGCTTTGTGACCCAAGGCACATCGCCTCTCTTGCCTGCTCTTTGGTTTTCTTATTTGTTTGGAAAAGGGTTTCAATTAGATGATCTCTACAGGTCCATTCAACTCCAAATGCCCTAAGTCTTGGTTAGGGTATCAAAAAAATATACTGGATCTTTAAAAAATCTCTTTGGTGGAGGATGGAAATCCTGATTACAGTGGATTAAATAAAAGATTTCTTCACACAAGGGCAGCTCACAGGTGGGGCAGGGTATCCTCAGCCAGCATAGATGCTCATGGGTATCACTGAATACCATGCTTTATCATTCACAGTATGTGACTTTCTTTCTCACAATTGAAAGATGGTTTCTGTATCTCCAGGAGTTGTGATCACACTCCTGACAGAAAGAAAGAAGGAGGAGGAAAGAAGAGGAGGAAGTACTGGTATCAGGAAGACTGGTGCTTTCCCCAGAAATCCCCATGGACTTCTGCATATGCCTCATTGGCCAGAACTGGATCACATGACTATTAGCTATGAAGAAGTCTGGGAAGGTTAATGTTTTCAGCTGAGTATATTGTTGCCCTGAACAAAATTGAGGTTTTGAGGTAAGGAGGAAGTAGAGAGTAGAATGGGGGAACAATGTGCAGTTCTGGCATGTGTCATTCTAATTCTTTGTTTCTTCTAAACTTAAAAACAGATGAATAAACAAACAAATCCTTCTTTCATTCCTGTTTTCTTCCTTTCTGTCTGGGTACTAGATAGAGTTCCTCCTTGATTGACTTTTATTGGTATAAAAATAATGACATCATTATTATTATACTTTTATTGACTTCTATTATTATAAAAATAATAACATCATTATATTATTAAAATAATGACATCATTATTAATAATATGTAATTATTCATAACATTATTAACCACTAATTTATACACAAAGACTTGAGCAATTAGACTAAGGAGTTCCTGACTTCGGTTGTCAAGGATGAGGGGAAGACATGATTTACCCAGTGGGAGGAAGAATCTGGAGAGCAAACATGGGCTGGACCAGAAGTTCTGATGGACAGAGCAGAGTTTGGATTCTATTTTCAGTTCAGTGTGTGACTTGGGAGATATAACTTCATCTGTGGGTCACAGGTTAGCCTACCTTGTTATATAAAAGTAAATGAGATGATGGACTAACACCACTTGCATTCCGTGGAAAAGAGCTATTTAAAAGAGTCAATGCAAGATAAAAATGTATATTAATTAACATAGACCTTACTGGGGACCACTAATTTGGAATTTGTCATAACTCAGGCAGAAGCTAGATTTCAGAGGGACTCTTTCATCTTCTTCAGAGAATAAGCTACTTGCAGGCACTGTAGAAGCACTTTAATTTGCAGAAAGTAAAAGCAATAATGAATAAAATTTTTCTTGACTATTCAGGATTTTTACTTGGCAATCATACATTGTTACCTGAGGTCTAGTTATATTTGTTCTTAAAAGTGAAAAAGATAGTATTTCTTTAAAAATATTTCATAATTCAGACTTTTTAAGGAATTCAGGTGGCCCTCTTTATTTACATATTTCAGTGAGTTCTTACTGCATTATTGTCCCGATAGGAAAACCCATCCTGATGCTGTCTCAGGATCCACTTCTGGGTCAGCTGGAAGAATGATGACCTTCTTCAGGGCAGTGGCCTTTGTTTCCTTCCCACTTAGGAAACTTCTTGGCTTGGTGTATGAAGTTAGTCCTCAGTAGACTAAAGAGTTGCTGAATTACTCACCTTAGCTGCCTATGTTATGAGATGACATATGTAATCAGCCCATCATTAAGCATGACATGTATTGAAGTGTTCAATAAATGGTAGCTATAATTGTTAGAAGGCAGATAGTAGGGTGATTAAGGGCACAAGACTTAAAGAGTCTGACACTCTAAGATTGGAATTCCAATGCTAACCCTTACCAGCTAGGCAACTCACTTCTCTCCATTTCTCATCTCTGTGATGGCGATAACAATACCTACTCCATGGGGCTGCTGTGAGGATTAAATTAGATACTGTAGGTCAGGTGTCTGACTGACTCAGGGTCTGGCACATACTAAATCCTCAGTAAATGATAGCTATCATCATTTTAGTTTTTGTTGCCAATGTGGATGTGTGTCTCACCCAGACCTCAGTAGAGTCAAATTTGTCTGCACAATCCAAATCCAACACAGGATATGGTCCTCAGTGTTCCCAGATCTGACTTGGGAATGCTTGGAGTGAAGAAGCTTAATACCAAATCCCCCTTCACTGTAGAGGATGTTGGCTAACACTGTCCTAAGTTCATTTGGGAAAAGCATTATTTGCCCTGCACGGAAGACAGAGAGAAAGGAGCTTTAGCTGTTAACTTTCTAACACCAGGTGGCTCAGTTGTCTTGAGAAACCATGACATACATTTTGCAAAAGGCTGTGACAGAGCCTTCTGCTTATTCTTGGCCTCTGTATGCCTTTTAGATTTTGTGTCCCGTCTCCTTATTGTAAAGGACACCCATTAACTTATAGGAAGATAAAGTCCTCTTCTGATTACCAACACGGTTTTGAGCAAAGAGACTGTGAGTCTTTGCGCATGTTGCTGAGGGTGAACGCACTTTAGTACCGCCCTGGGAAAGAGTTACAGATCTGCTATTGATTGCCCACATTTTCCTTTCCATATTAGGCAGTCAGCTAGGTGAGCACTGCTCCCAATATGATTGGTGTTTAACATTGGTATCTCACTTTGTGTTTATAAGAAGCTTCAAAAATCAATTCCTCATTAACCTGATTGAAAGAGAAGTTATGCCTCATCTGCTGTGTTCTGAAAAGGACATAGATCACTGCAGGTGCTCAATAAATATTAAGCATTTAATCCTCACCATTCCTCCCACCCAAAAAGGTCACTAGAACTCATTTTCTTAGGGATGAGAGTCTTCACTTCTAGACCAATGTTCCTTTCTGTAAATCTCAAGCTTTCCGAGATATGAGGACTCTCATATAGATGATGTAAAACATGCCTAGTGGTCACCTGGTTCACAAGGTAGTGGGGTTCATGCTCTCTGCATCCTCACTAATAATTTCTGAAAAGAAGGCTGAGCGATTGAGTTCCTTGGAGCCATGTGGCGTGCATTACTTGTACTGGAGCAGCGTCTCACCTGGAAGGAAAAAGCTTATATTAAGGTGGACAGGATCATAGAAAGTTACAGGCTGTCTGTCATAGTGCTGCCGTTCTTTTAAGACTATTCACACACACACGATGGCACAGATATGTCCTATCTTGTCTTCCAGATTGAATAGCATTATTATTATTATTATTATTTTATTTATTTATTTTTGGCTGCGTTAGGTCTTCGTTGCGGTGTGCAGGCTTCTCATTGTGGTGGCTTCTCGTTGTGGAGCACGGGCTCTAGATGCGCGGGCTTCAGTAGTTGTGGTACGTGGGCTTGGTAGTTGTGGTTCGCGGGCTCTAGAGCGCAGGCTCAGTAGTTGTGGCGCATGGGCTTAGTTGCTCCGTGGCATGTGGGATCTTCCTGGACCAGGGCTCGAACCCGTGTCCGCTGCATTGGCCTGCGGATTCTTAACCACTGCACCACCAGGGAAGCCCTGAATAGCATTTTGAACTTTGGAATATTGTCCTACATAAGGAACCATGATGTTCATTTTATTTCTTTGAAGTTTCCATAATGGGATCTCTCAGTTTGGAACCTCTCAGAAAATTTAACTGCAGAATAAAGATGTGCTTGTGCAGGAGTCTTAGAGGGTGCTGCTCAATCATAATTTCTGGCCCCCAATCCTCATTTCTCAGGAGTAGGTTAAGACGGTGACTGAGCTGGTGATAAGACCCAATCTGGAGGGGGAAGATACATCTGGATAAGATGAACGCTTGAGGCTTAATTTCTCCAGGGAAATGCAAAAAGCTGTGCTGCTAAGGCATTTTCAGGCTGACTCTGTGGTGCAGCCTAAGCAGCATGTAATACAGAACAAGTGCTGTTTGGTTACCAAAAAAACACTGATAAATGTCTGGCCGTTAAGGTCAGACCATGGAGAAGGAAATAGCACACAGCTCTGAAGCAACTGGCTTAGAATTTAGCATCAGACAGGGACACTCCCTTACATTCTGGGGAATGTAGTTTGGATAAAGCTTGAATTCAGCCAATGATATATTACAGTAAAATATTACAGTTTATTTTAAGCCACTTTTTTTCTTCGCCTGCTAACTGGGTCTACCCACCTGTTTGAAAAGAGTCAGAAGAGGCTATAAATTCTTTACTGTTGGAGCCCAAGAATATTCTAGATTTTGATAATGACACCATTTCACACTGTAATGTTTTGCATGAGAGGTTTTTGGAGGACTATCTGAATGATAATTAAACCACATAATATCCATGTGAGCTTAGAATTTCTTTTCTTTAAAGCAGTTGGAAGAAGAAAGGGATAGGTAAGACTGATTAGACTAGTCAGTGGTTCTGGATGTGTAGAGATGACTTAGCACCATGACAACTAGACATCTCTCTCTAAACACCACAGCATAACTCCTTTTGATATCCACTTGCCATGGACTGAATGTTTGTGTCCCCCGCCCAATTCATATGTTGAAGTCCTAACCCCCAGTGTGATGGTAATAGTAGGTAGGGACTTTGGGAGGTGATTAATGAAGATAGAGCCCATATGAATAGGATTAGTGCCCTCATAAAAAGACGTTAGAGCTTTTTCTCTCTTTTTCTGTCTCTCAGCCATGTGAGGACACAATGAGAAGACAGCCACCTGCAAACCAGGAAGTGGGCTCTCATCAGACACTGGATCTACCAGCACCTTCATCTTGGACTTCCCAGCCTCCAGAACTGTGAGAAAGAAACGTTTGTTGTGTAAGCCACCCAGGTTATTGTATTGTATTCTGCAGCCTGAACAGAGCAAGACACCACTCATCCTTCTGCAATTCTTTCTGATCAGCATTTTTCTCTAGTCTCTCACATGGGACTGTCATATATTTGTAGATAAGGCTGGGGAGTTTTTTTTGCCAAGGGACTCATATCTAGAGCCCTTCTTCCACCCACATTGGACAGGCGTTCACTCTGGGTCATTGTACGGAATTAAAATGGCCATGAACCTTGCATTCTGTCCAGGGGCAGGTCTTCTGGAGCTTAGTAATTGACCCTCTGGCAGTCATTATGCAGTCACGCCTTTGCTCACACCACAACACCTACCTTAAATGCTATCATTTCTCTCTTCTTCTACTGAAATATTTTACATTCATAAAGCTTTAGTCTCACATCTCCTTTTCTTTGTGAAGCCAGGCCCATGGCCTATATCACCCATACTATACATTTGTCAGTCATCACATCCCATGTTATGACACTTCATGTGTGTTTTATATTACCTAATTATAAGACAGGGTGATAAACACAAACTTCTTAGGTATATAGGAAGGACTGAATTAATTTCTGTGAAAGTGATGATTGTAAGCTGTTAAACTCTTAAAATCTGTACAAAGTAAAGTATAAAATTTTTTGAAGTATTCCGTTTTTAACGAGTAGGGCATCTCCCTAGCGATGATCAGAAATTACCAAAGGCAGAAATTCTCTTTTATATTTGGTCTGCTCCAGGGTCTAGTACTGTGTCTCAGAAGAACATAGGCTCAAAAACTGTTGGTTGGTTGGTTGACTGTTTTCCATATTTAAAGTTCTGCCATCTGCTGAACTATTACCAGGCATATCCCAGGATGCTTTCCTGGTTTTTATATAGACAGGGAGCCCAGTGAAGTGTGGATGAATTCTTTCTAAAAGGTTAGATGTTGATTGACTGATTAGCTCCTTGGCAAAGAAAGTATTTCTCCCTTACATCATTATAGATGCACAGTTGTACCTCTTAGGAGTCTGTTTTTGAGAGGTATAGAACAGTTTAGAGTTGTTTCCCAGTAGGAAGGCTTTTATTACCATAGAAGACATTTAGTGGCTTCAAGGCCCCATCAGATTATCTTGATACCCAGGCCAGCTGGAAATGGAGCACTCATAGATTACCCTATGATACTCGTCAACTGTGTGAAGCCCAAGCAGCCCAGAGTGGGATACCTTCCTCTTCATTACCAGGAGTTAGTTACACGGGGAGAGGGGAAAATTCTATAGGAGAACTTCTTAACTCTCTGCATTTGTGTCTCTCTTTTTTTTAAAGTCAGGTTATTGAGGTGTAGTTTACATACAGCAACACTGCACATCCCCTTTTAAGGCTCACCTTATCAGCTAAAGTATAAGAGATATGGTGAGGCTACGTGGTTCCTGTGTTCCCTTCTTCCTAGTTAATCCTCTCTGCCCATATAGTTTTCCATGGAATCTCAGGCTTTTGTGAAGTTTTTATAGATGAAAAATAATTGACAGATATGTCAATCACTCATTTTCTGACTCCACCGCCCCCTGACTCCACCACTGATCTGAGCTGTTTTTAGGCCACATCAGACAGGACAGAGGTGCCCCTAAGTTCAGATTTGCCAAAAACGTGTAGGGCATTCTGCAACTCTGGGTAACAGTCCCTTTCTTTCCTCTGTTCCCTTTTTCTCAGGAGTATTTAAGCCTATTTTTTGTTGTTATTGAGTATTCTTGGTGATTCCACATCGGAGAAATTGGAGGAGATGATGTAACGAATTGAGCAAATGTGAGGTAACAAGAGAGGGAAATTTCGGTTCCTCTAAGAAAATGTGATGTGCTGGAAATTTGAAGAACTCATCTCAGGAATCGAAGTGCTCCAATTTCTTTATTGTGAGAACCTTATCTCTTTCTTGCCAGTGTGGTCAAATCAGACCTTACCTCACTGCATTTTCTCTGCCATCCCATTTGGTGGTTGGCATCAACAGTAACATCATAAAGCATTTTGGACCTGGGACCAACTGGTCCCTGAAAAGATGCAGAAGTTCCCATTTGCTTACAGTACCTGAAACACCTGGGACCACCCTGTCCTTACAGCCGCTGTTACTGTTATTGTTGCTTCTTGCCAATACCCTTGGATATCTTGTGCTACAAAACACAAGAAATTACATTTCAGATGGGGTCATGCCTTTTCTTCTTCTTTAGAAAGGTTTCTTGAGTGTGGTGCAGGGGTTTTCAAAGGAAATCACTGGGGCCTCGCTCTGGACCATGACCCTATGTAGCAGAATGACATTTGGCACAATGCAGGCCTGTCGTGGGCCCTGTCCATGGGGGTTAGTGGCTGCACATATTGCAAAGGCTGCATTACAGTGCTTAGTTGCCAGTGGCACAGAGGGAATGACATTATACAGTGTGGCCTTAAGTTAATGGAAAGTGATTTAAAACAACAACAACAACAAACATAATAGAAGTTGTACATCTAAATAAGGGTTGTGCCCTTCAAAAGTTGTAGCATGGAAGGCAATGCATTAATCCATCAACGCTTTCCTGAGCCAAGTATTGTTGTAACTTCTGATTTGAAGTTGCCTTCAGGGTCTGTGGCACATTAAAAATATATTTATGAAATATTTATTGTGCTTTTATCCTGATTACAGAAGTTATATAGGTTTGTTGCAGAAAGTTTGGAAAGTACAGGAAAACACAATTAAAAAATAAATCATCCATAATCTTAGCACCCTGAGAAGACCCTTGTCAAAACTAATGTATATCTTCTTGGTAATTGTTTATGCATCTGCACACATGGTTGTAAACACACACACTGACATATGCATGTTTATTCACTGAATTGAGGCAGTAACCTTTAGACTGTCATTTAGGCTGCTTAAAAATATGTTGTGGCACATTGCTTTGAACATTCTCAGTGGTCCAAATATTTTTCTTTTCTTTTTCTTTTTTTTTTTTTTGCAAATATTTTTCTTAAAGGGGGTGGATTTTATTTTTGGAAACAGCCAGACGTTATTTAGAGCCGAGCCTAGGTATCTCCATTATCAAACTGGCTAATATGGTTTGGGAAAACCAACAAACTCATGTGACTATAAAGTAATAAATTTGGTTTCCTTGGATGGATCACTCTGACTTAATGTTATATCCAAAAGCAGAGTTCTGCAGATGTGTTAAGCCATGGCAAATCGTTGGGTTAAGTGTATAGATTTCAAAGGCGAATGATTTGAAGGAGAGGGGCACACTCTTTCAGACATAAAACTTCTGGTTTTATATATAAGGAACACGAACCACTTACAAGGCAGGGAATTTTCTCCCATAATCCTGGAGCTTATGGTGGCCATGTAGCATCCTCACTTTTTTGAAAGCCATCTTTTGCAGGATCCTGAACCTCTGTTAGCCTGGCCAGGATGTTAGTCTGAGAGTTAAGACTGCTTTTTACTTTGTGGATGTTAGCTGGGGTCAGCTCTCCTCTACTTTATGTAAATGTCTGGTTTTCCCTTGCCCTGAGGCAGCCAAAAAGAGGGGCTGAGGGTGATGACAGTTTTCATAATAGTACCAGTTAAATACATTAGCATTTATCCATTCTAAAATAATGAATAGTTTCCAATAGATTAAAAAATATGCATTAATAATTCAATGCAATTATGAAAGGAGACAGAATCCATCAATAATTAGGACCTTGGAGTTTGCTTTTCCATCACCATCCACCACTGTGATCTATTCTACTGATGATGGTCTCTTTGCTGGCCTCCTGGACAGTTATTGAGATCCTAGCAGGCCAGATAGGGATTTATTAATGCAAACACATTAATGGCAGCCTCTCATGTATCATGACTGGTGATTTAGCACCAGAAATTAATATCTTGGTCCCCAACCTTGCCAATCTCTATTTTGTCCCCAACAGATGTAGCTAATAACTTGGAAAAAATGGGAATCGGGAGCTGGCTGGGTTCTGGAATCCTTCTAGACTAAGAAGGTAAATTACCCTTTCCTAATTGAGCAATCAGATTCTCAATAGCCTCCTTCAACCAGTTCTCCAGTTCTAAAACTCCTTTGGCTTCTTCATGGGGCTGATACTTTGTGGGGATGCAGATTCAACTAACATTTATTAAGCCCCTATTATGTGGCAGATAGTGTAAAAGGCTGTTTTATAAGTATTCTTATTTTATTCCCACATCAGTCCATTTCTGCACATGATTATGTATTGAGGTTCAGAGGCAGTTAGTAATTGGCCCAAGGTCATACCATTGATTAATGGGGAGGTGAGATTTAAATCTAAATATTGGGATTATAAGGTTGTATGCATTTGTTATTTATTTATTATCTGTCTCCTCCCGTTAAAATGTAAGTTCTGGGGCTTCCCTGGTGGCTCAGTGGCTGAGAGTCCGCCTGCCGATGCAGGGGACACGGGTTCGTGCCCCGGTCCGGGATGATCCCACATGCCGCAGAGCAGCTGGGCCCGTGAGCCGTGGCCGCTGAGCCTGCGTGTCCGGAGCCTGTGCTCCGCAACGGGAGAGGCCACAACAGTGAGAGGCCCGCATACAGAAAAAAAAAAAAAAAAAAAAAGATAAGTTCTGCAAAGGCAGGAACTTTGTCTTGGTCACACTGTATTTCCAGCACCTTCAACCATGCCTTGCACATAGTAGGTGTTCAACAATGGTTTTGCATTGTGTAGTGGAGGGAGACCACCTGCATTAAAATCCTGGCTTAGCACTCTAGCTGTGTGACCCTTGGCAAGTGACTCAACGTCTCTGTGCCTGTGTCCTCACCTGTAAAATGGCGATAATGAAGTGCCCACTTCATTGGTAGTTGTGAGGATTAAGGTGTTTAGAACTTGGTTCGTGTAAAGTGCTTAATAAATGTTAACTGTTCTTATTATCTGTTGAAGAAATAAAATGTTTGAGTGCCTATTATATGCTAGGCTTGGGATAGAGCAGTAAACAATATGTTCTTTGTCCCAGTCCTCATGGAACTTACAGCCTAGTGAAGGACAAGGTGGAACAGCGAGATAAGTGCTGTGAGAAGGGACGTGTAGGATGCTGGGGGCGCCAGTGAGAGAGGGTCAGTGACATCTACACTGAAACCTGAAGGATGAATAAGCATCCAGCTGGAGGAGGGTCAGGGAGGAAAAAGGGCCCAGGTGGAAGGAGAAGAGCATGTGCAAAGGCCCCAGAGGTGAAAGCAGTATGGTGTGCCTATCTGTTCAAATGCTTTCAGTAGCAAGTAATATAAAACCCAAAGAGAAGTGGTTTTAAAAATAAGAAAAATATTATGTCATTTCCAAGAATAAGAAGTCTAGATGTAAGCATTCCAGGGTTGGTTAATTCTGTGGCTCAAATATGTCTCTAAATCCTTTCTCTCATTCCACTCTGCCATTCTTTGTGTCTTGGCTTATCCCGTTGGGTTGGCTTCTCCTCATGGTCTCAAGGTGATCCCAAGATGGTGTCACATACAGACAGCCACATGCTTATTTTCGAGAGAGAGAAAGCTTCACAGAAGTGCAGGTTTTCCCCATAGGTTTTACTGGTCAGAATGGCATCACATGCCATTACTAGCAAGGGGAGTGAAATTACCTTGTTGGCTTGAACTGATCAAGGTTCATTCCCTAGGCCCGGGGCCAGCCTTGCATAAAGCTGTAGTTGCCTGATACTGAAACAAAATTGGGCTTTCCTTAAGAAAGAAGGTGTAATGTGGGGTGCGAATGCTACTGAACAAGCAGCAAACAGGAACCCCGCAGTCCCCTTTGTGCTCTGAGCTGCACTGCTCATGTATCACATAGGGGTAGCACCTTGAATCAAGGGAGACACTGCTGACCTGGAAGAATATCTTAGCCCCCAGTGAGGGCATAAGAACACTCAGATGGTTATAACTGAGGGAAAGAAGACCATCTCTGCATTTCCCTTTGGAACGTGGAAGATTAACAGGGCTTTTATTTGAGAGGATACATCCTTGCATTTTAGCAGACTTTTGTATACTTGCATTTTCCCTCTATTATCCAACCAATTTCTCTTACTAACTTGATGACATGGGTAGTTGAGTGTAACTATGTGTACGGGGAGGAGGGTAGGGGATAGCGTGGGTAGAAGAGAAATGTAATGGAATCATGAGATCTTGTAGGATTGCTGCTCCCTTGATGTAGAAATCTCTGCCACTCAGATGCTACTTGAATACTGCTATAGACAAGGAGCTCAGTATCTCACAAAGCCTCCTTTCTATTAGAAGTTTAATCTTCTATCCCTTTGTTCTCTAAGTTTCTAGAAAGAAAAGCTCCTTCATGTCCCATGATGCTCATCCTTCCTCTAGACATCTGTAGTCCCACCTGCAAGTACAGTTCACAAGTCCATTAATTCACTGGATCCACTGCCTAAACCCGAGAGTCCAGACGTGCTCCATTCAGTCTCCAAGGCCGGCTGAGTCCACTTTGGAAGGCATTCTACAGCCTTACCATCTGCTTATTTAACTGACTTGGTCTAGAACTTCCCTGGTTTCAGGCTTGGAGCCCCACATGCCTCTTCAAACCTGCATTTCTGACCCTCAGCTTGTTTTGACCAGGCCACTATGACTCTAAGGTTTCTACTCTGTTCTGCTACCTCCCCACTCTCAGGCCAGGGGAGTTCGTGTGCCTCCACTTCTCATTTAATCCCCTCTATTTAATGGAAGAGGATGGTGAGGGTACAGTGTGCCTTTCCCTCTGTTTCTCCTTTATCAGCCATGGTCCTGAATTGTGTTTCTTGCCTTCCCTGTCCTCAGAGCTCACTGAAGATTTCACTTTGAGCCATGCCTGACCCATGGAGCAGAGATATTGTGGCTGGCCCACCCTGGTTTTCTGGTTTCACTCCATCCCCCCACCTTTCTGTCTTGTCCCCTTAGTGACCAGTGATGTGCATTTCAGAGGAAGTGGGCCAGGGTGACAAGTACGGCCCGGTCCACAAAACAGAGCCAAGCTCCCACACACAGGCCCTGTGACCTGGGCCTGCTGCCTTAACTCACCAGACCCCAGAGATGAGATAAAGTGCATCCTCTTACCCCACGCTCTTTCCTGGAAACATCTGGCTTGTGGCATACTGGTGTGGCCTGGCAGTGTCACCTGCTAAGCCAGAGAGGAAAGAGCCCTCCTGTCACAGGCCAGCTTTGTGCCTTGTTTACAGCATATTTTAATCTCACTTTCACTTTTTTCTTTTTTCCTCCATTCCTGAAATTTAAATATTTGATGTCAGTTCAGTTATTTTTATGACAATCCTCTTCCCCTTCCAGAAACAGAAAGTAAAAGAGATGCAACACCCATTGGGGCACCTGTCTCCCACTTTTCATTTGTCCCTTCTGCTCATGCGTGGCACTAGAAGTAGTAACGGCAGGGTATTCTGTCCTACCCCCCTGTGCCAGCCCCTCACCATTATTTTCTCCCCCACCTGGGGTTCTCTGGTGCTCCCAGCTACCCCTGTGTGGTCCTGCTGAGCTACAACTGGGGACAAGATTTCAGGGAGGATCCTGAGCCCTTTGAACTGGATGGATGAAAGGCCCGTCCTGTAGCAGGAATTTTATTTTCTGTCCGTTAATTCATTGTAGGCAACCCCATCTGATGACACAGTTTCCCTTAAGTGAGAACTACCTCTAAATACCCTCTTCAAGACCTAGGTTCTAAGGGAGGGAGACTGGATTAGAGGTCAGGACCTGGGTGTTCTGTTCCTGATTTTCTCTCCTGTTGCAATAAGCTCTCTGTGCCCCATCTGGTCTACAGAGGGAAGGCTGTCTCTGACCCCCACCTTCCAGGGAGATAGGAGATTGTAAGGAAAGAACTCCATGCCTCTAGTGGAAGGGAAGATGATGACTTACAGTAAGATTATTTTGATTGCTGTTGCTCTCCGGAAGCACATCTCCTCTTCCTCTTTGCTCTTGTTTATTTATTTATTTATTTTTTGGGCTGCGTTGGGTCTTCGTTGCTGTGCTCAGGCTTTCTCTAGTTGCAGCGAGCGGGGCTACCCCTCGTTGCAGTGCACAGGCTCTAGAGCGCGGCCTTTAGTAGTTGTGCATGGCCTTAGCTGCTCCACAGCATGTGGGATCTTCCTGGACCAGGGCTCGAACCCGTGTCCCCTGCAATGGCAGACGGATTCTTAACCACGGCACCACCAGGGAAGTCCCTTTGCTCTTGTTTAGTAGAGGGTCATCTGTTTTCTTTTTCATTTGTCCACTTCTACTGTACTGCCTGTGTCTCCTGGGCCTATGTAAAAAAAAAGCCAGAGTGTCCAAGCCCTGGCTGCCCCCCACTCTCCAGCTGGGCTGAGCCAAGAGGAAGGTGTTGCATCTGCCGGTGGTGGGCCTTACTTGCTTTCCTATGGCTCAGTGGCCAGAGAAGCTGAGGCCCTTTCCCCGGACCACACCCTGCAGAAGGGCATACGGGCATGCCTTCGAATTATCGTGGGTTAGATTCTAGACCACTGAAATAAAGCAAATATCGAAAAAAACCTTGAATCTTTCGGTCTCCCAGTGCATATAAAAGTTATGTTTACACTATATTGTAGTCTATGAAGTGTGCAATGACATTATATCTAAAACACAATGTACATGCCTGAGTTAAAAAACACTTTATTGCAGAAATGCTAACCATCATCTGAACCTTCAACGAGTTGTAATTTTTTTGCAATAGTAACATCAAAGATCACTGGTCACAGATCATCATAACAAATATAATAATAATGAGAAAGTTTGAAATATTGTGAGAATTACCAAAATGTGACACAAAATGAGACATGAAGTGAGCAAAGGCTGTTGGAAAAATGGCACCGATAGACTTGCTCCACACAGGGTTGCCTCAAACCTTCAATTTGTGAAGAACATATTATCTGCGAAGTACAATAAAACGTAGCATGTATCTTATGTTGAGAGGGTATGTTCTGGTTTTAATGACATTTCATACAACCTGCCTTACCTTGTTTCATCCCCACCATAACCCTGTGAAACAGGAATAATAAGGAAGGACATTTAGTTTTCTTTTATAGAAAACATAATTGAGGTTCTGAGGGGTTAAATGATGTGCTCGGGTTAATGCCTCTCCTTAGCGGCTGAGTCTGGCGAGATGCAGGACTTTCCACTCCAGTCCAGGCCTTTGTACACTGCATCCCGCTGGCTAACGGGCCTGGAATCTCAAGAGTGGTGTCTCTCTGCTGCTTCCCCTTGTGCCTGGCGCGGCTTGGCCTTCCTACGTCCGTGTCTCCTGAGGCTCACCCAAGTTCCATGTCTCCTATCATATCAAGCACTGAACTGCAGGCTGGGCAGGTGGTCTAGTGAGTGGACTACCAGGTGTTTGTGCAGGGGAGCAAGGCATGGGTTGTAGGGTGTGTGGGTGGGAGGAGGCTGAGGAACACATGTTCCATATTAATCTTTATTTCAATGAAGTTGTTTGAGTTCATGCTTTATTGTGGTGCTTTAAAATAATGTGTTTCTAATGGTGCCCCCGGGGGTAGCACTTGCACTTTTGAGATCCTATTGCTGGAGTGGCTCATGAGACCAACCACAATAATAGAAAGCGAGGCACCCCCTGGTGCGCCATCTGAATTTATAATGGCAATTTCTATGATGCCCCGAGGCCAGCTCTGTTTGTACTTGAGAACATGTTAGAGCTCGGCACTGAGGAGGGCTCCTCCCTTCCTGCCCCGGTTTGATCAGAGCCCCCTCTGGAAGGAAAGGTGCTCCTTCAGCCTCCTGTATCTGGCTGTCATCACCGGTCTCCAAGGAAAGGACCAGCCCTCCCCCCACTTTGGTTTTGGTGTGGGCAGAGGGGGTGATGGACGGGGCGTGGTCTCCTGTCAGTCATGTCCCCCCTTCCTTCTCCTGCCTCTCCACCCTGTGTGCAAAGCAGAAAGGCCCTCTGGGGTCTCCTGCGCCTTCACCGTCAAAGCGGTGAAATATGAAATGACAACATAATGAAATGAACTTGGTCTCATTAAGATTCCAAATGGCCGTCTTTTTTTTTTTTTTTTCCCGATTCGGCCAAAGACCCACACCATGGCGCAGATGGCAGAAGTGGGTCAGTGCTGCATGGGGTGAAGGGAGCGGCAGGAGAAGCCCGGACGAGGGGCCATCATGGTTCAGGCTGGGACAGCAGGCCCAGGGGCAGACCAGGGGACTTAGGAAGAGCTGAATCAGCCCTCCGAGTTCCTGCAGACAAGAACACAGGCTTTGGCTGCTGAGGCTGGAAACACACCCGCACAGCAATCTGCCCTCGACCCAGGAGAGTGATGGGGTGGGGTGGTTGGGTGAAGACAGGGGCCCCACTTTCTCCTAAGCGCTTAGTGATGCCCTGCAGGCGCTTGATGTGAGAGATGAGCGACAGCGCCCCCTCCCTTCAGCCAGTGGAAGTACAGCCTGAATTACAGGGTGCATGAGCAGTATTTGCACTCTGGTCATGCATCCTCCGTGGGGCTGTGTAGATCATTTAGCCTTATGACAGAAGCCCACGGAGGGTCAGTGCTATTCATTCATCATCAGATGTTACTGACCCCCTACTGCCTGCCAGGTGCTGTGAGAGGCACTGGAGGGTCGAACACAGAGGTAACATTGTCCCTGCCCTCAAAGACCATGGAATCCTCTGTGTGTGTCCTGTGATCACAACCTCATCTCCTTGCTCACTTTTCTAGTGAAGAGAGCGTCTCAGGTCAATTTGTGAGCCGTTCTCATTCATGGAGGAGTCTTCAGTCACTGGAAATTTACTCAGAGGCAAAGTCTAGCCCAATGGTTCTCCCCTCTGGCTGCATGTTAGAATCACCTTGGCTGCTTTTTAAACATATTGATAACGGGGCCCAGGGATAGGGTTGACATTTAGTGTGTACCTGTAGGTATGGCGTCCTGCCAGCAACCATCTGACTGGCTGGGCTCATGCCTTACTGGTCAGTAGATATTTTGATCATTATTCCTACCCTACCCCAGACTAATAAAATAAAATTTTCTGGTGATGGAAGCTTGGTCATAGATAGGTTTTGAAAAGCTTCCCAGGTGGTACTAATGTGCAGCTAGGGGTGGTTTTGGCAAGACCCATATGTGGTATGTACACCTTTAAGGCCTGAATGGCACCAAAGCCCCAGGAGTCAATGCTGGGGACTGTTGAACTCCAGCTCTAATGCTCCACCTGGGGTCCCTGGCTGTAAGGTGATGTCAGCACCAAAGGGGGTCCCACAAAGTGGAGCTCCCACTTAGTACACGGTGAATGAAGAAAAAGATTTCAGCTTTAGACTCTGAGAGGCTTTAGAAGAAGAAAAAGGCCCTATCCAGTCCCCTCTTTTTACATATGATGAAAGAGTTTCAGGTGCCTTCATGATTTCTGAGGGCGGACATTTGACAACTGGCCCAGGGTCCTGAGGCAGCCTGTGTGAGAATCATTTTTGCAGCTTGGGAATAAGAGACAAGGAAGCTGCAAGGATGAGCTTTTTAGCAAGTGCCTCAAGACAGGGACATTATCAGGCCAGAAGAAACTCTTAAATCTTTATAGTTTGGCTAAGGGTGTGAATTATTATATATATATATAAAAATTTCCCCCAACAAAATAGTTCTGCTGATGTGGGCTGCCTTTGCTGAGGCCAAGGAAAACCTGTTTCCAGTGGTGTGGCAGCTCTGAGAAGCCACTAAAAGAGGAAATCTCTGTAACTGCAGGTTGTTGACCTCTCTGTCTGGCACCCCAGGCTCTCCAGCTGGCATGGCTGGCTCCGTGGTGCCAGTTCTCTCATGAATTCTTGACATTTTGACCTCATGACCCTCACTTATCTCAGGTAGGCCTCTGTGTACCTACCTGCTCTCTCTCCTGTATTTCTTTGGTAGAGGACCTGACCTGTCTTGAGATGCCTGCTCTTGGAACCTGTCTCCCAGAACCAAGGATTCAGAAGACCTGGGCCTCCTACCTTTTCTTCCACTCCCCCAGCGGCCCTCTGCTGCCCCCACCTGCCACAAGTCCACACTAACCATAGAATCCTTGAGGGCAGCTCCGCAGGGCTCAGGAACAAATTGTTTCTCTTATGTGCCAGGCATTGTCCTGGACATTGTCACTTAGGCTACCTGGTTCAGTCATCAGAGTCCTGGGTTAAGTATGTTGCAGATGGGGAAAGTGAGGCTCAAGATAGGTAGGTCCCAGAACTCAAAGAAGTAGAGATAAGTTCAAACTCAGAGTTATGCTTCTTGCATTACATGTTGGCTGCTTCTTTAACTTCTTTGGTTCTGGCAGAAATAGTGGCTGCTGGGGAAAAAAATGAGAGATGATCATGGAGCAGTGGAAATTAACCACTAAGTTTTTAGAAAGTGATTACAGTGATTACAGGATGCAGGACTGTTGCATCTATTGGAGCATGGTGTTACTTTTCCCTTCTCATCTCAAGTGCCCTGCATATTCCTCATCTTGTCAGGGGCAGGAAAGGTAGTATTCTTGGACTAACCCAGAAGACAGAGCCCACTTACAGCTCAAGACTCAGGGAGCAGATAAATGAAAATCAAAGGACACAGACTTCAGTGAGCTGAGCAAGATGGGAAGGTCATAATCCACCCATCAAGATTCAGCTGAGAAATCTGAAAGGAATTGAGCAAGACATGGGGGTGGTACCTGAAGAAGCCAGTCATGGGAGTTGCATGGAGTGGGGAAACTGGAAAACAAAGCTCAGCACCAGCATCTTCCAGAGGACACCAGGGATGAGGTAACTCTGCATGAGACTCGGCAAACTTCACTCTCTCTTCCCATGGTCAGACTTAATTCTAAGAGTGCCAGATGTGGATGATGCAGGTCCTGGGAACTGACAATTGCTCCTAGGTAGAAAATTTATGAGAGAGGCAGTGGAGGCATTTCTCTGGCATCAAATTTATGAACATTCTTCCCATGAGGATTTGAGCAGTGCCCTGTTCCTAACGGGAGTATGCTCCTACCTTTGTGTAATGACACACAGAGTGAGGCTGAGTGTAAACAACTATACACACATGCTGCTGTGTCTAGTCATGTTCACATCCACACTCACACATACAGCTACTCTGGGCTGATACGTTGGTACTTGGCACAGAGGTGCTTTGAAGGATCCAGGACCTGGGGTTCAGAGGGTAGTAGAGAGCTGGTAGGAAAGAGTATGAATTTGGGGGGAAAAGCTAGGACTTGTAAAATCAGAGAGACCATAACTCTTAAAAGTCCAGAAGTTAAGTTCAGATGAGTCTGCTAGGGTAAGAAATATCAAGTAAGCACCTTGGGGTCAAAAGTAGTGTCCAGAATCTGACCATCAGTTGGAGAGATGTCACCAGTGGCACGAGTAAGGGTGGCACAAGTAAGAGCACTCTGATCTTAAGGCAAAGGCTCCATCCTGTTTATTGTTGGGGATTGTGGACGCAGCCCTAGCCAGGCACACTAGAGACTTATGGTCAATTCTTCTTCCTCCCTCTCCTGACTGCTAAGCTGGTGGAAGAAAATCAGCACCTGGAAGGATTTGGCCATTTCCAAGTTATTGTACAAACGTCCAGCAAAAAGTGACTGAGGAAGATATCCTGGCTTGTGCTTTATATTGTTTTACATTAAAAAAAATCATTCATTCACTTAAACATGTATTATGATACACCCATGATCAATAAACTGCAATGTGCTGCCATGAATACAAAAATTTATTAAAAAAACTGCTGCTCTCAAGGAGTTTACAATCTAGAGGGGGAGAGAAACATGCAAGCAAATAGCTCTAATGTGAGTTAAAAATAGCCTGTTGTGAAGACAGAGGTGAAGGAGTGAATAATAATTATGGGGGAGAGTTAGGGGTTAGTGTTGTGGAGGAGGTGGCCTTTGATCTGGGCCTTGAAGCGTGAATATGATTTTAACTGGGTGGGGAGATGGAGAGGAGGAAGTAGGAGGGAATGCTGGGAGGAGGGAACAGCGTGCATAAAAACATGGAGGTGTAAAATTATGTAGCAAGTCTGAAGAAAGGCAATTAATGCAGTGTGGCTGGAATTTAGGGGGCTGCTGAGGAGACGAGACTGGAAATACTTAGTACGTCCAATTAAGGAGGATCCAGGTAATTATATAATCCTCTCACTTAAACTGGCTAGTGGGTAAGGGACCTAGAGGGTCCAGGTCTAGATATAATACGGTATTTAAAGCACACACAGTTGCTTCAACACATTTTGCCTTCCCTCTACCCCTTGCAGCCATACAATCCTATTCTTTTTTTTTTTTTGCAGTACGCGGGCCTCTCACTGTGTGGCCTCTCCCATTGTGGAGCACAGGCTCCAGATGCGCAGGCTCAGCGGCCATGGCTCACGGGCCCAGCCGCTCCGCGGCATGTGGGATCCTCCCGGACCGGGGCACGAACCCGTGTCCCCTGCATCGGCAGGCGGACTCTCAACCACTGCGCCACCAGGGAAGCCCCCATACAATCCTATTCTTTGTGAGAGTCTGTATACCTGTTTTGGGCTTGTAAGCTCACACCCTATCTCCTTACCTACATGATCTCAGACCTTCCTGACAACTGCATTCTCCCACCTGAGCTCCAGTGTGTGTACCTCCTCACACCAGGGGAGTGGAGCATGCAGGGAGCCAGGTGACCATTAAGCAAACCTCATTGCACTTGGTAGGAGGAAGCAGAAATGCATTGCAAATCAGGTGCAAAGTGGTGCATTCTGGAAGTTGGCTGGAATAATTTCAGACCCCAGACCTCCTGCTGAAGTGAAAAGTGACATTTATAGGAGGGAAGCTTAGAATGAATCCTCCAAAACGATAGTAAAGTGAATTCTTTCCTGGCTCTGCTGTGACTGTTCTTCCTCCCATTTCTGTCGCTCCTTATTATCGTAATGAGTTCTGCTGTCCAAAGTGGATAAAGTCACCATTCAGATAAGATCAGTTTTGTCTGGCGCAGCCACGTTGATCTGATCACAGTTTGGACTGCAGGTTTTGAATTCACCTTGGGCATTTAACTTTGGGGGGTGGGGGAAAGGGAAATAAAAATGCCGATCTGGCACAAAGTAGCTGCAATCATTCGTTTGCTGTCTTCAGGCCTGCTCTGAGCCCTACCGCAGGATAGCAGATCCTCTGGCTATTTCTTGCACTTTGGGACACTTTTTTACCCCAGTCACCTTTTGCCCCATTCCGATATTTGAATTGCAGTGGAGGCGGTTTCACTAGGGATCATCAGTCTGCAATTCCTGGTGGAGTTCTCAGGGATTGTGAAAGATGTCAAGTCCCGCACACCCGCGGAGCAGCATGGGCGCTCTCCGTGGTCCTGAGAAAACTGAGGCTGCTCTGCCGAACGGGAAGCTGTTGGGAGCGCTCCATGATTCCACAAGCAATACACTTCTGTAGGAAATTTGAGGGGAAATTGTCCACAAACTACTCTAATAATGATGGCCCCACAGGAGAGTTGAGATAAAACCAGAGTAGCAAGCTGTTGAGGACTTGCTGAACGAATGTCCACCCTAAAAACTAATGACCACTTTCACATTTGCTCTTATTCTGTGATTCCAGCTGATTGTTTTAGAATGCTTCATTTATTTAGTTTTCTTCCTAGCGGTGAGGAAAAAAAGCAGATGCTTATATTAATTATAGGGTGTATATTATTGTCCACCTGAAGCACAAACATAGTGAAAGAGCCACAATTCGTTTATTCCACAAATATTTTGGGTGCACTTTTCTTTTCTTTTCTTTTCTTTTTTTTTTTGCGGTACGCGGGCCTCTCACTGTTGGGGCCTCTCCCGTTGCAGAGCACAGGCTCCGGACGCGCAGGCCCAGTGGCCATGGCTCACGGGCCTGGCTGCTCCGCGGCATGTTGGATCTTCCCAGACCGGGGCACGAACCCGTGTCCCCTGCATCGGCAGGCGGACTCTCAACCACTGCACCACCAGGGAAGCCCTTTGGGTGCACTTTTGATATGCTAGACAATATGCTAGATGCTAAGCCTTGGACAAGCTTATAGCTCACACAGGAATTAGATGAGCTGTGACTCTGGGAAGCCTGCCCTTTTCCCCTAACAAGTACTGTTATCTGGTGACTGACCACTCTGGACTTCAGTTAATGGTTATAGCCAAGAAGAGACCTGGGGAAAAGTCATGGGAATGCTGGGGCTCCTTTGGTGACGCCTGTGAACCACTGTGTGACTTGAGTGGGTTCTAAAGGAATCAGAGGCCTCCACAACTCTATATGAACTAAGTCTCCATCTCTGACTTTGTAAAGAGAAAAAGTCTCTTTAGGCTTGAATCAGCTTCCTGCTGGGATCAGGATCCCTCAATGTGCACAGGGGTCTCTGCACTGCTTGCCCTGAGGAGTGTGCTGTGAGAATGCCTGATGCTGATGTGTGCATGGGTGTTCATAAAAGGATGCACCTGGCAATATGATGGTAGTACTTATATAGCACATACTGTATTCTGTGATTTGTTTTGAGTGCTTTACATATATTAAATGATTTAATTATCATAACAACCTTTTGAGGTAGGTACCATTATTATAACCATTTTATAAATCAGAAAAATGAAGCACAGACAGGTTACATAACTTGCCAAAGATCACACAGCTGGTAAATTGCAGAGCCAGGATTCAATACCAGGTAGTCTGCTTCTAGAGTCGATTCTCTTGACCACTGTGCTATAAAAACCTGAAGCTTACAAATTCCTGGGAAGTGGTTACATGTTCCCTGAGGTAAGAAAAATATTTGGATGGCTTGATTCTCCCCTGCTCTCATGTCCTTTCTATAGCAAACGTCTCTCACCTCATTTTATAGACTGACTTCTAAGAATGATGCACCTTAATGATATTTCTGAAATTTTACTTACCTTTTAGCTGGAATTTTACCAAGTAATATTTGTCCTATCATCCTGAAAGAAAGTATTCACTCATGATGGGATACTTCCTATTAGTCAAGATTTAAGTCAAAAAAACCTTTTTTTCCCCCAGAAAAGCCTTTTAGACCATGCAGTCTAAAATTGTTCTTCTTTCCCCTAGCTACTTTTATAAAATTCTATGATTTTGTTTTCTTCATAGTAGTTATCACTCTTTGAAAGTATCTCATGTGTTCATGTGCTCTATTATTTTCTATTCCTTATCCCTACTAGAATATAAGGTACATGAGGACAGAAGATTTGTTTGTCTTGTTTACTACTGTATTCTCTCTATTTGGAATATGATATGGTTAGTAAATGAATCTAGGCCCAAGAATAAGTTGGTAGACTCTTGGAGGAAAATCCAGAGAGAGGGAGAGAGTTAATAAAGTCCTCTGGATTAGGAGAGATTTGCAAGTTTAAAAAGGGAAAAAAGTCAACATACAGCTTAAAAAAGAGACCTAGTGGAAGAGACCACTTCCAATCAGCAAGGGTCACCAGCTCTTGGGAGCCAAAGCAAAGAGGTTTAGGTAGCTGTATTTGTAAGCCTGGTATGTCTCACCTTCCAGCAGAGCTGTTCTGCATGTCAGTTCACCCTAGAGATTGACATGAAGGAAGATGGTGTGTGATTTAGGAGAGTGAGGAAGTTAGCTTGAACCATGAGCATGTCATCATTTTTTCTTGACTTTTCCAGGAAGTAAAAGGGGCATCTTGTCTTTTTTCCCCCCTGGTGTCTACTGTAGAGATCTTGCCCATCCTCAGCAACATGGTCTACATGTGCTTCAGGCCTAAGCAATAAAACTAAGAGGGGGTGGGGATCATCAGCTTTTGAAGTGACTCACACTTGTTACATGAATTAGAAGACAAACTGGAGATAAGGTGATGGGGCATGGAAGAGCAAAACGGAGAGTTAATCTTCGAAAACTAAAAATGTGAGGCTATTGATATATTTGGATGCTTTCGAGGTGATTTATACATGTTTGGTTGATTTTCTAGACTTTTAATTTTCTTTCCAGTGTTTGGCATTGATAGTGCCAACTTATTACCAGAGGCTGCAAAGAAGAGAGAAGACTTGAACCAGTTAATTAAGAGTTTAGAAGCAGATGCATCAGAACATTTGGTGGGGGAAGAGGTTGATTTCCTGTTCTCCATAGTTACATGCCAGATTTTCACACTTTGAGATTTTCTTAGTCAACAATTGCCTAAAATCTATTTTCACCTCCAGTGTGAATAGGGCATTAATCACTGAAATCGGTTTCTCACAGTTACACTTCACACAGGGCTCTGGTTTGCTTCCAGAGTGACCTTTGATATAAAACTTTTGTTTGCTAATGCCTGTATTTGCCACACGGGCGGTGAAGAATGGGAAGGGTGGGAAGGGTTTCTCAAGGAGTTGTAGACAGGGAAAGGGGACGTCAGAGAACAAGAGAGCTACTGATTAGAAAGGAGAGAAGGAAAGTAGGGAACTGAAACTAATCTCCATTTAAATGAGGGACCCGGCGTTGGACCCTTTTGGTGGATACCTTTGGGGGTGCTGAGAGGAAGAGGGAAGTACACAGGTATGGAAGCCAGAATGCCGTAGATCTGAATTGCTTCCCCGACCCTCTTGCCCCAGCCTTATAGAACTCTTCCAAGTATTAAATGAGACAATATATGTGAAATGTCCAGCACAGAATAGGTGTTAAACAAGTGGAAATCATTGTGGGCTTCATAAGTGCCCAAACTTTAAAAAAAAATCATTTATCACGTATTTATTGAGAACTTTTAAATGCTATGTATGGTTACATATATGTGATCACTGCCCTCCTGTCTAGTGAGTAAAGGAGCAGTAGTCATCTTTAGGAATATTTCTTAGTGACCTAGTACTATCACTCTGCATTTACCTAACCCCTAGTGTGTACCCAGCCCTTAACTGCTTTGTAGCAAGGGAGTATACTAGTAGGTAGGAAGAGGGGCGGGGCAAGTGGGCTTAGGTGATGGTGTTCAAGAATATGGGAGGCCAGGTTGGCATAGAAGAACAGCAGAAAGAAAGAACCTCATTTATTTATTCAGCAGACATATATAGCCTAGCAGCAAAATCTTAGCCCAAGCAATGGGCTCTGATGGAATTTCTAGGTTAGTGGGGGTTTGGCATGAGAGAGAGCAAGGAAATAGGAGATTGTAAGCATGCAAGCTCATGAAGTTGTGGGCTGAGGAGGTGAAAGAATGAGTGGATGAAGACTGTGGAAAGGGAAGAAAAAAGGGAAATCACAAGTTGCAAGGAGAGTGGCCCAAGCAGTGCGTTAGGAAACCAAGCAAAGTGCTGGGGGTGGCTGAGTGGTATCAGGAAAGCAGATGGTGATCCTTAAGAAGGAGGGTGCAGATGGCACTGATGGTGAGGAGGCAGCGTGGGGTGAAGAACAGTCCCAGCTTGGCCACCCCAGGAGGGGAGAGGCTAGAACACAACTCCCCACGCTGGGGGAGCTCTGTGAGTCATCTGGCCCCCAGTGTGGCATCTGAAAGGGGTACCAGGAGGAAGGATACGGGAGGCTGTGTGATTCTTTATGATGGGCCTTGGAGGTTCAACATGAACCTCAAACACCCAGGAGCTCCTTGTGAGGAAAGAAAGTTCTCCTTCTAAGAAAAGAACACAAGCACCCTATTATATTCCAATCCAGTCTCCCAGGTTAAGTTTCTACTGTCTGTTTGATCTTGGGCAAGTAATGTGATTGCTCTTGGACATGGCTTTCTCATCTGTAAAATAGAAAGGTTGGGTTAGGTAATACTTAAAATACTTTTAAGCTCTAAATTCTATGATTCTGAGAAATATGTGAAGGTCTAGGCTGCAGAGGACAGAGCAGACTTAGTGATCTATTACCGCTAGAGTTGTGTGTGAAGGGTAACTGTTAGAAACAATGATCAAATCCCTATGCACACTGGTGCTGAAGATAAAGTTTAAGCAATTGTTGCTCAAGATGTGACAAGAAGAAGGATTTTGGCTTAATGTAATAACGTTTTTAAATATTGGAGTCAACCAATGATGAGTTGCGTTGCTTTGTGTGGTAGTGAGCTCCCTGCTGCAGGAAGTGATCAATATCAGGTTGAATGATGATGTTTTGGGGGCTGCTGTAAAAGGAACTCCTCCCCCTGCACCCACCTTTACAAAACATCATGAAACATTATGCTTTCCTGCAGACGGGTTGAACCTGGGATTAAATGGTTGAGCATGTGACTGGTTGGTGAATTCCAACGAGTATTTCTCAGAACATGATGTCATTCATATTAACAGGTCTCCTGTGTGGAAAAAAGGGTTTTGTGGTAAAATCACTTTGGAGAACATTATATTAAACAATGTTAAGCAAGTTTCTCTTCTGCAAGACTTCTCAGAGACTTAAATATATTAGTGTGATTATGGATTTTCTGATCATATTTGACAATAGAGTCTTTCAGAGTATCTGATAGGTATAGTGACCTACTGAACCTACTTGGAGAAATGTTGCTTTAAGCTGTTGTTTTATGTTCTAGGTCCTTTGCCGCTAGAAAGAAAGCATCAGAAATTCTCTGCTGTCCTTGGCTAGGTCTGATGATGAAGCCTAAGTTGGGACTTAAAGCCCTCGGGGAGGGGATGGAACTCTGGATGATACTGTTAGCCTGACTCAGCTGGTGACCTTAGATGAGTCCTTCCTTGTACCTCAGTTTCCTCATAAGTAAATGGGGAGAAATATGTTGAATCCAGTCCTTTTTAGGGTTGAGGTGTCATGACAGAGTCCAAGGTAACACCCATGACATTGGAGTTTGAGTTTGAATCACCTGGGCATCTTGTTGAAGTGCAGATTCTGATTCAGCAGGTCTGCTGGGCTTGGAGTGGGGGTAGGAGCTGAGATTCTGCATTGCTGACCCACTCAGAGACAATGCTGGTGCAGCTGTGGTCACACTGAGAGTAGTGAAGGTCCAGGAAGCCACATAGTCTGGCCCATATCAGGAGTATCTCCTCGTATGGAGCAGCTCAAGTGTTCTGGTGTTACCACTTTTCCTGGAGATCTGGTCTGTGTTTTCAAAAGGTATTATTCCCATGGAGAAATAAGCCAGGCACCTCTCTTGTGTCCCTGTGGAGGGCTTGCCTTGGGCCCCTCCGAAGGGAATCCCTCTTCCTCGTCAGCTTCCCCACCCCCTACTGCCTACAGCTCCACAGTCGGTTAAGCTATTTTTTGAGTTTGAGTTAAAACCATTTCAGACATATTTTTAACTGCGGCCTGTTTGAAAAGCTGTTAGCATTTGGCAATCATTCCATCTTCAGCTTGAATCCTGGGGAGGTTGTTTCTTTCTTTCTTTTTTTTTTTTTTTTTCCTCCACAACCGGGCAAAAGTATATCATTTAAAAATAGTTCTAGTGCGTGGGTCCGAGAGAATGGCTGCTGCTGGGGATGGGAATGGAGATGGGGCGTGCTTTGGTCTCCACAAGATCATCACTGTTGGCGCTGCCTTTCCTGCCTGCGCCCAGGCTGAGCTGGCTTTACAGTGTGAAGGGGCAAGGATGATATGAGGGCCGTCCAGCAGAGGGAGAGGGAGAGATGATGGGAAGCAGGGGCCGGGGAGGGACACAGGGCAAAAGGCACCATAACTGGGGCTGATCGAACCTCCAGGAATGATAGCAGAATGGATATCTTTCCTGCCCATGATGCTGAGATTTTCTAGAACCAGCACATCACCATTGCCATTGTTAGGAAGCTTTTATTAAGGGCCTCCTGGGAAGTAGTGCCCATGGGAAGTTGTTTTATTTTTTATATAAGTAACACACATAGATAGCCTCTACATTGTGAAGACCACGGTTTGAATACTTTTAAAATATTAGCTCACTTAATCCTCCTAAGAACTCTATGAGGTAGGAACTATTGTGATCCCCATTACATAGAAGAGGAAACTGAGGTGCAGAATGGTCAAGCAACTCGCCCAAGGTCCTGTGGCTTGTGGGCTGCAGAGCTGGATTCCAGCCTGTGCGGTCTGGAGCTGGAGTTCACGCCCTTTGCCACTACACTATGCAGAGATGCAAGTCCTGCCCTCTTGGCACTCGATCTGAAAGTGGCCTGTGCCAGCTGTCTGCTCTTACCTAGCTGGTGGGAGGAATGAAGTTTAAAACAGACAAGAACTTCTGTCATAAGTGGAGCAAATGATGATTTTTTTTAAAGCAACCATCAAGTATTAATAGGTAACTCCCTGCCACTCAAACATTCAAACCCATTAAACACTCCAAATATATCTGGACCATATTAAAATGTGATCCCCAAGCAGGAAATTCTAGAATTGCTCTGAAAATTATCAGCGTGGGAGGAAATAGTTTCCTTCTAGTGTTTTTCTTGTAAAGTTTTTTGGTGAGATATTCTCGCATCATCAGTCTAGTCAAGTTGCTTGCTCCTGGGTGCTCAGGGGAAGAAGGATGCAGCGCAGGGATGCCATTCCACGTCCTAGCCAGGATCTCCCCGAGGCTGGAATCGGCAGTCCTGTCCCAAAGGCTGGTTCCTCTCAGCTGGCAATGGCTGCTGAATTCAGGGAGATGGCTGAGAGGCTTCTACTGCTGCAAGAGGCTTCTACTGCTGCAAGCGCCTTATTTCCATGGAATAAGCAGGAAAAGAAAATGAGGGTAGAGGGTTCCCCACTGGAGTTGGAAGTTAAAGACTTTTTGCCTTCCTGGGAGCTAGCCTTTCCTGCAGCCTCTTTGTGGGGGGGTGGGTAGGGGGGGCTGATACCCCGGTGGAAGGGATGCCTGGAATTAGAAACATTCCCTGGGAACTAACCCCCTCAAGGCCTGAATGCTTAGGCTCCCCTTTGGGCTTATGTCCTCACACGCCTGTAAATCTCACATCCACGTGTTCTCCTTCCATCCCGTGACGAACAGTTCTCTGGATTAGGTGCCGCCTGCAGGATTTGGGGAGTGTTGCTCTTGACTCCCCCTGACTCACTGCTGGCCCTGTGTCCTCTTGCTGGACTGCAGGTTTAACTCTTTCTGTATAAGTTCTCTCCTTGGAGATGCCAGGCCCCTCTGTGTTACTGTCTACACTGCACAGTGCATGTCTAATAATACTAATTAATAAGCAGTCACTTATTAATAACACTGGAAACACTGTCACATGGGTGACGGAATGTCAAACTCCAGGAGGCAGCAATGCAGCCCAGCTCTTGTGGGAGAGGAGAGAACAGGGTAAGGGATATTCGAAAGTGGCGTTGGATGAACCGCTTTGAGCCAATAGCATTTGAGGCTGAATTTGAAATCTGCTCAGGAGCAAAGCAAGCGGGGATCTGAGACCTTGACTCAACTGCAGTGCTGGCTGGGGATTAGCAGAACTGTCTAATGCCCAATTTTTGTGACTTGGTCTTGGCTTGACAAGCCTTTGATATTCCCAGGGTTTGTTAGGGTAGAGCAGTGGGAACTCAGAAAGAGAGGACGGTACGTATACCTATTTAATGGATGAAGAAACTGAGGCCATTGACCATTATCATTGTTTCCCAAAGATTATTGAGAGAATCAGTAAGTAAAAGAAAGAACCTGTGTAATGAAGGCAAAAAACTCCCAAAGCAACCTGAAATTCACATACCAAGAGTCATTAGGGCAACAGAAAGGTATATGTTAAGTCTTTTATCTATAACCCTGATTTTATAGGCATAGTCTTATTTATAAACATGCAATTGCATATATTTCGATAAATAACATAAAGCCAACTTGCTGTGAAGATTAAACGAGATAACGCATGCCAAGTGCTTACCTTAGTACCAGGCAGGTGAAAATAATGCTGATGATCAGGGCTGATAGCTGGTATGTCCTGTTAGGATCAAACCATTTGCTTATGGCCAGCCTCCAGTCTGATTGGCTGCTGCCATGCCACCTCAGATATTAAATATTTTAAATCTCACTGTGATAATGGTAACTGATGCTCCATTGTGGACCTTCCAAGTGCCATTTACTATGACAGGTGCTTTAGATATAATTGTCACAGGAAATGTTTGAGGATGGTATCATTATCATTCCCACTTCACAGATGAGAAAGCTGAGAGTTGAAATGTTAATAACTTGGCCAAGGTCTCATGGCCAGCAAATGGTGCAGCTGGGATTTGAACTTAGATGTGCTCTTTGCAGAGCCTTGGGATCTTAACTAGGATGCTACCAAGTGGAGGCCCAGACTTGTGGTGGTGTTTATTATTATTACTGTCATTCTCATCATTATATCAACTTGACTTTTTTCCCCAGAATGTCATGGACAACTTATTCTTTTGATTGGTAATAAAATTGTTCCTTGTTCCATTCTGAAAGCATTGGTCTGTCACATTTGAGAAAAATTGGAAGAGTCCCTGTCCCATTTTGTTTTCTTCCTGAACTGAGTGAAGGCAGCAGCCTCACAGCCAAGTGAAGGAGATAGGTCCACCAGGGAACCTTCTAACCTAATGGCCTCTGATTGTGGTCCTCGCAGCTCAGGACAGAGGTGAGAGCAGTGAAAGGCTAGGGTCTCTGAAGGCTTCAGTTACTTCCATTGTGTCTTTCTTTAAAAAAATCAGTACCATTGCTGGTGTGGCACCATCATTTGGGCAGACACCTGATATTGCTTTATGCTTATGGTTGCATTACATGTCTTACTGTCTTTATTGTTGTCCATCTCTGCTCTTTTGTACATATCCATCCTCATAAATCCAGAACTATCTGAGGGAATGCTGGATCACTGAGAATGAGCAGAGTGGTAGTTAGCTAAAATGCTGTAGAGGAATGGGATAAAATGAGCCCAAAGATTTCAGAATAAAAGGCAGACTAAAAGGATACACCAGAGTAATTGAAAGATAAATAACACCTGAGAAGCCCAAGAAACTACTAAATGGAATAAAGTGATACTGACAAGTGTATTCAAAGTATACAAGATAAAGTAGGGAAAAAGCAAAAGGACTAAAAACAAGTAAATGATAGTACCTAAGATGTCATAGTAAGCTAAAATATTAAAAATTAAATGATGAAATAAGGGAATGCTAACTATAGGGGCAGTCCAAAGTTAATAACCCCATGCAGGGGCAGAGGCAGACCCTTGGGCCAAGGTAGTGGACATTTGTTAAACATTTTGGTGGGGCAGGTGTTCTGCATGTATTTTATCATTTAATTCTCGAAACAATCCTATGAAGTAAGTATAGGCATTATCTCCGTTTTGTAGGTGAGGACACTGAGACTTGGAGAGGGAAAAAATTTATTCACATCACACGAAATTTAGGTGGTCAAGTTGGGATTGGAATCCAGGTACGTGTTTTAACCCTAGGTCGTCCTGTAGACATGCAGTGGACTTCTTGAGGGAATGTCCTTCCAAAGCTGGTGTTTGCTGGAGGAGTCCCATGGGAGGTGACATCTGCAGGGCAGTGGGTCCTCAGACTCTCCCTTTGGGCTTATACCCTCATATTCCCCGGGGGGCTCCTTAGGTCTCTTCCTGCTGTTCCCAAAGGTGAGTCTATAGCTGCCCTGGCTAGTTCCAGTGTCCTGCTGGATCATGGTGATGATCCTTTACATTGTTCTTCCCACAGGAGCTCTAGAGAGCTTGACCAATCCCATGCACTGTGTCCTCTGAAATACATTCTGAAAACAAATAAGGTACATGGACTTCAAGGAAGGCCAGGTAAGGAAGATATAGATCAGGAGACATGGCATTTCAGGTCTAGCATAAACGGTGAAAGGTGAGGTGTCATACATGAAATTAATCGATTATGTGCTGGGTACCATTGAGGTATTGAAGACTGGGGACCCAAAGAAATATAAGGAAGTGAGATTATTATCTGAAAGGTAAAACAGACGGAAATGTAGACTGGTAATGCTGGAATTGCATGTGTCCATTTAAGCCCAGCTCAAATACCACTTTAGTCTCCCAAGCTTGCCTTTATACCCCCAAATCTCCAAAAAAAATTTTATCATCTGCTTCTTGACAATCCCATAGAGCTTCCTTTACATTGCTTTCATGACTGTTATTTTCCCCTTGCTTTATAGGAACACATCTCTGTCTTCCACCAAAGCACAGAAGACTCCTTGGGGCAGGAAAGTTGACCTACTTGTTTGGTTTTCTGTGAGAATAATGCTGAGTACACATGCCATCAAGTTTGCTAGGATGGTTGGAAGAATGTCCAGTAAAGGGCAGAAATATAAGGACTACTACCCTCCCTGAAAAGGAGGCAATATAACGTGAGGCTGAGCAGGCAGGCTCTGGAGTTGGATACACATGAGTTCAACTTCATTTTGGTTATTTCCTGCTGTGTGACCTTGGGGGACCCTCCATAAAGCTTTGATTTCCTCAACTGTAAAATGGACCTCAGTGGTCAACAGGCAGCAACCTCACTGGACTGAATGACCTGACCCATGTGCTGGCACGTGGTGAGTGTTCCACAGCTGTTAGTGGCTTTTCCTGCCGTTGATGCTGGCCGGAGGAAGGACCATGTGCCATGCAGCCCTTAGAAAGGGGAGGCAGGAGAAGAAAGAGGCAGGGCTATTTATCCCACTGTGAGGCACCAGGGCCTGGTGATGAACAGAACCTTGTGTTTGGTGCCACCGGCAGCCATCCCTTGTTTAGGCTCGACTGGGGAAATGTTTTCACACACGTGGACTACTTTGGCAAAACTGGTGATGGACTTTGAAGGGTTTGGGTGTGCAGTGGCAATGCCTAGGCCCTGAGCTCAGGGTGCGAGCCACAGAAGGGAACCATCCGCCTGATCCAACACAGAGCCTGATTCCTGCCTCTGTCTCTTTTAGCACTCAGCCCCCAAAGATAGGGTGGGCTGTGCCTCTGTCTGCCTTCCCTGCCAGGAGCCCTTGGAGGCGAAGCCCCATTTGTCACCTTCATGTGTGTCCCCAGTCCCTCGCACTATGTCTTGTCTTAAGCAGGCATTCAGAGGGCTTGCAGAGGAATGGCTTTGTGTCCTAGTTACAGCCTCCACCAGATGCACAGGGCTTGCCCTAATTTTGTAAGGAGGAGTGACTGCTCGGGGAAACTGAGGCACACTGGTAGGTCAGGGTCCTCTCTACTCCCTTATTCTGCAGTGAGACACATGCATCTTCCCCAATGAGGTAGTGGCTTAGTCTACTGAAGCTGTAAATGAGGATTTTGTCTTTAATTCCTGCTCCAGTTCCAGCGAAGACCCTTCCTAGGCTGGGATGAGGGGAGAAATGAGCTCCTGACACTGCCTCTTAGTCGCAGGGGGCTGCACAGTGCCCCTCCCTGATGATATCTTCTCAGCTGTTTGAAAAACAGTCAGGGAGGAGGTGAAGCCCTGAGCCAGGCAGCCTGGCTGTCTCTTTAAATGCCGGGGTCTGTGTGGGAAAGGGAGGGGCCGGCTCTGGAGTGCGTGAAATTCCTGGGCTCCTCCGGCAGTCTCAGGCTTAGAGCTCAGCCCTACACATCTCCTCTTGCATGCAACTCACTGAGAGCGAGAGGGAGTGTGTCCTCCCCTCTCGAAGCCGCCAGCATCTCGAGCCACCAAGGACCTGCTTTTCGCACCTCTAACACCCCCTCCCTTCTTCCCCGCCACTCCCTCCCAGAGAGAAAGAAAAAGAAAAGGAGACGGAAAGATTCCGGAATCTGAACCTCCCCAAAGAGGAAACATACCCAGCAAACTCAGTTGATTAAACATCAAACAAACAGACCCCAAATCTTCTGCTCAACGGGAAAGGTAAGATGTGGGGGGAAAGGAAGGCAGGCGGCATGTGAAACAACTCGGGCTTCTTGTTGGTTCTGAGAAGAGGTCGCTCCTGAGAGGGTAGAAGTTTTCAGCTGGGAGCGACCAACCTAGATTTTTTTTTTTTTTTTTTTTTTTGAAGGCTGGATCGGAGAGCCTTGGCTGACCATGGGAATGGCTTTTCAACTGCCTTTCTTTTCCTTCAGTTTCTCCTGGAAGTTGGGTCCTTTTGCTCCAGATGTTGAAAAAGTCAGAATGTTTTAGCTTTTTAATCTTTTTTAAAGTCTTTCTCCTATTTGCTCGGATTGTTAAGTCTGCAATGATGTGTACCTATCACTTCATTTTGGGCAGATACTTTTTTTGCATTTTGTGACCACTTTTCCCCTCATTATTATTATTATTTTACTGGGGAAGGGGTTAGTTCAAATGAGAAAGAGAAGGGAAGCTCTGAGGATCACAAGAAGACAAAATTGAACTGAGATAGGAATTTCCCTAGCTGTTGAGGAATTGAAGGGTGTGTGTGTGTGTGTGTGTGTGTGTGTGTGTGTGTGTGTGTGTGTGTGTGATTTTTTTTTTTTTTGGAAGATGTGTGAGGAGGTGGATCTTGAGTCTGAAGATTCAGGCTGGAGTCCTGCTATCTTGCTGTGGAGGTGGGCATACTCAGAGAAGGTGAAAAGGGAGTGTGTGTGTGTGTGTGCGCGCGTGTGTGTGTGAGCACTCCTGTTTGGATCCGCTACAAGGGAATCTTCCTCCTCTGCCTTCCATTTGTTTATATTAATGATTTAGTAGCAGGCTTGCCTGAAAACTTCCACTCTGTGTAAGCACTGTGGGTTTTGTAAGCTCTCAGTGACCTTATAGGCTGGTTCGATGTATTTTTTTCTAGGCATTGTGTTGTACCCAGAGTTTTAGCTCTTTCCCCCTCTCTTTTTTTTAACCACAAAACTTAACTGCTTTAGAAACATCATCTTGATGACAAGGGAAAAATATCTGTCCCCCCCCGACCCCTTCCTAGGCCAGTGACGTAATACCAACCTATGGGCTCGGCTGCTTTGCAGGTGACTTACCCTGTGATTACTTGTTAAAAAAAAATAAATTCCTCCCTTCTTCCATTAAATGCATTCTTCTTTTGATTTGGATGTAGAAATATCATCATGCTGTGAGAAAATTTTATTTTTGATAACCATTATTGGGGTTTAGGTAAAGTAGGATTTCTCTTCCCTGATCATTATTAAAAATTTTTTGTTTAAATACAAAGGTCAGAGATCATCCAGAGCTAGGCTAGGATGGAGCTAGACAGAGTCGGACAAGATAGGAGAGCTGGGAAAAGGAGAGCTGTCATTTCCCCGCTTCCTCCGGTCATTCCCGCTTGGGGAGATAGTTTTCTTTTACCTCCACAATCCACCCCAACATTTTTAATTCCTCCTCTGCTCTGGGTCCTGTGGATGGCCCTGGAGGGAGAGGGATGCTCCTTGTCACACCTGGAGGACCGTGTCGTTTCGGGCGTCAGATGACCATTTGCCTTTGTGATGAAGGTTCCAATGGAAATTTGAACTCCCAGTGCGCTGGGTGACTTAGTACCTGGGATAGTCTATCTGGGGGCACCTGGAGGTTATGTTTGGGCAGCCCGAAGAACTAGCCTTTATGAATTTGCCATTCTGGGTAGAGCCTCCCTTCATCATTCAAGGGCTTGCTTCTGCATCGCCTTTCAAGTTAAAATGGTCCCGCTGGTTATGATGGGCAAGTTTACCTAAGGGCTACTGGGTACGTGGCTGAAGGTTGGAGGGAAGAGAGAGACACAGCAAGGCTGGTATTTTTTTTTTTTTTTAACCTTCTGGCTTAATCTGCCTCAGTCATATTGGTGCGAACGATATTTCAGACGGGTGCTGGTTGTGCAGAGACATTCCTATTGTTTGAATTTTTTTTTTTGTTTTTTGGTTGGGGAGTGGAGAGTAAGGGCTCTTGGCCCATTTTCTGCAGCCTGGGGTTCATCTGGCGAGCCAGTCTTCCTTCTGGAAGAGGGGAGAAAGGCTGGACGCTGGAAGTTCGCTATTAAAGTGAGCAACAGGGCTGGGTTAATTTTTTAAAAACAATCGGACTGTGCGAATGCCCTTTTCTGGAGCTTTCCGGTCCATTCTAGTGAAATAATAATTTTTAAAAATTGCTTCTTAAGATGAGGGGGCCAGAAATCAAAGGGATTCTAGATTTTGAGAGACAACTGCATCTTTGCTTCTCTGGTAGCTCCCTATTATTAATTATTAGGGGTCTGATGGAGGTCTGGCCTCCTTTTTTGTTGATTTTAATGCTGCGTTTCTACTGAATATGTTGATGATTTGCTGCTTATATAAGGGAAAGGATGTATCGAGGTGGTTTGATGCTTGGGGTTTTGAGATCGGCTACTGAGATTGGGTGGCGGTTGATGTATTTGTCGATGTGCATGGTAGGAAGGTCTTTTCTTTTGGGTGGTGGAGGGTAAGGGGATGGTTGGAAAATGGTAGATGAGATGCTACAGCAATTGGGGACATGAGGAGAGACGGAGGTGAGATCGGAAGTCACCGGCTTGCAGAATTTCTGTCCTGCATCCCCCTTTCTCTCGTTCCTTGGGAAAAAAAAATCCATTATCTCTAAAAACACATTATTCTTCAATTGGCCTTTTAGAGAAAGAAGGAGAAGGAGGGGAGGGGTTAATTTGGTGAGGGGGCTTGGTTGTAATTAGCCCACTGCTGCAAAACTGAGATACAGAAATCCATCGGCACCAGCTTTGGGGGCACAGAGAGGCAGCAGAGAGATGGGGGACGGGTTGTCAGTCTTGGATGCACAGTGGAGCGGTGGGGTTGGCGTTTGGGTATTGTGTGTGTTTGTGTCTCTGTGTGTGTGCAGTTTTTTCCGCCCTACCACCAACTTCCCCCTCTCTCCTCCCCCAATTCTGCTGTCCTCTGGCTTCCATTGGCACACACCGCTCTCCCCTACCCCCATATACCCCCTCCCCCTTTCCTTTAGTCCTTTCTGTCTGGATGAGAAAATTCTGATTCTGATGGCTCTGCGGCTCTTTTTTTTTTTTTTCCCCAACACAACAGTGGTGCGATGGCCTTTCCTACATGCCACACGGATGCAGCCTTCTGATAGGAGGGCTAAGTCGGCACATCTACACACGCACGCACTTTGCACACGCTCTTGCACACACACTCTCTCACACAGACACAGGCGATCAAGGGCTTGATTTCATTTGGTTTCGTCCCCCTTTATGGCTGTCCCCACCCCTACCTCCACCATGGCTCCTTTCCACCCGTCTTCGTACGGGAAATGCAGAATGATACCCACGTCTTCTCCCCGCACCGCTCTCTTCTTTCTTCTCGCCATTATAATTTACCAAAAGCTGTGGTGTGTCGCAGTTCATGGGATTAGCATGTTGGAGAGTCTTTGGGGAGGGGACCTCATACGAAGGGGGTTGGAATGGGGGTAGATGACATTAATGATTTTTTTTTTTTTGGCCAAATAAGCACCCGGTGATAATGATCCAATTTAACCATCCGTGTAATATATGTTTGCGGCACATCAGAGGAAGGTTACACGGGGAAAGCAGAGTCTGGACTGGGTTACCTCTGGGGAGATTTGATGCCTGGACAATAGAGAGACAGATGCCCCCTCTCCACACACACATATGTATGCTTTCACACACACCAACACACAGCTCTGCTCAGTGGGCTGTGTCAAGCCAGAGGGCACTGCAGCATCTCCCAGAGTTGTCGTGGCTCGTGGGGAGTCTGGAGTGATGTCTTTGTCCTACCCAGCCCTCGCTCTCCGGCTGATGTCTGGTCTTAAAATTCTTGGTGGCCTTTGTGGTGCCTTTCGGGTGAGGGCTGGAGGGGTGTTTGTGTTTCGTCCAACGCCGGTGTGCTCCCAGTCGGACAACATGGATTGTCCACATGGTGCGTGCGGTTCAAGCAGGGGTTGCCTGCCTGTTCGTGCCGCGTGAGTGTGCTTGCTGGGCACGGCCGTGCGCGCGGCTCCGGGGAGGTGTGGGGGCGACAGGGAAGGGAGGCTCCCCGTCCCTCTCTTGTGGGGGAGGAAGGCAAAGAGCGGCGGTGTTTGGTGGGGGCGAGAGGACGACGGAGTTTTCAGGGTACCTGAGAAGACGGTGGGGGGAGAAGGCGCTCGTCTCCGGCGGCGGCAAGCCTCGTGGGAGAGCCGCGCTCGCCGGAGCAGGCCCGTGGGTGGCTGGGCTCACGGAGGACGAGCGAGCGGCTGCGGACGGGAAGGGGAGAAGGGACGAGGTGGGCCAGACTGAGGGCTTCCCTGGCCACCTCGGGAGCCCTGGGCAGAGCGGGGGAGGACGGCCCTGCTCACCCCGGCCTCAGCCACCCGCGTGGGAGGGTGGCCCGGCCTCGTGGGAGGCTCTGCAGCCCCCGAGGAGCTGCGCTCGCCCTCGGCCAGGATAGCGGCTGAGCCCCTGTGCCCTCCTGGGCTCCGGCCGTCGTAACTATCGGACGCCATTTTCCCTTCTCCTTTGGTTAAAGGTGTGTCTCTCTTCATGAGCAATTACGTGTGAAATTGGAAAACATTTTTCCTAAGAGAAAAAAAAAATCCTTGGGGCAAAATGCTGGTTGTCGTACGTAGATTATGTCCCTCTCCCTTCCTGGGGCTGACCTTGAGGGGTCAGGGAGAAAGGGTTACGTCATTGCCAGAGAAAGGGGACAAATGGGGGGTAGGATGCCTCAGGGGCGAATCATTGTGCCAAACAAGAGGAGAAGGCTCTTGGGATCCCCCTGCTGTGTTCTCCTTACGTGACCCTCGTGTGTGGATGGGAGACTTGGAAAAGTAGAAGCGTCCCTTCCAAAGCTCGCCCCCTAGAAATTTGCAGGCCTTGGCTCCTGCTGCCATCAGGCCCTGCTTCCCTCAAGCACGTACGTGCTGGGGGAGGAACCACCAGCCTCTCCGCAGCTCTGACCCTTGAGGGCCAGCCCTGGCTGCTCTGCAGATGATGAGGTGTGACTGGGCCAGCCACAGGTGGTAGTACTGGGCTTGAGCAGGGCTCTGCAGTTCTCTGCTCAAGTGCGGCCTCCCCAGAGAGGCCTCTGCTGAGTGGCCTTCTAAAAGAGCCCCCTTCACCTTGACCCCCGGCTACTTTCACCCCACGTCTCTGCCTTTAATTCCAATCAGCTACTCACTACCTAACACTACATTACATACTGAAGTGTTAGGGTAATCTTGTCTGTCTCTCCCTCTGGAATTCAGGTTCTGTGAGGTCAGGGTCTTTGCCTATTTTTGTTCATTGCAGTGTTCTAGGTGCCTAGGACATTTCCTGGCATGTAGTAGGTGCTCAACAAATGTTTGTTGATTGGAAGAAAGAACCATATGGATTTGGTGTTGGATTTGGTGTTGGCTCTAACCTTGGAGCCTGTCTTCTGCGAACGCTGAACTTGGCCTCTGGCTGTCCCTGCCTGCAAGTCCAGATCTGCTAGAGGAATTGCGAAGTGCACCTTTCGAGTTCAATAGAAAGGTCTTCTCCACGCCTGGCTCAGAGTGACTCTGCCTCCTTCATGGTCCCACTAATACTAGTTCATCATCATCATCAAGTAGTAGTAATGGTAGTGATATAGCTACCGTTTCTGAGGTACTTAATATATACCAAGTTTCTTTTCTTTTTTTTTTTTTTTACATTCAGTATCTCTTTTAATTTTCCAAACAACTCAATGCAGTATACAGTCGGCCCTCTGTATCTGTGGGTTCTACATCCTCGGATATGGAGGGCCAACTGTGCTACATCATTTTATATAAGAAACTTGAGCACCCGAAGATTTTTGAATCTGCGAGGGATCCTAGAACCAATACCCCATGGATACCGAGGGATGACTCTGCTATTATTCCCTGCCTTTGACAGAAGAGGAGACTGAGACTTAGACAAAATAAGATAGTAAGATGCCAGATCACGGATTTGAGCTCAGATCTTTCTTATTCCAGAGCCCAAGTCCGTGACCCTTAAGTTACACTGTTAGAGGTAAAAGGGAGATGAGTCATTATCTCGTACAGTGCTCTCAAATACAGATGAGAAAACTGAGGTGAGGAGAGATTAAATGGCTGGTCCAAAGTCATATGCCAAGTTTGATGCAGAGACAAAGCTGGAATCCAGGTTTTCTGGCTATCCGGGCAGTGTTCTTTCTATACCATCTTGCCTCCTGTGGGACGTGGGCCCTCTCTCAAATGGGATTGTGCTGGAGGCTGCCTGAGGTGCCCTCTTAGCTTTCCTTTTTCCTTGGTCGGCGGGGGAGTGGGGTCTTGGTGAGGTGGCAGGGAGTGGATGTGCCTTTAATGAGGGCAGACTGTTCCTGCCGAACTGGAAGGAGACTGGGGGCTGTTCTCCAAGGTCATCAGAATCACTGGGTGCCGGTCAAGGTCATCCCCTGAGTGTGCTAGAGGAAGAGACCCCAGTGGAGTGCTCCAGATTCTTAGTCCCCTGTAGCCCTGCCCATCACGGTTACTCTCAGATACAGCAGGGGCTCCATTCAGAGGTCCAAGCAGCTGGTGTCTGGATCCTGATGACCTGGGAGCTTGTGTGCTTCTCTCAGACTGGCTTAGCCCTTGCTTCTCAAGAAAGCAAGGCGTGGAGTCAGACACTAGCCTCAGTGTGTTTCATTTCTGTTTCCAGAGGCTGGCTGGAGAGCTTGAGCTCATGGACTATGCGGAAGGGGCCCTACTAGTCCCTCTGCTCCAGCCCTAGGGTTGGCCTTGACCTCGACTCAGGGAGGGGGTAGACATCCTAGCGTGCATGCGTGCGTGTGTGTGTGTGCATGTGTGTGTGTATGTTATGCTGGGGCCAGGAAGGTAGGGGAAGTGGGGGACCAGAGTAAAGTGGATTCTGAGAAACAGGGAAGACTTACCTTCTTCCAGGACCTTGAGACAGGGTGAGAAGCCTTTTCTGTGTGACTTTGAGGTGGGGTGACCAGATGCCCTGGTTTGTAGAGACAGGCCCATTTAGGCCTTTGTCCTAGTGTAATTATTAGCTCTCAAAAATGTCCTGGTTTGGATGATAAAATATATGGTCATCCTTCTTTTTTTTTTTTTTTTTTGTGGTACGCAGGCCTCTCACTGTTGTGGCCTCTCCCATTGCGGAGCACAGGCTCCGGACGCGCAGGCTCAGCGGCCATGGCTCACGGGCCCAGCCGCTCCGCGGCACGTGGGATCTTCCCGGACCGGGGCATGAACCCGTGTCCCCTGCATCGGCAGGCGGACTCTCAACCACTGTGCCACCAGGGAAGCCCTGTGGTCATCCTTCTTTGAGGTGACATCACCCACTTTCTGTTCATGAGATAGAGAGAGGAAAGGCGTGTCAAATAGGGAAATCAAATTTTAGGCCAAGAAGGTGGCTAGGAGAAGAGACTTCCCCCAGAGATACTTCCACTTGTCCCCTATTTCTAAAGGATTAAGACCTTAGTCTTCTGACTACTCCTGCTACCAACATGACGACTACTAACCTAACTACCTTACTACAACTACTTCTGCTAGCCAACATTTGAGTCCTGTGTGCCAGATACTATGCTAAGCACTTGACACGCACTGTCCCACTTAACCTTCCTACCACCCTATGAGGTGGGTACTATTAACATCTCAGTGTGACAAATAAAGAAACTGAGCCCTAAAGAAGTTAAATAACATGTGCAAGGTCACACAGGTAGGAAGTGATGAGGTCACGTTCAAACCCAGTGGCCTGGCTCCAACGCTCTGATAGCCACACTGTGTCACAGCACCTCCGTGGGCCTGTCCTCTGGTCCCCACGTCTGGGAACTGGACTCTGAGAGCTGACCCGTTTGCTGGGCTGGCTGCTCACGACCCTGGGACCTGCGGAAGATGCTGCTGCCACTCAGTGGCGTGTTAGGCTTAGGGAGAGGGAGCCGCTGGCTCAGCAGTGGTGCTGCTGCTGGTCTTTCTGATGGCACTTTAGAGACTCTGGTTCCCATGGTGACCCAGTTGCCTTCTTGCTGCTTCAAGCACCTTGTCAGGGGAGGGAGCTTTGGTTGTTTGGGATGGTGGTGGGTGGGCAGAAGGCAAAGAACCTGCAACCCATCTCTGCTTTGCTCTGTGGCCCTGATCCCTGATGGGCCCACACTCCCCATGGCTGTTGCAACAGGGGGTGGCCCTCAGTGGAGATTCTGGCGAATGGACAGTCATCTAGCACCTGCTCTTAGCAGAGCGTGGTGTTCTGGTGTATTTCCTGTAATGGGCAGTGTCCTCATTTGTCTGATGAGGAAACCGTTGGTCAGAAGGGTTAACTAACTTGTCTAGGATCACACAGTGAGAAGTAGCAGACTTTGGACCCAAGCTTGGGTCTGACTCCAGAATTCATGCTGTTTCTGAGTCCTTGCACTGCCCACTATGCTGAACCCTGGAGAAGAGGGGGTGGGAGTTGAAACATCTAAAATGGGAGCCAGAGGAGGGAACTCCTCAGGAGGAGGTCTTCAGATCAGCTCCTGAGTGTGAGGGCTGGAGAGGGCGTCTGGGGCTCATCATCTTGCTCAGCCACCCCTGGGCCTCCTTCCCTTCTCCAGCCAGGGGAAGACAGCTGCTGACCTCTCAGCTGGATGAGTGCGCGTTCTGGTCTGGAGGGAATGGGGAGATGGGCCCACGCACGCCTTGCAGGTGCCTCTTCCCGCCATGGGGCAGCGATATATGCACTGACACCTAATCTCCCTTCCTTCCCCCTGTGTCTGTGTCATAGGGTCGGGGGTAAGAAGGGATGGGTGATCTTCCTGCCTAGAGACTGGAGGGAGGATACACAGTGGGAGAAGCTGGGCTTCCCCTGCTGGAGGACTCCAGGGAGCAAGGGGAATTTTTTCTTGCTTGAGAAGCAGAGAACAGGAGAAGAGCATTTGTCTCACTGAGGGGATGGTCTGTGGCCCCCAAGCTGAGCTGCATTAGCTTCATTGCAGTCCCGTTGAAGACTGTGTTTATTTTTTCAATAATGTGTTAATTAAACATCGATTTCCGGGTAGAAGAAAGAGAATTGGATTGCCAGAGCTAAATGGGGTGAGGAGGGTGGGGAGCTGGTGAGAGGGGCCCAAGCTGGAGTCAGCGCTCTTCAGCGTCACCCCAGGATGGGTGGAGGGGCGGCAAGGCTGCCTCCTCCCCTGGCTCAAAATTTGGAATTTTCAGCTTCCCATGAGCCTTCAGGAGGCGTCTTTTCTACCCTTTGGCTGCCAGAGCAGATGGAGATGGCTCTTTGCTGAACCTCAATTCAAGGGGGGAGAAACAATCATTCTTCACCTTCTCTAGCATCTTTCTTTCTTTTTTTTTTTTTTTTGAGTGAACCTGTGCCAGGCCTTTTGCTTGGCACCCTACATAGGTTAGCTCATTGGTTTTTTTTTTTTTTTTTTTTGCTGTACGCGGGCCTCCCACTGCTGTGGCCTCTCCCGTTGCGGAGCACAGGCTCCAGACGCGCAGGCTCAGCGGCCATGGCTCACAGGCCCAGCCGCTCCGCGGCACGTGGGATCTTCCCGGATCGGGGCACGAACCCGTGTCCCCTGCAGCGGCAGGCGGACTCTCAACCACTGCGCCACCCGGGAAGCCCAGCTCATTGGTTTTTAAAATAAACACAGGGGTAGTACTTTTTCTATACCTCCACTTTGGAGATGAGGAAACTGAGGCTCAGAGAAGTTAAGTAGCAAACTCAAGAGCAAAGAGCTGGACAAGCTTGGCAAGAAAAGGGGACCCTAGAAGAGTAGAAAGTATCTGAGGTCAACAGAATAGCCACCAAGGGTCCAAGCCCCTCTAAAGGCAAAAAAGAAAAGAATGAAGCAACAGAGAATGATTTGTTATTTTATCACTGGCTGAGATGGATTGAGCTTTTGCTCTGTGCCAACAACTATGTTAAGTGCTTTGCATATACAGTTGTGAGGATGCAGTGAGTAAGTGTTAAGTAATGTTATTCCCATTTTAAAGATGAGGAAAGTGGGGCTTGAAGAGGTTAACTAACCTGCTGAGGTTGCAGAGTTGGTAAATGGCGGAGCTGGAATACAACTTTGGTGAAGAGGACTTTGGGACCTCTTTACACTCGTGTTCTATTGTCTCATACACACTGAGGACACGGATGCCTGCTCAGCAAGTGACCTATAACTTCTGGGAGATAAAGACTTGGGGCTTTTAGGGTGGATTCTCCGACCAGATCCTGAGCCCCAGAAATCCCAGAGTCTTGCAATGTGAACCTCACTGTCCCTTCCTTTCTCAGCCCATGACAGCTCAGGCCGAGCCTCTGGTTGGGTGAAGGCTGTTCTGGGTGCTTGTGGTATTTGGAGCCTGCATTAGTGAGCTGGGTGGGAAGGGTAAGTTAGAGTAGTAGTTCTTAGACTTTGCTGTATAGTAGAATCACCATGTTAAAAATCCCAAACCTGTGCTGCAACTCATACCAATCAAATCAATCTTTAGGGGTAAGACTCCAGGATCAGTATAATTAAAGCTTCCCAGGTGATCCATCAGACTTGTAAACTGGTGGTTCAGAATAGCCTCTGCTGCAAAGCAGGTGTTCGCAGCCTAGGCCAGTTTCTGTTTCCAGAGTTAGAAGTGCAGAATTAATTGGTTACACAGACCCAGTATCCAGTGGGGCAATGCTTATACTGGTCAATTTTCTTCTCATTAGAATAGTAGCTTTCAGACTTTGGTATGCATCAAGACATCTGGGGAACTTTTACAAAATGCATATCCTCAGGCCCCACTGCAGATCTGATTTAGAAGTTCTAGGATGGCCCAGGAACCTGCATTAAAAGCAAGCACTTTCTGTGACTGAGTGAGGTCATGATATCCAGGGCCAGCCCCAGAGTCCCCTTTGTTTCATGCACATACATGTGAAGTCTTCTCTCTTTGGAGGGGTGAAAAGGTGAGGACAGGGACTGCTGTGGTCACCTGTTGGTCCGTGAGGTTTGGTCGTCTTTGCTCAGGGCTGACTGTCCACTGCTAACCCGGGAAGGCCTGCCCCCCTATCCTGGATCCCTGCTACTCACCACAGAGCCTTGTTTCATGTCCTGTGTGCAGGCAGCCCTGAGGGAGGAGAAGATGATCCCAATCTGGAAACTTGACAGCCTTCCTTCTCAGGTTTTAAAAAAATCAGAGTAAATCTCTGCACAACTTGAGGGTTCGGGAGTCTGTCAGCAGCAACCATCCTCAGTCTTCCCCTGGGATCAGTGAACAGCTTCTCCGGGGCTCATTTTAAACTTTTCTTCCAAAGCTGTCAAAAAATAAAGAATAGTCAGAGACTCTCAGAGCTAGAAGGGACCTTGGTGATCTTCCATGCCAACGTTAATATTCTGTTCATTTATTCATCCAACATATTTATTAAACACCTACTATATCCAGGCACTGTACCAGGTGCTGGGAATACACAAGCCACAATCAAGAGAGATACTTGGTTTATCCCTCATGGAATTTAAACTTGGATGGAGGGGCAAATATTAAATTACACAAAGAAATATGTAATTATAAATTATGGTGAATGCTCTGAGAATTATGGAGATCTAATTTAGAATGATGGGATCAAGGGGGAAAATGATAGCTAAAGTTCTCACTATATGTAGACCCTACTGTAAGGGTTTCATAGGTATCACCACACTTAATCCTCACAATGAGTCTTGGAGGGAGGGAGGTGCGTTATTATTGTTCCCTTGCTACAGATGAGGAAACTGAGCCACGGAGAGGTGTCCAGGCTGGACCTAAAACTGAGGTCTGTCTGACTCTCCTACCCTCTCTAACATCCCATCTCAGAGTGGGGAGGTGGGTTGGAAAAACTGATGTTTGTGCAGAGAGAGAGCTGAAGGATGAGGTGGGGGTGAAAAAAAACCAGAGAAGTTAAGAAAATGCTGATAATCCTGGCCACGTATGGAACTCTTAGATGCTAAGCACTATGCAAAATGCATTATCAAAATTATCTCACTGAATTCTGCAGCAACTAGGAAAAGTAGGAATTCTTTTTCCCTTTTTTGCAGGCAAGGAAACTGAGGCTTTGAGAGATAAAGTTCACAGATGGTGGACACTCTGAATCTTGCCCTGTCTGGGCTTCTTGCATCTCACCTGTTGGGTTTGCTAATCATGAACAGTGGGTGACAAGGGGGATTACTTCAGAGCCCTCAGGCCTGCTTGTCCTGGCTGGGGAGAACCCAGAGGAACGAGGAACAAAGGACTTCTTTGGGACATGGCTGCCCCTCTGTGCTGTGAGCCATCTCCATTTTTCTCTCCTCTGGCAAGAGCCCCCAGGCCAGCCTTCTTCTAGGTCTGATGGCCCAGGAGCCCACAGCAATGCCCCCTTATTTCCTCCTCCGACTTGTTGCTAATTAGTTAGATGCTTGTCACCTGCAGTTCCTCCTCCTACTTGTTGCTAATTAGTTAGATGCTCGTCACCTGCAGTTCCGTCCTTCCTTTTCTGTCTGGTGCCTCCCCGAATACCCTCCCTGCGTGTTCACCTGAGGTCACCTCTGCCCTCGAGGCATGTGGTCCCACTGGCCCACCTTGAGCTGACCTGCACTGGGCAGATGTGAGTTGAGGTGGGAAGAAGGACAGGGACTCAGGTCACAAGATTGGTCTAGAGCCACGAGAGAGAGGCAAGAATATGTGAGAAGAGGAAGGAGATGTGTTAATGGGTCATTGATAAAATACTAAATTCCTGAAAAGCTTGCCAGGACGTGGGAGTTCATTTCTTCAGCATCCTTTCCCTCACCTGCAGGTGAGTGAATGTGCACATGTAGACAAGTGCCCCATGAGATGGCGGCTTCTCCGTGCCCTGGCTAGAATCGCCTCCAGGGTTGACAGGATGGTCTGGCAAAGCAGGGGGAGCACCCTAAGTGAGCAGAGTAGCTTTTCGCCTGCTTTCCTCCTGGCCCTGGAGTAATGGGGATTGCCTGAATATTGGGCTCTGATTCTGATGAGGATAACACTTGAAGGCAATCACTTGACTCCCCAGATGCCTGGAATCAAGACACAAAAGGGAAGGCGGGGAAGCTTTCTCGGAGAAGGGGTGGGATGTGTGGGAGGGAGGAAGGGTGCCTTGTGTGTGGGTTGTGAGTTTGGATGACAGTCACTCTTTCTTTTTTTGTATATGTGTGGTTCTTTTTTTCTTTTTTTTTTTTTTTACAACAATTAACTCCTTATAAAAGTGACTTAATGATTTTCTTATTGCAAAATATTATTTGTTCATTACAGAACATTTAGAAAATACTGGAAAAAAAAAGCTCACCTGTAAGTCCCCAGCTCCAAAAATAACCAATGGGAAAATTTTGATTTCTGTTTTCCAGCTTAATGTCTAAGCATCCACAATCCAGGGTATGCTATTCTGTTTCTAAAGACATTCATTCACTCATTTAACAAGTACTAATTGAGTGCCTGCTCTGTGCCATGCACTGAAATCACATTTTGGAGGCTGTCACACTAGCTCGATTTTCACTTAAAGATACATCATGAGCACTTTTCCACAACAGCCACTCGTGCTGTTGAGCTTCCAGATTTAGATTTTGGGTGTAACGAGGCAGTTGGCAAATCTTGGCATCTGAAGTCTCATGTCTTAAGAAGGAAGGAAAGATGGCTGGGCCACTCTCCCCAGCACATAAGGCAGGTGCTGTGTTAGTCTCCTTGGGGGAAAATGTGTTCCTTTACCTAGGAAATAAGGAAGGGACAGGTTTGGAGGGTGGGAAAAACTCTAACCCTTTATTAGTGTTAGAGTCTGGGATTTCTCCAAATGAGGGGTTTGGAAAGGAGAGATTCCATTCTCCTATACAGAATCCCAGCAGCTTAGATAGTGGGTGGCATGTTAGAGCATGGCTAGTTCACCTTCTTCAATGTATAGATGAGGGCCATCAGCAGTAAAATGATTTGCCCGAGGACACACAAATGGTTGATGGCACAGCTGGGACTGGAACCTGGGGAGCGGTGCTAGGGAGAGTTGCATGGTGGTTGGAGATGGATTTGGTAGAAGTGGTTCAGAGAGACCCCTTGCTGGGCAGATGGAGGGACTCCATTGGCCTTGCTTGAGTTTGGTTACTGTGTTTAAAAGAGGTTTGCAATACAGGTTTGATTTGCTGATCTCCTACCCCATTCCTTATCTACGGTATACTCCATGGCACCATCTCTCAAAGGCACATCTGTGGTTCCACAGAGACCTGGGGCGGGGTGGGGGTGGGATGGAGAGAGGAATGCCCTCTCGAAAGTCAATACTGCTCATAGACCCATCTGGTCCAGTGCAGGCTTCCATGAACTCAACTCAGCAAATAGCTCCTGGACCCTTCCTTTGCCTGCGGCATTGTGTTTAGTGCTAGGGGTACAGAGAAAAGTGATAGTTGACATTCTCTAGTAAAGGACATTATGAATGTATACATCATAGCAGGAGGTCTGGATCCAGGATAGAAGGGGATTTCCGTGGAGGGGATGCTTATTTTTTGCCAGAGAAGGGAGTGTGAAGAAGGCTTCACTGAGGTGGTGGAATTCATAAACAGTGACATCAGCAGATGGGGAAGAAAGACCAAGGATGATAGGCCAAGGAAACGGCATGAAGAAAAGAAAGAAAATGAGGAATTCCCTCCGATAAACAGGAGATTGACCTATATAGCAATGGGTGGAGGACTGAGTGAGAGTGGGGCTGGAAGGTATGTTCAGGCAAGTTTTTGAATAACCTGAAATGGTAGGTGTTTCAGTTAGGATGATCCCTATCAGGGGGACTCCCAACTCAATCAGGCTTAACCATGGAGGGAATTTTGGGGGGTAGGTTCACATAACTAAAATTTTAGAGAATGGATCTCAGCTTTGGTTCGGTCTAAGGCTGTCCGGTATTATCAGAGGCTCAGGCTGGTTCGCCCATGGTAGTAAAATGTTCTGCAGCTCTAGACCTCAGGTCAGCAGCCTCACCCATAAGAGCTAGAGAAAACTTCTCCCTTAGCCACTGATGAAAAATCTTGGGCTTCACTTGGGTTGGGCCAGCTTAGGTCACATGCCCCTCTCTGAACCAATTGCAATTTGATTCCCTCCCCTGGAGCTGGGGGTGGAGCTAACACACCCCAACCACATGGCTGCTTTGCCATGGGTGGGGTCTGGTGTGTGGGTGCTAGGAGATGCAGATCGTAGGCAAAGGCATTTGGACTTTAGTCTGTTTGTCCCCGGGAACATGGGATGAATTGGAGCAGTGGTGGCTTATTCACATGTGGTGTAGGAGCAGAACTCTGGAGGCAGGATGGAGAAGTCACTGGATTTGGCAGAATCAGGGGCAAGGAGGGAACTACCTGGCTGACACTGGCCCTACTGGCCACTGAGCCAAGTCCAGACTGTGGTCCATGTGGGTGCATCTGATTCATCCTGGCACAGGGCAGGAAGGAGGAAAGGCAGAACAAGGGAGTAACTACAAAGGACCAAGCCAGTCTTCATCTGTCAACATTGTTCTCCTGCAGATTTTGTCATTTTTCTGAGAGAAAGGGCTAAGAATCTTTTAGGGAAGCCTGAGGGTTGGTGCTTCTTGCAAAATATTTCAGAAGGGCCTGTGGTTTCCTAGGTAGAGCCTGAGGTACAGGAACCTGAGTTTATACTTTGTGGATCTGAGTTTTTTATTCCTTTTGCAGCATGGACATGCATGGCTCCTCCAGAATCAGCTTTGATTGATAGGTGCCTTCGCAGCATCACCATTTCCTCAGGGACCTGATGACTTCAGAGCTGCTGTGCTGGTTTCCGTTTATGTTTAGTTGGACCTTGCTGGGCTGTTTGTGCTCTGAACTGTGCTTGGAGAATTAATTGCTTTATGCCGCAAAGTCAATAGGATGCTTTTTGTTTCTGTTCCTTGAAATGGAGATAGAAGCCTTCTTACTAGGAGATCCCTTGTGAGCTGGCAAAAGGGGGCTTTTCTGACTTGGTGATTTTCCTCCTGTGTGTGAATCTGTATAGGGAGCTGAAAATTGAGCTAGAGTAGAGGGGATAAAAGGAGCAGGCTGGTAGTGAGAGCATGATGCGCTCAGGTTTCAGGATGGCCATATTGCTCTGAGTTGGCTTTTGGGGGAGCCCTAGACTTGGGACAGAAGAGCTATGTTTGAATATTAGCTTTGTCATTCATAGCCACATGGCCTTGGACACTTGGCTTCGAAGTTTCAGAGGACAGCTATGGAGGACCTACTGTATCACAGGGCTGCCTTGAACGTGTGATTGCTTCTTATTTTGAAGTGACGCTGCAGTAGCAGTGAGAATGGAGCTCTAGGTTCTGAGGAGCTGCTTTGTGCATGCACTGTGCCTAAGCTGTTCGCATGCTCTCCAGATCCTCATGACGGCCCATGAGACACGTAGCAGTGTCTTCATTTCAAAGATGAGATAAATGGAATCTCAGAGAGGTTAAGTAATTTACCCAAGGCTTCTCAGCAAGTGAATGAGATGTAAATCCAGTGGTTTCTGACTTCAAAGCCTGTAGTGCTCTGAGTATCAAGATATGACAAGGGAAGCATCATGAGCTTTGGGGTCACACATGCTGATTTAAGGTAACTCCCTGCTTGTTATTTACTAGCTAAGTAGATACTTCACCTCCTGAGCCACTTGGATTTACAGCTGTATTGTGACTCCTACCTCAGGGCTCCTTCAAAATGAGAAAATTCACAGGTCCAAGGCAGCCGTGGAACATAGTAGGTCCTCCATAGCTGTTCTCTGAAACTTCAAAGCCAAGTGTCCAAGGGCATATGAGTATTAATAATGAAGCTAATATTCAAGTGTCATTATCTATAAATCAGAGGTAATAACATCATATTTGTAGTTGGGGATGGCTCAGAATCAAGTGACTTGTCTGAGGTCATCTAGTTGGGAAGGTGATTCAGCCGAGATTAGAACCCTTTGTGGTCTAATCCGCATGGCACTCCCCTTTCTATACTACTTTGTGGTTCTGCCTGGTATATAGGAGCCATTACCACAGTAATAATGGTGGTGATAATCGTTATTTTCTGTTGGTCAGATTGTGCTAATAGGAAGCTTCTGCTTCTGGTGACAGACAGGACAGGCAAGGAGGTTTTCTTTTCATCTTTTCCTGTCCCTCCAAATACATCTCTCAGGGTTTTCTTGGGAGTAGGAGTTGAAGAAATGAGACTGGGGCCAAGTGGAAAGGTGAGCTGTTAGGATGTAAGGTTTTGGGGGATGTGGGATAGGTCAAGGCAGGAGGTGAGAGAAATCATCAGATAGCTGGGTGGAACATTCTGGAATCTTTTATGTGTGCTACAGAGGAAGAGAAGTCCCTAGGAGGTGGTATTGGGGAACTTGGGCTCACCGTGTGTTCTTGGACTTTTCTAAAGTATGTATTCAGTAAACTAGCATGTAGAGAGCACCCGTGTGTCACATGATTGTGTTCCTCACACCCTGTAAGGCTGACATTATCACACTCGTTTAGGGAAGGAGGGATTGAATTGCTCATGACTCCCTAGCCAGTGAGCCTCAGAACCAGGATTCAAAACAGGACTACAGGATCCAAGGCTTTTCCACTATAGAATATCTGTATTTAGAAAAACTTGCCCTTTCGACATGTTTCACAGACTCCTAAAAGATTCTGTTTTAACTTCCACCCTCTGAGGGTTGAGGAAACAGAAGCTTAGTGGCCAAATGATATGACCAAAGTCCCACAGTGGGAGGAGCCATCTGAGGTCAAGGTCATGAGATCTCCAGGTAATGGTTACTTCAAAATGTATAGCAGATACCTGGGGTGCCTGCCCACGCAGGGAACTGACAAGAAGTGATGGGGCATTAGGGCTACAGTGCTCTAGGCTTGTGTTTAGAGCCTGATTTCAGGTCCCTTGGAGGATTTGGGACAAATCAGGAAACCAAGGCAGAAGCCCATGCATAAGAGCTAGACATTACTTTGGGCCCTAGATGCCATGGATGCTGAGGCAACAAAAACAATTGCAGATCTCGTAAGGAGGTAGGGCTCAGCTTACTGAATGGGGAAGGTACAGGCTGCCATGTTCCTTGATTCATTGGCCATGTGGTTATTATAATCTGGATTTCTTAAGGCCTGATGCATAGGCTCTCAATCAGACTGACCCAGATGTGAATGTGAGTGAGTCTGTTCTATGAGTACAAACTTTGGGCAAGTTACTTCCCCTCTCTGAGTCTCAGATTTGTCATTTACAAAACAGGAATAAAGTCACACCCACCCCACAGGTCAGCTGGGAATATTAAGTGAGGAACTGTAGGTAGACCACCTAGTTTAGGGCTCTCAGAATTCATTATATGTCTGGCCTGGACCTTGCACTTGAACTCAAATTTGTACATCCACCTGCTTGACCATCAGCTCTACCTGTTTGTTTAATACTAATTCAACTCAAAGTTTACATGCTTTAACATCTTCTGATCATACCTTCTGCCCCCACCTGCGCTTCCCAGATGGGGAACTCCATCCTCCTAGTTGCTCACCCTGACACACTTAGAATTGTTTTTGACTCATTTCTTGCTCTCACATCCCACGTTCAATCTATCAACCAAGCCTGTAGCCTCTCATTTAAAAACTAAATCCAGAATATGTCCAGACTTCTTACCCCTGTGGTCCAAGCCACCGCTGCCACCTGCACTATTGCAGTGACCTCCCTACTGGACCCCTGCTTCCACTCTTTTATTCTTAACATCTTTATTGGAGTATAATTGCTTTACAATGGTCTGTTAGTTTCTGCTGTATAACACAGTGAATCAGTTATACATATACATATATCCCCATATCTCCTCTCTCTTGCATCTCCCTCCCACCCTCCCTATCCCACCCCTCTAGGTGGTCACAAAGCACTGAGCTGATCTCCCTGTGCTATGCAGCTGCTTCCCACTAGCCATCCATTTTACATTTGGCTGTGTATATACGTCCATGCCACTCTCTCCCTTCGTCCCAGCTTACCCTTCCCCCTCCCCGTGTTCTCAAGTCCATTCTCTACGTCTGTGTCTTTATTCCTGTCCTGCCCCTAGGTTCTTCAGAACCTTTTTTTTTTTTAGATTCCATATATATGTGTTAGCATACAGTATTTGTTTTTCTCTTTCTGACTTACTTCACTCTGTATGACAGACTCTGGGTCCATCCACCTCACTACAAATAACTCAATTTCGTTTCTTTTTATGGCTGAGTAATGTTCCATTGTATATATGTGCCACACCTTCTTTATCCATTCATCTGTCGATGGACACTTAGGTTGCTGCTTCCACTCTTGACTCTATACTTTTTTTTTTCTTCACACAGCAAGCTGGAATGAGCCTTTAAAATGAAAGTCTGATTATGTCATTGCATTCAAAAGGCTCCTATAGCTTCCGGTACCACCCTGAGCGAGCCCCAGAGTCCTAAGTCTGACTGGCAAGCCCCACCAGATCTAGTCTCAGCACCTTTCTGCCTTCCTCTCCTTCCACTTTGCTTCTCACTCGTGCTGTTCCAGTCACGCGAGTCTCCTTGCTGCTCCTTGGACTCGACAAGTCCAGTACAACCTCCAAGCCTTTGTCCTGGCTGTTTCCTCAGCTGCTTCCCTTCCCCAGGCCTCTGCAGAAGTGAACCTCATTGGACAAGCCTTCCCCCTGATCCTTTCCAGAACAGCACTTCCCTCCCCAGCACTCTTATCCCCCTTATGTTACTTAATTTTCATAGCACCTACCACCATCTGACAGGTTACATATGTGTTTGTTTTGCTCATTGTCTGTCTGCTCCAGTAGGACATCCTCACCCCAAGGGCTGGCTGGGACTTTGTTTTGTTCACAAACAGCACCTTGCATGGGGATGAATGAGCACCCTCCTTCCTGCTTCCACAGTCCAGGTCCCTGGTTACGTCGGGCCACCTCTTGCCTAGTCCTTGAGGGTCAAATGAGAAGGATTCATCATCCTTAGCTCTCTATCATGAACCACCTTTGGAGACAAGGCCTGGAACTTCTTGAAGTAACTTTGTATTTTTTCCCATTTTAAAAAGGAATACATGTGCCATGTACGTTGTGGGGGGGAAAAAAGAGAATAAAACCAAAATTCTGTAGACAGAGAAATGCATGAAGAAGAAAATGAAGATCACCTGGAATCCCTCCTCCCAGAAGGAACCACTGTCACTGTCGAGAGGCCCACCCCGCAGGCTTTCCTCCAACCCACAGGTTTTCTTTCCTGGGGAGAGGGGTGAATTGGGAGGAGTCGTCTACAAATGAAGGATATTATTAGGGAAATGAGTAATGAAATGACAGTGACACTAACAGTGTTGTCTGGTGGAAAGTGGTGTGACTTGGAATTGGAAGAATTTGGCCTCCATCAGTGACTCTCTTTCATATAGTAACAAATCAGTTTGTTTCTGATCAGGTAAAAGTCTCTACACAGGGAAGAGGAAGAGACACCACAGGGAAGGTAAAAGAGAAATTCATTTCCCTTTATTTTGCTTATATTTCAAAACATCTACTTGGATGGAGCTTTCTTAAGGCCGTGAGAACTGTGTGTTTCAGTGCAAGCAAAGTCATAATTGGCGAGATTTGTGGAGCTGGGTCGGGGGCACGGGAGCTGACAGCAGTGGAGAGACCCCTTACGTAGTGTCAGGAGCTCTGCAGTAGTTAACTCACTTAGTTCTCATGGCAATCGTGTGTGGCAGGCATTGTGAGTCACATTATGTGCTCTTATTATGGACGAAAGCACAGAGGCTTGGAGAGGCTGGGTGACTTCTCCAGGTACACCCCTCGGGAGTGATACATGATCCAAACCCAGGCTGTTGGACTCCAGAGCCTGTGTGGGTAACCAGAGTGAAACATGCTCCCAGGGCAGTCAGAACGGACAGGTAGGAGGGCCAGCATGGATATGCACTTGATGAAACTGAGGGAGGAGGCTGGGGCTTTCTGGGGATCTGCTGGTCCCCCCAGAGTTGCTCTGCCACGTGGCCAGATGGGCTGCGAGAGCCTGGCTCTGTGTCTTTGGCTGGGAGGTTGGCTCCCAGGCAGGTCCAGTGCTGGTGTGCTGGCATGAGAAGGTTGGAGGTGGTGCCACCAACCAGGTGAATGCCAGGTGAAATAAGGAGGACAGTCTTGAAATGGGCGTGGCAGGGGAGCCACACGGCCACCCACATCACTCTCCAGCTCAGGGCTTTTGTGGCAAGTGACTCCCTACAGGTGAATGTGGGATTCTAGAAGCTTGGAGTAAACAGGGATCTTAAATCATCTCTTCTCCTCTTTGAGCTGTGAGCAAAGTTTGAGTATCTGGCCCTGATGATAGGGACTGGGGGTGGGGGTCAGAGGCTGCTTTTTGTATTCAAGAAGACCATGCCAGTGCCAGTGAATTGAGGTGCAGATTCTTAAAATTCCTGTGGGGATGGGGCCATGAGGTCCCAGCATTGGATCTGAGTTATAGCCGTGCTCACTTCTGCCGCCGGAGTGTTGTGTGTGTGTGTGTGTGTGTGCGTGTGTGTGCGCGCACGCGCGCGCATGCGTGCACACAGGGTGTGTGTTGTTTGGATATTGTTACACTGCCTAAGGGTAGGAGATGGCTCCTGGGAATTAATGCTGCTCAGATGTTAAACTGATACTTACACTCAGATCTTATCCACAGAGTGAGGAGATGCCTGTGGTTTCATTGTCACTCCTGAGCCTTGAGACCGGAGCGAGAAGGAAGGCTAGAGGGATCCTTCACTCAGGTGGTGGTGCAGGGTTTGATGTGGCTGCTTATTTACGCTTTAGCTGGGTTGGAAATGTTGAACTCAGTGTTGCCCTGCAAAATACCCTGTCTCTCAGTTCTGTTTCTCAGGGAAAAAGAAGTCCTCCTGGATTCCATTCATTCAGCAGGAGCACCTGCTGGGTCCAGACGCTGTGCTAGGTGCTGGAGATGGAGTGGGGTCAGCGGTGTGGGTGACAGCTGGCAGAGTTGAGACATGTTTTGGTGGTACCATTGACTGGAGTTGATGATGAATTGGATATGGGGATGAGGGAGAGATTCGTGTGGAGAACAACTCCCAGGGTGTTGATGTGAGTAGCCATCAGAAGCTTGGCACCAGAACTCCTCTCCCAGGGAGGGTGGCATGGCTCCACATTGCTCGGGCAGATTTCAAGTATTTCAAACAGGGGAGGGGTAGGAGAGGCCCCGAGAGGTGTCAGCCACTGAGCCTGCACGTGTGCCTTTTTCTCTTCCTTACAAGAAGTCGGCACTCAGCAGTACCTCCCAGTTCCTTCTCAGTGTGCGCCTTCTGCCTTCCTGATCCCCCACCTCTGTATGGAATAAGAATATGAGGAGGGGAAATTGACTTACCGAACATTGACCAGGCTAAGGGAAACTTAGAAAGCCTATTCAGCTTAAGACCCAGGCAGGCAAATAGGTTCAAGTCCAATTCTGATAAAGTAGATATCGTGATCACAGATGACTCCAGCTGAGAATCTTTCAAACAGTTATGAAATTGTGGAATATTAGTGCTAAAATGAAACTTGTCTAATTTAACCCCCTATTCTAGGGATACACAAACTGAGGCTCAGAGAGGTTAAGGATAGCATAAAGTCACACAGTAGCTTGGTATGGCTGGACATTGGGACACAATATAGCTTAAGTAATTGTAAAGCTGGGGAGAGGAGGCCCAAAAAACACCAAATGAAGCGATCTGAGAGTCGGCACAGTGTTATTTAGGAGTTTCAGGCGACCCCAGGCGTCTGCTGGAGTGGAGGCTAAGGACTCCTGTCCTGTAAAAGAACTGGCTCTCTCTTTTACTAAGAAACTTGGTGTCAAGTGAAAATGGGACTGAAGGGGTCAAGGATATAGCTGAGCTGGTTTGAAGACAGAGTTCAAGGTCATCTGTCAGCCCATGCCCTTGGGAAGTCCTCTCCCCAGGTACTGTGGCCATTGATGTGTGGTGGCTTGAGGGCCACCCTCTTTGTCTCTCTCCCTGCCTCACCCACCAGTTCTGCTAGACTTGGTATCATATGCCTATCTTCTGTAGCTGGCTCTCAGGCTAATTCTACCCCCCTGCCTTTGGAATATGCCCCATAGGAATGGAGAGGAGACTCAGCCTATGCTCTAGTCCAGTGGAGATGATGCAAGCTGGCTTTGGGGCAGAGGCATGGTGCCCGTGTCAGTCCGTCTCCTCCACGTGGTAAGGGTTTTCTGGGTGAAATGCACTGAGTGCAATGGTTGGAAACCACAGATTAACCCCATTGTGGCCTTGCTTTGGCCTTTTGATAGGCAACGTGGTATTTGAGTATAGAGAACTGCAGAGCTGTTCTTTGACACTTGAAATGGAGGTTCACATCTGGCATTTCTCACATCTTGTCCTGCAGAGGTGGGGGAGGGTCAGGGCTGTGAGATCTGGCTGGTGTCTAGAGTTTAGGCTCAGCCCATTGGGAGAGAGCCCACTGGGGAGACAGCCCTGACAGCTACCTGTATGAGCCTCTTGCCCTCTGACCTCTGGGGCAGCTGTGGCTCAGTCGCTCAGAATGTAGATGCCTAGAATGTGTGGACAAGGTGAGGTCATTGCCACCTTTGCCCCCTCGTGGTCAGGGCCTGGCCTGGGATAGTCTGGCTGCATGTGGCAGGAGAAGGGAGGACAGACATCTACCATTTGGCCTGGGGCCTTGGGCAGAGTACGGGAGCCACCCCAGCTGGTGGGTTAAGAGGAGGATAGTGTGAGATGTGCCACAATGAGTAGGGGGGCTCCAGAGATGGATGGCAGGGGGAGGGGACAATAGTCACAGAGCAGGGCAGAATGCTGCAGTGTCCTGGGGTGACTATATTGGGCCCTATCCTGGTCAATGCCTGACTGGGCCTGAATTTCAGCCCCCAGCCCTCTCGGGGGCCCAGACTGCAATCTGTGCCCTGGCTGAGGCTGCCCCCGTGGCACTGGTTTGAGCACCATTTGTCTTCGTGTCTGATCTGCAATGTGTGCAGATGCACTCCTGGCTCAGTTGATGACCTGTCTTCTGGAGCACTCAGGGGATCCTGGGAGGCTCAGTCGCTCTGACGTTTCAGAGGTGTTAAGAAGTTCTTGGTGGAGATTTGCGTGGGGCGGTTAATTATGGCTGCTCCCCCTCCTGTCTTTTTATCCCCCATCTGGTAACCTTGGCTCAATTTAAGTAAGTACTCAAGCTGAGATAATGTTTAAGGGCTGTAGTTCTTAAAAAATAAGTTCACAGGAAAAGCAGGGAAAATGAACATGAAGAGGCTACTATGAACCAGGCACTGTGCTTGGCACTTTCATATGCATTATCCGCTTGTATCTTCACAGTGATCCTGGAGGGTGTTCATTGATTCATTCATTCATTCAGTGTTTGTTGAGCACATAATACGTGCAAGGTAGCATTCTAGGCTCTGGTGATACAGCAGAGCATAGCGCAGACCAGGTTTTCTGCTCTCATAGAGCTGAGATTCTAGTGAGAAGGGTAATAGACAATAAACACATAAAAATTAGACAATTTCAGACAGAAGCAACTACCAGAAAGGAAATAAAATCAGATAAACGGCAGGTGGGAGACTTGGAAGGGCTGCAGGGAATGCCGTTTGTGAAGATGACATCTAAGCTAAGACCTGAATTATGAAAGAGCCGTGGAAATGCTGGGGAGGGGCCTTCCCACAAGGAGCAGCAAGTACAGGTGTCCCGGATGGGTGGGAACTCAGCCAGTGTGAGGAGAGACAGGTTTGTTTCCTCCATTCTCCAGACAAGGATACTGAAGCTTAGAACCCAGTTTGTCCACTAGCAGCCAGCTAACTGGAGTAGATTTTGTCAGTTCAAACCCATGATCTTTCCACTGTAAGCTGCTGCCGTCAGTAAAAGCCTAGCTGTGCTCATTTGTAACAAAGGCCTTTTCACTCATCATCTTAGTCCATACCTGTACACTATCATTAGCCCCATTTTACAGATGAGCAAACTGAGACTCAAGTCTCAGTCAAGTTCCTTATCCAAGGTCCCAGCTGAAAATCCGAGAAGGTGGGACTCAAACTTGGGTCTGTATGACTGGCAGCTGTACTTAGTCACCACAACATGGGATGGTAGATTTGAGACCTGTGGGCCAGGGGAAATTTCTTCCACTTTTAGAGATGAGACAACTGCACACAAGGAAGTCTGATGCTTCCTCTAGGTCACCAGCCGGAAAGTATAGGGGTGGGGGCTGATACTCAGCTCTCCCACCCACTGGGTGGGCTCCTTCTTCTCTAAATACTGCCTTTGTCCATGTCGGGTGGCCGTGAGGGGCTGCTTGGCAGTGTCACCACCACGCGGGGCCTACTTGCCACTGTTTGCCGTAGAGGGTTGATTCCCAGTCTTAGGTGTGGGCTCCGTGAAAGGTAAATCATCTGAAAATAGCTGAGCACCTGTTATGGGTTAGGACTTATGCTAAGCACTGTGACAGAACATGAGGTGAATGAGGTGAGCTGTTTGGTTCATCCCGGTGATGGAAAATAATCGCCCGAGGGTGCCAGAAACGCTTGACTCCAGCCCCTTCTTGTGGTGCTGGGGAGAAAAGACCAGTTAGACACTGTCCTTGCCCCAAAGAATCTCACAGTCTAGTTGGGAGGAAAGGGCAATAAACACAACCATAATATGTTGTAGTAGGACTCACTTATCTATTTATTAGGTGGTTGTCTGTTGAGTTTCTACACAGGCCAGGTACTGTGGCAGGTCTGGGGGTACAGTGGTAAAAAGGGCCGACAAGTCCTCTTCTTCATGGAGCTTACATTTGCAGGGAGGGAAAGTGAGCAAAGAGGTACTGAAAATCCAAGTACAAACTGGGATAAAGCTGTGAAGGGAGGGGTATAGGGAGCTGTTTGAACCTAATGGGAGGTTCGTCTTTGTTCAGTGCATTGGGGAAGGCTTCCCTATGGAAGAAATGCTTTGAATTGATGGATGAGTTAGTTAGAAGGTTCTGATGGAGGCAGCCATAGGTTATCAGAGGGACACCAAGGAGGTCCCCTAGCCTGACTTCAGAGTAATGGTCAGGTGGTGACACCCCCCTGGGCTTGAAGGAGTCTGACCAGGAGATTCAGGACCGGAGGGTATGTCCTGGGCAGTGGGAGGTGCGTATCCTACACACACACATTTTGGCATCACTCTGCGTGATCTCCTTAGGAGACCTTTCTGCTCCACCCACAGGAAGCTGAAGAAGCGTGACAGTTTGCTTAGGTCTTGAATGTGTGTTCTCTGGCTCTTTCCTCCCACGGCTCTGTGAATGCTAATGCCAGGATATCAATTATCCAGCCGGTCTGTTCGCTCAGGGGCCCCCATGCATAATCGATATGGGAGGCTGCCACTGCTTTTAGCTGGGGTGCTGGAGACCTCCCGTTTTCACGGAGCTCAGCCATAGAGTGGGTTTCTCCTCCATGCTGTGTCCCTCCTCCTCACTTCCTCTGGCTTCCATCTAACTCTGTAAGGCTGCACTGCAGGATTTTGCAGGTGGGCCACAGCTCCTGTAACTGTACCAAACCCTCATACACAGCAGCTGGGGAGGTGCTTGGTTGTACCTCAGCTCAAGCACTCCTAGGCTGCTGGCATGCGGGCCTTTCACTTGGCTTTTCCTCTTGCCGTTCTTGGCCCTTCCAAGGGCTTCTGACCACTGCTGAAGTGTCCAAGTCTTGGCAGACAGGCTGGCAAGAGAGAGTGTGAGTTCCCTTGTTTCCTTCCTGGCTGGGTATTTACTAGGTGGGGCAGTCTTACCTCCCCCTCTCTTGGTGAGAAGAGCTGGCTTGGCCCTGACATGTCCCTTCCTGGGGTATCCATGACCCAGCATTATCCCTCTGAGACATTGCTGTGGTCGTTTCCTTCCCATTGCTTCCTCCCCTCCTGCCCAGATCAGGGAGGAGAGGGGATGACTTCTAAAACACCTCCAAACAGTGGGAGATGTTGTCGTCTCATCTGACACCGTCCCCTGCTCCATCCCGTCCTATTGTCCCTCCCACGACGTCAACTGAGTGCTGACTGTATAGTTAGAGAAACATGACCCACCTTGTAGCTTCTCCAGCCTAGAGCAAGGGACATTTGACCATGTTTCCAGTTGAGGGAAGAATATGACTCAGATTCAATCTCTGTCCTCCTTTGTAAAGCCCTGGACCCAGGTCCACTCTTCACACTTGTTCTTTGGCTGCCGTTCTGCTGGTCACAGATCTAAGGTTTGGGTACAGCTCTGGGCTGGGAAGTGCTCCGCTGGGCTGGATTCTGCCTGGAACATGAGTTTGATTTTCTTCTCTTGTTCCCCTCCCAGCTTAGCTACACCTAATTCTGAGAGAAGCCGCCCTTCCCATCACCCCTGCTGAGTGGACAGCAGCCCTGCTTTGTATCCTGTGACCCTGCCCACCCTACCCCATAGCCATGGCTTTCTGTGCCAGAGGTGAGCCCCCGTGGCTGCCCAGCCACATCCTGGCCTGCAAGCTAGAGCTTAAAAAAGATGAGTCAGGCTGAGGGCTCTGCTGCCTCAGGAGTTTGGAATTGGGAAACGGAGCTGGTAGTGGGGGTTTCTGAGCTAAAACATCATGATTTAGTCCTGACTGACCTTAGGAGATGGGGACCAGCAGAGAGTGAAGATGGAGCATGATGCCGAAAGCAAAGCAGCAGCGCCATGAAGGGAAGGAAAAGGGAAAAGAGGGTGTAGCTCCTCCTTTGCTGATGGCTTTGTGGTCCCAGCCTGCCCTGCTTCTCATATCTTCCCAGCAAACCCTTATCCTAACCGTACTTGGAGGGAGACTTTGTTTCTTATAAATCTAAGGTTTATTAAGAAGTCCAAGTCCTCTGAGTTGTCCAGCACTTAGGTGAGGGCAACAGAACAGACTTTTGTCAAATGGTTGGCTGGGAGTAGGGTTTAGAGTTGTGTCTCATTTCAGGTAGCCTCTAGCAAAATTTAGACGCCAGCTCATTTCCTGTAGTTTGGGGAAAATTCCTGGAAGATTCTTTTTTTTTTTTAATTAACTTATTTTTTATTTATTTAATTTTGGCTGCGTTGGATCTTCATTGCTGTGCGTGGGCTTTCTCTAGTTGTGGTGAGCAGGGGCTACTCTTCGTTGTGGTGCACAGGCTTCTCACTGCAGTGGCTTCTCTTGTGGAGCATGGGCTCTAGGCACATGGGCTTCAGTAGTTGTGGCACATGGGCTCAGTAGTTGTGGCTCGTGGGCTTTAGAGTGCAGACTCAGTAGTTGTGGCGCACGGGCTTAGTTGCTCTGCAGCATGTGGGATCTTCCCGGACCGGGGCTCGAACCTGTGTCCCCTGCATTGGCAGGCAGATTCTTAACCACTGCGCCACCAGGGAAGCCCCTGGAAGATTCTTTAACTTGGATTATAGCTGGCAGATTCCTGTCAGGGCCAGGTGATGGGTGTGTGTTGGTCAAATGGTGACTGAGGAAAAAAAACTCTGGCTGATCCCCAATTGCAGGATGGGGTCCCTGGCTCCAGGGAAAGTTCTAGTGATGCCCAGCAATGGGAGAAGCATTGAAGTCAGCAGAAGTATTTTGTTGGAGCCTGCATTGTGGCTTAAAATGGACGTTGATGAGAGGCCAAGATGAACTATCTAGAAAACTGCCAAAGAGGCCTCATGTGAGAGGAGCAAGTGCACCACCGGGGGCCAGATCCTGGCCAGACCTGCTGGAGGTTGGATGAGCGATTGGGTGCCCGGGGGGCCCACAGAGGTGTCCAGCCAGTTTGTCTACCGGGGCCTGGTTGAATCTGAGGTCACACTCCCAAAGGCCTTTGAAATGTGGCAGTTGAAGCCAGGTGTCATGCTTTCTGGTTTTCCTTAATTGTAAACAATAATAAGAGCAGCTAACATTTATTGTGCCAGGTGCTCTGTTAACTATTTCACAGGCTTTTGAAAAAAAAAATTCCTGTGAACAGAGATATAAGGTAGTTATCATTATTCCCCTGTTTTACGGATGAGGAAACTAGGGTGTAGAAAACGGAACTGACTTTCCTAAGGCCATATGACTAGCCCAAGGTGAGCGGACCATGGATCCTGGCCTCTGACCACGCGGCCATGCTCTTAAGCCTACTCTGGAACCTTATTGGTTAATATGCACCCCGGAACCTCAGCTGGGGTCCCATTTTCTTTCTTTGGCCATGTCCCACTGAGCAACCCAGTGTCCCAGGAGGTTTGCCAAGCCCCGGAGGCTGGAAGACACCTGTTGATGTGAGCAGCTGCCTCGCCCTTTCTGAAGCAGGGCCAACCCAACCTGCTCTGAGCCAGGGAGGGACTCAACACATTATGTAGGAGTGGCTGTCCCCCCAGAATGACGTCATAGACTTTTGTACCTGTAGCTTCTGGTACCAGCTGCTTCTGGAAATGAAGCAAAGCCCTGCAAGTTGGAGATGGATGGAGGAGACCTAGGATGTGTGCTGACTTGAAGGTTCCCCACTTTGGATTGTGATAACTCCTGGGGTTCAACAGTCCCTGGCAAAGCTGGTGTAATGGGGGCATTTCAGGAATGATTTGCTGTCAGGACAGTGGCTGGAAACCCCTTGCTGGTTCATCTGCTCTGTCTAGATTGGGGGAACTTGTATAGCACAACGGCAGGCGATCTTGGGAAGGAGGCCAGCCTGAATCTTCCGCCATCTGCTAATGGAGCAATAGATTATGTTGTAGCACGAGCGCGTCACCATAATTGGGCAAAACCATCAGATAAGGTGGCAGAGGAAACTGAGAAAGTGTATATTAGCTGTGGACGTGTAGCTTGGGAGATGGAGTGGGGACTTTGGAAATGGAAATGTCCATCTTAGTGATGCTCAAGTACATGGTTCTCAAAGTGGGTCTCAGTGTCACCTGGGAACGTATGTGAACTACACATTCTCGGGTCCTGCCCCAGACTTCCTGAGTCTGAAACTCTAGGTAAGGGGCACAGCAAGCTGCATTTTAAAACACTTTCCAGGTGATTCTGATACATGCTAATGGTTGAGAACCACAGCTGTACAGTAAACTAGTGTAATTAAACTGTAGTATCCTGGACACAGCCTACAGCTTTCAGGCGGAGAAAACCTTGAACTTGCTGGATTTATACTGTGTGATGAAAAATATACTTAATAAATCCTCTTTGGATTTAATCAGATTAACAACAGTGGTTCTCCAGTGACTCAGGCAAAGTTCCCCGTGGTCCACCCACCCTTCCCTTGTCACACAAAATCCTTCACTGGACTTGAGTGGGAGGAGATCTATGGTTGACAATGGGTGTTTCCTTAAGGTAGCTTGATGTAGTTGAAGGAGAACCTGCATTGGGGTTCTGGCATTAGTCTCAGGGGCTGTGGCATGGCTCTTCCTGCCTCCTGGGCTCAGGCTCTTCATCTGTGAAGTGAGGATAGATTTGGAACTCTCTAAGGTCCCTTGTGGTGACAGTCCACGGTTCTTAGAGATGTCCCAAGAAAAGGCCATGGTTACGACATGCTGGAAGCAGAAGTGTTGATGCTGTCATATCTTAAGCCTTAATATTGGAAGTGACAGCCTGCTGACCATCTGGAAGAATCTCCCAGGGCACCAAAGGCCCTGGACCCTGATTTGAGAACTGTATTTTAGGACAGGTGCCTCATTAATAGAAATGACTTCCCGAGAATGTAGCCAAATAGCCTCCCTGACTTTGTACCAGGCTAAAGTCTTTACACTGTAGCCTTTTGAGCACAGAGGTCAATCTGCTCAGAAGGGTCAGTCCCCCAGCCCCAGATCTCTCTCCATCTGACCCCCCGATGGCTTCTGCTGTGACTTGAACAGATATGTGTGCCGAGCTTTGGAGCTCAAGCTATTCTTTGCGAGGAAGGTAGTGGGAACACTCGGCCTGCAAGCGTCTGTCCTTCCTTGGCTGAAGACATCGTTCAGGCGTGGGGGTGGTGGTGGAGGAGCGAGAAGCTGGGGGTGGGAGCAAGGGGGAGCCTGCCTTGAGGACGGCTTGTTCTCCTGTTGCTTTCACGGGACTTTGGCGTCAGAGGGAGAGAACACGTACAAATCTGCTGCAATTGACCTTTTAAGCCAAACCAACTTGTACGTTTGCTACATGAAGGGGCTGCCGACAAGTTGGGCTGGAAGCAGAAGGTGGAGGAGAAAGGAGAAATATCACCACTTCGGGAGGGGAGTTCATGGGCTGGTGAGAGATGGAGCAGCGGCCAGAGCCAGAACGGCCATGACATTGTTAGACACTCCGACATGCTGCCTTCCATCTTCTTAGAGGCTGCACATCTGAAGTATGACTCCAAGGCTGCGAGAAGAAAGTGCAGTTGAGCACGCACCATTGAAACCTCTCTCTGAGCAAGGTCACCAGGGCAGCAGTGGGTTACAGGGACCAAGACCATTTAATCTAAGGTCCATTTCAGACTAGGTCCTCGACCTAGGGGAAGGATGGGTAGCTGATTCAGATACAGCTCTGAATGGCAGCCGTGGGGATGGGAGAAACACCCATAGCAGCACCCTTTTAGCCCTCCTGGCCTTTTTTCTCCACCATTAACATGGAAGGTGTGATGCTGCTGTGGGTGAGCCTCATCACAGCTTCTAGGATCTGGGAGCAGAGTGCCATCCTGGGTAAAGCAGGAGGGGAAACAAAAGGCTGTGTGATTTGAGACTAGCATGACTCCATTTCCCTGCCTGAAAATGCAGGGAACACCTGTTCTTGTCTACAGCCAGAAAGGATTTGACAGAATTTTTAAAATAAGAAGTGAAATGAGGGAAATTTAAATCAGCCTCTGCGAAAGGACTTTGCGGATTCCCTGTCATTTAAAGATGTCGCAGCATTATGGTTTCTGTTTCTGGGAATGTCAAGAGTAAAATGATGTGACATTTGTCAAGTGCTTGGGCTAATCGTAGCCAGAACGTTCCACCGGGGGACTCCTCTGGGAGGTCACCTGTCAGGGCTGGAAGGTTGGGGGACAAAGGGAACAGTGGGGGGGGGGAGGTTCAACTAGGTAACCTTAAAGTCCCTCCCAACTCTTAACTCTAGGATTCTTGGGAAAAATAAATGACAGTGATGGACCTTCTTGTTCAATATGTGTTGATCAAGTGGGCCTTATATCAAGCCCAGTCCCCCTACTAACACCCAGAGAGGGAAGTCTTGGTTTCTAGGGGTGGGGAACATGTCCCTCTCAGCCGATAAGAATCCCTGGCTTTTTCCAGGGACAAAGGCAAGTGAAGGAAATGGAACGAATTTCCAAGTACCATGTGTATTATTCAATTTAATCATCACAATAATCCATTGGATAGATAGGATTACTCTTCACCATGTTCCAGAAGAGGACATGGAGGTGCAGAAACATCCAAACACTTGCATATTGTTGCACAGACAGCGAGTGGAGACATCCAGTATACAGCCCTGGTCTGGGCCATGACTGCCTAACTCTACCTGTCTGGCTGGGTTGAGGGCTTGTCTCTTTGAAGATATACATGAAGAAGATATGAGCATGCAAAGCTTCATAACTGAGTCCCTGGTGCCTTTCTCTTTACACATGATAATGTCTCCTCTTATGTCTGTCCCAAGAGAGAGGGTGCTCTGAGAAGTGCTAAAATGGCTTCCGGAGCGGAGCTTGCCCTGGGGGCCTGGGGTTGTGAGTTACTGGGCAGGTGTGGGGCACCAACCAGGTGCACTGTGGAAGGCTCTTTTTGTGAGGGAGACCCCTCCTCTTTGCTTCAGCCTTTCCCTGCGTGAAATGAGGCTTCCTGGGGCCTGGGGACTATTAATTACTCATTGTTAGTGTCTTGGAGCTGGATAAAGTGTTCTCCCAGTGTTACTATTTCAGGGTTAGACATCGGCAACTTGTAGCGTGGTGTTTGGCTCCGGCTCCCAAGTCTGATTGTTTCTTTGATCCCAGTTTTTCTCAGTGACTTGGCTCAGTTTCAGAACTGTCTGGGCAATGTCTCCAGCTCACTTTCTAGTTGTTCTTTTTCTTCTTTTCCCTCTTGGGTATGGCCAAAGGTGGAGGTTGAGAAAGGAGACGTGGTGAATTGAGCTGACCGCCTCGGAGTTTGGAAACCCGAGTTAATTTTGTTTTATTTTCTTCACTGATTTGATAATTTTTAAGTTACCACCTTAACACACAGTATTTATGTAATGCAAATAGTACATAATTAATACTGAAAACTTTAAAAACTCAGAAAAGCACGAAGGCCAAAGCCAAAATCACTATTTTCCTACCATGTACCACGATTTACATTTTGGCGTAGAGTCTCCCAGGTATGTGTGTGTGTGTGTGAGTGAGATACACTTATTTTTAATTTTTTACAGAAATGAAACACTGTATGTGGTCTTTTTTTCCTGCTTTTAGTGTTATAACATGAATGTATTACTGTGTCAAAAATATTCTTAAACATTTTATTTAAAAGGTTGTAAGGATATAAAATATTCTATTATATAGATGTAACAATTTACTTTATCTCCTATTGTTGGATATTTAGACCCTACATTTTCTTTTTTTAAAATTTATTTATTTATTTATTTATTTTTGGTTGTGTTGGGTCTTCCTTGCTGTGTGCGGGCTTTCTCTAGTTGCGACGAGCGGGGGCTACTCTTCACTGCAGTGCCCAGGCTTCTCATTACAGTGGCTTCTCTTGTTGCGAAGCACAGGCTCTAGGCGCACAGGCTTCAGTAGTTGTGGCACGTGGGCTCAGTAGTTGTGGCTTGCGGGCTCTAGAGCTCAGGCTCAGTAGTTGTGGAGCACAGGCTTAGTTGCTCCGCGGCATGTGGAATCTTCCTGGGCCAGGGCTCGAACCTGTGTCCCCTGCGTTGGCAGGCAGATTCTTAACCACTGTGCCACCAGACCCTACATTTTCTATGATTAGAAATATTACTATTTATCCCTCTAAAGGTAGGCCATATTACATTTCTACCTGTAGTATATAAGAACAAACATTTTCCAATACCATTATGATATATTTTGCTAATCTTAGCCTCTTTGATAGGACCAAAAAAAAAAAAAAAGCTATTTCATCGTTTCAATCTTAAGCAGTTCTAAGAAAGAATGTGAGTATGTGTAGATGAGTTTGTTGGGACTATAAGGGAAAAAAGATGTCAGCCATCTCAGTTTTATTTTCTATATTTGTCTCCTTTGATTTTTCCTTTGCCAATGTAACACAAACACACTAGATCTCTACCCTAAGGAAAGAGGCATATATAAATATCTTTTAAAGGGTATCTGTCACAGTTTTATTTATAAGAGCAAAAGTTGAAAAAGCCTAAGTGTTTAAAATGAGAAATTAGTTAAATTAATAATGATAATGGAATACTATGCAATCATTAAAATAATTTAATGGCATAGGGAAAAATCAGGCTGTAAAATAATATGTACATTATGATCTCAATTAAATAATGTGTGCATAAAAGAAAGGCTATAAAGGTGAATGTTAATCATTTCTATATGTTATAATTATACTTTTTCCCCTATGTTTTCAAAAGTTTTTAACAGATGCATGTAATACTTTTGAAATCATACACAAAACAGATGTTAGCAAGTAAACTCTAAAAGGTTATACATGGAAATAAAGAGCTCTGAGTAACTGGATGCTGGGTCATTTAGATTCCCTCCAAAACTTTGTGGCTTATTGAGTCTTTTTACGTTCTTTGAGGGTTGTGGGGCTCTTTGGAGTTTGCAGGACCGTTTTATAGCAGGGGCTTCTAATGAGGCTAGAGCCAAAGTAGGGAGACCAAGAATAGCTTCCATCTGCTCTTCTGCCCTTTGTGTGGACTTGGGAGCACAAGGTGGCGGAGGGGGGAAAGAACCTATCTATGATGCCCACTGCCCTGGAGCACAGGTTGTGTAGGACGTGGCATCCAAGGCATCAGTGGCTCTCAGGACGGCTGGGGTTGGTGTTTGGAAACTGAAAGGCAGGGAATGCCAGAAGATTGATATCTAAATGTCATCTGGAGGGATTGATTTGGTTGTGTTTGTGTATTTCTGATAATGACAAGTATGCTGGGGACTGAATGCTATGCTAGTCCCCTTACTCACTGATAAAGAAGTGGAGACCTAGAGGGATTAAGTCACTGGCCCAAGGCAGTGTCTTTTTTCCCCCATCACAGTGTTCCACTGGGATGGTGCAATGTTTCATGTGTTGGGTATGTCTGATTGGCTGAGATAATTCACAGCATACTTGGATGGCTCTTAAGTACTTGAAGTTGCTTGGTTAGAGTTTGGATGAAAGAGGATATTTTAACTCTCTGAGTAGTAGGATTGGGCATGGGAGGAGGTCAGTGTCAGTCTTTCCTCATTATAAAATGATAATTATTAAATGATATTCAGAGGAAGAGGAAATATTGAACTTTGTAATAAGGGGAGGTATACTAGGAGAGCTGGCAGAGAGATGAGTCAATGATAAAAATGGATTTATTTTCCCCAGACTCAGGTTTCCATGTGGAGATGCCCTTATTTTTTGAGTTTCAGGCACTCAGTGGCATGGGTTTTTCTCCTATTATGGCTTTCATCCTGGATGTTTGAGGAGAGCTCTGAGAACTGGAGAGTTCACTCACCTTTATGACTTAAAGCCCCATGCTGTGTTACCTTGTTTGTCTTTGGCTATCAGCGCCCTGAGTATGAAGACACTGAGTTCACTTTGGGCCTCACTCTTTAAGTCTGAGGTTCTGTCCAGAGCAGGGAGTAGTTAGGGTGGGAGAGGACTGGAATTCCTGGCCAGGGAGGAGCTCTTAAAACAAGTAAAGAGTATCGTAGAAGAAAAGGTAATTGAGGGAATGAGCAGAGCATGACAGCTGCCTTCAAATATGTGTGGAGCTGTCATAAGGAGCAAAGAGGAAACTTGGTCTGTGTGACTCCTGAGAGCAGAGCTGTGATTGATGAAGTCTGAGATGTTCTGGGGAGACCCATTTCAGCTCCGTATAAGGAAGACCTTTCTAGAAAGTAGAGCCTCCCAGCAGTGGTCAGTGGAGCAATGGAAGGGTTCAGCAGAGCCTCCAAATGTTGGTCAGAGGAGATTCCTGCACTGGGTGGGAGGTTGTTCTACATGACCACTAAGAGTCATTCCAAGTCTGCTCATCTAAAACTCTGTGTTTTTGTGTCTACCTCTTGGGTATATAATCTATTCATTGCTCACTATTTATTAAGCATGTATTATGCTTGTCATATGTTCTACTCGGTGTTGGAGATGTAATAATGAACAAACTATAAGATCCTTGAGCTTACAGTCAATTGAAAGAGTAAATGGTAAATAGATTATTAGAAATATGTGACCAACCTAGTAAAGTATAGGGTGCTATGAGCTCACACAAGAAGAGCACCCAGCTTAGCTTGGGGTGTGAACCATGGAGTCTGCCTGGAAAAATTGAGGTGGAAGATCTAAAAAGTGACTATGCCTAGGCTGAAAGGGTAAAGAAGAGTGTTCCAGGGAGAGGGAACAGCCTGTACAAAGGTGGAGGGACAACGCAGAGACATTGATTGCTGGGGGAGAGGCAAGTGATAAGAGTGGTGACGATGACGAGGCAGACAGGCAGATGATGAAGGCCCTGTCCTGCCAGGTCGGAGTTTGGATTTCAGATTAGAAACAACAGGGAGTCCTTGAAGAGCTGTGAGGAAAGGAGTTGTGTGATCTGCCTCAACTGTTGGAAAGACCACTCTGGTTCCAGTATGGAGAGTGGGTTGGAGGGGACCAAGACTGGCTGCGGAGTCTATTTCAGTAATTCCAGCAAGAGATGATGGTGGAATTAACCCACTGTAGTGGCAGTGAGGCTAGAGAGGGGCGGGCAGGTGGGAGGGAAGCATTCGTATTGAGGAACTGGGAGGTTGGGGGTGCATTTATTGAGACAGAGAAACTAGGGTAGACAGCAGATTTGGGGGCTGGTGGGATGCTGATGAGTCCAGTTTGGTACATGTTGTGTTTAAAAGGCCTGTGGGACACAGAAGTGCGGACACCCTTTCTTTCCAATTTGTAAACTACCCCAAAGAGGTTCATTTTTTGTCTCCTGATGCCATGGGTGGGGGTTCTTTATATACAATGGGACTTTTCTTCCAAATACTTTCATGACTACTTCTCACGGATCCCCCCCACCCCATTAGTGTCCCATGAAATGGTGTCTGCGTGTTTTTAGAATATAGTTACTCAGGTGGTTTTTACTCTCTGGTTAGAGGGGCAAGGCCGGGCAAGGTTGATTCCATTCCCTGATGGTAGCCTCTTTGGTTGGTTGGCCTGCACTCCCTCCATGGAGTCACCTTCCTGAATGTTCCCAGATTGGTTAAATAGACCCCATTCGGGGGTCACCTTATGGGCCTGCTGCTGACCTGTTCCATAGATTCATAACTGGCAAAGACATTGAAGATCATTAAGTCCAAACTGTGCCTCAAAAGGATGTAAAGAGGTTTCTCCAAGGTCAGACAATGAGTTGGTCTCCTGGCTTCTTTTCCTACTTTACCACATTGAACTTTAAAGAAATCTTACTGAGCTATAAACACCCCTTCCTTTTGATTCATTTCTTCTATGTAACCCTTAAATGTCTGAATTCTCTAGAGCCCTGCCACTCACCCTCTTCCGTTATACTCTACTTCCTCTTTCTGTGTGATCCTATCTACTGCTGTGGTTTTCACTGCTATCCAAGGGTGGATGACTCCCCAGTTGGTACTCCCAGCCTTGAACCCCCTCCTACACCTTAGATCACCAATCCTGGTCCTCTCCTCCCACGGGTACATCAAAATCAGCAGCTTATAAACAAAAGGTGTTGGCTTCAGACCTGCATAGGTGACTGCCTACTGGTTCTTGCAATTGAGAATCAATAGTAAGTTGAGACTTAAACTTTACACACCCAAGTCTGCTTTTCATCTTTTCCTGCATATCTGAGTGGGCAGCAGCCCTGTCTACCCAGGAATGTGAGCTGGAGAGGTGGGAGCCAGCTACAATATCCCTTTCTCTCCACCTCATTAGCCATTGAACCCTTTGGTTCTACCTTTTCAACATCTGTGGACTCCGTCTGCTCCTCTGTGTCTTTCTTGCCAACAGACCATCACCAGCTTCCAACTAGAACACTTTGGTACATTCTCAGATGGTCTCCCTACTGTCCATTCTTTTCTTCCTCCATCTTCTCTTCCTCTCCCACATACTGTAGGAAGGATGTAAGGGAAATATAATACAAACCTGATCAACCCATTCCTTGCATAAAATACTGCCTCCCCTGTAAAATCTCTTTAGTATACCATAGATAGTGGCTAAGAGCCTGGACTCTGGAGTCAGGCTGCCTGGGTTTGAATTCCATTGACTAGCTGAGTTATCTTGGGTAGATTACATAACGTTTCTGTTTACCAATTCCCTCACCTATAAAATGGGGGATAATAATAATATACCTGCTTCACAGTGTTGTTATAAGAATTAAATGAGTTAATATTTATGAAGTGCTTAAAACAGTGCTTAGCACATGGTAAACCCTGCATAAGAGTTTGTTAAATAAAATAAATATATAACTCCTTAGCTTGGCATGAAGGCCTTTCCAAATTGGGTCCCTGTTGGCCTCTCCAAGCTCGGGTTCTCAACCCTCCTGTCCTTGGCACTGTGCCTCCAGCAATGCTCAACAATTTGCCACTTTTCGTACCATTATGCTTTTCCTCGTGTTTCCTTTAATCCCTGGATTATTTTTCTTCCCTCTTCTTTCCAATGTCTCCTCCCCCTTATGAACCTTCAAACAAATTATTCATCTTTTAAAATTCAGAGTAAATGCTTCCTATCTGAAGCCATCCCCATAGTACTGGACAGAGATAACATATCTTCCTCTGAGCTACTTTCATTGTGGGGTATATTTCATTATAGTGGTTAGTCCGGAGGCTCTGGGGCAGAACAGACCTTGTTCCAATTCTGATTCAACCACTTATCAGCTGTCTGACCTTGGGCAAGTTACTTAACCTCTCTGAGCCTCATCTGTAACATGGGAGTAATAAGTTACCTACCTCATGGGGCTATTGTATTACATGGTACTATGCATACTAAGGGCTGGGTCCAACTCCTAGCACATGGTAAGCTGACAGCAAGTACTTTATTATTATGATGTATTTCCATTAATACAGGCATCATATACTACTTAATTTAGAGTTTACATATGTATCTCCATGAAGGTTGGGGCCCTGTATACTCAGCTTTATAATCCCAGTATCTCCTTTAGTAGATGATCGCATACTGATGGTTCTGTGAACCCCTGGACCATCTTGCTTGGGATGAAGCCAGTGTCTTGGCCCCCATACAGTTGGTTTTGTTTTCTTGATGGATCCTGTCTGAAGGAGATAAATCTACACCTGAGAGGTGGCAAGATGTTCTAAACTGAGCAGGTGGTATGAAGTAAGGTGTGAAGGCTTGCCTGGGAGGTATGTCTGTGGGGGGGTCATAAGCAGAGGGAGGGAGAGGGGGACCTGAAGACCTTCGTGGGCAGGACTGTGCCGGCTGGGGAAGAAGAAGAGGCAGACAAGGCAAGGGGAGTCTGGAGAGCGCGAGGTAAACGGGTAGCAGCCAGGATACGTGTGTTCTTGGGAGGCAGCTTTGGGGTAGAAGACTGTGGAGAAAGGCTGAGGGAGAACACAGAAAGCCCAGCCGGGGCTTCTCTGGTGGCGCAGTGGTTGAGAGTCCGTCTGCCGATGCAGGGGACGCGGGTTCGTGCCCCAGTCCCGGAGGATCCCACATGCCGTGGAGCTGCTGGGCCCGTGAGCCATGGCCGCTGAGCCTGCGCGTCCGGAGCCTGTGCTCCGCAACGGGAGAGGCCACAACAGTGAGAGGCCCGCGTACCACAAAAAAAAAAAAAAAAAAAAAAAAAAAAAGAAAGCCCAGCCGATGGGCTGGCTTTCATGGTAGGCATGCTTATCTCACCTACTTTGCTATCTCTGCTCACATGCCTTGCTGGGAAGGGGACCTTGCCTGAGCCCCTTGTCTTAACTTGCACCCCGTCCCTCCAGCACTCCCAATTTTCTTCCAGAGTACTTATCACCGTAGGGCACACTATTTGTTATACTTACGTATTTGCTTATTATCTATCTCTCCCTAATAGAATTTATGATCCACAGAGGAAAGTTTTTTATTCTGTTCACTGATATGTCACCGGCACCTGTAACATTTCCTGACACCTAGTAAGTGCTTAATATTATTTGTGCAATGAATGAATCCCACCACACTACCCTTCATATTTTTGTATTCAGTCATTCAGTACCTAAGTTAAAAATTTTTTTGTTAGAGTTTTAAGTTACATACAATAAACTGCATCCATTTGAAGTGTACAGTTCAATGAGTATTGGCAGATATATGCGCCTGTGTAACTGATACCACAATCAAGATATAGAACGTTCCCATCACCCCAAAAAGTTTTCTTATACCTCTTTGTGGTCAATCCCTGGCCCCAGGCAATCACTGATGTAGCTTCTGTCATTATTTACTGGCTTTGCTTTTTCTATAATTTCATATAAATAGACTCATACTCATGTCTTGTTTTGCTCAGGGTAAAGTTTTTAAGATTTATCTGTGTTGCATGTAGCAGTGGTTCATTTGATTTTATTGCTCATTGGTAGGAAATAGTTTCGTATTTTGCTTTGTGGTTTCTGTGACAATGAGTGAGCATGGACTCTGGATCCAGGCTGACTATTTGGAATTCTGGCTCTTCCACTTATCAGCTGTGTGGCTTCGGGCAAGTTTATCTTCCCTGTGCTTCAGGCCTCTCATCTGTTCAATGGGGTAATAATCATACCTACCTCATAGGATTGTTGGGAGAAGAATTAAATGAGGTAAACTAAACACATAAAGTGGTTAGAATGGTGCCTGGCACAAGTGTGTATTCAATAATTGTTAGCTGTTATTACTTCCATTTTGCAAATGAAGGAAAAAGCCCCGAGGCACAGAAAAGTAAGGTAGTTTGACCAGTGTTATTTGGAACGCAGGAAGGATCAGAACTGAGTCTGTCTGATTTAACATCTGTGTTCTACCACCTGCCCCATTCTGGTCCTTCCCCTTCAAGCCAGAATCCTGTGTGTGGTGCACACACAAGAAGGAGAAGAGCTAGCGCTCAGCTCTGGGATGTCTGGCTTCCCTACCTCAGTGTTCACTTAAGCTACCCCAGTCTATTTCACCATCCCTGCCCCTGTGAGTAGAGTTTCACCCCCTGATTTGGCCTGCAGAGGGGGTGGGATTGGGCCTTCTTGCCCTTTGCTTCTCTCCCGGGCCCTCTCAGGCAGCTGAGCTGTGCATCAGGAACACCTCTTACAATCATACAGCATCAGCCCTGCAAGAAGCTAATTTGATAAACCCCACTCCAAAGCTCATTGAACCTGTCTATAACGGTGCTTAATTAAAGGGCAGAAACTTTGAAGAGGTAGCAAGGTACTGCTTAATCCAATACCAGAGTGCCACAGTTCTACCATCTGCCTCCTCTTTGCAGTAACTGCTTCCTGACATTTGTTTATTTTAATTAGGAGAGCAGTCTTGACCAAGAGGGAGAGCAGGCAGGGTCAGAACTATTGGAGAGGAGAAAGCGGAAAAGTGGGGCAGTGATGTGATGGTCATGGGCTGAAGGGAAGGCACTGTTGTCTTTATGGTGTGAGTGATTCCACCTTCCCACAGGACGGAACTGTGAAACTTTCTCCCTGGGGTGAAAGCACAAGGCTGACTCTGGGATCATATGTTCAGGTTTTCGGTGTGTCCTTTAGGGAGTATGGGAGCTGAGCTTCTTGGTTAGAGAATGGAGGCTCCCACATTGTTAGAAAGGAGATTATAGATTGGGCTGGTCAGATCCCAGGGGGTAGTCCTAGAAGAACTCAGTTACTCTGACCCAGTGGAGATACTTCTAGTACCAACAGGGTCTCAGAGCTGAGGGAAAGCAAATCTCATTCATCATCTATTAGTGCTTTGGTTTCTCAGTCATGGTTTTATAGTCTGCCTGGTTATCTTTGATTGTGTGTTGGTCATTGTACATGAAATCCATTTATAACTCTAAAGAGCTGAGATGAAAAAGATGCTTTTCTCTAGAGAGAAATTTTGCTTTTTTCTGGCAGGAATCTGAAGGTACTCTAAATCTAGGACTCCCCCTCCCCCCAGCCCTACCTCCCAAATCAAATTAAAAGCTTAAGGTGCCCTCAGCAACAGGCAAATTCAAACCTTTTCTACAGATCCTTGTCAGGGCTAGTCAGTTTCTTGTTCCTTCTCACTCAAGGGTCACAGCTTATTGTGAGAAAGGTCACCTTCTGGTCCCCCCATCTTATGCAGGTTCTGGGCGTTGATTTCTCTCTCTCTAACACTGCCAGGCTTTCAAAACAAGGTTCATATTTGCTAGACTCAGAAAATACCTTCATGGCAAAAGTGATGTCCCTACTTCTCTGGGAGAATCTACTCTGATTCCCTTCAGTGTTAAAGTAGTATTTCCTTACTATGTAATCTTCATTCTGATGATTTTAAAAAGATATATTGCATATTTTATCCAGATTTTTAGTTGTTTTCAATGGTAATGGTAACTTTCTGCAATTACCAGAAAGTCCTCAATAGTGGTTTTTAAATTACATATATTTCTACTTAGGGCAGCAGAACCTTGTTGTTTTTTTTTTCCAAATGAAATCTTAAATAGGATCTCAGTATCAAAAACAAAAGTAAACAACAACAAAAAAGATAAAAGTGGAGCAGTTCTGGATAAAGTGGGGCTAGAGGCCCCCAAGGTCTGCCAACCAGGCCTCCCCTTTGTTAGATCCACATAGAGTATTTGTAAGTACCTGAGTATCATAGGTATGGTTTGAAAAGTTCTTCTGTAAGGAACCCCTTGGTTTGACTGCTTGAGAAACCCTAGCTTTGGCAGAGCTCATCTAGTGCTTTCCCTGAAGGCAAATGATTCTTGACATTTTAGGAGAGCTGGAAGCCTGGATATTGGGCAAGATGCTGTAAGAAATAACAGGGTATGCTATCTGAGTCCCAGAAAACCCCTGTGAAAGCAAGACCAGGATAGTGAGGAGCTTTTCAGTTCTCTTAGGATTACTCATCTGAGGTGGGGCGAGGAGAACGAAAACAGGGTGAGGATGGTAGGTGTGTCCGTTTGGGTCCTCCAAGAGGCTGACATCAAGACAGGATTAGATATGCAAGAATATTAGTGGGGGAAATGCTTGTGAAGGGTAAAGGGGGAGGGAGCAGGTGTAGGCACAGAGAGTGTTCAGACCTTGTCGCAGATCTGACACCTGTGTAAGGAGCAAGGAAGGAAGGATTGGGGACGAAGAGCCTCGCTGCAGCACAGCTCTGAGAAAACCTCAGTCAGGCTGATGGGAAGTTTCCAAGCAAAAGCTGCCTATTAGAGGAATTCTGCATTGCACAGGAATGGCCACCATCAGTGCTCCTATGAGCTTGGTCACTGACTGGGAGCAGCCCTGGGGAGTGTGACCTCAGTATGAGGGCCACGATGGATCCAAAGGGGTGGCCACTGAGGCTGTCTGTCAGCTCTGTTCCCTGTAGCAAGTCCTCCTGCAGGAGATCTGAGTGGTGCCCCTCCATGGCCACCCCTATAGAGGAGGGCCATCCAGAGAGCAATGAGGCATTTGCTGAAACAAGGGAAGGAAGGAAAGTAAGGCATATTTTCCAGACCAGGGGGACAGCCATAGTGGGATTCTGTGCAGCTTGTGTGAGGGTATTACCTGAGCTTGTTGGGAGCAGACCTACAGTAACAGATCCCTCTTCCTTACCTGAAGCTACCCTGATGTGACTGGTCACGTCATCCTTGCACTGTAGCTTCCTAAACCCTCCCAATGGTTTTCAACAGCACTTAGGATAAAGACCACTCCCTTGATCCTGGCCTTTTTGGCCTGGCCCCAGGCCCTGCCTACCCCTACCTCTTTATTACACACCACACTCCCCCTCCCTGTCCCTGTTCCAGCCCCACTGACCTTGCAGTCCCTTGTCCTTGCCTTGCTCATTTCCACCACAGGGCCTTTGTCCATGATTTTCCTCTGCCCAGGATGCTCTTTCCTTCCTCTTCTCTCTTCTTTCTATCTTGGCTCAGGCTCACTTCCTCAGGGAGCGTGCAAGTTCCCTATAGTGGCTCTCACATACCATGTTCCTTCTCTTGGTGGCATTTGTCACAGGCACAGTTTTGGATCTTTTCTGGCTGACTGTTTATTCAATCCCTGGCTCTCCCACTAGACTAGAATAGAAGCTCTACAAGGGCAGGGCTGCCTCTGTCTTTGCTGATCATTGTACCTCTGTGCCTGGCACACTGGAGATGCTCAATCAAACGTTTTGTTCTAGTGAATAATTCACAAAGGAGGAGGTGAAAAGAATACTAGGATGTCCAATAAGTAAAAGTAAAATATGCACAGCAACAAAATAAAAGGCAGGTAAGACAGACTCCTCCAGAGCTGGAAGTGACTTCTAAGGTCCTTGTTTGCTCAACCTCCTTGTCTCACTTTGGAACAGACCGAGCCTGGCTGGTGGGACAGCTTCTACATGTTCACACGGCTAGTGGGTTCAAGGGCTGGGGCTCACACCTTAGTCTCTCAAGTCTGAGTCCCCTGCTCACTTTGCTAAGGGAGGCTGTGTGTGGTCACTTGACATACGATTTGAAGATGGATGCCTGGCTTCCATATAGGCTCGATCCACTCTCACCTTTGATCTGACCTTGAGTAAGTCATTAAGCTGTTTGGCTTAAAGTGGGGATGATAACGTGTATTTTAAATGGGAACTTGAAGATTAAATGAGATAATATGGGAAAGACTGCTTTTTGTAAACTCTGTAGTGTTTTACAGGTGCTATTCCTGTATCATGTTTTATTTCTGTTTGGTAAGAGAAAACTAAAATCACCAGTGATGGGGGTGGGTGAGGATACCATCCAGGCCCTGTCACCGATCATGTTCCCTGAGCCCACTCCAGCCCCCTTTTCTTCAAAGGAGCTGAAAAAGTTAAATTTTTGGAGCATCAGCTCTATGAATAGTAGAGTAAGTTTGAGGGATGATTTCCGTTAGTTGCTTAGCCTCCCTGGGCCTGGGTCCCTTCATCAGTGACAGGAGGGACTGTGGAACTGATGTCTAAAGATTCCTTTCAATAGGAAGCCCCATAGACCCTCATGAATAGGAAGCGCTCAAATAGGGAAGGAGGAAGCTATTACTGGACAGACTCCCAAACACAGGGCACAGAGCAAGAGTGGACTGTCATGGCCTCTAGCTTAAGAGATTTGCTGAATCCCAGAAAGAACTTTCTGGCACTGAGGGTAGTTAAATGCTGGAAATGGAGAAGGCAACCAGGTTTGTGGGAATTGCTTTCTGGAGGTCTTTGCAAAGAAAAGAAAAACCCAATTATAGTCCTGTTGGAACCGGGGAAATAGACTGGGAAGCATTTAAAGTGATATCCACCCTACGGATAACTGACTCTGCAAAAGATGCTGTGAAGTTTCGGGGTTGAGATGCCCTTTCCACACACTCCTTCCTGTTGTGCACACCTGTTTCCTGCTGCTGCTATGTTTGTGCTCTAGGGTTTATGTACCTGGTGAAAGCTCTACCGGGCCTTCCACCGCTGATCTGCATTCTGAATTTGGGGTCCTTCCTCTCTATTTACCTTCCTCCTCCTCAGGTACAAACTTCCAAGAAATGGCGCTGGTGTCAGCAGCCACTCCAGATCAGAAAAGCTCAGCACGGTGACCGGTAACCATGCTGGGTTTAAGGATAATGTGGGGAATTTTCAGCCTAGATGACCAACTAAAGAGAAAACAGAGGAGCAAGTATGATGAAAAATTTTTAGGGAACATGAAGTAAAAACTTTAACTGGTTTTATTTTTGATACTGTTTTCAGCATGTATCTGTTTCCCTTCCTCATTTTTAACCCTCTTGAGACTGGGTAGAGATTTCCCAAGCAAGTGTAAAAGTAATTATAGTCAAAGACAGACTTTTTTTTTCCCTACAGGTATCAAGTTAATTGTCTTTTCTGGGGCTAATTGTCTTTTTTTTTTTTTTTTTTTTTTTTTTTTTTTTTTTTGGTCTAGATGTGAAATGACTGCTTGGGGCTAATAACAGTGCGAATTTGTGTTTTTCATGTACATGATCTCATTGTGTCTTCCTGGTGTCCCTGTGCCTGGTAGTTGTTTTTGTTCCTGTTTCGCAGATGTGCACACTGAGGCCCAGCTTGGCAAAGTCCACAGAACTAGTGGCAGCTCCGGTATCAGCTCTGCCCCTTTCCCACCTTGTCCCACCACCTCCCACAGCCCTGACTGGAGGTGGCAGAGCCATAGGGCCCCTTGAACTCTAGCCGACCAGACCCCGTAACTTCTGAGTGGGTGGCAAAGGCAAACCTGCTGGAGACAGAGTTTTCTCTGGGTGGTGGGAGAATGAAGACCCTGCCAGGAATGCAGTGAGTTTGAAAAGGTGAATAGCCTTCCTTTTATGGATTAGTTTCCTACGGCTTCTCTAACAAAGTACCACAAACTGGGTGGCATAAGACAGGAGAAATTGATTCTCTCATAGTTCTTGAGGCTAGAAGACCAACATCAAGGTGTTGGCAGGGCCGTGCTCTTTCTGCAGACTCTAGGGAAGGGTCTTCCTTGCCTCTTCTTAGCTTCTGGTGGCTACTGTCAATTCGTGGTGTTCCTTGACTTGTAGCTGCATCACTTCAGCCTTTGCTTCCATCATCCCATGGCCATTTTCCTGTATATCTCAGTGTCCAAATCTCTCTCTCCCTCTAAGGATACCAGTCATTGGGTTTAGGGCCCACTCTACTACAGTATAACCTCATTTTGACTTGATGCCATCTGCAAAGGCCCTATTTCCAAAGAAGGACACACACTCACAGGTACCTGGGTTAGGATTTCAACTTATCTTTTTGAGGGACACGATTTAACCCACAACACCGTATTTTAGCCCGCCCTTCCTGCTTATTTGATTTTTAAAATGCCATTCTTTTTCATGAAATTATGGTTTTATCATAGGTGGTAGCTTTTTACTTTATAAGTTTATAATATTCAGAAAAGTAAACCCCTCATATTTTTATCACTCAAATGAACAACAAAAGACATGTATTTGACTCAAGCACTTTTTTAAGAATAAAAATATTACAGGCATAGATTTTTAAAATTATTTTTAACCATCTTCTCCTCAGTTACATTGTCCTCTCCTTTCTCTTGGGGAAGTGGTTCTCAACCAGGGCAATTTTGGGCCTGTTCCTATCTAGTCGGTAGGGGCCAGGGATGTTGCTAAACATCCTACAATATATAGGACAGCCCTCACCACACTTAACACACAACAAAGGATTATCTGGTTCAAGATGTTAATAGTCAGTAGATTGAGAAGTTCTGTTTTAGAGAGAAGCACTACCATGATATCGATATGTATCCTTCTAGAAGTGTTTTTCATACTTTTGCATACATTTACAAGCCTGAATAAACAATACGTGGTATTGTGTTGTGCATAAGTATTCCTCTAATTTATATAAACAGTATCATAGCATATTCTGCATCTTGCTTTGTTTTTCCCTTCAACATTTTTTAGATCTAGCCATATTGATATAAATACATATATAATACACATATGTGTTTGTGTGTGTATAATTTTTAAACTGATCTATAGTTTGTTGTTTTAAAAAATGTCTTTACATGATGAAATAGAATATTGATAACTCTATGTTCCATATTAGGCTGGCTCTCTTTTTTGGGAAGGATCAGGTTTTATTCCTCCACAATATCTGTAAGTCTGAAAACCCAAGACTAGATTCCCCCAGTCCTGGTTGGAAAGCAGGCCCATTATCTGGGATGTTAATTCTCTCCAAGAACTTAATCTTCCTAGAATATAACAATAATCAAAGGTCACAGGAGTCCTTGACCAGCTGGTGGGAAAATGAAATTGTGTCACAGCTCTAGTTTAAGGTTGGTAGGACCAGAAAACCCAGGATTAAAGTGAGGTCCACTCAAATTTTGGTTTCCAGAGGAAATTGAATAGGGTGACAAATTTGGAAGAGGGAGGCCACTTTTGAGGAGCTCCATCAGCTATACATAGACTATCATGCAGCCAAAGTTCAAGTTATTAATCTCAAAGGCTAATCACTAAAGGACTCAATGGAAAGCACCCCAATTTGAGTAAGAAGGCTTGTGTTTGATCTTAGCTAATTCCTAGCTGTGTGACCTTGAGCAAGTTACTTAGCCTTGTAATCTCAATTTTCCCGATCCCTAAAATTGAAGTAATGACATATCAGTGGGTTTCTGTAGGAATAAAACGAGAACAGTGCTTGGTATCTGGTAAGATTTCAAAAATGTTAGTTGATCCTGGAGTCTGATTCTACGGAGATTGGACTCTTTCCTTTTGGCAACAACGGAGGCTTTGGAATTTCTTTAGAAGCCTGGGAGTGCTATGTTTAAATGTGAGTTTTAGAAAGTTAATTCTGGCTTGGAAGCAGTGTATAAGGAGAGTTGGGAGTAGGAAGAAGCTGGAAATACAAAGGTCAGTTATTAGGATTATGAAATAATCCAAATGAGAGAGATGTGCCTGAACTGAGTGAGTGGGGTGGGTGGGGAGGAAGGGAAGGAGGAGAGAGGGATGTAGAAAGATGACAGGAGAGAGAGAAGGAAATGAGGGATATTTGAGAGATGGCATCAGAACATATGAAGGCTGGTGGGATGTGGAGTTGTGAGATGAGGCTAATGGGATAACGCCCAGGTTGCTAGCTGGGTTTAGTGAATGGATGATGATATTAAGAAAGATAAAAAAAAAATCAGGAGAAACTGTTAAGGGAGGGTGAGGAGGAGGGAAATAATGAATTTGGTTTTAGTTAAGGTATGTCTGAGTTGCCTACGTGACATCCTGGATCAGAAGTGGGTAGTTTATGAGACCTTGGGACAGAGCCCCAGGGGACACTGACATCCAAAGGAGGAGGGGAGAAGAGCAGCAACTGCACTGAGAGTGACTTTCAAAGGTGAAGTGGCTTTGAAAGAGTGATTTTCCAAGAAGGAGGTGGAGGATAGAGGCAGGAGATTCATAAAAGGGGGTCCAACAGGCTCAAAAGCAGCCGGAAGTCCTCAGAGGGTGGGAGTTGAGAAGAAGCTCTGGTTTGGGTATTCCCAGAGCCACTGGTAACCTTGGGAAGAGCTTTGTGAGTTGAGGACACATGGGGGACAGAAGCCAGAATGCAGAGGATTAGGATAGAAGGGGAGGAATGGAGATTATGAATTTTAATGGAGAAAAGAATTACAGAGATTATCTCAAAGGTGGGGGAAGAGGGAAGATTTTTGTTTCATTTTCAGATTACTAGAATGCTGCTGAGCAGTGGGTAGGTGGGAAAGGAGTGGAGAGTGTACAGAAGAGAGGGAAGTATTGATAGAAGAAGCTCCCGGGAGCTGGGATGGCTGGGAGAAAGCACTGACGAGGAGTCAGTCTTGACAGGACCAGATTTCATCGAGACGGGAAGGAGGAAAGTGGTAGCTGAAGGGGAGGGGATTACAGGCCTTCATGACTAAAGGCCTCAATTGTTCTCAGTAACATAGGAGCCCCTGTAGCACCTGCTTAGTGAAGAAGGTGGAAAGGGTTTGGAAGAGCTGTAGAAGGGAGCAGATTGGGCAAAAGTTTAAGGCTTGCTGAGTCACTGAGGGTGACAGGGACAGAATTGCAGTTGAGCTCAATGACACAGATGGGCTGTTGGTTTCTGGTACTGATCAGTTGCTCAAGGGCAAGGGAAGTGTGTGCTTAGATTTCCTCAAGTGGGAAGACTGTTGGTGTGGATGTGTTGGGAGTCCAAGGGGTGAGGGAATGACTGGCCATGAACTTCTAGGTAAGATGTTAAGCGAAGGTGGTGGGGAAGGGGCGATATACTGTGAGAATGAAGAGGTTGGGGTGCTGTGGCTCTATAAGGAAGAGGATTAGGACAAGATGCGTGATAGAAATAAGATTTTTCTGAGATAGGTGTTTGGTGGAGAAGTAGTTCCGGGTGAGGTCAAAGTCCAGGTAGGTATGAAGAGGGTAAGGATGAAGGTGAACGTTATGGAGCAGAAGGGAACAAGGCCTATGAATCTAGGCCACTGTGCACATGGGAGTTGCACACAATGGTAGGAGTCAGGGTGCAGGAGGGAACTGTTGGCCAGTTAAATGTCTCAGCAAATGTGACAGAGTAATCTTGGGATGATGTCTTGGTCAGTTTTTACTGCATAACAAATAACTATAAAAATCTTGCTGGCTTTTAACATATAGCACACATTGATTTAGTTCCACATCTGGAGATAGTAGATTTGGGCCAGACTCATCTGGCTAATTCTGTTGACTTTGCATCTGCAGGTTGTATGGGATCTGGTTGATCTAGGTTGGTCATGGTTGAGGGGGCTGGCTGAAATGGCTCTGGTCATTCACCTCTTGAGACTGGGAGGCTAGCTCAGGCTGCTCTTCTCATCATGATGGCAGAGGTGTAAAAGAACAAGCAGTTTTCAAACCGTTGGTCATGTCATGCCTGCTAACATTTCTTTGGCCAAAGTCAAGGGGTGGGGAAGTACACTGTACCCATGGGAGGTAGTTGGGTTGGTAAGTGAATATTTTTGAACAATAACCTAATTGACCACAGGTAGTAGATAAGCGCTATGAGGATAGAGAGAGGATGGGGTTGCAGATGGCATAGGACCCTTGAACGACAATGAAGGAACAAGGGTGGGAAGAAAGGACATTGTCTACTCAGCTCCCATCCTGAGATAGAAGTGGCCCCAACTAAGAGTGTTTGGCAAAGAAATCATTCGATTAGAGAAGGTGCAGTGTTTTGTGTTGTGAGAAGTCAAATATGAACAACAGGAATTCCAGAGGCCACAGAGGGAAGAGTTCAAAAGAGGCACAGCTGGCTACCCAGGGTCGGAGAGCAACTGCCTGAGTGGGGAAGTCCGAGCCTCAGGAATAAAATGGGCAGAACACACACACACACACACACACACACACACAGCTGCTAGAGGAGCTTGGGCTGACCCAAGGTAGACTCTTTGGGATCCTTATTATTTGGGGAAGGTGTTGGAGAGACCAGCCCCCACGTTGCCTTGAATGGGGCTCTGTGTGCTGGCTCTTTCTGACTAACTGAGAAGGGCAGATGCCTCCTGGGGAGGAGATGTTTCCATGGAGAGGCAGTCACAGCTCCATATATACTTGGGATTTCACAATTACTTTTACTCTGACAGTGTGTTGGGAAATTTTCTTTTTCTTTTTCCTTTTGTTTTTTTTTTTTTTTTTGGTACTACAAATAAGGAAGCAAGAGGGTGAGTGTGGGAAGGAAACTATTTTAATGGTGATACAGTAATAGAAATAACAGCCATCCTTGGAAAGAGAGACTCTAGGAGAAAGAGGGAGGGGGCTGGAGCACCTCAAACCTATACTTTATCTTTGCAGAGCCTGTCACTACCTTTCAAGCGTTCTTGATCTTCCCTCCCTGATGAGGCTGTAAGCTTACTGAGGGTAAAGGCTGGGCCTGTCTTATTCATAGCTCTTTTCCCAGGGCTAGCAGCACACACAGAACATAATAGGTGCTCAATAAATATTTTTGAGTGGATGAATGAGAGAATGATAAAATATTTAAGGCTTGCATACTGATCTCCACTTAAAAGAACTCCAAACTTTCTTTTGTCCACATCAGTCAACAAATATTCAGGGACCTCTTGAATATCAAGCAGGTGACCAGGCTCTGGGCATTCATAGAGAGTAAGGCATGGTCCTTGCCAGATGGTTGCTTATCTTCACTTGCAACTTAGGGAACAGTAACTAACAATGAAGAACTATGAAGAAATGTTTCAAGCCTCAGTTTGCCCATCTTCAAAAGGGGAAGCTCAACCAGATTCATTCACATTTCTTTGCTACAAGGCTCCTTGGAGCCTTTAATATTCTACTGTTCATTGCAAATCTCTAAAACGGGGGAAACAGTTTGATGTCTGTCTAAGTCAGCTCAGGCTGCTATAATAAATATACTGTAGAGTGGGTGGCTTCAACAGCAAACATTTATTTCTCACAGTTCTGGAGGCTGGGAAGTCTCAGATCAAGGTACAGGCAGATCTGGTGTCTGGGGAGGAACCACTTCCTGGTTTGCAGATGGCTGTCTTCTTGTATCCTCACATGACAGAGAGCAGAGAGAGGGGGAAGCAAGCTCCCTCGTGTCTCTCCTTATAAGGGCCCTAATCCCATTTGTGAGGGCTCCACCTTTATGTCCAATCACCTCCTAAAGGCCCTACCTCCTAATACCATCACATTGGGTATCAGGCTTCTATATATGAATGTTTGTCAATGAAAATTGACAAACATTCTGTCAATAGCAGTGTTTCTGAAACGTATTTGACCATGAAGACTTTCTTTCTTTTTCTTTTTGTTTTTAGAGCATCTCATAGGATTGGTTTTCTAAGGAGCACACTTTAGGAAATGTGGGTTTAGGCTAATTCTGGTGGACTAATCCTTGTAAGATTTCTTCTGAAGGTCATCCCCATCCCACCTTCATAGGCACACTTGCACTAGACTTAGTGGTGTTCTTTTTTTCTTTTTCTGTGCTCAGGATGGGGTTGGCTTCCTTTTAGAGCACCCAGTGGGTTCACACATGTGGTCATCCTTTGTCCTGATGATGTTGGAGGTGGGTATTCAGGTTTCAGAATTGGGTCGTACCTGCTAAGCTTCAATTTTGGTCCACTATCCCTAGAGCAGCCCTGGCTCACCCCTGAGCACCCTGCACCCCAGGGAGGATTTGAGGCATCAAGATAACTCTCTATCTGGAGGCTTGAGGACAAAAGCACTGGGTTGTATAGGCAGGTGACCAGAGGTTGAGAGGTCTGGACATGCCAAGATAGAGTCAGGAATTCTGAAAATCAAGCAGTTCCAAGGGAAAGCACTGAATCTAGAACAGGGACTATTAGCTACTTTTTCTCTCTTTTGGATTATCTACATGGATAGGATGTGGTCTTGGGTATTGGATGATCAACCTGGCTGTTCAGGTATGTGGGGTATGGCCATGGATGGTTAAGACCTAGGTATAGGGATCAAGTTCAGGATCTTTCCCTATCTTCTGGATAAGAGCAATGACCTCTTAATTGGTTTCTCTGTGTCCCCATGTATTCCTTTTAAAACTAGTTCCTGCACCATCTAAAATGCAGACTTTATCCCATCATTCCCTCTGTTTAAAGTCTCTCAGTGGGTCCCCAAGGTCTCTTTAGCTTGGCACCCAAGCCCTTTGGAACTCTGCCTCTAGCATGGCTCTTGAGCTTTACATTTTTCCCCACTCTTACCTCCCACCCACCCTACATTCCAGCCAAATAGAACTTCTGATTACTTCCTGAGTATCCCATGATTTTTGACTTTTCCCTGCCTTCATGCATGCCTTTCCCTCTGCTGGCATACCACCCCCATGGCTTGGTCTAGCAAAAACCCTCATTCTTTGAAGTGCAGCTCAAAAGTCTTCTTCTGCCTCTTGGCTAGTCACTGGCTCCATCTTTTGTGCTCATGTAACAGTTGTACATTTTTATTATAAAGTACCATCACCTCCCATTATGATTGTTGCTTGCACGTTTATCTCCCCTCACTCCCTAAGTGGCTGGGATCTTTGGGAGTCAGGGCCTTACGTGGTGCCTGGTAAGTAGCAGGTATTTATTGGGGGTTTGTTGAATGAATGAATAAGTGTGAGTTGTGTTGAATGAAGTGAAGATTTTGACTTCTTAGCTCCCTCTGGTCACCCTCTCTTAGGCACTCACCTTTCTGTTTATAAAAAGACTTCCTTAGTTTAGAATAACAAAAGCCCATTCTGGCTTAGAGAGATGGAGTTATAGGGTATTTTAAAGAAGAGGTGTAATTTTGTTACCTTTCAAACATAGCACATTTTTTAAAGCTAAGATATAAATAGATACTAATAAGTAAATTGGGAAAATTAATGCAAAATTACTGGTAGTCCTGATTATATAATAATGTATCATAAACAAAAGACATTAAATATTACAGAATTATTCCTTGAGCCCTAAAGTTGAAGTCATGTTGATAGACTAATTTTTTGAGCCATGAGTTTGAAAGTGACACTGATTTTTTATTTTAGAAACTTCAAAATATTTTTACTATTAAGTTAAACCTAGAACTTTATAGAGAAAGGTGTCATGGGAACTTTCTACCTTTTGAGGATAATGAAAACTGTGTTTGAATTATTGAAAATTTTGGATTAGTAACCTAGATGAAAAGTTTGTCATTATGTAATAACTCACTATCTGTTATAAGACAAAGTCTGGCATAGGTGAGTCCATTGCGTGCCATCCAATGTGTTTAATTACTGCAGGGTAAGCCCAGAGGTTTCACTTCAAATGTTATGTTGTAATTGAGGTATGGGTAGTATATGCTTTGCCTGTTGGTTTGAGAGGGAGTCTGAGGCTCCATCTGGCTTAATAGAAAGTTTCTATGATTGCTTAGTGAAGTGTACTGTGGACATGTGAAGGGAGGATTCATGTATTCACCTTCCTTATCTAACAGATCCCAGAAATAATGATCTAATGCTAATCAGTGTGACATAATGATAGAAACATAGGACTTACTGTTCAAGAGCCTGAATTTAAGATTCAGTTATATCACTTACTGGTTCTGTGAAGCTGAACAAACCACATTCTCTCTCTGAGCTTCACTTTCTTCATATGTAAAGGAGTGTTGAAAAAATTGACATCTTGTCGCTATGAAGGTAAGAAGAGAGTGTTTTGTAAACTCTGAGGTACTCTACCCACATTAGTGCATACTACTTTTAATGAACCTTATGAGATCATTGCTATAGGTACTTAGTACCTATTTGTTTGCTCCATGCATGTTATGTATGACGGTTTCCATGTGTGTTGCCGGTTTTACATTCTCTGCTCCCAGTGTACAGAAGCTGTGCTGATCCACTGACTTTACATACCACCTAGCTTCGGCTCTCACAAGGCTCCCACCTTTTTTGCTTCTCTGTGGTGATGTCCTTCAGAAAAGGCAGTGACACTGAAGCTGTTGAGGTTGGACCATATCATGGGGTTCATAGGCTTGGAGGTTGCATGTTAAGGGCTCACAGTAAATTTGGAGCTGAGAACTTGGGCGTTCTTTCCTTAGCTGCCTCAGGATTGGGGCTCTCGGCGATGACTCACTTCTCTTCTACATGTCTCATCCTCTAGGAGGTGAGCTTAGGCATGGTCTCATGGCAGAGGAGCAAGAGTGAGCCATAAGAAAATGTAAAATTACTTTCCAAGCCTCTGCTCATGTCATTTTTGCTCATATCCCATTCAGCCAAAGCAAGTCACATGTCTGAGCTTGGTGTCAAGTGTTGGGTGTAGTAATGTTAGATGGTAAAGTACCTAGAGATAGAGAGAGGTGAAGAATTTTGGTCATTAACACTAGAATTATTTTGTGCATAAGTCAAGCAGAGAAATAGCAATGATGGTGATGGTAACAGCTAACACTTATTGAATGCTTACTGTGGGCCAGTTTCTGCTGGGAGCTTTATGTGCACACCCCCACTGCCCCTGAATCCTCACAGCAAACCTTTAGGTACTGGTATTACCTCTCCTGTTTTACAGATGAGAACACTGAGGTTCAGAGGAATTAAGTAACTGCCAAAGTTTACATAGCTCCTAAGTGGTGAGCTGGGACAAGAATCTGGTTCTGTCTGACTCCACAGTCTAGCTCTTAACCAAATCTCAGAATACCAGGGCAGAGGGCAGGGACACTGCTTGAAATTTACTGGGGAGAAACTCAGGACAAATAATAGGCAGACCCATTTCATGGAGAGGGTGGTAAACTCAAGGAATGTGCCCCTCTCATGAGTATTCACTGATGCTAGCACCTGTAAGGGATGCAAAGGTTGTAAGACTCAGTCCCAAGCTAGTACGAATGAAAAGGCAAATCTGTTCAAGAGAAATTTGTGTAAATGACCGTTTCTTTGTAGCTTTTTGAGGGAAAAGTAGGAGATCTGAGGGATAGCCCTTTATATGTTGAGGCTGGTACGGTACAGTGGTTTTGAAACTGCCCTTTAGGACTCTAGAGGTTTTGATGATACAATCTTGAGAACCACTCTGGAAGTCAAGGTGGGGGAAAGGGAGCTTTCACCTCCCACTTCTACAGAGCAACTCTGCTTTTCACTGTCATATTTTGGGTTTTGATGCATTACTTCTTCTTTTGGAAGAAATGTCTCAGTGACCTAAGAAAGGAAAGCCACTGTTCTCATGGAAAGATCCCTGGACAAAGGGTCCAGATCCCTGGGCCCTAGTGTTACTTCGGCACTGCCCAGTTGTGAGATCTTGGACACTAGCTTGACCATCCCCAGGGTCCTTCCTCCCTCCCCCGCCTATAGAATGAAGGGTTTGAATCAGGTGATCTTCACTGTCTTCTCGAGCTCTGATGTTCTTCATCTTCGGGGGTGCGGGGCAGCAGCAGTACCTATTATATTGTCAGGAATGAGATACTGGAACTGGTCTGCCAGTGGTCTGACCCAGAAGTCTCTCCCTTGAATTCTTCTAACTTCCATTTGCTTCCTCACCTTAGTTGAGTCAGCAAACATTTATCTCAGCAAACATTTATCTATGACCCACTGTGTGCCAGGCACCATACCCACATTCCTGCAAAGCTTGTAAGCTGCTAATAACTTGCCCTGTTCTGGGAGAGTCCCAAGAGTGCCCCCTAGCTGTGTCTTTTCCTTGCCACTGTCTTCCTTTCTTCTCTTTCTCCCTCACATGTTTATGCCTCTCTGCAGGACAGACTATGAGGGTTGGTAACAATTCATAGTCTGTGGGAATGGGCAGTGGGGACGGTGACCAGTGGGATCTGGGGGTGTTGCAACAGATGTGGTCATTGGGTCATTGTGCCCTGCCCAGGCCTCCTCAGCCACTGACAGGGATGCTCATCTGACAAAAACATTTTTCTGATTTAGATCCCTTTCCTCTGGCCACCTCCCTCTCTCAGGCGATGACTTCCTGGGAAGGGTCGGCGCTAAGGTCTGGTTGTTTCGTGGCAGTACCTGCATCTCCTTTTCAATCCCTAGGCAACAGATAGGATGGGAAGATAAGGAGGCACACAGTTTTCCCACAGAGATGGAAGGCGAGAAGACTGGAGAGTGCTAACTGGTACCCCAAAGCTATTTTAGAAAGAGGAGACACTGGAGTGGAGATCTGGAGGAGAGGGAGTGGAACGTGAGAAGGTTTGGGGAAGGGCAGTCCAGGCAGTGGGAACAGCCCATGCAAAGGCTCTGAGGTTGAACTGTACTCAGTGACTTCTGCAAACTCCAAGGAGGCAGCATGTCTGAGGCCCAGTGAGTAAGGAGATGAGAAGTAGTAGATGAGATTGGAGAGGTGGCCTGGGGGCCAGACCATGTAGGGTCTTGTAGACCACAGGGAGGATGTTGGATTTCATTCTGAGTATGTAGAGAAATTATGGGAGGATTTTGAATAAGGAAATAATGACTTCCATTTTAAAAGGTCACTCTGGCTACTGTGTAGAAGATATCCCATAAGGGGCAAGGATGGAAGCAGGGAGACCTGTTAGGAGGCTGGTACATGGTCTGGGGAGAGGGAATCATTGGTATAGTTAAATTGATCAGAGTGTAGCCAGAGTGCTCCCCTCTGAGATCTTGGCTCTCTGGGCCAAGACTGGAATGTCCTGACACAGAGTCAGGGAACCCTGGGCAGCCTGAGTGTGGAGAAGAGGAGATGGCAGAGCCGTGGCATGGAATTTGGAGCCAGACCTGGTTTTGCCCCTTATTAACTGTGTGACTTTGGGAAAATTATTTGATCTCTTGGGGGTCTCAGTTTACTCATCTGTAAAATAGGAATAATAATAGTTACTACTTCTTAGAGTGTAAGATACTTGGTGTATGCCTTGCACAGAGTGAGTGTGATAGGAGTGCTTGCTGTGGCTGCTGCTGCTCTTTTATAAGATGTGTGTGCTGGGAGAACAGTGTGGCTTTCCAAAATCATGGGAGGACCGAGTTGCCTTTTGCCTTGGTCCTGAACACACTGATCAGCTGTGCCTCCTTCTTAGAGGCTGTCCTTAGCCTGCCCCAGACCCCCAGGCTCAGCCCACACTCCCACTGTAATCCTTCCTAGAGATGGCATCCCCTGTCCCTGCCCTCCCATGCTCCTCTTCCCTCAGCCATCGCATCACACTGCAGGAAGCGTCGTCTGCACCTCACACCTCCAAGGTGCACCCCACAGATGGGCTGTGTCAGGCCCTGCATTTGCCCCGTAATGAAGCTGGGGACTCAACGGGTCTGGGTCTGCACATCTCGAGTCTGTCCAGAGCCCCGGTGAGTCCTTTCTGCTTTACCCCTGTCAGCTCTGGCACCACTTGCTTTGTTAATGGAGAATTTGTCAAGTAATGGGAATAGTTAGCACAGCGGGGGCCTTACTGTGCCCTGGAAAGAGAACAGAGAGAGCCATCCCAGCAGCCCCAGACATGATTGCTGGGCAGGCTTATTTCCTCTTGTCTGCATCTCTCTCTGCATCTCTTGCATGTTTGATTTTTTTCTCTTTGTGCAGAGAGAGTTGGCTAGGAGAAAAGACCGTCAATTGCACTCTTTCTGGGCTGGTGCTGCGAAAGCTGGATAAGATTGTCTTCCTGAACTGAATAATTTCCCTCTCCCCCTACCTCAGTTAGGCGGAAGATCAGCTGAGCACCTAGTTGCTTTTTCCCTCCCTTTCTCTTCCCCGTTTCCTCCCCGCATCCAGCCCTCCCCTCTCGCCTTCTCCCTGTCCCCTCATGTAAAGAACTCACTGACTCTCAACTGAATCCTTTTTAATGGTCCCAAGAGGCGAGGATCTTGAAGGGTGATTATCTTCACTATAAATTATTAACTCTCCCAGCAGCCAGATGGCTTCCCAGCCCATGGCTTGGAACTCTGGGCTGGGAGGCCCGCTGTCTGGGAGAGGAGGGGACGGGGAAGGGAGGAGGATGAATGAGGGAATGACCACAGCCTCTTGAGTTCCTAGCTGCACCTGGGATGCTGGGGAGCCTGTCGGCACCTTGCAAGGCCTGAGTTCTGTCGTCTGCGGGGAAGTTTGGCGTGGTTGTGTTTTGCACGCTAGAAAACTCAGAACACCCTTAGGATGGAGTAAAAGTGATAGGAGGGGCAGAGACTAATGCCATGAGTTGCTTTTAGTATGAACCTTAAAGGATTGTCAGGCATGGTAAGAAGCCATGATTATTACCTTACGTTGTGTAGTCTTTTACCTCCTTAGGTGTTCACGACATTCTGGAAGGTGTATTCATTGTTTTCCCTAATTTACAAGAGAAGAAATAAAAATTGGATAGATCATAGAGTTTCCCATAAGGTCACTTGACCCATAGTTAGTGGAAAGACAGAGCCTCGTTCTGACTCTGGTCTAGCGGTCTTTCCCCCACAGCAGACTTTTCCTCAGTCGCCTATGCCTTGTATCCTTCAAGTTTCCATGTAAGTTCCCCCTCCACTGAGAATCCTTCCCTGACCACACTGGGCCAGAGTCATCTTTTGTTCTTCTGGACTCTATTGCACTTCATGCAAAGACCTATTTAGTACTGGACATGCAACGCCAAAGGGTTTCCAGTCTCTTCTGGGATATCTCCAGTGACGGGGTAGCCCACTTCATCTGAAGGTAGTCTGTGTGTAAGATAAAGACACAAATACTCTTTCTAGAACTTCCATTCACTAGACAGAAATTCTGTCCTTGAGAGAACCTGTGGGATCTCCCTTCCAATTTAAGACTGCCTCAGGCCCCTGAAGATACTGCTCTTGCTACTGTCGAGTTGCCTCTGTACGTCCAAACACCCCTGTACCTCCAAAGGTTCCTCACACGAAGACTCAGGTGTGACTCTTACCATTGTCTGTGTCATTGGGATGAAGTTTAAAAGATGTCCATCTGTCCTTGTTACTCTCCCCGAGCAGGCCAGTTGAGGCACCAACATCAACCGTGCTGCTAGGAGGAAGTACAAGCATCAAGGGCAAGTAACAGCAGCAGCAGCAGCGGTAGCTAGCATTCACGTGGTACTTATCTGCGCCGAGCACTGCTCTCTAAGGGCTTTACCCTTATTAAGTGCCCTTCCGTGGTAACTCACTATTAACTCCATTTTATAGATGAGGCAGCTGAGGCTCAGAGAGGAGAAGTGACTTGCTCCAGGTTACACAGGTAGCAAGTGGTCCATCTGGGATTTGCACTCAGGAGATCTGGCTCCAGAGCCCATGGGTTTAACCTCCTTGAAATGGGCACTTACTCTAACGCCTGTGTTCTGTTTGGACCTTAGAGACTGACACAGGGAGAGGGGGAAGGGTAAGCTGGGATGAAGTGAGAGAGTGGCATGGACATATACACACCACCAAATGTAAAATAGATAGCTAGTGGGAAGCAGCCGCATAGCACAGGGAGATCAGCTCCGTGCTTTGTGACCACCTAGAGGGGTGGGATAGGGAGGGTGGCAGTGAGACACAAGAGGGAGGGGATATGGGGATATATGTATACGTATAGCTGATTCACTTTGTTATAAAGCAGAAACTAACACACCATTGTAAAGCAATTATACTCCAATAAAGATGTTTAAAAAAAAAAGAAAGAATATGTGCTCTCTTGTGAGATGCATCCATGTGGCTGTCTGGACATGAAGACCAATCATTCTCAATGCTGTATGGCATTTTGCATGAATAGATGACAATTTACTATTCCATTCTACCACAGATGGACATTTGGTTATTTTCTAGGGTTTGGCTATTATGACTAATGTTGTTATGAAGATTTCTGTGCATGTCTTGGGTTGGACATATGTAAGCATTTCTGTTGGTGTATACCTAGGAGGGGAATTATGGAATCATGGGACAAAAATATTCAGCTTTAGTAGCTATTGCCATGCAATTTTCCAAAAGTAGTTGTACCTCTGTGCATTTTAAAAGTTAGTAAAGTCCAAAACTACCCTATGAGGTAGGTATTATCATTCTCTCTCTCTCTTTGTCTCTCTCTCAGATGAATCAAAGACTCAGAGAGTTGCCCAAGGCTAAATAGCTATAGTAATGACAGTCTGGGTTTAAATACAGCCCTGCCTGACGCCAAAGCCCATGCTCTGCATCCCTACCCTGAACTACTTTCATATTTTGGAGAGAATTCATGCCTTCACCCTCCCACCGCCCCCACCCCCCCACCTGCAGTAGAGCCTTTGCTGTTGAGTTAAGATAGAGAGTACTGCGTGTGAGGGGCTGCCCTAGTGGTGGAGTGTCAAGAGGGGCATAGTTTAGTTGACAGAGTGAACCTCTGAGGCTGTTGTGCAAGGATGAGCCTGCATCCCCCTCCAAAGCACCTGGGGATAGAGCATGCCCAGGGACATGGGCAAGAGGGGTGTACAGCATTGGTGGTGGGGTGAGACATCTGACATGTCTCTCAAGTCACAGGGAGTCCTGCCAGGTATGAGTGGCCATATGAAATGAAAGCTTCTGTTGATGTGTCAGTGACAGTATTTTTTTAAGGTCTAGTATTAGGAGTGTATCCGTCAGGACTCTTGGTCACAACCCAAGTAAAACTTACTTAAGCAAGGAGAAAAAAGAAAGTTTTGGTTCATGTAATGAAAGTCCCAGGATCCATTGGGCTTCAGGTCTGGCTACATGTAGGTGCTAAAACGTCACTAGAAATCCATCTCTATCCATCTCTAGGCTCTACTTCTTTGTTGTCTTCATTATTAGACAAGATTATCTTGAATAGTAACAATGGCATCTCTCATCAATTCTGGATTTCACTATAGTTGTTTGACAATGAGGTAAAAAAAGAGGGCCCTTCTCCCAATAATTCCAGAAAAAGTTCCAGAGCGTACTCCAGTTTGACTCAGTTTGGGTGACAGACCCATCCTTAAACTAATCACTATGACAGGAGATTGGAATGTCCTGATTGGCTAAATTGGGTCACAAGATCTGGGGTTGGGATGAAGCCCACCTAAATGACCTGGACTCAGATTGGTGGTGAAAATCATTTTACCTTCAAAGGGGGGCAAGGGGTATGGTGAAAGGGAGGCAAGTAGAACCAACAGAGAGCCATCATAGGGGCTTTCTGGTCCTGATGAGGGACATAAGAAGGATGCTGATGAGAAGTTCCAGAGCAGGGGTCCCCAAACCCTGGGCCACAGACCAGTGCCGGTCCGTGGCCTGTTAGGAACCAGGCCGCACAGCAGGAGGTGAGCAGCGGGCCAGCGAGCGAAGCTTCATCTGTGTTTACAGCCGCTCCCTTTTGCTCGCATTACTGCCTGAGCTCCGCCTCCTGTCAGATCGGGGGCAGCATTAGATTCTCATAGGAGCGGGAGCCCTACTGTGAACCGCGCATTCGAGGGATCTAGGTTGCACACTCCTTGTGAAAATCTAATGCCTGATGATCTGAGGTGGAGCTGAGGCAGTGATGCTAGTGCTGGGGAGCGGCTGCAAATACAGAGGATTGTTAGCAGAGAGGTCTGACTGCACAGAGACCATAATAAATCAGTCGCTTGCAGACTCATATCAAAACCCTATCAGTGGGTGGCAAGTGACAACAAGCACAGGGCTCCCACTGATTCTGCATTATGCTGAGTTGTCTAATTATTTCATTACCTATTACAATGTAATAATAATAGAAATAAAGTGCGCAATAAATGTAATGCGCTTGAATCATCCCCAAACTATCCCCCCTGCCCCGGTCCGTGGAAGAATTGTCTTCCACGAAACCAGTCCTTGGTGCCCAAAGGTTAGGGACCGCTGTTCTAGAGGAAGACCTGGCAAGCCCAGTCTGAGGCACTGAGGGCAGTAATCGTCGTGCCTTCCCACAACCGTGGTTCTAGACACGGGCCCCTCTTTCCTCTGAGTCTGTCAAGGGAACGGAGGAGCTGTAGGGAGGGAGGTGGAAAGGCACATGGCAGCCAGGTCTTCTGAGCCGTGCCGATGGCGAATAGCCCATGCGTCGGAGTTGTGTGAGGGCCCCGCTGCCTCCTAAGCAGCTGGATCGTGAGACGTTTGCAAAGATGTGAACCCCCCATAAGGAGTATGCCATTTAATAATTATGTAAATTAGCTGGCACTTAGATAATGTCACTCACTTTCCCTCTCCTGCTGGATTCTCACACAGTAGACAAGCATTCTGAGCTTCTGCACCCGTCTGGGCCCTCCACGTGGGCACTGGAGCAAACCGCCTGCACGTGCGGCTGCCTGCGTCCTCCTGTGGCTCAGGAGAGGGTAGCAGTTGGCCTACCCGGTCGAGAGCGCTCCCTGGCTCCCGTTTTCCCATTTCTTGAGCCTCGCACAGCCCTGCCAGAGGGTTAGAGAAGGCCGAAGGGTAAATGCCTGGGGCAGCTGGCTCGAGGCCTGTGATATTAAATGTAAGGTCATCTCTCGCTTTTGGCTGGGCCACTGTGGCAATTTCCCAGAGGCCACGGGAATGTCCACAGTCCAAGAAAGAAATGGAAGGGCTTTAGGAGAGAATGTGGGCAGACCATAGGGTGTCAAGTCTAGATTAACCCAATCCTGATGTTACCAGTCCTGAAATCAGATTCTACCTGGCGCCTGTGGGAGAGAAAGCTTGGTTTTCCTCGGTTAGCCTTTTTGATTCCCCAAGATGCAGGCAGGGGAATGTCAGTATCTCCAGTGCTGGTCCGGGCTGGAGGGGAGGACTGCCAACCTGATGGAGGAGGCTCAGCAGGCGGGATACAGTGGTCACCCCTAAGCAGGCTGGGTAAATTCCCATGATCCTCCTCACAGCAAGTGGTCCTGGGCAGCTTAGTTCTTAACTCGTGGGTTATCCCAGATGACTAGACATGAGCTGCTTTGTCCTGAGGGGTCATCTGAGGTGGGCATCCAGGGAAGTGTGGAGGCACAGGATTGCCGTCATTGTACAAAGCGGGGTGGTGTGGAGGCCACCGCGTGGGACAGAAGTCAGATGATCCTCAGCAATGCTCTTCAGCTTCTGTTTTTACTGTTCATTCTTCCTATACATGTTTCCTGAACTCCCACTTCATGCCAGGGCCCTGTGGCAGCACCATGGTGAAGCAGTCCGTGCCCCCAGGTTGCTTCCCATGGAGCTTCCAGTGCCTGGACTCTTTATTGCTCTGCTTTATGTCTCTAAAATACACTTTCCCCCACTACTTTGTGATGCCCCTGAAGGCGAGAACCATGTCTTACTCTGCTTAGATCCAGGAGTGGCTGGAAAAGATCAGAGCTCAATAAGTAGTTAGATTGAATTGAGCAAGTCATTTAATTTCTGCAGACACATAAGAGACTTGCAGGGGCCCAGAGGTGAGCCGACATCTAGACCAGTCTGAAAGCTTCTGGAGCTATCCACTTAGAGGGATTCCCATCTCCCTGCTCATCCATATCACTGAGCCCTCCATCTGAATGTCCTTGCCTCCCACTGAGGGTCCCACTGGCTTTAGCCATCTGAGCCTGGGCCTTGCTTGAGCTGCACTCCTTGGTCTAAACGGGCAGGACAGGGAGTGGAGAGGGAGGTGCAGCAGGCAGGGTGGCGTCCCTGAGAAAACACTTGCCCAAGCCTCTGGGGCTCACACATCATGGGCTCCATCACGTACCACATGATTTTTACATTCCCAGCTCATTAATATTTCCTGGCTTGGGATGCTCCTTTGGAGAGGCTTGTGCTTCGTGCGCATGCCTGCCTTGCTCCCCACTCTTCTAAATCAGATGCATGATGGGGGAGGGGACAGGGGAGCTGCTGTCCTCGGAGCACATTCCCTGAAAGTGGCCCCTTTTCAAAAATTTGATGAAAAAAAATATGTAGACATGGCAGATGTTAGGACCAGAAGAAGCCCTCTTTGGGGACAAGTATCTCCTGTCTCCCCTGGGATGTTGCCTTTTGCCTCCTTGCTGTTCTTCAAACATACCAGCCTGCTCCAGGCTTAAGGCCTTTGCACTGACTATTACTTGTGGAACATTCTTCCCAGATATTTATGTGGCTAATTCTCTCACCCTCTTTGAAGACTTTCCTTAAATCTCATCTTCTCAGACTCTGATTTGTGATGTTTGCCTATTTCTGTGATGTAAATATTCCTAGCATAGTTGATTTCATGCTACCAAAGTGTCATCAACCAGCTCAAAAATTTCTGAAATTTTAATAGTTGGTTCTCACATTCCGCATGAGTTGGCACCTCCACACTGCTGTGCCCATGTTCTAGTAAAGCATCCCTTGCACCCCTGGAGGTGCCCATGCCACACTTTGGGAAACACTGCATGGACAAGACCTTTTATACAACAGAGGCTTTCCTTATGATGGATTTAATCAGCCTCTTTTTGGTTGGGCTTGCTTATTCAGGGGAAACAGGTGTTTGTTCCTGATTAAGGAACAGTGTTTTCCTCTTCAAAGCAGGGGTAATAACTAGCTTTGCTAATGTGGTCATCATAAAAATAGTGGACAGTGGTCTGACAGAGACCATGGTGAATTATCAAACATACCTATTAATAGGCAGCAACTTGCATAGCTCTTGGAAATTGCACTCATTGCTCTCATGTGAACACAGAAGTCTCCACTCGGCTATGTGGCCAGAGTCTGCTTTCAGAAACCAGATCACCCCCTTGACTGGGTGCTGGTGCATTTCCAATCAGTATAAAACATGCATAATATGCTCTAGGTCTGTGACATTCCTTAACTGTTCATTTGTTGTCCATTCTGCAGTATTTTTAATTAAAAAATGTGTTTTAATATGCTATCCCCACTTCACAGACACGTGCACACTCACACGTACACACACTTCTTCTCGTCCCATCCTACCTAGAAATAAGGAAGGAAAGAAGGTAGTGTTTATTGTTCACCTACTATGTCTGTAGCCTCATGCTAGAATCTTCCAATACATGATCTCATTGAATCTTCTCTCCAACCTTGGAAAAAGTCTTTTATTTTCTCTACTTTATAAATGAGAAAATAGACACTCAAATAGATTAAGACATTTTCTCAAGGTTCCACATACAAGAACTAGGATTCACTCAGCCTTTTTTTTTTAAGGCTCAAAGCACGTATTTTTTTCAATAAGACCTTTCCCCCAACATTTAGTTAAGAGATGAGTGTTTTTTGCTCATTACTCACCTTCTAATTTATTTTCACTGATTCCGATAAATATTTCTCTCAAAAATCTCACAGACAGTGAGGGTCTGTCTTAGGGTGCCTACACCAAACACTGGATTGTCAAACTGAAAAAGAAAAATCTAAAAAAAAAAAAATTTCATTTTCATGTTCATGTCTTTTAATAGGTAAATGAGTTAAAATTGTATGTGTGTATTTGAGTGTATAAAATGTTAGCACTTATCTTAAAAATAAATTTTGTCTAAGTGACCCTGTGATATGAATATTGTAAAGATGTACTGATGTGGCTTTGGGGGTTTTATACTATTTTTGCACACGGAAAAACTGAGTGCATCGGGCTTCCCTGGTGGCGCAGTGGTTGGGGGTCCGCCTGCTGATGCAAGGGACGGGGGTTCGTGCCCCGGTCTGGGAGGGTCCCGCTTGCCGCGGAGCGGCTGGGCCTGTGAGCCATGGCCACTGAGCCTGCGCATCCGGAGCCTGTGCTCCACAACGGGAGGGGTCGCGGCGGTGAGAGGCCCGCGTACCGCAAACAAACAAACAAACAAACAAAAAAACCTGAGTGCATCATTAGGAACTGAGCTTGGGGTCCTGATGTGGCCCTGGGAGAACCCGGGCCCTCCCTTCTGTTTGAAGCACCAAGCACTGTGGGAATCGTTAGAATAGCCTGGCTCGCAGTCCGCACTCCATCAGTATTTGTGAAATGGGATGCAGTCTTGGCCTGACACATGGCCCTAATCTTTGTTTCCTTCTCCCCTACCCTCCCCTTCATCCTGCAGGTCTTTTCTCTGGAGTCCTGGGAGGCAGGTCATGGGCAGGACTGCCTCTGGCCTGCACCATGAAGTCTGAGCCTGCTTCCGCTCTGCCCCGGGCCCTGCTCTGCCTGAACACTCAGCTTCCAGCTGCTCCCTTCCCCGCAGCCCCCTGCTGCTAGGAGGCAGACCTTCAGGACTGTTCCTTGGCCTGTTTCTACCTTTCACCTGACTCACCTCACTGCTCGCTCCTCCTCCATCACGGCCCCCCTGACCCCAGCCCTCTCCCCGGCCTCCCTGGCTGGGGCGTTTGGGGGTCCACCGGGAGGACGGCGTTGTTGAAGGCTTCCACCCGCCGTGCACTTTCTCCTCCTTGAATCAAGGCCTCCGGATCCACATGGATAGCTGAGATCTTTTCTTGGAGAAAGACACTTTGCACCCTCACTTTCTCAGCCTGATTGCCCTCCTCTCCTGCCGCCCTGTCTTTCCCCTCTTTATTGAGTTTCTCGCTCGTGTGCCCAGCTGCGGCTGTCTTGTTCGCTTTCCTCCTTCCTCCCCGTCTTGATCTTTGTGCGTGTGCCTCCTTCCCCTTGTGTGTTCTCTGTCCCCCACCCATCTCCTCTTCCTCCCTCCCTTCTACTGCAAAGGGGGATTTTCCCCCGAGGGCTGTTCCCTCCCTGTCTGCCCCTCCGGGGCTTGATCCCGGCAGCCACGATGAGCTTCACCATGCACTCGGTTTTCTTCACCCTGAAGGTGAGCGTCCTGCTGGGCTCCCTGCTGGGGCTCTGCCTGGGCCTTGAGTTCATGGGCCTTCCTAACCAGTGGGCACGCTACCTCCGCTGGGATGCCAGCACGCGCAGTGACCTGAGCTTCCAGTTCAAGACCAACGTTTCCACGGGGCTGCTCCTCTACCTGGACGACGGCGGCGTGTGTGACTTCCTCTGCCTCTCCCTGGTGGATGGCCACGTGCAGCTCCGCTTCAGCATGGACTGTGCCGAGACCGCCGTGCTGTCCGACAAACAGGTGAACGACAGCAGCTGGCACTTTCTCATGGTGAGCCGTGACCGCCTGCGTACTGTGCTGGTGCTTGATGGGGAGGGCCAGTCTGGGGAGCTGCAGCCCCAGCGGCCCTACATGGATGTGGTCAGTGACTTGTTCCTCGGCGGAGTCCCCGCAGACATACGACCTTCTGCCCTGACCCTTGATGGAGTACAGGCCATGGCCGGCTTCAAGGGATTAATCCTGGATCTCAAGTATGGCAACTCAGAGCCTCAGCTTCTGGGGAGCCAGGGTGTCCTGTTGGAGGCCGAGGGACCCTGTGGTGAGCGTCCCTGTGAGAATGGTGGGATCTGCTTTCTCCTGGATGGCCACCCCACCTGTGACTGTTCTACCACCGGCTATGGTGGCAAGCTCTGCTCAGAAGGTAAGGCCCTCTTCCCTATTCCTCTATTGCTAGAGGCCCACCCACTGGGCTGGGTAAGGACCAAGACCCCTGACGGAAACCAGCTCTATCACTGAGAGGCATCTTTAGCTGCATGTCAGATTATTGCGTCCCTTTCCCTGAGGAGGTGGTAGAAATCCTTTGCTTGCTCTCAGTGGAAAATCCATCAGAACTCAGCAGCAGAGAATCCTGACTACTCAACCACAGGCTCCTTATGCAAATATTTGGCTGTACTCAAAAAGCTAGATAGAGTAGACTACAGGATGTGTGTCCCAGCTGAGTTCCTTCCACCGCAGTGCAGCTTAGCGGGATGAGCCCAAGGTGAGAAGTCAGACAGAAATGGGCAAAGTGGTTATCTCTGTCCCTCCTGATCCCTTGAGAATTGGGCCCTTGGGGATAGACGGGAAACTCCCCATCACTTCTTCCTTATCGTCCCGAACATAAGGAATGCCTGTGCAGAGAAAAATGCGGGAGATGGACTGCAGGTCCACACTTGGCCCTGCTGTAAATCCAGCCCTTCAGCTGTGCCCCTCCTCCTGCAACCTTATGGAAGGTGTCTACCAGGTGGACAGGGCATCTGGGGATGGGCAGTGCTGCCTCCTTGTTCCAGCACTGGGATTTTCCATGTGTGCTTTCTCTTTCCCGTCCTCTCCTCTCCTGGTGCGAGAAGGCACAGACAGGAGCACTGTCCAGCCAAGCCCCCAAGGGAGCTGGCAGTACTCAGCATGGCCTTGGAGAACCTCCCAAGTTCAACTACAACTTCCCAGGGGGAGGGAAGGAGGGATGTATGCCGAGGGACTTAGGCTGCCCTCAGCTTTTTCACCAAAATCTGACTATTTGGGATTAGGAGAAAAGTGGTCTAGACTTTACTTTGACAAATACTTAGATTCCAGATTCCTGGACTCACTCAAGGCCTAGATTTCAATACCTGTTGAAGTGACAAAGTGACCATATGGGTGTGTGTGTTGGGAGGTTGGGATGAGGAAGACGCAAGGAAGTTACGTCCCCTCCTATCCTTTTAGAGATAAGCCCTCTGTTTGTTTAGAGATGTTTGTGGCACCGTCCCATGCTGGTCTCTTCATGGAGGTGGTGGAATGTGGCTCTCAGGCTTGGTAGCCCGTTAGGATGACCTGGGGGAATTAAAAGACTCTCAGGGGCTTCCCTGGTGGCGCAGTGGTTGAGGGTCCGCCTGCTGATGCAGGGGACATGGGTTCGTGCCCCGGTCCGGGAAGATCCCATATGCCGTGGGGCGGCTGGGCCCGTGAGCCATGGCCGCTGAGCCTGCGCGTCCGGAGCCTGTGCTCCGCAAAGGGAGAGGCCCGCGTACTGCAAAAAAAAAAAAAAAAAAAAGACTCTCAGGCCACACCCCAGACCAATTCAATCAGAATCTCTAGGGGGCGGGGTTCAAGCATTTGTATATTTTTAAAGCTCCCCAGGTGATTCCACTGTGCAGCTAAAGTTGGGAACCAACAGGTCAAGGGAAGTCAGGTAGGTGCGGTTAGGTGAGTGTCTTAGTGCTGACTCCCATGATCTCTTCGTTCAGGTGATGCCCCACTGCCTTGGGATTTGTAATTAAAAACAGTGTCTGCAGGTGTTCCTCAAACTTTCCCAGAACTGCCCAATCCCTAAAGCAGGCTGTGGTTGATATGAATTTTTGCAACTAGTAGGTATTACAAATTTTTTTTAAAAATCAAAACAAAGTTTATTTCACAGGTGATACATGCTGGATACTAGGACACTTTGGGGATCTTGTTGGGAGCCTCCTTGTAGGTCAAGTATGGGCTACCTCGAGTGCTTCTTTCCTTTTTTGGGCTGGGCATCATACCTCCCTTCCTGTGGGTGGGCTGCAGGAGAGGGAGATGCAAGACATGCATCTCATCTTTTTTTGGCTTCTGTTTTTCCCCACTGAACCCACTGGAAGAAGGGTTGGGGAAGAGGGGTAGAGGCAACACCAACCCACAAAGCCACTTTGCGACTGTGGTTACTGAAGCACTTATCACAAGCAGGTCCCTCCTGGAGCTGACTGCAGTTCCAAAGCTTCTTAGCTTTGGAGAAAGTTCTGCCTGAAGATGCTGACATGATCACTTGTTTTCTCCTTCACCCAAAGGATCTGTTCTGTTCTCAGAATTTGCCTTGGAAGCCGGCATTCTTCCTTTCTAGGGACCAGGGTGTTTGCAAGTGTGTTGTTAACTTGCTGATTATCCCTGATTGCATTTTTTGTGTTTAAAAAGAACTCATTTCCTCTCGGCAGGTTTGGATCAGCACTTTTCTGCAGGAAGAATCTCTATGCTGTATATGTATACAATTTCTTCTCTCTCTTTTTTTTTTCCCCTTTAGTTCGGTTGTGTGTGTGTGTGTGTGTGTGTGTGTGTGTGTGTGTTTGAGGTCTCCAGAGGAATCTCTTCAGAGCAGATGATAGGCAGTCAATTTTTTAATAGCTAAATACAATATGTATATTTTAATAGTAGTTCTTTCTGTAGGGTTCAGATCATCTCATGGCTATGGACTGACACCTCTGTCTGTAGAAGGCAGACACACAGCATATTTCATTATTCTCTTGATACATAATACAGTAAATAAACTCTGTAGTAACTAACACTTGGTTGGTTTGGAGCAGTGCAAAGTTTGAGGTGAGGATGGATGCTGGGGCAGGTACCAGAATTTATTGTTGGTGACTTGAAGCCTGTTGATCCTGGTAATTGTCATTATGTCTAATCAATCACAAAAATGCATTTCAGGCTTTTAGAAAATACCCGTTCTCTTCACACACAGTTAATTTTTAGAGTAAGCAGGGAAAACTCACCTGTAAAATATGAAGGGGAAAATAATCACAGCTGCTAAGGGTCAAGCAGATCTGCATAAAACAAGATAAACAGCCTAACTAAATGCCTTCCCATTTTCCTAAAGATAGTGTAAAGTGGGTAGTGAGGGTGCATCTATTCCCTCCTCTCTTCCCCATTTTAAATTGCAAATGTCGCAGAACTGAAACCAGGGGACTTAGTCCCAGCAGTGGGTCCTGTGTACCAGGCATCTGATCGTTCCACTTTGCAGGATGGGCCTTGCCATTTGATTGTGTGAGGGCTTCATGCTTTAGCAGTTCGAGAGCAGGAAGGGCTGGGAAGGCTCCTGCATCTTCAGATGGATGTGGTCGGGGCCTGTTGGAGGTGCTCTCTGCAGTCCATTAGCTTCTAGCATGCTGGCAGTATTGATGTTTGCTCAGCCCCGTCTGGCTTTCCATGCCTCAGTGGCTCCAAAATGTCTCCACGCTGCACCCCAGGAAGAAAGCACAGATGGGCCCATCTCTTCTATTTGCTTTGGGCTATTTTGATCCCTCGTTGGGTATCTTTTCTCGGTAAGACCCACAAGACACCGGAGATAGTTGCTGTGGGAGAGTTGGGTTTAGGGGGAAGAGCTGTGGACACAGAATCTTCTGTTTCCTGGGGCGAAAGGCTATTAGCTCTGGCTGCAGACTGAACTCCACGCAGCCTACTTGGGAAAACTTCATTCCAAGACTCCCAAACCAACTAATGGTCACATTGAACGTTCTGGCACACGATGGAGGGAGAAGGGGGTCCCAGATTTTTACCTCTAGGTGTGATGTTTATAAATAAAATGTTTGGGTTCTCAACTTCAGATTTGTTCAAGTTGACGTTTAATCTTTTTAAACGACTTTAAAATTATGCATATCTGGTTTGGAATATAGTCCAGCTGAGGTGGATCATATTCACCTAGCTTTTTCTGTTTAGTCCAGTCTGTCCTGTTTTTGGGCATCCCTGACGCTCCCTGGGCAATAAATAAAGAGGTATCCCTAGCGCCCTCCAGAGAGCAGCCCCCTCATGGGTCATTGGGAGTTTGTCATTACCTTGAAATGAGTTTAAGCTTGATTATTTATTTTTAAAACATCCTTAGTTATGAATGTGCGATTTCTCAACAGTCTTACAGCCATGAAGAATTGATTCACTGCCAAGGTGTATAAATTTCAGTACCAGTTTCTCTAAAGAGTTCATTTTGCATGAAGTCAGCCTGTTGCAGGTGGGGTGGAGCCAAGGAAAGATGGGGAAGCTTTCACAGGTTGATCTCTACTCTCAAATCTTAATACACGGGTCTGCCTATGTCACATATCATTTGTATGTCCATGTTTTTAGGTTAATTCAGTGAAGAGACATGAGGTCCTCTTCAGCTGGCCAAAAAAAAAAGTTGGTTCATTGTCTGCTCTCTTTTCCTGCTGACTTGGGCAAGGTGCCCAGACCAAAAGCTGCTTCCTTTGAGTCTCAGCTGTTGTTTTCAGGTGTTGGGATCCTACAGTGAAGTGCAGTTGTGGGTGTGGGTGATAGTGGCCAGTCTTTTTACAAGCACGCTGTTGTGTGGTACCCACTAGCCTCCCATCCCCCATCCCTCCTGCTGTCTGAAGCTGACATCCTACTCAGGTTGGTTTGATTGATGGCTCAACACGACTGCATAGCCTTGGCATGCCTTCCTGAAAGTGAATTTCAATTCGTTTTCTTTTTACTGAGAATCTTGCCTCTCTTCCCCCATTTCTCAAAGCCAGAACTGGGACAGAAAGGTATTCCAAGAGAAGGTGCTTACCCCTGAGGCTTTACCAAGAGCCAAAGACATTGATGCTATAGTGAAGGTACGGATGATTGCCCCGGCTGGATCCTCCCGTTTGGGGCACTTGCGTAAAAAATACAATCATTTCCCCTCCGCCTCCCCCTTGCACCTCCTGCCGGAATACGAACGTGGCTTTGTTCCTAATCTAAGTCAACCCTGAATGGCCTAGGAGGGGGCAGGAAGTAGTAAGTAATCAGGAGTAAAGGCTGGCTCCTTTCAGCATCCTTCCCCCTGGTGTGGAGAGACCGAAGCACAGGAGCAGGGAGGACTGCTGCTTCTGAGACTTGATTTCCCACCTGGTAGTCGGGCTTTAGGACCAGCCCAGCTCTCCACCGGCCCAGCCAGCCAGCCAGCCAGCGGGGGCTGTCGCTAAACGAGCCTGAATAGGGGTCTGATTGCTCCTTTCTCCTCCTCTCCTTCTGATTACCCAGTGAGATTTCCTGGGTATGCTGTATGCTAAATGGCAGAGCAGCCGCCTGCCACTTGCTCCAATTATCCCTCTTTTAACTGCGAGGGAAGAGCAATGTTTTTACTGCCCCCTCCCCCTCCACAATAGCATCTCTGCCTCCTTTAAAGAAATAAGACCCTTCTTCCTAGGCCCCCCTTCAGTGGGGTGAGAGCAGCCTTCTCCCTTCGCACAGCCTGCACACCAGCTGCTGGCTGCAGAATAGGTGGGCCTTGGGTAATGCTTCGGTCCATATTCAGCAGCGTTGAGGGTCGGGCAGGCATTCTGCCAGAACCCTTCCAGTAGCAGTGAACTTGCATTTGCATTTGGTAATGAGACACCACACGCCCAGCGCTGGGGGGCTAATCATCAAGTCCCCTATCTCTCTTTGCAGGCTGTCCCGGAGAGGTTTCCAGTTCCTGAGCAGCTGCCGCCCTCAGCTAGGTATTCTCCCTCCGTCACAGGGCAGAAGAGGTGGGGTGTGGGCTGTGCTTGGGGGATGGAACTAACGTGACCTCCCCGAGGATGACTCCTATTGCCCTGGAGTCACTGGCTCTGCTGTGAGTCCAGAACAGTGAGGCCCCAGAGGTGGAAGTGGAGGGAGAGAGGCTTCGGGGCGGGGCTCTGAAGGTCAGGTACCCTTCTTAGACAAAAATAATAATGACATTATTACTATTACTGAATACCACCATGTGCCCGACCTCCTAGGTGCATTGTCTCATCTGATCCTCACAGCGCGCCTATGCAGCTGATATCATTAACTAGCCCTATTTTACAAATGAGGAAACTGAGGAGCAGAGAAATTTAAAACTTGAACAAGGTTTGGTGGTTAAGAACATGGCTTCTGGAGTGGAAAAGATCTGGACTTAAATCTAGGCTTGTCCACTTACACGTTGTCTGTCTTTGGAGAAGGTTTTGGAAGCTTCAGCATCTTTATCAGTAATAATAACAACAATGATAATAATAATAATAGCAGCTAACAGTAATAACAACAACAACAACAATAATAATAGCAGCTAACAGTCACGGGGCCCTCACTCCATGCCTGCTCTGTGTTAGCCCTTGTAACACTCAGAACCACTCTTGACACACTATTATTATTCTAATTTTGTAGATAAGGAAGCTGAGGGACAAAGGGTAAGTAACTCCCCCAAGGTCACACAGCTCAGAAGAGGCAGGGCTGGGGTTTGTATCTAAACAGTCTGGCTTTAGAGTCCACACTCTTAACCACTGTGCTATCCTGCTTTGCAGCAAAGCAGGGATAACAAGAAGCCATACGTTAGGGAGTTGTTGAGAGCTCGAAATGAGATCAGACAGATAAAATTACCAGTGTAGTCTCTGGGAGAGAATGAGTCCTGACTCTGGGCTGTTAGCCGCCTGGTGGGTGTAAGAATGAATTATGTCGATTTGGTTTCATAGAAACCCTGTGTGCTACCCCCACCTCTGCCATTTTCCTTCATCCCAGCTTGAGAAGTGGCAGAGAGAAAAGGAGGGGAATTTCAGGGAAGTATAGAATCCAATCCCATCACCATTTTGCCTCCGCCTAAGAGCATGGGGTCACTGACAATGGTTGTGCCCTTTGGACTGTATTCAGAACTCTTTGCCTGCAAATGTGATGTTCTGGTCCCCACAGCATCCCGATGAGGTAGGTAGGACAGGCCTTACCATACCACTGAATAAGTGAGGAGACCCAGACTCAGGGTGCCGTTGGACTTGTGGGTAGACAGCATGAGGGCAAGCTTGGATGCTGCCTATTTGTCAGGTGGCTCTGGGACCTGAGAGCCCAGATCCTCAACATAGCATTTCATTTCTGCTTCTAGGCTCCCTTCGTTAACACAAATGGCCTGTGTCTCCATCGTGAAATGGAGCATTCATTACCTCCCTGGTTGCTGATGACAAGCAAAATGTCAGACTCCCGGGGCAGGAGGTTATCAGCTTGGTCAGTCCCAGGAGAGAGAAAGAGAGGATGCGAGAGAATGAGAGAGAATGAATGAATGAGTATTCAACTCCCACCCTCAAGAGCCAGGTTTGAAATGAGGTGCCTAAGAATGGACCTGTGGGTCCCGAGGGAGTTGGAGCACGGCTCCCCTACACTGGAGCGTCGCTGGACAGCACGACCTCTTCAGACTTACCTTTAGTTTCCCAGGTACCAGGAAGTGTCCAGCAGCCCAGCCAGGGTTGGTGGTGAAAGGTGGAGCTCCTGGATTAACCTTTCACACTGCTTGCTCTCCTGCTGACTCTCTTCCCAGATAACAAAACCAGACTCCCTTTCTCTCTGTTTATTCTTCTCTTCTCCTTTGTGTGCGTGGGAGGGAGATTATCACAGAGGTGGATTTGCCACAAAACTAAACCTTTCATGTATCTTCACTTGCATGGGCCCCTTCAAGGCCCCATGCCTAACACTGTATTGGTGATTGTTTTCTTAAGGAATCCTCAGTATCATAAACTTCTGGTCCCCCCACCTCTGTGGATCTGCCTCTGTTAAGAAGACTTGTTGCTGCCCAGTGACAGCAATGTTGCTCTGGGTGTATGAGTGATTCCCCAGTGACCGATGACCCTTCATCACAGACGCATTTCCCTTCACTTCATAACCAACAGGGCAGGAAGAGCCATGGAGAGGGAGTGTGGGAGGATGAAGGCATACAGGAATACTGTTTGGGGAGCTGTGGTGGGAGCGGGGGACATCTAGGGCGTACAGTGGGTAACGAGGGTGTGTTTAGAAATGTTTGCTGTAGATTTAGAGGAACCAGCTGGTGTTTAAACAGAGGGAGCATCCTGGTCCCTCCTGAGGTTTCCCAGCTGAAGTTGGGATGCTTGGTTTGCCGTGGCTCACTGAGGGGCTGTGTTATAGGTGACAGGCTGTGGATGACAGAGGAGAGGGACAAAGCGTGGCTCTACAGGCCCGTCTCCGTGATCTGTGTGGGAACTGACAGTGCCAGTGGGTTGTCATTACAGCTGTTGTTCTCCAAAAACTGATGTCTTTGGGTGACCTATTTAAAAGCAATATTGACACGGGTTTGAGCCCTAGTCTGGGAAGATCCCACATGCCACAGAGCAGCTAAGCCCGTGCACCACAACTACTGAACCTGCGCTATAGAGCCTGTGTGCCACAACTACTGAAGCCTGCGCACTTAGAGCCCGTGCTCCACAACAAGAGAAGCCACCGCAATGAGAAGCCCGTGCACCGCAATGAAGAGTAGCCCTCGCTCGCCTCAACTAGAGAAAGCCTGAGCGCAGCAACGAAGACCCAACGCAGGCAAAAATAATTAATTAATTAATTAATTAAAGATAAAATAAAATAAAAGCAATATGGGGCCCCTTTAAATGTGTCATCATCTATATCTGCTCTCAAACCTCCACTGCTATCCACCATATTCCTACATAATGTATTTTACAAAGTTAAAAAAAAAATTTTTTTTTAATATCCAGGAACCAGTACCCAGTAGCTTTCCAAAACAAATTGATCTCATAGTCATCCAGCCAAACTACCCAGCTCCACTCTCTGATAAAACTTACTTTGCATGTGGGCCTAAAAATTGTGAATGCTCTCAGCTCTTCAAGGGGGAAATGCAGTTCTCTGGAAGGGTGTGCAAGGTCCCAAAGAGGGTGGGGATGAAAGAAAGGCAGGGACACAAGCTGTAGGCAACAGGAACTCCTGGTTTAAGCTGTGAAATGCATTTAAGATCCTTTCAGGGGCTTCCTTGGTGGCGCAGTGGTTGAGAATCTGCCTGCTAATGCAGGGGACATGGGTTTGAGCCCTGGTCTGGGAGGATCCCACATGCCGCGGAGCAACTAGGCCCATGAGCCACAACTACTGAGCCTGCGCGTCTGGGCCTGTGCTCCGCAACAAGAGAGGCCGCAATAGTGAGAGGCCCGTGCACTGCGATGAAGAGTGGCCCCCGCTTGCCACAACTAGAGAAAGCCCTCGCACAGAAACGAAGACCCAACACAGCAAAAATAAATAAATAAATAAATAAACTCCTACCCCCAACATCTTCTTAAAAAAAAAAAAGATCCTTTCGGTTTTACCAAGGCTCTTATTTAATTTCGGTATCTTTGCACCTAAGAAGACGGCTCTGGGGAGCTTTTCCTTCAAGTTTCTCCATGAGACTCTATGCATCCAACCCTTTTCTGACATTTTGGCCTCTCGCCTGTGGATTTGGTTCTCCTGAAGTGGTCCTGTTTGCTGGTGCAAAGTCTTTAGGAGCCAGGGTCTTGATAGTCCCATGGTTGTTGGCAGTGTTAGGGCTGGTGTCTCCACTCTGGCAGGCAGGGCGTTCCAGGCAATTCTATAACCTCTCCTCCAGGTATGACTGGAATAGAAAAAGTGCAGTGAGAGAGTGTACAGCTTGTATACTCAATACGTTGCTTTCAAATAAAAACAAGTACCCCATTGCAAGGAGGGATGAGCAAGGCTGAAATCACTTCTCTGTGATTCAAACAAACAGTGGGAAAGGGCTCACCTAACACTCACGGTCTCTTCCTTCCTCCTCATTCTCTCAGCCTTCTTTCCTCTCCAGAAGGGGTCCTGTCTCACACGGTTAGCCTTGGAGGGCTGAGGGAATGAGGAAGGGTGGACCTGAGGGTGTTAAGCTTCTCACCCTTAGGATTCTGAAAGACTAATGATCATCCCCTAACATATTTGTTTGATCTAGTTCAGGAAAGACAAGGCTGGAGTTTAGGCTGAGGCAATGTGCTGTGAGTTCTTCTTTTAAGGAGACACACTGAAATGCGGGGGGACTCTGGTGCTGGGGGAGAAATCCTCTGTGAGGGATGAAGGACAGATCCTGTGACCCATGTAGAGGACAGCAAGACATTTATATCACCTTCTAGCCATGGCTTTGCTTGTGTAATGCACTGAAAACCAAGGTGCATGTTAAGAATCATGGGATAATATGTTTGGAGGGGTCTTTTTTTAAAAATTGAGGCATAATTGACATATTAGTTTCAGGGGTATAGCATAATATACAAATTCGATATTTGTGTATATTGCAAAATGGTCACCACAATAAGGCTAGTTAACATCCTCCACCATACATAGTTACAGAATGTTTTTTCTTGTGATGAGAACTTTTAAGATCAGTTCTCTTAGCAACTTTTAAACATGCAATACAGTATTGTCAGTAATATAGTCACCATGCTGTACATTACTGGAGGGGACTTTAAAGGTCGTTGGGTCTATTCTAACTATTCACTTCCCATCCTTTTCTCCACTGTATAAGACATCTCTGCCCCCCCACCACCAAAAAACCCTAGTCAACTGCAATGGCAGGGTCTTGGTACTTTTCAAGGCATCCTGATGTATCTCTGATCATACTGAGCATCAGGGAGCCCTTCCTACATGAGGCCAAGGTCTGCTTCTCAGACACTTCCTCACTGGTCTTCATTCTAATGAAAGCAATCTGACCTTTGTGATGGGCCATGTGGGTGAGGCCGTTGGATAGGTCATAACATTTCTGGATGATGCTTTGTAGGAATGAACCCTTGTACAAAGTAAGATTCATAAGGGATTCTCTAATATAGCACTAACAGTATACACACCACTGAGTTATTTAAAATTGACTGCTTCTGATTAATCTAAAACAACATGGGAGGGATTGATGTGGGAAGAGATTCTGATGTAAGCAGGTGATTCATGCTCCAGTCATTTTGTTCCTGGGGAGCTTCACCCTGAAAGATTCATGGTTAGCCCCATCTCTGGCTCTATTATCTGTGCCTCATTTCATCCCCCTAAGATGTCCCATCTTCCTCCATATTCAGCCAGCTTTTCAGCATCTCTGAATTTCCAAGATGCCCCCTGGAAACCTCTAATGGCAATAAGCAGTAAGATGAGAAGTTCTAGAATGCTATGGAGTAGAGGAAAGTGGAATTGGCTTGGACTTGCTTTACAAGTCCATCGTGGCAGCCAGGGTCAGACACCCCAACAGACATCAAGATTTTGCTAAAAAGCCTAGTATGATGCTTTAAAAAAAGATCAGGGTATGAGATGAAGAAGTATTGAGTAGCTATTCCTGGCAACTGGCCTTGGAAGCATATGCCCTATTCAAAATGCTTCCTACTCTGCCAGGTTGCCTTGGGTATCCCATGTTTTTGGCACGGTTGGGAAGAAGTCTCCCAGGGAGAGGATTAGGCAGGGCTAGAAGATGTTGCTCCCACGTTGGCATGGACTGGAAACCTGCCAAGCAAATGCCCTCCTGCACCCTAAAGGGGATGAGGCTATTCTTGGCTCTCAGCCACCTCCCCATTGACAGGCATTTTACTGACACTGCAGCAAAGAAAGGAGAATTTGTCTCATAACTCATGGTTTAAAATAGTTTACTTTTAAGAGCAAAGCCCACAGCCATCCTTTTGAGCCCAAGCATTAAAATATACTCAGAGTCACCGACTTCTGTGCAGTCCCATTGCCCAGCCAGGTTCTATGTACTGCATGCCCGTGCAGGGTAATGGGCATGGCCATCTCACGTAGTCATGTGGTAATTGCCACGTGGGAAGAAGATGACTGGGGTTTAGTTGCCGTGGGAACTTTGTTCTTTGCTCATCCTGATGTTGTTTTCAGCCTTGTGTTAATTCAGATTGGAGCTATTTTTTCCTTGTGTAGAATATATAACCAGTGGCTACGTTTTGATGTGTCTCGTGGCTCCCTTTGGCTTTCACAACCTTAATGCAAGTTGCAGTAGCTCAGCTGGGTTTCCTGATTCCTTCTGCAGGAGTATATGTGAGGAGGAACTCTCTTTGAGACCTATAAGACATGAAACCATGGGAAGACTCTGTTTCCCTTTGTTAATTACTGTTCCAGGCTTGTATGCTAAATGGCATGTCTCTGGTATCTGACAGAAAGCAGGTGCTCAATAAATGTTTGTTGCCTTAATAAAGCACACTCTGTGTGTATGTGTCTGCATGCATTTCACGTTTTGTATGCATACCTATGCGTGTGCTCACTAACGTGTGATGGATGGATGCAGGTTCCCATCAAGAACGTGAGCTCAATAATGTCTGTTTAATACATTGATTACAGCTATGACTTGGACCACAGTGGCATGGGCCACCATTGGAAATACCTTCTTTTAATAGGAAAAGTGGCGTGTTTGCCATGGGGCAGTTTTTACAGAATCTGTGTCAAACACATGTACATTCCACTTGGTTTGATCTAGTTGAAGATGAACTAGCAAGACTTTTGTTTGTTTGTTTATGAGCCAGTGGTTTCCTGTAACAATCATAGACAGCAGCCAGCCTGGGACCATGTAAATGCTTGTGGAATGGCTGTTTGAGGCAAGCACGTTGTTGTCACTGGGGATGGAGAGGCCCCATTAGCTTGTGTGGATTCCCTGGAGAAGAGGAGGCTCACTGGGGACAAGATGATTGTCCTCGGATATCGGAAGAGCTGCCATGTTGAGGAGGGAGTGGATATCAGACTCGAGGGTTGAAGGGATCAGAGCTACAGAGGAGGATTTCTGATGCTTAGAGCTGTTGGGCCATTGAATGCACAACTTTGCCAAGTCCTATTGCTGGGAGGTGGGCAGTAGGTGCTGGAGTGACACCTGTCAGAAATGTGTGCTGGTGTGTACGTGCCTTCAAACCAAGGACTCCATGGTTCTGGGGGTCTCAGCAGCCAGGCCTACCCTTACGTTTGATCACGTACGTCCTCTGCAGTTCAGGGATGTGGAAAGATTATTCTCCAGATCAGTGGCCTTCAAAAAGGGGCACATGCAAAGACCACTTGGGGGGATATAGGAAGGAAACAATTAAAATGTATAGTTAACTTATATGCAAATTATTTATAAATAAAGATACATCTCTCAGGAGAACATAGTAAAATTATTTTTCCTAATGGGGAGTTGGTTCAGAAAGCTTTGGAGGTCACTGATCAACACTCAAATCTACATTTATCTCTAGTTGGCTATAGTTATTCGACCCCCAGGCTTACAGGTTTCAGGTGGAGGATGATGCCCAAAGTGTTCTGGATGCCAGTGGGATGTGTGTCGGGCTCCTCTACCCTGTCTTCAGCTCTGTGTGTGGTGGTCTTGGTTGACCTGGCCAGGTGTCTTTGGAGGGTCCCACGGGAAGTTACTCCAGTCACACCTTCCTCTTTCAGAGGCCTCACTGTTTGGAATCATTGATAATATCTACTATCTCGGAGCTTTTTTCAGCATAAAAAAATCATAGTGTTTGCTGGGGCAACTTTGGATTGTGTAAGAGAACTAAGTCTTTGAAGTATGTTCAAGCATTTGCAAAGCAGTCCTTGATGTATAATCATCTATTTGTTGAAATAGACCATCTGTTTACTGGAATAAGTGCATTTTCTGACATTCACTGAGTGAATGCCTGTTGTCTACCAGTGTGGGCACTGCCCTTGAGGATCTTATGGTCTAGTTGGGAAGGCTGTCAGGCAAAGAGGTGTTGTACACATTAGAGTTGCTAAAATACCAGGTGGAATGTTTGTGGAGTAGCTCAAAAGGGGATGTTCCACCTGCTTGGAGTATGAGGGTGTGTGCTTAGGCTGGGAGCCAGGGGTTGGAGGACATCTTACAGTGGAAAATCTTAGGCTGGACTTGGAAGCTTTAACTAGCAGACTGGGTGGAAAGGGCCCTCAGGGCAGCCCTATGAAGCAGCAGGCCACTCTTGCCAGTAGTTTGCAGTAGTTAATGTGGGGGGATTAAAGGGCTGAGGCCCACGGAGGAGGAATATGAAGAGCGCTTAGGTAGCTGTGGGTCTTAAATGTTTGTAAGGATTTGAAACATTGTTTCTTCCTGCACCTGGGAGCCATTGGAAGTTTTTCCATTGAGTAGTGACCGTAAGATTTGAATTTTAGAAAGATGGCTCTGGGGCAGTTTGCATGAGGGATTGGTTGGCAACTGGAAGGCAGAAAGCAGGGGGGCAGGTAGAGGCTATTGTGTGGTTTTTGGTGAGAGAAGAGGCAGTACTGGGGGAGTAGTGATGGAGGAAGGGCCAACTGCAGAGATGTTGAGAAGAGGCACTTAATAGTTGGAAAGCAATGACCTTTAGTGCGTTTGGATCAGGCTACCTGGCTCTGACACATACTAGTGTAAACTTGGGCAAAGGACTTCACTTCTCTGTGTTTCAACTTAACTATTTGTGAAATAGATGTAATAATAATGCCCACCATTTCAGATTGTTTTCAGGCTTCAGTGAGATATCACACATAGAATACTTAGAACAATGCTTGGCACACAGTAAGCATTCAGTGAATGTTAGCCATTATTACTAATTATTATTGATGCTGCTGCTGATGATTGAAAAGGGGAAAGAGGAACTTTGATCATATGCTCTTTTGGTTGTGGGTATAGCTAGGAAAGTCAGTGGGAGGAGCAGATTTGGGGTGAAGGTGGGAGAAGGGTAATAATAAATTTTGATTTGTCCATATCCCTCCCACCTTCTCTTCAGAACCTGTAGGATACCTGCAGGGAGATGTTCAGAGGCAGGTGGGGGCAATGGTTGTGCGAGGGAGGAGGATGGGGCTGGGCGGATGGCAGGGTTGTTGTTGTAGGGGTGAGGGAAGGCTGGCATAGGAATGAGGTTGTCCAGGCAAGGAGTCTGAGAGGAGAAGGAAGCTAAACTCAGAACTTTCCAGAACCTTAATATTTAGGATAGTAGAGGAAAAGGAATCCACAAGATAGATTAAAACAGATTACCAGAGATACAGAAGGAAACTAGGAGCAAAGAAAAGTTCCTTAAAATTCTTTACTGGGCAATGAATGAAAAAATATACCTTCTCAACCTGGTTGAAGTTGGGGCATGCATTTGAATATAATAAAACAGCATCGAAAGATTACGTAATTTAGTTTTAAAAACTACTCACGTTGGTCTTTCTTCTGCCTTCAATTTAGTGAGATCTGTGCATTTGAGAAAATTTCTACAAATGGAAATTTAAGTCTCATATAGAGATGATGAATCTGAGGGTTTTGGATGTTCTGCTCATGAACATGATAGAATTTCTGGCTCCTAGAATGTTAGAATCTCGTGGGAATCAAGAGCTCAAAGATCTGAAAGAAACAAACCCAGAAGAGTGCAGTGATTTGCTCAAGATCAGCAAGTTGGTGTTCTGGTTTGTACTTTGTGTTTCTTTGAGACCGTGTGAGCTAAACATAAAATGCTTTAGCTATATTTTTCTTGGAATTGGGCATTGAACTCTCAGGATACCAGTGGTGACAGTCAGCTCAAAGCCACACACCTTCTCCTGGGCTTGGGGAAGAGATTCCTCTCAGTCTGGCTCCTGTGAGCTGAAAGATCAAGATCCCCTAAACTGGAGGTGCTAGAAGCCCCTGGCTCAACAGCCAGTGATATAAGTACTGGTAATTAATTCACTGTGGTTTCTCTATCTCTGCCCAGGGTGGGGTGCTTGGAAAGGAAGCAAAATACTTTCTTAAGGAAATCAAGGCTCAGTTCTGGTTGCCTGCTTGCTGCCTTCCTCCTGTCTCCGACTCTCTGGGCCCGGGGGCGGGGATTGTGTGTGTGTCCATGCTCCAAATGCTTGCTGTGCATCATGGTTTTCCAGGAATTTCAGGACACAGGAATTTTCGCCCAGCTGTGTTGTGTATTGCTGTTTAGCAATCTGAAGTTGCTTATCCAGCGTTAAGTCAGAATGGGGAGCCTAGGGAGGAGGGGGAACGCCTTCTAACATTTTTCAAAGCAGAAGAAATTGAGGTGTTAGGGGCCCAGCTGGCGTGTGATGAGAACCAAGAAATGGAGCATACGTGAGCATGCATGCTCACATGAAATCTCTTACAGAAACCCAGGGATGTTATTCGAAAGTACCTCTCCCACCCCCTACAACATGACACACTGACTGAGGGCCCACTATGTGTCAGGAGAAGCGTTGCGGGTAGAGTGATGAACAAGACAGTCATGCCTCCATGCTGCTTAATTAGCCAAGCAATAATCAAGGGATGGATGCTTTGAAAGGAGAAGGATAACATAACCGTGGTCTCTGTGCTTTCAGGAGTCCCTCTTCACGCCTGGCAGAGCAAAGACTGTGAAGTTCAGGAGTGTGATTAAGACACTCCAAGGAATTACAGGAGGTCCAGGGCGTTTTCTGGACCCAGTGCTCAGGCCGGCCCTCCTAGCCTGAATCTCCCGGCCAAGGATCCCAGGTGAAGTCAGTGGATTTAGAGCTGAGTTTAGCTTTATGCCCAGTTCTAGTCATGCTTGCTGAGTATGGCCTCAGTGATGCTGTTGTAATGTCATGGAAATCGTATGATGTATCAGCTGTCTCTTTTGATTGACTAAATTTAATAACAATGGTGATGATGAACTACTTCTCATGAAGTGCTTTCTATGTGCCAGGCACTGAGCTAAGGGCTTGCAAATGTGACTTCCTTTGCTTTTCCCAGTCACTCTCACCAGGGAGGTTCTATTGTTTTTCCGGTTTTCTAAACCAGGGAACAAGGTTGAAAAGAGAAGGCAATCTATCTGCCTAAGACGTGAGTCTGGGCAGTCAGACGATCTGGAGTTTGGGTTCTTATCGCCTCCCTCTGTCTCCTCTTCAATCTGGCACTGAACGGTGGCTTCTGTGGCCGTTGAAGACCCAGTTCCATGCTCTGCTGGCCCAGCTGGGATGCCTCTAGCATGCAGGGGCACTGCCTTTCTTCTCTTCACTAACCTGTCTTCTGACTTCTCCCTCTCCTGCACATGACTGACTTGGATCCCAATTCAGGCACATGTTGCAAAGAGGGACATAAAAACTGTCCTGGAATTCCCCCTCCCACCTCTCCCCGAGCCTTTATCCTGGGTGTCTTATTTCATCCCATGAGCTGTAAATGAACCATGAACTACTTGAACTGGAATCCCATATTTTCTCAGTCTTTTATAACCCACGGTCTGCAAGTCATTTTGTTGTTGTTGTTAGCATAGTCCCGCTATCCAAGAGGCCTTGGTCAAGCTTTGGTAGAAATCTTTTGCTTGTATTAAGTTGTAAAATGAATATTGTTACGATTTGCATATCCAACCCCAGCACATACATTTTTATCACCCTCCCCCATCTTGAACATCACAATCCAACCTTCTTCTCTCATGAAACTGTGACTTAAAGAAGCAAGGTAACTTACAATAGGCCACTCAGCTAGCAAGTGGCCAGGGGACTGGGGCTCGAGCCCAGAAGTCCTCACTGTCAGTCTAGTATCCATTCCCCTACATCACGCTGAGAAAAGAGACTCGACTGATTCAGAAGAACATTGATTGCCAAGCACAATCCACGGTGATCAAAACAGCTGTGCCGCCTGTCTTCATGGAGCTTACAAATTAGAGCTATGGAAAACATAAACCAATAAATGCATAATTACAGTGGTGATGAGTGCTGCAGGTGGAAAGAACGGGGTGAGGGGAGATCTAATGAGAAAACGGGTGTCACTCCGCTGAGGAGCGACATCTAAAGATGAGGAGGAACAGAGAGAAAGCAATGGAGAGGGGCTGCATACGTGCATTGTCACCTGCTCAGTTTAAGGACAAGGTTGATCAGTCTAATATTCGTGGCAGGAACTATGTCTTTTACTTTTATGTATTTGTTTGGGATATGGTTGATGGGTAATACAGATGGATGGGTGGATGGATAAAGAACTGTCTGGAGGGCTTCCCTGGGGACGCAGTGGTTGGGGGTCCGCCTGCCGATGCAGGGGACGTGGGTTCGTGCCCCGGTCTGGGAAGATCCTACATGCCGCGGAGCGGCTGGGCCCGTGCACCATGGCCGTTGAGCCTGCACATCCAGAGCCTTGCTCCGCAACGGGAGAGGCCCGCGTACCACAAAAAAAAAAAAAAGAACTGTCTGGGGCTGGTGAGGGAAGCCTTCAGTGTGACAGCAACAGGAGAGCTGATCTTGTCTGGTAAGCGGGCATAAACCTGGACCTCTCCACCCAGAGTGCAGGATCCTACCGGGGAGGATTTGGGAATAGAGTCTCTCTCTAAAGGAAGCTCTGTGTGGAGAAAGTGAAGATGAAAGGCTGCTGGAACAAGAAAGCCACAGTGAATGTCATTTGCCACCAACCTAGAGAGACTTGTTCCTCTAAGAGCCATATAGCGTGAGTCCCACCCGCAGCCCAGAGATCAGCTCACGCGTTTCCAATAGCTGCCCTTTCTTCCTAGCACTTACATTCTTGCCCCCTGCCCTCCCGGGTCCTCCCTCCTGCCACATGTGTTTTCTCGGTAGGTGAACAGGTAGAGGGGGTTGCCCTGATCAATCCACGCTTTTTAGCTGTTGTTACCAGGGGCATTTATTTATTTATTTATTATTTATTTTTAACATCTTTAGTGGACTATAATTGCTTTACACTGGTGTGTTAGTTTCTGCTCTATAACAAAGTGAATCAGCCATACATATACATACATCCCCATATCTCCTCCCTCCTGTGTCCCCCTCCCACCCTCCCTATCCCACCCCTCTAGGTGGTCACAAAGCACCGAGCTGATCTCCCCGTGCCATGCAGCTGCTTCCCGTTAGCCATCCATTTTACATTTGGTAGTGTATATACGTCCATGCCACTCTCTCACTTCATCCCAGTTTACCCTTCCCCCTCCCCGTGTCCTCAAGTTCATTCTCTACGTCTGCATCTTTATACCTGTCCTGCCCCTAGGTTCTTCAGATCCATTTTTTTTTTTTTTTTTTTTTTTTGTGGTACGCGGGCCTCTCTCACTGTTGTGGCCTCTCCCGTTGCGGAGCACAGGCTCTGGACACACAGGCTCAGTGGCCATGGCTCACGGGCCCAGCCGCTCCACGGCATGTGGGATCCTCCCGGACCGGGGCATGAACCTGTGTCCCCTGCATAGGCAGGCGGACTCTGAACCACTGCGCCACCAGGGAAGCCCCATTTTTTTTTTTTAGATTCCACATAGCATACGGTATTTTTTTTCTCTTTCTAACTCACTTCACTCTGTATGACACTCTCTAGGTCCATCCACCTCACTACAAATAACTCAATTTCGTTTCTTTTTATGGCTGAGTAATATTCCATTGTATGTATGTGCCATATCTTCTTTATACATTCATCTTTTGATGGACACTTAGGTTGCTTCCATGTCCTGGCTATTGTGAACAGAGCTGCAATGAACATTGTGGTACGTGACTCTTTTTTTTTTTTTTTTTTTTTTTTGCTGTTCACGGGCCTCTCACTGTTGTGGCCTCTCCCGTTGCGGAGCATAGGCTCTGGACGTGCAGGCTCAGCGGCCATGGCTCACGGGCCCAGCCGCTCTGCAGCATGTGGGATCTTCCCGGACCGGGGCACGAACCCATGTCCCCTGCATCGGCAGGCAGACCCTCAACCACTGTGCCACCAGAGAAGCCCCATGACTCTTTTTGAATTATGGTTTTCTCAGGGTATATGCCCAGTAGTGGGATTGTGCTGGGTCGTATGGGAGTTCTATTTTTCGTTTTTTAAGGAGCCTCCATACTGTTCTCCATAGTGGCTGTATCAATTTACCTTCCTACCAGCAGTGCAAGAGGGTTCCCTTTTCTCCACAGCCTCTCCAGCATTTATTGTTTATAGATTTTTTGATGATGGCCATTTTGACCAGTGTGAGGTGATACCTCATTGTAGTTTTGATTTGCACTTCTCTAATGATTAGTGATGTTGAGCATCCTTTCATGTGTTTGTTGGCAATCTGTATATCTTTTTTGGAGAAATGTCTACTTAGGTCTTCTGCCCGTTTTTGGATTGGGTTGTTTGTTTTTTGAATATTGAGCTGCATGAGCTGCTTGTATATTTTGGAGATTAATCCTTTGTCAGTTGTTTCATCTGCAAATATTTTCTCCCATTCTGAGGGTTGTCCATGCATCTTGTTTATGTTTTCCTTTGCTGTACAAAAGCTTTTAAGTTTCATTAGGTTCCATTTGTTTATTTTTGTCTTTATTTCCATTTCTCTAGGAGGTGGGTCCAAAAGGATCTTGCTGTGATGTATGTCATAAAGTGTTCTGCCTATGTTTTCCTCTAAGAGTTTTATCGTGTACCAGGGGCATTTATATTCCAGAACATCTAAAGAATTTTCAGCTTGGAGTAGTAGGGGTACAATCTGAGGCTGGGAATCAGCTTGATCCTAAATGTTTTCTGATTCCTGGGTTTTAGGCTAACATTTATTGAACACTTACTAGTGTTTTAGGCTCTGTGTGAGTAGCTTTATCTTTTGTTACCATTTTACAAATGAGAAGGCTGAACTGCAGAGAGACTACCCATCTACCCTCTGCCCAGTGGTACAAAAGACACTCAAAAAGAACTAGAATGAAATTTTATAATTCTTCAGGAGAACGAGAAAAATAAACACAATGTAGAAGTTTATTGTAAAGACACATTCAGTTTTTTTTTTTAAATTCTGAAATTATGCCCTTTTATTTTTGGGGTGTTAAAATGCCTTTTTAAGAAACTATGGTAATACAAAGTGTCATTTTCAGGTTTTTGTTCTTTCTTGGAAAAATTATAATTATCCATTGTTATTTTCTAAAATTGCTTTAAATTGCTTAAAGTATGAATACATAAAATGTATTAGTGTGAGAACCATTCTTGCAGGGAATAGCTGGGTCCCATGCTATTTTCTTCCTAGGAGAAAACTATTTGTATAATTTTCTTCACTTTCTATTCTGATTTTTTATCAGAAAAAAATTGCACCTGGATAGGACCACTGAGATTATATAACGTGTTTTTCTTCAGCATTTATCAAGATGTTTTGATTGCACAATTTGACCCTGAGAACTTTTAACTCTATGTCAGTATAATCAGGATTATACAAACACTAAAACAGTTTTATTAAGGGGTTGTTTTTTAGAAGCAAATGATGTAGGGCTCATGTAATTCCTCAATCCATTTTTTTTCAGCATAGTTAAACCATTTTTAAATTTTCCAATTCATTTTTATTTCACTGAATTATTTTTAACAAGATCAGTTCTGCTCCACGTGCCTTCTGTAGTAAAGATTTGATTCATCGATCGGTTATTTTTTTGTGTGCCTATCTAATTTTGCCCACGTAGCTTCTACCATTGTGACCACTCTTTTGTGGTCATTTTTTCTACTATATCCGATTTTCTCACATCAGATTCGCTAGTCTAAATTTTGTCAAGAATGTTTGATTCTTCCTTCAGTTTTTCAGTCAATGACAAGTTTTACCATGTGCATTTTTAGCCACTGTCAGTTCCATTTTGTGTTGATTTTTTTCTGACAGGTCCAATTTTTTTCCAGGTCAATTTTTGCAGTTCATAGAACCATATCTTCTCCCTACAACTAAAATCAGTCTCTTTCCTGACAGTTTTTTTTTTTTTAAAGCAGTTCCAAAACATACTTGAGGGGTCATAACATCAGGGTCAAAATATCCTGTGTCATTTATAGAGACCAGTGACCTAGATGAATTAAGAAACCTCCCCAAAGTCATACATAAGGCTCGTGGCAGAGTTCTGTTGGGTCCTTTTAGACTATAAAGCATCTCTAGTTCAGTAAAGGGCAGAGTAAGATTGTAAAATTGAGATGATCTTGATGGTGGGCCTTCCTTCTTTTACCCTCCACCTCCCGACCCCTCTTCTGAGCTTAACAGAATTCCCAGTGATCCACCTCCCTAAGAAATAGCAGCCGGGGCCACTGTTCGAAGCGTCTTCACTTCTCCCTGCTTCCTAGCTAGGCCCCCCTTAAGCTGTGTGTGATTTACAAACAAGCAGGACCAAAAAGGAAAAATCCTCCCTTGTGGAGAATTAGGTCAGTGACAGAGTTGGGGAGGGGAGGGATCCAGACCTTCAGTTCTCCCACCCTTCAATTCACTCCCCTTGCCTGAAGCTATGGGGGCAGAAGCCAGAGGTGCTATTGGGAGCAGACATCTTGGGGTGGGGGGCTGGGCGATGCGTGCAAACATGAAAGCTGTCTGTTTTCCAGCCACTCTGGGCTCTCCCTTCTCTCAACGTATTTGTCTGGATTACTCGAAGGGGGATATTAGTGTTGTCTAATAACGGCCCTAGATTTATAAGGGATTTGTGTGATTAATGCCCAAGCAAAGTACAGCAGATAGCTTAGAGCTCAGTCTGTGTGGTGGGTCTACACCTCCCATTCTCTGTCCTCTCTAATTGGTTTTGGGGGAGGCTTTCCTCTCTCCTCTTTGTTGTCCTGATTGTTGAAGGCTCTAGCGTTTAGGCCCCCACGGGAGGGTAGCTGAAACCATTTTCCACTGCTGCGATGCATGAGTGAGTGTCTGAGAAGACGGTGAAACCTCCAGGCTCCCACTCTCGTTCTTCTGTGAAAGCTGCAGGTATTTGGCCACTTGCTTCTCTGTCCCAGCTGCCACCACCATACTCTTAGTACTGGATTCTTCTCCCAAACCCCTCTCAGGGCACTGGTCCCCCAGCTGTGGCACAGTGAGAACAACAGTGAACTGGGATGCAGATGACCTGAATTCTGGTATCAGCTTCAACACTGTCCAGCTGGGTGGACATGTCACTTCCCCTGTCTTGGGTCTGTTTCTCTCATCTGAGCGTCAAAGGATCCTGTACAACCTTATGGCCCTGATCATAATTATAATTAAATAGCTAAATGTCTGTCTGGTTATTTGTGGCCCATCTCCCCACCTAGACTTTAAGGTCCAAGAGTGCAAGGCCTGTGTCCGTTTTTGTTCACTAGCCATCACCCCAGTGCCTAGCACAGTCCCTTAGCCATGGATATATGCAACGAGTACACGTCGATGGAATTAGCTGGTAAACCAAAAGAGATGGATCTGCTTGACATACCAGCACTCTTCCACTTCTAAAATTCAACGTGCCTACTCTACTCTGTTCTCTCTGAAACAATCAAATTTTAATGTTTTTATTGTTTTTAACTGACCACAGACGTTGCAAGATAAAAATGGCGATTAATATTAATTATAACTCAAAAAGCATATTATCAATATGTAGAATGTAAATTTCCTTCTAGGGGCTCCCCCTCTGCTTGCTTGATCTCTGCAGTTCCTGGCAGTGGAATGGCTCCTTGCCTGGGTTTCTGAGCTCCCTCTAGTAGGGTCTGCAGAATCTTGTTGAGCCTTTTAAAATAGGACTGGTACTAATTAGGCTACATGCATAGTTTTCAGGCTCAAAAAAAATTATTTTAGGTTCAGAGCAAATACTATACTAATTTCACATCACAACACACCCTTGCTTTGCAAAGACAAGAAGTCCACCTTGTTCATTTCCTGAAAATGAAAGAAAGGGAAGGGTATAAAGGAAAGCAGAAATGCTGACAGGTGCTAGTAGTGAGAAGGCCTCTGTTAGGGCTACTTGCTTTCTTCTGAGGTTCCCCAGGTCATTAGAAACTCCTTTTCTCAGAGCAAGGACCCTTGGGAAAGCACTCAGTTGAAACTCTCCAGCTAACTTGAGCCAATATATGACCCCCTCCTTTTCAAGCCCCTGGCAGAAACTGCAAATCAATCATGACCCTCTTTTCTTTCTAAGCTCATATGCAGCCTCAGACTCTTTCTTAACACGTTACTCCAGGATGTTACCAATCAAAAAAAATGGAACTAAACATGGTGCCAGGCAGGTCATTAGGCATTGTATATACAATTGCCTCTTCTTGACAACTCAAATTGATGTAATGATTCCCATCTCACAGATGAAGTTTAAGTAACTTATCCGAGGTCACGTAATAGATAACAAAGTTGGGATTTAAGCTCAATGCTTATAGTCTTTTTGGTGCACTACATGCCTTGCAGGGACCCCATCCCTCAGGGATGTCAATCTGACCACTGGCCTGTTTTGGTAAAATGTTCTTACAAGATTTCTCTCCACTTAATTGTTGCTGTTTATCCTCTGGGGACCACTGCAATGTTTCTCCAGCAAAAGACTTTGAAGCAGTCTCTGTCAACCCCAAATCCCCCATTAATGCGAAGTGTGATACTAGATGGCTGTATATGGCCGCCCTATCATGTTTATACACTCTCTTGGTTATTAGATTTACTATAACTGCATCCCCAGCAGTTATTTTGAGTCTCTAGCACCTAAGTCCCTGTCTGGCATGTAGTTAAGTGGTCGATAAATGTTAGCTATTTCAAACTGAACCAGATACAAAGTCTCACTATGGGAACTAAAAGGGTGAGGATAAAGGCTTGTGATAAATTGAAAGGTTTCCCAGCTGTTCTGAGAACCTCAAAGCCAGCCTTTCTCAAACTGTGTTCTGTGAGATGTTACTAGGTGTTTTACGGAGGAAAAAGTGTCCAATGTTCCAAAAACATTGGGAAAACTGCAGACTATATCCCCTCTTGGACTTCACAGTGTACCTTAGTGTAGGTGTGGCTTTCTGAGATAGAGATACTTGCCATAGAGATACTTGATTACCTTGCTTTAGCTCACTGTTTTCTAAATGTATTTGACCACACTTTTTCTTTTTGGCAAGCAACTCCTATTCACATCTTGCTGGGTGTTGTATTTTTATGGAATTCAGTTTTGGGTACATTGCCCCAATTTATAATTCTTTCTCTGAAATATGGATCTGGAGATCCTGCCCAGCAGAAGATATTGTGGACACTCAACAGTTTCCATCAGTTTTCCACACCAATTTCTTGAAATTTGCCCCCATGTCACATAGGGTGATATATTTGGGTGGTTAAACCAGTGAAGGAAGAAATAATAGGGGAAGGGTAGGTGGTACTGTGGAAGGAAAAGGGCTTTGGATTCAGAGAAATCTGAGTTCACATCATCGCTACTACTTACGAGTTAAGTGGACTTGGGAATATTAACTTCTCTGAGCCTTGGTTTCCTCGTCTGTTGAGTGGGGATAACAACAGTATCTACATCAGGATTAAATGAGATCATATACATCCAACACTGCCACAGGTACCTGACACATAGGAGGCCTTCAGTAACTAGCAGGGATTATAATGAACTGTGATCCCTGTATTTCTCTTCTTTTAAAATTTCTGTTGTAATATCATTGTGAATAGAGGCTCTGCTTAATGTTTTTCATACCAGGATCTAGCACAGGGGCCAGTAAGGAATTGCCACTCGATTAATATTTCTGGAGTGAATACAGGAATGACATAGCACTTTATTGTTTACAAAATGCTTCCACATTTACGGTCTCATTTCAACCTCACTGCAACCTGGTCATCTAATTGGAGTCATTATTCCTGCTAGTTATGGGTGGGAAAGCTGAGGCTTAGAGAGGCTGTGTGAGTTGCCCAAGGTCAGAGAGCTGGTAGTAGGCTGGAAAGTCAGGGCTCAAAACCAGGGCTTCTCTAAGCGAAATGTGGTGTACAGTAGTCCCCTTTTATCTGCAGTTTTGTTTTCCATGGTTTTAATTGCCCACAGTCATGGTCCCCCAAAAACGGAAAATTCAGGAAATGAACAATTTCATAAGTTTTAAATTGTGTGCATTTCTGAGTAGCATGATGAATCTTGTGCCATCCTGCTGTGTCCCACTCGGGAACCCCACCCATCAACATCGTCTGATCCTGACGTCCAACCATTGACATCTCCAATGCTCCAGGATCATCCAAAGTAGATAATCTTTCTTCTGACCTATCACCAGAGGGTCATTAGTAGCTAAATGCTACATCACAATGCCTACATCATTCCCCTCACTTCATCTCATCATCTCACATCATCACAGGAAGGGTGAGTACAGTACAGTAAGATTTTGGGAGAGAGAGAGAGACATCACATTCAGACAACTTTATCACAATATAATTGTTCTATTTTATTACTAGTTATTATTGTTAATCTCTTACAGTGTCCATCTGCTGTGAGGACTTTTCTAAAACCCTTGTCTTGTTAGGTGGGGGCCTACTGCAGGTGCCAGCCTCATGGCCTAAGGTGGGGAGTTAGCAGTTAGCTAGAGATGCCTTTTGTTTGCAAGGCTTAAACAGCTGGATAATTTATAAATTAAACTTTATCATAGGTATATAGGTATAGGAAAAAACATAGTATATATAGTGCTCAGTGCTATTTGCAGTTTCAAGCATCCCCTGGTGGGTCTTGAATGTAGTCCCCATGGATAAGGGGGGAACTACAGTATACAAACAATGGAGTATTATTCAGCCTTTAAAAGGAAAGAAATTCTGACACATGCCACAACATAGATGAAGCTTGAGGACACTGTGCTAAGTGAAATAAGCCGGTGACAAAAGGACAAATACTCTATGGTTCTACTCATATGAGGTTCCTAGAATAAATTCCTAAAGACAGAAAGTGGAAGGGTGGTTGCCAGGGGCTGGGTGTAGGACATATAGATAGCTGTTGTTTAACAGGTACAGGACTTTCAGTTCTGCAAGATGGAAAGAGTTCTGGAAATGGGTGATGGTTGCACGACATTATGAATGTACTTTATGCCACTGAACTGTGCACTTAAAAATGGTTAAGATGGGGCCTCCCTGGTGGCGCAGTGGTTGAGAGTCCGCCTGCCGATGCAGGGGATACGGGTTCGTGCCCCGGTCTGGGAGGATCCCATGTGCCGCGGAGCGGCTGGGCCCGTGGGCCATGGCTGCTGGGCCTGCGCGTCCGGAGCCTGTGCTCCGCAACGGGAGAGGCCACGGCAGTGAGAGGCCCGCATACCACAAAAAAAAAAAAAAAAAAAAAAAAAATGGTTAAGATGGGGCTTCCCTGGTGGCACAGTGGTTGAGAGTCCACCTGCCGATGCAGGGGACACGGGTTCGTGCCCCGGTCCGGGAGGATCCCACATGCCGCGGAGCGGCTGGGCCCGTGAGCCATGGCCGCTGAGCCTGTGCGTCTGGAGCCTGTGCTCCGCAACGGGAGAGGCCACGACAGTGAGAGGCCCGCGTACCGCAAAAAAAAAAAAAAAAAAAAAAAGGTTAAGATGGTAACTTTTATGTTATGTGTATTTTACCACAATAAAAATTTTAGGAAAACAAAACTAAAACCCCAGGGCTTCTGATTCTAAGCGTGGGGCTGTTTCCCACATTCTACAACAGCGCCCCCTACAGAGGACAGACATAAGCCTCCTCTTCCAAGGCTCTCGGTACTGAATTGCAGAATTTGGAGAACTCACCTCCACTGAAACCCTTGCTTCTTCCAGATCGTTCTTCCAATAAGCCCTGAGGAGTTAGACTTTCCAGAGAGCGAGGAATTCTTGGAAAGAGAGCAAAAACTCTGTCTCATGGAAATCACTCAGGTGAGGAAATGTAGTAATTATGATTCGCCAGCATTGATTAGCACTCCCTCAGTGCCAGACACCCTCTGAGTGCTTTTGCATACATTAGCTCCTTATAACCCTAACATCAGCCCCCATGAACTCTTTTCATCTTGCAGAACAGAAGATAAGTAGATTGTCCCCATTTTACAGGTGGGGAAGTTGAGTCTCAGGTTAGTTAACATGCATGAGCTCATATACGTAGTGTGTGGAAGAGCCAGGATTTTCACTCAGCTCTTCCTGCCTCTTAACCCCTGTGCTCTCTGCAGGAGACAGGGAGATTGAAAATGTCTGCATCTAGGCTGTTTTCCTAATATGAGGATTGACTGATTTCTTTCCCCTCCTGTGATGCACTCCTCTCTATCCTACCAGATGATGGGGCATCCTCTCATGTGGGTCAGTTTCTCCTTTGATTTCCTGGTGTTCTCTGAGATGCAGGTGTGTACTTTTCTCCCTGTGGGTCATGCTCGTTTGGGGAGGCCAACACCCATTTCTTTACCTAAGAAGTTGGCACTTGGAGCCTGTCTCCAGCAGTGTCCATCTGCTATGAGGACTTTTCTAAAACCCTTGTCTTGTTAGGTGGGGGCCTACTGCAGGTGCCAGCCTCATGGCCTAAGGTGGGGAGTCAGCAGTTAGCTAGAGATGTCTTTTGTTTGCAAGGCTTAAGCAGCTGGATAGAAGGCTCAACTGGGTACTTTCCGTTTACAAGGGAGGTGTCAACAAGCCAGAAGAAACATTAATAATAACAGTTTCAGTAAGTGTTTATTGAATATTTACCCTGTGCCTGGCGTTGTACCAAGCACTTTGTATGAATCATCTCATTTGGTCCTCATAGCAGTCATTTCAATTAGGTACAGTCAGTTCTGCTATAATGCTTGTTTTGAAAATGCAAATTTGTTCCAATGCTATTGATATATTAGGGAACAATTTGAGCATAATAATTTTGCTTTTGATTATGCATGATTTTGCCCATGAGAAGCTCTAGGTGAAGGCAGAAAACTGCAGCCAGATGAACCAAACTGTGTAGGAATGCACAAAACACACACACCTAAACACGTGCCAGCTACTTCATACCAGGCATGTTATGAGCCACACCCATCAACATCTGGTGTTATAACTTCCTGTCCAATTTCAGATGACCCTTCTTTCATTACTTCAAAGCAACTTGCAAGTTTCCCACTTCCACAAGCAACTTCAGGTCTTTTTCAAGTGCTATACTTACTGTATTATTTATGCATTCCTTAACCATTAACACGTGTAAAACAGGTTCCTATCTTTCATTATGTGTCACTGATGAAGTTTTGGGGTACTGTGCCCCAATCCTATTTTCCCTGTAAGCCCTGTGGTTTCTACTATGTGATTTTGCATAGCACATTGACTTTTAGGGATGCATGGGTGCTTCTAGCTGAATTGACCCCACTGCTATTATTCCCATGCGGCTGAAGAGTAAGAACTTTACTGTCCATAAAGTAAGAAACTGAACAAAAATATTTTTAATAACAAATAGCAAAGACAGGATTTAAAGCCCAGATTGCTTTACCCACCGTCTGTGCTCAGAACCTCTAAAGAATTTAAAAAAATGAAATCACGAAGAACAAAGCCCCACTGTCTGCACTGATCTCCGACTGTATCTGTAACAAGTAGATTCCCTCTTATCCCAACTGTCAGTCAAGCTCAGGCTCCTCAAACCACAGCTACTACAAGAGTGTTGTAGCCCCTAAAGTGTTCGGGCGCAGCGGTGACCTGGCCCACAGCAGTGCCATCCTTGTTCCTTCCTGTTTTTCATCCTGCTTCTCTCCCTGCCGCTGCCTTCCCGGGCAGGCTGGCACCTGACACAGCAGCTACCCCTCCGCTCCATCTTGCAATCTGGAGTTATTAGCATCAAAGAACAAAAGCAAACAGCACCAGGGCTTGGGAGGGCTCAGTCTTCTACAAAGGCGGATAAATGGGCTCTGTGTCGGGGATGAAGCTAACACCACCTGGCCTTTTGTGGAAAGACAACTCTTCCTGTGTTTGAAGAGCTCAGATACTGAGAGCCAGAAAAAGCCCCAGAATGCAGGAAACCCAGCCTCTTTGCTGCTGGAAGTTTGCTTTAGCTCTCAACTAAAAAAAAAGAAATACTGTTTCTGTATATTTGTTCCTGAAGTAGAGGGAAGAATCTTATGCTCATTTTCTTCAGGGGCAAGAAAAAATAGACTGTTGGGGAGATGCAGTCTTTGCCTTTTTAATTTTTTTTCTCCTAATGTTAAGTCAGGTGTAATCCTGAGTTGAAAACCTGCCCAATGTTTGTGGGCCTGGGATGAGAATACACATGGAGGCTTGGGGTCAGCCTCCCTTCTCTCCAGTTCCAGCACCACAAATATCCTTATGTACATTTTTGTGGATGCCCCAGCTTGTAGAGGTCCACAGCTCCTGCAAATAGCTTCCCCTTGGCCATTTCTTGACACGAGAGTACACACATCAGTGGGTTGGTCTGCTTTGGGGAGAAGGGGAAGAGGCCCACATGGATTTGGGGCAGTTTGGGCAAGGAATTCAAAGTACCTGAGTACCTGAGTGTCCTCAGGGTTAGTGGCAGGTGTTGCTGGTGCTGGGTGGGAAAGTCCAGCTGGCCCTGTGGACTGCTCAGTTCATGTGTTGGGATGTGGCTTTGGAAGGGCCAGAGCAGGCTCCTCTAAAGTGCACAGCCCAGGCAGGAACTCCAGTTGTCCAGACTTATGGTCACACTGCATTTGACCGCCTCCTTCTGCCTGGGCTATGCCTTTTTCTCACTCCTATGAGATGCCTGATATTCTTACCCCTAATTTATAGCTTGATGGGTCAGATGGTACCTATCCTGGTTTACTCTTTTATTCAGAAATATAGGTTGACCCTTATCTGATGTGCTACTCTGAGTATAAGAGGTATGAGTAATGACAGAGCCTCTTCACTGGGTCTTAATTTCATTATCTGTAAAATGGGATGAATAATGTTCCTACCTGTTAGGGTTGTGGTGAGAATTAAATGAGAAGATGTATATTAAGCACTTAGGACAGTGCCCAGCACACAGAGAATCCTCAATAAATGTGAGCTTTATTATGATTAGTATTGCTTTGGGCCAGGGACGTAGAGGCATTACCCCATTTTATCCCCAAATTCATCCTCTGGTATGTGATGATGGACACAGTAATTGGCTCTGGAACAGACATGTGACCTAAGCCAAACCAATGAGAGCCTTCCCAGGGAATTTATTGGAATTACCAGGAAATAGGCTGCTCTCTTTTCTATAGAGCTGCCAGATTCCATCTCTGTTACCATATGGAGACAACTCACCTGATAATGAGGCCAACGCTGAAGAAAACAGGGTTCTTAATAGAGTAAGGGCATTAAGACAGACCCAGAGTCCAATCCCAGCTCTGCCTTTCTGTCCATAGGCACATACCTTAACTTCTCTGAGCCTCAGTTTTCTCATGTGTAAATGGAGACACCAATAACATCTATATCAGTGAGTTGTACCAATTGAGATCATCTAGTCACTATTCACTGCATATTGCTGAGCACATCTTGTAGGCCAGATCCTCCTTAAACACTGGGGATACAAGCAGTGAATGAAACAGGCAATACTGCTCTCATGAAGCTTATATTCCAAGGGGGATTTAAACAATAAAAACAGACCCATCCTATAATGTCAGATAGTGATTAGTGCCATAAAGAAAGGAAAAGCCAGGTAAATGGTAGAGGAGGGTCTCTATTTTAGAGAAGGTGGTTAGAGAAAAATCTTTCTAAGAAGGAACATTTGAATGGATACCTGAAGAGAGTGAGGACCAGTCTTACATATGTCTGACAAAGACTGTTCAGGCAGGCAGGGGAATAGCAAATGCACAGGCTCTAGGCAGGACCTGCTCAATTCATGTTAGTTCCTTCTGCTGTTTGACAGGAGGTATGAGGACTGGCCCATATAAACTGGCATCTTTCCTCTCCTGTCTTCCAAGCTCTGGCACTCACACTGACCTCGGTGGATGGCAGGTGCTTGAGAAATTGTTGGGGGTGGGATCATGGGGCCACCTCTGTTAGGAGTGCCATGCTCAAACCAGGGATGGGAAAGCCACAAGAGAGGAAGGATTTGAAAGCCACTGCCACCCTTCACCCACTCTCTTTGGCATCACAACCAGGGAAGAAGTAAATTAGGGCAGTCCCACCTCTACTCAGTGCCCCACGGACGCTTACTGCGTATTCAACAATAATTTCAGCCACAAGTGAGTATGCTCAGCATGGTTATTTTAAAGTTCAAGGGAAACAATTTCCTGCAATTTGGGGAGATGCGGTTCTTCTAACCAGTTGGGGGAAAGAAAGGACCCTCCATCTGCTGCTGTTGCAGAATATAGCTCAACTCGGGGAGCCCTCCCACCTCACCTCTCATTTGGGCTAGATCATTTCCAGAGGCAGAAGTCCAAGATTCCCCCACTTGCTACTTTTATACCTCCAGACACCCACCCCACGTCCCTGGAGGAACTTTGGGGAGCATGGGGCAGGCTGCACAGCCAGGCTCCTGGAGGCCAGGCCCAGCCAAACCTTCTGGGACCCCACCTGGTGAACTCTGCCTTGGGTCTGACCTATTTTCTAGGAGAGAAAATAGAATATAGATTTAAATGCAGTGGTGCTCTGGAAAACTACAGGCCTAGCAGTGTTAGAAAATAAAACAGCAGGAGGGAACTAAGGAAGTGTTGGCACGGGAGAGGATGCCAACTCCCCTGGATCAATCTCATCTGGTTGGCAACTGCCTTTTTTTTGGCAATTTGCGCCCACTTTTTTATCTATCAAAAAATTGATATACACACACACACATATATATATGTCTCCTCTGATCCATCCTAGGGCCCAGTGTTGCTCCCTCATACACAGACTCCAGGCTGTATACCAGCAGCAATGACAGACAGAAGTGCTCTGGGGATGACCACCTTGGAAGTGAGGAGGCAGCAAGGCATGGAGTTAGAAACCCCCAGCTGCATCCTAAGTCAGACTTCCTTGCTGTGTAACCACAAGAAAGGTTGCTTTTCTAAAAAATACCCTTGCCCTCCCATATATGAAGGTAATAAAATCACCAGCTAACATTAACTGAGGGCTTTCTAGATGCTAGGCACTGTTCTGAGCTCCTCCTAACAACCCTAGGAGGTAGGAACTATTAACACACCCATTTTACAGATAAGGAAACTGAAGCACAGAAAACTTAGGTTACTGGCACAAAGTCCATGTAGCCTGAAGAGCCAGAGCCTGAATGCCAGTAATCCAGCTGTGGACCCCCGTTTCTCTGTGTTAATCCCTATGACCTGGCCTGCAGGACATGTGTACCCTTGGAGCCAGGGTGAGGGTAGGGGGTCATCTTTACCAAACCACAGGGATTAAGGGTGGGAAAGGAGATTCCCCAGAAGACAACTGGGACTTGATACAAAAAGAAGGGGGAAACGATGCTGGATGCACAATATACCAGATAGGTACTGTTGAACTTCTGATCGCCCCCTATTCCGCTCCCCCACTGCCACACCCCAGCCTTTGCCATTTCATTCTGTTGATCAGAATTGAGTGCAGAGATTCAGGTCACTCACTGCTTCTTGGAACAGGTGCCAGGTGATACTGTGTCTCTTTTCCTCAGGTTGGACATGAATGCTCAGAACTGCCTCTGGCTTGGTGCCACAATCAGGAGCTGAGGTTGGACACTGACCCCTCAGCTAAAGAGGGTTTTTCGTGGTGGCCTGTTGCCCCTCTTTGGCAAGAAGAGATACTGTATTTTTTATATGCAGGACTAGAACGGGGCTGTATTAAGTTTTCAGGAGGGAAAACAAAAGAAATAAGAATGGAATTTGTTTCCCCCCCTACTTCTGCTCACCTAGAACTTTTGAACTCCCCTTTGCCCCGATTCTCGCTGAGGAGTGGGAGTGAGGAGAGACCCAGAAGGAGGCGAGGGCTGGAGCAACGTCTTCGTTCACGAGCAGAAAGGTTGAACCCCAATCACCAAACGAAATACAACTTAATTCCTGTTGTCAGGCTTCCCTGATGGCGCAGTGGTTAGGAATCCACCTGCCAATGCACGGGACACAGGTTCGATCCCTGGTCTGGGAAGATCCCACATGCCGCGGAGCAACTAAGCCCGTGTGCCACAACTACTGAGCCTGCACTCTAGAGCCCGTGAGCCACAACTACTGAGCCCGTGCTCCGCAACAAGAGAAGCCACCGCAATGAGAAGCCCGCGCACTGCAACGAAGAGTAGCCCCCGCGCACCGCGACTAGAGAAAGCCCGCTTGCAGCAACGAAGACCCAACGCAGCCAAAAATAAATAAGTTAAAATAAATAAATTAAAAAAAATTTCCTGTGGTCTCTTGGTGTTTTCAGGGAGCCATCTGGTCAACATATTTGGATAATTCTGTCCGAGGTAATTCAAAATGATAACAATCAGCGCAGCTAACGTTTATGCGGTGTTTGCCTTGTACTGAGTTAAGTGATTTACAAGTATTTAATCTCATTTAATTATCATAACACTATCACGAGGGAAGCTGTGTTATCTTCCCATCTTATAGCTGAAGGAAACAATCAGTTCACTGATTGACTCAAGGTCATCAAGCAGGTCAGGATTTGAACCTGGACTATCTGTCGCTGTAATTTAGGATTGTCACTACAGTGCCCAAATGGGCAACTTAGTGTCAGAAGAACTTTGGGGTTCCGAGGTGTCCTATCTCCCGTGGGTCTTGGTGCCCACGAAGAGTGCGTTTCTATGAAAACAGTGTTGACACTTTGACCACTGAACTCCACCATGTGTAAATAGTTTGATACCCTGCTTAATCAAGGGGTGTTTTAAGGACCACTATTCTAGGCAGTCCATCAGTCATGTTAATGGCTCTGCTTTGTTATTTACGCAGCGTGTTTTGCCTTTCCACCTCTTCTATTTCGCCTCTTTTCTTCCTCCCTGCTGCTACTTCACCCGTAAATCTAACAACTCACCAGAAAACCTGGAAGTGGGTGTGGCTGAAGAATGATTCAGAGCTCTCTGTAAGTCTCATTGAGCAAATACAGCTTCCAGGGAATGCAGGGTGTGGGCTGGAGAAATGCCCGGCTGTTGCTTCAGGTTGGGGCAAGAGCCCTAAGGAACTCGCTGGAGCTCTGCAAATCTGATTGCTGTAGATTAGAAGCACATGGGGTAACTGGGAGGCTCTCACCGCTTCCTCATGGCTTCAGGTGCTCACTTGAGCTTGCAAACTGAATTCCAGTTCCAGATGCCCTGGAGGGACCTGGGTTTCCGTGGAATGAACATTGAATTGGGTGGGATTCAAGAGATCCAGGGTCTTTTCTAGGATCCCTTCCCTGAACTAGCTGTGTGACCTTGGACAAGTCTCTCAACCTTTTTTCATCCCCCATCTTAGCAAAAAAGAATTGAACTAGATTATGTCTGCGGATGTCCCAGACCCACCATTCAGTGATTCTAAGGGAGTCACCCAGGATGGCCTGGATGGCCAGTGGTTTCATGAAGAAACCCCATTCCTTCTCGCAAGCTGTAGTATATCCTACCAGGTCAGGTCTAGGGATTTTAACAATGCTTTGGGCTGCTCTTGGTTGGGCTTCCCCAGCATAATTCTATTTTACATTTGAGGGTAGGAGGAGGAGATTGTATCCATGGAGATGATGGGAGTGAACCGTTCTTCACTTTTTGAAAGTTCATTGGTTTAATTCAAATGTCAACCTTCCCAGGGCTGGAGGTTTATTTGTAGTTGTCAGAAGAGATTTCAAATGGCAATTTCTGTCATTAATGATGGTGTGAAATGCAAGGAGAAAAATTAGGAGAGGCAGAATTTCAATTTGTGTGGCAAATGATCTACTCACACACAATCTCATGCACACACACTGCTGTCTGTGATGAAGAATGGTCACTGGGAGTACTGGGGAGGGAGGGAATTATAAATGTTTTGTGGTCTTGTGTCCTCCAGTCTTATGAAGTGAATAACGCTGCAATTTGCTCTTAATTCTTATGCCTTTTCCTTTGTTCCTCAAGGGAATGGTTTATTATTATTTTTTCTCTCTGTGGAGAAGCCTTGCTTGACTTCGTGTCCAGTGTTCTGTAACTGGAGGGGAGGAGGATTTGCTTGGGTGTTGGATTGCAGAAATCAACCAGAATATTTTAACCAATATTCTTGCAGGATTCCAGTCTGCTTAGCTCTTTGGAGCCCTATCTGATTCCAGGATGATGTCTTTCCGGACAGATGTGAAGCTCACCTCTCTTGCTACATGCACAGTGAAAAGGGAGCTTGGCCCCTCGGCTTGCATGGGTGGTTTTTGGGTGACGGTAGAACTAAGTGCTCAGAGTCTGAGCATATTTGGAGTCTTGCATGAACTTGGTAGCCATGCAAGGACACAGTGTATTGTGTGTGTGTGTGCTGCTAACACTCTTCTTCCCTTTTCTCCCTCTTTCTCTCCTCTCCCTTTCCCTCCCTTTGAAAATGCTGCCACAGATGTCCGTCAAGGTCCAGGTGAGTCTTTGTGTTTGTACAGCTGCTGTGGAAATTTCCCCTCTGCCAGATTGTGCATGGTTTGACTGTGAGGGAGACTTTTTCCTAGGGACTCTAAACAGAACAAAAATCCAAGTACATTGCATTTTCATTGATTTAGGTTTCTAAGAAATGCCTTGAATTGATGGATTTGTATTGGCTTTGAAGAACCATATTAAAACCAAAGGAATGTGGTTCCCATGCTTATACAATTACTTTCTTCTGATTAATATTTCTGGGTGAATAAAAGAAGTGGAAATTGTGCAATTTTTGAAACTATTTTTAAAAGATTTTCTTAGGATATGTATTCTCCAATTTAATAAGCATTTTTGCCTTGTCTTCATAAATCTACTTATCTTCTATAGCTTCATGTGGTTGAAAGTTGAAGATATGATATACTTAGCATGGAAAATATGATGTGGGTAAAAGAAGGTTTCTTTCTTTATATTCTAAGAAATGACTTTACTTTTCCACAGTGGAATTAGCCATATTTTTTTTCTAATGCTTATAATAACTAATACATGTTCACTGTTAGAAAGAAAGAAAGAAAGAAAAGAAAAAGAAAGAGGAATGGTTTTTGTCAATAGACAAATAGATACTCATCCAGAGTCCTAACTGTAAGTAATGTGTGTGAATAGACACATATATGTGTACACACATACACATAGATGCATATGAGAGGAACAACCATTTATAGATAAGAAGTGTCAGGTGATATAGAATGGTTGGAAACCATTCTAAACTGTCTAGAACTTTGGGTTAAGAGTAACCCTACCAAATAAGAAGGGGGTATCATCTTTCTTAGGTATTTTCACATATATTTTCTTATTTAGTCTTTTTAACATTTAATTCTTATAGCATCAATACAGGATAGGTATTGTTATATACATTTTGTTTATTTAAACTTTTTATTTTATATTGGAGTATAGCCAACTGACCATGTTGTGATAGTTTCAGGTGCACAGCAAAGGGACTCGGCCATAAATATACATGTATCCATTCTCCCCCAAACTCCCCTCCCATCCAGGCTGCCACACAGCATTGAGCAGAGTTCCCTGTGCTATACAGTAGGTCCTTGTTGGTTATCCATTTGAAATATAGCAGTGTGTACATGTCGATGTTATATACGTTTTAATGTGAAGGAAATTTAGGGCCTGACAGATTAAGCAGTTTGTGCAGGGTCATAGGGCTTGTCAGCACATTGGAATTTGAACTTGGAGCTTTCAGACTCCAAAGCCTGTGCATACTGCATTGGAACATGCTGGGTCCCATCCCAGAATTTCTTCACTTGAAGATCTCATATTTCCTAATGGGACTATTGTTTATTTTTGCGCAGAGGTAATGTGACTTTTTCTTTATTAGTAGCACCCTTTCCAAATGAATTTATCCTTTATCGCTTTTGAATATGTAAAAGAATCAGCCAGACTTAAGCAGGGTTTCTAATCATTGATCTATATGGAATATTACACAACACAAAAGGATAATACTGTTATCCCTACCAAATACACAGGGTTTCCCTGCCTCTGTTTCTTCTGCCTACCCCGCACCTTTGAAAATAACTGGTGTTTGAACCAAAGCACAGGACAGCATTTTCTAGGAAGATATCATTAAATTTATTCTATTTAATAATATTTTAGTTCAGTCACTCAGCAAATATTTATTTATCGAGAACCTACAATGTACCAGGCACTGTTCTGGGTACTAGGGATAAAACAGTGAACAAAACAGAAGACCATCCCTGTCCTCATGGATCTTTTATTATAGATAGGGGAAGACAAGGAACTAAAAAAATATATGTATCTTTATATATATATCTATATATAGATAAATATACACACATATATACAAACATATATACATCTTATATATGTATGTATATAATAACATGTCTATTGTATCAGGTGGTGGGTAATAAGTGCTGTGGAGAAAAATGAAGCAGGTAAAAATGAAGTTGCTAATTTAAAGAGGGTGGTCCAGGAAGGTCTCTGCTAAGCTGATGTTTTCTAAGCTACTTCAAGTGAGGGAGTAAGCCCAACATCAAAAATTTTGTTTGTAAAAGTGCCACTTGGCTTAACCTCTTCTCTTCCAGGTTCACGGCAGAGATGAGCCAGGGTCTCCACTTAGACTTGTGCATATTGTGTCCTGCATAGCGGCTGCCAGCTCAGGGAATGCATGGAGGCCAAAATCCAATCTGTGTTTTGCCACACCTGCACCCAGGGGCAGGCCTCTAACCTGGGGGCACCTTTTCCTAATTCTCACAAAGGTGCCCTGCTGGTCCTGGAAGGGTGAAACGCTAAGGACTCATAGGCTCCCCTCCATCTCTTCAAAGGGATGGAGGTCAGTGGGTGACCCTACCTTAGAAATAGCAACTATCACTAGCACAGCACTGCACTATCTCAGTTTCATGGCCATTATCTCATTTTGTTCTCTTAATAATCCTCTGAGGTACATTGCCTGAGCCCCATTTTTCTGTTGAGGAAGTTGAAGTCAGGAGGTTAAGTGCTGTGCTGAGGTCACCCAGCAGCTGAGTGACCCAGGACCAAGTGGGGATTCCAGCCGGATTCTGAACCTTGCACTCTCCATTCTGCCCTTGAGGTGTCAAGAGCTGATTGTCAATCTTGTCACCCCGTTGACCCTTGCTTTTTTTGTGGGTTCTGAGCCTGAAACAAATCACAGGTCCAGAAACATCCCTTGTGGCCCCGGCCGTAGCAGGAGGCAGCCTGAGCTGCCCGGCCCTGGCTGAGGTCAGCGGGCGGCCTCCCGTTCTCCGAGCCCCTGGCCAGGCAATCTGGAGCCAGCGGTGCTGTGGCTCCGAAACAGGAGGCCTTTAGTGGTTCTCTGATGTTTTTTTTCCTTCCGCTCAGGAAGACAAATTGGGGATTTTATGAGCTAATGTAACTATTTACCCAGGGGCCGCTGGAATACTATAAAGTGACGATTGATTAATTGATTAATTTTACATGTTGAGGAGATTGCTGAGAAGCAACCCTACTATAAAATGCAGTTGGAGATGGCTCCTGGCAGGCAACACCTTTCCCAAGGTCCAGGAGATGAGCTGGGGACTCAGAAAGAGCGTCCTGGTAGGAGAAAAGGGGCAAGTGGTATTTCGATGGACTTCTGGGTGGGAAAATCCACAGACTGTCCTCCTAGTCCTTGGGAAGGAGGTTCACGATAATAAAGTGGCAAGAGGGCTTCCCTGGTGGCGCAGTGGTTGAGAGCCCGCCTGCCGATGCAGGGGACATGGGTTCGTGCCCCGGTCCGGGAAGATCCCATGTGCCGCGGAGCGGCTGGGCCCGTGAGCCATGGTCGCTGATCCTGCGCGTCCAGAGCCTGTGCTCCGTAACGGGAGAGGCCACAACAGTGAGAGGCCCGCATACCGCAAAAAAAAAAAAAAAGTGGCAAGAGGCATTTGTGGCGTGCTGACCTGAAGGAGGTGAGAGACCCTCAGCTCTGATGCCTCCCATGCATCCTCTTATTGAACTCTTCACATCAGCCCCTCCCGGTAAGTGTCGTCATCCTCACTCCAAAAGAGAGGTTCGCGGTCGCCAGCTGCTAGCGCAAACCAGGATCACAGATGGGGGTGCCTCCAAAGCCTGTGCCTTTTTCTTCCGAACCCTGGCATTTCCAAGGCAGAGCTGTGGGCCAGGGGTACATCTTATCTGTGTCTGCATTCCCAACTCTGCACAGTGCATGGCACCATAGTAGGACCTCAGAAGTACTTCTTGAGCTGAAAGTGTAGCCACAAGCACCAGGGACAGTGTGGGTCTGTAGGGTCCCGAGACATGTTGGAGCTCAAAGGGTATCCTGTCTAAGGATTGTAGTAACTCTCTTACTTTTCAGAGGAGGAAATGGAGGCCCAGGGAGGGGAGGGGCATCTCCAAGGCCACGTAACCCATTTGTGGCCCTGAAGGGATTCCTTATCCCATGCTCCTGACCATTAGGATCTGCCCTTGGGCTGCCTGTGGGGCAGGAGTGGGCGGTCCCAGCCCTGCCAAACTGTTTGCCCTCAGTCCTCTCCCCACCCCCGATGTGTTCTAGAACTCTCTGCCAAAGGGAGAGGAAGTGCTTTGGAGGTGAGGAAGAGGATGGGGTAGAGGAGGATCTCAGAGGCAGGGAACAGGGCCGGGGCCTGTGCTTGTGAGACCCCTCTCAACCCCTCCCCCAGAGACTCTCCCCCCAGCCGTGGGCTGGGGTGCTGTTTACGGTGCTCCAATTACAGCTTCTCTCCTCGGAAGGGATAATTTCTCAGGCTCTGCCTGCTGATTAGAGCTGGAATTTAAATGAAAAGCTGTGACCTTGTGGAAGTGCCCTAGTTATTCAGAGGCCTGATGAGGAAGGAGGCCTCTTGCTTCGGTCCACCGGAACCCTGGCAGGCGCGGGAGGAGGGGCTCCTGTCTGCCGGGGCCCAGAGGGGGCCTTGGTCCGTGGTTGCTGGAAGCAGCTGACAGCCTTTGCTCGAGCCTCCCTCTGCTGCTCTTGATCTCTGCCCCTTGTCGTCCTCCTCCAGTTTAAGTCATCTCAGTGCTCTCCTTGGAGAGGGGACCTGCTGATTTGTCCTGAGCCCTGCTATGTCTCCAGGGAGTCCCTCGTCCAGCCTGAGGGACACCGTTCTTCACCCGAAGCCAGGAGGCAGTGCCTGACACACTGCCTTGTGTTTATGAACACGGAGGGTTGCTCTCGAAGCTTGCTGCTCGGAGAGGGGATCTGACCCGCAGAACTAGCAGCATCAGCCTCGCCCAGGAGCCCGTTAGAAAGGCAGGATCTCAGGCATCACCCCAGACCTGTGGAGTCAGAACCTGCAAAGACCAAGAGCCCCAGGGGTCTGCCCATTAAAGCTGGAGACACACTGACCTAAAATTCCCGGTCTCTTTGGGGCCCACAGGGCCATGTTTACTGAGGAAGGTGCATTCCACCTTGCTAAAGCCCTGTTCCTCATCTCTTCTGCTGGGCACAGAGTGAAATATCCACTTTCTGGGTTGATAGGAGCTAAGAGGAAGAATGAGATTAAGGAAAGGGAAGGGAATGAATGCTTAGCAATCACTTGGTCTGTGCAGGTCTCTGTTCAGGCACTTCCTATATATGTGAGGCAAGGTAGCTGCCAGCTTTCACACGGCCTTCAAGCTAAGGTTGATTTTTCACTTTTTAAATAGTTGAAAGCAATCAAAAGAAGAATAATTAGTGATGCAGAAATTTTATGAAATTCAGATTTCAGTGTTCACAATGTTTTATTGGAACACAGGCGTTTGTTTCTGTATCATTTATGGCTGCTTTGCAAAGGCAGCTTGGAGCAGCTGCAACACAGACACTATGGCCTGCAAAGCCTAAAAGATTTACCATCTGGCCCTTTACAGAAAAAGTTTGCCAACTCTGGATTAAGGCACAGGCTTGGAGCCAGTTGCCTGGGTTGACATCCTGCCTCTATCCCCGGACAGTACGGCCTGTTCAGCTTACCTTTCCTTTGTGGGCCCTACTTACCTCATCTGTAAAATGGGGACAATAAGTACCTACCTCATGGGGCTATTGTGAAGATTAAATGAGCTCATGCATGTCAAGTCTTTAGAACAGTGCCTGGCACATAGTAAGCAATGTATAAATTAGCTATTATTTTAAGGTATCTTGCTTGATCCTTTCCACATGTGTTTCTATTTTATAGATGAAGCTACTTAGGCTCAGAGAGGTCTAAAAACAAAAGAAAACATTCTTTTCCTGTGTCTTGGTCCCCCTAACTATTCAGAGGATGCTCCCACTGCTGAGCTGTAGACACCTCTAAACACACCTGCTGTTTTCTTCTTGTCACACACTCTATCCCATCCTTCCTGATCTTTATGCATTCAGTAAAGAGGTCCCTCAGACTTAGATCCTGGCCACCATTGCTCTCAAGTGAGGCCAAGAAATCCCAGTAAAAGGGCGGAAAGGGGACTGATATTTATAAAGGATCCACCATGTGCCAGGTCCCTACCACTTCACAGATGAAGAAACTTGGTCTCCAAAACATCGCATCCTTTGCCCAAGGCCAGAAGCAAGTATGGTAGGTATCACCATTTAAATGCATCCTGGGGCCTCTGCTTTGTCATTCTGCCTCCCTTTGGCTCTGTTGCTTTCCCCAGGAGCTATGTGGCCTTGGGTAAGTCATTAACCTTTCTGGGTATCAGGCTTCTTTAAATCAGATGGCCTCTCAGGCTTCTTCCATTCTGAGGATCTATGATTAGGCCATCTAACTGAGCTCTCTTGGGGAGGAGGATTCAGGAAAATGCCTTCTCCTCCATTACCAGAGACTGACAACTCCTAACTCCAGTGCTACCCATTATATTTTTGTCTTTTCTTTCCTATTCTTTTGGACAATAGTCCCACTGGCTTTTCTCTCTTATTTTTTAGGAAAAACATCTGACATTTATTGAGCCTGTATTTTGAGCCAGGCTCTGAAATACTATGATTTTACGTGCATCAGTTAATTCTTTTGACATGCCCGGGAGGTGGATTCTGTTTTTAAACCCATTTCACCATGAACAAACTGACACTCAGGGATGTTAATTCATCAGTCCCACCCAGCAAAAAGAGGTGGAGCAGGCTGCAAACCCTGGTATGTCTGGCCCTGGAGATGTCTCATATGGAGTTCCAGCTAGAGTGTTCACCCCACAAAGGTACACTCCTGTACTGTATGGTCTCAGCCTAGAACAGTGCCAGTACATCACAGGCACAGAGTAAACACTTGCTCAATGAATGAATAGCGCTCAAGACTCAGTTTTTAGTTTTACCCCACACCCCTTTAAAAGACAGGCTGCTTTTTTGTTGGGGTTCACCCTGAGACAGAAGGTAATTGAACCAGTGTTTATTCAGTGCCCATCTTGGGCTCAGCTCAGTGGGGAATGCGGGCTGTAGGGAAATCCACCACTGCTGCACATAATTGGATTGGAAAGGGGCCCTTGGCTGGGCTAACAGTGCTCAGCTCCCAGCCAATTGCCCGGCTGGGGCCTGGGAAGAGCCCCTTGGCTCCTGTAGCTTTTCCTGATGAGTAGGTGTGAGTAAGGAGCTGCTTCCCAGCGTACCTCCAGCTTCGGCTATAACTCAAAGAAGCAGGTCACTAGGCCTTGGTGCCTTTTTCTAGAGCCTTTTAAAATCGCCTCCTTTACTGTCTTGGCAAGGCAGACTCACGGGGTGCTGGTTATGGTCCCAGTTTGTTTCTCAGTCCTGGAGGGCAAGGTCAGGGTTAGAGCTGGAAGAACCATTAAAGTGATCCTGTTGTCTCAGTGGGATAGTACTGCCCCTACCCCTGACCCTGCCAAATGTGTAGGATGGGTATTTGTTGCTCCAATAATGAGGGGGCATTGGTGGCATTTAGGAGGAAGGGACAGCGAATGCTAAATGTGCTGCAGTGTATGGGAAAGTTTCATTCAAAGATTGTGCTGTTCAAGATGCCGTTGGTGAGACCAAAGAGAAACTGTTCTAGATTAATTCCTTCTTTGTACAGGAGAGAAAACAGGCCATAGCACTTCCCTGTAATTCAGCTGAGTCATACAGCCTATTTATGGCAGCATTGGAGACCCTCCCATTCCGAAGACCTGCCTAGGAAGATCTGGAAAACTCCTGGGCTAAGCTAGTCAGTTTGTGGGGCTAGGCCTCAGGAGGAGTGGGGCGATGGAATACAGCTGACTGTTGAGGACAGTGGGTGCCCTTATGGGGCCGCTTAGCTGACTGTGCCTCCCCATGGAGGGAGGCATCTGAGGACACCTGGGTAGGCGGTCTGCCAGTGCTGCCAGCTTACTGGAGAAGTGATGTTGGCAAGAGATGGGAGGGGGGGTTGGAGGAGAGAGGGCCTAGATATGCCAGTCTCCTGAACAACAACAGCAGTGACTACAAGCTTTTGAGCCCTTCCTACGTGCCACGAACTCTGCCTAGTGCTCTCCATCTGTGGTTGCATGTGATCGTCACAGTGATCCTGAGAAGATATCTCACAAGTGAGATGCAGTTGTGTTACAGGAAAAAGGCACAGAATAGTTAACATGCTCGAAATCCCAGTTAGCAAGAGGTAGTGCTGGGATTTGAATCCAGGTTTTGGGTTATTTAGAGCAGTGGTTTGCAAATTCTGGTAGGCATGAAAATCACCTGGAGAGTTAATGAATGCGATCCAGGCTCATTGAAGTAAGACATTTCCCCCAGGTGCTCTGATATGACCAAAGTTTGAAAACCAGTGTTTCAAAGGAAAGTGAAGGGACTTAAAAACTTCAGCATTAACTGCTGTTTTATACCCTCCATAAATTAAGGGAAGCAGGGAGGTGGGGGTGAGGAGATAGAAGGGAGGATGGGATGCATGATTCCCCCTTTGTCTGAGCTCCATGGCACCTTAGGTCACGGGGCTAGTAAAGCCCTCATCATAATACACTATGCTATACCCAGCTGTGTATTGTCCCCCACATGCCCACATCGGCCACTGTGGGCTCTTGAAGGACAGGGAATCCCTTATTCTTGAGAACAGAGACTTATCCCTGCCTGCATCCCCACTACTTGCCATCTTGTATGTGTTCATAAACTTTGTTGCTAGAATCAGCATTTCAGAGATGGAAAGGAGCCAAATGGTTGTCAAGGTTCTTTGTGCACCTAATTTTTGAATCTCTTCTATAAGAGTTTATTCAAACTTGGCTTGAACCACTGCAGGGATGAGTAACTCATTGCTCCTTTCGCCATTCTGTTCCATTCTAACAGCACTGAGTGTTCACAAGCTCTCCTTTATTCTGAGTCACTATAGCTTTCACCACCTGTATTGCTTCCAGCCCTTGGAGACACACAAAATAGATCTAATTACACTTCCCAGTGTTTGAAGACAGGGCTTTTGTCTTTAAGGATTTTCTTTTCTAAAGACTAAAACATCTCCAGTTTCTTTGGGCATTCTCATACAAGGGTTTTCAGCTCTTTCATCCAGGTCATAGTTCTCTGAAAAAATAACATTTTTTTGCTTCCTTTCCAAAGAAGGATGCCCACACCACATACAGTGTTACAGACATGCTGCAACTGGTTCATTATAGAGTGAATTCTAGACTCCCTACATCTCTGAATGGCAGCATCAAACACCTTACTTTTTAAAAAATGACTATAGTATGAAATTGAACTTAAAGTCACTGAAAAGTTTTAAGATTTTTTTTTTTTTTTTTTTTTTTCCGGTACGTGGGCCTCTCACTGTTGTGGCCTCTCCCGTTGCGGAGCACAGGCTCTGGACGCGCAGGCTCAGCGGCCATGGCTCACGGGCCCAGCCGCTCCACGGCATGCGGGATCCTCCCGGACCGGGGCACGAACCCATGTCCCCTGCATTGGCAGGCAGACTCAACCACTGTGCCACCAGGGAAGCCCCAAACTTTTAAGATTTTGTGTGCACTGCTCCTAAGCCATTTCTCTCCCCTTCCTGCACTTGTGCAATTGGTTTATTTGACTTAGACGTGGGGCCATTCTTTGATGTTGTCAAATTCATCCCTGGATTTTTAAAATCCAGCACACCATGGTCTATTTGGATACAGTTAATTCATCTAGCACATCTGCCCACCCTTCCAGCTTCATGTCATTCATGAACAAAGAGCTATTTTCGAGAAGTTCATGACATTTGGAGAGCAAGGACTTCCTCTTCTTTGGGAAGAGTCTTTTCTAGAAGCCATAATTGCTGATGCTTTAACCCTTAGAGTGACAAGCATGACTGCCTTCATCTCTCTTCCTTCCATGGTATTCATGAAAAAAGAAGCCACACCCACCCCTCCAGAGAGGTGGAATAGATTGGGACGGTGCTGCAGACATTCTTTCCTCTTCCCTGTGGCTATGCCATACAGACACTGTTGGTGATTCATGGATGCCATTGAGGAAGTACTTTCTGTTCAGTCCAGGTTACCATGCTGTAAGAACAAAGTTGGTCTAGAAGCAAATAGTGAGTGCGCTAGCACAGTTACATCCAACAAAGGGCTTAGTGGTGAGAATGGGATGTAGTGGCATCATGGAAGGACCCACCCAGAGGCACCTGCCTTGGAGAAATAGCAACAGGCTCTCCTCTGGAAACTATCACCATCATCAGTCCAACTATTCACTTCATCCCCAGTATTGTTCAAGGCTTGTGGAAAAGCCAAAATCATATAAGTAAACAGTTGATCTTCTGTTCATGTCAGTTCATGACTGCTGTTGGGTGGTTTGTTGATGCCTCGTTTCACGCTTCAACCTTTTTGATTATGGGTGGTGTTCTCAGGGTATCAGTTTGAACCATTTTAATTGTCATTTTTGTAGGTCAAAACCAGTCAAATATCAGCAGTTTCATATGGTTCAACCCAGTAAGTAGTTGCTTGGCCTCTTCAGGAATCATCTTGGTTCACAGAAACTCTACGTCTTAGAGTTGGAATGGATTTTTGGTGGTTATCTTCTAAAACCCCACTTTGACTCTCTTCTGTGGCATTCTGGCAAGTGAAATATCCCGTTATTCCACCCTCATCTTGCTGAATGCACTTGGTCCTTTATCTTGCATGTGCAACTTTTAAAATGTTTGAAGGTAGCTCTCATGTCCTTACCTAGCTCTCTCCTGTTTGGGCTGTGCGTAGCAGCTCCTTCGGCCATTCTGCATGAGACATGCTTTTGGACCTCTTACCATCTGATTCTTCTCCTTTGGATATGTCTACCTCATTAATGCCCCTCCTAATATATGGCACTGTTCTCTGAACCAGAACCCTAGGTTTTGTGGTCAGTGATAAGAAGAGGTGAGGCTTTTGACTTCTTTTTATTTGTGATTTTTGGGGGTTGGTGGGGGTAGTGGGAGGTTGTGCTTAAGTGCCACAATTTATATTTGCCCCTTAAAATTAAATTTTGCTTTTGCCTGCTCACATCTTTTGGGCCCTAATTCCGATGACTAAAGAGTTAGCTATTCCTTTCAGCTTTAGTTCATTACAACATCCAGACAGCATGTCATGAATGTTCTCAGCCAAGTCATTCATCAAAATGCTGAGCAGGTCTAGGCTCTGCTGTAAGCCACTGGAGAACCCCAGACAAGACAAGGAAACTGAAGTCCACGATGAAGCTCATGATGAAGGTCAGGAAATTGCCTGTGGAAGGGCTGGTCTGAGACACGACTGTGGAAGTAGGTGGAGCTTTCCTTCAGGCCCCACCTCTTCCCTTTAAGCATCCTTCTCCCCAATCCCAGCCTGTCCCCTGTGTCCTCCCCTGCCCATGGTGGCAGACTTCCTCAACCTGTGACTGCGTGTCTCCATCCTTCCTTCTCACATGTCCCTGTGCCACTCCTGTCTTTGGAGAAAGATCTTAAGCTTGACTTCCTGATGATCTCACACACAGGGCAGTGCAATGACTGAGGAGCCTGAGTGCAGCTCGTGTTCAGATTTGCATTTTAATGAGGGAAGTTGCTTAATAACCCCAAGAAGTGACCCAGAAAAGGAAAAGCTTCATATTTTAGTAGAATCTGGGGATGAAGATTGAGGAGAGGGAGATGGTGGTCATTTATGTAAAAGGGTTTCCCCAGGGCACCTTAAATCATGCTACACCAGAATCATAAATGAAGTTGAATTAATGTCCAGACACTACTTTCTGCTCCTGAATTCTCCAAGACATGTCTCCTCCCTTCTCCACCAGCACTGAATTAGACAGGGTAGCTAGTGTCATAGTTACCATCCAGCATGCAGAATCCACCTGCTGGCTTAGAATCCACATTTCACCACTTATTAAGCAGTGGGATTTTGGCTCTAGGTCTTGGTTTCCTTACCTGTAAAATCAACATTATAGCAATGACTTTCCCATAGAGCTGTATTTAATGGCATGACACATAGCCATGCCTTATATATAGCAAACAGTCAACAGATATTAGCTACTGTTGTAATTCTTTTTACCAAATTAACTGAATTTCCTCTCTTTTAAGTGCTTAAAATGCTAAGATGTGTATTTCTTCTTTCCCCTTCTCTCTTTTCCAAGTTCCCAATCACCCTGCAGACACGATGGTTACCTGTGGCTTCTCTTTCTGTCAGGCCCCACCCCCTACCATCTTCACCATCTCCTTACTTCCTCCAGAAACATAGGGTGAATGTCTCCATTACCTTTTGATTTTATGTAATTACTCTTTTTAAAAGTCCTTGTGGCTTCATAAAAATTCAACGTTGGCACTTGGCACTTACAGCAATTAGTGACATTTCACTTCTCTACTTCCGTATGGAAAAAGAGATGATATGTGTGGATTTTACAGGGGGAGAAAAGTTACCCTGAAAGTGAAGGAGAGAAAAGTCTTGGCAGAGATAACCTGCTTTCCCCCCCCGCCCCGAATCTCTCTCTTTTTTTTCCATGAGTGACTTCCTTCTTCCCCCGAAATATTTTCCCCAATTACCCAGCCAAAATGAAGGGAAGAAGGAGGATTAAAAACCATCTGAGGGGGTGGGATATTATAGGTTTGAGGGGGACACAGTACTAGCTTAAATGATGGAGGCCTTCAGCTTCTGGCCTGGTTCCTGAACATTGCATCTTCCTTTTGCCTGTTTCAGTAAATGTTTTCTATTCTCTGTATTAGTCATTTTCATGACAGGCTTCATGATGGCCACAGCCACTTACAAATGACTTTGCTTTCGTAGCCATTTCCATTCTCCTGAGCTGCAAAAGCAGCTATCTCCATAGGGATTTTCCCAAAGGTATAACATAGTTTAGAGGGCCATACGTATATTTTGCATATAATCTACATATGATTTGCAGTCTGTTCTAAAGCAGTTTCAACTTTGCATGTCTTACCTACTGATGATCTTTTTCTCTTCTTGTTCTTGTATGTACCCTGAGAACCTGTGCACCACAGATAGATAGGCACAAGAAGGGTGGGACATAGCACTAGAAAGAGTGAAGAGAAGGGTAAAAAATATCAGACATCTTCGTGGGATCCAGAGTGGTCCCTAAATCCAGCTAGGGTAGCACTTTGACAGTGTGTGACATCTACACAGGAAACATTTCAGTTGCTTTCTAATTTTTATAATTATTTTAAAAAAGGCATTGTCGTTCCATAAGCATTCTGTATTGAACATTCTCAATATCCTGACTATCAAAGGCTCTTCCGAGCTCACTTCCTATCCCCTACCCTCCATTGGGTGAACTTTTATGGAGCTGGCTTTTGAATCTTCATTGAAGATCTATTCAAATTCAGAGCTGATGGTGGGATTGTTTTGGAAAGATGTGGTTCCCTTTGCTTCCCTGAGCCCCCCTGTTCTAGCCCATATCTTGTCTTCCAGCAGCCCTGAGCATCAGGTTCAGATTAAATGCCAAACTGCAAACCCAGCCAGGTGCTAGTCCCAAGGCTGGCTGTGTGGTCTGGGGGGCTGCTGCTGACCCTCTGTTTCTGAAATGGACAAGAAGGGTGATCTTCATTCCCCTCCCCCCGCCCTGCTTTCCTCGTCAACCACATACATAACACACAGCCAGCATAGATCGCTTTTCCTTCCTTGCTAATTATATCCTTCTCAGTTAAGGTTTTTTTTGAGCATTATTTTTCTGTATCTATATTGGAAAGCCATAGAGTTCCTTTTTCTTTTTGAATGTAAAATTTAATGTTGAATATGCATGTAAAAAAAAGAACCTCCAGGGTATCTTAATATCCCCCATCCCTCCCAGGTTAAGACTCAGTGCTCTGGCCCCTTTTTCTTTGAGGATTCATTCACTTACATGGGCACAGACCCTCTCTTTCATGAAGTGGAGGTGATACACTTTCATGTTTGTCTTTACTTTCTTGCAGACCTTAGTCCTATACTGTTAAATGCACCTTAGACATTTTGCTTGAGCGATTCTTCTGTTTCTCCAACGTATCATGCCTAAAACAGAACTCGTTATCGCCCTCATTCCAAATCCATCTCCCAACTCCATCCCACCTTCCTATTTATGACAATGCTTCACTCAGTCTCCCATCCGTTCTTCCCCTGAAGCATCTCATCGGTCACCTAAAGCCTGTTGAATCCTCTTTTCCCCTTTTCCTTCCTGCTGCCATGATACTAATTTAGGCCCTCTGCCTATGACAGATCTTTCTGCCTCTCTTTTCCCTCTAATCCATCCTGTCCACACCATTGCCAAAGCAATCTTCCTCAACATCATTTTCCCTGGGTCATTCTCCTGCCCACAAGCCCTCAATGTCTCCCATCAGCTGCAAGATCAAGTCCTTTTTCCTTAGCCTGGGAACTCAAGGCCTTCATACAATGGTTCCATACTTTGACCCTTAAGATCACCTTTCACTTCTTCCTCAGATGAACCGTTTGTATGTGTTCATTGTTATTCGTACAGCACACATTACATACCTACCATGTACCTGGCAGTGTCCTAGGTGTTCCAGAAAGTTGACATGAAAGTCCTTATAAATGCAATTGGTGGTCTTGGGAGGTCGTGGTGTTAACCTGGAACGTCCTCCATCGCTCTTAATCCTAAACCGTCTTCCAAGGCATATTGTAAACCCCACTTTCCTCCAGAAACCTCTGCCGCACACCCAGGGCCCTCCTCACTGTCCTACTGTCCTTATTGTCTGAATTAATCATTTGACACTTACCAGTTACCCATCACTCATTCCTCATTCACTCACCAAATACATACGGAGCACCTACTGTGTGTCAGGCACTATGCTTCGTGTTGCCTCACACATCGGTATGTTTTTATAGCATAAACAACCAAAAAATAACCCTTATATAGTCCTTACCATGTACAGGCACTGCTTTACATATATTCATTTATTTAATCGACAAAACAACCTATGAATTTGGCATGATAATTATCCAAATTTTACAGATGGGAAGTCAAGGCACAGAGATGTTTAGCAACTTTCCTAGGGTCACAAACTAGAAAGTCAAAAAGGTGGGATTCAAATCTGGCTCTGAAGTCCTTGATCTTAACCCCTACCCTTCACTGTCAGGTACCACTATATATATATCATATGTATGTTTGTGTAAATATAAACACACACACACACCTTCCCAACTAGACTCTAAACTCTTCGAGGTTGACAACTATGTACCATACTTGTTTGCATCCCACTACCTTATGCAGCCTTTACATATAGTAGGTACTTGAATCATTTGTTTGATTGATTCTTGTTTCTTCCATTCACTTTTGGGGGGACCTGAGGTCTTTTTGCAGCAAGTAGGAGGGTTTTGGGGTGGAAGCGGAGAGAAACAGAATTTCGGACTAGACCTAGACCCTCTGGAATTCCTGGTTTCCAGTTCTTAACTCTGCAAGCTTAGGGGGTAGGTTTATATAAGAGAAGATACTAATATAAAAGCTCACAAAAGTGCAAAAATTCCCTCCTCAAAAAGCAAAATAAAACTCAAACCATATTACGTTTACACAGTTTCTCCCCTCTCTCATGTTATTTCCTGTTATACTTGTTTATGTCTGTTTTGCTTTGTTGCCTACAAAACCAAAGTTTTGACATCAGGATCTCAGATTTGCACTCCTGTCCTGATATTTCTATTTAAGATTTTCTATAAGTTGAAGAATATGTACAATTTATTTGAGTCACAGTACTGCAACTACATATGTAGCTTAATAAAACCTGACAAGTACATATTTAAATTTTAAAACACAGGTGGTGGATATTTGCATTTTAAAAGGATTCTTCCTTTTACAAAAGTTTCCACTTCAGGGTTCCATTATATATCCAATTCCTCTTAGTGCATTTGTCATACAATTTAATTTACCAAAATTTGATTTATATGTCACTCTAAAGGGGTAGCTCTCAAGTTCTAGTGAGCACAAGAATCACTAGTGCGACTTATTTAAAATTCAGATCTTTCCGCAACTCCTCCCCAAGATTCTAATTCATTAGGACTTGGGTGGGGCCCAGTCTCTTCACTGTTGTTAAGTATCCCCAGCCGGTTGATGCAGGTGGTCAGTGAAATGTGTTTTGGGAAACACGGCTTCAAAGAAACACAGGTAATACATAAATGGGCCCAACTGTAGGGGCTTCTCCAGGGCTTTGAACACCCTCTGAATACCAAGTGTCCCGTTTCCTCTTCATTTGGCAAATTGTTGTTTACTCTTCTGCCTCTCTTCTACTCACACCTTCCAGCTGCCAAACATCTTTAATTGCAGGTATAAAAATGTTTGTCCTTTCATTTCAAAAATGAAAGGACAGTTATCTCAATAAAGCCCCCAGCTTTATTGAGATAACTGACATATAACATTGTGTAAATTTGAAGTATATAATGTGTTGATTAGATACACTCATATGAAACACCTTCATTTCATCACATAGTTACCATTTCCTTTTTATGGTGAAGACACTTAAGGTCTATTCTCTGAGCATTTACATTTCAAGTACGCAATATAGTACTATTGTCCTTTTATTTTTAACCTCCATTTTGCTCTTAGGGATCTCTTTGGATCTTCCTTATTCTCATTCCTTTCTTCTTTTTTTTTTTTTTTTTTTTTTTTTTTGCAACACGCGGGCCTCACTCACTGTCGTGGCCTCTCCCGTTGAGGAGCACAGGCTCCAGACGCGCAGGCTCAGTGGCCATGGCTCACGGGCCCAGCCACTCCGCGGCATATGGGATCTTCCCGGACCGGGGCATGAACCCGGGTCCCCTGCATCGGCAGGCAGACTCTCAACCACTGCGCCACCAGGGAAGCCCTCTTATCCTCATTTCTTAATGCTGACAACCCTCCTGTGAATTCACACACCTGTTCCCGTTCCCCCTTCACATACACCAGCTACCTGGCCCAGACACTCCCTCTTAGTGTGCTTGATCTGGATGCTGAAGGCTATGGCTTGGTCCAGAAATATCAGGCACTTTATGAATAGTTACTTCTGCTGAGGTTCCTCTTAGTCAAATCTCGTGCCTTTGTTCTTTCTTCTTCTTATCCCCTCCAAATACCCCTTAAATACCAAAACTTAATTTTTTAAATAAAACAAGTTATGAGAATGACTTGCTTTGGCATGATTCCCTTCCTCCACGAGTATTAATATCCTAGGCCTTGAGAGATGAATGCCAGACATGTACATTTAAAATATAATAGTTTAATGAAATTTGTTTAGAAAAAATGACTGACATTTATGGCACATGTATCTATGTATTTAATATATCATTGATCTTTAAAAAGTTAGTTGCTTGACCCGTATTTTGTCTTTGATTACTTCTCTAAATCTCTAGTTATCTCCAAAAACATTTACAGATTGCCATACTTTAGAGATTTTTCTCCTTTATAATCTCCTATATCCCTGAATTTTACTCTGGGTAAAGTTGAGATCACTCTGGGGTGATCTCCAAGTAACTCCGGTAGTAATAAAAGCAACGGAAGAGCCAATAGCCATCACGGTTGGCTACTGGTTGGAAATCTTTTAATAGATGTATCAGGACTTATGCTTCCCTTGAAGTAATGAGCTCTTAAGAGCCTTGTCTGACTTCCACAAGAACATAGTGAGAGGTTCTGCTACTTGTTTATTGGGCCTCCGTGTACCTTCTTTAATCCATTCAGTGCTTGGCTAGGCTTCTGTGATCAAAGGTGAGGGACTTTCTAGGAAACGTTGGCGGTGGAGGAGGGACAGCGGTAAGGGGTGTGGTTGTCACTGGGTGAAGGCAAGGATCGTATGGAGATAGTTTCAGGTTGTCTAATTAACTCTTGAACGCAGGAGCTCATTTTTTAAAAAAAATATTTATTTGTCATTTATTTCTTTGTTTAGGCTGTGCTGGGTCTTAGTTGCAGCCTACGGGATCTTTAGTTGCAGCATGTGGACTAATTAGTTGCGGCATGCGAACGCTTAGTTGTGGCATGCACGCGGGATCTAGTTCCCCGACCAGGGATTGAACCTGGGTCCCCTGCATTGGGAGCGTGGAGCCTTACCCACTGGACCACCAGGGAAGTCCCGCAGGAACTCATTTTGTATGTTCAGCGTGGTCCAATTTTTGTAGAAGCGACTACTGTATCTAGGGGGAAAGAAAAGTTGGATGGTAATCTCTGGATGTGGGATTGCAGCTGATTTTTTTCTTTTTTCTTTTCTGAATTTTCCGAAGTTTCTACAGTGACCGTGTATTATTATTAAAAACAATTTAAAAGAAAGAAAGAAACCTACTTTGCCCGGCACCTGGAGTCTGTTTCCTAAGGGACCTAATCTTTAATAGATTTATCTCAAATCCTACCTATTGCATAGAAACAATGGTGAAAGGAAAGTTCTCATGATGTGGCCCAGAGGTTCAGCCAACAAAAGACTGACCTTGAACTGGAGGGCCCGGGACGTTCTGCCCTGCATTTCAGTGCTCGTTGCATGCTCCTCAGTATGTGTGGATGCCCCTGCCACTCCTTCCCCTCAAGAAGTACGAGAAGATTGCCTGGCAGTTGGGATTCTAACTGTGTCTTCTTTCTTTTCCCCTCCCCCTCCCCGCCCCTTCTCCTCTTCTCCCCTCTCTTCCTTCCTCAAGGCCTCTCCCACCTCATGATGAGCGAACAAGGTAGGTGCTCTGTGCTTGTGGTGCTGCAGCTGCCTGCATTGCTTGCCTTCGTGCCTCTGGCTGGTCGCTCAGAGCCTCATCATCCCTGGCAGACCATTTGCTGCCTGTCTCTCCTGCCACGGGCCAGGCTGGCAGCAGGGCCATCCTGCGGTGGGGGGCACCTTTCCCAGTGCATCGTGGTTTCCCGCCCCCATCACCCCCTTGGCTTCTCCATTATGCACCATCATTTGTCATCCTGGGCGCTGGCTCTGCCGGGCTGCCTCCAAGAGAGAAGCATGAAACAAGCCATGACGGTGTCGATAATGGGGGTGAATGAAGCTAATTTCAGAGCAACAGAGCGGTTAACTTCTTCCCTAAGCCCCATGCTGGGGCCTCAGGTTGGGGGAGAGGAGCTGGGCTTCTCTGAATGTCACTCTGAGGAAAGGTTTGCCTATTGTCTTCCCCTCCACCCCACTGCCCATTGTAATGACTTTTAGCCCCAGAGCCCCGAATGGTCAAAGGGAACCCTTGGGGGTTTGACTGTTTTCAGTTCTGTATAAAAGCAAAAACCACCGAAAGAACATGCTAATGTCCTCATGGCAGGATTCTAACTCATTATACACCCTGAAGAAAACTGCATATAAAGATCTGTAAATTCAGCATCTGCAACCTAAAATATTCAATTATGCAGGAAATGAACTGTGCAGGAAATTCAGCTCAGCTAAGCACAGGGTGGGCTGTGAATGAAGCCTTTTTCTCCTAAATAAAAATTTTCCATATTATCAGCCTAAATCAGGATTCAAGAACTGAGCCTACTTAAAATTGTCTTTTTCTTCACCGTTCAATTGCTGCTATTGTGTTCCTTCTGCACTTTGGAATGATTGCCAGATGGGTCTACCTGCCACGCCCTGACACCAAAAGAGTGTACTTTAATTTCTCTTGTCTTTTTCAAAATACACATGGGACTCAGTGCCTTTTTTTGGAGGACCAAAGAAAAGGGAAAGGAGAGGTATTTCCATGTTGTGCTGTTTTTTCTTGATCTTTTGAGTAGGGTGGGGCAGCACGGAAGGACACCCCCCCACACACACACCCATTTCCTTACACTGGATCCATCAGACAGTGTTGCCATAAAGGGGAGTATATGATCAGATCAAGGAACAACCCAGGTCTGAGGGGAGTTTGCTTATGGTGTCCAGGTAGCTGCGGAGGTGGGTAATTGAGGGCATCCTGACTTGATAAGGCAGGACAAGGAGGAAGCACACTTTACCAACAGAATTGTGTCCTCCAGACCTGAGCCAAGATCCATGATGTGGACTCTGGACATTTCAATGAACACATGGTCTGGTATAGGAGCAGATGTCAAAGAACAGAGCTGGACGGAGGGGGTCAGGTGAGTTTCCCAGTGTTAGACGGCGCTCTGGAAGAGGTTGGGATGAAGTCTCTCTATTCTTGTAGGTGAGTGAGAGAAGTTATCCCCCTACAGCAGGTTACTATGAGGTGAATATGAGTAGGGGGTGCTCTTTATGTCGACTTAGTATCCAGGTAGTTTGAGAGAGTTATGCATATCTCTACAGAGTGGTAAGACCCAAGCTCTATGAATTGCTGGAATTCGGTGGCCCGACCTTGATAACAAGTTCCACCAGAAAAAGCAGGCCCTCAGAGTCCTGATGACAAGATGCCCTTCTACATTGTCTCCTCTTATGCTCTCAGCTGCCCTTTTGGAGTTCTAGCTTTTACAGTGGCTTGGAAGTCTGAGCGTATCATATGGCTGATGTCATAGCATAGAGTCCAGGTAGATGAGATAGGCTGGTGGGGACTTCTTTAATCTTGATTCAGTTTATTTCAGACCCACTGATGAAGCACATGCATTTCAGAGGGCTAAATCCCAACGTTGGTGTGAAAAGCATTTGGAGAACCTGTATTGTATACCCTTCCCACTTTTCCGCCTACTACTCAACTTCTCTTGGGCACTCAACATTGAAGTGTACATGAATAGAGAATTCAGACATACTATGTACACATGCTCTGGGGGGTAAGTCAGGAATCTTCTAGAAAAAGAGTCTTTAGGCAATGAAATAATGACAGACATGGGTGTTGTGAATCCCTCTTTAGAGAGATTTTCAAAAAAGGATGCAGAATTCTTCTGGGTGGTCAGTGTCACTAAGATTTGAAGGTGCAATTTGCTGTTTAATTTGTTTTTAAGAAGGTCCTTTGACCCCATTCCTCCTCCTCTCATTCTTTTCCATTTCCCACCCTTTGTCTGTTCTTGCCCTTGTGATGATTACCTAAAAAGCCAATGCTCCTTTCCTTTTCCTTAATCCTTCAACGTGAAAGAAAGAGATTTCTGTCTGGTTCTTGCTGAATCTCCAGAATTTGTTTTTGATGCCCATAAATATGTGTGGAAGTACTAATGTATGTTGTGTGTGTACCACCTATGCATGTATGTCATACTCTTGATCCTCATGACTCCTATTAATGTTGAGAAAATACAGGAGAACTTAGATTCTCTGAAACTTTCCCTAAACAATCTTACACTGGTTAAGTGTGTGCAATTTCACATACATGTGGCTATGCAGTGCTTTTGCATGCAGATTTGGTCATGTTTCTAAGGATGGGACTGAGAAGAAGCTAATGGGATAAAGCTTAAACGTGAAGCTGATGGAAGCAGCCTTGCTGGTCACACTGTTTAAGCAAAACATTGTGCATTTGTTTTGTGCTGCCTTCTCAAGATTGTACTGCTGTTGCCATTACTATTGTGGGTTTTGTTATGTGTGTTACATTTCTTTGTGTGTCTGCAGTGTGCTGATGTTTTACTCTCCCTGCTCTCTCTCCCTCTTGCCGCCTCCGTGGTGGACACCATGCTTCCTCTACATAACTGGACGTTCCTTTCTGTAGGTAGAAGTAAAGGTAGAGATCATTTTATTTTTATCATTATAACTATCAATCTGCCTTCTGAAATATTCATGTATACAAGGGGAATTGTTGATTCTGATGAATATAGTCCAGATTTTAACAGTGTTTTTAACAAAAACTAAAAAAAAAAATAAAAATAAAAAGCCAACGCTACTATTTTCCTTCAATGTACTTCATACTCGTTGGCTGGGGATCGTTCTGAGTCGGCCTGCCTCCCTCTAAATCCGGGATGAGCCTTACCCATTATGGTGTGCTGTTTCTAGCAGGAATGGGGGGTTCTGAAAGTGGTTGTGCGGTGTTGGGAAGATATATTTTACTTAAATCAGGGTATTCTAAGATCCCCTCCAGTAAATGTATTGAAGAGACAGGAAAGATGTGAAATGAAGTGCCAATGTTTCATCACTTGGGAATAACTGAATTCAGGGAGGGAAGGATGATAGATGAGAAAGGGGAGAGGATTGGTGAATAGCTTGAAATTTTATTTAATGTGAAATTTGGGGGATATTTATTGCTCTTTTATCTTCTGTGTTACATATTCTGTATTTTGGGGAGTGGAAGTCTTCTGATTGGGGGTGATGAGCTGAGAATGGTGGGACTGGAGGTGTGGAAGAACATAGGAATGACAGTGCATTACATCATAAGGAAAAAGTGGAGAAAGAGACAACACTGGATTTTAACTTACCAAGTCCACCTTTTGCTGGGTAGCCTGGGAAAAGGAGAGGCGCTGAGCAGATGCACTTGCTCTGGTGTTCTGACATGCCTTTCAGTGCTTCACACCTTTGGGTACCACAGCTCACTCATCCATCCCTAATCAAAGCTGTCAGCGACCTGAGCCTGGAGGACCTGCCTCACCAGCTCAAATTGGATTAGCTGTTCAGGACTGAAGGGAGAGGTTAATTAATAAATTACAAACATGTATTTGCATTTGGTTCTCCCCTTTTCCTTCCTAACTCTCCAGTCCCTATTTCTGTGAAGCCATGTGCCTCTGTTTCCTGTAAAGACTGGCAAATAACAGAAATAGGAAATGTGAATTCTGGCGTGAAGATGTTGAAGAAAGATGGGGCTGGCAAGATATTGAAAATGTTGATTTGATGACTAGTCTGTGAACTGGCCATCTCTCATTTGAATTTCATGCCTTTCTTGATTTTTAAAAAGTTATGTATGGTTACCTTGAAGTGGTTCAGTCCTGTCACTTTGGGGTTAATTGATTGCCTGTTCCTTTTATGCTAATCACAGGGGCGGGGTTCATTCTCCGAAATCTGTCATGGGGACCTCTTACCCTGTTACGAGCTTGAGACCTTTAGAAAGGAGGTGAGAAAGGGGAACAAGAAAGAGGAATAACGATTGAAAGGGTACATCTGGCTGCCCCCTCCACTTCTCTACTTACTGTATTCAACCAGAGGCTTCTAGTGATCTCTTCATAGGCAAAGTCACCAGTCTTTGCCCAGGACACAACCTTTCTGAAGCACGTGGCACTGTGTCACTTGTCCCTTCTCCCACTGGCTTCTATGAGAACACATTAGGGTCAGTCTCCCCTGCCCCCCACTCCAACCCCTGAACCTCTCTCCTTTTCTTTCCCTAATTCCCTAAAACATCCCATAAGAAAGAGGTCTTTAGTGTTTTTAGATTTTGCACATGGGTATCTTATTTTCTTTCTCCGGTCACTGCTACTAACACTGATTGATCATTTCCTATGTGGCAGCCATTGTGCCATGTGCTTTATATGCCTTATCACACTAAATCATCACAACTGTCTTGTGAGGTAGATGATAGTGTTATCCTTGCTCTATGGACAGGTAGATCAAGGCTCAGAGAGTTAAATAACTTAAGTCAGATGGCTACTAAGTAAAAATGAAACTCAGAATCTGAGCACCTAACCACTACTCTATACTGCCTCTCTTGGGTCCAAGGATGACATCCATGGATATGCCTCCTAACTACCTCCCTGGCACTGACCTGGCTCAAGTTCGAACCTGCCACTTTTTCATTCTCCATAACATATGTCCATATAACTGTACTGTCACTTCAATGTTTAAAGTCAACCTTCGCACCATCTGGCCACAAACCAGCTTCCTTATTTTTGTTAATGGTTCTCCCGTCTTCCTTATCACCTGGGCTTGAACTCAGCAATTGCTTTCTTTCTCCTTCTTGAACTTTCCTACTCCCAGGTGATGTTAAGAGAGGTTGTTGGGATTCTTGTTTGGAATGTCTCTTGCATCTCTATTTGACACTCTGGTTCAGTTCCCAGTCAGCCCTTATTAGATTAGTGCCCTAGCCTAATTAGTCTCTGTTCTCTTCCAGTCTGTCCAGTAACTGAGAACTGCTTCAGCTCTGCTGTCCCGCATATGGAGTGCAGGATTAGCTATCTCACTTTCAAAGCCAACCCAAACATGGCCTTTTTACCTTTAACCTTCCCCCCTGTTAATCTTTGGTGCAAAATTGCTGCCAAATATGATACCAAATAATCTTCCTGGACCTTTCCTCATCTCCTAGTTTTACTGATTCTGTTTGTCTCCCCCATGACAGCTCCGCCTCCTCTCGTTCCTGCCCACTGAAATCATACATAGATTTTATTTCCTAGTTGATGATGTCAGTGTTCTGCGTGCTGCATGCAGATAGGAGCTTTCCTTCCAGGTACCCCTCTACTCTCCTATATTAAACTTATTTGGGGATTGGGCTACTCCCCACTACTAGATTGCAAGTATGTTGAAGACAAACGTATTCATTTTTTAATGCCCAGATGGGTCAAGCATAGGAGGTTATACCAAGAAGGGACTCAAAGCCCCTAATCCTTCTTATCCTGCTGTCAGTCATCTTCCTAAAAGGGAAAATAAAGCAAAAGTAAAATTAAATCGGATCATGTAGCTGATCTGCTCCAAAGCTTTTGAAGAGTTCCTGTATAATTGTCAACATGCCTTCTCCACTTTATTTTCTACAATAACTTAGCCTACTCTGCACTATCACCCCCACCAGGCCCCTTGTCTCCACCGAAAGTCAACAGCTCACTCTGCCTGAATCCACACTATGGTTTCCTGCCTCAGGCTTTTCCTCAAGCTCTTATCCTCTTTCTTGAATGTCCTTGGAACACCCTTCTCCCCCTTATCACCCTTTAAGGCTCAAGCTTCCTAGGTGTGCCAGACTTTGTGTTTCTGTTATAAAGTACCTAGGCCAAACTGCCCTGAATCAGACTTATTCATGTGTTTCAATCACCCCAGTCCCTAAAGAACCTTGCACCCATACTGCACGTAGCTCAGTACTTTGTCCAGAGTTGTACACCAACTACCCCAACCAACTGAGCAAAGGATCCCCAGTGGGTCATGGGTTGAGGCCAGATGTTCTGGCTCCAGTTCCCTCCTCACTCAGGCCTTCTCTTGGCTCTGTGTGTGCAAGTGACAGAGGGAAATTGTCATAGATTACATCAGAATAAAGGTGAGAAAGTCTTTGGATATATTTTTAGGAGCTTGTCAGAGAAAAGAATGCCTCAGATTTTGTCATTCTTTTAAAGCTGAGTGATGAAACAGTAAACGTGTAGTGGAAAGAATTGTGAAGTTAAATCTACAAAACTGAGCAGGATGTTTAAGCTATAATGATAATCGCCATATTCAGGAGGTCATTGGGCTGCACTGGGCCAAAAGCAAACATGACTTTAACTAGAAGTAGCTGACCGAAGGAGTTCTTCAGCAATCAGTCTTGGTCAGCTTTTTTGACTTGATTTTGACTGCCCTTGTTTAAGTGTTTAGAGTGTGTTTTGGCCTCCATCCCCCTTTTCTTGTCAGTTTGGGGACTGACAATCCTGGGTTAGATTACCAAATACTTTCCATTAAAATGAACTTGGAATAGGTGTTGCAGACTCAAATACCTACAGGGGCTTGACAAGTATTATCAAGGAGCAGATCTTGTAGTAAGAAAAGTCCTAGTGTAAGATCAACACTAGGGAATGGTACAGATTGTGGCAAACTGGAAAGCACAAATTCCGTCAAGGGCAGCAGCCTCTACTTTGCTCCAGCTGATTGCTGCCATGCAAGAATGCATGCCCAGTGTCACCAGAGCCTCAAGATAAGCCAGAGTAGATTTTATAAAAATGTCAGCTCATGGCATCTTTCTTTCTCTCTATGTATATGTATACATACAGTCACATGAGCCAGATGATTTGGCCCATGAACCACAAGCTTTTGGCCTTTGGCTTGAGGAGAAAAGAGGAGTAAAATATTCCTCCAAGGTTTCTTGCTGAATGTCAATAGTAGGCAGCATGCTTGATTAATTTTCGCTTTGCCCACAGCAGTGGTCAGGGCACCAGGAATATTTCCTGCCCTTAGCACTACTGCCAGGGAGCCTGATCCATGTGTTGGTTGAAGTTAGTTTTGTAGAGGGGAGTGAGTATGGGTGGAGAGGGTATGGAGAATGCCCAGAATGATCAAGAAGAGAGGTCACTGACACCTTCAACAATTGCCAAGAACCAGCACAATTGGTAAATAGTAAGGGTGGCTAGGGGGCATTTAATTCCTTTTTCCTTTTGCTCTACAGAACTTTTTATCTCCTAGACTAGGTAGTGTTGACCCTAAGTTTACTTTAATCCATCAGAGTTTAGAGACCCCTTCCAATTTATATGTATTTTTCCCCTGTAGATTTGATCACTGGCCTTTTAATGATGAACTAGTCAACACTGGCCAAACTGGAAAGAGATAATTAACCTACATGAACTTGAACACGATTTCATGTAGATTATATTTTGCGGGTAATAACATTAAAAAAGCTCATTTCGGGAGTTGAGGCTTCTCTTGTCCCTGCTAGGACACAAGAGCCTGGCAAATAAGTTACTGCTTTGATAGCCAACTGTTTATGCAAATTAGTAAATGCAATGCCAGCTACTAATTATGAAAATAAACTCATCTGTGCTCTATAAATATCTAATTATAATAAAATAAGGGCAATATTATATTTCCATCTCTTGCCTCATCTGTTTCTCATCCACCACTGATTTGTCCTCTTGACAATGAATAACATCATTTTGTTTTTAAAAGAAGCCTATTTTCCATGTTTTCTTATTTTCTTCTAATGTTTTGAAAGTCTGGAGGGGGAAAATAGGTTTATTTTAAACACAAGAAGTAAAATTGCTTGATTTTAGCAACTCTGTGTTTTTGACAGTGATATCTAAAATGGTGCTTTAAAATATGAAAAATGTTTTTTCTCCTTCCCTGTTTAAGAATATGCATTGGACAGTGAAGAAATTTTTTAAAAACAGGTGTTTCTTGGAGCATTTTTTAAAATGTGTGAATGTGAACAGTAGATTTATTAGTAAAATGAACAGTGGATCAATGGGATGTTTCAGTTAAGTTCCAACTGGCATTATATATAAAGGAAAATATTTCTCAGATTTCTAACCAATATGTCTATTTCCTCCTTCTCAATTATCTATTTGGATTTAGTATTTACACACAGATTTCACTTCTGTGTGCATATATCATAAAACACTTTCTCCTCCAAGGTGAATGGTGACCTACGTACGTGTATAGACTTTTGCTTACCAAGGCAAGTTGGTTAATCTTAGAGGACGTATAATTTTCAACTTTGATAACATCTACAGGATGTTTTATTAAATTGTATTATCTTTATGAAACATTTATAAATAATTCAAGCAAAATGCATTTCCTTATGTGCTTAGGTTTATCTATGCCATGGTGTGTTTTTCAGGTGTGGGGGGCAGTGTATATACATCTGGGTATAGGTACAATTTGTCCAAATACTTATTAATAGGTTTATACGGGTTGAGTATGTTATTACACGTAGCCTTCATTGGTAGAGTACTAAAAATAATTCATTCCAGTGTGATATACATCTGAATTTAGTAGATTGTGTTCTTTAACACTTGAAAAGCAATGGTTATTCAGCATTCAACAAATATTGACAGAGAGCCAGCAACGGGCCAGGCCACTTGCTAGGTATTAAGTACACAGGGCGGACCCAGGAAATATGGGCCTGTCCTCTGACATCTTGCTAACAGTCAGTAGACTTTGAAAATGGTTTTCAAATGTCACAACCACCTCTCCTTCTAAAGCCTTACATAAATTCTGTTTTCGACTTATTATTATATATGTAGTCTTAAAATGATTTTATTTATTTTAAAGGGAAACTGTCAGGTAACAATTCAGTTAGTTGACTCCCCACCTTTTAACTTCTCAGAATCAGAAAAGAGAACTTGCTTTGTATGTGAAAATGTTAGGCATTTTTCATTTATTTATTTGTTTATCTTTATTGAAGGATAGCATACATAGTATAAATAAAACCTATGAAATCCATACTCTTAAGTGTACAGCTTAAATATTTTTTAACCTATATACACCCATGTTAAATACCATCCAGACTGAGATATACAATGTGTCCATCATCCCATAAGGTTCTGTCCTGCCACTTTCTATTGCTTATTTTTAATAAATATATTTTATTCCCCCTACTTCCTTTAAAACTCTGTGATTCCATGTAGTAATCAGCAGGCAGTCTCCAGATTGCTTTAATTTTCATTAAGAAAGATTAACCTTGCAAGACAATGAGGCATTGTGGTTTTCACTATGTGTAAATAGAGGCAGAAATGTTGCCCTCTGGTGAGGTGGAGCTTTGCCCGGTTTTTGATGATACTCAGTTTTCCCTCTGCACAAAGAGAATATCTAATTGATATCATTGGGTTTTCCTCTTTTTTTGAAGGCATTTAGTGGTGAATAGAACAGCAGGGGTAGAAAAGACCATATGCTTTGTAAAAAGCCAGACGAATAGCACTTTGTGATGGACGTCTGATTTTAACAGTGACACATCTTTCATTAAAATTTACATATAAAGTAAGGGCAGGCACGGTGACATGAAAGCTAATGCAACTTGCACCTCTTGACATAAGAACAATCACAAGAAACTGGAGATCCCAGATGGCAGCTTGGCCTTTGCCATCCTTTTAATAAGCTACTAACTGCTAATTATTTCACTCTTTTGGGCAAGTTAATTTACTGTTGACTCTTAAAGAGATACTGCTCTTTTCTCCCCCCACACCTCAGAAAACAGTTCCTTTCACCTGGAGCTGTGACAAGTGCTTCCGTGCAGGTTGGAAGCTTTCCAGCCAGTTGGAACAATGATGGCAAGCACTGGTGTGGAAAATGTCGCTGAGTAAACAATATTTTCTTGGGTCCTTTGAATATAGCGCATTTAAAAAATTCATTTGGCTAAGGATCCATTGTGTGTGCTTGTGTATGTATAAGTGTGTAACAGCGATAGTTCAAGCAGCCAACACAGGGAGAAGATCTGAAATTTGGAGCCCATTTAAAAGTGAAAGAACAGCTGCCTTTTAAATGGCTGCTAATTCTGACAATTAATGCTGTTTTGTGTGTGTGATTTTCTGTAATAGCCGTTAGGAGGGATGATGGTGTGTAATAGCTCATTTCCTAAGCTTTATGGTAATGTTGCATAGCAAAGACCAGAGAACTGAAAGAGAACCAGGTCCCACATGCTCTGGAGCCCTTTTAAATGAAAAGCCAGCAAAGTATACTTTTTTTCTGTACTTCGACTTCCTTATGATGATTTTATATTTTAGCCAGACACAGATTATTGAATGAATGATGTGCAAGTGGGCTTGGATGCATCGGGAGTGCGTGTTTGGAAAAGAACCTTGTTTGCCACAAGCTGTCTGACAATCAAAATATTTACTTAAAGATAAGCTAATGACTGTTTCTTGCAAATGCCGGCAGATCCATTATTGAAATGAGAGTCAGTACTTTGGCTTGATGCTATCCAAAAATAAATATCAAACCTCAAATACGTGTGTGTATTACACTTCTCCCTGAACAAAATAAAATGTGTATCAAACAACAAAGGTAGGAAAATCTCCCAACCCACTTTCTTGAAATATTTAAACTGAACTTAGTATCTTACTATAACCAGTTGCTCCTAGTTGCTGTTAAGAATCACTGAATGGCTTAAAATATGCATTGAAAAGAACATATTCTTGAATTATTGGTGACATCTCTGAACATGAACTTAATAATGTGAGTTGCATGGTCTAGTATCATATCTATAGTGACTGGCATGTTACACAGTTGATGGGAGGACTGTGGAACACAATCAATACTAACCATTTGCTTATTGTTTAAGTCTAGAGGAACTAGAGATGTTTTAAAATGTTATATTTCTTTAAAACTAATCACCTGGTTTCAAAATAGCCCCAAGGAAAAACACAAGTGTGTGTGATTTGGGAGAAATTTTGTCATCTTTCAGAATCTGATATTATATAGTGTGTTAATCCAGGTTGCTATTTTCAGAAAGAATTTTGACAAGTGCTAATAATATTTCAAGAAAAAACGTATGGGAAAAATAGATTCTTAAAACACAGATTTAAAACAAAATTAAACAGATTTTTTGACCTTAGGACTTCTCAGAGTCTTTGTTAGGACAATGAAAATTTTGAACCTCTAGGAAAGAAAATGTCGTTTTCAAGTTACCCAAATTTATTTGATGTGAAATTCTTTTTTGTAATTTACATTTTGGATGAGACAGCTAGAATTAAAACTAGTTTTCCAGTCGAAAAACTTTGGACAAGATAATTCTAAAGTCCCTTCTGAGTCTAAAATTAAAAACCTTAATGTCTCTAAATTTTGAAAGAGGCTTTTGGATTGCCTTCACTCAAGAATCCTTTTTAACTACATTTTCTGTTTGATTGGGAATAGTTTTTTGGATGGGTTAGTTTCAATAGAAAAATTACTGCTTCCTGGTAAAGTACATAACACAGATGTTAAAACAACTGTGGTTTTAAAGACACTAGTCTTGTTAAAGTACTCCCAGTTTGTATTACCTAAGTACTATAATAGATATCCATATAGTGTGTGTAAACAATGCTTCTGATAATGGCCTGCTTAGCTCTAGGAAAAGCTGATCTCAGCATAAGATGGGAAAATTACTAGGAAACTTATTAAGTCTTATTTGCTTTGAAATTTGGAGCAGGTTAACAGTCACCATGGTTATTTCTCTACTGTATAGCTAAGGTCATTCATCTTATCACTCTGAGAGTTTGGCTATCAATGGCTTTTTTTTCCAGACAGTGAACATGTAGGTGAAAGAAATTCTTTCTGGTAAGAATTACTTGTATTTTATTTAGAAATCATTGACTCAGCTAAGGATTCTGTGGCTCTCTCACTGCAAGCCTGAGGACTTTGTCCTATTTATGTGCTGCCCGTTCAGTATGAAGTGGCTGCCATTGATCCATCTGTAGTAGACCGTTTGCCTGGGGCTATTAATCTGGCCTTGGAGATGGAGTTTGCTGAGCCAGCCATAATCGCCCTCATTTCCCCAAGTGACCAATAATGGGCATTTACCGATGCGTTGGCCAAAACTGTTATAGGTGAGATTCCCAGTTTTAAACTAATTGATCCATGTGGCAGTTGAGCCTGGAACACCAAATATCCAGGTGTGAGTAATTCTAATGCATGTCAGAACTATGGAGTAGAAAGCGCACTGAGGTAAATGTCAGGAGACCTAGTTCAGGGTGCTGAGGAAGAAAACAGGTAGATTAAAGCACTGATGTTAATGCTCGACACTTAAGTTATATGAACTCATTAAGCCTCATATTCTAATAAGTAAAATGGGAACAATAATATTACCTACTTGGGAGGACACTGAGACAATGTATAGAAAAGGCTTATGCTAGAGCTCAGATCTAACATAAATAAATATTAGTTATCATAAAGATTAATAATAAGCATTAGTTATCATCGTCATAAATACACCTTGTCAGCATACCATCGGTCTTGGAACTTTGAACAAATTAATTCATCTTTTTGATCTTCTAGTCTTTACCTGTGAAATTCCTACTTGGTGGCTTTGTTCTGGGTAATAATTGATATCATGCAGGTAAAAGTGCTGTGCAAATTAAAACGGCACTATACAACATTAAGGAATTAGTAATCCATGAGAATACAAGCCCCACAAAATCAGGGGCAGTATCTGTGTTGTTTGTCATGGTATATTCAGTGCCTGCCTCAGAGTGGAAATGACTTGGTCAGTATTTGTTGAATGGGCACTAGGAATCACCGAGTTAGTGACACTTAGCAGAGTTCAGTACCACGGACAGCGCCAAGCGCCTCCTTGATACTACTGCACTTTCAGTAGGAGGATTTGGGGCACCTCCATTGCAAAAGGGAACCATTGGCCTCTTCCTTTAGAGCCACCCATAACAGAAAAAAAAAAAAGGAATCGTGTTAAAGCCTGATTGTTCTTCAAGTCTTCAGCGGATGTGCTTGCTCTTTTTCTGTGCATAAAGAGCTATGGGATTTCCTTATGTTACCTGATAAAACTATAAGGGTGATAAAGAAAACAAAAACATTTAGCTAACAGTTACTTTTTTAAAAGAGCTGATTTGCTTCCCCAAATCTTAGAAGGATGTAATTTCAGAGCTGAAAGGGAACTTAAAACTCCTTTAGTCCGCCCTACTGTCATTTTGTGGATGACAAAACATATGCTGAGAGGGCATAAGTGCTGTGTGTGTTGCTCTATTGACAGTGCACAGCGCTGTTGGGATCGGACCCGGACTTCCTGACTCCTGGTGCTATTTTCTTTTCCCTCCCACGAAGTTGCCTCAAGTTTTCTTAGTCATCTTCGCTGCATGAGCGGCATTTGCTATAGATTATTCACAGGCTGCTGAGATCATTATCGATAATGTCATGTAAGAAAGATTCTGGAGATATGGAGTCCGTGCATTCTAACTAAGCAAAGCTGTCTCTTAAATTACTTGACTGCCCTAGGAACTGATGCAACCCTAGCTTTTGAAGTTGTCAGTAAATTGCTCTGACTCTCAGGATTTAATAATGCTTTGTACCACTTATGGACTTGCCCTATGGACTGCTTTGTCTTGGCTGAAGTAAGATGGTGACACCAGTTGACTTAAAAAAGCTTTTACACCCATTTTTTTTCTTTTTACTGTTCCCAGGTTGACAGTCTATTACAGAGTGGATGCCTGTGAGAAAATCCACTTAGGACTAACTTTCAAACTGTTACTTAATAGTTTGTCCACTTCCTTTCTTCCTTAAGAATAGTTTAGTAATTTTACTTATGATTTTCTTTAACTAAAAAGGAAAATTCATTTTTCTCAAGTAAGAATGTATTTGTCTTTAAGCCAATATCATTTCTTTGTTTTTTTTTTAAATGAAGTTTCTCCTTCAGTGTTAGCCATGTGTCTGATAGGTTAAGTTTAGTACCCTTCCATGAGGCAACTTTGGGAGATGTTGATCAGTGCGTGAAATCAGCTCTTAAATTGTCACGAAATTGCCTTCCTTCAGACTGTTTTGATCACAAGGGCTCTCAAGTGTCAAAGTCATTTGGAGAACTAGATAAATAAAATGCATGAGCACTAAGCCTTTTTTCCCAGGATAGAATAAAAGTGTTTTCTACTATGTGCTTCAGCTTTGATAGTGATTGGTTAAAAGGCAAAAAGAAAAGCAGTGATATTAAATATTTACAAGAGTGATTTAGTTGTGTTATCTGTGCTCTGCTTCTTTGTTTAATAGTGAAATCAGCTAATGTTGAAATAAATGCCATTAAACCAGTGGTAGTATGAAGGTCACTGCCTCGGCAAGGTTACAGTAATTTGTGGAGAGTCATGATTTTTGTCAACTTTCCAGATCCCTTCCTGTTTTGGTCGGCTTCACTCCAAAAATAATAAGAAAAAAATACATTTGAGAATTCACAGGCTCACTTTCTCTTTTGCATCCTGTATGCCCTTTCTGGCCAACCAATAGCTGGAAGTCTTTTGTGCCTTTTTTTGTTTCATCTATTTAGTGGACAGAGACAGGCCAATTCTCCCTAGAGATGAGAGGTTGAATTTCCATTCACTGACTCTTCTGTCAGCCCTTGCTTGGCAGTTTGTTTTAGAGGCGAGGATCACTGTCTCTTCTTTCCTGGAAATGGTTTATCTTGTCTGAAGTGATTCTTACATTTCTCTACCAATTCCTTTTTGACCTAGAGCAAAGATTTTCTTTTCTACTTTCTCATTTCACTTTAAAGAAGAAATCTCTGAATGAATACATGGCATTATCCCCATTTACATCGACAAGAAAACAGAAGTCCAAGGTTACGAAACTAGTTACAAAACTACAGTTGACCCTTGAACAACATGGGTTTGAACTGTGAGATCCACTTATCCATGGAGTTTTTTCAATAGTAAATACTACAGTACTACAAGATCCATGGTTGGTTGAATCCATGGATAGGAAACAAAGGATATAGAAGAACCATGTATATGGAGAGCTGACGGTAAGTTGTACACAGATTTTTGACTCCACAAATGGTTGTGCCCCTAACCCCTGCATTATTTAAGGGTCAACTGTAGTAGCAGAACCAAGATAAACTTAGTTTTTTTAAAAATTTATTTAATTTATTTTTGGCTGTGTTGGGTCTTCTTTGCTGCGTGTGGGCTTTCTCTAGTTGCAGCGGGGGCTACTCTTCATTGCGGTGGCTTCTCTTGTTGCGGAGCACAGGCTCTAGGCGCGTGGGCTTCAGTAGTTGTGGCTCACGGGCTCTAGAGCGCAGGCTCAGCAGTTGTGGCACATGGGCTTAGTTGCTCCGTGGCATGTGGGACCCTCCCGGACCAGGGCTCGAACCCGTGTCCCCTGCATTGGCAGGCAGACTCCCAACCACTGTGCCACCAGGGAAGCCCAAGATAAACTTAGTTTTGTCTGACCCCAAAGCCTAAGCTGATTCTACGTTCCATACCATCACTTCAGTTAATTTTCTTTTGTGTAAAATGGCGATAATGATACATCATAGTATATTTTTAATAATGTACATAAATAATATGATATATAGTGTATTATAAATAATACATTACTTTTGGTAAAATTGAGAAGTAAATGAACTAACATATGTTAAGCACATAACAAGAAGCCTGGCTCTTGCTACAATTTTAATAAATAATATGTTCCCTCCACTCTTGACAGTAATAATAAAGTAAAATTGAATTTAACAAGCATTGAGTATAAGGGATACAGGAATAAAAATCAGTCTTTGTTCTTAAGCAGCTCACAATATAGTAGGAGGAAAACATCTATATAATGAATTCCAAAAGCAATTCATATTTTTTTCTCTTGTCTTGGGCTTTGTCTGTACTAAACGCTACTTAAAATGTGACAGCCTTTTTCTGGGGGCAAGTAGTTTCCTGTGGGGTTGTAATGTTATACTGACATGGCTGTGGCAGCTCCTGTGGCTTGTTTCCCCACTATTCTGTGTTTACTTGTTACTAAAGTCCAGAGAGTGGGTTGGGAACAGGACAAAACAGAGAGGTACAGGGAAGTAATGGTGTGTATTAGGGTAGGCTCACTGCTATAACAAATAATTCCCAAATCCCAGTGGCTTAATACTAGCAAAGTTTCTCCCTCACATCACAGTTCAGTGCAGAGTAGTGGGTGGTGCAGGAGAGCTCTCTGCCCCACAGAGTCATTCATGCACCTGGGCACCTTCCGTCCTATGGCTTTGTCATTTTCTGGAACCTCAGCCTTCACTGCATTCACCTGGCAGATGGAGAGAGATGGAACGATGGAGAGATGGAGAGAGGAGAGAGAAAGAGAGGAACATGACGGATTGTTTTTAAAGGGTCAAGCTTGGAAGTAGGGTGTGCCACTTACTATCAGCCAGAACTCAATCACATGATCCCATCTAATTGCAAAAGAGGTTGGGAAATGTAATTTAGCTGTGTGCCCAGGAGAAAAGGGAACGGAGTTTCGTGGATACAGTGGCAGTCCCTGCCCCAGTGGGTGAGTTGTGTTCTATTCTTACATCATCTGTGTCATGCCTATTAACCTTCTTCAGTTTACCTTTGTTCAAACAAACAAAACAAATTTTTAAAACACCTCTGTGGTTTCTATGAGTTAGAGGGCCCCTGTCCATTCCCTTTTCTATAATATGCATATACATGATTTTTATTTTATTTTATTATTATTATTCCTTTTGTTTGTTTTTTGTTTTGTTGCAGTACGCAGGCCTCTCACTGCTGTGGCCTCTCCCATTGTGGAGTACAGGCTCCGGACGTGCAGCCTTAGCTGCCATGGCTCACGGGCCCAGCCGCTCCACGTCATGTGGGATCTTCCCGGACCGGGGCATGAACCCATGTCCCCTGCATTGGCAGGCGGACTCTCAACCACTGCGCCACCAGGGAAGCCCCACGATTTCTATTTAATAAAACCCTACAAAGTTACAGTAGTGTTTCTCAAATTCATAAGAATCACTCAGGGAACTTGTGAAACTAAAGACTCTTAGTTTTACTCTTAGGACCCCAAAATCTGCAGGTCTAAGTTATTCTTATGATCAGGCAAGTTTGACATACACAGTGTTGTAGCAGATTCCAAGGAATAGAGCAACCAAAAAGGAAGCATATGAGACTTTACTAAAAGTATGTTGTTGTATTTTATGTAGTTTAAAGCAAGTTTCACATTTATCGTAGCTTATAAACCTAGTTGTTATACATGAATTTTTGTTGTAATCTTTGTTTTAAGAGGTTTAATCTCAATCTGGCCTCCATAAACCAAGAGCTAGAAGTGTGGTTGAACTCTTAGCCTGAGTTGATAGTGGGGCCAAATACCTGACTCACAGGATTTTATTTTATTCTGGTCACTGGATAGGAACACTTTAGCGTGGTTTCCCCCTCACGCCTTTACCACCTAACAAGGGACACCCTTGATTAAGAGAATTCTCTTGTTACCTTAAGACAATAAATAGGAGTCTCTGTTTGATAGGCCTGCTTATTTTTTGTGTCTGACTTGTGCATAGTTAAATGATGGCAACCTATTTTAGTTTTTAGATTTGTATTATTTTACTCTACGTGTAGAAATCATAAAAACCATGCTATTGTGAAATGCGCCCGTTTCCTGTAAAGCTGTGCCTTTATTCCATGTAGAGAGTGGTTGGCTGCATTGTACTTCTAGAATGAGTGTCAGAGTGTGGATAATTCTGGGCTTGTGATTTTTTTTCTTTCCCCTATTTTATCTGCCTCTTTTTGTGTCTTTGTGTGCGAGTCTATGATTACCATTGAGTTTTTCCGCTAAATGCCAGCAATTATCTCACAGGTGGAGGGATTAGGAAAGAGCTGACAGAATCGTGCTGGGATTAGAATAAGGTTCCCTCCCACCCCCTGCCCACCCCAAACCCACTTTAAATATAGTGAAGGAGGGAGTGGAGACTTGGAGGACGTAGGCAGAATGGGGGGGAGGGGTGGACAATTTGCTTCCGATACTTAAATCCCTAGATAGGGGGAAGAAGAAACTCCTGATGAAAGAAAGCAGAATTGAAAACCTAAGCAGGTCTGGGGTTATTGTTTCATAGAGCTGGGGATGCAGGAAGGCAGGGCAACCACTTTTCTGTTCCTCTGCAACTTGTTTTAAACAACCTCTTCATCTGAGAGTTGTTTTTTTTTTTTTTTTTTTTTTCTGTCTGACAATTTATTAGGGGGGGAGATAGGAGCCAGGAGGGTCTAATACATGCCCAGCCAAAAGAATTTTGGTGAGACGTTATCTTTCTTCCCAGCCGGGAATTATTTATTTACCTGATATGTCAGTTAGGATGCTTTCAGCTGCAAATAACAGAACTTTCAGCTCAACTGCTTTAAACAACAAAGGGAATTCATGGACTCAGGTTTTGAAAAGTCTAGTAACTCAAACTATATGACCAAGAACTAGTGTCTCACTTCACCCATTTTTTGGCTTCGCTTTCTTGGCGTTGGCTTCATTCTTGGCAGGCTACCTCCTTTGTGATCCTGACATGGCTGATGGCCATTCCCAGGGTGATCTGCTTTTTGTTTCATGTAAATAAAGAGTAACTCTCTTGCTCAGCAAGAGATTCAACAAAAATCCTGGAGTTTCCAACTAATTGGACCAGTTAAGTCACACGTTTATTTCTGAACCAATCACTCTAATCAGAAGGATCATAGGGCTGGGTTTTGCTGGTATCTTGGGCCTGACTCATATGCTCAATTCCTGAGTTGGCTTTTCCTGCAGCCCATGGGATTCAGGGGGAGTCTGGATATTCCACCCCAAATTTTGGGAATAGGGGAGTGGAAGCAGAAGCCAACTGCACCTGAATAGAAGAATTTCAAAATCCAAAGTCAAACCCAATTAAGTCCTTCATCAAAAATCAGGAAACTGGGTGGGTATCATTCACCCTCACCATCTGGCTGTCAAGTGGTCCTATTTCATGAGGAGGAGATGTCCATGGGGGGGCTGTGTGCCCCAGCAGAGGCTCCATTTGGAAGCAGAGAGCTGGGAGGGGAAGGCCACTGGCATCCTGGCATCTGTGTAATCAAGGTGTCAGCATTTTGGGATCTTAGTTCACTGATGTGAAAAGAGGCAGTGAAAATGTCCACAGGAATGGAGTGAATGCCAGGCCCAGCTAGCTCCAGGTGAAACTGCTCTGGTGGAGTCTTTTCCTCCTGCCTTGATCTCAGGCCTCTGCTTAGGTCACCTGACATGGATTGCTATTGATGGATAGCTGAGTGAGGCAGCCCTCTAGTCTCAAGTGTTTTTAACAGAGTAGCTCTCAGTAAATATCTCTTTCTCAAATGCCTCGCCTCATCCATGGAGTCTTTCTTTTTAGCTGCTGCTTAATCAGCCGCTGCCCCTTAGCACACTGACCTAATTCTTAGCCACGCATTTTGTCTAGGCTTCTGTGGCAGCGCCTCTCCAGTGTGGCTGCTGATGTTAGCTCCACCTTGACCTATGGCCACTACTCTCATCACCTGCCTTACACCCCAGTGTAGCAGGGACCTTTGGCCAAAGGGGCCGCCTGTGTGGCAGGCAAAACAGAATGAGTCTTCAGGGGCAGTAGGTGGACGGACGTGGTTATTATGGTCTCCAAAGCAAGCACCACGAGGACAAAGCCCCCTCTTTAATGGGCTGCTGCCCCTAGCAACAAGGTTGCATTTGACCTTTCTCCAGCTGCTTTCTAGGCCAGTGCTTCTCACGATTTAATGTGCGTATGCATCACCTGGACCTCTTGTTAAAATGCAGGTTCTAATTGGGGAGGGTCGGTGGTCGGGATGGAGCCTGAGATGCTACATTTCTAGCAAGTTACCAGGGAATGCCCATGATGCTGCTGGTGTGCAGACCATAGTTTGGAGGAGCAGGTCTTTAAGGTCATCACTTTGAATGATCTTGCAAGTGAGACCATCTGGTTCTTTAATAAGTCCGTACACAAAGGAGGAGAGCAGCACTCCTTTGGAAGTGGAGGGGAGACCTGGGACTCACATTCCTAGGAATCATTTGTTAACCATCAGGCAACTGAGCAGGTGACTGATAAAACACAAGCCTTCTCATGCTCCTTGGGTGATAGAGGTGGAGTGATAATCTTGGCCTCTGTTTCCAGGTCTGATGGGGTCTGGTGACACTGGCTTATCTCCCAGGAGCCTGGGGAACATTCAGTCATGTCATCTGTGATCGGAATACAAGTGCTGTTTCATCAGTCCTACAAGTAGAGAGACATGGGGGACAGAGTGTAATTCAATCTCCACCATACTCTACTTCATGTTCCTAAAACAAGCCTGCGTCTGTAACAAGTCACTTCCCAGACACATTTCAGGGAGTCTGCACGACTCACAAACTCCCATTCTATGCTGAGTGTAATTATCAACAGGTACGAACATCAAAGGTGTCCCAGTCCCAAGTCCCACACCCTTGCCCAAATTCACAAGTTCCCCTTACAAGTGGTTGCTGTGGGTCAGTGGTGATGACAGTACACATTCCTGCCAACATGGGGCTGAGGCTGTAGCCCCACACATGGGCTGTCCTCTGGGTATGATCTCAATCAAGTTGGCTCCACAAATGCAGTGCTTTGTTCGGCCTTATTTGATTTCACTCTCCCTATTTCCTGTCTGTATAATCCCCCAGTAAGAATCAGATCTAAACAGAAACATAAAGGAGAAAATGTGTAAGAAATATAATCTGACAATATAACAAAGCAGGATATTTAACTGTCTGGTTGACTCCATTTTATTTGGACTAGAAGGAGGAGAAAAAAAACCTCGGGATGGCTGCTGGAGGAACAAAAGTGATTTAGGAGCTCTTATTTCACAAATGGTTGCCTGTGCCTGTGTTGGCTAATGGATTTATGATGAAGCTTGGCTCCGGTTTCCAGCTGGTAGTTGCCTGGGTTCAGGTGTTTACCTGGTGTCTTCAGGGATGCTGCATAAACAACTGTAAGTAGAGCTAGTTATTCAATCCGCTCTGAGAAAGGTTAAAGTGTGGGTCTTAGGGCTTCTCCAGGGACTAATCCAGTACCAGGGGAGTCAGGGAAAACACACACAATTTGTGACGGGGAGCCCTCGCTGGGATTTTGGTTGTTATTATAGTTACAAATGGAAGTGTTTGAAACTTAAATGTGAATTTAGACAGCAGGAGGAGAAACATGGATGGAAATGAATTATTTATTCCATCACTGGGGTCCCAGAAGTGTGGTGCGGGTGTTAATCTCCTTCGCACAGGAGCGTCTGAGCAGGCTTGAGGTCATCTGTGTGAGATCTGACTTTATCTGCTTCTGGCCAGACACCTCGATTAATTTGCCTTGAGGGTAATCCAAATAAGACCCTTTATCTTGCTGTTCATAAGATGTGAATATTTACCTAGCATGTGGTTCGAGGAGCCACATGTGTCAGTGATTTCTTTTAATCCCATAATTTCCCAGTAGGTCTGAAGGGAGAGGGTTAGAAGCAGGCAAGAGACAACTCACACTGTCAATCTACTGGGTGTCGGGGACACGGTGTGGATTTCCCTGCAACACGCTCCAGCTGAATCTGCACAGTAATCCAGGGAGGGAGCTTCTGCTGCTCCCATTTTACTGATGGGAGTTTAAAGAGATTTATCATCTCACCTAAGGTCACCCAGCTCTGAATTATCATTCTTGGGGTTCAAGTCCAAGCTGTTGTCATCCCCCCACCTTGCATTCCTTCCACTGCCTCAAGGTACCAGATACAATGAAAACATGTAAGAACTTTCCCCAGGCTAGAAAGGTGCAAGCAGATAGTTCAGGGGATTACAACCACAAGTAAAGACAGAACAAAACCCATTCCCCGTAATTCACACCCCACTATCCTGTCTCTGTTTCTTTCTAGGTTCATAATTTTTTTTTTTTTTTTGGTACCCGGGCGTCTCACTGTTGCGGCCTCTCCCGTTGCGGAGCACAGGCTCCGGACGCGCAGGCCCAGCGGCCATGGCTCACGGGCCCAGCCACTCCGTGGCATGTGGGATCTTCCTGGACCGGGGCACGAACCCACATCCCCTGCATCGGCAGGCAGACTCTCAACCACTGCGCTACCAGGGAAGCCCCATAAATATTTGTACATGTGTAAATTCTATTTTCCTTTCCTGTTCCCTGCTCTTTCGTGAGCACAATGAGTGTTATTAAAAGTTTCCCTCAAGGCTCTCTGTGAGATTTAGCTTATTCTTCTTGATAAAACATTTCTGAGACAGTTGCGTAAAGCAAGGCATGGCTGATCTAGGTGCTTTGTACATTTCTGTCTTCAGTCATCAAGGCAGGGTACCTGGTTCTATGGTAGAGATGGGGGAGGAGGGGCCAGACATACTTCTTCCCTCCATAGTTTTGAAGTTTCAAGGTCCCTGAGCCAATGTAGACCGAGGTATGCGTTTGACAGTGCTTTGTGCCTTCGTGGTTTCCATGGACTTCAAAGCATCACTTGTTCCCCTTCTAAATCCACTTGTTGAGTGTCTGTCCTGTGCTGGGTGTCAGAGATTTGAAGATCAAGTTATTGGACAACAAAAAGTTGCCTCCCTGAAGGGTCCCTGAGCACAGATGAGGGAGGGCTCTGAAGGCATATCAGGCGGGGACTCTTGGTACAGGCTTTCTGCTTTTGACTGTTCACCTTCCTCACTGAACTTAAGATCAAACTCCTGTTTCTTCCACACTTCTCTTTCCTTTATACCTCCATAGAGCAACCTTGCTGTTCTTTTAATTGGCTCCTGAATTTCACTTTAGTACAAACTGAAAAACTTTATTGAGCCTGTACAGGTTATTAGGGGCTGGGTATATAGCATCAATTAGATAGGCCTGGCCCTTGCTTCTGAGTGCGTACAGTTTTGGGGGGTGGGGGGAGGACAGCTGTCAAGTGCGTAAGTGCACAAGCCGTGGATGTTAGGAAAGAGCCGTAGAGTGCACTAGGAAGGTGGAGTCGGGGTTGCCCTCCCTGGCGTCTGGAGAGGAGTGATCATTTCCCCTGGATTTTAGCTCTGTTTGAACATGCGTCTCTCGTGTCTGTGCCTTTGCCCTGGCTGCTGTGTGATAATGCACTCTGGAGCCCGTGCGTTCCAACAGCCGTATTGCGTTATGCTGTGTAGCCTCATTAAATTTCTCTTTGTTCTCTGATTGTCTCTGTCGTGTTGCCTGCCTCGATACACTATCTTTTGTAAGACTGCAGGCAAATAAATCTTCCCTAAACTCTGTACTCCGTATGTCACTCTCCCAATGAAACACTGTTTTGGATCCCCTACCCCCTTACAAGATAATGTCCAAGCTCTTTAGCCTGGCATTCAGTATGCCACAGTTTGGCCTAACCTCAGCTCCCTTCCCATTTATGAAACCCTTTGCCAGAAACAGGCCCTGCTAACCCGTGACCCTTCAGTATCCCAGATGTAGTCTTTCCTCTGGGACTCTGCTCATTCTGTTCCCCTCAGCTTCAATAACTTCTCCCCAGTTCTAGCCATCTGTTGAAATTTAAGTTTCACTCCCTCTGGCACACTTTCCCTGACCATCTCAGCTCTTCAGAATGCCATAGTGCTTTCTAGAACCACTAACTGACCACTTACCCTTTATTGTCCCTGTCTATAGTTTATATCTCTCTCTTCATGTCCACCCAACCAGCCTGTAAACTGTGAGAGGCTAGGCACCTCATTTTCTACTCCTTGTGGTATGACAACCATGATGCCTTTACAGGTAGATGCTTGATGGTTATAGGATGGTAGGTTGGCTGTGTCTAATTAATCAGTGTTGCACAGAGTTTCTTACAATTGCAGGCATAAATACATAACCAGAGGATGGGGGATAGATAGGAAAAAAAAAGTAAACGTGAATTTCCAATTTTAAATAAACGTGAATTTCCAATTTTTACATCCTCCCACATCTCAACCTACAAACACAGTCAATGTAGTACTTTCATTTTTATAGAGGATGAGGTGGGGTGGCTTTGGGGATACAGAAATTGAGAGCAAGGGTAAAAGAGAAGAGTAAAGCTGAAGGAGGTGAATTGGAAAGTAATGAAGGGAACCCAAATCAGAGAGCCCCGTGTGTGGATGGAGGGGCCCAGGATTAAAGTCCTGACTGCGTTTCTCACTGTGTAGCTTGGATAAGTCACACTTGGAGCCTTGTCTGTAGAGGGCAATTAGGACCCTGCCTTGCCTGCTCTTGGTCTGTTGGGAGATCAAATGAAAGCAATTTGCAAACTGTAGGGTGCACTGTGAATGGAAAGGAGTGTTGTTACTATAAACGGCGTCATCATCATTTATCGTCTGAATCCTCCCAAAGCCACACTGTGGCAGGGGATAGATAGGTCTTTGTGACAGAAGGGGAGAGACCAGACTGCAAGGAGCCTGTGGTCAGACCCTGCAGTTGCGCCGCATCTGTGCAAATGTTCTCGTGACAGGGAAGTGTTCCCCCAGGCCTGTGAAGGTGATGAAGGGTAAGGCGTTTGGGCCCTGACCTTGCCTGTGACAGGCACAAGTGGGAGGCCAGTCCTAACCTAAGGGTATCAGTTACCATGGTTACTGTACACGGTTCCTGGAGTGTCAGTACGAGCCACAGAACTAGCTGAAGACTTGGGCTGTGGTCCCCTCTGTGCACTTGCCGACCATGAATATTACATTCTAGAAATGCCAGAGACTGAGTGCTTTAGGGCTCTGATCTTACTTCATCCCTGCTACAAGTGAGGGAAGAGTTTCAGGGATGTTAACAGACCAGCTCAAGGGAACCAACTAGTGAAAATCAGGAGCTGGGATTGGAACTCAGGCCTCTGCCAATGCTGAGCTCTTAACTACTGTGCTCTGCTGCCTTCAACCTGTTGGAACCTCAGTCTCCTCATCTGTACCTTGGAGATAATGACATCCACCTCGCTCACTACATGGCACATGGGGATGTGCTGAGAGATTGGATATGGAAGGACTGTGTGCACTGCACTGTATACAATATGTACAGTATTCCCTGAGCGTCTATGACATGCTTGGCATTGCTTTGGGTCTGGGATACAGTGGGGATAGGACAGCCAGGGCATCTGCTCAGACTAAGGGACATTCTCGTCATAATCTGTTAATAGAGGGACCTGCCAGAAAGTGGGAAGGGAAGGAAAAAATGCAGCCATCTAAGAACAATTGTGTTTTCAGAAAGGAAAAATTCATGTCAATGGGCAGCCATTGCTGTTGAAATCCACCTTGATTCCCAAGTATAAATAAGAAAACCAAATTAAGAGATTAAGCAATGTGGGAAATTTACAAAGACCGTTAAACAGAGAAAAGCAAAGAGAGTGCATTTATAAAAGAACAAATCATGTCAGGACATTTTGATCAGTATAAAAAAGCAAATCACAGTTCCAGAAGGTGAGAAGTATGCAGTGGATGTAATATATCTCGATTTTAATAAAATCACTTGAAGGAGAAATGGCCTGAAATCTTGCCTGAGAAATTAATTCAAATTGGCCAGGGTAGAAGCTGTGCCATTCAGAGTGAGAACTGGCTGGGAGTTGGGAGGGAAGGTGATGTGATGACAAATGGCCACAGCTCTCCAGCTGTGATGGGGTCAGGTGAGAAGACCCAATTTAGCCATCATCACTTAATGATTTGGAAGAACAACTAAGCTCCTGGTAATGACATTCATACATGATGCTAAATTAGGAGGTGTCACCATGATGGCTCGTGGAAGGAAGCGCAGAATAAGGGGATGGCAGTCAAGGTCAGGAGGCCGCGGCGATGCAGGCAGGAAAAGTGAGGGAGGATGCAGGCAAGGACAAATGGAGGGAATTTCCTTGAGGACAATCTGCAAACATTAAAAAAGCATATATCTGGTAACATCAGGACATGAATGAGAGCTAGAGATCTTAAGCCGTCCAAGGAATTATCCTTCCATGACTTAAGCTGAACACGAGGAGTACCCAGGAAGGATGTTTGGGGATCAGGAAGACACCTGAGACATGGTGGGTATTTTAACAGCCATGGTCCTGCCAGGTTCAGTCCCTTCCTCCCTCTTTAATGTGATGGTCTTAGAGGTAGAACTACTGACTTCTAGAGTGTCATTACCTACTTGAGAGCTAGGGTTCTCATGTCACACTGTGCACATTTGTATCCTGGCTCTATCACTTAATCTGTAAAATTGGTAAATAATAGTACTACTTTAGGGGTTTCATGAGGACCAGATAAATGGAATGGGCTAGCGCCATATCTGGTATGTGCTAAGTGCTTGATAAATATTACCTATTATTATCATTATTATTTTCATCATCATCATTACCATTGTCCTCAAGGCACGGTCTATACCTGTGGTGGAATATACCAACTTAACAGATAATGGCCTTTCTGGTTAAAGTGGGGGAAGAAACACCCAGAGAACATGATTTGAAAACTACTGACAGAGTGAAAAGAGCATAAGGTCAGGGATCTAATTTTTTTTCCAAGCTCTGCTATAGGTGACCTTGAATGAGTCACTTTACCCCTTGGCTCCTGTTTTCACATCTACAAATATCTGGGGATGAACCTGATCACGTGTGAGGTCACTTCTATCTCAAAAAGTTCATGAGTCTATACAAAGACAAAAAGTGAGTTGGGCTTTGTATTGTTCAAGTTGTCAGCTTTGAAGCATATTTTCTAGCTCATATTACCCTGCAGACCTATTCTCTACCAGCAATTGCCACCCATGGGTAAGCTGACTCATACACTTTTATCACTGAAAGTCCTGCATCCCAGAAACCTCTCTGCCCCCTTAGTCCTGGGCAAACCTGGATGGTTGGTTAGCCCGCCCAAGGGATAATTGCCAGACTGTAGGAGTATTGCATGACGGCCTAAATACACATCTGCGGGAACTGAGTAGTTCTGTTGAGCTCATGGGAAGCATCCTTAGGAAGCCATTCAACATTTTTCATGAGGCATTTTCTTAGCCTTGGGCTGCTATCATAAAATACCATAGACTGGGTGGCTTAAACAATAGAAATTTCTTTCTCACATTCTGAAGGCTAGGAAGTCCAAGATCAAGGTGCAGGTCGATTCCATTCCCGGTGAGGACTCTCTTCCTGGCTTGCAGATGGCTGCCTTCTTGCTGTGTCTTCACATGGTAGAGAGAGATCATTTTTGTCTCTTCATATAATGGTTCTACCCTCATAAACTAATAACCTCCCAAAGGCCCTACCTCCAAATGCCCTCACATTAGGGTTAGGGCTGCACTATATGATTCTGACCAACATTCAGTCCATAGCAGGGGTGGGCTGACCGAAGTTGTGTTATCAGGAGAAGTGTTGCAGTGGAGGTGCCCAGGTGTTCTCGTGCCTACTCCTCATGCCTGCATTGAACCAGTCCCACTTAACACTTTTACTCAGGGCTGCTTCCAGCCTTGACATCTGCACTGACAGGAGAGTAGTAATAAGTCTTCAAAGGGCACCACTTCACGGGTTCAATACACGTGAGGCTTCTCCATGGAAAGATTGAATTGAAAGAAGGAGTTTGTCTTGTTTTCCAGAGCTCTGTCTAGAATAACACGTTCACCTTTGGATTCTTCAGGGATCAGAAAGTGACAGATTGAAGGGTGCTGGGAGGGAGTCATCCAAATGATTGACAAGGTAGAGGAAGTAATTGATTAGAAGGAAAAAAAAGAACAAAAGCCCATGCATCCAGGCAGGGTACACGTGTGTGCATGCAGGGCAAGAGGCGGTAACTAGGCCATGAAGGAGGAGAGACTAGGCTGAGGCAAGGCGTCCGCAGAGGAATGTGTATGGAGGCAAAACCACTCCAAAGTTACACGTTTACATTTTACATTGATTTAGCGTCTACCTACTCTTCGCCATGATCTGTTCTAGATGCGGGGTGTGCACAAAGATGATACCATCCTTTCTTTGTTCTAGTGGAGGAGACAGGCAGTATGTGTAGTTTGGAAAGCAAGGGTTTACTTACTAGCTGTGTTGCCTTGAGCAAGTTACAAAACCTTTCCGTACCTCAGTTTCGTTATCTGTAGAATGAGCATAATCATAGTAACTACCTATTAAGGTGTGAGCATTATATCAGTTTATGTATCTAAATCACTTAGAAGAATGCCTGGCACATGGCTCATGTTACTGTTATTATTTTCAAATGAACTAATGCATTCCAAGTACTCAGTACAAGACTTGACAGGTAGTAGTCATTCAATAAATGTTAGCTATTATTATTGTTGTTGTTGTTATTGTTATTGTCATCAATAGTAATATTTCAAAATGAGGCATAGCAGAACTATGTTTAAAGTACAAAGGTAACACAGCCAAGGCAAAGCCAGGTTAAGGGGAAGAATTAAGATCATCGAAACGTACTGTCCACCTAAAGGTGATATTTGAATGGTGGGGAAAGGATCTGCAGAGGTTTGCCAGCTGGGAAAAAGGGAATCCTAGATGAAGCAAAAAATAAGAACAAGGGCTCAAGGTCTGAGGCTGTAGCTGGCAGTTTGATCAGCCTAGAAAAGCTGGCTAGAGCTCTCCCTGCCTGCTTAGGAGATGTGCATAGCAATTCCTGCTGCATTTGCTGATTAATGCAGCTGCCAACAGTAGATGCTGCGTGTCGTGCTTATTTTGTTATTTAGTTCAAATCCAAGGCTTGCACTCAACACATTACCCTACAGTTCTTCAACTACAAGGGATTTTTTTTTTTGGTTGGTAGATTCACTGATTGATTCAATCATTTATTCATTCAACAAATATTTATGGAGTACCTATTACCTGCCTTCCACTCTTGTTGCTACTGGGCATACAGCAGTGAGCCAAGAAACTGCTGCTCTCATGGACCTTCCATTCTAGTGGAGGAGGCCACAGCAGAAGGAAAAATATATAATATATCAGGTGGTGATAAGTACTATGAAGAAAAATAATAGAGCAGGATATAGTGATAGCAGCGAGAGGGAAAATGTTGTACTGTTTTAAATAGAGTGGCTAGAGAAGGTGGAGACCTGAATGGAGTGTGGATGATGTGAAGACAAGTCACATGGATGTGTGAGGAAAGACTCTTGAAGGTGAGGTGCAAAGGCCCTGAGGTGGGAGCACTGTTGTTGTGTTTGAAGAATATCAAGGATGCTAGTAAGGCTGGAGCTAAGTGAGGGGAGGGCAGTAAGGGATGATACCAAAGAGGAAGCAGGGTGTATCAGTCAGGGTTCAATCAGAGAAGCAGAACCTCTAGGAGATGGAGAATATATAGAGATAAATGTGTCTCTCTAAATATGAGTTTGTTACAGAGATTTGGCATCATGTAACTGTAGGAGCTGGTTAACTGTGTGAGATGTTGTCTCTGTGTCTGATGTTGGAGCCTTTAGTCCACCAGGCAGGTAGTCAGGAAGGGAATAAGAGTGTAAAATAGGGGTTTGGGGGAGATCAAGGGTGGGTTGGACCCCACAGCATGAGCTTCATGAGGATGGACTGAAACCTGTGTCAGTTCTGGTCACCTCTGGTGTTAGTGGTATGGATATCCTGTAAAAGCTGGGGCCCTTCTTTGTAAAAATGAAAACACATACTTGCCCAGGACCAGGAGTTGGAGACACTGAAGGAGGATCCAGGGGAGGGCAGAGCAGTTGCAGGTTCAGCACTGCTTCATGTGAATGAGGCAAATCAGCAGATCAGTAACACTGTGTATGAGCTGCAAAATAGTTACCGCTTTTCTTCCATCATTCAAATCCCTCAAGGATCTCCCTTGGGGCCTACCCAATGTGGAAACATACAAGAAAGGGAATTCTGGGAAACATAGTTCAGCCTAGCCAAGCTGACACATTACAAAGCCACCGCATGGGATGGGTGGGTGGAGGTTCCTAGGAAATCTAGAAAAAGAGCCTCATGAGACTCTCTTGACTATTTGCCCAATAGACAATGACTCTTCAGTTTAAGCTGTTTCTCAGGGCAAGGTCCCTTTGGTTTTCCAGCAGTTTACCCGAGTGCCCAGATGGTAACTAATAGGGAGGAGATTTGATTCATGTTCCCTGGGGAGGAAGACTTTAGTTGCATCAATCATCATTAACCACAGCATCATATTCTGCTATTTGATGCAATAGAATTTGATTGACGTAATTATTCCACAAAATAGAAATAAAAAATTAAACAAGAACTTGGCTCTGGGGAATTAAAAAAAGCACTAACGCAAATGTGGAGACAACTATCCTGCTCAATTTGATCATTCATTTGTTTAGTCATTCATTCCCCAAATATTTGTGCTCAGCACAGGCACGTTAATGGGCTCTGTTTGGAGGTGATGCATAAGTTCTGTAAGTATTGATTGAACTTTCATTGTGCTAAACACCAGGGATACAGAGATGGGCCTTGACATTGGGAATTTTCCAGATATGTAATTTTATTCCAGTGTAAACAGAAGTATGCCCAGGGATGGAAATGTCATGAGCAGGAAATGTGTAAGTCTCTCTGGACAAAGCAGCATAATGTCTTACCTGCGTATAAGATGATGTCCTCACTCTCAGACTACTTATGGTCTAGTAGAGGAGCCCACATGTATACAAGGCAAGGTACTATCTCATAAGTGTAAACCTGGGCTATAGAGGAAGCACAGCGGGAGTTGGGTAGGGGGTGGGGAGAAGATTCAACCTCATGACCCAGTCACAGCTTTTGAAACCAGAGATTTTTTTATGTTCATCCCAGACACTGCACAGCTTCTAGAGACTTGTTGTTTCACAGGAAATATCCCGCTCAAAAATAGTATGTTTGACGGAGGTCTATTCTCCTGCAATCTTTGCCTTTGTCTGCAGTGTGTTAAAATAAGAGAGCTTCTGATTCAGAGGAGTTATAAAAATAATATAGTAATTACAAAGTTCACTTTCATGACTCAGTTTGCTCTAAACCATGGCACTCTACAGGGAACCCTTCTCTGAGTTAAAATCCCACTTGATGTTTATATTTCGAAAGTGCCAATGGATCCAAAATTTTGAGATTGAATCATTTGTCAACATAGAATCTGGGGGAAGGGGTGCGTGCTGGGATGATGACAGTTTTCAATGTTTGTATATGTCTCTTTAAAAAAGCAGGACATAAATTGGCCGATTTGTTGTGATTACATCACGTGTAATGCTTGATCACAGAGCACCTTGTTTTGGATTTGTATTTATTTTTCTCCCTCCCGCTCCTGTCTAATTGCCCTCTTCAGAATGGAGGCTTCCACTGCCTTTTGGCTTCATTAATGGCTTTCATTTTCATTAAGAGCTTTGCGCTAATGGACTGTTATAAAATGCAGTTATTCCTGCAGTCACCACCCAATGACTCTCATCCTACTGGCAGTTTCATGCATTAGGCCAAAAAGAAGGAGGGGGCTGGAGCCAGTGGGAATGAGTGAGAAGTTTCCAAACAGAAGATCTAACTGCTTCTGTCCTTGAGGTTCTTCAGGGAAGTTGGGATCGGCACCTGAAATTCCATGAGTGTTTTCTATCCCCTCTCTTTGAAAGGCCTCTTGGTTGGCAAAATGGAGCGAAGGAAGAAAATTAGGAAGCCCATTTTTCTTATAATATTTTGGAATTTGAGGATTGTTAGGAATATGACTTGTAGAGGCCTCGCAAGAGGGAACACTGATAACAACAAGATTTCATCAGTCTTGTTCAAATATACACACATTGGCTACTATTGGAGTTATGAGCACCTAAACAATTGGTGCTTGTTGAGTTTTACTTGGTGTGCCATCCCATATGCAATGGAAGGCCCAACACTGATGAATGGTTGCAGAATTTGACTTCTTTGTAAAGTAGGCTGGTCTCTGTACCCCTAGTATCATAGCTAAGTAGACAATATTTAAAATCTTAGAGCTTTAAGTAAGCTCAGAGATAATTAATTCAGCCCCCTCTCCTATATTCATGAAGCTGACAGAGATTAAGTGACTGATAAGTGTAACCTAGATGTTAGCTGCGGCCACTCTGACACGAGGAGCTTTGGTGAGCTTGACAGGAGCTCCCAAAACATGGCCTCATGAGCATTACTCTAGATTCCTATCCCCATCCTCTTTCCTGTTCTCTTTCTGAGCCTTTCTTCTCCAAAACACCAGTAAACTTCTTCCTCTTGTTTCACAAAGAATGAGCCCACCCAGTTTTAGGTGGTCCTGGTAAACTCTTCCTCCATTCCAACCTTTCCCCAAATACATGTAAAACTTTTTCAGGCTACTTATAATGAACACAGTTTTCTCCATCACATTACATTAGTTTCAAATCGGGTCTAAAACTCAGGTTTTCAACGTTCAAGTCTCTGCTCTCTCCACAACATAATTTATCTGCTTTAAATAAGATACTCTGTGTGAGTAAAGCCATCATCACGTGATGATATACTTGTGTCTTGTTTAAATTTGTAGCATCTGTTGCCCTTCAGAGGAGGGAGCAAAGATCAGTCAACATTTTAATGGGCTGAAACCTAGAATTCAGGCTTAAAGTCTTTACATTAACTAATTATTAAACTCTTTGCAATTAGATATTTTTATTATGTACTTAATATAGATGTTAGTATTATCTAATTAATATCTTTGCAGATGGAATGGTAACATATACAAATGTGCTAGCCATTCTTCCTTATTAACTAATACCCATTTCCCCTTATTAAATAAAAGATATTGGTAAATTTTCTAACATTTTTCAGTTTTATGTTCTCATATAGTTTAAACATTGGAGTCAGCATCTGTTTGCTTTTGTGTTTGAGCATGCAAATTCTAAAGGGTCAGGGCTCTGGCTCCTATATTTTATGCAAGGTATTTGGCTTGGCATGAGCCTGTAGTGTCAAATAATAACCACAAGGATTTACAAAGCCCAGTCTGAAAAAGGTCACCAAAATGTATAAGTTGACTTTGAGAGTAGATTCTATAGGCTTGAACTGAGGATGATTAAATCTTAAACCTTCACTAAAGTTTGGAAAAGTCTAGCCAGATGTGAGTTTTTAAACACCCAGGGGTGATCAGCCTCCTTTTCCCATCATGACCTTAAATTTATTTCCCGGTTCAGCTACTGAGTACTGTCTTTAAAAATACTGTTCTTTGTAAAACGAAAGAAAAGTTATACCCTGCCAGTATTTAAAACATGTATAATGGGATGGAAGAGAGATACATGAAATGAAAAGACAAATTTGAAAACGTTCCAAGGTCCCAAGATGCAAAGCATCTGGAGTAGAGAGAGCAGGCTGCATGTGGCACCCCCCAATCTCAGCTACAAAAAAGGCAGAGTGCTTACCAGGTCTTTGAAAAAGCTTTATTCACAGAAAGGACCAATTATAGTTGAATGCAATCCAGAAATTTGTGCTTGAAGGCTACTTCCTGGAACAGGTAGCACAGAGTTCCAGGATTCATGGACTGAGGAGGAAGTACTCTTCACTTCCCAGAAAATGGCTGGCACCTGAAGGGTGATGATTGGCAGGCTGGAAATTGGAGAGTGTGTGGACGACAAGCTGTCATTGTATGATGTATCTCAATGCGAGTGTTTGATTACACCACATAAAAATAATTTTGTCTTGAGATCTAGAATTTCAATGTGGTGCCCATTCATCAGTATACAGTACTACAGGTTACCTTATAACAAGGGCCACTTAATTATAGCCAGCCAGGCCAACTAGAAGGAAAATCATAAAATAGCTGAGTGTTAACTATCTCTGGAGTTTGTTATTGAGAAATGACCATGACCTTTGGAGCTAAACCAATCTGAAGTCAGAACCCTGACTGTAGCCTAATCAGCTGTATGATTGGGTGAGTCATTTAACCTATCTGAACCTTATTTTCCTCTTCTAAAACGGGAGTAATAAAGAGGAAATTATCACAGTGTTTTGGCAGTAAATGAGTTCATGTATGTAAAGAAGGTAGCAGAATACCTGGCACAAGGCAGGCCCTCAGTAAATGTTTTTTCCTTTATTTCTCTTTAACTCCTTTTCTCCCCCCTCCCCACTCTTTTCTTCTCTACATCAAGCCCCTATCCTATGCCACATTTTCTCAGAGCTATGCTCTCAGTTTGCTGTCACGCTACTCCTCCCATGGAGCTGGCTGCCAAAGGCTTTAAGTATCATCTAACCCAAGCATAATACCTATAACTTTTAGAGGCACATTGAAGGTTTGAAAACTCATTTTGACCTAAAGGAATGAATCTCTAATGGTGAAATTTCTGTTTTCTGGATTGCTGGCACGGGAGTCAGTTTTGTCTGGGGCCAGTCCCATCTTGGTATCCCCAAGTTATGAATTTCTGAACATTTTTTTACCCTTTTCTTCATGTGGCCTTTGCCTACCTACCTGTAAAGCCAGTCTGGCTATGAAACAGAGGGATCCCCAGGACTGCTTTAATCAGAAGTAAGACTAACTTACAGTTACTGTGCCAGTGCCCGTGTGCCAGTGGGATTGTGCACAGCTTCATTAGTAAGTTTACTTCACTGGGCCTTTCCAGAGATTGTGCTTCTTGATTTGGTCCCTGGATAAATTTGCAAGTGCTAATCTAGTAGTTGCTGGAGAGCATCCAAATGTGAGGCAGTACTATTTTCGCTAGATTGTTAAGCATTATATTGTCAGGGTCTTGGAATCTGGTAAGTTCCGCAGGCCTGGAGGGAGGCTGGTCATCCAGCCAGATGCAGGGGGAAGGAATTGTTGGGGAGCATGTGGTAGGGGAGGCCTATGAAGTCAGTGCCTTGAGGGATTTGCACTGTGACTTCCAAGTCCAAATTCAAGAGAGATTTACTGAGTGCCTACTGTGTGCTGGACACCATTGTAGTCATTAGAGATATGTCAGAGAATAAGACCAACAGAAATATTCCTACCCATTGTGGGTCTTACGTTCTAATGATAAGGGCAGGGCTGGGGAGGGCGGAGGGAGTACAGTAGATCAGTGAAAGGTGGATTGGGAGTGTGTATGATGAATGGAACACAATTTTATATGAGGTGGTTAGAGAGACCTTTCTGAGAATGCAGTATTTGAATGAGGAGTACATAGAGGGGGTGAACATACAGGTCAGGAGTTGGGGTGAGAGTGGTCCAGGTAGAAGAAATAATTTGGCAAAGGCTCTGAGGTGGAGCGCCCTCCTGCCATGTTTAGGAACAGCTAGGAGGCCCGTGTGCCTGAAGCAGAGTAAACAAGAGGGAGAGAAATAGGAGATAGGCCAGGAGGTAGAGGTGGGGACATATCTTCTAGGAATAAGGGGACCCCTTAGGAAGCTCCCAGGTGACAGGTGAGGGTGTTTGGGCCGGGGTGGCAGCAGTAGAGAGGATGAGAGTAGTCATATTCTGGGTTTACTTGGAAGGTAGAGTCAGTAGGGTTTGCTGTTAAATTAAATGTGGGAAGTTAGAAGGCAGGGGTCAGTGATGACTCCAAGGCATTCATCCTGAGCAACAGGAAGCATTACCCTTGACCGAGATGGGGAGACTGAGCTGTACGAGGAGACAATTTAAGGGGAAAGAGCTAGAGCTTAGTTGAGTCATGCTAAGTTGGAGATCCCCAAATCTGGATTTGACATCCAAGGGGAGATGTCGAGGAGGCAGTTGGGTTTGAGGTTCAAGTTCAGGGAAGAGATTGGGCTGGAGATAGAAATCTGAGAGTCATCAACATACAGATGGCAGTTAAAGCCAGGACACTTTCCGGAATCACTTCCTTTTAGTGAGATTTTCCTGCCTTTGACAGAACTCATATTCCCCCAGGGTGGATTTGGGTGTAGCCTCCTGCCATAGGGGACTTCTACTTTGTCCATCTACCTGATGTCTTATTGGATTCAGGTGTCTTTGAAGCGAAGGGTCTGGTCCCCAAGGCGGATACAAAATGATCCACAGAGATGTTAGGAAGAACAGACTAGAACTTCTTTTTATCTTTGATCTTGCCTTAAAATTTTTCTGTGTGTGTGTGTGTGCATGTGTGTGTGTATGTGTGTGTTTTATAATATGCTTACTATGTGTTTATGACATATAAAAGAAGTTTACACCTATTGAGAATGTGTATTTATAAACTTCTAACAAGGTGGGAGATTGAAGAAGTTAACAGACCACCACCTGGATGAAGGAGAGAGAGGACGTCTGTTAATTCAGGGCCTCTAGGGGGATGGGTAGGAATCAGGAGACTCCTGTTTCTTTGTCTCAGTTGGAGTGAGAGGGACACCCAGCTTGCCTATTGTAGAAGAGTTCCTTTTTAAGGGAACATTTGGGTTCCACCAACACTTGTTGAAGCACCTACTAGGGCCAGACAGAGCAATGGGCATTTTCACCTTCATATCCTAAAAGCAAGCCTGGGAGGTTGAACCAGAGAAGGAACAGGAAAAGGTAGGTGAGTGGATGGTGGGCACAGGGTGGAAGGCTTCTCAGAGCCCCCATTGGCCCACGAGATAGCCCTTACTCAGGTAAACAGGGAAAGTGTCCTTCCAGGCTCTCACCTAAAGACCCACTGTTTTCTAGACCATCGTCACCTCCACAGAATTCCTGATTTGAAACAACTCAGCAACTCAATTTTTCCTCTCCAAATTCGTTTTGAGTTTCAGAAAACATTCTTCTAATCTCGAGTTACACTTGAAATGATTGAAATAGTTGGGGAATGCTAAATGGTGGACAATGTCTCCCCTGGAAGGGAAAAAGGCTGTTGCATTTTTAAAGTCTTTTTCTCTCTCTTTTAGACTTTTATAGAGAAGCCTCAAGTTTCACCCATCGTCTATGGTCCTCGGGTACTTTGTCAGCTCTTGTTCAGTTATCTTTTCATGTGTGGATAACTTATTTCTCAAGCTAGACTGTAAAAACCTGGAGGGCAAGAAATGTACCCAGCTCCTTCAGGCTCCCTTTTTGTCTTTCTTATCTTTTAGTGCCCTGCACCTTGTGGCTATCGGATAATGACTTATTGACTGATTACTATATCATCAGTTTAAGAGTCTCAACAATAAAATAAGGTGAGAGCAGTAATTAAACAGTTCACAATAGCCAGGATCCAAGAGGAAGGTAGCCATAGCCTGCTTACCGCCTTCCCCATCTGCACCATCTTTAGTTTGCTAAGTAGAAAGGGGGAGCATTGCATGAGGCTCTTGGGGTCTACTGAGGTCTCTGGATCATGACAGAAATGATTTCAGAGACTGAAGCCTTCCTCCATGGAAAGCCCTGTCTCCAGCTCCATGAAAGGTAAATCTGGGAACCGGTGGGGAAAGTGCAGGCAATCATGTGAGGATAACGGGCAGGAGTGTGAGTCTAGAGAGAGTGTTGCTAAGGTAGCCAGAACCCCAACTTGGATGGCTTTGCCTGGGTTCTCAAAAGCCTTCCAGGGGCTTCCCTGGTGGCGCAGTGGTTGAGAGTCTGCCTGCCAATGCAGGGGATACGGGTTCGAGCCCTGGTCTGAGAAGATCCCACATACCGCGGAGCAACTGGGCCCGTGAGCCACAACTACTGAGCCTGCGTGTCTGGAGCCTGTGCTCCACAACGGGAGAGGCCGCGATAGTGAGAGGCCCGCCTACTGTGATGAAGAGTGTCCCCCGCTCGCCGCAACTAGAGAAAGCCCTCGCACAGAAATGAAGACCCAACACAGCCAAAAATAAATAAATAAATTTATATATATTAAAAAAGCCTACCAGCTTTCCATTTCAAAAAGGGATTTCTTTAGGTCCATCCACATCTCTACAAATAGAGTCTGTCATACAGAGTGAAGTAAGTCAGAAAGAGAAAATCGTGGGCTTCCCTGGTGGCACAGTGGTTAAGAATCCGCCTGCCAATGCAGGGGACACAGGTTCGAACCCTGTTCCTGGAAGATCCCACATGCTGCGGAGCAACTAAGCCCGTGTGCCACAACTAGTGAGCCTGTGCTCTAGAGCCTGCGAGCCATAACTACTGAAGCCTGTGCACCTAGAGCCCATGCTCCACAGCAAGAGAAGCCACTGCAATGAGAAGCCCGCGCATCGCAACGAAGATTGCAATTTTTTGTTGCAGTGCACAGGCTTCTCTCTAGTTGTGGCATGCAGGCTCCAGAGCACGTGGACTCTGTAGTTGCAGCACATAGGCTGTCTAGTTGTCATGCAGGCTTAGTCCTTATTTGACTTTAAGCTGTGACTGCTTTCCCAGGCCTGAGTTTGAACTGGTGTTTTAGAAGGCAGAAAGGACACTTAAATATATTCATTTATTTAGTAAGTGTTTACTGAGGATCTGCTTTGTTCCAGGCCCTGTTCTAGGCACTTAGATTAAACAGGGGTGAATAAGACCAAGACCCTGCTCTCCTGAAGTTTCTGTTCTAGGAGACTTCTGGGTCAATATTTATGGTCATAGAAGGAGTCTCTTCTATGAAGCTCTAAGACAATTCCAGGGCTTCAAGTTAGCACGTGTGTACTTAGCACTTGTGCAGAGGTAGGTCTTCCATTCCTCAGTTTATAGGTGAGGAGGAAAGGAAGAGCCTGTAGAAGATAAGTGACCTGTTTGAGATGACTTTTCATGATGGAGGTGCAACAGATAGGGTGTGCTTTCAGTTCTTGACTATGCTAAGCACTTAATGTTTGAAGGGTAAATATTCACATATGACCACCACTGGGTTCCCTTTTATCTGCCCTCCTGTGAGACACTTTTTGGGGAGATGGCCAGGGGACAGCATCTTGTTGGATACAATGCATTGCACAGGGACAATGGCTTTCTGCCAGGGTTAAGGCAAGTCATTCAACCCTACATGCCTCCATCATGGTGTTTGGGTCAGATGGATGTTTATAGCCCAGGTCCTTCTCCAATTTTCTAGAATTTCTAATTTCCAAGAATTTTCTGAAATTCAGTCTAAGCCCTGACTTTTGTCTATTTGGTGTCTGTCTCATCTATCTTGAGAAGTTGTAGCTTGCTATAATTTTCACCTCTGGGGATAGATATCAAATATGCCTTCAGAGCAATGGAACATACTTGGAAGTGGAGAGCAAAGAACAAAAGGAAGAGGGAGATAGTGGGTTCCCTGATGGTACAGAAGGAGATGCATGACCTCCCTGTCCTTGACCTTGAGCTCAGGGATACCAGCCATTTTCACACCCTCTAAGTTCTTCTGTCTTGGAGTAAAGCACTGGTCACTCATCCCAGTTATGGATCTTGTTGGGGTGTAAGTACCAATGATAATTAGTGAAGGAGGCAATGGAGGTTACAAGAGAAAAAGAGGGCAATGGAGAGAGAAGGGGCAGAGAGAAGGCAAAGTGGGTTTGGGGATGATGAAGTAATAGTGACCTGGGCTGAGAGACCGCTTCCTTCCTCCGTCATTGGGAGGGAGTCAGGCAGTGTTTAATTGACTGGTGGCTGTGTGCCTGTGTACAAGGCCTCCTCTGGAGTTGCAGATGCTGTCCAACCCTGCATCTTCGTCAAAGCACTGGAGATTTTCTCTAAAGGCTTGAGATCTAAATAAAATTTATTTCTCTCAAGCATCCTAATTTATTTTACACTCCTGGAGCCCTGCAAAGGCCACAGTGTATAGTATTGATATTATTCTCCTAGGAAGTTGGGGTCTTTATTTTTTAATTTCCTTTGTTTAGAGCATCTAGAGTTGAATAGATGAATAAGCAATGTTTTGGGGCAATGAAGTATGTAGGAAATTGGGCTCACAGTCAATATCTAAGACCCTGAGGGTCACTTCTGACCCAATTTAGGCTCTCCTGGAGCTTGAGTACTCAGTGGGGAGGTGGGTGGTTGGATGAACACCTGCGGGTGGATGAAGAGTGAGGGTGAATGTTGTATATTCCTCTCCTCCCTTTGGTGATTAGGTTGTTATTGCTAAGAGTGAGCCAGACCTTTCTGCCCTCAAAGAATGAATCATTCCCAGGAGAGAAAATGTCATCCACAGACATATTTATGATTCCCACTAGCTCTGCTCTTTAAGCTGCTTCTCTGTAACAGTTCCCTTAAAGCTGCACCATCCAATAGAATAGCCACTAGCCACATGTGGCTATTTATATTTCAATTAATTAAAATAAAATTAAAATTTCAGTTTCCCCCTCTCACTAGTCACACTTCAAACGCTTATAGCCACATGTAGCTAGTAGCTAATGTAATGGACAGTACAGAACTGGAAAACACTCCATCATCACAGACATTCCTATTTGGTAGAGCTGCCTCAGAGTCCTTGGGGGATTAGAACTCCCTTGGGCCTGTGTTTGCAGGTATGGAAATGGGTACCTTCCTTCTCAGTGAGCCTGGTAGTTGCCACAGATCCAGGGCCACCTGATGGCCAGTCTGGCACAGAGTGGCACAGAACCTGTTGGAGCTCAAGAATTGGGAAAATAAGCTACAGTAGAAGTGTGAGGACTAATCAACTCAGGGATGAATTAGATTGAAAAGACACAGGAACAGAATCCAGGCCCAGGAAAATGCAGACTTGAAGGTCTCTTCATGGTGGTTTTATTTCCCTTATTTTAGAGACGAGGAAGTTGTTTTTAAGAGGTTGAGCAACTTGTGCAAGGCAGTGGGAGTGGTTAGGCTGAGAGTAAGATCTGTAGCTCCTGACCCTGAATTTTTTGCTTTTTGTGTTGGACCACATTGCCTCTCAAAGAAAAGAACAGGTCATAGCCTGATGGGTCATAATGAGTTGCTTTTCTCTTCTGAAGAAGACCCCTATCAGAGCAAATGGACTAATTGTCTGGGGGTCTTTGGCCCTACTAAGCCTTGTGACACCCTAGTTGTTGGAGGGGAGAGCGGAATATTATTTTGAATCTTTACCATATGCTAGATACTGTGCCAAGTCTTTTTAATATATTGTCACATGAGTAGCAGATATTGTTTTCTCATTTTAACAGATGAAGAAACTGAGGCTCAGAGAAAAATTGAATCTTGCCCAAAATCTCAAAGCTAGTAAGCAGATGGGATACAAATTTAGGTCTGTGTTATTCTAAAGCCTGGTCTTTGCACCATTCCACAGTTCTGTAACGAGCAAACCCAGTAGTAACAAGGTGAGAGACCTGGGGCCCTGGAGAGGAGGTGTATGCATGGCATTGCCTGTGTCTGAGGATGTGAGTTTGGGAAGGATGTCAGCAGACCCTGGGTCAACCTCTTCTTAGACGTAGGATTCTCTCAGCCATGTGTGTGAGGAGAAAAAAAAAAAGCTTTGGAGTGGGTTGGACAAATGGGGCTGCCAATTTCTTTGGAGTCCAACTGCATGAGTCAAAAAGGGATTGACTCTTTTATATTGGTGGAAGAGAAGAGTGCCCCACTGACCCCTGCTCTGAACACATGTGAGCCCTTAAGATAAGTTCCCTGGATGCTGAGATCAGATAAAAGTAAATACCTTTATGCAACCAAGTTGGCTCCAGATATTAGTGCCAGGGACTTGCTTAATGAGGATGCTAAGGGGCAGGTTTTCCGGAGCTTCTGAAGAAAGGAAACATAGAAGGAGAGCAGTGAGATAAGTGCCCCAAAAGGGAAGAGAGACTTTAGATTTCTCCTTTTAACCCAGTGTCTTCAGTAACTGAGAAGACAGGTCATATTCTGCCAACAGCTTAAATTCATGGAGGCAGAGAGGGTGAAGGGAAGGGAGAAAAGAATGCTGTTCATGGCTTAGAAAGCAGTTTTCATCCAGTGGATTGTACTGGTTCCTGGGAGAGAAATATCAGCTCATCAGAAGCTTGGTTTGCAGCTGTGAGCCCAAAGGGGAACTGAGAAAACCAGCCACCAATGTGGCAGACAACAGAATTGCCTCCTCCAAGATGGTGAGCCGAGGAAAGAAGGACCATTTTGTCCTGAGAGGACTTATCCGGTCTTTCTTAGGCCTTTAGATTTGAAGATGGCTATTTCCTTTGCCAGATACATCCTTAAAGGAAGAGACTATTCAGAGTGAAACCAAGTGTCTAATTCGGGGCAGGGAAAGTGTGTCAGTTATCTACTGCTGCATAACAAAAAGACTGCATACAATAGCAATTTGTTATTTCTCATGATTCTTTGAGTTGACCCAGTAGTTCTGCCCCAAGTACTCCTACTGGGGTCACTTGTATAACTTCATTCATCTGGCAGAAAGGCTGAGCTAGAAGATCAAGAAGGTCTTTCTCACACATCTGGGGCCTGGGTTCTCCTCCACGTGGCTTCTTTTCTTCCAGGGTCTCTCCACATGGCCCTCTCTCCAGCAGGATAGCTTGGGCTTCCTTGTAGAATGGTAGTTGGGTCCCAAGAGAATAAAAGTAGAAATTGTCAGGTGTCTTAAGGGCTAGGCTTGTAACTGGCACAGCATCACTTCTGGCTCTTCCGTGGATCAAAGCATGTCTCAAGGCCAGCCCAGATTCATGGGGCAGGAAATAGGATATACCTCTTGATGGAAGAAGTGGCATGTGGACATCAGGATGGGATCAATTACTGGCAGCCATATTTGCAGGCATAGGAATTGTGAGAGCATAATATAAGGAATCACAATAAGAACTTTATATTTGGTCTTCATTCCCAGTTACTGGCCCTAGAACTTCCAAAAAACTTGACATTTCCTGAATGACAGGAGTGAGAGGAGTATTTTTTCTTATTTATAACAAGCCCCTTTCAGCATAACTGAGTTTATGCTAATGAGATGACTCTTGATGGGCCCCTAGATGGCTTCACGGTGGGTACAGTTTGCCAGAGGCACCAACCACGTGATTAGAAAGTTGGAACTTTTAGCCCCACTTTTCAACCTCCAGGAAAAAGAGAGGGGATGAAGATCGAGTTAGTCCCCAGTTGTCAGTGATTTAACCAATCATGCCTATGTAATGGAACCTTTATAAAAACCCTAAAGGACAGGTTCGGTGAACTCCTGGGTTGGTGACTACAAGGAGATGCTGGGAGAGTGGGGCAGCCCTCCCCTCATACCTTGCACTATGCATCTCTTCCATGTGGCTGTTCCTGACTTGTATCTTTTAGAATAAACCAATAGTAAGTAAATGTTTTTCTGAGTTCTGTGAGCTGTTCCAGAAAATCATCAATCCCCCAACTTATAGGTTACGATATTTAGCACATAAAAATACAGGATGTCTAGTTAAATTTGAATTTCAGATAAATAACTCTTTTATTATAAGTATATCCTATGGAATATTTGGTACATACTTACACTAAAGTACTTGTTGCCTTTTAGAGATTCAAATTTAACTGGGCAGTTTATGTTTTATTTCACAACCCTACCTTGTGGTAACAGTGGCTCTCCAAGGGAGAGATTCTCATGGGGGCATGGGTGGAGGCTGTAGGAGTGAATTGGCCTCCAGAATTTGTAGTCCAAGACATGGATATTTGGAAAAATCCTCCTAGGCCAGTGCTTCTCAAACTTTAATGTGCACATGAATCACCTGGGGATTTTGTTCAAATGCATATTTTGAGTTAGAAGGTTTTGGGTAGGACCTGAGATCCCACCTTTCTGATAAGCTCCCAGGTGATGTGCATGAGAGCCCATGGACCACACTTTGAAGAAGCTTGGTCTACAAAGTCCAGAGAAAAAATATTTTTGGCTTTGCAGATCATAGGGTCTCTGTTGCAACTACTCAACTCCAGTGTTGTATCAGAAAAGCAGCCATAGATAGTATGTAAACAAAGGAGCATGGCTGTGTTCCAATAAAATTTTATTTACAAAAATAGACTGTGGACAGGATTTGGCCAAGCAGGCAGTAATTTGCTGACCCCCGAGCATGATGATTCTGATGTGCCCCCTTCTCTAATGAGAATCCTTTGTGCAAGGAAGGGAAGACTTGTATCCCTTCTACTAGAAGTCTATAATTTCAGGGGTTCAGAGAGGATTGCCCTAAATCCCTCATCCTCAACTACAAATCTCTCTCCACTCCTGATTACTTCAAGTCTTCAGCTAATATTTGGTTCTCTATTGAAATGCAAATTGCCTGAACTAGGAATCCTTTTAAGCTGATAAACAGCCTTTACATCCCAGAATAAATGTATTTAGGATCCTTCTTGAAGGAGAATAGAAGAGGACCCTGGAACAGGGAAGTTGAGGCTATAACTCATTTATACTTTTGTCTAGGGTAGGACAGGTGGTCCTTACCTTGCTCTCCGCCTTTAAAATATGCTTGCCAATGTTGTTAATTAAAATATTCATCTTACTAAAGAGTATTCAGGTGTGTGAAAGGGCAGTCCTTGATCAATTGTCCTGTTTGCCTGGGACAGAGAGATTTCCCGGGATGTGGGATTTTCAGTGCTAAAACAAGGACAGCTCCAGGCAAACCAGGATAGAGCAAGGGAGGGAGAAAGTCAGTGAGCTCTCAGATGATCAATTCCCACTATAACGATTCGGTGACAACACATCTCCCCTGAACTCAAAGACGATTAAGAGTCTCAAAGGAATATCCATTTTATTTTATTTGAACTTGAAATCGTAGACACTGCAACAAGTGACAAAAACAGAGCCTTGACGTCTATACAGGTTGGGAACTGCTTCTTTGGGCCACATTTCTTAGCCCTCTACACAATTAGGTGTTCAGTTGGTGCTTGCTGGTGGTGACAGTGGTTTGAATGGTGATAGTAATAACAATTATGAGTATAAATAATGGCTAACATTTATTGGGTGATTAATGTCAGGTAAACTGTGTATTTCACATTCATTATCTTATTAAATGCTCTCACAGCAATCCTGTGAGACAGGTTCTCTCATTTTCTCAGTTTTACAGAAAATTAAATTGTGGTTTAGAGAATTGTTTTGACTTGTCCAGAAAGCTAATGGGGTTCAAACCCTCTAGACCCTTAATTATTCATGAGTCCATGGCACCAAAGCCTTCCCTGGTATTTTCTCCAGCTTCTAGGAGCCCTTTCCTGGCCTCCTTCCCTGGTATAGTGGGATGCTTGTCTTTGACAGGATATTTAACTTCACTGAGCCTGTTTCCTTAGATGCTTAAAAAAGGGGGGAGGTGCAGTTAATAACACTTAGATTGTCCATTTCTTTCCCCATTTCCTCCCTGCCCCCCCTTTTGCCACAAGCATAGTTGTTTCATTCTGCAGGGCAATTCTCTACCATCAAAGAAGGTTTGGTGTAGTTCAGTGGTTCTCCAAGTGTGGTCAGCGAACCAACAGCATCACCTGGGAACTGTTAGAAATGCAGATTTCTCGAGCCCCACCCTAGACCTACAAAATCAGAAACTCTGGGGCGGGGTCCAACAGTCTGCTGCACAGTAAGGTTTGAGAACCGTGGGTATAATGGAAACAACTGGGGTCTCAAATCAGCAGAAGCAAGTTGAATTTGCTTCTGCTGTTTGAGTGATGAACTGTCTGAGCCTTTGTTTCCTCTTCTCTAATATGGGACATCATAATCTCACAGTTCTATCTGGGGTGAAGTCAAATTAAAGAATGGTGGAAAGACGCATTTTAACCATCATCGTTGTCACTATTATCTGCCTGTGGGGTCAGCTTCCTCATAGCACATGCTCTCCCTGCCTGCTTCGATATAAACCCTGTAGAAACATTTGTTTGGCTAAGGAAGGGTACAGCAATATTTGTGTAGCAGGTCACTATTTTTAGAGTGCTTTCAAATGATTTTATTTAATTCTTACACCAGTTTCGTGAGATAGGATCACAAGGAAGCTGAGGCCTAGAGTGTTAATGACTTTCCAAGTTGCCACAGCAAGTTTGGACAAAGCCAAGGCTTAAATTCAGTCTCTTGATTCAAAATCCAGAGCTTCCCACTAGGTCACTGGTTAAAACTAGAGGCAAAGGACAGGCAGCCATCAGCATGAAATGTCTTCCAGCCAGCCCTTCTCCACCTCTGCTGCACATTGCAATCACCTGGGGATATTTTAAAAGAGCCCACACCTGTTATTCTCTGGGGTGGGACCCCAGCATCAATACATTGTAAAGTTTCCCAGGAGGTTCAACTCAGGGAAGCTTGAGCATCCAGCTTTAAACTCCCTGGAAATTATATTAGGCAGTGATGATTGACTCTAGCTGCACATTAGAATCATCTGAAGAGCCCTAAAAAAATACCTGTGCCCCGCCCCACCCTAGATCACAGAGTTGGGATCTCTAGGGTTAGTGGTTTCTATTATATTTTAATTCCTTAGATGATTCCATTATGTAGCCAGGGTTGAGAGCCACAGCATTATGCCACCTCTTTGGCTCCAAGCAGGCTCACTATCCATCACGGTGGATCCCCCCTCATCTCTCCTTCCAGCCTCAACACTGGGCAAAGAACCACCCGTTAAAAACGTCAAGGCATGCTGCTAGTTCACTGCTTGTCCAGCTTGTGGTTTTGTGTTCTTTTCATTATTCACAACCAGAAGCAGTAGGTGGATGAGGACCACACCCAACACTCTTACCCCTGGGCATATTGGAGTCCAGTCAACCTCTGTGAGCCAAATCACCATGTACCACCAGCCACGGCATTTAGGATTCTCTCACGTAGCAAAGTTTCTTAAATAGGTGGCCAAAGCCACAGGAAGAGATGCTATCTTTATTAAAATTCCTTTGGGCCTGTCCACTGACTGACAGCACATGCTCATTAATATAAGCGAGCAAGCATCCTTCCTTCCTCCTGCACACGAGACATATACTGAGAAGTTGGCCTGGCACCAGCCTTCAGGATGGCAGAAGCTGCTGTTCAGATGTGGCTGCTTTGACCTGAGGCCATTTGGGGCACTTGGACAACCAAATATTTTGAAATAGGGACTGAGTCGGCCTTGCTTCGTTCACTCAATGGTGGTGCAGGGGCAGGGCCCTGTCTGTTATCCTGCCCACAATTCCGGCCCCCTTGGCTCTCATGAGATGCTTGTTAAAATGCAGGTTTCCAGACCCCATCCTGCTCTCAGAATCTCCGGAGGGGCTGGGGGCTGGGAATCTGAATCCTTAGCAAGCTCCCGGGGCGTTTCCTCTGCCTTCTGAACCTTGGCATAGTTAAGAAAGCCTGGATCCATCCGTTTTTAGGAATACACAAATGAGACCCTTGGACTGAAGAGCCCTGGGTTGGGAGGCAATGGCTCAGGAAGGGCAAGAGAAAAAGGGATCGTGGCACTGTTTACGCAACATGACACGGAGGGCGTGTGCGTGCGTGTTTGGGCACGTGCGTGTTCGTGTGCGCGTCTGTGTGTGCGCGTGTGCAGACCTGCGCATGCCTGTAGCCCAGCCTTGGGGGGCGGCGTTGTCTCTGCTGCTTCCGCGTTCATAGCCAAATACTTTCATCGTTCCTCACTTTATTACGTTTTGCCAAGTAGTTCAGCTTTTACTAAGGGCACCCGGGTTTATGGCAGCAATATTTCTCACAGTGTTAGAGATAAAATATCAGGCTAATAACAGACCGCCTGCTCATGTAAATCGCACGAGGAAGGCAATCTCCTTCGGAAAGAAGTCCTACCAGAGAATGCAAAGTCTTAAGATTTTGCGAAAGCAGTTGGTGGGACTGGATACACTTTGCACTTGTGAAGAAGATGAAATAAATGATTCGTGGTAAGTGGTAGCAGCTGCAGAAAAGAGCATTTTCCTACACCTGCCGTTTCCTAAGGGGCTAGGGGCTCCCAGGGGCTCAGGCAAAGGGCCAGAAGCTTAACTGGGGGGTTTAGGGAGAGACTTCTCTTCTCTGCCCCTCCCCCTCGTTTTAGTGCCACTTCTCAGCCTCGGTGAATGCAGGAAACCCGTTGGTTTCTCCCACGTGCTCTAAAAAGGAGCCCATTAAGGGATGATGGGGGACCTGGGAGGTCTGTTGGCAATGATTTCTGAGATTTCCCTTCCCTCTTAGTTACATTCAGGCACCTGCTGGGCAAACCTACTGCTGCCACTTGTTGCCGGGAATTTTAACAAGTAGGGGCGGGTGCCGGGACTTGAAACTACCACGGGTTGAACGGATGCTGCTTTTCTGTGCATCCGATCTCTGGAGACAGGCCTTGAGCATCATACTTATTCTATAACTGCAGGGCCAGGGGTGGGTTTTATCACACAGGAACTTCTGAGAAGGTGCGCATGTTATCATATGGAAGGGCTGTTAAAGGCTGTGACTCCATCCTTTGGCCCATCTAGGGAGCTTAAGAGGTGATGCTCTGGAGAGGAGAGGCCATTGGTGCCCGCTCAATAATGAGGCTCTGAAACTGCTGATGCACACTGAGGTCGAAGCAGGAGCAGTAGGGAAAGGAGCATCGTCAGATGCATTGTTGCCCAAGGTCCAGAAGGCATCAGGGCCACTGGCTGGTGTCCGGCTGCAGCCTTGACCTCTGCTTTTGCCATCTTGGGGTCACCAGAATCAGATACCCATCTGCCCAACACCAAACAACTGGACTAATTCTAGGATGAATTCAGTATCCTTTTTATCTGCTCCTAGAAGATCGGTCCCACCTTCATAACCTCCCTCCCCACCTGGTCCCCTGGATAACTCAATAACTCACACAATAACTTGCTTTCCATTGGGGAAAAAAATGGAAGGAAATGCCAGACTTTGTGTGAGTCAAAGTCAGCCTGAGAAATAATCTCATTCTCTGAAACAGTCGCAGCGGTCCTGTGGAATAGAGAGGGCAGGTATCACGGCCTCCATTTTCTAGGTGAGGAAACAGGCTCAGAGAGGTTAGTTGGGTTACCTACGTTCACACAGAATTCACAGTACAGCTAGGATGAGAAGTCTTCTGACTTTCGAATCTTTGGTTCATCCAACACCCCCCTTAGCCAGGAGAACCTTGCACTGTTACTACACTGTCTGCACAAGCTCAGGTAACTCTGCCCAGACCACCTAACCCAGCACACCTCAATGCCACAAGACACGTGGTTGGGGCGTGGATAGCCCTGAGACTAAATGTTTGCCATCAGGTGGGCAGGGGCCAGTGGGATCCTCCATTTAGGGTATCAGTGGGAGGGGGTGGGAGAGGGTGGCAAGTAGGCAGGGGCTTGTCCACTAGATGTGAGAAGAGAAGCAGTCCCATTTTTGTGTGCAGGGCGGGAAGGAGGACTTTGCTGACAGCTGGGGTGATGGATGGTGAGGGAGAGAGTGCATGGTGTGTGAGCAGTAATGTGATAGAGGGTGCACATTACGGGCAATTACAATTTGAATAAATTATCAATGGAAAGAAATAGAGGAGTAGAAAGCTGTTTTATTAACCCCCTGAAGTTACGTTCACAGCATTTTGAAAAAGTTTATCAATTGCTGTGAATGACTAGCTCGGTGACAAATGCGGATGCCGAGAGAATGCCTGATTGCAGCTTCTGTTGCAGGCGATGTTCTATGGGATGATTTAAAACAACAGTCTTATGTATTTTAAAACATCAAAGGAAGAAGAAAAAGAAAGCTCAGGGAGCCTAGTGAATTCACCTGCCCGTGAGCAAACTTTGCTATAAATCCTACCTATGATTTTTCAGTTTTATCCGTTTTCCTTCTTTTGATATTGTACATTTCTCTGGGCTCACTGCCTGGGGCTAAGCTGTGTCCTGTGTGTTATCCCAAGGAGTGTTTTACCAACTCACTGCGTGGATGAGAATAGAGCTCCAGCTAGAGATAAGACAATGTATAACTACTTTCTAAGCTGTTGTCGTGCCGAAGTCTGCACACTTCCCCCCTCCACTCCCCTACTGCCAATATTTATATTTCCAGATAACAAAAGGTGAGTATGAGCCAATCGTTTCTTCTTTAGGACTCCTGCGGAGCTCTGGTGATCTTGGCGTGTGGTGACTCTTTTCATGTGTTTTCTCTACCACCAAACTGGAACTGCTGAGGCCTCGGTCCTTGGGGCATGGGAGACAGCGTTCAGCTTGGAATCAGCATTCAGCTTGGAATCAGGAGCCCTGGGTTGTATTTGAGGGCTGGCTATGGACTTAAGTCTATCAGAAGCCTGTGATTTCCTCACTGGTAAACCAGGTAAAAATGTCTCACCTCCCTGGCTCATAAGCTTGGGTGGTAGGAAGTGAGAGAAGGGAGGTATCAAAGAGGGTGGAGTAGTTGCAGAGGGTGTTTGTGGAGGGGCACAAGGGTGCTGGGATGATAGGTGCGTTTCAGATGTTACTTACCTCATAATTCTATGGGATACATGTTATTCCCATTTTAGGGATGAGGAAACAAGTTCTGAGGCTGAGTAAATCACTCTAGGGAAAACACATTGGAGGTGATTGGAACCTAGGTGCGTTTGGCTCCAAGGTTCACGTTTCCCCCCACACCAGGTCCTCTGTGTTTATGCTGATACAGAACTGATCATCAGCATCACCTGGGGCCGACATCAGCACCAACAGGAAACAGGTTAGAAATACTGCTTCTTGGCACGTCCTACATCTATGCATTCAGAGGCTGCAGTTTAACAGGATTCCCAGGTGATTCCTGTGCACATTAAAAGTTGAGAAGCAGGAGGCTAGTAGATGAGAACTGAGGTCAAAGCAAAGCACCAGAAGGGGCTGTGTCCTCAGTTTATGGTGAGGGAAGTATTTCTGACCAGGCTAGAAGGGAAAAGAGTAAATACTGGCCTAGTTCTGAGAATTTGCATGATCTGTGTGCTTGGGTAAAGGAGCCTCCCCACCTAGCATCCCATTGTGGTTAGGAGAGTCCAGGTAATGGGATAAAACAGGTTCTGGGTGAGGGGTGAAGTGGTACACACTTACTCTCTGCTCCTTTGGACAGTTGTGGATGAAACGTGGGACTGGAGGCACAAAACCATTGTCTGAATTAGAATCCTCCATGGGTAGGCCAGGCTGACACTGGACAATCCTGTATCTGTTTCCTCTTTTGTCAAATGTGGTGGTAGCACCTCCTTCACTGGGTTGTGGTGAGGATTAATCAAGATGTGGAAGTGCCCAGCATAGCGTCTGGCTCAACACATGTTCCATGAGGCCCACCGCCCATCTCACTAGATGTGGCCTACAAGTTTGCTCAGGGAACATGGAAAAAACTTAAGTCTTTTCCTCAATCTTCACCCTTCCTGGGTGCTTCTTGCCGATGGGGAAGGTGTTAGCTTGGAGTGGGGGCTGGGTGTCAGCCTGTAGGACAAGTGCTTCTTAAGGTGTGGTCCCTAGACCAACAGCGTCTGCATCACCTGGGAACCTGTTGAAAATGCAGAATCTCAGGCCCCTTCCCTTGACCTGCTGAATCAGAAACTCTGGGATGGGATCCACCATTCTATTTTTCACAAGTTCTCTAGGTGACTTGAGAACCACCACTTGAGCGGCTTGGAGATCACACACCTGGGAAGTGCCCTGTGGTGGTAGTGGGATATTTGCATGTACTTGACTCTGGAGCATGTCCTTTGAGGCAGACCCCAAGAGCTCCGGTGGGTACTGAGGCCATGTTACAATTAAATGATCACTTAGAGGAAGTCACTGTGCAGAGGCCACACAGGCAGCCAATTCATTAACCAGGAGCAACTTCTTGCAAATTAAAAAATGTTAATGATCAGTTTTGAAGCATTGAGAGTATATCAGGGACCACATGCCTGGAATGAACATTTACCATATGGTGTCTTTGGAAGCTAATATTGATTCTCATTATTTTAAACGATTACAAACATTGCAGGTGTTTTGTAATAATCTCCATTGTCTAATTAGAACATGCGTGAAACGAGCTCATTCCGCTGGCTAATGAATATTGATTTGAGCTGCAGAGCCCTGGTGCAGGGGAAGAATTGGGACTGTCTGGCCAAGTTGCCAGCTAGTGCCAGCCCCTTTTCTCCGTACATTATTAATCCTGGGGATACAGGGCATTTTGACAGGCAGGCATCCAAGGGGGCTCCGACCTGATTTGGGCCTGCTCCAGCCTTCAGGGTCTATTCCCGTCAGGCAGTAAGCTGGGACATTTGGAATGAGCGTGAGTACTTTTGTGGCCTTTTCTTCTTTTCTCATTCCCCATTTCTCTTCTTTCTTGTTTCCTACCTCTTGTTGATTTTAAAGCAACTCTATGTCTAAATGCTTTAGGGGAAATCTGCTGGAAATGGGTCTTACTTTAGATTTGAGTTACCCACGTCTAGTTAGAGGCTTCATGTCTTAATAGTATCTCTCCAGCAAGACTGGAAGCTCCTTGAAGACAGGCTTATGTCCCTTCCTTAGTTTGTGTTCTCCCTCAAGGCCTACCAAGTGCATTGTAAATACCCCACAAAGGAGGGTATTGTTATTAGTGTTATTCCTAGTCATTGTAGGATGAATAAGACCACTTTTAGGATGATACTTTGTGCTCCTTGGGCGTTTCCTATATGCTTGCATATTTTAATTTATTAATCTGACACAATTTACTGAGCATTCATTGCGGCACAAGGGAAGGAGCTTTATGAGACGTGGTTCCTGTAGACTGGAAGCTTGCAGTCTCCCTGGGGAGAGGGTGGTTAGAATGGGATGTGCTAACTGCAGAAATGGTTTGAACAGGGCTCTCTGGGAGGCTGGGGAAAGAGCCCCGAATGCAGGCAAGAGGTGATGCCCGAGCCCAGTGTTGAAGAGCAAACTAAGTGGAGAGAGAGATGAGTGAGAGGAGAACACTCTACAAAGGCTCATAGGAGCTGGGGCTCTGGGACAGCAGTGTGGCCAGAGCATGGGGTGTGCTTGTGGGCGAAGGCAGGGACTGTGGCTTTTGGGGCCAGGGAAAGAAGCAGAGCCTGGGTTATGGAGGCCTTTGTATACCGTGCAAAGAAGCTAGGATTTTATTTGAAGGCTAAGGGTCTGTATTAAGAGAGTTAGATTTGAATTTCCTTTTATAGTTTTTAAAGATTTATATTTCAGAAAAATCACCCTGGTGACACTGTAGAGGTGGAAACTGGAGGCAGGGAGACCAGTAACAGACTGTCCGAGAGGAGATCAGAGTCTGAGCCAGGCAGATGGAGGAGATAGAATGTAGACATATTTAGGGTGTGAGGGTTTACATTCAATATGAGAACATTATTTGCTTTGCTTTCCTTTTATAAACACAATATTTACATTTTGTCACATTTGCTTCAGATCTGTTTTTTATTATAAAAATTTAAAAGCTATAGGTGAAGTTTCTCTGCTTAGTTCCACCCATTGTTAAGAATCTGGTATGTGTCCTTACAGTTCAAACTTTTCTATGTTAGTCTCATACTTAAGTATTCATAAACATTATGTAGCATTTATGGAAATAGTTACCATTGTTTCCTGAGAATTGGTGTGTGTGTGTGTGTGTGTGTGCACGTTGACACATTTAGCTCTAGTTTATCCATTTTGTCTACTGAACAGTACTTTATCATATGAGTAGGTATCCATTCTCGTATTGGTGTACATTTAGAATGTTTACAGTTATTAGCTTTTGCAAACATTTCAGCTAGCGTGAACATTTTGCACACTTCTCCTGTGCATATGTATGAGGGTCTTTCTAGGATATATACCAGAAATGGGATTGCTGGTCTTAAGGAATACACATTTTCCAATTTAGCACATTTTGCCAAAGACTCTCAGATTTGATTGTATCAGTTTAAACTCCCACCAACAGTGGACAGTCTGTTTCTCCATGTTCTCTCCAGCACTTGTTATTATGGGCCTTATAAAAGTTGCCACTCTGATGTGAATGATTTTTCTTTGCATTTCTTTAATTATCAGAGATATTCAGCAACTTTTCATGTGTATTAGCCTTAAAGTTTCCTTTTCTGTGGGTTATTTGTTTATACCATTTGCTCATTTTGGTGGTGGGGGCGGGAGGTTTGCAACTCTTTTCCTTCCTGTTTTGTTGAGATATAATTGACATAAGCACTGTGTAAGTTTATGGTGTACAGCATAATAATTTGACTTACATACATCATGAAATGATGACCACAGTAAGTTTAGTGAACATCCATCATCTCATATAGATACAAAATTAAAGAAACAGAAAAAAATTTTCCTTATGATAACTTTTAAGGTGTACTCTCTTAACAACTTTCATATATAACTGTGCAGCAGTGTTAATGATACTTATCATGTTGTACGTTACATCCCAGTACTTATTTATCTTATAACTAGAAGTTTGTGCCTTTGACTGCCTTCATCCAATTTTTTTTTTTTTTTTTGTGGTACGCGGGCCTCTCATGTTGTGGCCTCTCCCATTGCGGAGCACAGGCTCCAGATGTGCAGGCTCAGTGGCCATGGCTCACGGGCCCAGCTGCTCTGCGGCATGTGGGATCTTCCCGGACTGGGGCACGAACCCGTGTCCCCTGCATTGGCAGGCAGACTCTCAACCACTGCACCACCAGGGAAGCCCCATCCAATTTTTTAATTGATTTGTTAGAGTTCTTTATATATTCTATCAGTCCTCTCTCTGTATATACATACATGCACATGTGTAAATAAAATATAAAATATGTATGTGGGTATATATGTATAAATAATACCTTCTCTCATTTTATCTCATTTTTAAACTTTATGATATCTTTTTCTAAAAAGAGGTTTCCAAAAAATTGATGCTGCAAAGGTATTAATTTGGCCCTCCATGAGATGTTATTTATGTCTTGTCCAAAAAATCTTTTACTGTTTTAATGTCATAAAGCTAGTAGGCATGACCCTGTATATCCTTCTAATAGTCTTAAAGTGTTGCTTCTGACCATTTTTTGCTTCTGACCTGTCGCTAATGCAACAGGAGTATATTTTCGCATGTGGTAAGGGACATAGGGAATAGAATTCTATTTATTTACTTTCTTCCTTTAAAAGTCAGTTACCCCACAACATTTATTGAACAACCCATCCTTTACCCACATAATTATAGTGCTGCCTTCATTGTATACCCAGATCCTCTATGGGTCCTTTTTTGAGGGCTTTCTTTTCTGTGCATCAGTCTATGTGTTTCACCCTGAGCAGACACCGCCGTGTTTTAAAAAGCCACCACTTTAAAAAGCTCCACCCACACCGCTATCCAGCACCGTCAGTTCCCTTCTTCTGGTGATTCTTGAGAGCTCTGGTGAAGTCCAAGACTACCATGACCATTGTGGGGGAAACCTGGTTTCCTGCCTGGGCTCCCTGGGGACATTTACCATCCGCATCTTCAGCAGGCATTGTGTGAAAATCAGAGCACAAAAAGCAAATTCTGGCTTTTTCACCATCTCAGATATGGTCTTGAGATAAGAGACGTTTGCACTTGGCTGAGGGAGTGAGTGGGGATATAATCCGAAAAAGAAAAAGTCTCAGACATTGCAGGCCTCTGTGACACCTCAGACCTAAATGCAAGCAGAGAGCACACAGCTGGCTGCTGGGCCCGTGCTTGGAGAGCTTGCTGCCATCAGGAAGGCTCTGGGAAGCTACAGAAGTCAGACATCACCTTTCTGTAACTCAGGGAGAGAAGAAATTGTGGCCTCCTCAACCCTGTATGTGACTCTTCTCACCCGTCTTGGTTTGCACTGACCAAAACTTCCCAGAGTGGCCACTCCTTTTTCCTTCCACCTGCAGAAGGGTGGAAGTCTTGCCTTTCCTCCTGGCAGCCCTCCCCTCTCGACACGGAGAGCCAGGTGCTCCGTCCATTGGGAGGAGGCTGTGATCTGGCTGGGACTTTCTGACTTTGTCATGCCTGGGGAGGACAGATCCCACTCTCTGTCAAAAGTGTGCTAGATTCTTAGGTCTGGCAGGACCTGCCAGGTGTGTTTTTGTGTTTATACAGGAGGAAATTGAGATGGGGAGAGGTTCAGTAGCTCGTCTAGCCTGCAGTGCTGGGGAAAGGGGGAGGGGTGAGCCCGAAAATCCAGGTCTCCCACTCAAGTTTGCTTTTCACTCTGCGGTTCTCCTGACTGGAGAAAACAAGATTCTAAGGGAAAAAAATCTGCAAAACTCTTCTTATGTGTGCCTTTGTGGCCTTGAGAGTGCGGAGGCCTCCATGCTCTGGGACTGAGGGAGAGACTACATTTGCAGAGACGTTGGTTCCTGGAAATAGGCAATTTCTATATCCTCAGAGATGGGCCCCAGGGGAGATAGAGACTGAAATTCAGAGGGGGATAAAATAAACCTGCAACAATCCAGAAGTTCTGTTTACTCATACAAAAAAGCATTTGGAGTGTCCTGGGAGAGTTTATGGAGGTAAACGTCACTTCACTCTAAAGTTATATTTCTTTAAAAGGTCATTTGTAAATCAGACCTTAAAAAATAGTCTGTTTAGTCCCAGTGATCTTCATTTCTATTTGAAAAGTCTTCTAGCTTCGTTTCTGATTGATATTAACTTGTTAGTGACTATTCATGCTATAGCTTTAAGTTCTTTTATTTCAGCAGATGCTATCTAATAGTTGTAAAGAAATTCTGGAAAATCTGTCTGAAGTGGGAAGAATCATTTGATATAAGAATAATCATCCAGCTTCATTATGTTTATATCTTCAAAACAGGGAAGCCTCTGTAGACTTACGGGGTTTTGAAGAGAAACTGGCACAGCATCGTAGGCATTGCATTCTCTTGTACAGGCATCCCTTGTTTTATTGTGCTTTGATTTATTGTGCTTCACCAATAGTGTGTTTTTTACAAATTGAAGGTTTGAGGCAACCCTGTGTCGAGCAATTCTATTGGTGCCATTTTTCCAACAGCATTTACCCACTTCGTGTTTCTGTGTCACATTTTGGTAATTCTTACAATATTTCACAGTTTCTCAATACTATTATATTTGTTATGGTGACCTGTGATCAGTGATCTGTGGTGTTATTGAATACTATTGCAAAAAGATTATAACTTGCTGAAGGCTCAGATAATGGGTAGCATTTTTAGCAATAAAGTATTTTTAAATTAAAGTATGTATTTTTTTAGACATAATGCTATTGCACACTTACTAGACTACAGTATAGTGTAAATATAACTTTTATGTGCACTGGGAAGCCAAAAACTTCATGTGACTCGCTGTATTGCTATATTCACTTTATTGTGATGATTTAGAACTGAAACTACAGTATCTCTGAGGTCTGCCTGTATTCTGTTGGCACAGAACCCAGAGTCAAGGGCAGGGAGCTTAGACCCTGTCTCTTGATGGAGAAGTATTAGAGAATGTGTGGTCGCCACATTTCCCTTTCTACCTCTTTTCATCTGAAAGGCTGTCGCCCCAGACTCTCCTGTCTAGTCCACCAATCTGTTGCAACCAAATCACCCATCTTTGAGAGCTGCAGAAATCTTACATGCCTCTTTCTGTCCCCTGCCCAGCTGTGTGCTTGGAACTCAGTTAAGACAGACACAATCTCAAATGATCACCGAGGCAATTTTTAAAGGTATTGTTCCTCAGCTGTTGCAATACTTTGGGCACATGAAGGGTTCTAGGACCAGGTTGCTATGTTTCTAGCACAACTTACACTACCTTTTGGCATCCAGTGGTAAGAAGAAAGGATTTATTTGTTTATTTTTTATTTATTTTTATTTTTTTTGTGGTACGCCGCCCTCTCACTGTTGTGGCCTCTCCCGTTGCGGAGCACAGGCTCCGGACGCGCAGGCTCAGCGGCCATGGCTCATGGGCCCAGCCACTCTGCGGCATGTGGGATCTTCCCGGACCGGGGCACGAACCCGTGTCCCCTGCATCAGCAGGCGGACTCTCAACCACTGCGCCACCAGGGAAGCCCAAGATAGCAAGCCCTTTAACTGAGTCTCCAATATGGTGGATATGGTCAATTTACATGGGGATTTCTGGGTAGTTCATCAACTGTATGGTGACAATATGATAGTAACAATAGCTAACATGATTAAGTGCTTCTGATGTGACGGGCAGCTCTCCTCAGCTTTGTCTACATCATCTCCTTCAGTCCTCACCTAGAGCAAGTTGTGGTGCTGCGTACCACATCTTCCCAACCATCCTCCACAACCATTCTTTTTTGTTTAACATCTTTATTGGAGTATAATTGCTTTACAATGGTGTGTTAGTTTCTGCTTTATAACAGAGTGAATCAGTTATACATATACATATACATATGTCCCCATATCTCTTCCCTCTTGCATCTCCCTCGCTCCCACCCTCCCTATCCCACCCCTCTAGGTGGTCACAAAGCACTGAGCTGATCTCCCTGTGCTATGCGCCTGCTTTCCACTAGCTATCTATTTTACGTTTGGTAGTGTATATATGTCCATGCCACTCTCTCACTTTGTCCCAGCTTACCCTTCCCAATCCGCATATCCTCAAGTTCATTCTCTAGTAAGTCTATATCTTTATTCCCATCTTGCCCCTAGGTTCTTCGTGAGCATTTTTTTTTTCTTTTAGATTCCATATATACGCGTTAGCATATGGTATTTGTTTTTCTCTTTCTGACTTACTTCACTCTGTATGACAGTCTCTAGGTCCATCCACCTCACTACAAATAACTCAGTTTCGTTCCTTTTTATGGCTGAGTAATATTCCATTGTATATATGTGCCACATCTTCTTTATCCATTCATCTGTTGATGGACACTTCGGTTGCTTCCATGTCCTGGCTGTTGTAAATAGAGCTGCAATGAACATTTTGGTACGTGGCTCTTCTTGAATTATGGTTTTCTCAGGGTATATGCCCAGTAGTGGGATTCCTGGGTCATATGGTAGTTCTATTTTTAGTTTTTTAAGGAACGTCCATACTGTTCTCCATAGTGGCTGTATCACTTTACATTCCCACCAGCAGTGCAAGAGGGTTCCCTTTTCTCCACACCCTCTCCATCATTTATTGTTCCTAGATTTTTTGATGATGGCGATTCTGACCAGTGTGAGATGATATCTCATGGTAGTTTTGATTTGCATTTCTCTAATGATTAATGATGATTAATAATCATTAATGATTAATGATTAATGATGTTGAGCATTCTTTCATGTGTCTGTTGGCAATCTGTATATCTTCTTTGGAGAAAGGTCTGTTTAGGTCTTCTGCCCATTTTTGGATAAGGTTGTTTGTTTTTTTAATGTTGAGCTGCATGAGCTGCTTGTAAATTTTGGAGATTAATCCTTTGTCAGTTGCTTCATTTGCAAATATTTTCTCCCATTCTGAGGGTTGTCTTTTCATCTTGTTTATGGTTTCCTTTGCTGTGCAAAAGCTTTTAAGTTTCATTAGGTCCCATTTGTTTATTTTTGTTTTTATTTCTATTTCTCTAGGAGGTGGGTCAAAGAGGATCTTGCTGTGACTTATGTCATAGAGTGTTCTGCCTATGTTTTCCTCTAAGAGTTTGATAGTGTCTGGCCTTACATTTAGGTCTTTAATCCATTTTGAGCTTATTTTTGTGTATGGTGTTAGGGAGTGTTCTAATTTCATTCTTTTACATGTAGCTGTCCCGTTTTCCCAGCACCACTTATTGAAGAGGCTGTCTTTTCTCCACTGTCTATTCCTGCCTCCTTTATCAAAGATAAGGTGACCATATGTGCGTGGGTTTATCTCTGGGCTTTCTATCCTGTTCCATTGATCTATCTTTCTGTTTTTGTGCCAGTACCACACTGTCTTGATTACTGTAGCTTTGTAGTATAGTCTGAAGTCAGGGAGCCTGATTCCTCCAGCTCCATTTTTCTTTCTCAAGATTGCTTTTGCTATTCGGGGTCTTTTGTGTTTCCATACAAATTGTGAAATTTTTTGTTCTAGTTCTGTGAAAAATGCCAATGGTAGTTTGATCGGGATTGCATTGAATCTGTAGATTGCTTTGGGTAGTAGAGTCATTTTCACAATGTTGATTCTTCCAATCCAAGAACATGGTATATCTCTCTGTCTATTTGTATCATCTTAAATTTCTTTCATCAGTGTCTTATAATTTTCTGCATACAGGTCTTTTGTCTCCTGAGGTAGGTTTATTCCAAGATATTTTATTCTTTTTTTCCAGTGGTAAATGGAGTGCTTTCTTAATTTCACTTTCAGATTTTTCATCATTAGTGTATAGGAATGCAAGGGATTTCTGTGCATTAATTTTGTATCCTGCTACTTTACCAAATTCATTGATTAGCTCTAGTAGTTTTCTGGTAGCATCTTTAGGATTCTCTATGTATAGTATCATGTCATCTGCAAACAGTGACAGCTATACTTCTTCTTTTCTGATTTGGATTCCTTTTTCTTCTCTGATTCCTGTGGCTAAAACTTCCAAAACTATGTTGAATAAGAGTGGTGAGAGTGGGCAACATTGTCTTGTTCCTGTTCTTAGTGGAAATGGTTTCTGTTTTTCACCATTGAGGATGATGTTGGCTGTGGGTTTGTCATATATGGCCTTTATTATGTTGAGGAAAGTTCCCTCTATGCCTACTTTGTGGAGGGTTTTTATCATAAATGGGTGTTGAATTTTGTCGAAAGCTTTCTCTGCATCTATTGAGATGATCATATGGTTTTTCTCCTTCAATTTGTTAATATGGTGTATCATGTTGATTGGTTTGTGTATATTGAGGAATCTTTGCATTCCTGGGATAAACCCCACTTGATTATAGTGTATGATCCTTTTAATGTGCTGTTGGATTCTGTTTGCTAGTATTTTGTTGAGGATTTTTGCATCTGTGTTCATCAGTGATATTGCCCTATAGTTTTCTTTCTTTGTGACATCTTTGTCTGGTTTTGGTATCACAGTGATGGTGGCCTCGTAGAATGAGTTTGGGAGTGTTCCTCCCTCTGCTATATTTTGGAAGAGTTTGAGAAGGATAGGTGTTAGCTCTTATCTAAATGTTTGATAGAATTCGCCTGTGAAGCCATCTGGTCCTGGGCTTTTGTTTGTTGGAAGATTTTTAATCACAGGTTCAATTTCAGTACTTGGGATTGGTCTGTTCATATTTTCTATTTCTTCCTGGTTCAGTCTCAGAGGATTGTGCGTTTCTAAGAATTTGTCCATCTCTTCCAGGTTGTCCATTTTATTGGTATACAGTTGCTTGTAGTGATCTCCCATGATCCTTTGTATTTCTGCAGTGTCAATTGTTACTTCTCCTTTTTCATTTCTAATTCTATTGATTTGAGTCTTCTCCCTTTTTTTCTTCATAAGTCTGGCTAGTGGTTGATCAATTTTGTTTATCTTCTCAAAGAACCAGCTTTCAGGGGCTTCCCTGGTGGCGCAGTGGTTGAGAGTCCGCCTGCCGATGCAGGGGACATGGGTTCGTGCCCTGGTCCGGGAAGATCCCACATGCCGTGGAGCGGCTGGGCCCGTGAGCCATGGCCACTGAGCCTGCGCGTCCGGAGCCTGTGCTCCGCAACAGGAGAGGCCAGAACAGTGAGAGGCCCGCGTACTGCAAAAAAAAAAAAAAAAAAAAAAAGAACCAGCTTTCAGTTTTATTGATCTTTGCTATCATTTCCTTCATTTCTTTTTCATTTTTTTTTGATCAGATCTTTATGATTTCTTTCCTTCTGCTAACTTGGGGCTTTTTTGTTCTTCTTTCTCTAATTTCTTTAGGTGTAAAGTTAGGTTGTTTATTTTAGATGTTTCTTATTTCTTAAGGTAGGATTGTACTGCTATAAACTTCCCTCTTAGAACTGCTTTTGCTGCACCCCATAGGTTTTGGGTTGTCATGTTTTCATTGTCATTTGTTTCTATGTATTTTTTGATTTCCTCTTTGATTTCTTCAGTGATCTCTTGGTTATTAAGTAGTGTGTTGTTTATCCTCCATGTGTTTGTATTTCTTACCTATTTTTTCCTGTAATTGATACCTACTCTCATAGTGTTGTGGTCGGAAAAGATACTTGATACAATTTCAAGTTTCTTAAATTACCAAGGCTTGATTTGTGACCCAAGATATGATCTATCCTGGAGAATGTTCCGTGAGCACTTGAGAAGCATGTGTATTCTATTGTTTTTGGGTGGAATGTCCTATAAATACCAATTAAGTCCATCTTGTTTAATGTATCATTTAAAGCTTGTGTTTCCTTATTTATTTTCATTTTGGATGATCTGTCCATTGGTGAAAGTGGGGTGTTGAAGTCCCCTACTATGATTGTTTTACTGTTGATTTCCCCTTTTATGGCTGTTAGTATTTGCCTTATGTATTGAGGTGCTCCTATGTTGGGTGCATAAATATTTACAATTGTTATATCTTCTTCTTGGATTGATCCCTTGATCATTATGTAGTGTCCTTCTTTGTCTCTTGTAATAGTCGTTGTTTTAAAGTCTATTTTGTCTGATATGAGAATTGCTACTCCAGCTTTCTTTTGATTTCCATTTGCATGGAATATCTTTTTCCATTCCCTCACTTTCAGTCTGTATGTGTCCCTAGGTCTGAAGTGGGTCTCTTGTAGACAGCATATGTACGGGTCTTGTTTTTGTATCCATTCAGCCAATCTATGTCTTTTGGTTGGAGCATTTAATCCATTTACATTTAAGGTCTTATAACCATTCTTTAACTCTTTGTAGCTTAGCTTCTGCCACCCCAGCTGCCTGAAAGGACTTCGTGCAAGCCTGCTCGTTCCCTCCAAACTGCTAAAATTGCTTTATCTCAGTTCCCATCGTGAACTTCTCTGGTGAGCTTGACAGTGTCAAAAGATGTTTCCACCTTGTTATAAATGCAAATTCATGGCTCCCACCAGACTACTTAATCAGAATCTCTAGGGAGAGGGACCCAGCAATAGTTTTTAAAATCTCTTCCAGTGATTTCTGTGCATGGTAATGTTTCAAAACCGCTGCTTTACAGATAATTATTGAAGAAATTGCATCCTAGACCTTATAAGACAATGCACTACTTTTCATTTCTAACTTCAGGTGTTTGCTTTATGTTGAAATTATACAGTGCTGAAAGGTGGTCGTGATTAATGATTAAGAGCATGGACTCTGGAAGTACTCCATCTAAGTTGGAATTTCCACTCTGTCCCTTACTACCTGGGTGACTCTGGATGCCTCAGTTTCTTCACCTCTACAATGGGATAATAATAGCACCCACTTCACAGAGCTGTGGTGAGATTTAGGTGAGTTAATACATGTAAGGCAGTTAGAACTGTGCCTGTGTTGAGGATTCAACAAAGGTTAGCTTTTTGTGTGTTTAAATTTTATTTCCTCCCACAGCTGAAGTTCCGATGATCAATAGGGGAGCTCCAAATCAGATGGGGTTCTATCTTTGGCAGCTCTCCATGTGGTATAGTTACTGGGAAAGTTGTCCTTTCTCTCTTAGTTCAAAACCATAGTCCACAACCATTTTCCCCTTCTCAGGTGCCCCAGTCCACCTAAGGTATCTGTCCTGCTCCCATTAGGGGTAATGATTTCCCATGGCAGGGGTCCTCAACCAGCTAGGATTCACTGGCTTACTGTCAGCTAGGACCTTACTCCCAGTCTGGCAGTATTGAGTTAATTTTAACATGGTCAAGAAGAAAGCATTCAAAAGCTGGACAAAAAATAAGACTGTTGAAGTAGAGAACCGGTTCTCAACCTTTTCTGAATGGTGTAATCACTGGGTATTAAAAAAAAAAAGTATACCAGCAGTACTGAGGTCCTATCCCAGATGAATTAAGTAGAAGTCTCTGGGCCTGAGGCCTGGCACTGGTGTATTTCAGGAGCTCCCTGGGTGAATCTAACATGCTGCTGAGTTGAGAATTGATATAGAGTAAGACATGGGACTCAGCATAGGGAGGGAGGGAATGGGACTCGTTTCTTGGGAAAAGGAACAAGCCCTCATATCTGTTGACCTTTACAACTTACTTTGATAAAGTGGCTCAAATATATTGAAAGAGAGCAGTCTACAAGGGGCCAAGAGGGAGATGGAGATGGACCGGATGATTTAATGGGTTGTCTCTCCTGTAGTTAATTTCTCTAGATCTCTTGAGCTGTATTGATCTTGTAAATCGCTTTTGTCACATCTGCCTCTTCTGCCTGTGGGAACTGGTGGGTCTTAAAAATTGAATGTGGAGGGGTAGATTAATCAATATCAAGATTTATTGACATGGGACATTTATATTAACTGTAGTGAAGTCAGGATTAATTTGAACCTTTTCAGTACTTGATTAAGTGGCATAGTTGTATTATCTACAGGGTATTTTGCAAGTGTTATCCTTCATGGATTTGGTATAGCTCTCACCTCCACTTCATGAAATGACTCCTTGTTTGTGAAACTATTGGGATTTATACTATAATAGCAACTGAATTGAGATACTTTTCAAAGGCCAAGTCACAATCGTAGGAGGAAATTCTAGGTTCTGCTTTCACATTACTTCTTTCAGAAACACCTGTTTCTTTCACTCTGGGGTTAAATTTTCAGCTATTTTATTTTCAGGAGCAGGAACTAGATGACACATGTATTTTAAAAATTCTGTTCTTTGTGGAAAATTTGCCTATTGCTTTTAAAAAGTCAATAACTCCTTTGTTTAATTAAATAGTTAATGCCTGTCCTTTCACCAAGAAGGATTTACCCTATCTTTTTCAAAGGGCATACATGAGAACACTTCAGACACAGCCTGTACTTAATGGGGATGTAGTTTGTATCATAATGCACGAGCAGGGCTTACCATCAAGAAGGGAAGAATTTTGAGTTGTCTGGTCGTGGTGAGGTGGATGCACACAATCATCCACTTCCCTATCTCTCTTGGTGCTCTTGTGAAAAAGAATTAAATGTGTCTCTAAGAATTACAGCCTCGTTCTGTAGGGTATAAGGTGGATCCAAGCTCACAATTCTCCCTGGGATCTGTACTCATGACATTGGACTCGGTTAACAGCTGACAAGACCCTCTACAATGATGAAAGGATGCTCTGTGCACATGGGGGATTGTGGTAGTGTGGGACACTGTTGAGGGAGGCCTTTTCGTTGTTTCTCCAAGGACAGAGTTGAGTGAAATGTGAGCTTCAGAGAGCCAGATTGCTCAGGTTATGGCTCAAGGCCACAGCTAGTGCATGAGATAGGTTAGATGGGAACAAGCGTGTCCTCTTCCTTGGTAAAGAAGTAAGATCCTCTTGTCAAGGACTTCCGATTCCTTTTTGCTCTTCACCCACTTCATTAGGGTGTCCTTGTGTCAGTAAGGTCATTTTTGCTGCTGGCTGCCAGCTGCCTACCCACTGTCCCTCCTCCAACCTGACCAGGGTTTGTTGCTTTGTTTTCACTGCTCATTACCCGTGACTTCTTGGCAAGAACTTGCAGGGCATGAGTATCCACTCTGCATGACCCACCACGAAGCATTTTTCTAACCTCTGATGTTGATAAGTGCTTGCCAAGGCTAACTCTTAAGTACTTGGCAAATGTTAGCTATGCCTCATCTATTTCCTTTTTAAGACAGGCTAAGCAAGGGCAAGAGGAGTGAATGATAATGACAGTGAGGAAGATAACTATTTATTGAGACCCTATTATGTGCCAGGTCCTGGATTACATCAGGCATAGCTGTTGTTTCATTAAAGCTTCATAAACATAATACAGAGTAACTATTATTGTCCTTACTTTACCCGTGATGAAACTGAGGCATGTACAGGTTGATTAAATTACCTGAAAATTGTCAGTGTCAGAGCCTTAGCTTGAATTCGGCACTGACTTCAAAGCCCACTGTAATGCTCTGCCCAGACCCTGACTATTAAGCCCCTGGTTAGGTGCTCTGTGCCTGATTGGAGAGTCTGCTGTGCATTCTATACTTTGCATGTATAGGCTTGCTCCTTCATGTATCCACTGTGAGCTTACCCTCTCAAGGCTCTTGATTAAAGGAATAAAAATCTAGAATCTTTTAGGGCTTCTCTTACCCTGTGTTGTCCTAAGCTGCTCTCAAGTTTTCCTGGAAGACAGCGTAGGTAACAGGCTCATTGTTTTAGAGAATCTCCCTTCTTAAATTCTTGCCAAGTTTCCCTCTACGGAGCCCTCCTGCAGCCCAATCAAGTTAGGACTGTGGGAAGTCTCTTTGCCCACAGTTCTTTATTTTTATACTTCTTACATAGCCCCTGGGAAGTGGGTAGGGCAGGCATCACTGTCCCTGTCCCATAGGTAAGGACACTGAGATACAAAGGGCCGGGTTGACTTTATTGAAGAGTCGGTTCTGGCTATTATAACTCATAGCCCGAGGTCTTGTCCCCACATCACACAGGCTCCCAGTCACCTCCTTAAGCCATATGTGCTCACTTGTGTGGATAAAGTAGGATTTCGTTTCTTCTCTAATTTGTACCCTAACCCAGAGTAAGCTCTCAGTACGTGGTAGCTATGATAATACCGCCAATCAAGTAGTAGCAGTTATTAGGAAGAATGATGCTGTTACCCATGCAGGTTACCTGGGCTGATGATTTGCAGAACAAGTTAGATCTGAGAGGACTTTCTCTCTTCTTTTGCTCCCCAGCTGGTTATCAGGTCATTGTTGTGCTTAGCAATTTGCTTTTTAATTAAAGTGCATGTTTAACAAAAAATTATATATTTAAAATTAATGCCTACCTGTTGTTGAAAATTTTGATACTGTGGGAAAACATAAAATATTGATACTGTGGGAAAACAAAATATTGATACTATGGGTACTCACCCATAATCCTACTATTCAGACACAACAACTTTTATCATGTATGTATTATGTATTGTATTTCCTTCCGGTCTTTTTTCCTACATGGGCTCAAGCTTAGGAAGACACAGGGTGAGGTCCTCAGCTTGACACCAGTTATTCAGGGTCTACAATCAAAGTTGTCTCTTGCCCCTCCACAGTCCTTTGGGTAAGAGGTTCTCTGTAGCAGCAGGGACAGGTCTTCAAACAACCCAGTGGGCTCTTTGCTACTGTCTGACTCTCATTGATGATGCTCTCTGACTGGACAATTTCAGCTCCTTTAATTAAAATGTGCTGAAAAAAAAAGTGCTGGAAACTTCTGTTTCCTGAATACTAACCAGCATTTTTCTTTATATTGCTGCTCTGTACTTCTGGGCAGTTGGTAGAACCAGGTATACTTACAAAAATATTCGTATCTCAAAAAGACAGAGTTGGTGTCCTGGCTCTTTTTTGCTTAGTTGATAGTAATCTAAGAGCTGCCTTGGCTTCTGGAAGTTGCTAACCTCTATGGGCTAAATAAAACCAATCAAAAAATCACTCTCCATCCTTTGAGGGATGAAGAAGCTCAATACTTATGATGTTCTACTAGTCACCTCATTCTCATCCTCCAGTAATATAGAATGTGTGCTTACAGTTCACAGTCAACAGTCATTTTTTGGCCATCAACTATTCTGTGCTCATCCTGTGTGTGATATGTGCCGTTATCTCTCAAGAGAAACAGACCAAAGCATAAAGGACTTGGTTCAGTTGAAACCAAGCCTTAGGTAAGGTTTTTTTTTTTTTTTTTTTTTTTTGAATAAGAAAGAAATAAGCTGGCAGCTGTGCATTTGGAACTTCTTGGTATTTTTCTGATTCTGGTCCTGATTTCATTTGGATTTTCCCTAAGTTGAAGTTTACTTTTGCCTCTCAAAGGTTTTCTTCCAAGGTCTAGATGATGCAAATTGATAATGTAAACAAAGCTGTTGGGAACATGTGTACTTATTGCAACACTAAAGATAAATATTCCCTTTATTCCCACAACTAAGTAGGTTTTCAACAAAAGTCTGGGGAATGACTTTAAAAGGTCTTAAAAGTACCTGTTGCTTACGAACAATTGATTTGCTAATTACAAGCCTCTCCTATTTAGTCATTGAAGCTGTTACTCCAAAAATTTTAACAGGTAGCCCTTTGGTAGTTTTAGGTATGGGAAAGTAAGAAAATTACCATTTAAAATACCATTATTTAGTCTTTTTACTAAATTGGGTTGGCCGTCCTTATCCCTTATCCCATTAAGATTGCTTGAGGATTTTATAATTGGACATGCAAAGTGAAACATGTTTTACGTGGGAAAAATTCAAGAGTACTTAAAAAAAATTTGGAAACAACAGCAGCTACTAGGGTGCAGAGCATGGGAATGCTGCGAGCCCAGCCTCAGTTTATGACCAGAAATTCCTGAAGTTAAACGTTCACAGGCTTCCTAAAATGGAATGTGAAAAATTGGAGATGTAAAACTGCTATGGATATGGCCATCTGCTATGGATTTAGACAATATTGAACTGTGATGAGCTCCTAAGCCCCTAAGAACAGATTTCTGAGGTTTTAGGGGGTCCTAAGAAAGACTGAGGATATGGTCACGAGAGGCTACATCCCAACCACTAGAACTCCTAGTTGAGCTGTAAATTGGGGCAGAGCCACAGAGTGAACAAGATTTGTTAATGTTCTATAAATTACTCCCTACCTGGGATTACATGCTGGTCTCCCAAGTTGGACCAGCACTCCAGGTAAGCAGATACACTCAATGAATTGGGAGTCAGAAGATCCAGGTTCCAGCCCCAGTTCTGTAGGTTCTGGGGTCCCTGGATCAATCACTTAATCTTCCTTGCATCTCAGTTTATTGCCCTGTGAAATGGATTCTCTTCATCCCTCCCTACTTTGTAGATGGGAAAAACGAGGCTCAGAGAGTTTAAATCACGTGTCTGACATGACACAGCTATTAAATGGCAGAACTAACTACCAGATGTAATAGTGCTTTGTCAGTAAAGGTTTATGCAAAGGGAAATGCTATTATTATATGTGTGAAGGCAGTCTTCAGAATCCCAGCTAGACTAGACTTCTTTATATGTGGCCTCCCTTTCCTGCTTTTAGACTTCCTAGTACCTCGTATGCACTTGCTGTTCTATCCTTTCACCTTCCCTCATCCCACTCCCTTACCTGTCCTCTCTTGGACCTGCTGCTTTGGGTAGTTTTTGGTTTCTAATTATGCCACTGAGCCCTTCCTGTGTGTTCCTTCAAAATATGCCCTCCTAATCTGCTCTCTGCTTTTCTGATAACTTTGAGTTAATTTATTAACTAAATGGCCCAAGGTGGGCCATTTGTATTTTAATAGATGTTTATTGGCAATATTTTGACCCAGAGTCCAAGACAGAGCAGAGTGTATTTGGGAAGCTAGGAGTTTTTTGACTCCAGTCAAAGTTTATAAGCTCGCATAGCTTCTGTTAGAGAAGATGGCTTCACTTTGCTTTAGGGTCTAGTTAAGTGTAACTGATGATGTTACGGGACTAGTTCAAAGAAGAAAGATGTATAAGCAAAAGACAAACATTGTTAAAAGATAAAGCTCAATAATTCTAATTAGCAAATTTTAAGCACTAATTGGAAAGGGCGTCTGTGTCCTTACTATCACGTTTAAAAGAAAAAGTCACACTGTAAGTCTGCTCATGTTAAATATATCACTGAAAAAAGCAAATTAAGGTATTTGGGGTCATTTTTCCCCCTCACTGCTCATTTGTCACCAATCCAGCCAACGCTACTTTCTGAGGATCTCTTATAGCTATTCCCACCTCTTAAGCTATTATCCACAATGCCAAGGCTGAGATCATGCCCTTATCCTGACCATCTCTCTTGGTCTTCCATTTCCCTGTCTGCAACCCTTCTTTGCTCCAGTCATTTCAATATAATAATCTGGACTCTAAACTTAGTTTTCCTGTGTCAACTCTTGATACCCACCCAATCAGCTCATGTTCCAGCCACACAAAACTTACTGACTTTATCCTGATTTTACTAGTACACTTTTTGTGTGTACTGCACGTAAGTTTCCCTCTTTCTTTACCTGTCTGTTTTGTAGCTGCCTCCTCATCCTTCCAGATGTTGCTCAGATGTTATCTCCTTGGGATGCTTTCTCTGAAATTGTTAAGTGGCTCTTACAACTTTTATTCCATTCGTTATAGCACTTGTCACATTTTATTGTGATTATTTGCTTTAGTCATCTCCACTCACCTCTAGACTTTTCTCTAGTACCTATCTCAATGACTAATAAGAAAATGTGTCTTGTAAATAAATGAATAAATGAGCAAATGAAAGCGTGATGAACAAATCTCAATTTTACATCATTCTCATACTTGGAGCAACATAAATCATTCTACTAAACTTAAAGTCTATAGCCTACATACAAGAAGAGGAAAGTAATGGGAAGAGGGAGAATCACTGATGTACCTTGATTACCTATAGATGTCTAAGATTGGCCCTAACTGTAAACTTTGGGAGCAATACTTACAAGCCTGAGGTAAAGGTATGAATGGATGAAGCTCCTTCCACATTGTGGTTTTTTTTTTTTTTAATTTTTATTGGAGTGTAGTTGATTTACAATGTTGTGTTAGTTTCAGGTGTACAGCAAAGTGAATCAGTTATACAAATACATATATCCACTCTTTTTTAGATTCTTTTCCCATATAGGCCATTACAGAGTATTGAGTAGAGTTCCCTGTGCTATACTGTAGGTCCTAGTTAGTTATCTATTTTATATATAGTAGTGTGTATATGTCAATCCCAATCTCTCAATGTTACGGTTACCCCCTGGTAACCATAAGTTTTTCTACACCTGGAACTCTTTTTCTGTTTTTTAGGTAAGTTCATTTGTACCCTGTTTTTAGATTCCACATATAAGCGATATCATATGATTCTTGTTTTTCTCTGTCTGACTTACTTCACTCAGTATGACAATCTCTAGGTCCATCCATGTTGCTGCAAATGGCATTATTTCATTCTTTTTTATGGCTGAGTAATATCCCATTGTGTATATGTACCGCATCTTCTTTATTCATTCCTCTGTTGATGGACATTTAGATTGCTTCCATGTCTTAGCTATTGTAAATAGTACTGCAGTGAACATTGGGGTGCATATATCTTTTCAAATTATGGTTTTCTTAGGATATATGACCAGGAGTGGGATTGCTGGATCATATGGTAGCTCTATTTTTGTTCTTTAAGGAACCTCCATACTGTTCTCCATAGTGGCTGTACCAATTTACATTCCCACCAACAGTGTAGGAGGGTTCCCTTTTCTCTACACCCTCTCCAGCATTTGTTGTTTGTAGACTTTTTGATGATGGCCATTCTGACCGGTGCGAGGTGATACCTCATTGTAGTTTTGATTTGCATTTCTCTAATAATTAGTGATGTTGAGCATCTTTTCATGTGCTTTTTAGCCACCTGTATGTCTTCTTTGATTGTGTTGTAAACAATGGAAAGGGCATCAATCAACAAAAGAATTAATCCAGCAAATTACAGAGTATCTACTTTTTTTTTTTTTTTGTGGTACGTGGGCCTCTCACTGTTGTGGCCTCTCCCGTTGCGGAGCACAGGCTCCGGACACGCAGGCTTAGCGGCCATGGCTCATGGGCCCAGCTGCTCCGCGGCATGTGAGATCTTCCCAGACTGGGGCACGAACCTGTGCCCCCTGCATTAGCAGGCGGACTGTCAACCACTGCACCACCAGGGAAGCCCCAGAGTATCTACTTTTGATACCAGTGTGAAGGCAAAAATTAGATTACCTTGATTTTCAAAGAGTTTATCTGGGAAGTTAGATTTACAAAAATGACTAATACTTACATAGTGACTAGTATGTATCAGGTATTATTCTAAGCTATAATTATGTTAATATGTTTGATACTCACTGAAACCACAGATGATAGGCACTAGTATTGTCCCTCATTTTATAGGAAATGTAGGCACACTGAGTGACTGGCCTAATGTCTTGGGTAGTGATGACTAGGCATTCTGCTTTCAGAGTCTGTCTCTTGATACTGTGACATACACACAGGGACATAATTATATACCACAGAATTGCAGAACAATATGAGAGAATGTGGTATAGAGGAAAGCGTATTTTCTATGGAGTCAGATAGTCCTAGATTTAATTTTACCATTTTTACCATTTAAAAGATATTGGTGCTCTACGTGTTATTAGAGTTCTTTGAGATCATCTAAAGATTAAGGATACGATAAGGTATGTTTAAAACATTGTGCATTTGAACACACTTAGTAGGTGTTCAAATATTTATTTCTGACTGTTTTTTTCCTCAATACACAGTTCTCTTCCCCTTCCTTTTGAATAAAATTCGGTAAAAAAGGTGTGCTAATGAAAACTAAATGGCAGCGTATCATAATGCATAAGACGTTAGAAGAGGCAAGTAGAAAAGACTAGGGTAGGAAGCTTAGGTGGAATAATGAATCAGTTCTGGGTTAACGCACCTAAGACTCTATCAAATATTCATGGTATTACCATGGCTCTGGGCTTCCTGAAAAGGAAGTATCTAAACTGGTGTTCAGTCTCAAGACCCAGATAACCTTGTCCTGTTTCAACCCTGAACTTTAACATTTGAAGTATCTCAAGTATATTAAACGTCAGAGGTCAGGGATGCTAAGTGCAAAGGAAAAGGGAGCCTTTATAGTGGAGATGTGTGTTTCTCTGAGGTCAGAGGGGACAGTGGTCACCAGGAGGGTGGGAGCAGGAGGGCTGAGATGGGAAAGGTGATGCTTAGAGTGCAGCACCCCTAGGCAGTTAGTAATGAAGTAGATGTCACAGAGGAAGCACAGACAGTACAGCAGCAGCCCACGGAAACTATCTTTTGCTTGGTCCTTAATGTCCTCTTTTTGAGCTGATGAGCAGGTATTCCACCAGTGTGGAGACAGCTGAATGCAAACCAACTGTGTTTTAAATATATAAACCCTCACCGGAAATGTGTAAAGCAGGGACAAAGTCATGTGGTTGTGTATCCTTGGTGCCTGCAAATTATAGCTCTTCATGGAGACAGCACTTGTATTATGTGTGTCTCCTGGATGAAACAGGATTTGAAAAGTATCCATTCTTCTTTCAGTGTGGGGATCCAGCAGCAAAAGAAGGACTACTAGATGTGAGGGAGTGGGAGTAGGAAGCTGTGGTGTGATGGAAATGCAAGCCCAAAGAGGATAGCTGGTGCCATCTGCAAATGAAAGGGAGCCCCCCTGAGTTCCTGGCAGAGCCATTGAAATGGAATTGATGAGGAAGGTGGGAGAACTCATCACCCACCTTTACTGTATTATCTCTATAAGAAGAGAAGACCTATGTGTTATAGGCTTTTAGCTTGGACCTAAAGGAGACTGCTAACTAGAGCTGCCAGAATAATAATTGCAATATTCTTTTTTTTTTTAATTTTGACTTTGAATATGTGCTTTTTATTCAGTGTTAAAAATCTGAGTTATCAAGCTTTTGTGATTTGTTTGAAAAATAAAAGATGGGTAGTTTGAACCCCATGTAAGCATGAAAATGGGGTGGTAAAAAATAGATCCCTAGTGGGTCTTAAGGCTTACCACATACTGATACATGTTTAATTACAATGGGCATTAGAATTACAGAATAGTACCATAAATATTAGATATGAATATCTTAGATTCTTTGATCATATACCAGGTTAGAGAAACAACTTCAAAAGTGCTGTAGGTTGAGCCAGAAGTGTTTATGTGCCTAAGGGGGCTTTGACTCCAAGGAAGTCCTTAGTATGAATTTTGTTTATTGCTTAAAATAGGAAAGCTTCATTAATCAACAGTTGTTGAAAGAGAGCATATCAAATACTTAGAAGTTTGTCGTTCTTTAAATCTTATCTATATTGTTCTTTTAAATATGCCATATGACACAGTTCATAATTAGTTTTAGGGCCTTAAAAAATCCATGTTGACTGAAAAACAAGTTCCATAAATATTGTACTACAACTAGTATAAGGTTATAAGATACTTATCTGAGATATGTTGTATAATTACAGTTAACAGCAATTAGTAGTTACCCAAATCAAAGTCATAGTATCTGTGAGGAAATAGCCTTAAACACACTAATCATTTAAAACTCAAAGTCATATGGGGAAAATATCTTTATTAATTTTAGAATATTTCCCATCCTGGTTTCTAAAGAAATCTAACTGTTGTTGAGTTTCAATTGTAACACACTCAAGTAAAAATCAGTTATTTCAGGGACTTCCCTGGCCATCCAGTGAGTTAAGACTTTGCCTTCAAATGCAGGGGGTGTGGGTTCGATCCCTGGTCAGAGAGCTAAGATCCTACATGCCTCGTAGCCAAAAAGCAAAACATAAAACAGAAGCAATATTGTAAAAAATTCAATAAAGGCTTTAAAAATGGTCCACTTCCCCCCCAAAAAAATCTTTAAAAAAATCAATTATTTCATATTTCATCCTAGCAGAGACTTAAACCTTTTGATTGGTTTACATTTCCGAAACTCTCTGTAATACTGTCTGTTGTATCTCCTGGAGTTGTGAAAAGTGAAAGCCCAGTTCTATGTCCCTTAAAATATGTTACAATTGTGGAGTTGGAAGGGGCTCTGGAAGTTACCCAGTCAAAAGTCCCCATAAGATTTGGGATTCCTTTTAAAACTGACCCTTAAGATGGTTGTCTAGTTTAGCTTAACCAGCTTCAGTAATTGGGAACTCACTCTACTTCACTGTTGAAGAATTTTTAGTTATTAGAAAATTCTTCACAGTGGGTACAAATTTGTCTCTTTGCAAGGTGACTGTCGGGTGCCATTTGAAACAATGTGGGACATGTTTATCTACTCCCTCTTCCAGTAAACAAAACGTTACATATTTGAAGAAAGTGATCATTTCATCCTTTAGTATCTTCAACTTCAGATCCTTCAGTTGTTCAGCATTTTTATGGTTATAATTTGTTTCACCATCCTATTCCAAACACTTTCTAATTTGTCAGTGTTCTTATTAAGATGTTTCAGGACATGATTCGTCCATTCATTGCACGCCTATTAAGCTCCTATTATGTGCCAGGAACTGGGGATATAATGGAGAATAAGACAGACAAGTTCTCCATCTTCAAAGAAATGGGCAATAAACAAGTAAACAGATAAATAAATTTATAATATGTTTGCAGGTAATGTTAAGTGCTGTAAAGAAAAATACAGTAAAGGATAGAAAGTTTTGGCAATAGAGAAGGGATATTTTAGATAGGTTATTTTAGATAGATAAGGTAGTCAGGGAAGATCTCTCTGAGTAAGTGGCATTTGGTCTGAGACATGAGTGCAATGCAATATATGTGCAGTAGTCTTGAGGAGGGAAGTTCCAGGTGGGGAAACGGCAATTGCAGAAGCTCTGAGGTGGGAATGAAGTGACAGAAGTTATTAATAAATGGGCGTTCATGACTTTCCCCCCTTCCCATGACTGACAAGGAACCCTTTAAAGCTACATTGACATGGTTCAATCTCATTGCAAATTCTCCATTCTGCCTGTTCAACTTCTCCCCTTCTCCTCAACCACACCTGTGTGCATGTATATACACATATATACATATTCTCCTAAAGGTAATATCTCTGCTAGGTCAGTTTTTAGGAGTTTTGTGATACAGAATTGAAAGACTGAGGAGAAAGAAAGAATTAGAGTGGCAGGAGGAAAATGTGTATGCTTTGCCAGGGAGGCAGCATTGGAGGTTGCAAACTCAAATTCTTATAGAAGCTAAGGGTGACATAAATTGAGTCATGCAGGTTGGGTGTAATGCAATGAAGAGTCATGACTGCAACTGTGACATACCCTATATAAACAGGTCAGCTGCTACTCAGCTAGAGAGTATCATTGGAATGCATAATGCAAGCTCAGTATTGCCATACACCCCAGTTTTTCAAGAATGGTAATATACCTGTTTTTTCATATGAGATTTTCCAATTTTGAAAACACTGCCATAGGAACTTCCACTTCTAGGAAAATGGGGTAGACATACTTGTCCTTGTTCTATCTATTAAGTATAACTAACTGGATGTTATATGAGAAAAGGGCAAACATGCTAAGGACCTTGGGACCCAAGGAAATATGCTATGGTGAGTTATCTGGGTTTTCTTTTTGCCTTCTATGTTCCAGATTTGGAGCTAAGGAAGTTGAAAAGCTAGAAACACCAATGGGAATAGACAAAAGAGCCCTAAGAAAAGCCTATGCTATTTAGCCTCCAAATAGGAAAAGGGAAGCCTAGCAAGACAGAAAAATTTTAGAAATAACTGCTCTATTCCATCCAAGTAGCACAGAAATATTTAATACAATTATGTAAGAAATAGGGGAGGATAAAGGAAGGTAAGGTTTGTGACAAGTTATGCATATTTAATGTAGTACCTAGAACAACCACTAAAAAAGCTACCCAAAGAGATATACTCCAAAACACTATAGGTAAATCAAAATATAATTCTAAACCAATGTTCAAATAATCAGAAAAGCAGGAAAAAGAAAACAGAAATGAAAAAACAATAAACAATAAAATGATAGACTTAAGTCTTAACATATGAATAATTGCATCAAGTGTAAATGAATGTAAGTGGTCTAAATACATCAATTAAAAAACACAGACTGGGGGCTTCCCTGGTGGCGCAGTGGTTAAGAATCTGCCTGCCAATGCAGGGGACACGGGTTCGAGCCCTGGTCTGGGAAAATCCCACATGCCGTGGAGCGGCTAAGCCCGTGAGCCACAACTACTGAGCCTGCGCGTCTGGAGCCTGTGCTCCGCAATGGGAGAGGCCGCAACAGTGAGAGGCCCGCGCACCGCGATGAAGAGTGGGCCCTGCTCACCGCAACTGGAGAAAGCCCTCACACAGAAATGAAGACCCAACACAGCCAATAAATAAATAAATAAATAAATATTAAAAAAAAAAAAAAAAAAAAAACACAGACTGGCAGGATGGATTAAAAACATGACCCAACTATATGCTATCTATAAGGCACTCACTTTCATTATAATAATAAAGGCAGGATGAAAATTAAATGATGGGAAAAGGTATATCATACCAACATTAATCTAAAGAAAGTAAGAGTGGCTATATTAATATCAGATAAACTAGTCTTCAGCACAAAGACTGTTACTAGGGACAAAGAAGGACATTATTTAATGATAAAAGAACCAGTGCAACAAGAAGACATAGCAATCTTAAATGTGAATGCACCAAACAACAGAGCTGCCAAATACGTGAAGCAAAAACTTATAGAACTGTAAAGGAGATATATACAAATCCACATTATAGTTGGAGACTCATACTCTTCTCAACACGTTGATAAACAACTAGACAGGAAATCAGCAAGGATATATGTATTAATCTGCTAGGGTGGCCGTAACAAAATACCACAGCCTGCGTGGCTTAAGCAAAAGAAACATTTTCTCACAGTTCTGGAGGCAAGAAGTCAAAGATCCAGGTGTCAGCAGGTTTGGTTTCTCCTGAGGCCTCTGGTTTTGGCTTGCAGATGGCTGCCCTCCCACTGTATCTTCTGTGTGTACGCACATCCCTAGTGTCTCTTCCTCTTCTTCTAAGGATATCAATTTTGTTGGATTAGGGCCCTACCCCTGTGACCTCTATTAACCTTAATTACCTCTTTAAAGGCTCTGTTTCCAAATACAGCCACATTGGGGATTAGGACTTCAATATGTGGCTTTTTGGGGAAGGGGACACAATTTAGTCCATAACAGTATAGAAGAATTCAACAACACCATCAACGAACAGGATCTGATTGACGTTTATAGAACACTTAGCCCAACAGCAGCAGAATGCACATTGTTTTCAAGTGTCCATGGAACATATACCATGATAGACTGGGCCATAAAACAAACCTCAACAGATTTAAAAGAACTGAGATCATACAGAATGTGTTCACTAACCAAAAGGGAATCAAACTAGAAATCAGTAACAGAAAGATGACAGGAAATTCTCCAAATACTTGTAAACGAAACAAGATTCTTCTAACTAACCCATGGGTCAAAGAGGAAGTTTTAAGAAATCAAATAATACATTAAACTGAATGGAAATTAAAGTGTAACAAAATTTGTGGGACACAGACAAAGCAATACTAAGAGGCACATTTATAGAACTAAATTCATATGTTAGGAAAGATAAAAAGTCTCAATAATCTAAACTCACACCCAAAGAATCTATAGAGTAAAATGGAAAATAAATCCAAAACAAGCAGAAGAAAGATAAGAGCAAAATCAGTGAAATTAAAATCAGAAAATACCATTTAGAAAAATCAATGAAAAAAAGAAATGGTTCCTTGAAAAGGTCAAGAAAATTGACAAACCTCTAGCTTGGCTGATAGAGAAAAGGAGAGAAGACACGAATTATTAATATAAGAAATGAAATAGAGGATATCATTAGAGACACTATAGATAACAAAAGATAATAAGGGAGTAATATAAATTAACCTTACACACACAAATTTGACAACTTAGAAGAAATGGATCACTTCTTAAAACAATCTACCACAACTCAGCCTATATGAAATAGATAATATGAATAGACATATAATGATTAAGGAAATTGAATCCATAATTTTAAAACTCCCCCAAAAGAAATCTCCAGGTTCAGATGGTTCCACTGGAGAATGCTACCAAACAGAAGAGTTAACAGTAATTGTATACATTCTCTTCCAGAAAATAGAAGAGGAGAGATCACTTCCCAATATATTTTATGAAGTTAGTATTAATATCTTTCATGAATATGGACATAAAAATCTTAACAAAATATTATCAAGTATAATTCAGCAATATATAAAAAGAATTATGCACTGTGGACAAGTGGGGTACAAGTCTGGTTCAATATTGGAAAATCAATCAATATAACCTACCATATTAACAGGCTAAAGAAGAAAAATCATGTGAGCGTATCAATTGATGCAGAAAAAGCACTTCACAAAATTCAACACCCAGTCATGATAAAAACTCTCAGAAAGATAGTAATAAAGGGGAACTTCCTCAACTTGATAAAGAGCATCTATCAAACACCTAAAGCTAAAATTATACTTAATGGTGAGCGACTGAATGCTTTCCACCAAGATCAGGAATAATCCAAGGATATATGCTCTAACTGCTCCTATTCAACATACGCTGGAAGTTCTAGCCAATGGAATACGACAGAAAAGGAATAAAAGGCATACAAACTGGAAAGGAAGAAATGAAACTGTTTCTATTTGCAGATGGCATGATTAACTACATAGAAAATCCCAAGAAATCTACCCCATTCCCCCCCAAAAAACCCTTCTAGAGCTAATAAGTAAGCTCAGCAGTGTCATAGGACACAATATAAACATACAAAAGTCAATTATATTTCTATATATCAGCAGTGAACACATAGACATCAAAGTTGAAAATATAATACTCAAGAAATGAAGTACTTAGGTGTAAATCTGACAAAGCATATTCATGACTTGTATGCTAAAAACTACATAATGCTGATAAAAGACATCAAAGATCTAGATAAATGGACAGACATAATGTGTCATGAATTGGAAGACAATGTAGTAAAGATGTCAGTTCTCCCGAAATTGATATCCAGGTTGTGGTGGGTTAAATGATGCCCCCTTCCACCCCCATGATATAGTTACATCTTAATTCCTGAAACCTGTGAATGTTCCCTTATTTGGAAAAAGACAGATGTAATTAAGGATCTTGACACATGAGATCATCCTTGGATTATCAAGGTGGGTGTAAGTCCAATGACAAGTATTCTTATAAAAGACACACAGAGGAGAACACAGCCAGAGAGAAAGCAGTGTGGAAATGGAGCAGTGGTGCAGCCACAAGCCAAGGGATGCCACCAGTGCCAGAAGCTGGAAGAGTCAGGCCCAGAGGGAGTGCAAACCTGCTGACACCTTGATTTCAGACTTCTGGTCTCAAGAACTGTGAGAGAATAAACTCCTGTTGTTTTAAGCCATTGTGGTAATTTGTTATAGCAGCCACAGAAACTAATACACAGGTTTAACACAATTCCTATCAAAATCTCACCAAGGTTTTTTGTAGATAGACAAGATTATTGTAAAACTTATGTGTAAAAGAAGAACAAATAGAATAGCTAATTTTGATTTTGAAAAAAAGAAAATGAGAGGAATGAGCCTACTCAATTTTAAGATTTATTATATAGATACAGTAATTAAGACTGAGTGGTATTGGTGGAGAAATAGATCAATGGAACAGGGTAGAGAACCCAGAAACAGAGCCACACAAATATGCCCAACTGATTATTGAAAAAAGTGCAAAAGCAATTCAATGGAGGAAAGATAGTCTTTTAAACAAATGGTGCCAGAACAATTGGATATCGATTCGGAGAAAAAATGAACCTTAATCTAAGTTTCACAACTTATACAAAAATTAGGTCAAAATGGATCATAGGCATAAATGTAAAAAAGTATAAAATTTTAGAAAAAATACAGGAAGATTTCTTCAGGATCTAGGCCTAGGCAAAGAGTTTTTTAGACTTGATGTCCAAACCACAGTCCCTAAAAGGAAAAATTAATAAACATGAAAATTAAAAACTTTTGCTCTGTGAGAGATCCTGTGAAGAGGATGAAAAGGCAAGCTATGTAGTTGGATAAAATACTTGCAAACTACATTTCTGGAAAAGGGTTAGTATCTAGAATATATAAAGAACTCCCAAAACTCAATAGTTAAAAAAAAAAAACCAGCAAGCAATCCTATTAGTAAAATGTGCAAAAGACATGGAGAGACATTTCATTGAGTGGGATATAAAAATGGCAAATAAACTAATTAAAAGATGTTTGATATCTGTTAGCTATTAGGGAAACCTAAATTAAAACCACAAAGGTGTATCACTATATGCCTATCAGAATAGCTAAAATAAAAAAGAGTGACATACCAACTGCTGGCAAAGATGAGGAGAAACTTGATCATTTAACATTGCAGTTGGTAATGTGAAATGATAGAGCCACTCTAGAAAGCAGTTTGGTAATTCGTTTAAAAAAAAACATGCAATTACCACATAATCCATCAATTGCAGTCCTGAACATCTATCCCAGAGAAATGAAGATATGTTTACACAAAAGCTTGTACAGAATGTTTATGGGAGATGTAATAGCCCCAAACTGGAGATAACCCATATGTCTGTCAATGAATGAAGAGTTAAACTGTGGCACATCCATACCATGGAATATTTTCCAATAGTAAAAAAGAACAAAGTATTGATACATGCAACAACCTGGGTGTATCTCCAGAGAATTATGCTGAGTGAAAAAAAGACAAAAGTTTTCATACTGTATGATTCCATTTATATAACGTTCTTTAAATGATGAAGTTATAGAAATGGTGAACAGATTAGTAGTTTCCAATAGCCAGGGATAGGGGAGGGAGGAGTGGCTGTGACTATAAAAGAATCCTTGTGGTGATGAAAATGTCCTATACTTTGACTGTATCAATGTCAATATTCTGGTTGTGATATCAAACTATAGGTTTTGCAAGATGTTACCTTTGGGGGAAACCGGGTAAAGGATGCTTGGGATCTCCCTGTATTATTTCTTACAACATGCATGTAAATGTGTAATTAGCTCAAAATAAAAATTTAATTAGAAAATTACTGTTAGGCAATCAGAATATGTTCTGGCCAGATATTGCTTGTTCACTACTACTTTGCACCCCTTGATTTAGATAATAAACTACAGTGAGGGCAGAGAGAGGGGTGAAGAAAAATGTTGGGTGGGGGAGAAGATTTGTAGACGGGTAGATAGAAAAACGCCAGAACAGCCTGGGACATGATAAAAGTATAAAGAAAAAGAGGGTTTTTGTTAGTGATATATTTTATGATGTATTGAGGGACCTTTCCTGTTTTCAAGAACTTTAGGGAAAGAAATTAACCAATGCATTTCTTTAACTGTGATATTGCAGTGGGACTAGCTTTATAAAGGTTACAAGTCAGTGTTAGGAGATCTTGTGGTTGTAGTTAGTTCTTGGAAGTATGTGTAAATAGAGTCAAGGAGAAATAGCTAAATGTACATATCTAAAAACAGTGGACATTGCTTGCCTTGCAGACCCTTGCTATCCATTTTCTATTGACACGTAGTCATGGTTATTGGTGCTTTTCCCTAGTAAGGAAAAACTTAGTTCTGAGGAGGTCCCTGTTCCCCATCCTTTACAATCTGTACCCAGAATTCTAAGACAACAGTGCCTAGGGTACATAAGGAGACATTGTTACCTAGAGCTGGTTAGGTTGGATTGAGGTATTTGATAAGGTGCTGCAAGGCCTGGATGATCTCTCCGACCTAAGAGCCACTGCAGAAGCGGGGTGAGGATACCCTCTCTCCATCTGCTTATCATAGTTAATCTAGGTGTTCATGTACCATTTAAAACACTCACTGCTGTTGGGCTTCCCTGGAGGCGCATTGGTTGAGAGTCCGCCTGCCGATGCAGGGGACACGGGTTTGTGCCCCGGTCCGGGAAGATCCCACATGACGCGGAGCGGCTGGGCCCGTGAGCCATGGCCTCTGAGCCTGCATGTCCGGAGCCTGTGCTCCGCAATGGGAGAGGCCACAACGGTGAGGGGCCCGCGTACCGCAAAAAAAAAAAAAAAAAAAAAAAAAACTCACTGCTGGTTCTGGGCAGAGAGTGAATGAGCTCAGGTGCAGGGAATTGAAAGGTAATGAGAATGATTAATCCAATTCCTTCCAGTAAAGGGTGCCATGTGCCAGACTCTGTCCTGGATAACTCTCCTACATGTGAATCAGAGACCATGCTCTGCCCTCAGGTGTCTGGTATATCTGAGAGTAGACATCTGTGCTTGGAGCAAACTGGGAGTGACTGGAGGCCAGTTTTGGCATGGTGTCTTTGCTTCATCACCTGCTCTGCCAAGGTTTGTTCACAGTCTCCTCTGGCCATGCTCATTTAGTTACGGAAAACAGGGTGAACATGAGTAATGGGAAATGCAGTTTGCTGCTGGGACAAGATGGCCCCAGTGGTAAGCCTTCTTCACAGCCTAAAGCCCTGTGTGGTACCTAAAAAAGCCCCATGTGGTTTAAAACCAGTGTAGAGAAATACCTGGAGAGTAAATCACTGTGTTATTCTCATATTCATGTCTAATTATCTCTAGCTATCTGACTTACCTTTTATCTAATCTAATTTAAAATAAACAGATAGGAATGAGTTGATCTGAGAAGACCTGAGCGTAGAACTTTTAGGATTCCTTGATAAGATCTCTACAGTATGTGTAATAACCTGTTTTAGGGGACAAATCTTATCTACAGTGTAAAATAAAATCCAATAAGACATATGAACTTAAATCTGTCCACTTTGAGGTCAGTAGATTTTGAGTTCTATTCCTGACTCTGAAACTAAGTTAGTCTTTGGTGTTAATTTTCCTCACCAGTAAAATACAGATCATAATATCTACCTACCAGAGGCAGATAGGGTGGAAAATGATGCCTGGTGCATAGTAGGTGCTCAGCAAATGTTAATCCTTGCCTTTACCCAACTTCCCACCTGGAACAATTTTTATATCTTGATTTATAATGTTCCCTGATAAGGAGTCTCTCTGAGTGGGGTCCATTTTCCCCAGTGGATATGTTATGGTTACATGTGATCTACATGGCAAAATGCCAGCTGGCTAAACACAGTGCTTCTTCTGTGGTACAGAGGAAAGAGAAGTGGATTAGCAGTAAGGAGCTCTGGCTTCCAGCACATGTTCTGTGTATCTGGAAGTGCTGTCTGTCTTAAACCCAAACATCGGTTTATTGGAAGAGGACAGGATCACTGGGTGCCTAGAAGAGCAGGTGTTGAATGAGCCAAGAGAGCTTTGGAAGACTAAGAGCAGGCCTCTGCCACTCTGCATGTATTTGAGAATCATTTGCTTGTGACTCAGAATTGGGTGAAGACCATCTAATTTGTTGAGCCTGTGTCATGTGTTCATGCCTTGGCTGCTTGATCATGGGAAAAGGGAGATTATCCCCAATTCTGCTTTCATAGCATACTATATGCAATAGGGATTTCCTCCAAGATGGGAAGGAGACAGAATGTTGGATAACCACTTGCCCAAATGACAGGTATCTACTAAGCTCTGATGTTAATTAGCTGTGTGACTATGGGAAGTAATTTCATATTCTTGACCCTCATCTTACTTATCTGTAACATTAGAGTTCTGAACCACACCAGCATTTTTCAGCTTTTACCTCTTAAACAGTTGATCAGTTGTATCAGGTGAAATCTTATTTATATACCCAAGATGTAAAGCATGCAAAAGTGGACCTGCTCTGGTTGGGGGAGCGGGTGAGGGTGGAAAGAGAGAACTTTGCTCAGCCGTCTCATTCCCAATCCTCCATCCCCATGCCCTGCCACTGCCTTCCCAAGACTTGGAAGTTCCTGGGGTACTTTAAGGATCCTCCAGGGTTCCCTGGAGCACCATTTGAAAACCGCCGATTCTGCAATTGCTCAGATCTCTTTCAGATGTAACCTTTGGTGATTCATTAACTCCTGGATTTAGAGTGTCACTAATTTTAACTGTTTTTGTCAGTACCCACTCTTGGAGAGGTAGGTTAAGGCTGGTTATTTTGGTTTTGCATGTAGCAAGTTAGACAGTTTGATTAAACTTGATTTTTTTTTTCATTTTCAAAAATATGAAACCAGGCCAATAAAATCCTGTGGAAATCCCTACATTTTTTTTGTTTAGTTGTCCCTGTCTGTTAGCTGATGGTTGTCTCTTCATTGATTGGAGGAATCTGCTAAAAAACTGAGGAGAAATGTGTTTCAAGTAAAACAAGGACTTCCCCCTAAAAGACACCATACTTTACATAAACCATATAGTTTTACTCACACAAAGGGAAAACAATAGGAGGAAAGGAAAAACAAAAGGAGGAAAGGAAAAAAATCAAAATGCTAATAGGGGATACTTTTGGATAATGGAGTTAAGGGCAAGTTAGATTTTTTTTAACTTCTCTATTTTCTGAACATTAAGCAACACATGTGTACGTAACTCTCCTAATCATAAAGTTATTAAAAATGAACACATTTTCATCAAAAGTAATTAAGTCAATTAAAAAGATTATTAAGTCAGCACAAAAATTGAAATTAATAGTGTTTAAAAATAGCATTTTATTGACTGTAAGCCCAATGAGCCAGTACAGATATAAATTTAAGAACCCACATTTCCTGGACTTACAATGGAAGCCCTCTTACCCCTTCATATGATGAATGTGCCTCATTCTTCCAGGGACAGAGACCAGTGATTGGAAAATATTCTGTGTATGAGGTGACTGGTGGCCATTCCGCATGGGAAAGGATGCATTCTTTTGGATGCTGATTGTCTGGCTCCATGCTGATATTTAGATCAGTGGCAGATTCAACGTAGACATTTAAGAATCAATCCCCTTATTTCCTAGTACCATATCCTAGACTGTCTTTTAAGGCCTAGAAGGTAAGATACTCTTTGTCCCTTCCAGTTACTGTAGTCTTGGCTAAATGACACCCACCAGGAGCTCTTGATAAATGCCATGAGATCCCAAGGTCAAGAATAAGCCTTCAGAACTATCTGTGACAATCATTAAAACACACCTTGACTCGAACTCCTGTAAAAAATCAACGAGGGGTTAGAGCAACTGAAGAAAACGTCTCTGCCTTTTATTCCTTTTTCTCCTCTGTAAGGCACTTTAAGGTAATTCGGTTTAACTGCACCAGCAAAATTTTTAGAAGTCCCATTTTCAGTATCTGTTTCCTTAAAGAGAGATGGGAGGATAATAGATGGATAGATAGATGGGGGCAGACAGAAATGGTACAGTAGTCAGACAGATCTATATTCAGTTTATTATGTTTGATTTTCAGAGTTAATTGAGTGTTTTTTCTTAAAATTATCTTTTTTTTCCTTTTCCTCTCTTTGCTGCAATTTAAAAGGAGATAGACAAAGGCAAAGAAAAGTCAGTTTTAAAGTTTGCTTTACAGAGTTGTTCCATGGTCTCAGTGGTCATTGCTTCAAACCCAGCACCAGATTAGTCACCTGCAATTGGCTTCATTGTGGCCCCTGTGATAAAGGCTCTTTGTGGCTGTAGGTGGAGGGAAGCATAGCAAAATGGGAGAATGTAGCCTAGAGCATCTCATCAGGAAATTAAGAGTCACGTCATAGTTTTCCATGGGCTTTTAATGTCAGAGCCCATGTTTCTGCCTAGCATGACAATGCCCTATGTTTGCTTACAGAAAACATTTGTGTTTGTCCTGTCTTATGTAATCTTCACTTACCTGCAAGTTAGAAATGGTTATTCTCATTTTATGGATGAATACACTAAAGGCTAGAATATATAAGTGACCAATATAGCAAAGCTAGCAGTGGCAGAGCCAGAAATTGAATCCTGGACTTTGGGTTCTAAAGACAGTGCTATGCTTGCTGTACCCCTCAGCCATGATGACTGGATTATATCTTATCTTGTTTGTGAGGTTCTCTGCCGTGTTCACTCCTACATCCCAATACCAATGCAGTACATTATGTATAATAAATGTTAATTAAATGGCATTTTCTTCTTTAAGTGCTTTCTAACTTAATACTGAAGGAAATAATGATTTACTTAGTTTGGAGAATGTCTTTCATCCTCATCAAAAAAGACATACCGGGGGCTTCCCTGGTGGCGCAGTGGTTGAGAGTCCGCCTGCCGATGCAGGGGACACGGGTTCGTGCCCCGGTCCGGGAGGATCCCACATGCCATGGAGCAGCTGGGCCTGTGAGCCATGACCGCTGGGCCTGCGCTTCCGGAGCCTGTGCTCCGCAACGGGGGAGGCCACAACAGTGAGAGGCCCGTGTACCTCAAAAAAAAAAAAAAAAAAAAAGACATACCAAATTATTTGTTTCATGAACTCCTTTTTAAGTTATGCTAGGAGTGACGTTTATGGGACAGAAGATGATCTTGATTATCTAATGGGAAAAACATTCAGCTAGAAGACCCCACATGACTTTGAAGTGACCTTAAGTAAGTGACTCAGCCTCTTGAAATCTCTTCTCCTTCCCATAATGGGCTTGATAATACCTGTCCTTCATTCCTCAGGGGGTGGTTTAGAGGATCTCAAGTTATGGAAGTGATTGACCAACTGTAAAGCCTTGGTTTCATGTGCAGCATGATTGATTGCTTGCAGGGACTGGGGCTCCTGGCTGAAACATGTGGCTTCTCTCCTGGGAATGAAGGCAATCAGTCTGTGGGCAAAGAGTTCCTGGGCGATTCTTTGCCAGACTAGTCTCTCTTGCCATCTTCTAGTCACATCCCTCCCTCTTCTCCCTACTCCCAGATCAGCTCTGACCCAATAAGGGCTCTTAAACAATGATGTGGAGAGTGCTGGTGAGCTGCTGCCTGCTTTATTGTGATATAAATGTTTACAATATAGTCTTATGTATTTTGTTACTGATATAAATTATTTGGCCAGTTGAGTAAAAAGCAGTCAACATATGGATGTCATAGCCAGAGCTGCATTCTTAGGTCAGTTGATAGTTATGTGATGTGGGTGAAGTAGAAGGTTTTTAAGACTTTTTGACCTGATGTTTGCAACATCCTCTTTCCCCATCAAAGTATAATGGACTCTCAAACCAGAGTTCATTCTAGTACCTTCCAAAGAGAAATGCCACTGATCTCTAATGATATCTGATATGTGTCAGCCCAGGGCCAGATACTCCCCTATACGACCTCTTCGAACAATTGACCAGGTGTGGTAGATATTACAGTTGTTATTTTGCAAGTGAAGAAATGGACGCTCTGGTTAAATAATGTGCCTGAAATCACCTAGCTAGTAAGTGATTGAGCCACGATTTAAACTTTGGGTTTCTGACTCCAAGTGTAGGGCTCTTTGGACTACATTTAGGCTTGTTGGGTATACACTAGCCACAGTGAAACAGAGCCCATGGAGCTGCTGTGAATCATTGTATTAGTCACAAGGAAGAAACCCACTTGTAACCAACATTGTAATTGGTATTATAAATACATACTTGTGGCAAACACTTTTTTTCTTTCAATTTTATGTCATAATTTTATGATGTTCTTTGAAGGGCAGAAATATTTGGTTTTTTATTTAGTAAAAACTATTGATTTTTTTCTTTTTATAATTTCTCCAATTGCCATTTCTGTGTTCAGAAAAACTTCCCCAATTCAGAGATGAGATAAATATACCTTTGCATTTTCTTATTTTTTTAATTTAACTTTTTACTCTTTATGAAATTTATGTTGGGCATAGGGTACTAAACTGAATTACTTCTTTTTGGTTTTCAAATTGCAAACTTTCCCAGCACAGTTTCTTAAGTAATTCATCTTATCCCTTACTGATTTGTGGATTCCTGTATTACATAAATTTTCATATATGTTAGGCTCTCTACTGTGCTCAGTAATCTTTCAGCAATGCTTATACCAGTTTTACACTGTTCCAGTTGTTATAGCATTACAGTTCAGACTAATACCTGGTAGAGCATAATAAATCCTCTTTTATTATTCTTTATTTTTATGCACACTTTAAAAAATGTAAGTGCCCATTGGACTTTACCAATAAACATCTAGAGCAGGGGTTGTTAAACTATGGCCCACAATCCTTATATGGCCCACCACCTGTTTTTGTAAATAAAGTTTTATTAGAACACAGTCATACTCATTTGTGTATATATTATATATATATATATATATATATATATATATATATATATATATATATATATATATATATACATGTCATTGTGTATGTATTCTTTGCATCACAATGGCAGAGTTGAATAGATTTGACGGAGATTTTTATGAATCACAAAGCCTAAAATATCTACTATCTGGCCCTTTACAAAAAGGTAGCCGACCTCAGGTCTAGAAGATTTGGGATAGGAAGTAGAATAGGAAATCAGTGCCGCTAGGTCTAGGCCCCACTTCTTGGGACATGCTGCAGATTCCAAGTGAGACTTTGGCTCTGTGCTCCAATGTATTGCATCTCTGTCTCTTCTTCCTCAGTAAGGAGAAAGTTAAGATAGAGCTAACACTCTCTGTCTGCAGTTGGCCTTCACATTAGCTTTACTGCTGTTTTGATAGAAAGCATTTCTTCCCAGTCTGACTTCTCTTTACAACTCTGGACACTTCTTTTGCTGGGGGTAGGGAGGTAATCAATATACAGTGTTAACCTAAACAAAATAATACAACTACATAAATTGACTGCTTGAAAGATCATTTCATAGCCAGTGAAGTGAGTATTTTAGATCATCTACTGCTTTCATGATCTCATGACGTTTCCTCTCCACTTGCCCTGGGGCACAGAAGTTGACTTTACATCTGGATTAGCTGAGGGCTCAAGATAGGGGAGTCTGAGGCACTTTGATGGGAGGAACAAGAAGTATGGGCTCATGAAAGGCAGTAAGAGTCTCTTGGAAAGTTAAGTCTTCAAGCGTGTGGGTATATCTAAGAGACCCTGCATGACCCTTCTCTGGGGCAGGTATGGGCCATGCGCTGATGGAGTGCTTGAGGATGCTAAAGTGACACTTCCATGGAAAACTGAATAGTGATATCTCTACAAGGACAGACCATACCCCACAGCAAATACACAAGTCTCTGTTTGGTTGTTTATTTTTATGACAGTTTTGAAACTCTGGCTTGTCTCAGTGGGAAGTGCTAGTCTTCTCTGTGTGGTCTGGAATGGGCTTTTATGCACTCAGCAGTGGGCTATGAAGGATTGTTTTAGCTGGTCAGAGGTCCCTGAGAGGCTGACAGTAATGCCTAAAAAGTTGTGTGTGCATGCGTGCGTGTAAGTGCATGTGTGAGCCTGCACACACACACAGAAGAGAAAGAAAATTAAAAAGAGAAGAAAAAGTAAGCTTTTTAAAAGTCACGTGTATTTTCTGGTATAGTCTCAGAATGCTATAAAGAAAAAAACTGTGTTGGTTCAGGTTCATGCAGAAATAACTATTTTCACAAGAACCAAGAACTAAAAATTAAAAAAATATATATATTATTTTTCACCATCTCAGAATGGAAGGATGGGGTGTGGTTTTTCCAGCCTCAGGACATTTCCTTCCTTCAAACTGGGCAAGGATTGATTAAATAGGGATGTGACCTCTCCTCTGCTGAATGGCAGAAATCAAGGAGATGGGGAAGTCAAGAGGAAGGAAAGAAATTTGAATGTAAATAAAGAGGGAAAAGAGACCAATGAGAATGGGAATAGGAACAGAAGTGTTACAGAGACCCACTGATGAGAAATGTGGTTTGATGATAATCTTTCAAGAGAATTTTGTCTTACAAAAAGTCACTGGCTGAAAAATATGTCAAGGTGTGCAGCAGAGACTGAGTGTAGGTTAGCTATCCAGAGCTCCACGGTGGTGATGATAGAGGTTTGGCTTCGTTAAATATCTGTGCTCAATGATGTATATGTACTCTTAACTCTGCCATCAACTGACATTACAATGCATGCGCACTCCTCAGAGATCATAAATCCTAAGAGTTGATAAGAGCTCAGCGACGAACCTGCCACCCAGTGTAGAAATTTCATCCCATGAGATTTCTAACAGAACGGAATTATCGAATTCGTAGATCTTGAAAGAAGCTTAAACCCTAAAGTAGCGGCTAAGATTGTGGGCTTTAGGAAGTCAGAGGGTCTAGATTTGAATCTGTGTTGCCCTATATCTTGGCTGTGTCCTTGAGAAGGTTAGTTCAACCCTCTAAGCCTAAATGAGCTTATAACATATGGATGAGAATAGCATCTACCATTTTGGAATGTGATGAGGATTAAGTGAAATGGTATAAATTGCTTAACATAATGCTCCACACATGGCAAATACTCAGTAAATGTTATGTATTATTAATTTATTATCATCATCTTTACTATTATTTTAGATTATCTACTATTATTATCTTTTGTAGTCTCTTCATTTTAGAAACAAGGATCACTCTGGAGAAAGTAGTCATCTCCAGTGGTGGATTGCAGCAAGAAGATCTTGAATCTAGAGAAGTCCAATAAAAGTGTTTCATGCTGGTATTAAAACTTTGAAAGTTGGTTGGGTGTATTTCAGATACTATCTCCTTCTTCAGACCAAAAGGGCATCACATAGGATAAAAGAATAATATTTTGCTAAATATGGTACCCCAGGCTTTGAACTAGAAAAAAAGGGATGATTTACTTTTGGGAAGAGTGAGGCCAAATATTAAAGCAACTTTATTTATTGAAAGAATAATTGTAATTCCTAGAGTGCTCTAAAGTGGGTAAAAGGAGGAGAGATTCAGTTGGCTTTATCTTTGAGAATCTGTGGCCTGGTGATGAGTTAGAAGAGAGAAAGTTCTGCTTCTCAGAGCCCTAGGTTTTTCATTAATCTACTAAAAAAGAGAAAACCATTCTTTAATGATTATGCCTTGTAAATAGGAGCAAGGCTCATTTTACATCCAGAGAGTTCCAGAGAAAAGACCTAACCCGTGAAATAATCAGAGAATATATGGAACTTTTTCCCCCGCATCTTTAAAATAAAACGTTTTATTTTGAGATAATTGTATACCCACATGCAGTTATAAGAGATAATAGAGAGAGGTCTGAGTATCCTTTACATAGTTCCTCCCTATAGTAACATCTTGCAAACCTATTGTTTGATACCACAACCAGGATGTTGATTTTGATGTAGTCAAGATACAGAATATTTATACATCTTTGCAGAGCCCTATATCCTGAAGATTTTCTCTTCTGCTTTTTTTCTAAAAAATTTATACTTTTACATTTCACTTTTAAGTCCATGATGCATTTTGAGATAATTTTTGTATAAAGAATGAGACTTTTGCCTGAACATATGGATGTACAATTTTCCAGCACCATTTTTTGAAAAGTCTGTTTTTTCTCCATTGAATTGCTTTTGTACCTTTGTCAAAAATCAGTTGAGCATATTTGTGTAGGTCTATTTGTGAATTCTCTATTCTGCTCCATTGGTCTGTAAGTCTGTCCCTCCACCAATACCATACAGTGTTGATTACTATACCTATGTAAGTTTTGAAATTGGACAGACTGATTCCTCCCACTTCATTCTTCTTTTTCAATATTCTTTTAGCTATTCTAGTTCCTTTTCTGTCCCATATAAATTTAAAACAATCTTGATTATATATACAAAAAAAAATCTCACTGGGATTTTGACAGAAGTCATGTTAAACCTGTATATCAATTTGGGAGAATTAAAATCTTTACTATGTTAGGTTTTCTAATACCTGAGCATGGTATGTCTCTTAATTTATTATTTTTTTCATTAGCATTGTGTAGTTTTCAATGTACAAGTCCTGTTAGATTTATATCAAGTACGTAATTGTTTTGAGCAATTGTAAATGGTGTTATCTTTAAAATTTTCATGTCCCTGTGTTCATTGTTAGTACATAGAAATACAATAGATTTTTAAAAGATTTTTTTGGTGTGGACCCTTTTTAAAGTCTTTATTGAATTTGTTACAATATTGCTTCTGTTTTATGTTTTGGTTTTTTGGCTGTGAGGCAGGTGGGATCTTAGCTCCCTGATCAGGGATCGAACCTGCACCCCCTTCATTGGAAGGCAAAGTCTTAACCACTGGACCCCAAGGGAAGTCCCATAATAGATTTTTGTATGTTTATCTTGTGTCCTGTGACCTTGCTGAACTCACATATTAGTTCTAGGTGTGTGTGTGTGTGTGTGTGTGTGTGTGTGTGTGTGTATTCCTTGGGATTTTCTACATAGAAAATCATGTCATCTACAAATAGGGACAGTTTTATTTCTTCCTTCAATTCTGTATGCATTCTTTTCTTGCTTTATTTCACTGGCAAGAATTTTCAATACCATGTTGAATAAGAATGATGACACATCCTTGCCTTGTTCCTGATCTTCAGGGGAAAGCATTCAGTCATCCACCGTTGTTTACTGTAGGCTTTTTATAGATGTTCTCTATCAAGATAAGGAAGTTCCCTTCTATTCAAATTTTTCTGAGAGTTTTAAAGAAATCATGAATGGTGTTAAATTTTTTCAAATGCTTTTTCTGCATCTGTTGATATGATAATGTGATTTTTCTTTGTGAGCCTGGGAACATGGTGGATTACACTGATACATTTTTTGAATATTGAACCAACCTCATATCCTTGGAATAAACCCCAGTTGGTCATGGTTTATAGTTCTATGTATGTATTGATAAATTCTATTTGCTAATATTTTGTTAAGGATTTTTGTGTCTGTGTTCATGAAGGGTATTGATCTGCAGTTTTCTTCTTTGTACCGTCTTTGTCTCATTTTGGTATCAGAGTAATGCCAGCTTCATAAAATGAATTGGAATGTTCCCTTCTCCTCTGTTTCAGGAAGGTATTATAGAGAATTAGTGTTAATTATTTAAATTTTGGTAGGATTTTCTAGTGCAACCATCTGGGCCTAGAGATTTCATTTTGGGGAGTATTTTAATTATTGATTCAATTTCATTGATAGTTTAGTGACTATTCAAATTATCTATTTCATACTGGATGATTTGTGGTAGCTAGTGTTTATTTTTTATTATTTTTTTTGCATTACACGGGCCTCTCACTGTTGTGGCCTCTCCCGTTGCAGAGCACAGGCTCTGGACACACAGGCTCAGCGGCCATGGCTCACGGACCTAGCTGCTATGCGGCATGTGGGATCTTCCCGGACTGGCACGTGAACCCGTGTCCCCTGCATCAGCAGGCGGACTCTCAACCACTGCGCCACCAGGGAAGCCCCGTAGCTAGTGTTTTTTGAGGAAATGGTCCATGTCATTTACATTGTCAAATTTATGTATGTAGAATTGTTTGTAGTATTCTTTTATTATTCTTTTGATGTCTGAAGGTTTACAGTGACATCTCATGTTTCATTTGTAATATTGATAGTTTGTGTCTTCTCTCTTTTTTCTCTGTTAGCCTTGGCAAGAGGTTTTTCCAATTTTATTGATCTATTCAAGGAACCATCTCTATTTCATTGGTGTCTACAGTGTTTTTTTGTTTTCATTTTTATTAGTTTTTACTCTTTCTTTTTTCTTCTCCTTGCTTTGGATTCATTTTGCTCTTTTTCTAGATTCTTGAGGTATGAGCTTAGATGATTGATCTGAGACTTTTCCTCTTTTCTATATATGCAGTTAGTGCTATAAATTTCTTTCTCAGTGCTGCTTTACCTCTGTCCCACAAATTTTGATATGTTGTATTTTTATTTTCCTTCAGTTTAACATATTATTTGATTTTTCTCAGATTCCTTTTATTACTTGTGTATTATTTAGAAGTGTCCTGTTTAGTTTATAACTGTTTGGAGAATTTCTTGTTACTTTTTTGTTAATTCTCTCTAGTTTGTTTCCATTTTGGTTGGCACATGCACTCTGTATGATTTCAAGTCTTTTAATTTTGTCAAGGTAAATTTTATGGCCCAGGATGAGGGCTGTTTTGGATGTGGGCTTTCCATGGATACTTGAAAGTAATGTGTATTCCTCTTCTGTTGGAGGGAGTGTTCTATAAATGTCATTTAGATACTGTTGGTTGATGGTGTTGTTCAGTTCTTCTGTATTCTGTGATTTTCTACTTTACTTATTCTATCAGTTGAAGAGTGAGGGGTATGTAGTTTTCAAATATAATTGGATTGGCCTACTTCTCCTTTCAGTTTTAACAGTTTTTGCTTCACATATTTTGCAGCTCTGTTGTTTGGTACAGTCACACATAGGCTTATGTATTCTTGGTAAATTGATCCTTTTTTCATTATACGATAATCTTTTCTGTATATGGTAATTTTTGTCTTGAAATCTAATTTATATGATATTAGTAAAGCCACTCCTATTTTTTTAAATTAATTTTTGCATGATGTATGTTTTCCATTATTTTACTTTCATCCTGTCTATATCATTATACTGGAAATGAGTTTCTTGTAGGCAACATTTAGTTCAGTCTACTGGTATCATTTTAACAGTTTGTGTGAAATGTAGAAACCTCATATAAACCTCCCTTTATGTCTTTTTTACCCATTTATAGTATAACATTAAATAATTTCTCTACATGCATTTAGAACCACATCAGACAGTGTAGTAGTTTTTACTTCAGTTGTCAGACATAATTTAGAAGAATCAAAGGGAGATGAAAAGTCTACTTTATTTACCTGTATTTTTGCCTATTGGGTTGTTCCTTCCTTCCTGATGTTTTAAGATTCTTTCTTTTGCCATTTCCTCCATTTAGAGAACTTCCATTAGCCATTATTTTAAGGTAGAGGAGCTGGCAACAAATTCTTTCAATTTTCTTTCATTTGAAAATATCTTGATTTCCTCTAACTCCTGAAGGACATTTTTACTAAATGAAAATTCTAGGTAGACAGTTGTTTTCAGCATTTGAAAAATGTTGTGTCATTTCCTTCTGGCTTCTGTGGTTCCTGATGAGAAATCCACTGTCATTTAAATTACTTTTCCATCATTGGTGAGATGTCATATTTCTCTGGCTGTTTTCAAGATATTTTTCTTTGTCTTTAATTTTCGAAGTTTGGCTGTGATGTGTTGTCTTAATCAGCTTGGACTGCCATGACAAAATACCACAGACTAGGTGGCTTAAACAACAAAAATGAACTTTCTCACATTTCTGGAGGCTGGAAGTCTGGGATCAGGTGCCTGTATAGTTGGGTTCTAGTGAGAGCTCTCTTCCTGACTTTCAGATGGCTGCTGCCTTCTTGCTATGTCCTCACATGGCAGAGACAGAGATCTCTCTCTTTCCTCCTCTTCTTCTAGGCCAGTAATCCTATTGGATTAGGACCACACCCATATGAGCTCATTTAACCTTAATTACCTCCTAAAAGTCCTATCTCCACATACAGTCACAATGGGGGTTAGAGCTTCAACATAGGAATTTGAGGGGCACAATTCAGTCTATTGTATATGTCATGGTGTGTATTTTTTTTTTTTTTGATTTAATCTGCTTGCAGTTCATTCATCTTCTTGAATCTATAGGTTGATATCTTTTACCACATATGGGAAGTTTTAAGTCATTACTTCTTTGACTTTTTTTTTCAGCCATGCTTCCTTTCCCCTCTTCTTCTGGGACTGGGACTTCAATAACATAATAAATGTTACATCTTTTGTTATAGTCCACAGGTCCCTGTGGCTCTGCTCATTTTTTTTTTCTATCTCTTTTCTCTCTTTTGCTCAGATTAGGTAATTTCTATTGTTCTGTCTCTCACTTCACTGATTTTTTTTCCCTCTGTGTCCTGCATTCTACTGTTGTGCCATCCACTGAGCTTTTCATTTGGTTACTGTGTTTTTCAGTTCTAAAATGTCCATTTTGTTCTTATTTATACTGTCTTTTTATTTGCTGACACTTTAATTTCTTTTTTGAGACTTTATTTTTTCATTTGTTTTAAGTGTGTTCATAATTGCTCATCGAAGCACTTTTATGATAGCCACTTAAAAATCTTTGTCAGAAAATTCTAACATCTCTGTCATCTCACTGTTGGCCTCTACTGATGTCTCCTTTCATTCAGTTTGAGATTGTCTTGGTTCTTGCTGTTACTCCTAATCTTCAGCTGAAATCTGAGCATTTTGTTAGTATGTTATGAGACTCTATATCTTACTTAAACTTTCTGATTTACCTGGCTGTGTCTGACACTGTTCTGTTAGGGAACGGTGCAGGGAGCCACCCCCTTACCACTCAGTCCAGGTGGAAGTGTAGGTTCTCTACTCACTGTTGGTACTTGAGGGGGCTTGTTACTCTTGAGAAGGGTTTGGAGACCCTACTCCCTGCTAGCCTCCACTGAGACCAAGATGATTGTGGAGGAGTTGCTTCCTTACTTCAAGATGGTGGTAAAAGACCTCCTGTAACACAAGCCCAGAAGGCATGGAGAGTGGTTGCTTATTACTGTAAAAAAAATTCAGGCTCCACATGTGGCGCTCACTTGACACCATGAAGATGGGGGATTTTGTTATTGCATGGCAGAGATGAAAGTTTTGGCAACCCCTTGGCCTTTTCTGACACCACATGCATGGGCAAGTTGGGGTGCCTCATTATAGCCTGGCAAGGGTGGAGGTTTAGATTCCCCACTTGCTCTTTGCCGATCTGGGTAAGTGAAACCACTCTTTTTTCTTATGGTGTTTGGCTGGAGTACAGCAATTACTTTGTTAAAGTTTTCTGCCTTCCTAGACCTTTCCTGGTTCTTTGGCTTGATGGGGCTTTTTTTTTCATTTGCACCCTATGGTATTTCTATGTCCAGTTTCACTAGTAGCTAAGTCTGAGATATATGAGACAAAAAGAAAACTCAAGGAACTCACTGATAGGTCATTCTTTTGGTCCCGAGGTCCCTACTCAGTCTCCCTTCTCTCTACCATTCAGAGTCTGTTTATGCTTATTTTACATATCATGTCTAGGGTTTTTAGTTGTACGTAATAGAAGGAATAGGAACAGAGATGCCTACTCCATCTTCTCTGAAGTGGAGGTCTGGAAGTCTGTGCATTTGTTTTGAAAACACCAAAGCACTTGATAAATGTATGATAACTGAGGGACCATTTGATGGTCAGTTATAGGCTGACTCTCGAGGGACTCAGAGTAAGGCTCCCAGGGAGCTTCTCTGAGGTACTGGACTCTCCTTAGTCTCTGGCCCAGTGGATGAGAATTTTCCATCTCTCTGTTTTACTGCTTCTAATGGCCTTAAACCTTTCTTCTGTTTTCACTTATTTTGGTACCGACTTCTAACTACTCTGTCCTGCTCTATCACACTCAACTTTTAACTGCTGCCTTGTGAACCCATGCTTAACTGGGCCTTAATAACTGGCTGTATATTGCCTATTTTTGATAATAATTTGTATTTGCTATCACTGTAGCCATACCCTTGTTTTACTAGATCCTTGGAAAGTCACAGCACTGTCATGGTCTTTAATTGCTTTTGTCAGTTACCTCTAGCCATTGACTTGCCCGTTTGTGGAACAAGTCCTCTGGAAAAGTGCAAAACAGAAGAGAAGCCCTTCCTTCAAGATGCTAATAGTTTCAGAGGGAAACTAGAATTAATTACAACTAGGGGAAATTTTCTGGTGCCTTTCATCTACACTACATTCATTGTTTTCTTTTACTTTTAAGGGATAAGGAACAGAAAATAAAATAAATAATTGGCTATATTGAGTTTTGTTCTTTTCCTTTTCCCTCAATTTTGAGAATTTGCAGAGAAATAACTGCAAAACATTTTACTTTATTCTACTAAGAATATTAAAAGGGAATGATGTGGCCATGGTAGAAAAGATATTTTTCTTAAGAGAAAATTCTCTCAGAAATAGAAAAAATATAGCAGTCTCTTATTATGAGTTGCCCTTGGAGCCAAGAAGTAGTAGTTATTCCTTCCATCCATTCCATTCCTAATGCAATAGGTAAGAGACAGAAAGGTTACATCTGAAAATTTCCCTGACCTCTAAAGAAAGTTTTCGCTTCTTCCTATGTCTGATAGTAATTTTACTGGTTGTGTTTTTAGGACCGAACATCCTCCTCCACCAAAGTGGCAACAGTTTTCCCTTCTTGAGCTTCGTGAGAATCTTCTACAGAAATTTTACCTAGCTGTCAGTCTAGTAACCCTCAAGTACTTAGTTTATTTCATGGGATTACTTTTAATGCCTTGGCCAGATCAAACTAGTGAGTTGGGGAGCCTGGGTTTGATCCCAGGTTAGCTGGATTCCAAAGCACACAACTTTAAAGCGTTATTGTGCTCTTTAAAATGGTGTTTCAGTCTCCCTGCGCGTAGTGAGTGATGAATCTCTGAATGGCTGATGAACTGTTCTGAACGATGTGGTTTATTATACATTATGCATTGTGTGCTGTGTGTCACTGACCTGGTAAGGGTCTATGCGTGCTCTTCTGTATATTGATAAGATGAGGAAAATGATACTTTCTGTCTGCCCTGAGGATGTTATGAGTATTAAACATCTCTGAAGAAAAGTTCTACAAGCATACCTTTATCATTTGATAACAAGAAAAGTCTGAATTGGTGAAAAATCAGAATAAGTGATTACTTAAAATTTTAAAAAAGCACATTCAAGAACATTCAGTAAAGAGAACAATGATTTATTAAGTGGATATATGTTTTTTTAAAAATTGAGTTTGTAATAATTCTTAGGAAATTTATATTTACATGAATTATAAGCAAGAAGGTGCTACCCAAGTGCATAAAAGCAGTTTGTTCTTTTAAGAAACTTGGTCATTCTCTCTGAGATCTCAAGCATATGATGATATTCCTTAACAAACCCTTTTATATAGCAGAAGAGTAACCTGAAGGTGAGGTACACATAAATGGTCATAGATTTCAAATATGAAAGATGTAAATGATTTAGGGTTTACTCTGAGTGCCTACTCAACGTGGTAGAACAGAGCAGTATTCTGAAGTTAGATGGATCTGGATTCTCATCTTGAAACCACCTTTAATCACGTGACCATGAGCAGGTTACTAAGCATCTCCACCACCAGGTATTCTCATTTCTAAAATGGGAAGAATACCAGGTACACAGATCGCATAAAATTGTTGGGGGGCTTCCCTGGTGGCGCAGTGGTTGGGAGTCTGCCTGCCGATGCAGGGGACGCGGGTTTGCGCCACGGTCCAGGAGGATCCCGCATGCCGCGGAGCGGCTGGGCCCGTGAGCGATGGCCTCTGAGTCTGCGCATCCGGAGCCTGTGCTCCACAACGGGAGAGGCCACAACAGTGAGAGGCCCGCGTACCGCAAAAAAAAAAAAAAAAATGTTGGGATATTGAATGAGATAATGCATGGAAAGTGCTATGAACAGTACTCGCAGCATAACAAAGGCCAACTGCTTCTATTATTAATGTTGTGTTAGCACTATTAATAAGAAGTAATAAAGATGATGCTCTTTCCCTCTGAGAGGTTTAGGTAATAATTGAGTCTATATTTGTTCGCAACACAAGATGACAAATCCACGTATAGCATCTTACCCCCTCATTTCTGCTTCTTGTCTAAAGTAGGAGCAAAGAAATGACAGATTCAATCTAAAATATTCTTGGGTGGCTCAGCTAACCCTGGGGTTAGGACTGCTGTGTCACAGGTGTGAAACAAGAGTATTTCAAGAGTCTTGCATTTATTCCAGAGTATTCCAGATGTTTGCAGCTACCTTGAAGCTCAGAACCAGCCAGTAGGGAGAAGGGGCCCCGGGGAACTGTTTGCCGTAGGAAGAAAGCTGGCTTTTGCGCTGACTTCTTTTCTGCTCACGGCAATAGCAACTCCACTTCATAATATCCTCTCTAGTCATGCATTCTGATCAAAGTAGTTATTTAAAGGTTGTTGCTAATAAGAGAGTAGATACCCCCGGTATTTCCCAGAACAGAGCTCGCATTCTGGGAATCTTGGGTCCATGTGACTTCCTGAGTAGGTGATTCACACTGAGCAAGGAGATAGGTTCGGCATGACACAATCTGCAGATGCAAATAAATCCCCAGACAGAGGATGAGGTTGCTGAGTGTCCCTTTTGCCAGCTGAAGCTCCCAGTGTGTGCACAAAACACCCCATCCCAGGCCCCAGATGTGTGCAGGTTTCTAATTGCCAGCGCTTTCCTAAGATTTGAAGGGTGAGAGAGTTGCAAAATCACGAGCACCGAGGGCGGTGTTAGGAAGGCAGCTTCCTGCACACTGTTGTAGGTGTTCGTGAGATTATCAATTGCTCCGGGAGAGACACAGGACTGGAGGGCTTAGGGAATGTGGTGGTCCCCCTCTTCGTGGTTTCTGCTCCCTGAGGTGGTGCTTTGCTAGAGAAATGTACCCTGTACTTCCATTTCTGCAGTGAAATTAACTCGAGCTTGGCAGGTAAGTCTTTCAGGTCACCTTTAAAAAAAAAAAAGGTATGAGAGCTGTGGTGGGCTGTGCCGTACCCCGTTCGCTTACATCAGACACATTTTATTGGTGCAGAAGTGGTATTTGGAAGCTTAAATGTGGAGCAGAGGTTTGCAGCAGCCAGATGAACTACGTGGCCCTGGGGGAAGAGGTAGGGGCACAAACAAAAGGAAGGGAAGGGGACTCGGGCATTTTCTCCCGTTTTGCTTGGAAATTTTGCCTCCAGGCTGGTGCCTAGCTCCAGGACAGGGTCTTTGGCATGAGATATAGCTGTGATCTTCCCTATTTTTCTTTTTTTTTTTTCTTCTGTGTTTTTTTCCTGCTTGTTTAGTTACCACTGCATGGGAGCAGACAGACAGGAGCAGGGTTGCATGCTGTCAATACAGGCTGAAGAAGTCAGTAAGCAGCCAGACAGGGAGTGAAATGGGAGGGGGCAGCTCTAGATTTCTTAGGTTATTTCTTGTGAGGTTTTCAGAACTTGTGTGATTCAGGCTTGTCAGATGCTATTTTGAGCTGGGCTGAGGCAAACACGTTCCCTTGGTGCACCAGATGTTGCCTGCAGCCTCCCAATTTCCAGAGGCACCTGGGTTGACTTTCCTGGGGGCAAGGGGTTGTCCAGGCAAGGGATAGGAATGAGGGACTGGGAAATTACCACGGGGAAGGTAAATGTTCTATTGCTCTGGAGTTTAGTAGAAATCGTAATACGACCCTGGAGATAATTATTAGGATGGCAGTGATTGGCTTGGGGGAATGAGGAACTGTGCCTCATTCAACTCACTGTGTGGATCAGAGTGAATGCTTAGTACATGCATGTTGATTGAATATTAGTACCAAAATGTGTACTTTTTGGGTGAGCTCAGATTCATATGCTGGGTTATCCTTGAATGTCAAGGTGGAGTAATAAGAACAGCTAATCCTAATTGGAGGGTAAATTATGAAGAAGAGATGAGTTCTGCTGACTAGTAGAATAATATCCTCAAGTGGAAGCATTGGACAGGGAGACACAAATACAGAGCTTGCCTATCTATCTGTCTATCTATTTTTCTATCTATCTATCTATCCATTCATTTCTCTCTCTCATTTATTAACCACCTGGTTCCAGGAGAATTTCAGGTAGGTTATAAGACAGACTTAATGCAGATTAACATCATTAGAGATAAAAATGACAAAAGATAAGCCTTCATCCCGAGGTCGATCTTCTGTGGTTCTGCAGTGACATGGCCTACAGATGACTGAAATGTAAGAGTAACTGTAATTCTTGACTTAAGCATTTATTTCAACTTCATCTTCCACCAGCCTCATTCCAGATACTGCAGACATGGAGGAAAGTAGACAGATGCTTGGCCCTCCTCTCAGCAAAAGGCAGGTAACAGTGGCACAGGTGATTGAGTCATACATGGAGGGCTGGTTGCACATATGCCCTTGGGAGGTGATAAAGCAGATAACTGGGTGGTCCTTCTCCACTCTTTAACCTGGGCTGCTCTTTTGTAGCCACATGGTGCTTTGCTTACTTTTTCTCCCCATATTTGAAACAGAAACAGGAAAAGTATGGTCTGCGTTCCCATGGTCTCCCTGCTTGATATAATATTCTATTATTTTCTCAGCTACTAAAATATTCTATTATCACTGACCACTTCCTCCTCTGCTCAGTGTTTTTGTCACTGGCTGCAGTTTACATAAAATGACACAGGCTTGTCAGCTTGAATTGCATGGAGTGTGAGTGCTGTGGATGGGGAGGGGATTCTGGGTGCGCTGATGAATTCCTGCAACTGCCAGGGCTGGGAGCCTGGCTGGGAGCCAAGTGGATTGTGGACAGATGCTTTACATGCTGGGTCGACTTGGCTTAGCTCATATTCCCAGGTTCTGACCTGGAGCTGGGGGAGGGACACATTCATTCACTCGGCCTGCACAGAAATATTGACTTAACATCTGCTATGTGAGGGCATAGAGTCCTTGTGCACTTGAGAGTCAACTGCAGGGGTCCCTTACCCCACGAAGTCTACTCTGCTACCCACGTAGGAGATGCTGTTCCATTGTCTCATTTGTTTATCTTGGGAGGGAAAAGAGTTTTTTCCCATTTCATGAATGAGGGAACTGAGACATGTTTTAAGCACCTTGCCTAAGATCACACAGCTAGTGAATAGTTGAATCATAATTGGAACTCTGTTTACTTTGAAGTATGGGTTTGTTTCAACAACACCACACATTGTAAGGAAAAACACCTTCAGAAAAGACTCTTTTATAAGACACGTTAAGGGTTGAAAAGTTTGCTTAGGGAGGGCCCGTAGAGGAGTAGAAATTAAGGTGGGCCTTGAGCGGATGACAAAGAAGCTCAGTCCAAACTGGCTTAAACAAAAAGGAGGGTTTATTGGCTCATGTACCTGAGAAGACGTCCCCAAGGTCTGGATTTCCTTCAGTGTGTTCTTGTCTCCTTCTGTGTTGGCTTTATCCTCAGGATCTGCCCACTGACTTCTGGACTCTCCCACCCAGTAGCAGCAGCCCCCTTCCCTCCTGGCAGTGGGATGATTGCAGGAGTTTAAGGCCCCCAGGCAGTTCCTGAGCTCAGTTTCTCTCATTGGACCCAACTGTGGCCGGGGCGGGAAGACAAATTAATGGGCCGTTCAGCACCTTCCCCCAGAGTGCAGAAGTGAAACTAGCAGAGAGGCAAGTTCCCCAGAGGAAAATGAGGGTGGGAGCAGGGGAGATGGATGCTTGGCGGCCTACCAGCGTCCCCTGGCAGAGGACTTAGAGAGGCAAGGGGAGCAGAAATAGTCACAGCAGGAGCAGTGGTGGCACCTAGGGGTGGGTGGGTCTGGGTCAGGAGTCAGGATACCAGGCAACTCTGCCTTTGCCAGGTATGACTTCTTACCAGGGTCATCTGACCCTTGAACCACCGTGTTGCGCTTGGTAACTCCCTCTTGAACTCTAGTGGGCGGGGATGGGGGGATGGGTCTTAGAATAATGAGGCATAAATAAGTATATCCAGTAGGGTGGGTCATATCAGTGTAAATGGGTGCTGGTCCTTCCCCTGGTTGCTCCTAAGATGCTCTATCTCTGCTCTGGGGCTGCACAAACCCTGCACCATAAGGGTCCATTGATGTTGGTTCCTGGCCACGCCCTCCAGTCTAAGTTGGGTCTTGTAGGTCACCGTCTGCTCAGGGATAAAGCAGCCTGTAAGGAGACAGACAGAGGGTCTCAGGGATTGGAAGCCTGTTGAATGGTCCTAGGAGGATGCAACAGTTGTTGTTTCACCAACCCTCTATTAACCAACGCCTAGGTTTGTTCAAGGGGCTTATGCATCTGGGGGTTTATGCTGAAGTCATGAGGAGGGAGCTCAGTGTTTGGTCCATCAAACCATAGAGCTCATGTGTTTTTTTCTTTCTCAGAGAAGCTTCATGGGTAATGGGAAAGAATGCTGTCCTAGGAGGAATCAGGAGACATAAGCTTGGTCTGTATCTACTGTTCCTCATTTGACAATTTTTTTTTTTTTTTACAAATTACTTTAATTTCTGAGCCTTATCTGTAAAGTGGGGGTGAGAGTTCCTTCCAGGTTTGTGAGCATCAAACAAGAAAGTAGGCAACAGCATGCCTGACTGCTCGTAAGAGTTTTTCTTCTCTTCCTTCCTCAGATAGAATTATTTTACATTCAAGCTTTGTTATCCAAGTAGAGAAACCCAGGTTATGCTTTGGGAGGCCATTCCTGCCTGTGTTTGAGTCAAACTAGATTTAGCAGGTGCAAAGGGCTGCAGAAGTGACTTGACGGTTGATAGAATGACAGCCAGGATTCTGACGGGCATCAGGAGTCCTGAATGTTGACTCTTTGAGTGCCACACTGCAGTCATCCTCTGAGCTTCCTCCACCCGTGCTTTGTTCCTTTGTAAATGATGCCACACCACACCCAGTTACACTCGGGAATCATCCTAGCTTCCATGTCTTTGCCTCTCTCTGCTGCTGCTTAGCCTCTCCATTCTGCCTTTACACATCCCATCAGTCAACGAAGTCCTATTGATTTTATAACCAAATCCCGCTTAAACCCACACCATCCTATTCATCCCTAGTGTTCCCATGCTGCCTCATCCCTCACTGAACTCTTATAATTGCTGCCTCGCCGTACACGGCATAAAGAGTACTCAACAAATGGTTTTTGAATGAATGAGGAATGAGATAATGAGATAGGTAAAATTTTTTTTTTTTTTTTTTTGCGGTACGCGGGCCTCTCACTGTTGTGGCCTCTCCCGTTGTGGAGCACAGGCTCCGGACGCACAGGCTCAGCGGCCATGGCTCACGGGCCTAGCCACTCTGCAGCATGTGGGATCTTCCCGGACCGGGGCACGAACCTGTGTCCCCTGCATTGGCAGGTGGACTCTCAACCACTGCGCCACCAGGGAAGCCCGAGATAGGTAAAATTTAGTGAAACATTTAGGCCCTGAGTTCCTAAACTTCTCCTGTTCGTAAGATAGGCATGAGTCGGTATTTCTAGGAATATTTATGGGAAAGAACTAGGTCCTTCTGCCTCTAACCTACCATGTGTCTGAAGTCACGATTTCCCCCCATTTTATAGAGATGTTTAACAAGTACTCATCAGCCGAGGTGCTTGTTTCTGCAGGGAAGACCATCCCCAAGTCTTCCCACGTCTTGAGGGAGATATCTTCCCCTACCCCTCTGAGCTCTCATTTCACCATCCGCATTTAGCTGGGCTCTGGGAAACTTAATCTAAGGCTGTGCAATGCTAGAAGTGCCCGCTTAACAGCTTGTCAGGGAGGAGAGGCAATTTACTTACCCAACTGAATTACCTGTTCATACTTCTGCACTCCCAACCATACATCAGAACAAGAAGACAATAGAAGAAATTGTTAACTGTCCGGGACTTGTGGTCCACACCAAGAGAAATGTAGCCCATGAAAATGCTTGCTTTCTTTGGTGGGGAATCTCTTTCTCCATCAGAACTCCCTCCCTCCCCTCACTTGCCTTGCAACAGATTTTCTTTTACAGTATCTCTGCTCAAGGTTCTTTTCCTCTGAAAACCGAAACACCTAGCTGACTGCTCACAACTCTTTACTGATTTGATGGCAGCCTAGGGACTGAAGAACAAGCCTGTTTTGTAGGTGCCTCTGAGGAGCTGACTTTAGGATGCTGCAAGAAAGACAAGTATCAGAAAATTCTCACGAGCGTGACAGTCCTCAAGGCAGGAAGAGTTCCTGGTGGGCCTCCCCTCTGCCTGCTGGAGGAACGAAGAAACACGTTACACCATCGTCATAAGTCAGGTTGAGCATGGACATTTCTGGTGGAGCGGGACGGGGATTCCATCTCAGGCTGAGAGCTGTTCCTGAACGGCTGTCCCAACCAACTTGTCTGTTTCTCAGCTATTAATGGAAACTATCATTTGGACTAGCATTCAAACATTTGGCACCTGGGGTGGGAGAGGCCCGAGCCTAAGGGGGCAGAGGGCATTTGGGAGTATTTGGGCTTGCTTCTGGATTTTCCCGAAGCCAGTTCTGGTCGTGAGGCTGAAGGGCAATAGGCAATAAAGTGACACACAGATGGAGGGAGACTGCTGGGCAGGTGGACCTCAGTCTCTACTCTTCTGACTAGACATTTTGACTGAGCGACCTTTTTTTTTTAACTTATGATCCTCTATCAGGACTGTTTTGATTGTAAGTGACTGGACCAACCCAAACTGCTTTAAGCCAAAAGGGAATTTTAGTGGAGTCCCTAAGGAGAAAGTCTAGGAGTTGTTCTGGATTGAGGTACAGCTTGATGCAGAGTCTCATGTGACGGTGCCAGGTTTCATGTTCTCATCTTTCAGCTTCGTTCTGTTCTCCTCTTGCCTTATGATCACAGGATTCATGTAGCAGCTCCAAATCTCACTCTGCTTAGCTTCTGTCTGGGGGTGGGGGTGGGGTAATATAAGATCTCCTTTTCTGAATAATCGGAAAAAGAATCCTGGGCTTTTCTTTTATTGACCCTACTAAGTTGCCTGCTTCTTCCTGGAGCAGTCACTGTGCCCAGATAAAGAAGTTATACCGATTATCTTAGGCCAGTTGGTATAAAGATGGAATGAGAGAGGGTCACCAGTGAATCCTCAAGAAAATTCAGTTCACCCTGGAGAAGGGTGATGACTTCTTCATTGGAAACTTCTCAGGTGATGACTTATATCTTAGGTCCTTCAGACAATCTTTTCTCTCCAGGGCTGGCAGCATCCAGAAGACCCACACCCTCTTATTCTCCTTCTTACCTATCAATATATGAAGTCTCAGCAGTTCCCCAAACTGGCTCAGGGACATGGAGCATAAGAAGGAATGGCTCAAGAGACTCTAATGCATCAATTGGCTGTTTCAATGCCCTGTAGTTCTTTCACTCCTGAGTCAGGGTTCTTATTTAGAGCAGAGGGACCCAGAACATCTTTGCTCCTACAGATGGTGTTGGGTGGGTAACAGCATATGAGGAGATACGTGGGTGGGAGTGGCTGATGTCAGGAGGGCTGAGTTGGAACATTGGATTCAAGTCAAGAGAAAAGTCCTGAGGTTTCAGTTGATGAAGAGAAACCTCCTTAACGGAAAGATGTGAATTTCTGGCAGCCTCTCCGTAAGGATGAAGAAAAAGAAACCAAACTCTGGAATGACTAAAACTCCACTGGACACAGACTTGAGGCATATCATATAGGGGCTACTAGGTGGGGAGGCAGGGCCTCGTGCGCTGAGTAGTACTGCTCAGTGATTTTCTTCCCTTGACCCTGGCTAAGGCAACTTGGTAGAGAACACTGACACTACTTACCTACGTGACTTTGGATAATTCACTTACTCTTATCAAGTCTAGCTTTCCTAATCTGTAAATGGGGATAATAGAAATAGCTACTTCATCAAGAAATCGTAAAACTTGAATGAAATAATGTTATGTAAAACCTGGAACAAGCTCAGCCCATGGTAGAAAATGTCATATCAGCGTCAGCTTTTTCCTCCCTGTCTGTAAACTCTAATCTAGATACTCAACAACTTGGAAGTTTTTCCCTCAACTCAATACATGACTTCATGACACTAAGCATGTTGATAATGACTAAAATTAACTTGTCGTTCATGTTTCTTTCTTTTTTTGGGGTTTAGTATGTTTTGAGCAGTTGCACCAGACCACAGAAAAATGGACATGACTTCATGACACTAAGCATGTCGATAATAAGTGACTAAAATTAACTTGTCGTTAATGTTTCTTTCTTTTTTTTGGATTTAGTATTTTTTTTTTTGCTTTATAACAAATTCAATCAGTTATACATATACATATGTTCCCATATCCCCTCCCTTTTGCGTCTCCCTCCCACCCTCCCTATCCCACCCCTCCAGGCAGTCACAAAGCACCGAGCTGATCTCCCTGTGCTATGCGGCTGCTTCCCACTAGCTATCTACCTTACGTTTGGTAGTGTATATATGTTCATGCCACTCTTTCACTTTGTCCCAGCTTACCCTTCCCCCTCCCCATATCCTCAAGTCCATTCTCTAGTAGGTCTGTGTCTTTATTCCTGTCTTACCCCTATGTTCTTCATGACATTTTTTCCCCTAAATTCCATATATATGTGTCAGCATACAGTATGTGTCTTTCTCTTTCTGACTTACTTCACTCTGTATGACAGTCTCTAGGTCCATCCACCTCATTACAAATAGCTCAATTTCATTTCTTTTTATGGCTGAGTAATATTCCATTGTATATATGTGCCACATCTTCTTTACCCATTCATCCGATGATGGACACTTAGGTTGTTTCCACCTCTGGGCTATTGTAAATAGGGCTGCTATGAACATTTTGGTACATGTCTCTTTTTGAATTATGGTTTTCTCAGGGTATATGCCCAGTAGTGGGATTGCTGGGTCATATGGTAGTTCTATTTGTAGTTTTTTAAGGAACCTCCATACCGTTCTCCATAGTGGCTGTACCAATTCACATTCCCACCAGCAGTGCAAGAGGGTTCCCTTTTTTCCACACCCTCTCCAGCATTTATTGTTTCTAGATTTTTTGATGATGGCCGTTCTGACTGGTGTGAGATGATATCTCATTGTAGTTTTGATTTGCATTTCTCTAGTGAGTAAAGATGTTGAGCATCCTTTCATGTGTTTGTTGGCAGTCTGTATATCTTCTGTGGAGAAATGTCTATTTAGGTCTTCTGCCCATTTTTGGATTGGGTTGTTTTTTTGTTATTGAGCTGCATGAGCTGCTTATAAATTTTGGAGATTAATCCTTTGTCAGTTGCTTCATTTGCAAATATTTTCTCCCATTCTGAGGGTTCTCTTTTGGTCTTGTTTATGGTTTCCTTTGCTGTGCAAAAGCTTTTAAGTTTCATTAGGTCCCATGTGTTTATTTTTGTCTTTATTTCCATTTCTCTAGGAGGTGGGTCAAAAAGGATCTTGCTGTGATTTATGTCATAGAGTGTTCTGCCTATGTTTTCCTCTAAGAGTTTGATAGTGTCTGGCCTTACATTTAGGTCTTTAATCCATTTTGAGCTTATTTTTGTGTATGGTGTTAGGGAGTGATCTAATCTCATACTTCTACATGTCCCTATCCAGTTTTCCCAGCACCACTTATTGAAGAGACTGTCCTTTCTCCACTGTACATTCCTGCCTCCTTTATCAAAGATAAGGTGACCATACGTCCATGGGTTTATCTCTGGGCTTTCTATCCTGTTCCATTGATCTATCTTTCTGTTTTTGTGCCAGTACCATACTGTCTTGATTACTCTAGCTTTGTAATATAGTCTGAAGTCAGGGAGCCTGATTCCTCCAGCTCCATTTTTCGTTTTCAAGATTGCTTTGGCTATTCGGGGTCTTTTGTGTTTCCATACAAATTGTGAAATTTTTTGTTCTAGTTCTGTGAAAAATGCCAGTGGTAGTTTGATAGGGATTGCATTGAATCTGTAGATTGCTTTGGGTAGTAAAGTCATTTTCACAATGTTGATTCTTCCAATCCAAGAACATGGTACATCTCTCCATCTATTTGTATCATCTTTAATTTCTTTCATCAGTGTCTTATAATTTTCTGCATATAGGTCTTTTGTCTCCTTAGGTAGGTTTATTCCTAGATATTTTATTCTTTTTGTTGCAATGGTAAATGGAAGTCTTTCCTTGATTTCACTTTCAGATTTTTCATCATTAGTATATAGGAATGCCAGAGATTTCTGTACATTAATTTTGTATCCTGCAACTTTACCAAATTCATTGATTAGCTCTAGTACTTTTCTGGTAGCATCTTTAGGATTCTCTATGTATAGTATCATGTCATCTGCAAACAGTGACAGCTTTACTTCTTCTTTTCCGATTTGGATTCCTTTTATTTCCTTTTCTTCTCTGATTGCTGTGGCTAAAACTTCCAAAACTATGTTGAATAAGAGTGGTGAGAGTGGGCAACCTTGTCTTGTTCCCGATCTTAGTGGAAATGGTTTCAGTTTTTCCCCATTGAGGACGATGCTGGCTGTGGGTTTGTCATATATGGCCTTTATTATGTTGAGGAAAGTTCCCTCTATGCCTACTTTCTGCAGGGTTTTTATCATAAATGGGTGTTGAAGTTTGTCAAAAGCTTTCTCTGCATCTATTGAGATGATCATATGGTTTTTCTCCTTCAGTTTGTTAATATGGTGTATCACGTTGATTGATTTGCGTATATTGAAGAATCCTTGCATTCCTGGAATAAACCCCACTTGATCATGGTGTATGATCCTTTTAATGTGCTGTTGGATTCTGTTTGCTAGTATTTTGTTGAGGATTTTTGCATCTATGTTCATCAGTGATATTGGCCTGTAGTTTTCTTTCTTTGTGACATCCTTGTCTGGTTTTGGTATCAAGGTGATGGTGGCCTCGTAGAATGAGTTTGGGAGTATTCCTCCCTCTGCTATATTTTGGAAGAGTTTGAGAAGGATAGGTGTTAGCTCTTCTCTAAATGTTTGATAGAATTCGCCTGTGAAGCCATCTGGTCCTGGGCTTTTGTTTGTTGGAAGATTTTTTTATCACAGTTTCAATTTCAGTGCTTGTGATTGGTCTGTTCATATTTTCTATTTCTTCCTGATTCAGTCTTGGCAGGTTGTGCGTTTCTAAGAATTTGTCCATTTCTTCCAGGTTGTCCATTTTATTGGCATAGAGTTGCTTATAGTAATCTCTCATGATCTTTTGTATTTCTGCAGTGTCAGTTGTTACTTCTCCTTTTTCATTTCTAATTCTATTGATTTGAGTCTTCTCCCTTTTTTTCTTGATGAGTCTGGCTAATGGTTTATCAATTTTGTTTATCTTCTCAAAGAACCAGCTTTTAGTTTTATTGATCTTTGCTATCATTTCCTTCATTTCTTTTTCATTTATTTCTGATCTGATTTTTATGGTTTCTTTCCTTCTGCTAACTTTGGGATGTTTTTGTTCTTCTTTCTCTAATTGCTTTAGGTGCAAGGTTAGGTTGTTTATTCGAGATGTTTCCTGTTTCTTAAGGTGGGATTGTATTGCTATAAACTTCCCTCTTAGAACTGCTTTTGCTGCATCCCATAGGTTTTGGGTCGTCGTGTCTCCATTGTCATTTGTTTCTAGGTATTTTTTAATTTCCTCTTTGATTTCTTCAGTGACCACTTCGTTATTAAGTAGTGTATTGTTTAGCCTCCATGTGTTTGTATTTTTTACAGCTCTTTTCCTGTAATTGATGTCTAGTCTCATAGCATTGTGGTCGGAAAAGATACTTGATACAATTTCAATTTTCTTAAATTTACCAAGCCTTGATTTGTGACCCAAGATATGATCTATCCTGGAGAATGTTCCATGAGCACTTGCGAAAAATGTGTATTCTGTTGTTTTTGGATGGAATGTCCTATAAATATCAATTAAGTCCATCTTGTTTAATGTATCATTTAAAGCTTGTGTTTCCTTATTTATTTTCATTTTGGATGATCTGTCCATTGGTGAAAGTGGGGTGTTAATGTCCCCGACTATGATTGTGTTACTGTCTATTTCTCCTTTTATGGCTGTTAGTATTTGCCTTATGTATTGAGGTGCTCCTATGTTGGGTGCATAAATATTTACAATTGTTATATCTTCTTCTTGGATCGATCCCTTGATCATTATGTAGTGTCCTTCTTTGTCTCTTCTAGTAGTCTTTATTTTAAAGTCTATTTTGTCTGATATGAGAATTGCTACTGCAGCTTTCTTTTGGTTTCCATTTGCATGGAATATCTTTTTCCATCCCCTTACTTTCAGTCTGTATGTGTCTCTAGGTCTGAAGTGGGTCTCTTGTAGACAGCATATATATGGGTCTTGTTTTTGTATCCATTCAGCCAATCTGTGTCTTTTGGTGGGAGCATTTAGTCCATTTACATTTAAGGTAATTATCGATATGTATGTTCCTATTCCCATTTCCTTAATTGTTTTGGGTTCGTTATTGTAGGTCTTTTCCTTCTGTTGTGTTTCTTGCCTAGAGAAGTTCCTTTAGCATTTGTTGTAAAGCTGGTTTGGTGGTGCTGAACTGTCTCAGCTTTTGCTTGTCTGTAAACGTTTTAATTTCTCCATCAAATCTGAATGAGATCCTTGCTGGGTAGAGTAATCTTGGTTGCAGGTTTTTCTCCTTCATCACTTTAATTATGACCTGCCACTCCCTTCTGGCTTGTAGAGTTCCTGCTGAGAGATCAGCTGTTATCCTGATGGGGATTCCTTTGTGTGTTATTTGTTGTTTTTGCCTTGCTGCTTTTAATATGATTTCTTTGTGTTTAATTTTTGACAGCTTGATTAATATGTGTCTTGGCATATTTCTCCTTGGATTTATTCTGTATGGGACTCTCTGTGCCTCCTGGACTTGATTAACTATTTCCTTTCCCATATTAGGGAAGTTTTCAACTATAATCTCTTCAAATATTTTCTCAGTCCCTTTCTTTTTCTCTTCTTCTTCTGGAACCCCTATAGTTCGAATGTTGGTGCGTTTAATGTTGTCCCAGAGGTCTCTGAGACTGTCCTCTGTTCTTTTCATTCTTTTTTATTTTGCTCTGCAGCAGTTATTTCCACTATTTTATCTTCCACCTCACTTATCCGTTCTTCTGCCTCAGTTATTCTGCTATTGATCCCATCTAGAGTATTTTTTATTTCATTTATTGTGTTTTTAATCGATGCTTGATTCATCTTTAGTTCTTCTAGGTCCTTGTTAACTGTTTCTTGCATTTTGTCTATTCTATTTCCAAGATTTTGGATCTGGGAAATAGAATCTTGGATCATCTTTACCATCATTATTCTGAATTCTTTTTCAGGTAGACTGCCTATTACCTCTTCATTTGTTAGGTCTGGTGGGTTTTTATCTTGCTCCTTCTCCTGCTGTGTGTTTTTCTGTCTTCTCATTTTGCTTATGTTACTGTGTTTGGGGTCTCCTTTTTGCAGGCTGCAGGTTCGTAGTTCCCGTTGTTTTTGGTGTCTGTCCCCAGTGGCTAAGGTTGTTTTAGTGGGTTGTGTAGGCTTCCTGGTGGAGGGGACTAGTGCCTGTGTTCTGGTGGATGAGGCTGGATCTTGTCTTTCTGGTGGGCAGGTCCACGTCTGGTGGTGTGTTTTGGGGTGTCTGTGGACTTTTTATTATTTTAGGCCACCTCTCTGCTAATGGGTGGCGTTGTGTTCCTGTCTTGCTAGTTGTTTGGCATAGGGTGTCCAGCACTGTAGCTTGCTGGTCGTTGAGTGAAGCTGGGTGCTGGTGTTGAGATGGAGATCTCTGGAAGATTTTCGCCGTTTGATATTATGTGGAGCTGGGAGGTCTCTTGTGGACCAGTGTCCTGAAGTTGGCTCTCCCACCTCAGAGGCACAGCACTGACTCCTGGCTCCTCAATTTGGGATGATTTGTTGTCTATTCATGTATTCCACAGATGCAGGGTACATCAAGTTGATTGTGGAGCTTTAATCCGCTGCTTCTGAGGCTGCTGGGAGAGGTTTCCCTTTCTCTTCTTTGTTCTCACAGCTCCTGGGTCTCAGCTTTGGATTTGGCCCCGCCTCTGCGTGTAGGTCGCCGGAGGGCGTCTGTTCTTCGCTCAGACAGGACAGGGTTAAAGGAGCAGCCTCTTCGGGGACTCTGGCTCACTCAGGCCGGGCAGGAGGGAGGGGGGGCACGGAGCGCGGGGCGAGCCTGCAGCGGCAGAGGTCGGCGTGACGTTGCACCAGCCCGAGGCGCGCCGTGCGTTCTCCCAGGGAAGCCGCCCCTGGATCCCGGGACCCCGGCTGTGGCGGGCTGCACAGGCTCCCGGAAGGGCGGTGTAGACAGTGACCTGCGCTCGCACACAGGCTTCTTGGCGGCGGCAGCAGCAGCCCCAGCGTCCCACGCCCGTCTCTGGGCTCCGCGCTTTCAGTCGCGACTCGCGCCCGTCTGTGGAGCCCCTTTAAGCAGCGCTCTTAATCCCCTCTCCTCGCGCACCAGGAAACCAAGAGGGAAGAAAAAGTCTCTTGCCTCTTCGGCAGCTCCAGGGTTTTCCCGGACTCCCTCCCGGCCAGCTGTGGCACATTAGCCCCCTTCAGGCTGAGTTCTCGCCGCCAGCCCCAGTCCTCTCCCTGTGCTCTGACCGAAGCCCGAGCCTCAGCTTCCAGCGCCGCCCGCCCCGGCGGGCGAGCAGACAAGCCTCTCGGGCTGGTGAGTGCCGCTCGGCACCGCTCCTCTGTGCGGGAATCTCTCCGCTTTGCCCTACCCAGGTATGTGGGGAGTTTCTTGCCTTTTGGGAGGTCTGGGGTCTTCTGCCAGCGTTCAGTAGGTGTTCTGTAGGAGTTGTTCCACGTGTAGCTGTATTTCTGGTGTATCCGTGGGGAGGAAGGTGATCTCCGCATCTTACTCTTCCGCCATGTTATCCGGAAGTCGAAAAACGGATTTAGTATTTTTTGAGCAGTTGCACCAGACCACAGAAAAATGGAGGCTCAGTGGGCCCCACCCTTCCTGCAGCACAGTCATTGGATCAGAGCCACTTGTGTTGGAGTCCCTGCTCTGCCCCTGACTAGCTATGTCATCTTTGGAAGTAAATTGAATCTCTCACCTCAGAACTTTGCTCAGTAAAATTAGGATAATGATACTTGCCCGCAAAGTTACTGTGAGGATTTGAGACAATTCATGTTAAAGCCTGGCCTTGTTACAATTCTTTACATCTTTAGTGCCTATTCTGTGGGATTTTATGATTCAAAAGGTTACTGCGTGGCAGTTCGTGGAAGGATATAGCCCTAGAGCACCCCATCTGGTATTGGGGGAGCCCCCTAAAATGGCCATACATAGACATTTCTGTAAAATCCAAGTCCACCAGAGCAGTTGCTCCTAACATTCCCCTGTCCAAGCATGGGGCCAGGTTGGCTGCCAGGTTGTTTTTTTCTAAGGGATGACCCTACTTTCATGCTTCTGTGATTTACTTATAGAACAGATTACCACATTGGGTGAGAGGTTGGATTTCATGGACCTCAAATGTCCTTTTCCAACTCCAAGATTCTGTGTGCATGATTTCACTTCCCTTTGGGAAATAACCCTTACAATTGCCAGTGGTGTGGCCTTAAGCAAGTTACTTAACCCCTCTATTCCTCAATTTCTTAATTTTAGAATGGGGCTAATTCTAATCCCCACATCCTAGGACGGTTGTGAGATTTAAACAGAAAATGTATGTAATTGCTGAGCACAGTGTGGCAGGACTTCAGTGCTGCTCACAGATGGCCAGTTCTTTCCTCATGTGGGTTGTAGTAGAGTGACACTTCCTGGATCCCTTGTTGTAGGATGGGGCCATGTGACTTAGTCCAACCAATGAGTAGTGGGTCAAAATGAGGTCTGTAACTTCTGGATCAGAGCATTTTATTGCCAATATGTGACTTGTGGCTCAGTCACCTTAACATTTGGGATGGTGGCTATTTAGCATGCCTGACCTCCCTACCCTTGGCCAATGTAGTACGAGGGAGAAAAACTTTTGGTGTATTGAGGGACTAAGATTTTGGAGGTGTTTTTCCTGCTGCATAACCTGGCTTTTAGGGCCCAAGATCATCGCTAGCATCACGGGCACTTGCTATGTTCCAGACACACGTTACTCCACACATTATAATGATACCCTAGAAAGATGTATCATTATCATCCTCATATTTATATGGGGAAACTAAGGTCAGAAATGTTAAGTAACCTGCCCAAGGTCACCCTGCTAGTAAGTGGTAGAGTGAGGGTTTACACCCACATTGTCTAACTTTAGAGCTTGTGCTCTTAGTTACTATTCTGCAGACTCCATAGACCAAGCCTGTGGTTTCCTGGTACGAGCAGCCAATATTAATTCTGCCTTCCCTTTCTCTTGAACTGCATCCCCTGTAGTTTCATTTGGAAATGATTTCCTCTGTTGGCTTTTACTCTTCAGAGTGGTGGTGAGGCTGAGAAATCAGCAGAGTGGCCTGCTGTGGTTATCTAACTCTCAAGTTGTCACAGGAAGTCTCTCATTTTCTTTGCTTGACCACGTTTTGGTTTTTAACCTGTTACTTAAACCAAAATCTTTGGTATGGAGACAAGAAACTTCTTAAGAACATGGAAGGCATTTTTCCCTATCTTTGCTTGAAGGGATTGAAGTGGTTATCTTGAGTTCTAGAAACAGAGACTGAGATGGGGGTTCTTGTGTACGTGATATATTATTAATGAAGTGCTTTGGGGAGAAACCTGTAAAGAAATGAGGGAGGCAGGATAGGGCAGGGAAAGAAGCTAAGCAAAGATGTAGTATAGCTGAAGTCTAGCTTCAGCCTGACTCCATGAAGGAGCTATGGTGTATGATTTGTACTATAAAGAGCTTGTTCTGCATTGAGGCAAGGGGACCGAGCCTTCATTCCCCTGAGTAGGTTGGTCGTTGGCCTTGGTTGTAACCTCCCAGGTATCTCCAGGTGAGGTGGTTCCCACTGGCTAAAGGCAATCCTCCAAGAAGGATGCAGGTGTGAGCTAGTTACAGCCAACACCTGCAGCATTTGGGAGATGGGTGCACCTGCCAGGTAAAGGGATCTGGAAGATGTACCAAGAGCCTCTACTACAGTTTGAGGTCAGTGACTCATCCTTTCCAGATTTGTGCTTTTTCAGGGAGTGATAGGGTCAGGCTAAGGGGAGGCAGCAAAGTGTGTAACACAGCAGTGGAACGTGATCCCAGTGGGGCCTTATTACATGCTTTTTGTTGACATCCAAGAGTTGTGTCTGTGACTATGAGGGCCAGGTGGTCAAAGACCTCTGTCCTGACCTTTGGACCTGGAACTGACACATGTCGCCTGTTACCTGAGAAAGTTTTCTCTTTACTTTCTGCCTTTTTAAATGGGCAAGGTGGCTGCCAAAAATGTTTTGGCAACTCTTGGGATGTTTTCCTTCTGAGTGAAATAGGCAGCTTCAATCTGATAGGTCCAGAATCGGCAACTCAGACTAATAATATTAATACTAACACCAACACCGACACAATTTATTAAATGCCTGCTATGTGCCAGGGGCTTTAGTTGTATAACTGTTTTCTCTAATTCTCCCTGTGACCCTCGAAGATAAGGAATAATAGGATCCTTTTTCTGGTCCAGACAATAAATATCAGGGAAGGTCAGCAATTTTTCCAAGGACACACTGTTAAAACAGTTTGCATGTAAGTAGTAAAGAAAATAAGTCACAGTATCAGAGAATGGAAGATTAAGGAGAAAATGATGAAAAGCCACATACTCACCAAAGAGCAGAAAATATCGTACTGTACAATAGGGAAGTCTCACTTTTTTGATTAATATAAAAATCTTACCATGCTGAGTGTGGGGGAAGAGAGCAAGGCAAGGCTGACGTGCTGTAGATGGGATTCGGTTCCAGTGCGTCTAACTCTAAAGCTGAAACATCTTACTCTGCTATATGTTTTAATAAACATGTGATTTTAAGGTGTCTACCCACTTAGCTCTGAACCATGAATTCTAGTATAGAAGAGTAGTTAAACACTCAGACCTTGGAGGGAGACAGACTTGAGTACTGGCTCTGTGACTTGGGGAAAGTTACTTAACCTCTCTAAGCCTCAGTTTCCCATGTGTCCAATGGGGATAAGAATACTTAGCTTGTATAACTCATGTGGATTAAATGACATCATGTATGTAAAATGCCTATCATATGAAAAACACCTATTCTCTACCAGTTATTATAATGTATCCATGAGGAGCTTTCCGTCTAGTTGGGGAGGAAAAAACAGTTTCAGTCTCTATTGTTTAATAATAAACAACTACAAACATTGGTGGCTTGAAACAACAATGATTTATTATTTAGCATGGTTTTATGGGTTGACTGGGTGAACCACCCAGTCGTGTTGCACATGATGTCAGCCTGGTCTCTCATGTGGTTGCGTTTAGCTGGGAGCTTAGCTGAGCTCCAAGAAGGGATGTTCAAGAAGCCCTGTGGTCCTCATTCACATGCTTCTTACCATCTGTGGTCTAGCTCAAGCTTCTTATATGGCAGCTGGACTCCAAGAGCCCCCAAACTGAAGTGCCCTGCCTTTTTAAACATTAGGCCCAGAGTTAGAAGACTGTCACCTCTATAGATAAAGCAAATACATGGCCACTCCAGATTCAAGGGGGAGGGGAATCAGACTCCAAGACTTATTGCGCAGAGAGGCATGTGTGTGTTGGAAGAGGAGGAATTATTGGCAGCTGTATTAGGGTTCTCCAGAGAAATAGAACCAATAAGAATATATATATATATATATATATATAATGTATATATATGGAGATTTCTTGGCTCTTGTAGTTATAAAAGCTGAGAAGTCCCACAATCTGCCATCTACAAGCTGGAAATCCAGGAAAGCTGGTGGTGTGATTCAGTCTGAGCCTGAAGCCCTGAGAATTGGGGATGAGGTGGGGTAGGGCTGATAGTGTAAGTCCTGATCTGAGCCTGAAAGCCCTAGACAAAGGGCAGGAGACGATGGAGGTCTCAGCTCAAGCAGAGAGAGTGTGTTTGCCCTTTTTGTTGTATCCGGGCCCTCAGTGGGTTGGATGAGGCCCACCCACAGTGGGTTTTCTTCACTCAGTCTACTGAATCCAATGTTAATCTCTTCTGGAAACGCCGTCATAGACACACCCAGAAATGATGTTTCACCAGCTATCGGGGCATCCCTTAGCCCAGTTGACACATAAAATTAACCATCACAGCAGCCCTGTTTGAAGGCTATCTCTTGTGGAAACATTCATTTTAGACCTTACTGTCTGACAGAGTGCTGCCTTTGAGCTACAGATATTTACCATGAAGGCTGATACCCTGTGGAGTGCGTTAGTTGTTTTAGAGATGACTTAACAGAGCTTCAGTTGGACCCTGCATGAAGGATGGGAAATTGCTATGGAAGGAAAAAGGAGAGGGTCTATCTGCTGTTCTGATTTTTCACCCATGTGAACCAGGGCAAACTCTGTAAGTTGGAGACCCTGATTTTAACTGTCAAATTGGTCTAGAATTGTCAGATGGGATAACTTAACCCTCAAATGAGGGTGATTTATCCCGTGTATTGTAATCAGATGGTCATCTAAGTTGTTCCCTATGAGCTCTGGTAAATCACTTTTAGTACATATTGAAAGTGACAATATTGTATTTTATCACCAAATGGCCGTCTTACAGTAATAACTAATGCATGTCATTGGCTTTGGCTCCAGCACTGAATTACACTCACTTGGAGGCACATAGATCCAGACGGGAGCTGTCACTTCTGTCTGCTCGTCCATGGCTGGGACCAAGAGGCTGGTAGGGAAACTGTACTGTTGCAACCTTTGCAGATTAGCTGGTTCAGAGACACCTGTGGTCTCGTGAAGCATGGAACTTCTTTTCAGTGCAGTTTGGGTCAATATGATCTAGGGTGGACCTAGTAATTCTATTAAATGAGTGATGAGTGCTTTGATGACTAAAGGTAAGGATCCTATTTAAACAGAGAAATAAGGACTGGTCAGGAATCAGGCTCAAATTATCTCTCCCTGGTCTGGCTCCTGCCCACGTGTCCAGCCTCAGCTTGCTCTGATCCCCATCTTGAACTTTCTGCTCTACCTGTACACACCGTACTCTGCTTCTCTGTACCATTGTTCATGTCCTTTTCTTTGCCTGGAATGTGCTCTCCCAGTTACCCCACCAATTCCCCTGGTCAGGGAAGATGCACTGCAAACACCCCCTCCCGGGTGCCTCACTCCTCTCATTGTTTCATTCGTCACACTGCATTATCATTACTTATTTATGCGTCTAGCTCTGCCACTAGACAGACTGTGAGCTCCTTGAAGCCAGGAACTCATTTTAATAATGTTGGTATCCCAACCAACCAGCACAGGACTGATTGGCCCAGATGCTGAATATGTTTCCCTTTAGCTAAGGGGTTTCCTGTTTTGACGTTACATATCTGGATGGGAATCAGTATGAGGATTTACTGCAAAGGTGAAGTTTATATGGCTCTGGAACAAAAGCTTGGGCAAGGGCCCAGAGATAGATTAGTCTGGAAGGGCTTGGAGGTATTTGTACATTTAGCATTAAGTGAGAAATTACGCAAGTCTTCACACTGATGAATTTGAATTCAGCTTGATTTCTGGAGGCCTTCCTGTGTTAGAAATAAGACTGAATGATCATTTCATTCATGCTGGTGGATTGGGGTGTCAGATCTCACAGAGCTTCCCAAACCATTTGCCTTCAGTTCCCTGTTCCTCACCCTGCCCTTAGGAATGAGGAATCTGAGAGTAAGTTCCAGGGGTGGTAGGAGAAGGAAGAATGCATTCCCACATTCCTAGCCCAAGTGCATACACTCCTTCCTTTGAGAGAAGTGAAAGGTCTCTGAGCCTAGGAACTGGATCTCCCCTTTTGAACTGTAATCTGTAGGCAGATGGGGCAAGAAACCCCATGCAGGTTCAGAGACAGATGTCAGTGTGTGCCTTCAAGGAAACAAGGCAAGTGCCTGAAGAAAGGTGGCAGGGGTCTTCAAAAAGAAGCCTTCTTCTACATCTTTTATTCTAGGTGCATGCCTCATGAAAGTTATTCTGGTAGTAATGATAATAGTCCTACTATTACTACTACTAATAATGATTTATATATATTGAAAGTTTTCTCCATGCTAGGCACCATGCCAGACTTTTTACTTGGCCTCCTTGATTTCAACTCGAAACTTCATGAGAAAGAGTAATCTGATTTTCATGTTATGGATGAGGCACAGAGAGACAAAGATCACTTGCCCAAGGTTGCATAGCTAATGAATGGAGGAGCTGGGATTTGTACCCAGGCAGTCTAACGGAGAACTATAGTCCTAACCTTGGCACTATATTATTTTCCAAGTAAGAATAATAAGGATAACAACAATAGTAAAAAGTGCAACTAATGCTTATTGGGTGCTAACTCTGTGCTGGACCCTTGCCAGGCTCTTTACATGGAAAGCCTCATTTCCTCTCACCACAGCCTTTGGAGTGGGTTATTATTATCGTCCTCATTTCAGAGGTGGAGTGACTGAGACTTAGAGATTCAGCACCATGTCTGAGGTCCCACAGCTAGTTCACAGTGGATCTGGATTCATTCTCAGGCTCTGCATCTCCTGAGACCCCTGTCCCATTTTTTAAAATCTTGGTTCAGGAAAAGTTTTCTTTCCATCAATCCAGATCTCCTTCTCAGCAGCCAGTTCTCATCTCCTTCCTGAAGATGAGACCCAAAGAGAATTAACCATCTTTTTCGAAGGCAAAGGCCGTATGTCAGTGAAGGGTGTGGTGGATTCTCTTGGGGAGCGTGGGCTCCAAAAACAGTAGCGCAAAAGAACAACTAAGAGCGCGTATCAGAGGGAACAGTTCTAGAGACTGGGTGAATGGGAACCTGTTTCATCCCACTGTATTTGAAGCCAGAACACCATGTCATGACACTGACCTGCACTGCTATATTGGTGACCAAGGAAAACTGACCCTCTGTAGGCTTTTAGTACCATTGGTAGTGAGGACTTTCCATGTGTGTACGTTTATGTATTTGTATGTATGTATATATGTACACACACCAAGTCCTCACTACCAATGGTACCAATACACAGCTTTGGGGGGTAGGAGGAGTACCTGTTATGTGCGGAGCACTCAACTTATGCTTTTGGGCAGAGACGATTTAAGAAACAAGATGGAGTGGTACCAAGTGCCCTAAGCTGCCCTGGAAGTCTAAGCAGAGAAGTAAGGCAGATATGTATGTGGACGGTGTTTTCATAGATTAGCTTGATGAGCAGATTTGCAAAATTTTGAAATCATAAGACCTACAAATATATTTTTAATCCCCAAACCTTTATGAAACAGTGAAGTTCTCATAATCTTTATACAGGAAAGGTAATAGAGCAAAGTTTATATCTGTTTGCAGCTAGTGATTCGTGGCTCTACCTGTGAGTGTCGGACTTTTGAAATATCATTACGAATAAAGTTCAGAGGATGTTATGGGAGGGATGCAGTGAAAGCTGTGTGTCCTTTGTCATGTCTTTAGCTGGGTCACACGAAACTAATGTGATCGTTTTCCACCTCCAGGTGAAGCACTTACTCTGCTCGCCTGTTGCTCGCTGTCTTCTGCTGCACTTGGGAACAAATGTGCAGCTTTGGGGTGTCGCTGGAAGAATAATAGGTAGGCAAAGGAACTGCTAGGAACTAGGTTAAGAATGGATATTCCTCCTTAAAAACTATGAATTTTGAGATCACACACAATAAGGTCCACCTCAATTTAAGGAATGTGCCGTGGATCCGAAAATTGGTCATTGTAAACATCCTGGCCTGGCTGGAAGAGTCTCAATGGCTTAAGTGCTGAGGGGCCCCAGGCCAAAGTTTCAGCTTTCATGTGATTTGGTGACCCTGACTTTGGTCCATTGCTGTAGGCAGAACCTCTGGGTCTTGACTCAGGACCTTCCAAATGGGTTCTCGAAAGTGGACCCTGGTGATGGAGAGTGGAGGCTCCAGTAGAGAGCATCCTTTACCCCCAGGGTGCAAAGACTCACTGTGTATGGCTGATGATAAAAAGTGGAAAGGGGCTTCCCTGGTGGCGCAGTGGTTGAGAGTCCGCCTGCCGATGCAGGGGACACGGGTTCGTGCCCCGGTCTGGGAGGATCCCACATGCCGCGGAGTGGCTGGGCCCGTGAGCCATGGCCGCTGAGCCTGTGCGTCCGGAGCCTGTACTCTGCAACGGAGAGGACACAACAGTGAGAGGCCCGCGTACCATAAAAAAAAAAAAAAAAGTAGAAAGGAGAGCACAGCATGGGGACCCAGCACTCCCACCTTCAGATGTTTTCCTTAGGAAATATGATCATCTTTTAGATGCTGGAGAGTTATTACTGCACCATTCAGAATAGTGACCAGTTAAAAATATCCTAATGGCCCATCAAGAAGGACATACATAGTTCAATTATGATATCTAATATTTGGAATATTAGGAATATTTTTCAGCCATTAAAAACCATGTTTTTGAAGAGTATTTGATAGCATGGATGTAGTTAGATGGATAAATATAGATACAAATATATTTGGGTAAAAAATGCAGAAGATTTCTTTCTATAAAGTACGATCTTGGTTTTTTAAAGTATTTATCTCCATCCCTAGAAAAAATTCTCTAAAGAAACATACAAACATTTTTCAGTGCTTGTCTCTGTGTACCAGATAATTTTAATTTTCTTCTTTGAAACTATCTGGCCAAGTTATTTTCTACAATCGCATATTACCTTTCCAACCATAAAACAGCAACAAATACCAGGTGTTTCTACTGTGGCATGTTCATCCCATGCAGAAGTGCAGTGGGAGCTAGACAGAGGGGCTTGGTGCTGAATGCTGCATTTATTAGTTGGCTCATGGAGGGCAAGCCTTCGCTTCCAATTCCAGGGTAAGCAAGAGACCCTGCTTTCCTCATGGGTCTTTGAAAGCTGGGAGGAGTGACTCTGTGCTGTCTGAAAGTGAAGGTCTGTAGCCAGGGTGGTTACCCTGCCCCGACTCCTCCCGTTTCCCGGTGTTACCTCTTTTCATACTTCAGGGCTTGGCTCAGTTGGTGCTTTCCCAGGTAATCTTCCCTGGAATAGGGATCCAGGTTCCCCCTTTGAATGTCCTTGTAGCACTTTAGAACTATCATCGTTGCAATTTTATATCCATTATTGAGGTTATTAGAGGAATGTGAGGTCCCTCCTCTGAATTATGTGTTTTGTCTTTTCTTTCTTTTTTTTTTTTTTTTTGCGGTACGCGGGCCTCTCACTGTTGTGGCCTCTCCCGTTGCGGAGCACACGCTCCGGACGCGCAGGCTCAGCGGCCATGGCTCACAGGCCCAGCCGCTCCGCGGCATGTGGGATCTTCCCAGACCGGGGCACGAACCTGTGTCCCCTGCATCGGCAGGCGGACTCTCAACCACTGCGCCACCAGGGAAGCCTGTGTTTTGTCATTTTTGACTATCCCTCATTACTGGCATATAAGAGTCTCCCACGAATGTTTGTTAAATGAATAAATACACTCTTCCATGCAGAGGTTTGAATCAACTGGTGGGAAGACAGATCTGATATTCTGAGGTGGACTGGAGGGATGATAGGTTAATTGAGAGAAAGCTTCCTAGCAGAGTCACTACGCCATTTCTTTTTTTTCTGGGCAAGAGTATGATGCAACACACCAGAGAGCTAAGGCTTTGCATTCTAATGTGGGTCAATCAATCGAGAAATCAATCAACATCTATTCATCCAGTGCAGACCACGTGCCCAGCGCAGTGCTAGAGGCACTAGGGCCTTTGGGAAGCAGCTTTGCCTCTTTCCTTCAGTTCGTGAAATGGGGTTATTAAGACTTGCAGAATCCAGGAGACAGGAAGGGCCGGGGGTAGGAGTGACTGATCAAGGATTGCAATGACTGGAAAAGGACCATGAAAAGCCAGTGGCATTTGAGCTCCAGCATTTTCACTGTGGGGTCCAGTGAAACCCAGAGTTAATCGTCCCCAAGAAAGATGTGCATGGGAAAATGCTCCTGATGATTATTGCAAAGGTGTCATCTTAAAACCAAACAAAAATCATAAGGTGCCTACCTGAACTTGGAAGCATGAAATTAAAAGCAAGTTGTTCCCATTTGAATAATTGTGGAGTTAATGGCTCTGAATTGTGTTGGTTTAGCGGGTTTCTGCCTTTCGGGGTGGGGGGACAGGGGGGAAGTTTGGTCTAGCGTAATTAATTAGCCTTTCCCTGCTGAAATGGGACAAAACAGCTACCCTGAAATGTTGCTCTCTAAAAATGCAAAAGAATTCCTCCTCAATCACCTTTATATGGAAACCAAGGACAGGAAGAGAAATAAGACGTGGGCTGTTAGGGGAAATATGATGTGAGCAATGGATACATTTAGGCAGCAAAGCCCACTGCTTACTTTCAGTCTCTAGCCTAATCATTCTTCCCCTCCTGGAATCTATGAGGGAAGTTCACATTTAGGGGCGGGGAGGACAAATGGCTCTGCTCATAGCCTATTAGGGACAGTTTATAACACCCCCCCGCTTCCCCCCCACTCCACACACACACTCACACATGGTTTGGGAAGTTTGAGCTGAGCTGTCTTTAGAATGACAGGGCCTCCTCCATGTAGCGTTTGTAATAAGCTGGTCCTTGGGTGGGCTAGAGTTTGTCCACATAGTGGAGGTAAGGAGTTGGAGGAAGGGAAGGAGAAGCTTGTTAATTAAGACTAAAGGCCAACAAACTGTTTGCAAGCCTAGCAACCTAGTTACAGCTGATGCTTATCTCCTAGAGCAAACATTTATAGGTTTGCCAAGACCTCTTGCTAGCTCCCTGCCTCCATGTAGTCATTTTCTGTGCTAGACAGTAATAAGTCTGCATTTGTTCTTAAATGTCCTTTAATGCCCACTTCCTTAGAGCAGTCCAGTTAGAGCCCGTTAGCAAGGTTTTACTGCATTATTTTTGGAGAAAAAGGGATATTCGCATCGAGAGGAAGGCTTTCTGCTTAAGGAAATATTTTCCCCTGAGGCGCATGAATACACGAACAAGCATATGCAGAAACTTAAGGCTAGGATTCGGTGCATCCTAAGTAAATTCCAGGGAAGGTGAGTAATGGTCTAGGCTCAAGAGAGAAATGCATCCTTTGGGGGTTCTTGAACAGAACTGAAGGCCCCTCTTTGAGTGAGGGGATCCTGTGCTGCACTGGTGCTTTCTTCTCCCACGTTGTATCTCCTGCACTTATCTCCTGCTTCTGCCACTTCCTAGATCTTCGATTTGGCCAAGCTACCATCTAGCTGTTTTGCTACGACATTGTCATTGCATCGGTCCTGCATGGGACCCTCTCAAGGAAGGTCTATTTGGACGTCTTCTTTCCTTGTCAGTCTTCACGTCTGTCCCTTCTGAATTTGAGACCCATGTCTACCCTTGGACCCTGGGCCTTTTCCCTTTACATGTCCAGTGTGAAAGCTCTTCCACAATGGGTTTCTGTGCTCCTCTCTTCATCCTCCGGGGTCCCAAAGGGAGTCAGGAAGTGCCTGCACAGACTGTCAGAACAAAGTTCCCACTGTCCTCCAGCTGTGGGTTTTGATCATTTCTTTCGGTAACCAGTTTAGTTTAATTATTTATGGAAGAACTTCATAGCGCAAAAGGAAATGTCCTGTAAAGCATTTATCAAGGAATCAGTCTTGTAATCTGAGACATCCCCAGAGCAAAAGCAAAGTATCTGTGCTAATGATTCAGGTATTACCTTTGGGGAGAAACAGGATGAGATATCTAGGGTTGGTGGGGTTTGAATCACTGTGGTTGACACAGTCGATGAGCCTAGAATCTGTGGGAGGTCCAAAGTCTTGTGCCGTCCCAGTCCTCCCAGTGACACAGTGTGGTGGTCACTGCTGTTATCATCATTATACAGTGGGGAAACTGAGGCACAGAGAAATAAACTGCTTTACCCAAAGTTTCTAAAGTAGAACGTGGAGTAGAGACTGCATCTGGAAAGAGGCAGTCTCATGCCATAGCTGCATTCTTAACGTTCTGGAATCTGGTCATGTGCAAGCTGGTCCCTTGATTGGTCACTGTCTCATACTCCTGACTTATCCGATCCTTTCCAGCTTCCTAGAGCTGGATGTACTGATTGGCCTGAACAGAAGATGCAGAAGTTTATCAGGAGTCTCATTGTGTTGATTTGGTGAGACTGGAAGAAGATGTCTTTAGCAAATAAACCCAGTATCCAATGCACCTAGAATGGGCCAGCCTGCTTCCACCACTTCCTAGATCTCTGACTTAGCCAAGCTCCTTAATTTTTGAAAGTCTCAGCTGTCTCATTTATAGGATAATAGTAGCCTCTACTTCATACTGGGCTGTAGGAACTAAAGAGAAGAGGGAGTGCATGGAAGGTACTTGGTAAACAGTTAAGAGTTTTAGAACTGTTTATAAATTCTAGCCAAGGCCCTTGGACTCCTTATGGCCCAGAAATCCCGGTAACCCTGGGACGATGTTTCCTAAACTCTAGTATCCATAGGGATGACCTGGGGGGAGGTGTTAAAAGTGCAGTTTCCCAGATTTCACCCCAGGTGATTCAGGTTGGACCAGGTGATGCTCATGCAAAGGTCCAGGGACCATCACAGAGAAACACTGACTCAGAGGCCAAGGAACCCCCATTCCACCCCTTGACTAGACCCTCCACGTTCCTTCAGTCTCTTCTGACCCTGAGAAGCAAGTGTTAGAAACATTCTCAGCAGAATGTCTACTAAAGGCTTTATAAGGCCAACAAGTAGTAGTTTCATGATTGCAGAAGCAGCCCTCAGAATAGTACATGTTCTCCCCCTCTTCCATTTCCCATGTTGGCTCCAGGCCCTCCTCCCCCCAACTAGCTTCTATTTGCACCATAGTCCGTGGCATTTTTGAACTTCAGGGCTCCTGTCTGGCTTGTTATTCTCTTAGCTGAGGAATTGTAGCACCTAATTAATAGGAAATTAGCTGTGAATGTAACATTTGGCCCATAGTCAGGGCCCAAGAAGTTATAAATATACACCATGTGAGTGGCCTGGGCGCCTGATTCCTGGCAGCTCCAGAAGTGGCACTTTCAGTGCTGTTCCAGGAAGTGAAATCATAGGTCAGAGGCAGCTGGGAGTTGGGGTCGCTTGTCCTGAGGGCCAAGCGGGGAGCATCCTGGGGAGCACGAGGGCCTATCTGCTTCATCTGGCTTCCCAAAGAGCACATATACTTTCCTCAAGTTAAATGACTCTTCAAAGGCCAGGTTGGAGAGGAAGCAGAAAGGAACTTGGAGCAGGGGCTGGAGAGGACTTGGAGGAGGGCTCTGAGATCCCTTATAGGGTGTCCCAAACACTGGTCCCCCAAAGACACTGTAGGTCTGCTGTTGTTCCAGGCACATCCATTTGGCTTCTTCGAGAAGCAGGGACCTCGTGCATTGAAGGCCATGCCACTGCCACTCACGGGTGCTGACCATGAAGCTGAGGTCCAGAGAGGTTAAGTATCTTGTCTAAACAGCTAGGAGCAGAGCTGGGATTTGAACCACAATTTTCTAATCCCGAAGTCCGATGCTTTTTGCAGGACCTCAGAGCTGCCTAAATGCTTCAGGAGGAGAAAATGATTTTTAAAAGCACCAGTGAGGAAAAAGGATAGAGGGGGAGAGGGTGAAGCAGAAGGGTCAAGGGCAAGGTGAGGTGCCTCCAGGGGTCTTGCAGGGAGGCAGAAGGGCCTCCACAAAGGAGGAAGCATTGCCCAGAAATCAGAGCTGCAGCTTTTCTCTGGATTCACCTGATTTAAGTTATCTCACTTTTCTTTCTCTCAACTTACCCTGCAGGGAAATAGAAATTGAGCACCCTGTCTTTTCCCTCATGAGAGTTAAAAATCTGCCGACGGGGCTTCCCTGGTGGCGCAATGGTTGAGAGTCCGCCTGCCGATGCAGGGGACGGGGGTTCGTGTCCCGGTGCAGGAAGATCCCACATGCCGCGGAGTGGCTGGGCCCGTGAGCCATGGCCGCTGAGCCTGTGCGTCCGGAGCCTGTACTCTGCAACGGAGAGGACACAACAGTGAGAGGCCCGCGTACCATAAAAAAAAAAAAAAAAAGTAGAAAGGAGAGCACAGCATGGGGACCCAGCACTCCCACCTTCAGATGTTTTCCTTAGGAAATATGATCATCTTTTAGATGCTGGAGAGTTATTACTGCACCATTCAGAATAGTGACCAGTTAAAAATATCCTAATGGCCCATCAAGAAGGACATACATAGTTCAATTATGATATCTAATATTTGGAATATTAGGAATATTTTTCAGCCATTAAAAACCATGTTTTTGAAGAGTATTTGATAGCATGGATGTAGTTAGATGGATAAATATAGATACAAATATATTTGGGTAAAAAATGCAGAAGATTTCTTTCTATAAAGTACGATCTTGGTTTTTTAAAGTATTTATCTCCATCCCTAGAAAAAATTCTCTAAAGAAACATACAAACATTTTTCAGTGCTTGTCTCTGTGTACCAGATAATTTTAATTTTCTTCTTTGAAACTATCTGGCCAAGTTATTTTCTACAATCGCATATTACCTTTCCAACCATAAAACAGCAACAAATACCAGGTGTTTCTACTGTGGCATGTTCATCCCATGCAGAAGTGCAGTGGGAGCTAGACAGAGGGGCTTGGTGCTGAATGCTGCATTTATTAGTTGGCTCATGGAGGGCAAGCCTTCGCTTCCAATTCCAGGGTAAGCAAGAGACCCTGCTTTCCTCATGGGTCTTTGAAAGCTGGGAGGAGTGACTCTGTGCTGTCTGAAAGTGAAGGTCTGTAGCCAGGGTGGTTACCCTGCCCCGACTCCTCCCGTTTCCCGGTGTTACCTCTTTTCATACTTCAGGGCTTGGCTCAGTTGGTGCTTTCCCAGGTAATCTTCCCTGGAATAGGGATCCAGGTTCCCCCTTTGAATGTCCTTGTAGCACTTTAGAACTATCATCGTTGCAATTTTATATCCATTATTGAGGTTATTAGAGGAATGTGAGGTCCCTCCTCTGAATTATGTGTTTTGTCTTTTCTTTCTTTTTTTTTTTTTTTTTGCGGTACGCGGGCCTCTCACTGTTGTGGCCTCTCCCGTTGCGGAGCACACGCTCCGGACGCGCAGGCTCAGCGGCCATGGCTCACAGGCCCAGCCGCTCCGCGGCATGTGGGATCTTCCCAGACCGGGGCACGAACCTGTGTCCCCTGCATCGGCAGGCGGACTCTCAACCACTGCGCCACCAGGGAAGCCTGTGTTTTGTCATTTTTGACTATCCCTCATTACTGGCATATAAGAGTCTCCCACGAATGTTTGTTAAATGAATAAATACACTCTTCCATGCAGAGGTTTGAATCAACTGGTGGGAAGACAGATCTGATATTCTGAGGTGGACTGGAGGGATGATAGGTTAATTGAGAGAAAGCTTCCTAGCAGAGTCACTACGCCATTTCTTTTTTTTCTGGGCAAGAGTATGATGCAACACACCAGAGAGCTAAGGCTTTGCATTCTAATGTGGGTCAATCAATCGAGAAATCAATCAACATCTATTCATCCAGTGCAGACCACGTGCCCAGCGCAGTGCTAGAGGCACTAGGGCCTTTGGGAAGCAGCTTTGCCTCTTTCCTTCAGTTCGTGAAATGGGGTTATTAAGACTTGCAGAATCCAGGAGACAGGAAGGGCCGGGGGTAGGAGTGACTGATCAAGGATTGCAATGACTGGAAAAGGACCATGAAAAGCCAGTGGCATTTGAGCTCCAGCATTTTCACTGTGGGGTCCAGTGAAACCCAGAGTTAATCGTCCCCAAGAAAGATGTGCATGGGAAAATGCTCCTGATGATTATTGCAAAGGTGTCATCTTAAAACCAAACAAAAATCATAAGGTGCCTACCTGAACTTGGAAGCATGAAATTAAAAGCAAGTTGTTCCCATTTGAATAATTGTGGAGTTAATGGCTCTGAATTGTGTTGGTTTAGCGGGTTTCTGCCTTTCGGGGTGGGGGGACAGGGGGGAAGTTTGGTCTAGCGTAATTAATTAGCCTTTCCCTGCTGAAATGGGACAAAACAGCTACCCTGAAATGTTGCTCTCTAAAAATGCAAAAGAATTCCTCCTCAATCACCTTTATATGGAAACCAAGGACAGGAAGAGAAATAAGACGTGGGCTGTTAGGGGAAATATGATGTGAGCAATGGATACATTTAGGCAGCAAAGCCCACTGCTTACTTTCAGTCTCTAGCCTAATCATTCTTCCCCTCCTGGAATCTATGAGGGAAGTTCACATTTAGGGGCGGGGAGGACAAATGGCTCTGCTCATAGCCTATTAGGGACAGTTTATAACACCCCCCCGCTTCCCCCCCACTCCACACACACACTCACACATGGTTTGGGAAGTTTGAGCTGAGCTGTCTTTAGAATGACAGGGCCTCCTCCATGTAGCGTTTGTAATAAGCTGGTCCTTGGGTGGGCTAGAGTTTGTCCACATAGTGGAGGTAAGGAGTTGGAGGAAGGGAAGGAGAAGCTTGTTAATTAAGACTAAAGGCCAACAAACTGTTTGCAAGCCTAGCAACCTAGTTACAGCTGATGCTTATCTCCTAGAGCAAACATTTATAGGTTTGCCAAGACCTCTTGCTAGCTCCCTGCCTCCATGTAGTCATTTTCTGTGCTAGACAGTAATAAGTCTGCATTTGTTCTTAAATGTCCTTTAATGCCCACTTCCTTAGAGCAGTCCAGTTAGAGCCCGTTAGCAAGGTTTTACTGCATTATTTTTGGAGAAAAAGGGATATTCGCATCGAGAGGAAGGCTTTCTGCTTAAGGAAATATTTTCCCCTGAGGCGCATGAATACACGAACAAGCATATGCAGAAACTTAAGGCTAGGATTCGGTGCATCCTAAGTAAATTCCAGGGAAGGTGAGTAATGGTCTAGGCTCAAGAGAGAAATGCATCCTTTGGGGGTTCTTGAACAGAACTGAAGGCCCCTCTTTGAGTGAGGGGATCCTGTGCTGCACTGGTGCTTTCTTCTCCCACGTTGTATCTCCTGCACTTATCTCCTGCTTCTGCCACTTCCTAGATCTTCGATTTGGCCAAGCTACCATCTAGCTGTTTTGCTACGACATTGTCATTGCATCGGTCCTGCATGGGACCCTCTCAAGGAAGGTCTATTTGGACGTCTTCTTTCCTTGTCAGTCTTCACGTCTGTCCCTTCTGAATTTGAGACCCATGTCTACCCTTGGACCCTGGGCCTTTTCCCTTTACATGTCCAGTGTGAAAGCTCTTCCACAATGGGTTTCTGTGCTCCTCTCTTCATCCTCCGGGGTCCCAAAGGGAGTCAGGAAGTGCCTGCACAGACTGTCAGAACAAAGTTCCCACTGTCCTCCAGCTGTGGGTTTTGATCATTTCTTTCGGTAACCAGTTTAGTTTAATTATTTATGGAAGAACTTCATAGCGCAAAAGGAAATGTCCTGTAAAGCATTTATCAAGGAATCAGTCTTGTAATCTGAGACATCCCCAGAGCAAAAGCAAAGTATCTGTGCTAATGATTCAGGTATTACCTTTGGGGAGAAACAGGATGAGATATCTAGGGTTGGTGGGGTTTGAATCACTGTGGTTGACACAGTCGATGAGCCTAGAATCTGTGGGAGGTCCAAAGTCTTGTGCCGTCCCAGTCCTCCCAGTGACACAGTGTGGTGGTCACTGCTGTTATCATCATTATACAGTGGGGAAACTGAGGCACAGAGAAATAAACTGCTTTACCCAAAGTTTCTAAAGTAGAACGTGGAGTAGAGACTGCATCTGGAAAGAGGCAGTCTCATGCCATAGCTGCATTCTTAACGTTCTGGAATCTGGTCATGTGCAAGCTGGTCCCTTGATTGGTCACTGTCTCATACTCCTGACTTATCCGATCCTTTCCAGCTTCCTAGAGCTGGATGTACTGATTGGCCTGAACAGAAGATGCAGAAGTTTATCAGGAGTCTCATTGTGTTGATTTGGTGAGACTGGAAGAAGATGTCTTTAGCAAATAAACCCAGTATCCAATGCACCTAGAATGGGCCAGCCTGCTTCCACCACTTCCTAGATCTCTGACTTAGCCAAGCTCCTTAATTTTTGAAAGTCTCAGCTGTCTCATTTATAGGATAATAGTAGCCTCTACTTCATACTGGGCTGTAGGAACTAAAGAGAAGAGGGAGTGCATGGAAGGTACTTGGTAAACAGTTAAGAGTTTTAGAACTGTTTATAAATTCTAGCCAAGGCCCTTGGACTCCTTATGGCCCAGAAATCCCGGTAACCCTGGGACGATGTTTCCTAAACTCTAGTATCCATAGGGATGACCTGGGGGGAGGTGTTAAAAGTGCAGTTTCCCAGATTTCACCCCAGGTGATTCAGGTTGGACCAGGTGATGCTCATGCAAAGGTCCAGGGACCATCACAGAGAAACACTGACTCAGAGGCCAAGGAACCCCCATTCCACCCCTTGACTAGACCCTCCACGTTCCTTCAGTCTCTTCTGACCCTGAGAAGCAAGTGTTAGAAACATTCTCAGCAGAATGTCTACTAAAGGCTTTATAAGGCCAACAAGTAGTAGTTTCATGATTGCAGAAGCAGCCCTCAGAATAGTACATGTTCTCCCCCTCTTCCATTTCCCATGTTGGCTCCAGGCCCTCCTCCCCCCAACTAGCTTCTATTTGCACCATAGTCCGTGGCATTTTTGAACTTCAGGGCTCCTGTCTGGCTTGTTATTCTCTTAGCTGAGGAATTGTAGCACCTAATTAATAGGAAATTAGCTGTGAATGTAACATTTGGCCCATAGTCAGGGCCCAAGAAGTTATAAATATACACCATGTGAGTGGCCTGGGCGCCTGATTCCTGGCAGCTCCAGAAGTGGCACTTTCAGTGCTGTTCCAGGAAGTGAAATCATAGGTCAGAGGCAGCTGGGAGTTGGGGTCGCTTGTCCTGAGGGCCAAGCGGGGAGCATCCTGGGGAGCACGAGGGCCTATCTGCTTCATCTGGCTTCCCAAAGAGCACATATACTTTCCTCAAGTTAAATGACTCTTCAAAGGCCAGGTTGGAGAGGAAGCAGAAAGGAACTTGGAGCAGGGGCTGGAGAGGACTTGGAGGAGGGCTCTGAGATCCCTTATAGGGTGTCCCAAACACTGGTCCCCCAAAGACACTGTAGGTCTGCTGTTGTTCCAGGCACATCCATTTGGCTTCTTCGAGAAGCAGGGACCTCGTGCATTGAAGGCCATGCCACTGCCACTCACGGGTGCTGACCATGAAGCTGAGGTCCAGAGAGGTTAAGTATCTTGTCTAAACAGCTAGGAGCAGAGCTGGGATTTGAACCACAATTTTCTAATCCCGAAGTCCGATGCTTTTTGCAGGACCTCAGAGCTGCCTAAATGCTTCAGGAGGAGAAAATGATTTTTAAAAGCACCAGTGAGGAAAAAGGATAGAGGGGGAGAGGGTGAAGCAGAAGGGTCAAGGGCAAGGTGAGGTGCCTCCAGGGGTCTTGCAGGGAGGCAGAAGGGCCTCCACAAAGGAGGAAGCATTGCCCAGAAATCAGAGCTGCAGCTTTTCTCTGGATTCACCTGATTTAAGTTATCTCACTTTTCTTTCTCTCAACTTACCCTGCAGGGAAATAGAAATTGAGCACCCTGTCTTTTCCCTCATGAGAGTTAAAAATCTGCCGACGGGGCTTCCCTGGTGGCGCAATGGTTGAGAGTCCGCCTGCCGATGCAGGGGACGGGGGTTCGTGTCCCGGTGCAGGAAGATCCCACATGCCGCGGAGCGGCTGGGCCCGTGAGCCATGGCCGCTGAGCCTGCAAGTCCGGAGCGTGTGCTCCGCAACGGGAGAGGCCACAACAGTGAGAGGCCCGTGTACCACAAAAAAAAAAAAAAATCTGCTGATGAAAGGACCTGTTCAAATTCTAAGTCTGTTTGTTACGAGCCAAACCACGGTGGGGAGAGAATGCTGGATTCCTTGGCAAAGCAGGTGGGACCAGCAGGGGAAGCCGGGCTGACCACATTAGGGAACAGAAAACCCAGAGTAAGTGCAATATTTTGCCAACTTTATTTAAGAGACCGATCCAAGCCTCTTTAACGTAGGCTTCTACCTGAGAGTGATATAATGCATCCAGCATTTATGTATCTCTGGAAGGAGGCTTCTGAAAGGGAAGAAAAATATAAAAGAAATTGCACCTTTGGGAATGCAATGAGACATTGGGAAGTAACTCATTGACGATGTCACAGAGCACAGGATAGATGGGGAGGCTGCATGTGGCTGAGGCTGAGGGAGGACAGTCTTCCCTGGAAGGAAAGTGTGGCTCCAGCCTTGTTCAGGGAAGCGAGTTATAAATCAGAGTCCAGACCGAGAACACAGGTGTCACTGCGACCCTGAAAGAAAGATAATATAGCTTCCTCTTCCCGCCTTTACCCACTAGCCAGAGGCATTTCCTGATCCTCCATTGAGGAAAGGATCCATCCCATCTGGTTTCTTGTCCTCTGGAGGGTGTTACCAGTTCATTGCCATCCCAGCCAGTGCTTTGGCACAAAATGGCTTTGGAGTCCGAAAGAGTTGAGTTCAAACATCACATCTTCCACTAAGTAGTTCCTTACTTTTGTAGGCCCTCAGTTTCTTATTGTGTTAAAAGTAATGGGTAATATCTATTTGAGAGGGGTTTTAAGAGGATTAAATGAGATAACAGTCAAAAAAAAAAAACCACACAGTTGAGCTTTAAGAACAATTATTGCCATTATCGTTACGTAAATAAGAGAATCAAGAATAACACTTGGGCTTCCCTGGTGGCCCAGTGGTTGAGAG